>NC_139005.1:95786654-97269154 GCF_964374135.1 Grampus griseus
TGTTCGCAGGGAGGAGCGTGGTCTCACTCCAGAAAGGGAGACAGGAGGTGTGTCCTGGAGGGTCCGGCTCTGAGCCCCTCACTAGGGTTTGGTCTGGCACTTCTGGCTAGAGGTCATCAGTGGCCGCGGACTCTGGGGTGAACCCAGGACAGCAGGCAGCCCTACAGGACAGGCAGTGTGCCTGCCGACAGGGCCCAAGACCAGAGGCTCGAGGGGAGCCACAGCTCGCTTTGTGCGATTCCTCGCTGGTGTCCAGTACTGTTCGTCTTTGTGAGAACTAGACTGTCTCAGCTTAGTCTGGGGAAGGAGAGAGAGGCTGCGGGCACCCTTGGGATTGGGGTTCCTGCGTGGGAGAATGGGCCTAGAAGAAGGGAACTCCACAGAAGCTGGCCTCCCTCGGGGGCAGAATTCAGCCCCAGGCTGCTACCCCACCTCTTAGAAGTGCCACCTTTGTTTGAGGAGAGAGACCTCATCCGTGTCCCCCCCACCAAGCTGTCAGCAGCCAAAAAACACTGTGGCCGAGGGTCAGCCAACGTGCAGGTTCAAGGCAGGGTCCAGGTCTGGGGCAGCACGGTGAGCTCCCCAGGTCCAGCACCCTGGAGAAGGGGAAAGCCAGGCTGCACAAGATGAGGAATGGCCTGGGGGAGTCCATCAGAGCCTGAGGGCTGCATGTGACCCATCTCGAGAAGCGCTGCTCCCTGGTGCCGAGGGCCCTCTGGAGCAAGGCAGGTGGCCTGGCCTTGGCGCCTGGTGGCATCTGTGCTTAATGGCGCCAGTGTGGGCTGAGGCCAGTGCTTCTGAGGCCGGGCATGTTGCCTCCACGCATTCTCTCATGTGATGCTCACTGCAGCCCTGAGGTGCCCGTTTTGTGGGTGAGGAAACAGGCTCAGGGAGGTTTGGTCATATGTCAGGGTAGATCTGGGTCAGTGGATCCAAATCCAAGCATTCAGCTGCTCTGCGGCTCTGCCTTGTTGGGCTCCTGTCTCCCTGACCCCAGAGGCCACTTGGGCCGGGCCTTGGTTGCCCTCTGTTGAAGCGAGCCTCTTCTCCCTGGTCCTCCATCTCCAGGCTGTGCTGCCACTTCAGGCTTTTGGATTCCACTGGAAGGATGGGGCCAAGGCACCTTTTGAGTATCTCAGCCTCCCGGCCAGCCTTGAGAGGGCTCCTGTGAGGTGGGAGGGACCTGCGACTTCCTATCAGGCCCGTGTCCTCGCCACTGTGTCCCCTACATGAGCCTGCAGCCTCTCTCTGAGCCTTAGCTTCCTCACCCGCAAGATGGGAGAACAGATCTACCACCTGGGGCCATGGAAAGGACTAGATGCCGTGAGCTTAAGTTCACTCTCCAGGTGTTCTCTTGCTCCCTGTGGGGTGTTTTCCAGGCTCCCCCGTCTGGGGCTCCGCCCTTCGTCCCGGAGCTGCCGGGTGTCAGGCTGGGGAGGGCCTGGTGGGGGCTGGGATCCTTGCCCCAGGAATCGGCCAGTCACCTGTCTTCTCCCTCGTGGCCCACCCTGCAGGTGGTCCAGCTGCTGACCTGTGACCTGCTCCTGTCGCTGCGGACAGCACTCTGGCAGAAACAAGCAGGAGCCAGCCAGGCCCTGGGTGAGACCTACCACGCGTCGGGCGCTGAGCTGGCTGGCTTCCAGCGGGACCTGGGCAGCCTGCGCAGGCTGGCACATAGCTTCCGCCCGGCCTACCGCAAGGTGAGGCCCGGCCTGCTGCTGGGAGAGGGCAGAACCCCGCACAGCACTGGCCTGGGGTCGTGGAGTCGGTCTCCTGAGGTCAGCTGAGCTATCAGGCACTGGGCTGGGTGCCATGTATCCCTTTGTTTGGCTCATGTTGGTGGAGTACTTGCTGTGTGCCCAGCCCTGGAGCGTGGTGGTGAGCAGGCCACACAGCCGCAGACAGAGGACAACACAGATTGCGCCTCACCAGTTAAACTCGGGAATGGGGGGCTCTGGGGGCAGTGGGAGCAAGAAGGGGCTCCCAGCCTGAGCGGAGAGGGGCGGGAAGGCCATGAGGAAGCTCTCTACTCTGGCTTTCATAATTGGTGTCAGAGCAGCAGAATGCCCCTAGACATGCCTATCATTCTTTTTCTGAGCCCCTGGGGGCTTTGGTTCTGCTGCCCGATGCCCCACGTAACATCCCCTTGGCGATGGCTACATGGTCTGAGATAAGCTCTGGGGGCAGATGTGTAACTGGGCTTGCTGGACGCAAATCATTTCATTGTTTGGTTTATTTTTATTGCTAATTAGGGTAATATACTCAGCATGTTCTCGCTGCCTGAATTATTTTCCAGAAATTCAAGCGAGAAGGCCAGAAGTGTGGGGAGGGAAGGGTGCGAAAAAGAAGGGCTCAGGGTGAGGCTGCCCCCACCCTAGGGAGCTATGGGGCCCTCGCAGGGTTACGCTGTGGCCCCTGTGTGCAGCGAGCCAGGACAGACACGGCAGATGGAGTACAGTCATGTGAGAGCCACCCCCCTCACCGTGGAGAAGAGGAAGTGTGCCCCAGGCACTGTGGCCCCCATCAAAGGCTTCCTCAGAAAAGACTGCCACCTGCGGAAGCCCTTCACCGCCTCCCCCGGTGCCTTCCAGGGCAGCGCTCCTCACACACTGAGATGTTAAGGTGTAAAAGAACCTTGAGATGTTAAGAAATTAGAGACCTAGGCCTGGCCCCCCATCCCCAGTGACTCGTATTTACAGAAGAGCTGCAGACTTTCACCTGGAAACCTCTGGACTCTGTTCCTTTCTGAAGAAACAGGAGGCAACAGGACCCTGAACCTCCTTGGTGCTAGCGCAGCCGTCCCCCTGCCCCCTCCTGTCCCTGCCTCACCTCTGTCCTGTTTTCCAGCTGGAGGCAGCCTCCAGCGAAGTGCGGGTCCCCCCAGGCTACTTGTTTTCCAACCCCAGAGGGCGCGTTGGCGCTCCAGGTCAGCGGTAGAGGAGGCAGCCCTTGGCCTCTTTCTCAGCTCGCAGCCTTGCTCCTGCCCCACCAGGTGGCCTGTGCTGTGTTCCCCTTTCCTGCCTGGCTTGTGTCGGGGGTCAGAGTGAGGACGAGAGAGGTTGCTTTCAAGGGGTGAGCAGGGCAGGGTGTTGTGGAGAGGAGAAGGGGTGCCTTCGGGTGGCAGACGAGATGCTGCAGGGAGAGAGATCTACTGGGGCACAGACAGGTAAGGACGCCCGGCTTGTGTCCCCCTGCACCTCCCAGGTGTTCCTGCATGAAGCCACCGTGCGTTTGATGGCGGGGGCCAGCCCCACCCGTACCCACCAGCTGCTGGAGCACAGCCTGCGACGGCGCACCGCTCAGAACGCCAAGCATGGTGAGCCCACCGGCACCTTGCGCCACTGCCTGGGCGGCCTGGGCGGGCCCTGCCTGGGGAGGGGCGGGGAAACGGGGGAGGAGCCCAGCCCTGCCCTGCCCTCGGCATCTGCAGGGTTCTCAGAGGCAGCGCGAGAACCGAGGAAACCCGAGGCTTGATTTGGTGGGTGCCGGGGGAGGGTCCATGAGGTGCTGTGGGGCTGGGACAGCCTTGGTCGCGTTGTCACGTGGTCCAACCCCGAGTGAGGAGGGGACGGCTGCGCTGATGGGCCACACCTCGGCCCCGCCTCGGAGTAATAGCCTGTGGCACCTCGGGTTCAGCTCATCTCTGTGAACTAGGCAGGGCACTGGAACCTCCCTCACTTGAGGGGTGTGAGGATTAAATAAACCAGCTCACACCGAGCCCTGGGAACAGCGCCTGCGTCCTGGCGGGCTCTCATCTCAGCGAGTGCGTGTCTCATCGTTCCCACAGGAGAGGCGGACGCCTGGCCCGGCCAGCGAGAGCGGGCCACCGCCATCCTGCTGGCCTGCCGCCACCTGCCCCTCTCCTTCCTCTCCTCGCCGGGCCAGCGGGCGGTGCTGCTGGCGGAGGCCGCCCGCACCCTGGAGAAAGTGGGCGACCGGCGCTCGTGCAGCGACTGCCAGCAGATGATTGTCAAGCTAGGGGGCGGCACTGCCATCGCCGCCTCCTGACCCCCGGCTCTGCCCACCTCGGCCACCACTTCCCTCTGTCTCTCAGTCTCTCTCTCCCTCCTCCCTCTGTCTGTGTTCCTCTCCCTCCTCCTCTGCCTCCCAGTCTCCCTCCTCCCTCTGGGAGCTGTGGGATGAGCCGTGGCTTCTGAGCTGTCACCTGCCAAGGCTTTTGGACCACCTCAGGCTAGTGGGCCCCTTGGGCAGAGCCCCTTAAAGCTGCTGTGGATAGATGCCCACAGTCCAGGCCCCAGTGGGTCTGAGAGAGGAAAGTCAGGGCGGGGCAGGAGTTGGGGGCGCCCTGACATGGAAGTGGCAGGGGGAGCTCCCAAGCTGCCCAGCCCCGCCTCCAGCCCTCCCACACTCTCTCCTGTGAACATCTCCCCGCCTTTTCCTGCTTCCTGGTTGTTTATCAGGCTTTCCCTCTGGGGGACTTAGGTCTCTGGGCACCAGAGCGCTTCACCCTTGGCACTGTGCCCAGCACGCCCCCCCTTTTTATACGAATGTTTTTATATCAGTGTGCTTGGGGTTGCCGTGATGCAGGGCTAAGTTGCTGTGGCATCTTTCTTTCTCTCCCTGGGTCTGCGTCCCCTCCCCTGTGCCTAACAAAGCCAGTCCATTGTTTTCTCTTTACCACACAGCAGCCAGGGAAGGAGGGAGCCCAGCCCTTGGGAGGTGGGTGGGAGGTAGGGGGCAGACCTGGGGATGGATGAAATAATGTCGGCATAATTTTTTAATTTTTTAAAAAATAAACGGTATCTTATTTAAGTGTCCTGTTCCTTCCCACTCCCCCGCCCCCTGGGATGTCAGCCCAACCTTGGGTTAGTCCCAGGGGGTTGGGAAAGATGAAGCCACCCAGTAAGGACTGGGGACCAGGGGCCTTCATGGGTTCTCAGCTCCCTGTCACCCCAACTCCTACCTCCATAGTCTGTTTTTATCCCTAATTCTTGACCTGAAAATAAGCCAGGGTGGCAGGGACCAGACCCCAACCCCTCCCCAGTGACAAGCCCCTTTTCAGGGTGGGCACAGTGTTGCCCAAGGTGGGCACTAGGAATGAAGCCCCCTTCCTTGAGCGGGGGGCCCTGGAGGGAAAAGTGGTCCTACTTTTCTGGATCCCTTGGCTTCTTGCCTACCCGGAGGCCATTTCTCCTGGGACCCGAGGGCTGCCTGGTACCCCGGGGCCTGCTGGTTGGGGCAGAAAGTGGGCCGGGACCCCAGCACAGATGGGGGTACACAGCAGGGAGGGGCTCCTCTGGCCAAGTGCAGGCTGGAACAGTCAGCTTGGACCTCACCCACTTTTTCTCTCCTGCCCACCCCCCCCCAACTGTAATTTATGGCCCCGGCCCACTGGGTGAGCCAGCCTTTGTGTCATGTGTATATACTGTGCCTTTTCTCATTCTCGTTTAGGGGTGGGGGGGTTGTTTTTTCACTGAACAGGGGGATACACCTATGGCTTCCTTGATGTGGAATCATTCACTGTGTCCTGGATGTAGGTTATTGAATAAACACAGATTGGTACCACCCAGCGTGAGGCGTGTGAGGGTCTGTGGCACGACCGCTGTGGTGACTGCATGGCTCGGCCTCCAGTGGGTCAGAACTGAGGATAGCCATTCCCTCTCTGCTGAGAGGCCCCAGGGGGCTTCAATCTGATGGACCTTCCTTGTCTGCCCATGCACCTGGCCCCTTCCTCCCAATGCTGGCTGCCTGGCTCACACTCCAGGGCTGGGACAAACCTGGGATAAAAGGGGTATTGGTGTTGCTGGGGTCAGAGGTCACTGTATGCCGGACACAGAGCTGGCTGTTTAGGGGACAGCAGGGTTTTTTGGGATTTGGGATGCTAAGCCCTTCTGTGTTCACCCCTCAGAGAGGAACCTCTCCCCTATTGGGTGGGCCACACCTTGGTTTCCCCATCTCCCGGGAGGCAGTGAGCTTCTGAGGATGTGGCCTGCAAGTCACATCCAAGTCCAGCTCCTGTACTTGCCAGCTGGGTCCCCTTGCATGGGGCGGGGGGGGGGGTGGGGCGCACGCATCACCTCAGCTTCCACTTCCATGTGTGCAGAATGGGGCTGACAGTCCCTGCGTTTGACGAAGTCCCCATAGGCTGTTGGCCAGTTTGAGCGACACAGCACACGTGAAGTGCCAGTTTATGGTGAGGGCCTAGTGAGGCTGGTGAGGGGCCGGACCCCAAGGAGGGCTGGGATGGGGGAGTGCTGGGCCCTGTGGGGAGGTGGGGTCAGCAGTGCCACATCAGGATACGCCTGGGGGCTGAAGTGCATGGTCCATGACCTGGCCTGGCTGAGAAATGGGCCAAGTCCCTTCAGCTCCCGAAGCCACTCCGTTCTCTGAAGGGCAGTCACAGCAGACCACACCGTCCCACGGGCCAGAGCAGCCCGGGGCAGGGCTGGCAGCTGTAGCTGGTCCTTGTCCACAGTTATTACAGCAGCGTTTTCAGTGGAGGCCTGGTCCCCTGGGATGTAGATCCAGGGCCCTTGGGACTGAGAATGAACCAAGAGGTCACGCCCACCTCCCAGCATAGCCTAGCCAGGGCCTATGTCACCAGGGTGGGTGGCCATGGGTGGCTGATACGTGCCCAGGAACCCAGTCCTTTTGTGAGTCTCTGCAGGATCCATGGCTCAGCACCCACCCCCTCCCCCAGCCGTATCTGTACGGCTGCAGGAGAGTCCCGGGGACAACCCCATCCTGGGTTGAGGGTGTGAGGGCTGCCTTCCCTGTAAGCCATGGGCATCCTCACTGCAGGCATGAACATGGGCTTTGGGCTCTGTTCTGCCCGCGGGCTTCTGGGCCTTGATTTCCTCAACCGACGGAAGAAACAGCAAGGTGGACCCTCCTATGGGTGAAGAGCTGGTGGGTTTGGGGGCCTCAGGGCAGCCCAGCCAGCAGGAGGAAGGCCTGAGACTCCCTGTACCCTGGGAGCAAGGGCCCCTCTGCCAACACACAACCTTCCCTCTTCCCCCACACCGACTGCTGCTGCCATCCCACCACCAGATTCACAGTGGTTGCAGAATACGGAAGAGTCCTAAACTGGAGTCAGTTGGGTGACCTTGGCAAGTTACTTAGGTCTCAGGACCTCAGTTTCCTCTTCTGAAAAGCCACACACCCATTGGGCTTTTGTGAGGATTAAATGGAAGAAATAGCAGCAAATGGTGGCCACTGTTATTAAAACAGTATACCGTGTGCCTAGGATACACACGAGGGAAACTTTGTTGAGGTCACACAATGGGGTCACACACATAACCCAGCCCTCAAGCTCCCCATCAGTGCCTGGCACAGACGAACCTGATGGACGCAGGCTGTTGGCAATGCCCTGGGCCATGGCCAGGTGCTGGGAGCCTGCCTGGCAGGAAGTGGGAGAGCTGGCAGTGCCAAGCATGAGTGGGGTAAGCACCCTGGTGGGGGCACTGCCAAGGCTTTGGGTCCAGCATCCCCATCCCTGTTTTCCCCCAGAGCAGCCTCCGGGAAGAGGCTCTCCCATCCTGAGTACCAGCTGTCTACTCGGCCCACAGCCCACAGTCATCAGGGGGGTGGCCCTGGGCCAGACTGGCCAAGTGGCCAACAGCCCAGGGGCCGGCCCAGGGCCAGAAAATGTCAATGAGGCTCAGCCAGGCTCAGCCAACTCAAGCTGTAGAGCAGGTGACCGGCTGGAAGGGGCTCACCTCCATTAAGGGGCATGGACCCTCGGGAGCCCACCAGCCCTCTCCCCTGTGCCCAGCCTCAAGATGGCTGGGGCCTAACTGCGCCCTCTCCCGTGGCTCCTACTGGTGTGGACATTAAGCCTGGCATTCAGCCCTGACCACCCTCTCCGGCTACTTCTCCCTGGCTCCCAGAACCTTTGCCCACCAGCTTTCAGGAGCAGTCCTCTGCTCTTGCACATGCTGTGCCCTCTGCCGGCACTGCCGTCTGTCCCGTCAATGACCAGTGCCTCCGCCATCAGTGCCTCGCAGAGCCAAGCTGGGGCTTCTTTATTCTCAGGGTTGGGAGTCACAGAAAAGGGTTTATTTACACAAGGAACCGGGCCCTAAGGCCCCTAGGACAGAACCACTGGCTTTACCCAAGTGGGCCCAGGAGCCCTGCAGGCTCCGAGGCTCCTAGTCCAGTGGGCAGGCAGAAGGGCTGGCCTTCATGGCCAGCACCCCTCCTTCCGGTAGCCTGGGCCCCCCCGATCAAGCCCATGGCGAGTCCCCCAGGCAGAAGAGGGCTCCTGGCAGTGCAGTGCCTCAGAACGAGCGGCCTCTTCTTCACACGGTGACCTCGGCTTTGCTGTTGGTGCTCAGGTGCCTGGGTCCGCGGCTGGCGCGGCCATAAAGGCCAGGGGGCTGCGGGCTGAAGGCCTCGGGCAGCTTCTCCACGCTGAACTGGCGCCGGGGTGCGTCGCCGGGCCTCCGGGGCGCTGAGGAGGCATGAGTCGCCAGGTGGCCGCGGGGGGCGGGCTGGGCCGGGCGGCCGTCCGTCCAGGCCTTGTAGTGGCCCGATGGGGTGGGGCCGGCGGGGGGCACGTAGCCCGGCGGGGCCCAGGGGCAGGCGTCGAGAAGTGCAGGCAAGTCCTCGGGGGGCCTCCGGGCTCGCGCCGGGAGGGTCGGCGGGGGAGCTTCAGTCGCGGGAAAACGCTGGTAGAAGTCCCGCGGGGAGGCCTCTGCGGGGACAGATGGGCGTGGGTCGGGGGCGTGGTCAGGCTCCGGGGGCGGGGCCTCAGAGCCTCCCGGCTGGGACAGTCCGCAGGGGCCTGGGTCTCAGCCCCACCGGGGAGGGGGTAGGACGGGAAAAGGCCGCTGGAGACTAGGGCTTCCTAGGCCCGCGGCTCCGGATTCGGCGACGGCGTCCCAGACAGGCGGCCTGATCGGGGGGGGGGGGGGGGGTACGGCCGAGGCGTGGCAGCCGATTGGCGTAGGCGCGATGCGGAAGCTGGGAACTTTAGAACTCGAACTGGGACCCCGAGCCCTGCAGTCTTGGAGCTTGGACACCCCGGGTGCGGTGGGCCCGGCGCTCCGGGCACAAACCTGGCCACTCACCTGCGGCCTTGAGCGCGGCTGCCTTTAGGGTGGCGTACTTGGCGTAGTCCGGCTGCCTCGTCAGGCTGCCGCCGCCCTGCAGCCGCGGGGCGCGCGGGGGGCCCGCTGTCGCCGAAGCCAGGGGCACGTTGATGGGGCGTTTCTTGTCTGGATGGGGGAGGGAGGAGATGAGACTCGGCCCGCTGACCGGAGGTCACCCTGCCCCTGCACTACCACCTCTTCGCAGCCCACTCCCCAGCTACGATTCAATGAGAGCTTGTGAGATGACTTATGAACTTACGCCTTGGAGCCTGAGAGCAGAACCTGACTCTTGAAGACAGACTCTCCAGTGCCTAGGACAGGGCCTGGCTCAGAATAACGTGAGTAACAGTGGCCAGCCCTGAGCCGGTGCTCATCTAACAAAAGACTTGCCAGCACGTAACGTTTGAGCCTGGCACTGAGGCCCAGGACCTGCTTCTCCCAGAGATGAAGAGAATATTTGAGGATTGGAACCCATACTGGGGGGAGGGGAGGTGCTGTCAAGCCTGCTTCACCAGCAGGAGTCCAAGAGGGAGGCACCAGCCTGAAGGAAGAGGCCCACAGGAGGCCACAGCCGTGGGCCAGTCGGACCCCAGGGCACTGAGCCAGAGCCTAGAACCAGGCAGACCCCAGAGCCTGAGCTGGGGATCCCCGAATCTAGAACCTTCCTCACAGAGTCCCTGAGGCTGGACGTTGCAGGACCCGTCGAGGGACCCTGGCCAACAAGAGGAGCTGACTAGCTTGCCCACTGCCCACTCACACACCTGCAGAGGCAGGCGGCTCACTTCTATTTGGGAAACAGCTCACAGCCTCAGCACACCCCTTCCCCTGCTCCCAGGCCCTCCTCAGACAAGGGCGGCTCTGTGCTGTAGATCAGCAAACACCCTCCCGCTAGTCTACTCACCTGTGCTCCTGTGGAGGGAGCCCCGGGGGAGGCCATCGCCCATCTGCACCTGGACACAGCTACCCAGAGGTGGGTCCAGAGGTGGAGGCAGTGGCTCCTGGGGGCCAGGCTGCTTCAGAAGTTCTGTCAGTGTCCTGTGGGGAAAGAGTGGTGACAAGCAGCCCTCCATGCCTCCTGCTTCCCCATCAGCCAGGTCTGGTCTATCAAAGGCCAGCCCCAGCCATCGCTTCTCACTGTGTGGCCCTGGGCAGCTCTTTCAACCCCTCTGGCACCCCTTCTCTCCTGTGATTGACCTCATACATCCAGTTTCCCCTCCCAGGCACGACCTGTAGCCTCCACATGGCCAGTTCTCAGAGTAGGTCAGGAAACCAATGGGGTCACGTGTAACCAGGGCCACCTTATTTTCCAAAGGCTCCCCTCCTCCCCTTTCTGGAGTCCACTCCCCCAGACCCTCCATGTTGAGCCTCCTCTCCCAACACAAGCTCTGTGAGTGTATCAGGCTCTTGGACTTTGTTTGTGCCATTCCCTCTGGCATCAGTTACTTTCCTCCATCTCCTCCGGGAAAACTCCTACTCATTTTTCAAACCCCACCAAAACCCTTCCTCTACCAGGAAGCCTTTTCTACCTGCCTACCTAACGCCCCTCCTGCAGCAGGGGCTTCTGCTGGGTTCTGGGACAGAGCTGCCAGCACAAGCACGGAGGACAGACAAATGAGGGGAAGGAGGAACCAGGAGATCCTGCAGTGGCAGCCCCGCACCAAAGGCTGTGTGACCTTGGGCAGCCGCCTCCCTGGCTACCAGGACACCCAGCCCCCACCCAGCTGTGACGGAATCCGACTGAGCCTTCCCCACAGACAGCCAGACCCAGCCTTCAGCCCAGCTGCCTTCAGAGCACAGAACCCATGATTTTCTCCTAGCTTGGTCTCTCCCTCCTGGAGCTGGGGCCTCAAATGACTGATTCATGAAGAAGCACACTGGAGGTGGGACACCTGGGGTGGGCGCAGTTTGGCTGCAATGTGGCAGGGTCTGAAAGTCTCCTAGTGCCTGCCTGAGTTGACCTTCATGCCCTGCCCACTCCTCAGCTGCCCACACCTGTGGTCTCATCTCCGAGCAAGCAGTCACCAACCAGCCCTCCCAAACACCTGAGCAATTTTCATGCCTCTGAACCTTTGCAAAAACTTTCTCCAAAGACAGACTCCGACTCCTCACCAAACCCTCTGAGAAGCCTTCCCTGACCACCAACCTCAACACAGCAGAATTAAGGGTGAGACTTGAGGGGAGGGCAGGGGTTCAGAGCACAGCCACACACAAACTCAAGTTAGGCTCCAGGTCTCCCCAGATAAGAAGCAGGAGTCAGGGCACACAGGACCCTAAAGCCCAGAGAGAGGAAGGCACTGGCCCGGGCCACACAGCACATCAGGGGTGATCCAGCTCTTCCTGAAGCATTACTAGAATTGTTTCCCGGTCCCCTGAGGATGAAGTGGGTTCCAGTGAACGAGTCACTAGGCTGCCCCAGCCACCCCCTCTACACCATCATGGCCCTCAGTTCCTGCTGCCCCACTCTGGTCAAGAACAGGCCCTGTCCTCTCCCCCTCCCCCAGCATGAGGCTCCAAGCTCAGGAAGCCCAGGCCGTGCTTCTGAAGCATCCAGGACCCAGGCTGAGAGCCACCACATTGCACATCACGGATGCAGCACAGTAGCTGAGGCCAGGGTTCCAGGCCCAGCTCTGCCCTACAGCTGTCTGGGAGCTGGTGGCCTAAGTGGTCTGGGGGACAAGGGATGCCGTGGAGTGCCAAGGAAGCCCTCTTGCCCTTGAGGTCTAGGAGTGGGGAAGCGTCCACACCTAGCCCACCCAGGCATGGGGGCCTCTCTCCACTGTCACTTCTAAGTACCAGCCTGACTGTCTTACACATGTCAGCAGCCCACACAGCCAAGGGAGCGGGGACCTGGGTGAGCAAGTGAGGAGGGTGCAGGGCCCAGGATGGGGGTGGCTGGGGGCATGTGAGTGTGTCGGGGGCAGGGGGGGCGTGAGTGTGTCGGGGGCAGGTGAGGCTTCCAGGGTCAGGACACAGAATCCCAGAGCCCCATCCCAGCTGAGGAAGAGAACCTGGGTCCTGTGGCCCCCACGTCACATGAAACTCAGAACTCAGCTAACACCTGTCCAGGCCTCACCAAAAACGAATCTGTACCCCGCCACATACACACTTCAGGTCCGCTTCTACACAGGGGGATACCCTGACCCTGCCTGGGGGCACTGAGTGGGGTGAGTGGGGAGGCCTTTTAAAAATCCTAGGGAAATAAGGTCAGGCCTGAGTCACAACTATGCGGGGTGGGAGGGGAGGAGGGAGGGAAAAGTGGGGAGAGAGCCAAGAGAGCTATAGAAAGTGTCCCTTCCCCGGGGACCCACGCCTCCACCCTGCGCTAGTGGGGCTCGGGGGCCCCAGGTCCCCTCCCCTAGGCGCGGATCTTGTGCCCTCGGTCGAGCGACCTGCCTTCCCCGCCCACTCCGGAGGAGGCGGGAGCCTCGGGGGAAGGCGGCCCAGCACCCAGCTCCCGCCGGAAGGTCAAGGGGAGACAGAGCAGTATCAGCTGTCTCCCTCCGTGAAGTGAGGGTGGGGGGCGAGAGAGACCTGGAGACAGAGCAGGGAGGGAAAACCTGGAGGAGGGGGCTGCTGAGAGGACCAGAGTTTCGGAGAAGGGCGGGAAGGATGAGGGATCGCGAGGGGGCGCCCACCTGGCAGGCCACCCGTCCCTGGGCTGGGAGGGGATCCTGGACCCCGGCCCCGGCAAGCGCGCTCTCACCTGGTCACGGTGCGCCGCGCGCGCGGTATGTGCGCCCTCTCCAGGCCCAGGCGCGCCCCGATGCCGGCCAGCACGAACAGGGCGGCGACGCCGCACACCGCGTAGACGACCGTGTGGCTGCGTTCGCGGCCCGGGTCCCGGGGCACCGTGGCGTCGCGGGCACGCGCGGGAGGCCGGCCAGTCTGAACCCAGGCCGGCGTGTCGTAGTTGGAGCAGCGGCTCTGGTCAAGGCGCCGCGGTCCGTCGTGGCAGCAGAAGCGGTAGCCGCACGTGCCGCAGCAGAAGTTGTAGGCGCCCGAGCTGCAGTTGAAGGGCGGGTCCCACTGCCCCATCACGTCGTAGTAGCCGCGGCAGCGGTCGCCCCCGGCCGGGGCCGCCGTGCCGGGCGCCGCCGGCTCCTGCGCCTCGGGGGACCCCGCGCTGCCCGACGGCGGCCGCGCCAGCAGCAGAGCCAGCCCGAGCGCGAGACCGAGCGCCGGCGGGCCGCGGCCTCCGCGCAGCCCCTGCGCCCAGGCCCGCTCCATCGGGCCCGCGCCTTCGGCTACAGCACCCGGCGCATGGCGGCGCGCCGCGGCTCCCTCCCGCCGCGCTCCGGGCCCGCTCGCCCGCGCCTGCAGGGATCAAGCCCGCCCTGCCGTCCTAGCGCTGGCTCCCGGCGGATACCTCCTCGGTCGTCAGCCTCCTGAGAGGACCCCAGACCCGGGTGGGCTCGCGGGGCCGCGCCTCCGGCGGGCGCGTCCTGCGCCGAGCCTCACCTCGGACCCGAGGCAGCCAGTCCGCGCCCTGGGACTCCTCCCGGGCAGGGCGGCGGGTCCTCGCCTGCGCTCGGTCCCGGCCTCTCCCCGGCCCGGCGGGTGTGCGGGTCTGGGGCCTAGCCGGGGCGGCGGGCCGCCGGACACGGCTGCCTTCCCGCCGCCCGCTCCGCGCTGCCCGCGCTCTGGCGGCGGCTCCGGCTCCGCGCGGCCTCGGGCGGGCGGGGGAGGGAGACAGCGGGGGGAAGGGGGGCAGGCGGGAGGGAAGCAGAGCCGAGGGAGGAGTGCGGTCGAGGCGACGGGAGGGAGGGGGCGCGGCAGGGCCCGCACAGCCTGGGTGCCCCACCAGGGACCCTCCCCGAAGGCCTCCCCCAAACATTCCCCGGAACTGGCGCTCCAGAAGGTTCAGCTCAAGGCTCTCGGAACTGTTACTTCGGACATTACGCCCGCCGCGGGAGCGCTTCGGTTCACAGGTGCGGGGACTGAAGGGACCCAGCAGCCCCAGAGAGTCGCTGCTGCCCACCCGCCTTCCTTCCCGTCTCCTCCATCGGTTCCGATCGAGACAGGTGTGACTTGAGGCAGGGAATGTTAAGTGGGAAGGAAACTCCCAGCAGAGCCGCAGCAGAGGGCCAAGTATGGGTCCCCTCCGCGCCACCTAGGGAGGAGCTTTAACCCCGGGGCGCACACCCTGGTCCAAGAACTTCTCAGTCACCGGGCTGGGGTCCTGGGGTGACCCCACGCCTATGGGCGATGGACCTGGCCTGGTCGGCGCCCTCCTGGGATCTCTCCGCCACCCCAGGTGTGAAAGGGAGGAGATTGGTTTAGCCCCTGCCTTGTATGAGGACAGCAGGGCGTCGCCTGGGGGCAGAGCCATGGGCAGATCCTTTGCCCTGGTCCCCACAGGATGCTCAGGTCCTTTCTCAAGCCCGGGGGAAGAGGGTGAAGGGCAGGTATGGAACCTACTCGGAGCACTACTTGGCTGTGTTTTTTTTATTTTTATTTTTTTTTATTTTGCGGTACGCGGGCCTCTCACCGTTGTGGCCTCTCCCGTTGCGGAGCACAGGCTCCGGACGCACAGGCCCAGCAGCCATGGCTCACGGGCCCAGCCACTCCGCGGCATGTGGGATCTTCCCGGACCGGGGCACGAACCCGTGTCCCCTGCATCGGCAGGCGGACTCTCAACCACTGCGCCACCAGGGAAGCCCTCGGCTGTGTTTTTGAAGTTAGTTTTAATTGGAGAATATGACCCGATCCCAGGTGCTTTGCTTTTCTCTGCCTGTTTCTCATTTTAACATCAAAAACTGCCCGTTTGGGGTCAGGGATCAATACGGGGCCCCCCACTGTCTAGATGGGAGCGTCAGGAGGGCAAGGGCTGCATGGACCACTTCCCCGATGTTCCCACACAGGGCAGGCCTCTGCCGTATTTGCTGAATGAATGAAGTGACTCTAGTCTCTAGTTTCAGATAAAGAATTTGGGCTCCTAGGGCCCTTCCTGCTCCCCCTTGCATCCTCTCTTCACTCAGCAACTGGGATCAGCTTATAAAAATGGAGGAGGTGGAGGGAGGAAGAGGGAGAAGGATTTACATTTAAAGGAGGATCAGGTTTTCTGCTGATGAGATGAGGGGCTGACAGGCTAATTTCAGGGCTAAAATGGGAAGGCAGGTGACCTCCCTATAATGCCCTCCCCCATCAGGGTGATTCCTTGTGCCCTGGCCAGAGACAGCCTGCTCCTCCCCCCGCCCCCCACAAACACGCCCAGCCCGGAGGACCCTACCTCATTAAAAGACTTTATTACCATTTTAGAGAAAAAAGAAACTAGATGAGCAAAGGGATAAAATGAAATTGCCTTAATCCCGTCACCAGGGACAACTGAGGCTTTACATACTGTTTTGTAACTGGTTTTTAGTTTGCTTTTTGCTGTCAAACTTTCAGATTATTATTCTGTTTATTTATATATTATAACTGTATCTTCTGGTGCATCCTTTTCTGCTCCCTTAGCTGGTGTTCCTAGACATGGGAACCACGGCACAAACTGTCCAGTCTGTATCAGTGCCCCCGTCACACGCTGCCAAGCAGTCCTCTGTGTTACTGGGTCTTGGAAGGTGACTGCTTCTCCCCACTTTCCCACCCTATTGCTGGGCACTAGGTTTAAAGAGGCTTGTCGCTGCCCCCTGGGACTGTGGCTTCTTCCCAGGTAGGATCACCCTACTGGGCCCAGAACAAGTCTTCCAATGCTTTCCTCCCTGGGCCCCTCTCTTGCTCCCACTGTCCTGGCATCATTGGGTGCTCTGCTCAGCTTCCACCCCAAGTTGACTGCAGTCAGGAGATATATATATATATCCATTTATCCAATGAAGGAGCTGGCTTTCAGCTGCCCCCTCCACTGTGCCCCCAAGGGATTGATGTCCAACCTCCAACTCCTCCCCACATCCATCGTCCCCATCTCAGTCTTGTTCAGTGGTCAGCCAGGAACAACAGATGCCCACGTCTACCAGGTCTGTGCCAGGCGCTCCATGCCCTCTCCATGTGAACACATAGCCTTGCAGTGGGGGAAGCAGGAGAGGGCAAATGCAAAGACAGACCACAGCTAACTGGCTGAGCCCTGGGGTCTGGCCATTCATTCAGCTGACACTGTCCCCCAGGTGCCCAGCCATGTGCTGGGCAAGGGGATCTAGAGAGGGAGCAGTCCAGCTAAGGGGGGATCCCTTTGCCCAGGCTGCCCTCCCTGGACCCTGGGGTCTCTCTCCAAAGCAAGGCACCAGAGCACCAGCCCCTCATCTCCACTGCCCGCCGTCCCCAAGCCTGTGTCACCAAAAATCATCCATTGATCCAGGCTTAAAATAACCCCTGGCATCTGCAGTGAGCCCCATGTGGCGGGCAGAGGAGCCGTGTCTCTGTTCATGAAGGGAACCCGCCCCACCCCCAGCTCCGAAAGCTGGAGTGTGCAGGTGTCTGAGTGTGCTCACGAATGTGAGTGAGAGTGTGCATGTCTGGTGCTGGCACAGCTATGAGAGCCTTCCCCGCACATGTGTGTGTCAGTGTGGATATGCCTCTGCATATGTGTTCTTCCCTCACTGTTGAGTTCTCGCCTGGTGTCCAGCTCTGGCTCAGGGTCCTGAGAGGAGAGGTTGTGGACATTAAGGAAAACCTGTCCTGGGCCTCAGTGCCCTGATTTTAGGTGGTAGGTCACCAGTCTGCCCAGCCCTCCTAGAGAGAAACCCAAGACCCAGGGAGAAGAAATGACTTGCTGTGACCGGCACACAGCCTGGAAGGGCTGGGGTATGGCCTGGAACCTGCCCTGTGAGCCCCAAACCTACCTTCTGGCCAGTTTAGTACAAACAGAGAGAGCAGCTGGAGGACCCCAGCCCAGAGGCCAGGCAGGTGTTCCTACCCCCAGTAGCAGCACACCCAGTGCCTGACTAACGCCTGACACGACAGCTCCTCCATAAGCCCCCAGGCCTTCCAACAGGTTGTTTCTTCCTGGAAGGCCTTTCCAGCCCCTCACACTGAGAGCTCCTGTTTATTCTTCATTTTGGAACCAGACTATTGTGGGTTAGAATTCCTGCTCTAGTAAGACCAGTCGACCTTTCTAGGCCTCAGTTTTCTCATCTGCAAGATGGGCTGCTAGCTCCTCTTTGGCAGGGCTGCAGGAAGAAGCCAATGGGTCCCTGGATGAAAAACATCCAGGAACATGCAGCCTTTTGGGAGCCCCCGCCACAGCGGTGCTGAGAAGATTGTGATGGCCACTGTGGGTGTCGTCCACAAGCCTCAAAGGCCTCATTCCCAAGCCCACCCTGCTTTTGTTTTGTCCACGGTGGAGGGTTACACAAGAAGCAGAGATTCTAGGGGACTACGTACTCCCTGCTAGTGCAGATGCGAAGCCAGTACCGGGAGCGGGGTCTGGAGGGGAGGGCCTGAGGCTCCTTTGTTTCCATGAGAGGCAGCTCCTGACTCAGGCTCCAGCTGCCTGTGGGAGGGAGGGTACCCCCGGGCTCCTGAGGTTGCGAGGGAGCAGGGGTTCGGGGTGGTGGTGCTGGGAAATGGAGCTCAGCTTCCCTTCTTAATTCCGCATCACCCAGTGAAGGTGCAAATCCGGAGCTGCCCACCAAGACCATAGCACGGGAACAGACCCAGAGAGGACGGTGCTCGGCAGAGGCCGTACAGCCCCTCCACCCGGGACAGGTGCTCCCTGACCCACTAGCCTGCCCATTCCTGGGACACACCTCCGAGGTCAGCTCCGAGCCCGGAGCCGGAGGGCGGGGGACGGAGTGGGGGAGCCCACCTCTCCCCAGAGTCGGGGCCATGCCCTGCATTTGGACCCCTCCTGGCTCGGGCCGCGGTCCTCGGGCCTCGCTTGAGGATGGGGACACCGCGTGAGCGCGGTGGTCCAGAGTTTAGAGAGGCTACAGTTGGTAGCCTCCGCTCATCCGTGGCCTCCCTTTTTCCCTGCGGGTGGGCCTTGAACCCACCCCTTCTACATGCTCCTGACCCCGCCCCTTTCCTGTTACCTGGAGGCTCGGGGTTCCTCAGCCCCACCTCTCTTGACCCCGCCCTCGCCGCGCCTCTAGCCCTGGCCCCACCCACTCCGTCCCACAGCCCCGCCTTCTGAAGTGCCACCGGTCTCGCTGACCGCAGGAGCTGCCGAGATAGACTTTCACCTGCCCTGGAGTCGCTGGCACCGTCCTAGATCCATGCAGGACGCCCGGGGCTGGTCCTCAGAGTCTCTGCAGCTCAGGGGAGTGAGGAGATGTTCAGAGGCCCGCTGGGCCCCGGGACCCCTGCAGAGTCCCTGGAAAGAGCATGGGCTGGAACACTGGCATGGGTGTCCTCCTGGCTTCTCCTCTCCTCGACTCTCCATGTGACCTTGGGCAGTGGTTCCTACCCCCCAACCCCCCCTTCCCCACCCCCAGGTCAGGATCAGGCAGCTGGGGAGCTGGCTCAGATTGGAGAGAGGTCAAATTTCCGTTCTGGGTGACGGAGAATTTGGCCTGAGCCACCAACAATAGAGCAAATGGGAGTGAGCTCCCACCTTGTGCCCAGAGAAGGGCCAGAGGGGTCTGGTGGCTTCTCAGAGGTGACAGAAAGGGTGAGACCAAATGATGGGGCTGGAGGAGCACTGGGTTCCCTGAAGTGGGTGCCCCTGTGTGCCATGGGGGCAGAATGGCCACAGGGAAGGTTCTGACAGCCTCACCTGGCACTCAGGGGCCACACTGCCCAAGTCTCCAGCCCCTCCTCCTGCCCCCTCTTCTCTGCACCTTTGCACACAGTTCCTTGGGCCAAGAATGCCCTTTCTCTGCTCTGTTCCAGCAGGAAAACTCCACAGAGCTCAGGGCATACCTCCTACTCTCCAAAGCACTCTAAATGTTAAATTAGTCACACACACACACACACACACACACACACACACACACACACACACACCCTCCCCGGGACTTCCCCAGTGGCGCAGTGGTTAAGAATCTCCCTGCAGAGGACACGGGTTTGAGCCCTGGTCCGGGAACATCCCACATGACGCAGAGCAACTAAGCCCCTGCACCACAACTACTCAGCCTGCGCTCTAGAGCCCGTGAGCCACAACTACTGAGCCCATGTGCCACAACTACTGAAGCCCGCGCGCCTAGAGCCCGTGCTCCACAACAAGAGAAGCCATCGCAATGAGAAGCCCGCGCACCACAAGGAAGAGTAGCCCTGCTCGCCACAACTAGAGAAAGCCTGCGTGCAGCAACGAAGACCCAACTCAGCCAAAGATAAATAAATAAATAAATAAATAAATAAATAAATAAATAAATAAATATATATATATATATATATATATATATATATATATATATATAAAATCAGTCACTCCCGCGCTTGGGGCATTCCCTGGCTCTGGCAGGGATCACCCTGTCCTGTCATTGTGTCCCGCTCTGTCTCTCCCACTGGAATAGGACCTAATGGCAGGGTCTGAGGCTGACCTCCTGGCACTGACCAGAATGGTCCTGGCACAAAGCAGGCGTGCTGGCATCTGGTGTGATCAACGGTGCAGTAAATAGATGAGCGATGGGAGTGGTAACTCCTGAGACCAGAGCCTCAGGCTCTGAAACTCACTGGGAAACTCACTTCCCAGAGGGAATTTCTAAGGGTTGGGGGCCCTGGGCAGAAAGGTGTCTTCATTCCAGGGAAGGAAGGAAGTAGAGGCACTTCTGAGGTGGAGACCATACTTTCCGCATGACCTCTTTAATCTTGGACAACTGGTTGGTCCCCAGGCTCCGTTTTGAATATGGGAGATAGGCCCAAAGAGATGCTACAGCGTCTAAAGGCAAGGGGGCCATCCTTGCCGAGACAGAGGGAGGTTAGGGGTCAGGTCCTTCCTCCCTGGCCTCACCAGCTGGGCCTCCCCACCCCCAACCTGAGGCGGGAGCTAGGGCTGCCAGGGCAGGAAGTGAGACGTGCCTGCAGGAAGCCCCAGGAGGAACTGAGACTTCAGCCAACCCCGCCCCCCCCCCCCCCGTGGGGCCCTGGGGACCTCCGGGACACCTGACCCTCCATCAGGAAAAACTGTCCAGAAACAGGCTAGTGGGAGGCGGGCTACTTCCCTCAGTTCCCATCCCAACAAGCAGCTCTCCCAGTCTATCGTGGATCCCTCTTACTGCAGAAAGAGACCAGCTGGGGAGGGAAATCTTCGAGTAGTGATAGAAACAAGGAGTAAAGCCTGGGATCAACGCCTGGAGTCTGCTGCTCCCCAGGAGAGCACCTGGGCCAGGGAATTTCTGGACAGGTAGGCGCCCGGGTGGAGCCCAGCTCCACCGCTGCTTATTGTATCTTGGGCCAGATCCCTTCACCTCTCTGGGCCTCTTCTTCCCTACCTGCAAAATGCGCCATATCATCCCTGCTCACGGACATGAACGGGTCCAGATTTTCAGGAAAGCAATTTGACCAACAGGGGTCTTGAAAAAGGTCAAGGCCTTTTTAAAGCAATGACTCTCCTTCTGGGAAAGAGACTCAGTTTCCTTATCTGTAAAATGGGGGTGGGGGAGTGAGGATCCTCCACGTTGCCTTCCCAGTCCTACTCGGAGGGCCACAGGCCATGAGGAAAACTTTGCGTCCAACCCCCCACCACCATTTTTCAGAAAAGGAAACTGAGACTGGACTAGGGGTTCACTGGGGACACGGTGGTGCCAGAGGTTTGCATGTCTGGACCCCAGGGGTGTTCACCCACTTGTTTCGCCTCCAGGGTCCACCCCCTGGCTGTGGTAGAAAAGGTGGCATGAGACGGATGGCCGAGAACAGCTCAGACACCCCCCAACCCTGAGATGGAGGGAAGTGGAAAGCTGGGCCCGTTCTGGGCCTGCTCCCCACCCTCCTGCCTGTGCCCGCACACTGACCTCACCTCAGCCACCTGGTGGCCTGGGGGTGGGGAAGGGGCATCTGAGATGGGTTTGGGAGGGAGAGGAAGAGGCTTAGATGTAGTAGTCCAGGTTCTGGGGCTCCAACTACTGCTGGCCGCTGACTATCTTCTGAGCCGGGAAAGGGGTGGGCAGGAAAGGCAGGTGTCTGCTGGGCAGCTTTGATGGGCAGAAAGCAACTGATGCATGGAACAGAACACGGTCAAGATGGGAATTCCCTGGCGGTCCAGTGGTTAGGACTCCTAGCTCTCACTGCCGAAGGCCTGGGTTCAATCCCTGGTCAGGGAACTAAGATCTCATAAGCTGCGCAGCATGGCAAAGGAAAAAAAAAAAAGGAACATGGTCAAGAACCTACAAGTGGGGCAAAATGGTACTCAGAATCCCATCTGCTGATTCCCAGTCCATCATGCCTTCCCAGGGTGCTAAGCTGTGACAAATTCCAAGGACACTGTCCAGGGTGGAGTCCAGGTCAGGAGGTTCTAACCCTGTGTCCCTGTGTAGGAGGGTCGGCAGGAAAGTCAGTGGCTGACTGAGTGCACAGGATGGTCCAGAACTGGAAGAGATGGTCTCAGCTCCAGGCCCCAGAGCAAGGGGCACCACTGTCAGAGGAACAGTTCCACTGGGATGGTGGGTGACCATAGGGGGCTGGCACAGAGTGGCCAAGTGACCCAAGCACTTGGGGAGGACAGGCCACAAAGAGAAGGACACTCAAGGAACATCAGGTCCAGCTGGTTCAAGGCCAGAGGCCTGCCCTGGCCTCCTAACAAGGAGCCTCTTGCAAGTCCTGGGCCCTGCCCTGTGTACAGCCCAGTGTGCCCTGGAGGCAGCTGGGATTCCAGGTGGTCTCTGATGGAGATGCCTGTCAGTGTGCCTTCAGTGTGAATCTGCAGTCCAGCTCCAGAGGCTGTAGACTTCCTCCCAAGGGAAGAGAGGGCTTCCTCCCAAGGGAAGGGAGGGCTACAGCCTGGGGCTCTGCAAGCTGCCACCAGGGTGAAAATGGCATCATAGGTCCTAGCAGATTGGGCCAAGCTCAGGGGTAACCCTAGGATACAGATACCAAAGAATCAGCACAATTCAGGCTATTTCTTAAAATCATCTTGTACTAAATCCCAAAGAAAACAGGTCAGTTGGTTACCCATTGCTTCCATTTGTATCAGTTTAAAAGCAGGACAGCTCTGAGAGCAAGTATTAAAAAAATACAACACCCAGCTACAAATTAAGCATCCTCCCACTCGATAATTTTCCTAGATTCATTCTGGTTTCTGGTGGCTTCCCCATGCTTAAAAAAACCTCCTAGTCAGAGTACCCCAACCACTCGAAAGCACAGAGCTCAGCCACGACCTTTGAGGGCTGCCATAGATGGTATGATTTTAAGCCAAATGCTAACATGCCATATGATGCCATGCAGTCTGAACCCTGTGGTCTGCGGTGCCTGTGGTTCTGCAGGGTTAGCCGGGGAGCAGCATGGTTCCCAGAAAAGGGATGGGTGAGAACTGGGGTGAAGAACCGAATTCAATCTCTAAGCCCCTGGCTGATGGCCCGCAGGGAGGGCAGGGACCACCTCCTGCCCCCTCCGTCGCTATGGTTGCTCCGGGCCGGCCGTCTTAGTGGTCACCAGCTCAGTGGAACCCAGCTCTGTGGCTGGCACAGGTACGCTGTGGGCAGGTGGGGTGGTAGCTGGGTCTTCACTGGGCGGAAGCCAGATGGGAGCTGTGGCATCCAGGGTTCCCAGGGAGAGGACGTTGTCACCGTCCAGGGGCTCTGGGGAGGTGGCAGGGGAATGCAGGGTCAGGATTGGGTCACAGCCTTCCCCCATCCCTGTTCCAGAAGCTTCCCTGGAGGAACAGCCCTCTGACTTATGAAAGAGAAGTCAGTTGATGAAGCCCCACTGGCGGGACTGGGGAGGGTGGCACATGATCGGCCCTCAGGACAGGAAGTGCTGAGAGCGCTGGCAAAATGGGAGAGGGCGAGGAGGGGTGGGAACCAGTCTGGCTGTCCAGAGAGAGGGCAGGACAGACCCCCTCCCTCGACCGGGCTCCCCAGCCTTGTGTCTCTTCCTCACACAAGTCTGGGACGCCAGAGCTGTGTCCCTCGCCTGGACCAGGGTCTGGGACAGGATTATTTCTCCCTGCTCAGCCTGCGACCCTCAGAGCGCACTCTTCGTCCCCTCTGTCTGCATCACCCCCTAAAGCCCTGCCTCTGCTTCAGACCTCCCCCACGCCTTTACCCTGCCCCTGCCCCTGCCCCTCAAGGGCCATGTCTCCCCTCCGACGGCCCCCAGCCCTCTCGGTTCCCCTAGACACGGAACTTACCATCCTGGTCTCTGTCCGGGGCCTCCAGGGCCTCTGGGGCGGCCGCCGCGCCGGGCTGCCGCCGTCGGCGCCTCCAGCTCACCAGGCCCAGCAGGACCAGGGCCAGCGCCAGGCCCAGCAGCGCGGGGGCGCCGAAGAGCAGCGCCGGGAGCGGCAGCGCGGCCTCGGCCGTGGCCCCCGGGCCCACCGACTCCTGCGGCTGCAGCGCCGTCCCGGGCGCCAGACTGCTCGGGCCACCTGCTGGAGGGGACGGGCAGGCAGAGCACGGGGCAGAGGGGAGAGGCGAGCGGGGAGGGGGAGGGTCGGAGGGAGGCGAGGCTGGGCCGCGGAGGGGAGGGACAGCCGGACGGGGCAGGGCAGGGGGAGGGGGAGAGAGGGGGCCGTGAGGGCCACGCGGCGATGGCTGGTCGCCATCCAGGCCCCAGCCCACAGGCCCCCCTCCTCGCCCGTTAACGCGATGCCCCCGACGTCCTGGGACAGGTGGGGGTCATGCCTGCGACTCTGGTAGGGCGGGGTCCTCCCGGCAGAACCCTCCCTCCCCTTTCAGGGCCGCCCTGCGTGCCGTCCGTCAGCGCGGCTCAACTCTTACCCGGTCTAGGCTCTGTCGTCCGGAGGAGACTGCAGGCCACGCATCTGCGAACCAGCGGGTCGAAGCACTGGGCCTGCAGGCACTGCGGGGTGGCCGGCATGTCTCTGCCCCTCAGGCCCCTCGCCCCTCGCCTCATGCTGCCGAAGCCCATGCCTGTCTGCCTACCCCGCTGGGGCTGAGTCTGGCCTCTGCTGCCCCATGGGGAGGAAACCGGGCGGGGCCACCACCCACCCCGCCCTCCTGCCTGCTGGGGTGGGACCAGGTGGGGCCACTCTTAGCCAGGGCCCCGGCACCCCAGACCTTCTATCTGTGGTTTCTCCATTCAACCATCACCTCCAGACAACCACTGGGCGGGCCCTCTGCTGGGCACTGAGATGAGGCTGGGGCTCAAACCAGGGCCTGCTCTTGGGGAGCAGAGGATGGGCCCCTTAATCGGGACACAGACCTCTGGGTGGCCTCCTCTGTCCTGCTTCCCAAGGCCGGTCCAGAGTCCTAGACCATGCTCACCAGGCATCTCCCCCCAACCTGCCTCCTCCGGGGAGCCCTCCTGTCCTTCTCAGGCAGAGCTGCTCAGTTCATCAAACACATCCTGAGTGGCCATACTGTACCAGGCCCCAGACGACTCCCACCCTGGAGGTGGTGATGGGGGAGACAATGCCTCACGGCAGCGGCATCAATGAAGATGATCACCACGGAGGGGACAGGAAAGCTTTGTGGAGATGATGAGAAGGTGTTTGCTAGTGGAGTGAGGTCTAGGGGAGCGCCCAGTGTGAGCAAGGGCCTAAATACGAAGGCCAGGGAGTACTGGGACCAGAGGCCCTTGACTGAGAGAAGCTGGGACTCCGGCTGGAAAGGCACTGGGGAGCCATGAAGGGCTTTAAGCAAGGCGTGTCATAGTCAGATTTGCCTGACTATGGTTAGCGAGGAACCACTGGCTGGAGTAGAGGGCACAGACGGGGTAGGTTCAGGGACAGCTCGGTCTCCAGATCCTAAGCAGGAGGGACACTCAGATCCACAGATGAACAGACAGACGAACAGACCAAGGCCCAGTAGGCAGGAGGCAGCTCACCCACCCGACTCCTTTTTCTCAGCGCTGTGTGTGTCCAGGCTTTCTCGCCTCTGTGTCTCACCGAGGCCCCTCCTGTCTGTCTCTACTCCCTGGTGTTTGGGGCAGACCCACCTGTCTCTCACCTGTGTCTCTCAGACTGAGTCTCAGACAGACACACAAGCCCCCTCGACCTTCCTGGACATATGCTGCCCCCTCCCTGGGGGCAGGGGCTGGCAGAGAGCCTCAGCATGGAGCATGGACTTAGAGCCTCATGGTGGGCCATACCAGACCCCTAAGCAGTCAGGGCTGGAGGTGCACAGAGGAAAGAGTAACTGTCCCGGGGGCAGGGAGGGGGCTTAGGGGTAGGAGTAGATCTTTAGCCGTTCAAGGGGGAGGGAAACCTTCAAGGCAGAGAGAGGGGATGGGCAAGGGCAGAAGCACAGAGAAGGGCAAGGGGAAGCTTGCTCTGGGAACAGGCATGGCCACTGCCTCAGGGGGAGGCTGCAGATGGGCAGGGCCAGGCCTCAAGCCGCAGGCCTGGGGCAGTGAGGGGCCCCAGGAGGTGTCTGAGTGGGGGAGAGATTCTCTGAGCTGTGCCTTAGAAGGGACCCTCTCCCCGGCTGCTGTGGAGTCGGAGACTGGACAAAGTAAGCAGAGCTGGCACCATAGCCTAGGGCCAGGGGACGAGCCAGCAGCTGTTTAGGAGGAAAGAGGGATGCCATGGAGTGAGGGGAGCAAGGCCAGCCCCCAGGTTTCTGGCTCCGGGGACCCTAGGACTCACACAGAACCTTGAGTTGGCCGGCCTTGGGGAGCCCTGGCCCACTGCCTCTCCGTCCCCTACCTACGGGCCAGCAACTCCGTGGCAGGAAGGTGTGGGCGGTGGGGCAACTGCAAAGGAGAAGTGGGTCTGGGGTGGTGGGTGTGGGTGTGAGAGTGGGTGTGTGGTGAGGGGGTGGGGAGCCCAGAGCTGGAGAGGAGTCAGGGCAGGGAAGGCCCTCCTATGGGGCAGAGGGGCGGCGGCGAGGCTGGAAGACTGCGCCCCAAGCCCCGCCCCATCGCCATCGCTACGGAAGCTGTTATTACCTGTTACCCCAGGGCCCTGACTTGCATCAGGCATCTCTTTTAACCCCAGTGGAGGGGGCTGGGTGTCGGGAGCCTGGAGGGGGAAGCTACTCCTGGGTGAGGGTGGAGCCAGGTCTGGGATCATTTACTTGAGCCATCACTGCAGGGGCTGCCCTGGCCTCTGTCTCATCTCACCGTGGCTGCTCTGACTCTGGGGGAGGGTTGTGGCGCTGCTGGTCGTGGACCCTGGCGCAGGCCATCTTGAGGGAGAAGCGGAGACACTCAAAGGTTTGACACAAAGGTTTCCTGGGTGCCTCCCATGTGCCTGAACAGCCAGGCGCTGAGGACGGAGCAGACAACAGGACACGTGTTGATGGAGCGTGCGGGCACCTGGCTCAGAACAAACCTTTTCACTTGCGCCTCTTAAACAGGGAAGCGGGAGGCCTCGAATCTCTGGACGACTTAGGAGTTGTTAAGAAGAGAAATTTCACCATCAGACCAATGTAGTAAAAAGTTATTCCTCAATGTATTCTCTTTTTTTTTTCTCACATAGCTCTTAAGTCAATTAATTTTTAAAATTTGTCTTCTACGTCACTTTTTAACTATGAGATGTGAGCAAGAGAGAAGAGTTAAACTTTCTAAAAATCAACGTGGTTCAAGCAAAGTTCCCTTGCTCTTTTGATAGTTTTTACTTTAAATAATTTGGTATCATCACCTCAATGCATGTTGAAGCAGAAAACGAGGGATTTTGTTGCTGAAAAACCCTTCGGATGGAATCTATCGTGTTCTCAAGTTTTCATTCAATGATGAGTTTTTTTAAAAAGACGATTAATTTGAGTCTGTCAGGGAAAAGGGAGTCTCCCTTGATCTGTATCCCTGAAATGCCCCCCAAAACACCCTCCCCATGGTTCTGACACAGGTGTTATCATCATGTACGTATTTCAGATGGGGAAATAAGGGCTCTGAGGGGCAAAGGGATGACCCAGCACGTTCGAGGTGGCCTGGGTGGGGGTCTGTGTCCAGCCGACTACGAAGTGTGGCCTGTGCCTTTCGTGCCTCAAGGACAGGACTGGGGAAGTGAGGGAACTCTGCCTGTTGGACAAGCTCAGTGTCATGGTGGGGGCAGTCCCCAGGGGCAGAGAGACCCAGCCCCCCAGATCTGGATGTGAAAGTGCTCTGAGACCCGGGATGCGTGTATTCTGTACTTAAAAATTAGTTTTATTTGTCACTTTGTGAGTAATATCTGAACACAGTCTCATGAAAAAACCCTCAAACAATACAGAAGCCTATGAGTAAGAAGGGGCATTTCCCTGCTGCCCCCAGAGGGAGTCTGTTTTCACGTTGGAGCCTTTCATCCCAGTCTGATTTTTATGCCTTTAAATTCTCGTGTACGTGCATAGAGGAAACCAGGTCTTGTGTTTCATAGACGGGCCACGTGGTGTGGATGGTTCTGTTGGCCTTTCCCATCCCTGGGCCCGTCCTGAGCGCTGTGCTGGCTCTCTTGCTCCATCTTTTGTTCTTTTCTTGGATGGACCCGGGCCCTTGGCGGTGAGACCGCAGAGCCCTAACCACTGGACTGTCAGGGAAGTCCCGCTTGCTCCGTCTTATTTTGTCACAGCGGTTGGAGCCCCCAGAGTAGTGATACCCTTTGCCTTTCTCATGTATTAGCTCTGACATACAGCACACTGCCAGAAAGGGCCCCTCACCGGGGAGTGGGAAGGATGCGATGTTGGGCCTCTGGACACTGGGAGAGGGTGGGAGAGGCAGGGAGATCAGTACAAAGTCCTGGTGAGGCCAGAGAGACCCCGGGGCCCCTCTCCCCCTGAACCCGTTATACAAGGGCAGGTCATGCCTGTCCATGAAGCAGTTAGAAAATCCTTGCCCAGGCTCTTCCAGGCCCTCTCTGTCTAGCCTCAAGCCCCCAGCCTCCCTGCACACAAACACACACACACACGCACACACACGCAGTCCAGGGGTTCCTGGCCAGAGCAGCCCCGGCAGTTCTCTCAGCCTGGCCCTAGGCTGGGGGACGTGGGCCCTCCATGGGAGGTCAGAAAGGAGACCTGGCCCTTTAGCCTCACGGCCACAGGGAAGAGAGTCCCCACCTCCTGGGGCCAGGCCTGCAGGTGTGTAAGGTGGACAGAGGCAGTGAGGCTAGGGTGGGGGGGGGAGAGGAGCAGGGAACTCCCCAGCGGTCATCCCTCCGCAGGCACCATTCGGGGCACCACACAGGAGGGACAAGGCCGCTGGTTCGGGGCCTCCTGGGGGCTTTTGGCCCCTGTGACGCACAGGCCGACTCCGTGTGCAGACACCAGGTACTTACTGAGACCTGCTACGAGTCAGGCACTGTTCTAGGTTCTGGGGAGACAGCAGGGAACCACAGAGACAAAACGCCAACAGTAAAACCATACAGTGGATGAGGAGGTGAGAAGTGCTGGGGAGAAAACTTCAGGACTGAAGGGTGGCAGGGAGGGCCAGAGACTTGGGAAAGGCCCGGTGAGACCTCGGAACAGGGGGACAGAGGTGCGAGTGACCCCGGAAGATGTCTGGGGAGGAGTAGGCAAGGCCCAGGGACCGGCAGCGTGCACGCTCACCACCTGCTTGGCCCTGTGCCCTGCGTGTCACCTGAATCCCTTGCCTCAATCCTGTGGGGGGAGGTGGAATTGTGATTCTTACTTTGCAAAGAACAGAGCAAGCTCAGAAGGAAAAGGGATGAGCCAGGCAGCCCCTCGGCCCCTGAGCTCTCCCACCCCGCCGCTCCCACGATACAACATCTGGGGGTCGATGACACTGGGGGGGTGGGGTCAGGTCTGGCACAGAAGAGGACCAAGTGCTGGGCAACCCCTCTGAGCCTGGCCTGGCAGGGCTGTTATGCAGTCAGACCAAGCCTCCACCAAATGCTAGCTCCCAGAACCCCCCAGGGAAGGCTGCCTCCTGCCCAGGCCAGGGGCCCTGGGCATTGCCCACCCCCTCTCCCTCCCAGAGCCGGTCAGGGACCCCCCGTCCATAGGGTCACACTCAATCAGGACTCACAGATTTGGGATGTGCAGAGCCCACCACACTGTCTCCCTCAGCCTCTCCAAGTGTCTGTGAGAAGTCCTTTCACAATGATTCTCTGCATAGCCCCAGGGGAGACTGACGGATGGCAGGCTGGGGTGGGGGCAGTGTTTCAGTCAGCAGGCACCTTCTGGAAAGGGTCCCTTTGTGCTGGCCTGGCACCAGGTGTGAGGGGGCCTTGACCTCAAGAACCTCCTGCGCTCACCTTGCCCACCGCATCCCTGCACCCAACCACCCAACCCTCGGGGCCACCGTCTGTGGAGGGCTGGAGGGTGAGCATGCGGCAGCTGCTGTGTCAGGCACTTGAGTTTCTCTGAGCTCAGGAGAACCTCAGCAGGCCGTGGGGCTCAGGGATGGGAAGTAAGCCACCCCAGGTCACACTGCAGGTTGGCCGCAGACCCCAAGTCAATGGGACTCAGAGGCCAGGTCCTTTCCCACTGCATCACTTCCTCTCTGTGGCCAGGCTGCCCCTGCCTCTGCTCGCTGAGGGGTGGAGACACAGGTGCCATGCTGCGGAGCCCCCTCCCTGCAGGGAGGCCCTGCCTCCTGGGCAGACCCGGGCCTGAATGCTTGGGTCTGGGCTGCCTCCTACGGAGAATGTGAGCTCCTTGGGCCTGGGCTCCAGGGCTGCCCACAACCAGGTGGCCTGAGGACACAAAAGAACCTGTGACCCTGAACAAGCCCAGCCCCTCTGACAGCCTGGATGCCTCATCCACACGGCAGGGGCCCAAACGTCTCACTCCCTCCTCTGTGCTCTCAGAGAGCCTGGACCAGGCAGCTCCCAGGCCCAGCAGAAGGGCATCCCTTCCGGGAGCCTTGGGCTGCCCACCCACTCGGACCTGCTGCCCAGGGGTCCATGCCAACCCTCAATAACTGCCTCAAACGTGATCACCCTGTGACCATGGCCAGCCCCAGAAGTCTTCCATTTGCTTGGAGTTTTATGTTTAAGATAACAGCATCTGATTCTCAGTCCTCACAACCGGCTGGAAGAAAGGCATCAATTAGCCTGACCCCATTCTACAGATGAGGAAACTGAGGCACATCGAGGCTAAGTGACCTGCCTGAGATGGGGAGATCAGTAAGAAGCCAAGTGCAGCCTCTCCTGTCTCCCTCCACAGCACCAAGCGCCAATTCTGGGCACCACGGGGGCATAAAGACTGGTCTTCCGTCACCTCCCTCAGTCAAACTGTCTCCTGGACAATGTTGCTGGCCCCTACTCCCCGGCTGGGGGCAGTGGGCCTGAGGGTGGCCGGCAGCCGTTTAGGGGTTGGTCAGCTCTGCTGTGAGGCAGAGGCGGCCTCTGGGTTCCAGGGCCCCACGCCAAGCTCGCTGGAGCTGACAGCAGTGACAGCGTCACGCTCCCTCAGCACTTGGAAGGCTCCCAGATCCTCGGCTGGAGAACGTGATGCCACGCCATTTCTCATTAAATGGTACCAGGTGGCGAAGAAAACGTGGCATAGGGACCAGAGAGCGAGAGAGTGCCTCATGCTGGCTGGGGGTGGGGGCGGGTGTATGGGGAGGACCCCACCTGTCTCCAGGCAAAATGACTAGCCCAGAAGAGGCAGGCAGACTGTGCCACACCGCTGCACTCTCCTGCTTGGACACCACGCTCCATCCCCCAAAGGCCTCCATCCCCCAAAGGCCTCCATCCCCCAAAGGCCTCCTCCCCGCCCCCCGCCCCCTCCACCCACCGCAGCCCTGCAAAGCCCTGCCCTTTGTGGCCCAGGCTCCTGAGGGGCTGAAGACAATGCCGGTTTTCTAGGAGCCGAGGGTCCTTCTGGAAGGCTGGCCTCCTGGACCTCTGCTGATCCAGCCCATCCCCGCGGATTCACTGCCCACCTTTACTGCCAGCCTCCTCCTTCAAGCCAGACCCACTCCAACCTCAGCACAGAAGCTGGCTTCCCTTCCCAGATGCTGCGAGTCCTTGGGCGATCCTTGTGCCCCAGGCCTGCTGGAGCCCGAGGCTTGCACCATCCTCCTCCTGCGGTGGGCCGGGCCCCTGGCCTGCTCTCCGCCCTCCCCTCTGTGAAGCCTCCCCCTGTGCTAATAGGAGACTGCCCTTCCAAACGGCTGCTTTCTCTGGCTCAAGGACTGTGTGTCCACCATTTCTGTGTTCTCAGCTCAGGGCCTGCCCAGCAGAGATGCCCAAACCTTTGTTCAACGATTAGGTGCCTAAGAGAACAACCAGAGAGAAAAAGCAGAGAATTGGGGCCAGAGGTCGTCTCTGCCTCCGATTAGCTGTGCGACTGTGGATAAGCCTCTGATGACAACAGTCTCAGTTTCATTAACTGAAATGGGGAAACACTGTCAACCTCACAGGTCTGCGGGGAGGGTGGCAGGAGCGACTGTGTGAGAAGGGCTCTGTGAAGTGTGAAGCTCTGCGACGTCGGGTGGGTGACGTCTGGGACCCGAACCGAGTCTCCACAGCTGGCAGCTGAGGTTCTCGGTGGGCTGAGGGGGCTCCCTGGAAGACAGCCAGGCATCTGCAAACCTTACCAAGCACGCATGAGGGGTCGGGCGCTGGGCCAGGTCTGGAAGGAACCCAAGGAGAGGAGAAAGGTGGGCCCTACCCTTATGACGCCTGCACCGAGTTTCAGGTTGGCCCATCCTTCGGTGGAGAGCGTGAGCTGCGGCTGCCATGGTGACGTCAAAGCAGAGGCCCTGCAGTGCTGGCACCGTCCAAGGCATCAAGCAGGGCCGGTCGGTCCTGAGGCCTGAGGATGGAGGACAGGCCGGGGCACAAGCAGGGGGGGCGGGGTTGGGAGGGCGCTGTCACGCTCCAAGGTAGCCAAGACCTGGCTCTCCTCCTGAGGCCTCTCCCCCCAGGCCTCCTCTTCACCCCCAAGCTCTCACATGCATGCCCAGCCGGCCACGGGGGAGCAGCCGGAGCCCAGATCTGGCTGCCAGGGTTTCTGGATTCTAATCCCGGCACTTCCACAAATTCTAATGAGACCCAAAGGAGAAGGAAAGCAATGGTCATGGCACAATCTCTTGCTGCCAACCCAGAAAGCAGCCCTCAGATTCTCTCACTGAATTCGCACAACCTTAAGACTTCACAGTGTAATTCCTGGATGTGCACCAGGTTTTGAACTTAGCTCTGTGTGATTTCAAATAATCGTTCAAATAACTGTTCATCGAGTGCTCACCTGGCACTGTGTAAGCATCAACACGTTTATTATGAAATACAGCAGGCGCTCAGACAAGCGCAAGAGTCATACAACCTCAAGCACTTCACCTCCACCACGTCACACAATCCTCACAACGCAACAGGGTAGGGAGAACAATCTCCATTTCACACCTGGGAAAACTGAGGCCCCAGGAGGCAACAACCAGGTCCTATAACCAGGCATGGCAAGGCCAGGATGCAGAGTCAGACTGGGCTCACAGAGTCCAAGCTCCCCCTACCCGACTCCTAATTGTTCTGAGTCAGTTTGCTCATCTGCAAAATCAGAGTGGTGGACGAGACTAGTGATTTTCAATCTTTTTTTAGCCACGGACCCTTTGTTCGGTTGAAGTCTTAAGTGGAGAGAGAACACGTCAGATGGACGAAGACCTGGGGCTCTGCTGGAGTGAGCGTGGGAGGGGGAGGGGGGCTGCAGTCCCACCAGCTGGGCTCCCTCCCCACCCCCTGCCCCCAGCACGTGCTGCTGGAGCTCGAGGACTTTGGGCCCTGAGGCAACTGCCTGCTGACCCCGGCCTGTCAAGCCCCCGGCAACAGTGACTGTTTACTGAGCCGGGCACCAAGCCCTGGGGAGGGGCAGCCCGGGGGCTGGTGGCCCTCACAGGTCCTCCAGGGAGGGGTTCTCAGAGCTCTGCAGCAGGGACAGCAGGTTCAGGGCCGAGACGCTGGGCACATGGCCGGCGCAGATCTGCAGCATGCGGACCAGGCGCTGCGCCATGGTGGCTCGAAAGTCTTCTATCTGCAGAGGAAGAGCAGAGAACAGCGGTGAGGGGCCTGCTCCTCTCACGTGGAGCAGCTCCGCGGGCTGCCCGGGGGAGCGGGGTGCTGAGATGTGGGGACAGCTCAGGGCACCGCTGCCCAGCATGGCCACGCCCTTGTCCGCGCCACACCTCGCCGAGCCGTTTCCAACCACCTTAGTTTACCGAATCCTTCAAACACCCTCCAGGGATACCAGAGACGATGACCCTTGCTCCAGAAGAAATGAAGGCCCCGCAAGCTGGGCTGGCGAGGTTAGGCCAACTGTCCAGAGGCACACAGTTAGTGCCTGCAGAGCTGGCATCTGAACCAGGGCTAGTCCCAACCAACGCTGGGGTACAGTAGGCCCCAAAGGCTTCCCAACCTGGGATCTGTCTGAGAAAGACGCTCACAGGGGTAGAAAGGAGGGGTGGGTAGAGAGTGGCCCTTTCCGAGGACAGGGAGGCACTGTCAACAGACGGTTCCTATATCAGGGCCTCTGAAGGGCTGGCGGGCCCAGAGGAGCCATGGGATTAGGCAGGGGTGACAAGACTGTCCTAGGGCCTGGCATCAGATGGCGCGGGCAGATGAGGTGCTCATTAGAAATGTTGAGGAAAAAACAGTGATGCTCAGATGTTCTCCCCTGACCAACAGGTGGCCTCAGAAGCATCTCCCCCTTCCCCTGTTCCCTCTCTAACTGGGGAAAGGGCGCCACCATCCACCCAGTCACCCAAGCTAGTGATCAGGCATCCCCACGTCCTCCACCATTTGCCACCCACGACATCCTGGGTTTTAAATCCAGAGGCGACGTCAGTCCTCATCACATGGCCTCATCCGCACTGAGTCTCCTCTCAGCAGAATCTGACGCAGCTGCTCCCTCCCCTTGACAAGTCTTTTCCACCTGGCTCCCAGGACCCCACCCTCCGGGGCTTCTCCTCTCACCCCATAGGCTGCTCCCTCCTCTGTGTGACATCTAACTGCTGGGGGTCCCAGGGCTTGGCCTTTGCATCTCTTTCCCCCACACTCGGTCCCCAGGTGATCTCATCCAGCTCTGTGACCTTCAAACCATCTAAGTGCTGAGGATGCTCAAACTGCATCTCCAGACCTTTCCTCTGAATGTTAGACACACGTGCCGCTGCCTGCTTGGTTTCTGTGTAGACATCTAACAGACTCCTCAGTCTTAGTGTGTCTAAGACGGAGTTCCTGGGAGTCCCCCCAAACTGCAGTCGCCCCCCATCTCAGCCACAGGCAACCCCATCCTTCCAGTTGCTCAGGCTGAAAACTCCAGAGTCGACCTTGACTCTTCTTCCTCTCCTGTCTCACATCCAGGCCATCAGCACATCTGTCGGCCCCGCCCTGGAAACACCCAGCATCACAGACCATCTCATCTCCCTCTTCCCCAGACACCACTGAGCCCAGGCCACTCTTAACTCTTCCAGACACAGTCCCCAGGCCCATCTCCTTCTTTCTGCCCCTGTCTCCCTTCAGTCCACTCTCCTCCCAACAGTTGCAGGGACCCACTTAAAACCCGAGTCAGGCTGTGTTCCCCCTGCCCAGCCCCACACTTTCCATTGCTCCAGTCTAACTCAGAGTGAAAGCCACCACCTGTCCTACGACCCACAAAGCCCCACGGTCACTCTGACTCGTCTCTCACAGCTCTGCTCCAGCCACCCATGCCTCCCTGTGGACCTTGAACACAGCAGGCAAGTTCCAAACTCAGGGCCTTTGCACTTGCTGTTTCTCCAACCTAGTGGGCCTTTCCACCAGGAGACCCCACGGCGCCTTCCTTCAAGTCTTTACTTACAGGTCATTTTTTTTAGTGAGCCCCTTCAACCCCTATGTAAATCTTGCCACTTTACCACCACCTGACAGGTCACATCCATTCTCTAACACGCCATACGTTCTACTTCCTCACTTTGTTTCCTCCACTAGAACAGAATTGGGAGTTTTAAAACTGTTCTGGCTCTATGCTGCTTCCCTAGTGCCTAGAACAATGCTCGGCGCACTGTAGGTTATGTAAGAAATACTTGTTTTATTATTTTTTTAATTAATGTATTTATTTTGGCTGCATTGGGTCTTCGTTGCTGCGCGCGGGCTTTCTCTAGTTGTGGCGAGCGGGGGCTACTCTTCGTTGCGGTGCGTGGGCTTCTCATTGTGGTGGCTTCTCTTGTTGAAAAGCATGGGCTCTAGGCACGTGGGCTTCAGTAGTTGTGGCTCGTGGGCTTCAGTAGTTGTGGCACGCGGGCTTCAGTAGTTGTGGCTCGCGGGCTCTAGAGTGCAGGCTCAGTAGTTGTGGTACATGGGCTTAGTTGCTCTGTGGCATGTGAGATCCTCCCGGACCAGGGCTCGAACCTGTGTCCCCTGCATTGGCAGGCAGAGTCTTAACCACTGCACCACCAGGGAAGTCCAGAAATACTTGCTGAATAAGTCCTCTGAGCTCTGTGGCCTCTGCCTCTGAACTGTCCCTCCAAACTGCTGCTGCTCTCACTTGGACTCCACAGTCCGCTTCCCGCAGCAGCCTCGTCCCGAGGCCTCCTGCCTGTGGCCAGGCCTCCTCCCATCCACACATCATACTCCAGAGACGTGGCCCGCAAATCCCACTTCTGACCCTATCATGACGCCCCGTCACCTACAGGAAGGAATGGCTGAATTCCACTGCCAGGCTTCCAAAGCTCTGCAAATCCTTCTGCTGCGTATGTTACATGTCGGTCTATTTTGCTTGCCTCTGAGAGGCAGGGCCAATATCTGAGGCATTTGTGTTCTCAGGGACCAGCACAGGGCCCGATCAGCGGAGCTGGGAAATGATTTCACTGGGCGAATCCCACACCTCCCTGGGTGTTTCCTCGTATGTAAAACGGGGCTAATAATTCCTGCCACGCAAAGGCCTCAGAAGTCGATTAAGCGGAGGAGGGTGCCCCGAACGGGACGACAGCGGTACGAGGAGTGTTGACCGTCCAGACGCTGGGTGCTTTGTGTGAGAGAATGCCAGGTCTAGGTTCTCAGCAGGGCTGCTGCTGGCTGGAAATAGAAAGTCGGCCCCAGACCTTTTTTTGAGAGAAGTTCTCAGGCTAGAGGACAACCCAGGACCTGCTACAGCCTGCCACCTCATGGCCACACACAGAACTGCAGCACCACGCGCACCTCTGCCGTGGAGCAAAGATGGCGGTTCCCCTTCAGCGCCAAGAGAAGGCAGGCTGTGTGCGTGTGCGTGTGCGTGTGTGTGCGTGTGTTGGGGGTGGGTCGACTTGTTCAAAGCCACACAGTCAGCCCGCTAAGACAGGAAAGGGACAGCTGCACGCCAACCTGGCTCTTCCGCTGACTTCCTAGCTGTGTGACTGTGAGCACGTCTCGCCTCTCCTGTTGTGAGGAAAGCCTGCAGGGACAGGCTCCTCAGGGGTGCCCCGGGCCTCAGGTCCTACCTGTGAGATCGGAGCATCGGTCTAGTCGGGGTTCTTAAAATAGTCATCAAATGTGAAACACAAATTTGTACATCTTAACCGATGCGCCGAATGAGATCTAGGGCAGGTCTAATGACTTCTGCAGTGTCGGAGTAGTAATGAGAGCTGCCCCAATCCCCATGGGACATGGCAACGTCCCGCCGCTTCTCTTGCTAACAGCCACAGGTTCTGCTAATACTACTGACATCTCTTGCCTACATTCACAATGATAAATTTCTTTTAGAAGTTACTGAAAACAAGAAGTAATTTTTTTTCCTCGTCCAGGTCCGCAAATCCCCTGAATTGTTCTCCCTTCCGACCAGAGGGGTCCACAGACCCCAGAGTAAGAACCCTTGGTGATGAGGGACCACATACTGACTCAGTTCCCTCTTACGACATCACTTTGCTTTTGGGAACAGGTGCAAGACCCAGAACAGAGCAGAAACACAAATCTTTAAAACGAATCTCAAAACCAACTGAGCAGGCCTGGCGTGCGGGTGGGGCAGCCCAGGCCCTGGGAGCCCAGAGGCAGCAGCATCAACTCCTGCTGAGGACCCTTTAGCAAAAAGTCATCAGGTTCCGTACCACACAAAGAGAGGCTGAAGAGCAAAATTCAACAGCAAAATAGAAATCTGCTGTGCTGACCCCACAATGAGCATTCACCTCGTGAGAAACACCCACACAAGCAAGTCAGGGCAGAACTAATATCACATGTATCCACCCAAGCACCTGCCCACCTACCCAGCCTCCCCTTCTGCTGCCTGCTAGACCCCCTGCCCCAGGCTGGGACCAGACAAGGTCTGCAATCCAGGGATGTAAGGGGGACACTGGGCACCTTCACTGCTGGTTAATGAGGCAGACAAGATGCCTGGCCTCACAGCACTTAACCCCAGCAGGGAAGTGAGATATTAACATGGACCCACAGGTACACACACAAGACTTAGTTACGAGTAGAGAGAATGACGCAAAAGCAAGAGGGGATGGCGCCTGGTGTATGAGCAGAGCTCAAGATGTACACGGAGCACCACCCTACTTCACATGTGCGAACCCAAGGCTTTCAGTGACCCACCCAAGGCTTACGGTGACCCACCCAAGGACGGCGAGCAGAAGAGCCAGGATTCAAATGAGGATCTTGTCTCCATATCAGGACCCCCTTCACCAGGGTACTCAGCGAGCCTCCAAGGAGCATCCCTGCCACGGCCACTGTGTGCTGACTGCCCCACCCCTCAACCCGCGTGCTTGGGGTCCTCACCTCCAGGTCGCAGAAGAGCAGGGGGCTCCGGTAGGTGTGGGCCAGCTGCATGACGGTGTTCCGGTGAATGCTGCAGTGGCTCTCCCGCCCAGCTGCAAAGAAGCCACGGCCTGTAATCTCTACCTTCATGACTGTGATCTAGGAAGCACTGGGCCAAGTAGTTCATTTCCCCTCTCTGGGCCTCCGTTTCTTACTAGTCAGTGGGGTGACAAGCCTGTTCTACCTTCCTTTCAGGGCAGTCAAGATCATCAAATCAGAAAATAGGCTGAAGGGGCTTGGAGAGAGTCCTCAATAAAAACACGAATTTCCTCATCTGTGAAATGAGGATAGTAACGACCCCTACCCTGCTGAGTTACTATCGAGATTCAATGAACGAACACACAGAAGTGACCTGGTGTCCATTTAGCCACCAGTGCTTAATGAGAATCATCTGCGCCAGGCCCTGCCTGCAGGGAGCTCGCAGTGTAGCTGGTGGGGCAGGCACACCGTCAGTGTAGGTAGAAGGGTTAGGAGTCTCTGACAGAGGCATGTGTGGGAATGGATACCCTGAGGGCCCAGACTGCAGGGCTGGTCAGGTCCCCCAGGAGGCAGAAAATAGGGGTTAGCGAGATAAAGAAGAGGAAAGAGTATTTGAGAGAAGCCACATGGTACAATCATTAAAGGCATGGGCTCTGGAATATGACTCTCTACGTGTGAATCTCTGCTCTACCACTGCTCAGCTGCGGGGCCTTGGGCAAGTTACCTAACCTCGTGACCACAGTTTCCTCTGCTGCAAAACAGAGAAAATAGTACCTACTACAGTAGTACCTGTCGTGAAGATTAAGTAATATAGAAACAAAGCACTTAGGACAGTGTCTGGTCTATTGTGAGTGCTCGATGTAGGGTAGCTATTATTATTTCCACTGTTGATATTACCAAGTTTCAGAGAACTATAAGCTGAGCCAAAGAGGGGAAGAGTAATAGGAAATAAGACAGGAAGCAGGGGCCAAACTGCAAAATACTTTGTGCCTTTACAGGAGTTTGGATTTTACTCTGAAAGTCACAGAGAGCCACTAGGCACCTCTAAGCCGTTATCTCAGCGGAATTAACTTGGCAGACGGATCAGCTCAGATTTGCTTTATAAAGACTGACAACATCAGATTCCAAAATGCATGTGTTTTCCATCACCCAGGCTGCCTTTGCAAGGAGTCCACCACAGGCCCAGCCGCAGCCTGCCCTGGGTTGGCGAGGGAGGGGGTGAGCGGCGGGGGAGGGATGCACTTACCGCCTGTGGCGAGGAAGCTCACCTTCCCCAGGAAGAAGGTGGCGTCCACATGGTGCAGGGACTCCTCAACATTCCGGAGGCTGCAGTGGCCAGGGCGAGAGGACAAAGCAGAGGACAAACCTCACAACAGAGAAAGCAGAAGCCGCCCCGCCTCTGCTGCCAGAGAGGCCAGAGAATGAGAGGAGGGTGACAGGAAACAGCCCTAGAGGAATACTTTGTCCTTTCATATCTTTAAACTACACTTTTTTTTTTTTTTGCGGTACGCGGGCCTCTCACTGTTGTGGCCTCTCCCATTGCAGAGCACAGGCTCCAGACACGCAGGCTCAGCGGCCATGGCTCACGGGCCCAGCCGCTCCACGGCATGTGGGATCTTCCCGGACCGGGGCACGAACCTGTGTCCCCTGCATCAGCAGGCGGACTCTCAACCGCTGCACCACCAGGGAAACCCTACATTTTTTAAAAAATTTAATTTTATTTATTTTTTTATACAGCAGGTTCTTATTAATCATCCATTTTATACACATCAGTGTATACATGTCAATCCCAATCTCCCAATACATCCCACCACCCCCCTCCCACCCCGGCACTTTTCCCCCTTAGTGTCCATACGTCTGTTCTCTACATTTGTGTGTCTATTTCTGCCCTGCAAATCGGTTCATCTGTACCATTTTTCTAGATTCCACATATATGTGTTAATATACAATATTTGTTTCTCTCTGACTTACTTCACTCTGTATGACAGTCTCTAGACTCATCCACGTCTCCACAAATGACCCAATTTCGTCCCCTTTTATACTGAATAATATTCCATTGCATATATGTGCCACATCTTCTTTATCCATTCATCTGTCGATGGGCATTTAGGTTGCTTCCATGACCTGGCTATTGTAAACAGTGCTGCAATGAACACTGTGGTACATGTCTCTTTTTGAGTTATGGTTTCCTCAGGGTATATGCCCAGTAGTGGCATTGCTGGGTCAGATGGTAGTTCTGTTTTTGGCTACTCCACACGGTTTGTGAGATCTTAGCTCCCCGACCAGGGATGAACGTGGGCCCTCGGCAGTGAGAGCGAGGAGTCCTAACCACTGGACTGCCAGGGAATTTCCCAAACTACTTTTAATTACAAAGTGACTCAAGTTCGTAATATAATCAAACAGTAAATACGGGTGTATAAGTAAAAAGTAGAAGTCCCCGTCTCCAGCACCACCTTCCGTTTCAACTCCCCAGAGATACTGTTGCTGACAGTTGGGGGTGTAATTCTTCTGGAATATTTTTCATATGCAAATACAGACAGTGATAGGTACCAGCATCCAGTTGGGTCTAACTGGGTTCGACAACTCTGTTACATTCTTTGGAATGACCACACAGTACCACAAACTACTTTCCCTGTGATGGACATATAAACGGTCTCCTCTTGTTCACCGTTACGAAAGATGCTGCATGGATTTTCTTTCCCACAGGTCCTTACACATCCAAGCAAACGTTTCTGTAGGACAGATGCTAGAAGTGGAATGGCTGGGTCACAGTATGTGTCTTTTTTAAGTGTAGATAAGTATTGCTGAATTGCTTTGCATTAAGATTACAGTGATTTTAAGTCATATCAATCATATGAAAACACTCTTTTCCTCTAAGCAACGGCACCCTGACCTTCTGGGTTGAGGCTTTCATTCACTCGTGTCCAGGGAGTGATGAAGGAACCTGTGGTCTCCTGGCCAAAAAGCCATCTCAAAGGTCAGGCTTCAGGCTGAATGAACACAGCCTGAGGCCAACAGCAACAGCGGCCCTGCCCCTAAGTGTGGCTGTGAAGCAGGATCTCTCCAAAGACTTGGGCCAGTGTCCCTTCTGGTGAACAGAGAGATCTCACCCAAAGAGCAACAGGTCTGCTGAGCCAGGGCCTTCTGGCAACCACGGCAGATCTCAGCCCCACCTGGGCCTAAGTCACCACTGACTGGTTCCAACCGGTCAGGTAGTGCGGTCTGGACTTGGTCCTGATGCTACAGGTATCTGGTGTCTCTATGCCACTGGATTCCCAGGTGTTTCCACCACATCCTTCCCTTGATCCCTACCACAGGCCCAGGTATCTGCCTTGGTTTCTGTGCTGGACACTGTGTCCTGCTCTTAGCCTGCTGTCACCCAGGAGGGAGAGGGCAGACCTTTCTTCTGTACTCCCTAGGCTGGCTGCAGTCCTGTCCCCAGGGTTGCCAGCACCATAGGGAGACCGGATCAGGCCACCAGCATCAACACCACCCATGCTGCCACTGCCACGGCCCTGCGCTAGACTGGCTCTGATGCTGCCCAGGCCTCGACAGTCCTCCGAACACACTACACTCCTCCTGCCCTTTGCATTAACCCTCCACCTGGAACATTCTGCTCACTTTCTCTTTCCCTGGCTAATTTCTCGTCATCTCTCAGGTGTCTACTTAAATGTCACCTCCACCGGGAAGTCTAGCCTGACCTAAGTCCTGGGAGTCAGAGGTCTTGTTTGGGCTCTCACAGCCCCCTGCTTCCTTCTTTTTACAGTACCCATCGCAGGTACTGTAACTGTCTGTTCAAAAGTCTAGCCTCCTCCCCTAATGGACCTTGAGGACAGGGTCTGTTTCATTCATGTCTGTGCCTGCTGTCAGGGATACACAGTAGGCCTCAGAGAGCCAAATGACAGATGACACTGCTGGCATTTATCAGTGTCTTTTAAACATCTTGCATTGGCCACTGGCTCCCCGCTCCTCACCGTCTAAGTTAACCCCAGGCAGCCTCTCCCTGTCTCCTCTCCTTCCCATCACAAGTGAGGCCACTGTCCCAGCACATCCCCGCGCCAGGTCTACCTGAGCCCGGCAGCCCCCATCCTCTGGCTCTCACCTGTGTTTGCTGTGAAGGTTGACCACGAACACAATCAAGTCAATTCGGGGGCGATTCACATTGGAGGGCAGAGGGAGGGACTTTGCCAAGTGGCTGAAAAACAAGAAATTGCAGGACTAAATACGTACCCACATCACAATGACTGTTCACATGCCGCCCGTCACAGGGAAGAGGCTGTCAAGAGCTCCTCTCCTATTCACCTGAAGCAAGACTTTTCAGGTGAGCACAGGGGCAGGGCAGAGCTGGTCCTATCCAGATGACTCCTGCTCTACTCTCCCTGCCAGAAAGTTTAGTAACTGCCTTGGCAAGAGGGAGTTTTGGATATAAGATGGCATGAGGCTAGACATCTACACTGCATGCTGGGAGGGAGACCAGGCTCAGAAGCGGGGGAGGGTGTTGGACTGTGAAGTTCAGGTGTTAAGATTGAAGCTCTTTGGAGTAAGACAGAAGTGGCCCCAAATCCCAGGTCTGCCAATTATCAGCTAGGTGACCTTGGGTAAGTCACCCTCATCATTCTTGTCTGGACTTAGTCTCAGATTGTCAAATACCCACCTGAAGGGTTTTTTTGAATCCTCTACTTCTGCCCATTTCCACATATGACTATTACTCATCTGCCCCCCACCCCTCAGCTTATAATTTAAGAATACCAAAAAGTATACAAAACACAAAAATTAAAAAAGAAACACATAATCCTAAAAGTTCAGTTACCTAGAAATAACTACTATTAACGTTAGAACATTTTTCTAAACATCTCTCCATGTACATAATGTATACACATTCAGACACTAGAATACAGTAGATGTAATCGAAAAATAGGAGGGAGTTCCCTGGCAGTCCAGTGGTTAGCATGTAGCGCTTTCACTGCCGTGGCCCAGGTTCAATCCCTGGTCGTGGAACTAAGAACCCGCAAGGGGCATGGTGCGGCCAAAAAATAAAAAATAAAAATAAATAAAAATAGGATAATAGTATTAATTTTATCTGAATTTAGTGGAAGCAAAATAACTAAAGTAGAACTGAAAAAAAAGATGAACTTTGGATAAATTATTTTTTAATCACAAGAAGTTATTTCCTCAAAGAACCCAATTAAAAAAAGATTATGGAATAAATGAGTAAGTTGGTATCATTTTTAACAGTTTTCATTCTACCTATATGGGATTGATTCTCTATTATTAAGAAAAGTGAGAAAATTAGCATTCTTATAATCTACCTTACCATTTGGACAAAACTTACAAATGTAATTTATATTGCTATTATTAATGGTATTATTATATACATTTATATTTTGCTCTAACCATAACTTCGGACCTCAGCTAATGAAGTTGCCACTCTAGAACATGGGAGAGACAAAGGGTACTGAGGAAGGTCTCTCACTGGCAACTAAATGCTTCAGCAATAAAGAGACAATCATTTTTGCTCACAACTCATTGGCCAGAACTAGTCACGTGGCTCCACATAACCACAAAAGGTCAAACCTAGTTCCTGCCAAATACTACAAATGCAGAGAGCTGAAAATACTTGACAACAGAATGAACAGATGACCATATGGGTGATTTGCTTCTCCTGCCAGAAGTCTGAAGAATTATTTACTTCAGAAGTAAATAATTGTCCATTTTTCCTGGAACAAGATATATGTACCCTTTTTAATGGACAAATTCAACTCTTCACTCATTCCAGGGAAGTCGTCTTCTACTACACTTCAAATACTTTTGCTGTAATTTTCTCAAATCTTTCTTCTTTGTAAATAATTAAGTCTTTAACCACATCTACTCTGATCCTTGCTGTTTCTATGTATTTATTAGATAGATTTCATATGGTATTATTTTTCACCTTTTTTGTCCTTAGCTCTGCAACCTCCCTTTTCCTCTCATTCTGTTGTGTTATTATTTGGTCTTTGAACGCTTCTTTAAAAAATTCATGTTCCTATTAAATTCCTCAATGGCACAGAGCACTCAAAAAGGAGCTTTCTTCCCCTTTCCCCAGAGTGGGTTCTTCATCAGATTTTTTGCATGTCATGTGACTCTTTTTTGCCAATGGTTTCCATCTTGCTGAATGTAGGCAATTTTATCCACGTTTTCCATTTACTCTGATGCTAATTAAATTATTTTTTTTGACTTTTTTTGGGGGGGGGCCTTGCCCCATGGCATTCAGGATCTTAGATCCTGGACCAGGGATCAAACCCGTGCCCCCTGCAGCGGAAGCGCAAAGTTCCAACCACTGGACCACCAGGGAAGTCCCAAATTAATTTTTTTTTATCCTTTCCAATTTCTGAGCTATGGGTTTGAGATCATTGGTTATTGTGTTTGGTGTTCTATAGCCAAAGAACCTGGCAACATAGGTAGAGCACAGATGGACATATGAACAATCTTTATTTTGAGGGAAAGATTACGTTGAAGGAGAATGATCCAAATCTAGAGGGTATTTCCTCTGTGGGAATTGGAAATGCCCCATACTAGGTAGAATAAGGGAACATAATCTTTATCAGGGAGAATGACACCCACATGTATTCAGTCACTTGACTCTTGCCAGCAGCTGTTTCTACTCCCTCTCAGTTAGAAGAAGGAAAACAAAATATACTTTAGTTACTTTTTCTCCAAATTTGGGGGTTATCTGAGCATGTACTCTGTGCCAAGTATTGCTCAAGGCACTGGGGATTCACCAATGAGCAAAAGTCAAAGTCCCTGCCCTCAAGGGGCTGACCTTGGTCCCTAGGGGTGGCAGACTGGAAACAAGTAAAGAAACATGGCAACTTCTTATAGTGACAAGTGCTAGAGGAAAATAGAAAAACTGTGTGACAGTGATGGAGGAGGCCTTTGGACGGGGACAGATCACGCGTTAGGACGGAGTCTCTGAGGGGTTGGTCAACCGGCTCCACCTGTGCCCGCCTCTCTGGTGGTCCCCCTACAGCCAACCCCGCTCTCCCTTGCGCCCAGGCCAGCGATCGGACACCCCCAGCATAAGGCTACTTACACCTTCAGCTCCGATGTGCAATCCTCCTTGAGCATCGCTTCGGCCAGCTGCTGCAGAAGAGCATCCTCCGTGCCCACCAGCTGCCCAGAGAGAGAAGGCGACCGACTGATACCTGGACACAGCAGTCCCGCTGGAGGGCCCGGACGGCCGCGAACCCAAGATTCTGGCTCCAGCGCGCGAGGCACCCTTTTACCGAGAGGACTCCGGCAGAGGGCCCGAGGTTTGCACCCTCTCCGGTCCTGCCCGGAAAGCACTCACTACCTCCCCGGACCCTTCCTGGAAAGGCCTCGTCTCTCCCGGAGGTCCGATCCCTCTACGCGGGAAAACAGAGTTTTGGACAGCCGGCACCCCGCCCTGCGCGCGGTCGCCCCGCCCAGCCGCCCCATCAATCAGAAACTGCGCACTTATTGGTGGGGACGTCCCTCAGCCTCAGAAGGGTGGCTACTCCGATTGGTTCAGAGTGTGGCTCTCCGGCCCACCACACCCCAGCCAGAACAGCCCACGCCAGCACCTCAGAGAGCGCAGGGGACCTGGCGGCTGAGGCACAGCCTGGGAGGAAAGGCGGGCGGGAGAATCTGGGCTGCTGACGCCTACCAAGATGGTGGCCGTGTTCAGGCCAGGCAGTTTGTCCAGCGGCCGCAACACCGACATCCCAGGGACAGGCCGAACCGCCGCTCGTGCAGTGCGCGCCGGGCTTTCAAACCACCCAGTGGCCCACCCCTTGTGCGTAATCGCGGGTCACGTGACAGTGCTTGGGCAGGACCTTCTTAAAGGAACCACTACCGCCTTTTCCGAGGAGAGGTTCCACCGCTGGCTCTAGGCACATAGGGTGCTGCCTGCGGGACAAGACTTTTATTTCACGACTGGGAGAAAGAAGATATTCAGTGATTCAGTTATTCATTTTCATTAATTCGTGCTCATTCAAGGTGCTCTTGATTCCTTCCAAACCTGTCCCTCACACATCTTCTCCATCTCAGTTGACTCCGTCCTTGCAGCTGCAAAGAACAAAATCTTGGGTCATTCTTGACTCCTCTTCCCCGCACCTCACAATCAATCCGTAAGCAAGCCTGTGGGTTCTATTCTTAAAATGCAAGAAGCCGACCATTTCTCACCACCTCCACCCCAGCACCAGGAGAAGCCACTCTCCTCTCTCACCAGGTCTACTGTAAGAGCCTTCTCACTGGCTCCCTGCTTCCACCCTGGTCTCCAGGGCTACTGGCTATTCTCCACACAGCAATCGGAGTCATCCTTTAAAAAGAGAAATCAGAGCAGGCCACTTCTCTGGTCAAAACCCATCAATAGTTCTCCTCTTGCTCAGGTACATTGCAAATGCCTTACGGGGCCTTTGAGGCTCTGTGGGTTCTGGCCCCTGACAGTCTCTCTGGCCTCATCTTCTGCCCTTCTCCCTCTAAAAACGGCTCTAGGACCCCTGGCCCTGTGGTTCCCTCTGGCTGAAATGCTCTCCTCCCAAATAGTCACATGGCTTGTTTCCTCACTTTATTCAGGTTTCTGCTGCAATGTCACCTCATCAGAGGGGGCTTTCTTAACGACCCTATCTAAAATAGCAAGCCCTCCCATAATCCCTCTCTCCCCTTTTCTGCTCAGTTTTCTCAATAGCACTTCACATATTGACTAGAACTGGGCAGCACCTGAGATTTTACAAACTAATAAACTGTTACTGTTTATTACTGTTTAGTAATAGTCTGTTACCTTTTCATGGATGCTGCAGAAGACATGAAACTCCTGGGTAAGGGACAAAGGACATTATTACTCAAGGTAAAAGCAGCAGCTATGGCTTTACCTTTGTTTGTGTCATTTTCCCCACGTCCCGCAAGCCCTGCAAAGGACCCACCCATCATGTTTGCCTGTACACCTCGTGGATGGCCTTATAGGAGAGGAACACAGAGGTTAGAAATTCAAACACTGTAAAACAGTGAGTGGTAGGCATGCCTGTCCTTTTTCCGGTTGCTTGTTTTTCCTGTTCTTTTCCCAACCCTCAAGGTTGCTTGCTACAAAAACAAACCCTTAGAAATGGCCTGGGTAAAGAGCTTTCAGAGCCTTGCTTTCTTGGCATGCCCAGCAAGAACCTGCAGGGACTCAGAGCCCACAGCAGATTGCTTCTCCCAACAGTTATATAATATCTGCTCATTGTCTGTCTCTCGAACTAGAGCATAAGATACATGAGGGCAAAATTTTGTCAGTTTATATGTCCAGCACTTTAAAAAGTGTCTGGTACATAGTAGTTGCTCAAGAAATATTTGATGAATGAATGAATCGATTTACATCCATTTGTTTATTCTCAGCAGTGATTCATTCATTTCCTAGGGAAGACCCAATGCCCCACCCTGGGAACACAGATGAATCAGATGTTACTGACCAACTCAGTGTGATGGGGGAGTAGGACCGTGATCTCACAGTGTGTTCATTACTGTGACATGTGGGAGAAAAGAGGCATATTCCTGTCTAACCTAAATCCTTCTCACTGCGAACGAAACTAGTTATACCTTGCTTAGAAAGAGCAGGAAGTACGTGGCTTCAGGGAGCCCCTGCCCCAGCACAGATGGTGCTTTGATTCCCCATGGCACGGGGCATGGAGGGGACTCCCTGACAGGTAGTAGTAAGTACTAGGAAAATAAAGTAAGGTGGGCTAGGGGATAGAACGTGATGGGTAGGAGGAGGTACTTTAGGTCAGGGGAGGCCTAGCTAAGAAGGTGATGTTTGGGCAGATGTCTGCACGCGGTGAGAGAGGAGCCAATTAAATATAGTGAAGAAGGGAGGGTGGGAGGAGACGCAAGAGGGAGGGGTTATGGGGATATATCTATACATACAGCTGATTCACTTTGTTATACAGCAGACACTAACACACCATTGTAAAGCAATTATACTCCAATAAAGATGTTAAAAAAATAATAAAATGGAAAAAAAGAAAAATGCTAAATAAATATAGTGAAGAAGAGGATTCAGGCAGAAGGAGCAGCAAGTGATAAGACCCCAAGTGGGGAGCATTCCTGACACTTCTGAGGAGCAGCAAGGAGGCCAGTGGCTGAAGCAGGTGGGGTGAGGAGCGAAGGAGATGAAGCTAGAGAGCTGATCGAGGGCCAGGTGACTGAGGCCCTTAGAGAGTCAAGGAAAGACATTGGACCCTGCTCAGCATGGTCCAGGAGGGGCTGAGCTGAGGCCCATTCAATCAACCTGTGCTGAGTGCCTGCCTTGGGCCAGGCCTGGTGCTGGACACTGTGACCCAGGCACAGAGGTTTCAGTGGTGGATGGACAGATAACAACAGCCAAAGGCAGCACAGTGGGTGAGAGGCAGCATGGGAAGCAGCTGGAGCCCAGATGAAGGTGCATTAAGGCTCCCTGGGGGGCCCCCATTACACTTTGCTGGGGAGGTGACTGTTGGCTGAGGGGTCAGGTGAGTTGGTGCTTGTCGCACAGGTAGTGCAATAGAACATAGTTGTGTGTAAGACCCATACTGTGATGAGGTGTAGAGACTGGCAGGAAGCCCAGACCCAGGCCTGGAGGTTCTTGTATCATCAACACCCAGAACTTGCAGGGCCATCAGAGACCCTCTGGGCCAGTGTTTTTCAAACTGACTTCTGCGAAACCCTGGGGAGATGCCGCAGGGGCACCGGGAGGGGCAGGGGAGAAGCTGAGTACGTAGGGCCCAGAAACCCCACCCCACCATTTAACAGAAGCAGCTCTGGCTTCATCTCTGTTACATATTGAGCTTCCTATAAGCTATTTTGTGAATAAAGAATCACGTGGCTAAAACAATATCTAAGGGCTGCTGATCACTTTTTTAAATAAATGTATTTATTTATTTTTGGCTGCGTTGGGTCTTCATTGCTGCATGAGGGCTTTCTCTAGTTGCAGAGAGCGGGGGCTATTCTTCGTTGCAGTGCGCAGGCTTCTTATTGCGGTGGCTTCTCCTGTTGCAGAGCACAGGCTCTAGGTGCGCGGGCTTCAGTAGTTGTGGCACACGGGCCCAGTAGTTGTGGTTCGAGGGCTCTAGAGCGTAGGCTCAGTAGTTGTGGCGCACGGGCTTAGTTGCTCCACGGCATGTGGGATCTTCCAGGACCAGGGATCGAACCCATGTCCCCTGCACTGACAGGCATTCTTTTTTTTTTTTTTTTTTTTTTTTTGCGGTACGCGGGCCTCTCACTGCCGTGGCCTCTCCCGTTGCGGAGCACAGGCTCCGGACGCGCAGGCCCAGCGGCCATGGCTCACGGGCCCAGCCGCTCCGCGGCATGTGGGATCTTCCCAGACCGGGGCACGAACCCGTGTCCCCTGCATCGGCAGGCGGACTCTCAACCACTGCGCCACCAGGGAAGCCCAGACAGGCAGATTCTTAACCACTGCGCCACCAGGGAAGTCCCCTGTTTATCACTTTTAAAAACAGATTTATTAAAGTGTAATTGACAGGTAATAAGCCACACATATTTAAGGTGTACAGTTTGGTAAGTTTTGATATAAATATACACCCAGGAAGCCACCACCACAATCAATTTATAATGAACGTATCCATTACCTCCAAAAGTTTCTCTGTGCCCCTTTCATCCTCCCCCACCTCCTCTCTGCCCTCCCACTCCAAACTGTTCAACGGCACTTTGCCAGCTTTGCTCATCATAGTTCAACACTGGAAATGCCCCAAATGTCCTTCAGTGGTGAACAGATAAGCTGTGGTACGTTGGTAAGGCAACATCGTCAGGGCAGAGAAAAGCACTGTGCGCAGCAACAGAAGTCAGACACAAAGGAGCATGTACCATAAGCTTCCATTTACGTGCAATACAAATACAGGAAAAACTAATCTGTGGTGACAGAAATCGTATCAGTGTGTGCCTTTGGGAAGGCGGTACTGACTGGCAAGAGACGGGAGGGAACTGCCTGGGATGATGAAAATATCCTAGACATGGTCTGGGTGGCAACTGCAAAGGTGTATACACAGGTAAACGTTCATCACTTAAGGTTTGTATTTTACTGTATGTACCTTAGATCTTAATAAAAATCTCTCTGGAAACTCAAACTCACTCCCCTTGGCCCACATATGCTGGAGAGGACACTTGCAGGACTCCCAGATCGTCCCACAGATGGCAGGGTGTCTGTAGGTTGGGGGACCCAGAGACCCAAAGCCATTTGACCCATAGCCTTTGCCACCTGCCCGTCCTCAGTTTCTGGGAATGGATTCCCCAGGGAGATGGTTCCTCGAAGACTCTTCCCCATCCCGTGGGCCTCCGGGGCTGCTCTCTCCTCCTGAGACGACAACCACTGCTGTTTATGGAATGCTCACTGGGCCTCTGAAACTTTGCAAACACTCTGTCTCTAGCATAGGAGGGAGGACCCAGGCTTGGGAGGTAGACCCTCACCTCCAGCCCACCCCCGCACACGCCCTGGCTTTGTCACTGAGAAGCTGAGTGACCTTGAAGAAGGAGAGGGTAAGCAGCTTCACGTCTCTGAGCCGAAGCTGCCTCAACCCCAAAGTGGGCTTCAACAACTAACCAGCTGGAGGACCAGATGAAGTGATGTGGGGCCCAGTCCTGGCCTGGCGGGGAGGGCTCCGTGGCTGGGAGCCACGACCATCTCAGGCTGTATCCCAGCCAGGGGGCCTCCGGGGCTGGTGAGGCAGAACCAGGAGGGCACCCCTGCGAGCGGGCCTGCAGCCCAGGCTAGGGCTCCGACCCTGGCACTGAGACTTTTGCCATGTGACCTTGGATGACCAAGAAATGAGTTAACATAAATATGGAAAGCACTGAAAGCAGTGTCTGGCATATGGTAAATGTTACATTGGACCAATGTGTCCAGAATCTCAGTCTTGGTTCTTCCCTCTATAACACATGACCCTCATTGGCTCTACTGGTCATTGCTTCTGTGTCCTGCCCACGTGCCAGGGACCCCAATCTCTCCCTACCCTCAAATGACAAGTGGCCAAATCCTCCTAGTTATCTTGGTAGGGGACACTTCCTCTCTAGGTCTAGTAGCCGTGGGGTCCAGTAGCCTGCTGGGTGGCTCCCACCTGTCCCGAATTTATCCAACCCTGCTCTGCCTGTCATCTCTGTACCATGTGCACAGTGCAAGGGATCCTGAAGAGAAGGCTGGTTGCCAGGGCAACAGAGGATAAAGCCCTTGCTCTGCCAGGCTGCTGATTGGCTAAGGCAGGTCCCACCTCCCGCTATTCTGAGGGTGGGGGGCAGAGAGAAGGGTCTCCAACGGGCAGGGAGAGGTACAGGCTGCCGGAGCTAGCCCAGGACTGCCCCCTCCTGGCCCAGTCAGACCCCCTGGGCCTGAGAAACTCTGTCTCCCGTAGGGGGCGTTGGCCTCGCCCTTTCTCTGCTTCCAGCACCCGGGGCGGCTGCAGATGGCAGCATCTCTGGGGACGGCAGCTGCGACTGAGTCCACGGGCCGACGCTGAGCTGCTTAGGCCGAGGCTGTGCGCTCAGCCCGGAGCCCTCGGAACAGGCATCTGCAGGGCTTGAGGTGGGTGTGCGGGCACGGGGGTCGGGTGGAGGATTGAGTGGTGCTTGGGAGGCAGGGAGAGGGGCTCTGCAACCCTCACACTGTCCTGGATGGGACTTTAGCTGGAATGGGGGCTAGAAAATTCCTTATAGATCATCTGATAGCCCCCGCCCCCACCCCATCACTGTGCAGGGAACCCTGGAAGTTCAGAGAGGGTGAGGAGGGGCCCAAGGTCACACAGAAGGCCAGTGAATGTTTTGCTTCAGCTAAGCCAGTCCTCTGAGAAGCCAGGAGAAGGTCTGGGGTCCTCAGTTGCCCCAGAATGCCTGGGATTTTGTTCACAGGGCTGGAGAGGTTGGGAGACCCTAAACACTGCTTCACAGGCCCACAGCATTGCAGCTGAAACGGCTTCTGATCTGCCCAAGTCCCCCATTCTCATGTTTAAGCTCAGAGGAGGCTAGGGTCCTGGGCGGGGCCAGGGGAGGGGGCACGAATCACTTGGCCTCAGTCACGCTAGTTTGGAGCAGCCTTTCTGCTTGTAGGTCCCCTTCTCCACCTCCCCCTAAACCCAGGCCACACCAAGCAATTCTGAACCCTCTCTTTGGCTCTACGGAAGGACAGATGGTTAGGAGGACACTGCTCTAACCCTGACTTTGGGCCATTAGCACACTCTTCATTTTATTTCTCCATGAGGAGAATAGGGCACCTTGAGACACTGTGTTTCAGAACAGCCAGTGGGGACCGTGGAGGGCAGGGGAGGGGCTCTGGGTGGACGCAGGACTGGGAAGCAGCATCTCTCCCTCCCCTGGCCTCACAGCCCACCTCGTAGACCCACCTGGCAGTAGAGGGACAAGAGGAGCTGGAGCTTGGAGACAGAGGTCTGAAAAGCTGGAGCTTCTCTTCAGCCTGCCCTGGAGGTCATTCCATGCATCCCCTTTCTTCCCTCCCTAGAAGACAAGGTGGGCCTTTGCTCATTTCATTCCGTTCAGGTATTTTCCCCATCAAACCTCAGGACATCGCTGGGGAGTTGGAGTCCAGCTCTGTCACTTCTCAATTGGGTAACTCAGGGCAAGTTAGTGAACTTCTCTGGGCCTCAGTTTCTTCATCTGTAAAACGTGCACAGTAACATCTACCCCATAGGCCTTCTGTAAGGTCTGTGACTGCATTCTGACTGTGGTCTCCCTGCCTGACAGGCAGAAGTGGGGCTCCTCACCGTACCCCTTTCTCACACCTCAGGAAGGGGCTGAGGGTGGGTTAAATGGGCCCTGATTTATTCCATTTCTGGAGGAGATAACCTGTGGTGGGGCTTTTGAAGTATGTATAGGAGTTTGCCACATGAACATGAATGCAAAGGACATTCCAAGGAAAATGAAAGCATATGCAAAGATGTAGACTGTATAACATGCAGATGCACATAGGTGATTGACAAGTGGTTCCCTATGATGGCACGTAGTGTGGGAGATGAGGCTGGCAAGGTTGGCAGAGAGCAGATGTGGGCATCTCTGGGCCATTCTAAAGAGTCTGGGTATATGTAAAACTTGTGAAGCACCTTACACCTGCTAGCTTCCACTTTCCTGCGTTCCCCGCCTCTGGCGCACTGGAAATAACAATAGCTGATATTCACTGGGTGCCGATTCTGCACCAAGCAGCATGATGCTAAGTGCTCCTCAGGCATTGGCTTGTTAAACATTCACAGAGACCCTAAGAAGTGGGTCCTACTTCTATGCCCATTTTCCAGATAAGGAAACTGAGGCCCAGAGAATTAAGAACAAACTACTATGTAGCACTTGGTAAGCGCCAGGCACTGGTTCCGAGCATTTTACGTAAATTAACTCTTTTAACAGTCACAACAGCCCTATGACCTAGATACTGTTTTCACTCCCATCTTACAGATGTGGAAACCAATGTCCAAGTCTTTTGGGGCTGGCACTGTGTCCATACTCTTATAATTATAAAATGGGGCATGGGCCTGAATTCAGGAGCCTGTGCAGAGCCTGTTGATATCAACCAGGTCCCCTAGGGATGGGCAGTTGTTCACCATGCTTTCACTAAGCCACACCTAGCCAGGATGCACGGGTGGCTGGGGACCCACTCATCTGTGAGGGGCCTAGTAAGTGGCAGCCTCTGCAAATGCACAGTCAGAGCCGGGAGGGACAGCTCAGAGGAGGCATGGCCCCAGCTGTCCTTTTCTGAGTGCTCTGAAGGGTCAGTCACCTCACTGAATCCCCACAAGGCTCTGGTAGCGTCCCCTTCTGCAGGGGACAATGCTGAGGCCCAGAGAGGTTAAGCAACCTGCCTGAGGGCACACATACTGTTGAGGGACTGAGCCAGGGCCAGCCCTCAGCTATAAGCTTCCTTGTAGAAGGGTGAGTAGGAGCTGGGTGGGCCCCTGGGGTGGGGGCAGCTGTGTGCTTGGTCAGGGGGCCGGGGCTGCTGAGTCACTGCTCTCCACTCTCCAGGGTCTCCGTCTTCCCAGCCGTAAGGTGAAGCTCCGACCTCCTGGCTCTGTGAAGCCTGCGGGTCCCCCTCTGGGAGGGTGGGTGGGATAAGCAGCCTCTCTGCTGGTTCTCACCGACCGCGTCTCAGCAGCCAAGGCCTCCGCGATGCCGCACTTCCTGGACTGGTTCGTGCCTGTTTACCTGTTCATCTCTGTCCTCATTCTGGTGGGCTTCGGCGCCTGCATCTACTACTTCGAGCCCGGTTTGCAGGAGGCGCACAAGTGGCGCATGCAGCGACCCCTCGTGGACCGTGACCTCCGCAAGACAATGATGGTTCGCGACAACCTGGCCTTCGGGGGCCCCGAGGTCTGAGTTGACCGGCTCTGTTGGCGGTGGGGGGCGGGCACCGGGTGCCCTCTCCCGTCCCGCCCGGCCTGGAGACCCCGGGGCAGACGGAGGAGAATCCCTGGTCGTCCAGGCTCTCCCTCGCAGCCTGGCTCCTCCCAGGAGGAGGGGCTCTGGGAGGACCCTGGCTGTGGGGCACCTGGGTGCCTTGAGATGTCGCTGCTGATGGCCCAGGGCTTGCTCTCCAGGTCAAGCCAGCTTATCCCACACCTGCCTTCCCCAGCTCTGGGGACGCCCCACGGCCCCCCAGTGCCTTTGTGCTGCCCAGCACTCCTGCCCCTCCACCCGGCGTCAGGCATGGCTGCCCCTGCCTGTCCTGAGCCTTCAGATCTCCCACTTCCCTACCAGATCCTCGGTGACACTCAGCTCCCCACTCCAGCCAATGGTATCGACCCTACAGCTTCATGGGCCAGGGTTCAAAGCTGACCCAAGGAAAGGGCCCCCTTTGGAGGGATGTCAGCTGAGTCCAGCCCAGTCCTACCACTCCGGACCCGGGCTTGGCATGGACGAGTGTTTGTGGTGGGGTGTGCAAGGGGCAAGGCCATAGAGGAAGGAGGTGTGTGTGTGTGTGATAGAGAGAGAGAACGTTTGGGGTCAGGCGTGCGGAGGGAAGGAGAAGCATGTTTGTGTGAGGGAGGTGGCCCCCAGGCAGGATGCGAGGTGGTGGGGATGGGGTGAGCTTTGTGGGCAGTGTGGGGACCACCAGCAGTTCCCACCCCCCACCCTCGGCTGGACTTGCCTATCCCTTCCCTTTCCCAAGGCTGAGGCCACTGGCAGGAGCCCCTGCCCTCCCCTCCGGGTCCTGCACTGCACCAGGGGCCCCAAGCCCACCCTGGAGCCTCTCCTTCTCTGTGGAGCACCACTGCCTCCTTTTTGGACATAGATTGGCAACCTGCTCACTCCCCTCCTTTGGGGCGTCCATCTTAATTTATCTTAATAATAAAGACTCCATGACTATCTTTGCAGGACTGTCTCCTTTCCTAAGAGTAGGATCATGTCTATCATCTCACTGGGTCCTCATAAAAATCATGATAGTTCAATATCCCCCATTTGGGGGATGGGAACACTGACTCTCCAAGAGGAAAGAGCAGTTTCTCAGCAGTGGCACTATTGACTTTTGGGACCAGATCATTCTTTGTAGGGGGGCTGTCCTGTGTGTGGTAGGGTGATGAGCATCTCTGGGTTCTACCCACTAGAAACCAGTAGCACTTGTGCCTCCCCCCTAACTAACTGGATTCCCTGGGGTAGAGAACCAGTTAGGATATAAATTCGGGCACAGAGATGCAAAACGGCAGGGCCTTAAACCAAATAGAACGTTTTTCTTTCTTACGGTACAGTTCATAGGGAGGTTGTCCAGAGCTGATCTGGTGGACAGCTCCATGCAGTGTTCGGGGACCTGAGTTGCTCCTCTCTTGCTGCAGGGCTGTTGTCCTGGTTGGTGCCACCCGAGGGGGGCTCTTCGGCATCCCGAGGAGCAGGGTGGAGGGAGGGTAGAAGGGGCCACTTGCCCCTTTGAGGGACACTCCTGCTGGCTGGACCTCTTACATCCCTTTACACCTCACCAGTCAATACATAGTCACGTGGCTACTCCTAGCTGCAAGGGAGGCTGGGAAGAGCTGGGTGGCTGTGTGTCCATTTAAAAAGTCCCCCTCCTTACATATAGCTGATTCACTTTGTTGTACAGCAGAAACTAACACAACATTGCAAAGTAACTCTACTCCAATAAAGATACTAAAAAAAAAAGAAAAAGAAAAAAGTCCCCCTCCTTGAAAGGGGGAGGACACACAGAGGCAGCTGCCATTCTATTTTCATAGGGACTTGCCAAGGCAACAGGACAACATGCTGAGATTTGAACCAGACCTCCTGACCCCAGACCCGGGCTCACTCTTGCACACGCCCCATCTTAGAAGTCAGCGAGAGCAAAAGCTGCCTTCTCTCATCTCGAGGGGTGAGGCTGCCCTTCCTCCCTGGGGCAACCCAGCAATTGCAGGGGGCTGTGTTGCAGAGCCAGGTTAGAGTGAGGCAAGAGGGCCCCCTCATTCAATTCTCAGCACCTCTCTTGCCTCACCCTAGGCCCAGCCCTGCTGTTTCTGAGTCTCACAGCCCTGACCTCTGACCCAGCAGAGCATTTTGCAGCCCACAGGGATTCCCCCCACCCCCGCCCCCACACCAGGCAGCTTCCCCACCACACTACCGCCCAGGACTCTTGCAGGCACAAGAGACCAAACTGAAAACAGCTGCAATAATAGGGTTTGGTTCTGGACTCAGGCTCAGCTGGACCCTGGGGCTCAAGGATGTCACTGGGTCACTCCAGCTCTCCATCCTTCTCTCTCTCCATCTTGTTAAGCCCTGTGGGCTTCCTTCAGGTGACTTTTCTCCACGTGGTACAAAGGTGCCCTGGCAGCCCCAGGCTCATGCAGCCCTTGTGCCTTGATTTCAGGTGAGAGCACGCATCTGTTCCTGCACAACCTCAGGGGGTGGGCTCCTGTCAGCCCCCAAGGCTTACGAGCTTAGGGGATGGGGGTGCCTTGATTACCAGGCAGCTCTGGCACCCACCCCGGCATCCAGGGGTGGAGTTGGCTCTACTGATCACATGGTCTGAGGGGGTGGGGGTAGGTTGCAGCTGTTACTTAAAGGAGGGGAAGGGATGCTGGGCAAAACCCAAGAGGGACTGAGGACACTGCTTTACGGAAGAGGAAACAAGCACGGAGAGAAATGACCCACCCGGGGTGACCCAGGGGGTTACTAGTGCCTGGGTTTGGGACTGGGAGTCTGGGGTGGGGAGGGTGGGCAGGAACCCTCAGAATTTGGTGAGCATGTGAATCGGTGCTCTGGGTATGGACTTCCAGGGCAGGCAGGGCGTGGCGGAGGCAGGACCCATTGGAGGGCAGGGCCCTTCCAGTGCCTTACAGATCACCCCACACAAGAATGGGGGTAACCAGCACCACCCACTGGGTAGCCAGTCCCACACTGCCTCAGTTTCTCTGGCAGTGCCAGCCCCACTGTATTCTGAGCTGCCTTCCCTGAGGGGATGAACTTCTTTCATTATGAGGCTCTGGATTTCACGAGTTCCTTCAGTGCTAATCCAAGTGAGTAGAGGTGTCAGGCGTGGCGGTGGGGGTGGTGGTGGCTGGGAGGCCAGGACTGGGAGCCCCGTGCTGCTGTTACTCATCAGGAAACTGGAAGAGCCCAAGCAGAACCATGTGCATGAGTTAGGACTGACGGCTGTGAAGGTCAGAAGCCCCACCTCCACTAGCTTGGGTGAGAAGGGGAAGTTATCACAAAGACTCTGGAGTGTTCCGGTCCTGTAGGACAGGAAAGTAGCAGGGACTCAGGACAACTAGAAGCAGCCACTCAGACCCCCTTAGAATTCTTTCTCAGACCCTTTTTTTTTTTTTTTTGGCCGCACCAGTGTCCCGTGAGATCCTAGTTCCCTGACCAGGGATCGAACACGTGCCCCCTGCAGTGGAAGCGTGGAATCTTAACCACAGGACAGCCAGGGAAGGCCCCTCAAACTATTTTTTATTCCTGCTTCTGTATACCTACTTCACTAACCAACCCCGATGCCCCCCATCATGGAAAATGTAGCAGCCAACTTCTGGCAACTTTTGTCTTACAGCTCCAGCCAGTGGAGAGAGAGTTACCCTGTCCCTCTCTCTGGCTGCAAGCACAAATATCTCAGGGGTGGGATTCATGGCTCATCCTAGGTCAGGCGCCCATTTTAAACTCATCACCCAAGGCTGGGGCAGGGTCCTGTGTGTGGTCCAGCTTGGGTCAGGGCCCATCTGGACCAGTCAACATGACCTGAGCACAGGTCATCTCAGAACCTGATGCCGAGTCCTACTGTCAGGTCTCTTGGGATATTACCTCGGGAAGGCAGGGTTCAGAAGAAATGATGAAAACTGCTCCCCCACCCCTAGCTTGAACACACCAGACAGTCCCTATTGGAGATGTATTCAGCTTAACTGAAGGCCTCAGACTAGATCTGGCCAGCAGCCAAGTTTGGTATGTCCAACACAGTGCTTTGAAAAGATGCAATTTTTTTTTTTTTTCTGCACCATGCAGCCGGCAGGATCTTAGTTCCCTGACCAGGGATCGAATCCAGGTCCTGGGAGTGAAAGCACCAAGCCCAAACCACTGGACCGCCAGGGAATTCCTGAAAAAATGCAAATTAATTGGCAACATTTATAAGTCAGGAGATTTCACATAAAAATCTTTTTTCTGATTCCTCTTTAAAAATAAAAATTCTGGCCGTACTGGGTCTAAAGTGTGAAGGTGTTCAGGGTTACAGGCTTCACAGCCTCAGCGGGGAGGACGTTGACCGTGACCCTACCTGAGGCCTGGGCAGTGGCCAGTCTTCATCGCAGGAAAGCTGGCAATGTCCAAAAGCTGCAGCAGGGTCTCCTACCCCAGGCTTCCAAGGAGGAGCCTGAGGCTCAGAGACGGTAAGGGATTCACCCAAGCCTTCTGCTCTTAAACCTGGATCCTTTCCCTGTGCTCTCCCCAGGGCTTATTACATAAATGGTTACTTATACATGCTCCTCCTATAAAGGACCCAAGAAGATTTTAGCTGAAGGAGCCACATACATGGGGGTGGAAAGGAAATATTCCGACTCTGACTCCTACAGTAATACTATTACTTGTCTCTGAGCTTCCTGGCAGCCACAGGGAAAGGGGAAACACAAAGAGATCATTTTATTCCTGTTAGATGATAGCAGGAGAAATTGACTGTTAATGAAAGACAAGTTTTCTGGTTCCAAATACTAAAAAGAAATGTCTCAGTGTTAAGAGCAACACAGTAGACTGTGCCCTCAGCACTTTTTACAAGGGGCACGGTTGACCCAGACAGCAGAGCCTACAGAAACAGGCCAGTGCCCATGGAACCAGATTTTTCCATCTGCTAGGGCATGCCAGAGGACTGTACTGGGAGCAACTTGAGGTCAGGGCCTGGCAATAGTAAATCCTATAAAACTGTCCATTTAAATTGCATTTTGGGGGGATTTCCCTGCTGGCGCAGTGGTTAAGAATCTGCCTGCCAATGCAGGGGACACGGATTCGAGCCCTGGTCTGGGAAGGTCCCACATGCCACAAAGCAACTAAGCCCATGTGCCACAACTACTGAGCCTGTGCTCTAGAGCCCACAAGCCACAACTACTGAAGCCCGTGCGCCTAGAGCCTGTGCTCCACAACAAGAGAAGCCATAGCTATGAGAAGCCCGCGCACCACAACAAAGAGTAGCCCCTGCTGTCCGCAACTAGAGAAAGCACGCGCACAGCAATGAAGACCCAACGCAGCCAAAAATAAATAAAATAAAAATTTTAAAATATTGCATTTTTTGGGACTTCCCTGGTGGTTCAGTGGCTAAGACTCCACGCTCCCAATGCAGGGGGCCTGGGTTCAATCACTGGTCAGGGAACTAGATCCCACAGGCCACAACCAAAAGATCCCACATGCTGCAACTAAGAGTTCACATGCTGCAACTAAAGATCCCACATGCCACCAAAAAAAAAAAAAAAGGATCCATCACGCCATAAGGAAGATCCCACACACGGCCACGAAGATCCTGTGTGCCAGCTAAGACCCGGTGCAGCCAAATAAATAAATACATAAATAAATATTTTAAAAAATAACAATACGTTGCATTTTGGAGGGCGAGTTTCTTGCTCTGACACACAACTGAGTTCACCAAGCATTTCTGTGTGCCAGGCACTGAGAATCACAGATGATTAAAGCCCAGATAAGTGTCCTCTGTCAGTGCCTGGCATTGCGCTCAGCTCATGTCAGATTCTTGTAGAGAGCTGGTTGTTTTTATATCACTCCTGCTCTGCCTGCCTTGCTGGGTTAGGGTAAATGTCGAAGGAGGTAGTTGGCAGGAAAGCACTGTATAAATCCCATGCATAATACAGCTATTCTCCAGAACCCTGCAGAGGCATGTCACATACCTGCTCTACCCCAGGCACTAGGTCTGGCACCAAGAATGCAAAGACAACGACAATATAGTCCCTGAATCAAAGGAACTCACAAACTGGAGGGGCAGACAGATATGTAAACAAATTACAACTGTCCTAGCGAGAGAAGTATGTGTGAGAAACTGAAAATAGAACTGAATCCCAGGGAAGGGGTTTATCAAAGAGGATATGACTACTGATCTGGGTTTTGAAGGCTGAATAAGAGTTTTCCCTATAAAGGGAAGAGGAGCCAGCAAGTGCAAAGCCGTGGAGGCTAGGGAGGACGCAGACCTTTCTGAGAGTTGTGAGTGGTGTCCTGTGATTGCAGCACAGAATACTGGCAAGTAAGTGGTGGGAGAGGGGCATGAACAACCAGAAAGTTGTGTTTCAAGTAAGGCTAGGTCCAGGGAGAGAACCTGATGACCTGCTAATTGCCATGTCCTCCAGGAAGGCTTCCCTGACCCCACCAGCAGCTTTCCCCATTACAGCCCTAGTCTTGTGCTGTGATTTTTTTTCACATGTCTGTGGAGAGCAGCGACGGCATCTTCTTATCTCAGCCTGCAGCCTCCATGACACTGGGCAGGGCCTCCCTGAAAGCACGCTTGTCGGATGAGTGGGGCCTGTCTCTTTGTCTTGCCAGGGGCCACCCATCTACTTAGAGACAAAGATTTTAGAGAGGCTAGGAGGCTTTCTGGGGGTCAGGTTTTGTGCAGGTTTTAAAAATGCTTTGGGAGGTTTTGAAGAGTCCTGGGAGCTTTCCTCTCCCACCATCTGGTTGCTGTCAGGATACGGTGGGTATGTCTGGGCTGGGCCCAGGACAGGGAAACAGGAGGCGGGAATGTGTAGGGTCCCTGCGTAGGAGTGGCTGCGATGTTCGGACTCTGGCCCTGGAGGGCGGCACAGGCTTCTCATTGTTCTACCCCCTCGGCTCTCCACTCTGGCTGAGCGGGCAGGGCTTGGGAAGGCTTGAGAGACCAGCTTTGGGAGGGAGGCAGTGGCTCCAGGCTCCCTCAAAAGACTGTCACACTGTCAGTCAACACCCTTACAAAGAACCCTGGGAGGGCAAAGCCCCTTCTCCTTCACCATGTCAGGTGGGGGGCGGGAAGCTCAGAATTTGGAGCCTGGAGATGTGGGTGTCCAGCTACGGGTTCATTGTGTGAAACTTGGCAAGTCCATTTCCCTCTCTGTATCTGCAGCTGTAAACAGTTGGTATTGATGTGGAAGTCACAGAAAATCACGAGGGTAGATGAAAGGGGAAATCAGAATTACAAGACAGTAATTTCAATGACTAAGGTTGATTGAATTCATTGCATGAGGGATAGTGCAACGGCACGTCTCACTGCATCCTTACAGCCGCGTGAGCGGGCCAGCAGTGCTGCTAACCAAATATGTCTGTCTCTTCAGCTCTTGCACATGGTAGGGTTAACCTTCCTGCAACTAGTTCTTGCCAATGAGTTGTGATCAGAAAAGTCCAGGCCAAAGCATATAATAGCTACCATATGATTCACCACTCTCTCCTTCCTCTGCCACAAAGACCAACACGGCTCCAGAAGGCGGTCGCTCCATCAGCCGGGGTTCCAGAGTGAAGGAGACATGGAACAGAGCCTCAGTGGACCCAGACCACAGTGGACATGAGGCATGAATCAGAAATAAATAGTTGTTATTATAAGTCACTGGGATTTTGGAATTGTTTGTTACTGAAACATAATTTAACCCATCTTGACTGGTATAATTCCCACTTCACAGATGAAGAAACTGGAGCTCACAGAGATTAAGTGACTTATTCAAAATCGCACAGCTGTCACAAACCCAGATTTGAGACTCTAGAGCTTGTGCCACTTGTCTGGGAGGCCACCACAATGATTTTTTGCTTGGGTGGAGGTCTGTCCTTTGAGGCCACTTTCAGGCCTGTCAACCTTTCCTTTGGTGGGAAAAAAACTTGTGTACAGACACAAGGAGGTCATTGCCACTTTGGGCCACTAGAGGGCAGCTGAACCCAAGCGCGTAATTAACAGGCAGGCAGTTTCGTCCAGGCCCCCAACACTGGAGGAGAGAGACGGGCAGGTGAGCCTCAGGAATACTGAGATGAACAAGACCCATTCCTTGCTCTCAAGGCCCTAACAGCCTGGCAGGGAGCAAGATGGAGGAATTCTAGACCTTCAAGAGGCCACATGAAGGCATCTGGTCCCTATTTAAAAAGGCAACTGAGGCCCAGAGGGGCAAGAGATCTGATAGAAGTTGCACAATGAGTCACTGGCCAAAGAGAGGAGAGAAGCCCACGAGTAAGGACCCCTGACTTCAGCTCAGGGTTTCTGCATCTCAAAGATAATGCAATCCAGTGGGGGTGGGCGGTAAAGGCTCCCCCAACTCAATCTGTCCAGGGAGAGCTGTGCTATCCCCTCCTCCAGCCACCTCTTTTCTTCCTAGAATCAGGCTGGTCCTCAGGCCTCAAAGCAAGGAGAGAAGGGGAAGAACTCCAGACAGATCCCCTCCCCCACCCACTAGGACTTCCACCAGGTTGTCCTGGTAACCAGAGCACAGCCAAGTTTGAGAACCTAAAGCTTGCAGGGTAGAGAATGAATAAGAAGAGGGGAAGTTCCTAGGTCCACATATTCACCATTCATTCAATCATTTTTTCCTTTTATTCATTCATTCTACAGAAACTTATGAGGGTAATTCTTACCAGGACCTGGGACCCAGAGACGAATAAAATCCAGGCCCTTTAGAACTGTGCTGTCCAATATCATAGCCACAAATTAAATTTAAATAAAATTAAAAATTCAGTTGCTTGGTCCCTGTGACGAGGCGAAGATTAAAGGAGATGCCAGGAGAACGCTTAGCCTAGTTCCTGGCTCAGGGTGAGTGCTCGGAGGATGTCCACCGTCACTGCTGTATTATAGTTACTGTAAGGATCTATTTACGTTCCCATCTTCCTGAGCAGAAGCGGGCTCCTTCCCAGCCCTGACGTAGTGCCTGGCACATAGTCAGTGTTCAGTAAATGGTAGCTATTATTATCACCTTCATTATTATTATTATTCTTATGATAGAGGCAGAAGAGGGGACCCAGCCCAGCCCAAGGGCCAGGGTCTGCTGACAGCCCACAATGCCAGAGCCAGGCTGGGAGGCCTCCTGGGTCTCCTCAGGTCCAGGGGAGGGTCATCTTCGCAGGCTCAGGGCCTTAGTACAGGGTCCAGCTGGAGGGAGCACGGGCTCAGGGGATAGTTGTTGAAGCAGAAAGCCCCTGCTTTAGTCTCCAGGAATTCCATCTTGCTCCAGGAAAGACCTCAGATGGGTGGCCAAGGTGGTCTGAGGGTCACAGAACTAAACAGGGTGTGGGGCAATGCACAGGGAAAGCAGAAGTGAGGTCGGCTCTGGGACCCCTGGAGCGTGGCCATGTTTGGAGTCTCCCTATTCTTATGGCAGACATCTCTCCAGGGTCAGAGTCTGTGGGAGACAGAGCAGATTTGGGGAGGGCAGGCAGCAGGGCACCACACCCCACGTGTCCTTGAGTCCAGGGCAGCCAAGCCTGGCTGTTACGAGCCTCCCATGGCCCTTTGGGATTCCAGAGGCTCAGAGCAGCCATTCACTGACGCCCACTGCTGAGAAGCCGGCCCCTCCCTGCCCCACAGCCCAGCCCAGCTGTGGATGGAGCTGGTGGTACAGGTCAGGAGAAGGCTGGGCCCTAGGCCTGGGGACTACAGCCTGGAGACTGAGGGGATCAGAGAGATGAGATCCGTGAGCTGGTCATCACAGCCAGAATCTGGGCGCGGAGGAGGTGAGGGCCCTGCACTAGAGTTAGCTTCCCAGACTGAAGAACACTAGACCTTTCTTGTTCTCTGATCAAGGTAGGTGAGTATTTGTGGGTGGGGGGAGGATAGTACCAAGTGATTGATGGCGGGTGGATGCTCAGTGAGGGGAAGGGATCTGGGGATGTTAGAACAAATAGATCTCAGAAATTCTGTCCTCTGGCCAGCTGTGTGTGTGTGTGTGTGTACACACTGAGGGTAGATGTTTGTGGTTAAGTGCAGGGTAAACATGCATGTACCCAGGTATGTGTGGTTGTGAGGAAGGGCCCCAAAGCAGGGCTGCAGGGATAAGCCAAGTGGGGAGGTGATAAGGCAGGGACAGACTTGGGTACAAATATGTGACTGGATGGGGATGAGGGGCTGGGGTGCCACCGTGAAAGACGACAAAGACCCCTCCAGTGTCCTGCCTTCCCCGCCCCTGCTCCGAACTTTAGGGCCCTAGCCATAAAATCACACTCCCCCCCCCATAAGCCCCTGCTGCCAGTCCCCCTCAGCGGTATCACGGCCCCACCTGCTGTGCTGAAAGCAACAGAAACGACTTTGCTCCAGAGGGTGGGTTATATGGAGCCCAGAGTGTGCCCCAGCTGGCCGTCTGGGAGCTGTGGAGCCCCCGTCAGGGGATGGCTCATCCACGCAGACCACCAGCCAGTCCTGGACGCCCCCTCCCTGACTCGCCATGTCCTGGCAGTCCTGCTGCTGCTTCCTCTGTGCTATTCAGCCTTCTCCAGCCCCACCCCCAGCTCACAGAGTGTTTCAACTCGCTGCTCTCCTTGCTGCGAGGCTTACAGGATCTCAGTTCCCGGACCAGGGATTGAACCGGGGCCACGGCAGTGAAAGCCTGGTATTCTAACCAGTAGGCCACCAGGGAACTCCCTCCTTGCCTCCACTTCTCTTCCCCCCTGATCTTGCCGTCACACAGTCCTGGAGTGGCCACCTGCAGACCTGACCAGGTCATCTTCCAGGGCCTGAGCATCACTGCGGCCTGGCCTGGGCCCCAGCACCCCTGCAACCTTGTCTCGCCCCTCCCCCACAATACAGCCTGGGAGCCCCATGGAGGATTTCCAGAAAGATGCCACATTTCCTCACCTTTGGGCCTTCCGTGTGACTTCCCCCAGCCCCAGGCCCAGCCTCCCTCCTTTAACCCCAAAGGCTGAGCTAATGCTTCCCCCACAAGGCTCACCTCCAGCATAGCTCTGCCTGCTTCACTGTCCGGTGCCCCTGGGGATGGCCGGTCTCCCCAGGGCAGATACTGTGGCTTGTTCACTGGATAAGTACCCTGTGAATGCTCATTACTTCTCTACTTCCCAAGCCTCACCTCGTCCAGGGCCCTCTTCAGCTCCAGTTCTGGCTCCGATTTCAGCTCCAGCAGCAGGCCAGCCCAGGGCTCTTTCCTGGTTCCAGGCAGGAGCCCCAGGTGCAGACCCTCTTCCCAAGCCAAACTGGTCACCTCTTGGTCTCCTACCTGGACGCCTGAACTCCTATTCTGGCTGCTGTGTGTGGGAACTCAGAGTCCTCTGGCCCCTTCTGGAAGAAGCAGATAAGCTTCCAATAACCACTGCCCTCCACTGGGGCTCCTGAAAAGGTATATGTGACCTCCATGGAGTTGGCCAGAGAGGGGCCACACTCAGGCCTGCAAAGGGAGAGGTTTCCTCATGCCGGGGCAGCCTGCTCATTGGGTTCCACCCATTGCTGGAACATTCTTCCACATTCACCTGGTATCTTGGTAGGTGTGTGTGTGTGAGGGCCCATGTGTGTGAGGTGTGTAGGCACGTAGCAGGTGGGAGCTGTAGGAGGGCTGTAGGAAGGGACAGGTGTACTCCACTGAGGACTTGACAGTCTCCCAAACAAGGCCCCTTCAGAGGAGTGCTAGCTGCTAGTCAGGACGGGGAGGGCCAGCACCTGCAGGCTCGAGCACCTCACCCCCGCTCGGCCCCTTTTCTCTGTCGATCAGGGGAAGACGAAAGACCTGGATGGACCACGACTTTGCGATGCAGCCTCACGTAGCCCCAGGTGCTGGAACCTCCTTCTCCCGCAGCCACCTACCGGGGCGCCCTGCCCGCCCCTCAAAGCTCCCTGGAGGGGTGTCGCCTCTCATCCCTGTGCTCAAGAAGACCATCCATCTGGATGCTTTCCCCCAGAGCCACATCCCACAGGCTTCCGGCCGACCAGGCCTTGGAGCTAGGGCGTGGAGTGTGCCCCCACAGGAGACTGGCAAGAGCCTGGCACCCAGGAAGCTCAGCTCCATCTCCCTAACAGTCCGCCAGCACAGCCAGGCATGGCGCTTGGGCCCCCTGCCTTCTCACTGGGAACAGGTGTCTACCCCGGGCAGGGAGGCTGCCACCCACAGAGGAGGGAGGCTGCCTTCTCCTGACTCACCACCTGTGACCTTAGTGCCAGGGGACAGGGTCCACTCCGAGGGCCCAGGTCACCCAGGTCTGGCCAAGCCCAGCAGGGTGCCTGCGGTGGAGAAGCCCCTGGTGAGCTCATGCCTGACCCTGCCTTTCCAATCCCGGTTAGCTCAGGGTCCACCAGGTCCTGCAGGGCCAGGCTTGGTGGGTCAGAGGCACCCTGTCCCAATGACCGCCCATGTGCCTACCAGAGCTTCTCCAGGAAGAGGCAAGCCCCGGCCCAGGGGTATTCAGAGACCCCGGCCGCACCTCCAAAGGGCCATCCCTGCCACGGGGCCTGCGACGGCCATGCATTTGGCTGCCCTGGATGCAACGAGGCCAGGCACATCCGGACATTCATCCACGATGGCCACCAATAGGCCTGGCTTGGCTGTCCACTTGGCTACACCAAACACATCTAGACTGGACACAAGCACTGAGTTCCCTCCTCTGGATAGCAAACTGGGCTCTGCCATGGACTTGGCTAAAGCAGGCACAACCAAGCCACGTGCGGTCACGGACGCGGTGACCCCAGACCCAGAAAAGCTGGGCAAAGCCATAGCTACAGCAGGCACAGGCAAGCCAGATACAACCACGGAGGGTACAGCCAGGGAAGTGGCAGCACCAGATCCAGGCAAGCTGGACACAGCCCTGGTGTTGGCCGGCGCGAACAGAGCCAAGCTGGACATGACTACGGGTTCTCTTGTGTTGGACACAAGCAGGCTGGGCACAGCCATGCATTCAGCTGTGCCGGTCACCCCAGACCCAGTCACTGGTGAGACCACACTGGACAGTGTCATTAAGCTGACGAGATCAGACACTGTCACCTACCCATCAATGCCAAGCAGAAGCACAGATGCAGCCCTGGACCATGCTACGGCAGATGCTGCCACAGACTGGGTCACAGCGCTCACCATCCTGGACCTGGCCAGAGAAACCAAAGGTAAATGCAAAGGGCTGGGCTGGGGATGCGCTGGACTGCTGGGGTGTATGAGCCTGGAGCTGGATTACGCTTGGATAGATCTGGGGGACTTTAAAGTCAGAGTTGAATGAGCTGGGAGAAAAGGGAATGGGGTTGAGTGGCAGAACACAGGGGGTGCACCCTGAACTGGGTCCCACTCTGCCAGTCAGAGGTCAGTTTGAGGGAAGCCATCAGAAGGGGGTTTACAGGGGTAATTTGTGGGAGAGCAATTATGCTGAGTCTGTCCTTTAGCATCTTCCATGATTGTTTCTTTGTTCCCTGAAGAGCTGAAATAATTAGGTGATCTATAGGTGAGTCCAGCTTGAAAAGCAAACCACCTACACGAAAATATAGACCAGCACTTCAGTAAGTGGTGATTTGTCTAATAGTCGACACTGCCAGGCTCCTCTAGATGTGAATAGTGATCTCACCCGAGACCTTCTAAATCATCCCCAGTCGGCCTTTCAGGAAGATGGTTGTTGCTTAAAAGGTGCCTCACCTGGAATTTTTTCTCCGTCCCTTACCCCCAGCCCTTTAGTCCTGAAAGGTGAGTTGGGGACTTGTAGGTTGGAAGTCCTACATAGAAGAAAAAACAGGTCAACACAAGGGCTAGAAGTTCATTTGGTCTTAGAGAGGCTGTGACACGCCTGAAGTCGCACAGCTGGTTGATGGCAGTAAGCCAATGGGAACCCAGATCTTGGAATTCTACTTTGGGCAGTCTCATTCCCAACATTTCAAAGGCTCAGAGATTCTGGGTCTGGCAGATGCTTGGAAAGCATCCAGTCCAGTGGCTTAACTGGCGTTGGGGGTTGTCAGCCCCCTTCTCATCGCCCTCTGCACACTCAGCCTGGGGAAGCCCACCCAGGCTCTGGTCTTCCCTCCTCCCTATGGGACCTCAGCTCTCCCTCCATCTTCAGCCCAGCCCTCTCTCTCAAAATGCAGGTGTAGACACCCAGTGGCCTGCCAGACCCCTCTACCCAGACAACTCCCGGGCATGTCTAGAGGCAGCCCCTTTCTTCCTGATTTCTGCCCTCCCTGATCTCACTCCCTCAGCTGCAGGCACCATACCAGAAACCTGGGTATCCTCGTCTTCCTCATCTTTCTCTCTCCTTCCTCCCATCCAGTCTAATTCCAACTCTGTTGATCAATCTCCTCAGTCCTTGGCTGTCGGTCCCCTCCTCTCCATCCCTCTGTCCCTGTGAGGCCACCCCCTGCCCCTCCACACAGCTGCCACAGGGACTCGTATATTTCATGGCAGCACTTCCTGCTTAACAGCTGTTGGTGACCCGCTGTTACCTTCTTTGATAAGTCCAGCTCCTTAGCCTGGCTTCCAAGGCTTTGGACTTCTCCAGCCTCTTAACTCTATATCCCTGTCTGGACTTTTCCCTGCTTTGGTGCACCCGGGAGCTCTGTTGTCCCCAGCACCATGCAGCTCTCGCCTCTGGGTCTCTCCATAGACTGCTTTCCCTTCTTCCCTCGCACCTATATTTGCCTTTCCATCTTGGCCCTCACCAAGGGCCCTCACATCCACAGTACCCGGTGGGTGCCCACCACCCTGCACTCACAGTACCCTGTGCATACCCCACCCCCTCCGTTAGGACAGGCCAGCTTTCTGTCTTGACCCACCGGACCCAGAGCTCTTTGAGGACAGAAATGATGACCCTCATTCCTGTCCCCTCAAGGCCTGGCAATATGCTGTCCATTCAAGTGGACTGAATGCAAGGATGATTTTTCTGAAGGGTAAATTGAGGCTCAGGAAAGTTCCTGATTAGCTCAAGGTCACAGGGCTCATCATCCCAGAGCCAGGCCTGGAACCCGGGCTCCTGAATCAGTCAGGGTTCTACAGGCACCCGCGTCTGGGCAGAACCGCGTTGAACCAGCCCAGCATCCCAGCCACCGCGTGACTCTCGCGCGCGCACCGCCTCCCGCAGCTCCCACAGGTCCCCTGCGCTCCCCGCCCCGCCCCGGCCTAGAGGGTAAGAGGCCGGGAGCAGGATCGAGGGGGAGGGACCGGGACTGGGATGCGGGAACCATGCCCCACGCGGAACCTCGAGCCTGCAGGCACAGCGCCCCCGCGCGCCTCCCCGGCGGCCCGCAACCGGCCCTGGGTACCCGCTCCCGTGTGCGGGCGGGAGGGGAGCCGGTGCGGGCGAGGACGCCGAGGGAGGGGGAGGGGAGGGCCCTCGGCGGGGCGGGCGGGTCACGTGGTGTGGGTGGCAGCGGCGGCGGCGGCGGCGGCGGCGGCGGCGCGGCGGCGCGGCGGCAGCAGCATCGGTGCAAGCGGGCAGGGGCAGCGCTGCGCCGAGCCTGCCGAGTCGAAGTCCCGGGCTGGCGCGGCAGCGCGGGGCGCGGGGACGGCGCTGCCGGGCCGCGGGCCGGGCGGGTGGGCGGAGAACGCAGAGGGGCGAGGCCCGGCTGCAGGGTCTGCTCGGCCCAGGAGGAGCCCGCGTCCAGCTCAGCCTTGCAGCCCCGCGCCCTGAGCATCTTCCCGGAGGAACGGAGACAAAGGAGGATTCATGTCCAAAGGTAGGAAGGCCGGCGGCGCCACCGGCGAGCGCCGAGAGGAGGCTGCGGCCCCCAAAGCCCGGCTGGAGATGCTACCCGGGGAGGGTTGATGCGCTGAGGAACCCATGCGCGGTGACATACGCACGGACACACGCACACACGGTGGCACACATCCCAAGATGTACAAGCCCGGAGAAATGCACATATGGAAACGCGGAGAGATACAGAGAGCCCCGAAGAAGCGAGGAGGCACCCAGATGCGCACAGAAAGCTCCACACTGGAGCACACCAAGAAGTGCACACACATGCACACCACGCACAGGTATCAGGACCACCTACAGCCAGACAAGAGACCTGTGCGCTGACACGTAGACCCCTTCCCCCACACATAGGCGCACACTGAGACGGGCACCAGCTGGTGGTCTCCAAGGGAACTCGTTGGCCTCCAGAGGACTGGGATGGAGGCAGGGGTATCCCAGGGCCCTTTGCTTCTGTGAATGGGAAAGTACTAAGGTATCTTTTGTGATTCCTTTTCTGAGAGCCGGAGGCTGGAGCTGGGGTGGACTGGAATCGCCTCTGCGGGTGGGGGCGCTGTTTTGAAGGCGGCTGGGGGCTGAGGAAGACCTGCAGCTCCCCATGGAAGAGCCTCCCCACCCCCTGGATCCCCACTAAGCCAGGGAGGAAGGTGCTATTCTGGAAAGGTCCCCTCCCCCTGCTGCCACCTTCCCAACAGAGGGGTGGGGTCCCTGGGCCAGACAAAGACAAAGCCATTCATTTGCCTGTAAAAGAAAGCACCAGGGTCCTTGCTTGGCACGGGGATGGGGGGAGGTGCTGTTTCTGTGGAGACTAAGCTAGAGCTGAGTGGGGTGGACAATGTCTCTTCCTGGAGCACTGATGGGCAGGTGGCTCCCGGCAGGGGGTGCTGCAGACAGATCCCCTCCTCTCCAGGGGCCCTGAGGGAGCTGGGAGTTTAGGAGGAGCCCCCAGAACCACTTAGGCGGGATGGCATATTTGAGCTACATCCTGCCGTGACCCCATCCTGAGCTCTTGCCCACCCTTGGGGAGCCCCCCTCCAATCCCTGTTGCAGGGGAAGGAGAAAGTCTCGTAACAGAGTCTACCTCCGTGACCGTGGCCCACACAAGAGCCATCTGCTGGGTGGAGGTCAGCTGCTCTGCCAAGGGAGCAGCATCTGAGGGAAGAGAAAAGTGATGGCTCTGAAGTAACATCTGCCTTCATTCATTCATTGCTGAGTGTCTTGTTATACTAGGTTCATTGGGGCACAGAAATCAATAAGACGTGGCTCCTGCCCTGAAGAAGGGTGGGAACTGGCATATGTTCAGTGCCAGGTCATTGATGTCCATGCTTTTGTATAAGCTTCATAGCAACCCAGCAAGGTAGGTACTGTACCTATTTTCCTGAGGAGAACACTGAGGCTCACAGGGGTCATCCAGCTGGGAGTCAAGTATGGGCCATCTGGAGTTGGCATGGCGGGACCAGGGGAGCTGTAAGGGCAGAGGATGGAGCTGCAGAATTCAGCTCCAGAGCTGCATTTGTCCTGTGCCCTGGAGGGCTTTATGCACTTGTCAGGCACCCTCACCAAACAGTGGGCCCTTGGGGGCAAGGACCTTGTCTGGGGTCCAAAAGTGTCCTTGGCATTTAGTCTAAAGTTTGGCTGGAGTAGGCTCCCATTTGACAGCCTGTGGGAAGGCCTGGATGGGAGGGATGGGATGGAGTGAGTGAGTGAATGAATGTGATGACTAGGAAGTTAGTCAGGGGCTGAGGCAGCACAGAAGAGAGACATCCACACGAGATGGGAAAGCAGAAGGTTTCCTGAGGGGTAGCCCTTGGGCTGAATGGCGAAAAAAGAGGACGAGTTAGCCAGGGGCTGGAGTGGGCGAAGGGTCTTCCAGCAAAGGCTGTGACACAGTGACCCACCACAGGTTTGCAGTAATTGTGGCTGATGGGTGGTTGTAATTGCCATGCGGTTGGGAGGGGCAGCTTGCCAGCAGGAGCTCTATGGGTGCTCATAGGTGCTTGATCGAAGAATGAAGGTGAGATCTGCTCCCGTTCTGGACCTGCAGCAGGCCTGCTGTAGCCCCTAGAAGTTGCCTGGGAATCTGGTAGGCCGCCCCCTTCTTGTAACCAGGGTCTGTCTTTTTGGGAATGATCTTTGAAGATGCTGCAGTTGACCGACCAGGGCTGAGCAGGCCATGGTGAGGACACACACTTTATAAAAATACTTACAAAAACTCCCATAAATAAATACTAGACTCACTTTCCAGGTCTGTAAAATGAGGTAAGACCCTGCCTGCCTGACACACACATACACACCGATGGATCTATCTCACAACACAGGTTGTGGAGACCAAATGGGCTGGCTGTAGAGGCATGAGGGAGATGAGCAGCTGGGCAGGGAAAATGGGGCATTGGCCCCCAGTGCAGGTGTGCTGAGTTGGGTCCGGGAGCCACGTGCAGAGTGGATGTGATGACCAGGCTGCTGAGAGTCAGCTGCTGCAGGGCTGAGCCAATCTTGCTGCCTTCTGGGGCCGCCTGGCTGGCAACAGCTTCCTAGGAAGCAGGAGGGAGCCACGCCAGGCCCTGGGGAGGTCCTGAGACTTTGTCAGATTTGGCTGTGCCTGGGAGTGACAAGGAAAGAATGGTTTCCAATTGAGAGAGAGAGAGAGAGAGAGAGAGTCTTGCCAGGACCAGTGGAAGGACCAGGTGGTAGGGGTACAAGAACAGACTCCTGGCTGGGTTTGGGGGTGGGGGAGGGAGGTACTCCTGTCCCCTCACCCTCTTTCCCATCTGCTGCTCCATCAGTTCTCTCTGTGAGCCTGAGACTCTGCAGGGTAGTAACCGTGAACTATAGGATTCTAGAATGGCAGAGCTGGAAGAGGGCCTTTGGAGAGCGTGGAGTCCAGTAACTGTGCTGTGTAATTAGTATCTGGGGCACCTCCCTCTAACGAGTGCTTTCACATGCACCACTTCATTTCCCCTCCTGACAGGCTGTGAAGTTGAAAGGGACAGGAGCAACAGGGTCTGGAACAGTGAGGCGCTGTGCAGGCGCTTCTAGGCATATACCTCGTGTGCAGTGCTCACTACAGCCTTACTCACGATCCTAACCGGTTTACAGAGTACAGAGGAGGAAGCAGGCGCGTGGAAAGGGGGGGTGGTTTGCCCAAGTCCACAAAGCTGGCAAGCAGCAGAGCCAGGCTCTTTCCACATCACCACACACCCCCGTTTTACGGGGAGGGAAATGGAGTTGCTGTATCCTGAAACCCACCCTGGTGGACAGTGGCCTGATGAGGAAACACACAGATTTCTCTTGTATGTGAATATACCCGTGATCTGCCAGACACAGAGGGATGTTTGCCTTTCTCCACTGGGGAAGGACTGTGATTTCAGCCTCGCCTTTCTTTTGCTACCCACCATCCCAAGAACACGTTGTGTCATGTCATCTTAGGTCAGTGATGGCCCCTACTTGGGTCTCATCCTCTCCCCAGCAGTCAAAAGGGGAGACTTATTCCCCCTCAGACTCAAAACTAAGGCTCGGAGGGTGTCTGGGGGCACCTCAGGGCACAGACCTCCTTACTTTGCAGCAGTGCTTGTGGAACAGAGGGGACACGGAGGCTGGGAGACAGGAGTGATGCTCACTCTGCAGAGATGGGGTAGCCCTATATGTGCTTCCTCTTTTTTTTTTTTTTTTAAATATTTATTTATATATTTACTTGGCTGCCAGGTCTTAGTTGCGGTGTGTGGGATCTTTAGTTGAGGCATGTGAACACTTAGTTGTGGCGTGTGGGGTCTAGTTTCCTGACCAGGGATCGAACCTGGGACCCCGGCACAGAGTCTTAGCCACTGGACCACCAGGGAAGTCTCCCCATGTGCTTCTAAAAGACAAGCAACTGGATCAGTGACAGGCAGTCAACAGATGTTAGGTCCAGTATCCTAAAAGGTCTTTGCCGTTTTTCTGGGGGAGGCAAGAACTCAGGTCAGAATAACCCCAGACATCTCTCAGATCAGTGGTTCTCAGCTGGGGCACTGTTGTCCCCAGGAGACATTTGTCACTGTCTGGAAATATTTTTGGTCATTAAACTGGGGGGGGCTACTCCCTGCATCTAGTAGAGGCCAGGGATGTCACTAAACATCGTACAATGCACAGGACAGCTCCCTGCAATAATTATCTGGCCTAAAATGTCAATAGTGCCAAGGTGGAGAAACCCCTGGGTTAGAGACACAGATGTGGTTCTTAGGAGCAGCGAGGTGCATATGAAAGTGCCCCAGCAACTGGAGGGTCTGGGTACTGGTCCAGATTTTGCATCTGACTTGCTGTGTTCTTGGCAAGCCCCTCCCCCCCAGGCGTCAGTCTCCTCATCTGTGAGATGAGAGACCTGTACCGGATGACATGTAAGGTCCCTTCCAGGCCCAACCCTGTATGATTCTGTATCCAGAGAATAATACTGTGCCTTCCACGTGACCTCTGCTTTCCTCTAGCCCACCCCTCCCACCTTGGCTTTTCAGGGCTCCCGGAGACCAGGACGGACGCAGCCATGTCAGAGCTGGTGCCTGAGCCCAGGCCTAAGCCGGCAGTGCCCATGAAGCCCGTCAGCATCAACCCCAACCTGCTGGGCTACATTGGCATCGACACCATCATCGAGCAGATGCGCAAGAAGACCATGAAGACTGGTTTCGACTTCAACATCATGGTCGTTGGTATGGAGGCCGTGGGTTCCCTGGAGGCCCTGGTGGCAGGCAGCACCCAGGATCCCGATTCTTTCTCGAGGATGGCCTCAGCCCTGGCTTCTCTAGAATGAGCTCTTTCTCGGAGGAAAGATCTCGCTGTGCAGATCACAAAGGCCTGAGCCCTGTCTCCCCACAGGCTGGCTGATCCAAGGGTGGGAGCTGTGGGTGGGTGGTCATTGTGGCCCCACCAACACCTGGCTGTGCTCAAGTTGCCGTCGTGTGTGTGGCACACGGGGGGCATCACCAGTGTCCTCCCCTAACTTCAGGAGCTGGGGGAGGATCGGATGAAAGGTGGTCTTCTTTCTGATCTTTTGTGTGCTTTCAAGCTTAGAGAGAATTTCCAGGACACTGGTCACTAAGTAGGGTCACTGGGTCACAGAATGTAAGAGCAGAGGGGGGCCTTTGCCTGACCTCAGTGAGATATTCTCTCTGTTGCTGAAACTGGTATCTGGGCATCATCCTTCTTTCCTCCTCCTTTATCCCCCAATCCAGTCAATCATCAAATACGGTCAGTTTTACCTGGTAAATATCTCTCAAGTCTGTCCACCTCTCTCCATCTCCACTGCTACCACCCTAGGCCGAGTGGATCTCTCCCCTGGATTACCAGGGCCACCTGACTCAGTGCTGCTTAAACGTAAGGAGCTAGGCCAGAGTGTAAATCGTCTGGAAAGTCTTGCTGTAAAAAACATCGGCTAAACTAAACATTGTGCTTGGTGACATAAGTTGATTTACTTTCTGGTGCGAACTTCTTTTTCTCCCGATTCTCTGTCTCCTGTCTCCTTCAATCCATTGTCCACCAGTGACTGAATAATTTTTCCAACCTGCAAAACTCAAGTCGCACACCCTACTTAAAATCTTTTGTAAGTTTACGGGTTTAAATTCCTAGCCTGGCCTGGCACTGCCTCTCCACTGCTCTCTTACCACTTCCCCTGTAGCATTCGATTCCTCCCTTACAGGGAACAGTTCTCCTGGACTTAACATGCTCTTTCCTACCTCTTAGCCTTTGTGTATGCTGTTCGCTCTCTCTAGAACCTGCCCTCCCAGCTTCTCATGGGTCATTTGAAGTCATTCTTAGGTTTTAGCTTAGTTATTGCTTCTTCGCAGAAGTCCTCCTTGATCCCAGAGAGACTGGATTAGGTTCCCTTTGGCATTGTCCGCTTATGTTTTGTCTCCCTCACACCCAATGGCTCCTTGAGGGTGAGGATGATGTCTTGTTCACCACTCTACCGCCCGTTCTAGCAAGGTGGGCCGCTTCTCTCCCCGGCAGTGCCTGTGGCATTCGTCACGGGTCAGTCACTGCGCGCAGTCAGTACCGAGCCCAGAGGTAGCCTTTTAAACATATTAGGCACGTGGCTACTGCCGGTTGATCAGTTGGATTGAGAAATGGACCTTATTTGCCATCCCTGGTCTCATCCAGTTCCCTCCCTCCCCACCGTCCTATCGGTAAAGAGAAACTAAGGCCCAGAGGAGCAAACATGGCTGGTCCAAGGCTTCAGGGAAGAAGCACAGTTGAGTCTAGAACCTTAGGCTCCAGCCCCCTGCCGGGCCCATTTCCTAATATATGACAGGAATGCTCTAGACCAGCACACCTCAGACTTTATAGCCCATTTGATTCATCTGAAGTCCTGTTAAAATGCAGATTCTGATTCATAGGGCTGGGGTGGGGCCTGGGGTACCTCATTTCCTACAAGCACCCAGGTGATGCCAAGTGCCATTCATTAGTTGCCAGCCTTGCCGGTGTGATTCTGGTGCATGTTTGAGAAACACTGCTCAGACCAGTGGTTTTCAAATATTTTTTAGTGTGGAGCTCTCCCTTGGAATGAAATCTTTTGCTGAACTGTAGTGTCAGTATGCAAAGTAATTCTGTCTTTACTTTTAGTATGATTAAATATTAAAAACTTAGGTCAAGCAAAAACCAAACCAAACCGAAAACCACTACATGAGACAAATGCAGAGGTTGTTCCTTTCCCAGTGGTCCTGGGGCTCCAGAAGGAGAGAATGTGGAATCCAACTAACATTCCCCCAGGTCCTTCACCAGTAAGTAGGAAACCGTTCCCACCCACCTGCTCTCCCTACTCAGCCCCTTGCCTCCCCAGTGAGCCGTCAGTCAAGGGCCTGGATCACAGCTCTAGAATTCTGTAAGCTCAGGGGAGAGGTACTAGGCTCGGCGGGTGGGCATGGGGTCTCCCTGCCTTCTCATCCTCCTCCTGTCTTGCTGCAGGTCAGAGTGGACTGGGCAAGTCAACACTAGTCAACACCCTCTTCAAATCCCAAGTGAGCCGCAAGGCCTCCAGCTGGAACCGAGAAGAGAAGATTCCCAAGACAGTGGAGATCAAAGCTATCGGGCATGGTGAGGACCAGGCAGGGACCCCGATGGGCATTGTTCAGAGGAGCCTCTGGCAGAAAAGGGAAAGAATGGGGCTTCTTGGAGAATGAGACAGATGAAAGGCAACCTCAAGACAGAATAGAATTAAGCCCTAAACACGAGGGAGCCAACTCCTTAGACTGTAAGTCCAGGAAAGGGGGTGAGGGAATTAGAAAGGAATGAAGTAGGATTTGAGCTGGATGACAAAGGCTGGGTGGATTTAGACAGGCAGAAGGGGTAAGGACGGCATTTCAGGCGCAGGGAACAGCATGGACAAAGGTGTTGAAGACCCTGAACTCGACTTTTCCAATAATCAGTCCTTCAGAAGGAAGGAGCCCAGCTCCCCCCGGGCTGGTAGGGGCACCTGGTGTCAGCTGGAGGAGTGATCTCCCTGGTGCCTTTTTTTAAGAAATTTATTTATTTATTTTTGGCTGCGTTGGGTCTTTGTTGCTGCACACGGGCTTTCTGTAGTTGCGGCGAGTGGGGGCTACTCTTCGTTGCGGTGCGGGCTTCTTGTGGTGGCCTCTCTTGTTGCAGAGCACGGGCTCTAAGCACGCGGGCTTCAATAGTTGTGGCATGTGGGCTCAGTAGTTGTGACGCACGGGCTTAGTTGCTCTGCGGCATCCTGGTGCCTTTTCTGTTCACTCCTCAGTGATAGAGGAAGGCGGTGTCAAAATGAAGCTGACTGTCATCGACACGCCAGGCTTTGGAGACCAGATCAACAATGAAAACTGGTATGTCTGCCTGTGAGATTTCCACCCTAAAGACTCTGCAAGGCAGATACGGAATGTGGCGCAGATTCACTCACACTGAGAGCCGTCTGCGCCCTCCCTGCTGAGGGGTTAAGCGGGAAGGCTTGCTGAAAGAGCGGAGGGGCTTTGTCAGGAGGTGAGGGAGGAGGTCCTCATGGGGCCCAGGCATGGGGATGGAAGGGGACAGTACAGAGGGAATGTCAGCTGAGGGATTGCCTGGAGATGGGAGTGGATCTGTCATAATAGGCAGGAGAGGCAGAGCAAGGGGAACTGGGGTGCAAATCCAGGCTGACCTGAAGGCTATGGCAGGGAGCTTGACCTGAGAGCCAGATGTTGTAGCCCCGGACAAAGAGAGGATGGGTGGAAAACAGGAGGAAGGGGAGTTTCCATGGAGAACCTTTGCCTCTGGGAATCCACAGAGCAAAGCTGCAGTCAGCGTCCCGCCAAGAAGGGGTGAAATACACTGCCCAGGCATAGACGGAAGGGTCGACTGTGAAAAAAAAGCACAACGTAAGAGCTGTGAGTTGGGTTTCATTCACTGTCTCACTGAGGACTGTAGCCCGGGAGACAGACTCTCAGATGGTTCTGAGGACCTGCTCTGAAGAGGTGGGCGAGAGGCAATATATGTGTGATTTCTGGCTGGGGGATACGGAGAGTCAAGCAAACAGCTCAGCAAAAGGCACGTCACGAGGATCAGATATCTCAGTTAAGATTTTAGTGTTTTTCTAAGTAGGGGAAGGTGCAAGGATTTGGGTCCATAAAATTTTTTTTTTTCTGAAATACAACTATCTGAGGGCCTGTTTTCCCTGTTTTCCCAAAGTGCAGAGAAGCCTTATCCTGTTTTTTGTCCTGAATTCCTTTCAGGGTATATTGTAGGTCAGCGACTGCAGTGACTAATGACTTAATCCTTGTAGAACCAGATGGCAAGTGACATTCCCCACTTTACAGAAGGTGCCAGGCAGAAGTTTGCTCCCAGACAGGGATGGTGACAGTTGTCCTCTGTGAGGGAGCTGGGGTCTGCCCCAGACAGACAGGACCACTCAGCAGCACACCTAGGAACTGGCTGTATTGATTTTAGAGAAGTGGCTGGTTGCCTTCTTTTCTGGCTATACACACACTTCTGGACAGAGAAGGGTTATTATTCATTGTTATCAATGAATTGTTGCCATGACTGAGTACTTTCTACGTGCCATTGCTCTGTTAAGTACTATACCTGTTCTTTCTGATTCTTCTATGAATCTCTCCAGGCACCTATTGTTACTCTCTTTTTACTTAGGAGAAAACAGCTTCAGAGAGGGGCAGAGATTTCCCCAGAGCTGCCCAGATAATAAGTAATGGATGTGGGGAAAGTGTGCGCTGCTGTCGGGAGTGGGATGGGGTTCTGCAGGGTCCCTTAGCCCAGTCAGAGAGCTAGGTCCCCAGGGGAGCTCTGCCCTTGATCACAGGGAAAGCCATCCATGGGAGGCCGAGGGATAATAGTCAGCAGGTAACCTAGACCCACCAGGGGAGGTAGGAAATGAGATGGATGTGAGGGGACTGCTTCCTGACCATGTCTAAGGTGAGCTCCCAGGTCCTGTCCTTCTAGGACATCCATCTGCTTTCTTCCCACCCCCCAGCTGGGAGCCCATTGAGAAATACATCAATGAACAATATGAGAAATTCCTGAAGGAGGAGGTGAACATAGCCAGGAAGAAACGCATCCCTGACACTCGTGTCCACTGCTGCCTCTACTTCATCTCCCCGACGGGACACTCGTATGTACCAGTCCCACCCCCATTGCTGGGCCTGGCTTTAGTTTGCATCATCTGTGCCCAACCTGTAGTGGGTAACCGTTACCTGGACTCAGCTGGGGAGGGCCAGATGGGCCCCAGTGTAGTCACAGTCCGGTGACTCCCCACAGTTTCTTGCCAGGAGAGTGAAGCTGACCGTCAGCCCCTGCGCCGCCCATTGGTGTTCTGGCACCGTAGCACGACTGTGCCGGCGGACAGAAGTTGGCTTATGCGCCCCAGATGCTCCTCATTTGTTCAAGAGATACCTGCTTTGCACAAGCCGGGGGTCAGGGGCAGTAAGAAGGGTGAAATGGGGAGGGGCTGGGCTACTGGATTGGGGCTGGTGTTTGCGGGGGGAGGTACCCAGCTGTAGGCATTTGGAGGGCGGCCAGCCCAGCATGAGGAGCCAGGTGTCTAGAGATGAAGACTGGCAATAAGCAGGGCATGCTGGGAAGTCTGGTTGTTGAGTATCAGGCGGGGCTCCATGCTAGGGAGTACCAGGAGAGAACGGAGCAATCCAAGTAGGCGAGCAGAGGGCGGGGGTCTCGTGATTTATCACTAAGCCCAGCTTAGTTCAGTTCTTGAGAAGATGGCACAAGCAAGGCAGGCCCCCAGTGTTGGAGGAATCAGATATTCAGCAGGTTTTCAATGGAGGAGCTCAGGAACTCAACAAAAAGTTTGCGTTATCCCTCCCTAGAACCTGGACCCAAGGTCAGAGCAAGCCAGCAGATGGCCTGACTGAATGAGTCCCCTAGACTGCAAACTAGAGCCAGATGGGGGCCCCAGAGTCCAGAGGAAGCTGGCCCCGCAGATGGGGGAGGGGTCAGGCCCCCAGATGGAGCCCTGCAGGACTAACTGGGGGCTGGGAGGAGACCTGTCAAAAAGTGCTGTCTTGTAGGCAGAATAGACACACACATGTAACCGTGACACAGGGACGTTTGGGTAGGGACAGCAGTCCACAGCTGTCCCCAGGAGAAAGAAATCTCAGGTCAGAAAAGATGTCGTGAAGGCGTGGTTTGAGTGGGGCTTAAAGAAGGCAGGATTTGCATGGGAACCGAGGAGGAGAAAGAGAGGTGGTGGACCGTGTGTGGGTGGAGAGTCGGTGTCTCTTCTGCACATTGAGTTGGTGGATGTGTGTCGGATAGGAAAGGGAGCAGCCTCTTGGCCTCAGCCAGTTCCCAGCCCAGTCCTCCTGTCGCAAGGGTGCCCCTGGAATGGTGGCAGTGGCTGAGTGGGGGAGGGCACGGTGGCTCTGACACCCCACCTTCTCTGGGCCCCAGCTTGCGACCTCTCGATCTGGAGTTCATGAAACACCTCAGCAAAGTTGTGAACATCATCCCTGTCATTGCTAAGGCTGACACCATGACCCTGGAGGAGAAGTCTGAATTCAAGCAAAGGGTGAGAAGGCCCCCTCCTCCTTTTCCTGTCCCCATCCTTGCCTTCCCCTCTTCTGGTCCAAGCCCTCTCCTATCCTTCATTATTATATCCACCCTCTACCCCGCTTCCCACCCAGCCCCTACTCAACCATTAAAGAGGCTGGACTGGTGGTATCTGGGGACCAACAGTGAAGAGAAGTTAGTGCAGCTCCAGCCTTCTTGCTGCCCTCCAAACTTACCTGCAAAGACCTCTGAACACACAAAGCACCATGAGCATGAGAAACCACTCCTCACTGTTAGGCTGCTTGAAGGACTAATTAACCAACTGCCTGCTAGTCCTTATTGTTATTTTCCATAAGCTCTATCCTGTGTCGGACACACAGGCGACGGGGTTGGGGAGACGCAGAAGAAGTATAAAGACAGTTGCTGCCTTTAAGAAACTTACAATCAAGTAGATTACTGAAAAGATGCTGGGTGGCTTCCTGGAGGAGGAGACTTAAGCCGAGCTTTGAAAGAGGATAAACAGAGAGGCTGGGGGTGGGGGCGATGCACCTCTCTTCCCTGCAAACAGGAATATAACAAGTATGGCATGAGCACTGCCCATGTGGAATCTGTTCCCAGCTGTACTGCTTGTCTGAATCCTAATCTTACCCTAAGGTGAACAAGCTAGACCCCCAGACTCTTCCTCATTGCAGGCTGGGGTGGGCTATGGTAATTGTAGGGTTGGGGCTCCCATATGTTCAGGATCCTCCTGCTGCCCAGGGCCTCAGGGTTCAGAGATAACTGGATTATCAAAGACTGCATTCGTCCCTCCGACTTCAGCATGCACACACTTGCACACGCATGCACACGCACACATAGCCCTCTCTCCCCTTACCATGCTTCTCCTCCCCACCTCTAGGTTCGAAAGGAGCTTGAAGTAAATGGCATTGAATTCTACCCCCAGAAGGAATTTGATGAGGATTTGGAGGACAAGACAGAGAATGACAAAATCCGGGTAGGTGCCTGGGACTCTGTTCATCACCCGGATGCCCGCCTTAGTCCCCCTGGGATGTGGGTCACGTGCCACTTCTGCATTGCAACCTGCTCTTCCCTTTCCATACTCCCTGCCCCACCTTGCCTGACCCAGACCAGAAGTGTCAGGGGAGAGGTTGAGGACTTGGGGCGCTGGACAGGACTGTGAACCCTGCACCCAGGAAGCCAGTGCTCCGTCCATCCCCAGACCACACGAAAGCCTCTCCTTCCCCCACAGGGCCAAGTGAAACCAAGGTATGGGGTGATGGAAGGGCACAGGCAGGAAAAGCTTCAGCCTGGGGTCCAAAGTATCTATACTCTACCAGAGCTCTGCTTGTCAGTTTCCCCTTCTATAAAATTCAGAGGCTTATAGGCTTTTTTTTTTTTTTCCCTAGAAGAACCCTTAAAAAAATTAAATGTCAGACAGACTCCAATATGTAAAACACAAAAACAGAGCTGCTTTGGCTAAGTGACACAGGCACAGCCCTACCTTCTGAGCAGCCCCTGGGGTATTTCCTGGGATTTTTTTTTTTTTTCTGGCTGCGTTGGGTCTTCGTTGCTGCACGTGGGCTTTCTCTAGTTGTGGCGAGCGGGGACTGCTCTTTGTTGCAGTACGTGGGCTTCTCATTGCGGTGGCTTCTCTTGTTGCGGAGCACGGGCTCTAGGCGCACGGGCTTCAGTAGTTGTGGTGCGCGGGCTCTAGTGGCACATGGGCTTAGTTGCTCTGTGGCATGTGGGATCCTTCCGGACCAGTGATCAAACCCGTGTCCCCTGCATTGGCAGTCGGATTCTTAACCACTGCGCCACCAGGGAAGTCCCTCTCCTGGGAATCTTAAGGTTTCATGAAACCTGGCTTGAAAACCACTGACCTATGTGATTTCTAAGATCCCTCTCAATTCTAAACTTCTACTATTCCATGATTCTACATCAGAATCCTGAGTTCTAGTCTGAGCTTTTCCATTAACCACTGTAACCTGGGACCAATCACTCATTTGCTTTGGTCTTGAGTCTCCATCATCAAGTGTGGTAACCTGGTAGAAGCCCCTTACCTGATGTAGTTGAGACAGGTAGTTGGTCAGTTAATTGAAAAAATCAATTGAAGTGAAGAAGTTATTTTAAAAATGAAACCTATTTATCTTAAATGTTTATAAAAAGTGTTTTAATACATTCATTAAACATTCTTTTCATAGAGAGACAAGGCCTCTTCTTTGAAGGTAAGTCCGCTCTGAATGCAAAAGCAGCTCACCTTTATCAAGTCTTTCTGAAACATTCAACTTAATTTTCAGAGAAACAACTCTCCACACTGATATGTCCTCAGCTTATATAACAGTTAATTTATCCAATTGCAACAACAAGTACACACCAGGCAAAAAGATTTGGGAACAGATACCTGGTGGAGCAGAGGGGCCTACGCACATCAGAAAGCAGCCTTTGAGCTCTGGAAGCTCAGCGGGTGTGGGCCTCTGCCAGTGGGGGAGACAGTGTAAAGCTTCAGTTACTTTGGCAGTCAGTCTGTGTAGGTGTCGTTTAAGAAGTCTGTCTTTCCTGGCTATCTCACAGGGTTGTTGCAAATCAAACCAAACCTGATCAAGCGCTGGAGAGCGTGAAGCGTTCTCCAATTGTAGGGAAGCTGACTTACTGAGGTTAACCTGCTAGGCACGGGGAGCAATCGGGGTTGGACCCAGGCCTTCGGACTCCCAGTCCAGTGCTCTTTTTAAGAGACAAGAGCCTTGCCCTTGCCATCAATGGGATCACTGAATGAGCTTCAGAAATGTGCCGTTCAAGGCTAGAGGCCCGGGACCGTACTCCACCCTGCCCTTGGAGGCCCAGATGGTAGGAGGATGACATGCACGTGTGTCTGGTTTGTCAGCAGGAGAGCATGCCTTTCGCTGTGGTGGGAAGTGACAAGGAGTACCAAGTGAATGGCAAGCGGGTCCTCGGCAGAAAAACTCCCTGGGGGATCATTGAAGGTAATTCAGTGCATCTTCTTGAAGAACTGGCCGCTGGTCAATTTTGCTTATTTATTAAGCATCTATAGGTCAAGGCACGGTCCTAGGATGTAAGATATAAGATGAATGTCAGCCAGACCCTGCCGTAAGGGGCTTACAGTCTAATTGGGAAGATGAGGCTCACAGGCAGGAAGCAATAAAAGATGGATTTAGCACCTGACCGGGAGGCACTAGCTCGAGGGTCAAAGGAGTTCAGAACATGGAGAGATTATAAGGATCGGAATAACCAGAGAAAAGTTTTCACATGAAAGGAGGCATGATCTGAAAAACTCTTGAAGGGTTGTTCAGATGTTGCCATTTTCATTTTATTAGGAACGGTGTGACCTTGAGAAGGTCACAATGATTCTGAAAGTTCTCAGAGAATCACTTCAGTTGATCACATTCATTATGATACCCCTCGGAGGGGAGCAGGGTAGGCGTGGCCGTTCTCAGAACATCCGTCCTGAGGCACTTGAGTCTCAGACAGGTTAAGTGTCCTGTCCAAGATGACATGACTTGTTAGTGGTGAACCTTGGATTTTAGACCCAGATACTTTGATTCCAAAACCAGGTTCATCCCATTATATCGTGTTGTCTCTCATTTTTCTATGACCCTTTGTGGGGATTTTTTTAAAAATAGCTTTTTCTCATCATCTGCCTTGCATCATGAGAATATCTGCCCTACCCATTAGATTGTGAGACAAGAGGGTTTGTGGCTTAATCCTCTTCTGCTTCCGCAGTCTTTGGCAAGTGATTTGCAAATCGTAGGCACTCAGTCTATGTTGAATTAAATTTATCAAAAGCCATCGTGACCTTTTTAAGATGGCGTCGTTATTTTCTGTGTGTGTTACTGTCTTCCAATCAGATTATGAGCTCCTCAAAGATAGGAACTGTGTCTTAGGCCTTTGACAGGTTTCTTGGACTCCCTGTGTATTAGTTTCCTTTTCTATAAAATGGGCAATATAACAGTGCTTATTCCACAGAGTCTAGAGTAGTATGGTGCCCCTGTAGCTACTTAATGAATACTTGTTCAGTGAGTGAAATCCAACGCGCTGCAGTGCCAGGATGAGCACACCTCTGAAAGGGTGACCATAGCCTGACCCGTGGCTCCCTCCTGAATGCCTCCATGACCGGAACAGAAATTCACCGGCTGGTGTTGCAGCATTAGTGAAATGACCACCTGTTTTGTTTTTGTTGTTGTTGTTGTTCACAGTGGAAAACCTCAACCACTGTGAGTTTGCCCTGCTTCGAGACTTTGTCATCAGGTAAGATGCACCCCTCCCGTCAGATGGCAGGTTTAATTATTTGGGGTCTGGAGGCCGTCTGTTCAGATCGACTTCCTCAGTCCCCAGGTCTCTCTGAGAGAGCTTTCTGCTCCAGTCCCAGCTCGCGTCTCAAAGGAAAAGGGGCTCAAGAGGTATCATGGGCTCTCTGGAGTGGGTCCAGGCCATGGACGCGATGTGTGGACCTCAGACGTGGGTCCCCTCTTCCTCCTGCCGCCGCTAATCACATCCCTCTCTCTTCTCACCCTGTGTCCTTCAGGACCCACCTCCAGGACCTCAAGGAAGTGACACACAACATCCACTATGAGACCTACAGGGCCAAGCGGCTCAATGACAATGGAGGCCTCCCCCCGGTGAGCGTGGACACAAAGGAAAGCCACGACAGTAACCCATGATGACCCTTTCTCTGTATCATCACACATACCCACTTCTCCATGCACACACATCTCCAAACCACCACCAACCACCTTCTTCCTTTCTCTCCTGTCCCACAGGCCTATCTGGTAATTGTGGAGCATCTTGTCTACAGTGTGTGTGTGTGTGTGTGTGTGTGAGAGAGAGAGAGTGTGTGTGTGAGATTGTGTGTGTGTATGTGTGTGCGCCTGTGCAGGGGTGAGGTATTTTTACTGCCCTCCCTGGAAAGTCCCTTGTAAGTTTGGTTCCTCCATGGCTGTCCGTTATCTGTCTCCTTTCCTGGTGTCCCAGAACAAAGCCGTGTGCCTCACTCAAGTTCTGGGGGAGGTTTCATTTAAAAATGATGGGAGCAGGTGAGCCACAGGTAATGCTTTCTTACCTCTGAAACCCACCTGCAAACAGGGACTGCAGAGATTCTCCAAGGACAGTCTGTGGAGCTAGACCTGGGAAGGGACGGGGAGTTGATGACTTAACCCTCTCTGTAAGTCCGGGTTGGTCTGGGGTAAGGCTAGGACTATTTGGGAAAAGAAAGGTCAGGGGAGAGCAGAGAAGTAGCCCAGAGCTGGGCTCCTGCAGAAAGAAGTAGTACCTAGAAGTGGAGGAGAGAGCTCCACCCTTTGGTCCATGTCGCGTTCACTGTCCGAAAGCTACTACCTGTCACCACCAAAGACTGCTTGCTTTCCGCACTCCCCTTGCCTCGCTCCCCTCGGCTTCCACTTTCTCTCTTTTCCCCCCTTTCCCTCCTTCCTTCATTCTACCCCCTCTGACTTTTCACTTCTTTTTACCCTAATCCCCTTTAGCTTCATTTCTATATTTAGGATTGATGCCCAGTCTACTTCCCAAAACGACTTTAGGCCACTTAAAATAAAATCATCGCTTAAATCACAGGACAGTACAAACTGAGATTTCAAGAGAAATTGGATTTATAGAGAGGCATGGGAAAGAAAGTTTCTGCGGTCGAGCGCTGAAAATGGCCCCGAGCTTGTGGGCAGCCCAGCAAAGGAGGAGACACAGCGAGTTATGCGGTGCCCACTGGTTAAAGAAGCACATGTGCTGGTCAAGTGAGACAACCTGTTTTAGGCATTAAGTTCTAGAAGAACTGAGTCTAAAGTATCAAGAACAATATACAGTATTTGTCTTCCTTGGTAGTTTGGCAATTTTAAACCACACCTCCCTTCTCTCCATCAGGATTCTTCCTCCTAAAGCTGGCTTCTGTTTTTCTCTTCTTCTTGTGTATACTTGACCCCCCGCCCTTTACTTCTCTTCTATTCTCTCTCTGTCTCACTGTCTCTCTCATGTTGAAGCTAATTGCATTTTTGTCTGTCTTTCTCTGCTTTTCCCCAGTTCCTCTTCCTGACCCCTGTAGACATTCTCAGTGATAGCCACAATCATACATGTAGCCTTTTCTTGCCTTTCCCTTCAGCCCTGTATTTATTAATGCATATATTTCCCCTGTTGTTTTACAAACAAGTTACTCTTTCTCCTATAGTCTGTAAGGTGGCTGAAATTTGGGGCTGGGGAAACAGTTTAGCCTTAGGCAAGGGAAAACAAGTGATACAGTTTACAGTAACCTCTTACAACCTCCTGTTCCATCTCCTGGTCTAACCCTAGGTGTTTTACTGGTCCCCTGCAGATCCCAGCGTTGATAGTCCCTTATCACTCAGGTGCTAGGAGAACACATAGACTTAAGACCAAGATTCAGTGGACCAGGAGAAAGAGGCAGGTGATCTGTTGCCAGTGGCCCAAAACTCATGGTCACAGTCTTTCCTGGAAGCACCTTACCAATCCAACCCACATCTTCCCTCACCCACAAAGTTATTCGAGGCAGGATAGAAGAGCGGCAGGGTCAGAGCCCAGAGGTTGCTACATTTCAACAGAAGAGGGATCCCTGGCTTATATGGAAACGTGGGACTAGACACCTCGGCCTAGCGGGGAAGGTCTAGGGGTGAGGGGGGGGCATTGGAGAGGCTGAGTAGGAGACTGATGCTTGGCGCCCCTAAATCATGATCTCAGCCTCCCTGGAGAAGCTGTTTTATATGTCTGCTGCCAGCTGCTGGTCTCCACACCCTCAACCGTTCTCAACCCCCCCGCAGGGAGAAGGCCTCCTGGGCATTGTCCTTCCACCTGTGCCAGCCACCCCCTGTCCCACTGCAGAATGAAGGCCATTTCAAGCGCCGCTCCTCCCTCCATTCCTCTCAGCTGTTATTGCTGCAGGGCCACGCCCTTTTTAGTGCTGTGTGTGTCCAGCCAACACCACGGCCCCTCTCAGCCCTCAGCCGGTGGGAGGGGCCGGCTGCCCCTTTAGGACAGTTGCTTCTTCCATTCATCCAAACCACCCCTCTCCTCCCAGTGGAATGGAGTTCTCGCCAGCACTGCCCTCCTCCATCATCTGTGTCAGCTGGTCCTAGCCCATCTGTAGGGTGAAAGAGCTCACCAAGAGCTCCTTCTGCCCTTGCAAACCCATACCAGCTACTTGTAACCATCTCCAAGGGAAATGGCATTGTTCCCTGTCCATTCATCTGCATGAGCTACTCTTGGCTTCCTTAGAGGGTCAAGAAAGCAACTTTTCTGCTTGTTGGATTTGTTGACGTCAGCTGTGTGAGCCCCAAGGTGGGACGAGGGTGCCTCCTTCATTGCTCAAAGCTTATTTATAAGGGTGGGTCACTACAGATCTGGGGGAGCAAGGGCTAGGATCACTTTTGAAAAAAATCACTGCTTGTGGCTGGCCCGGAGGGTAGTCACACACCCTCCCTGCCCCATAATGCAGCCACTTAGGGAGCGTGGCTTTCCTGAGACATTCCTGGAGTTGACTTCCTTATCCTCAAACTTTAAATAAGAACTAAATGCACACACAAAACTCCAGAAAGTCACAGGATGTGAACTCTAGGAGGAAAAAAGCACCCTTCTGTCCACTTAGCAATAAGAGGGAATCTCTTCCCACCCACCCTGACTACTCCACCCCACCCCCTCCCCCACTCCGTTAACGTGAGTAATGAATCAGCCTGGCCACAGTTGGTCACTGTAGGCTAGTGGAAAATCCCCAGTGGAGGGTACAGCCCCGCATCAGATGCATGAATGTTTGCGAATGTCGGCTGCCACCGCCCCACACACTATGTCTTTATGGAATACCCCTTGCCCACTGCCCCACCATTTCCACCTGGACACAACTTGCTCAAAGGCTGGTGACTTGTGGGCCATTCATCTACAACCAAGTCCTGATGGAGCAAGAGGCCCAAGCCTAGGGGATGCAAGAACGACCCATTTCTTAAATGTTACCAGTCCCAGCCAACCTTTTGGTGACATTATGATTAATTTTCCCAATTGAAAGTAAGCAAACAGACCCTCAAACTGGTTGTGTAAATGTTGCTAGACTTTATGTGTTGTACAACTAAACATTGCTGTTTGAACAATAACTGAACTGTGTTTTATTTTTGCTCCTCAATCCTCGGCCAAATTAGCTATTACATCATCTCACCCATGTGTGGAGGGTGAGACAGGGACCATCTTGGTAAGAAGTAGACACAGAAATTAGAGATGGAAAACTTTTTGTGAGGTCAGTTCATCTTCAGTGGGCATGAAGTTGGACCCCTGTCATTATTCCCTGGAGTTTTGTATCCAAAGTGAGTGATGGAGCTATCACACTTTACCTTGAGGGATGCTATGCTCTGCATAGCCTGTCTCCTCTAATGGAAACAATGTCTATTTTCATTCAATTAATTTCCTAGCTTTCACCCTCCTTTTTCCAGAAGGCATAAAACCAAATCTAGGAAAGGAGTGGACCTATCTTGCCTAGAGACCTGCCTTTTTTTTTTTTGCGGTACGCGGGCCTCTCACTGTTGTGGCCTCTCCCGCTGCAGAGCACAGGCTCCGGACGCGCAGGCTCAGCGGCCGTGGCTCACGGGCCCAGCCGCTCCGCGGCATGTGGGATCTTCCCGGACCGGGGCACGAACCCGTGTCCCCTGCATCGGCAGGCGGACTCTCAACCACTGCGCCACCAGGGAAGCCTGAGACCTGCCTTTTTTGCAGTGAAGACTTTTAAGAGCTAAACTTAAAGCACTAGCTTGTATTGTCTTTTTCAAACTTAAACCAATCCTTCCTCTCTGTGAGGTTCACACTGTCTTCTATAGCCAGCAAATAACACAACTCTACCTGTATATTATCTCTCTGAATTTGAATGTGACAATCATGTGCAACTGTGTTTGGGTCCTCAACATTCTGTAGGGTGAGCACAAGGTATAGATGAATGGTGGGGAGTCAAGACGAGAGGAAGAGAGGTCAGCAGGCCCTTGGAGTCATTCAAGTAAAATGATGACTGGAACTAGAACGGCAAGGCCACACCAAGATGGAGGGAAGTGAGATTTGAGTGACAGAGCAGTGTGGGAATCATAAAATATCACAGCTGAAAGAAACCTAAGAGTTCTTCTCGTTCTTCCTTCAAACAGATATGGAAACAAGTCTAGAAAGCATAACCATCTTGCCCAAGGTTGTACACTTAGTTACCAAGGTAGAACAGGGCCTAGACCTCAGTGCTTGTTCCCCTGCTTCACGCCATTCCTATTGTAGTCGTGCTTTAAAAGTATATATATATCTGGTGGTCCAGTGGTTAAGACTCCGCATTCCCAATGCAGGGGACACGGGTTCGATCCCTGGTCATGGGAAGATCTTGCATTATGCTTGGTGCACCCTAAAAAAAAGGTTTTAAAAAAATACATATATTTCTGAAATCAGCATACATCTTACAACTGATGTCCGTTTATTTGGCAACTTTTTTTTCCTTCAAGTTACACTTTAAAATAGTGCATTTTACAACTGACAACATCTTAAAGTTGATGAAATATGGTAGGTGGTCCAGAAGATGTTAACATCTTTCTGTTTGAAGCCCTCTGGTGCTATTGGTGAAGTTTAAAGGAAATAAGAATACATACAACATTTTAGTCTTAAAAGCAATTCTGGTGGGCTTCCCTGGTGGCGCAGTGGTTGAGAATCTGCCTGCTAATGCAGGGGACACGGGTTCAAGCCCTGGTCTGGGAGGATCCCACATGCCGCGGAGCAACTAGGCCCGTGAGCCACAACTACTGAGCCTGCGTGTCTGGAGCCTGTGCTCCGCAGCAAGAGAGGCCGCGACAGTGAGAGGCCCGCGCACCGCAATGAAGAGTGGCCCCCGCTCGCCACAACTAGAGAAAGCCCACAACTAGAGAAAGCCCTCGCACAGAAACGAAGACCCAACACAACAAAAATTAATTAATTAATTAATAAACTCCTACCCCCAACATCTTCAAAAAAAAAAAAGCAATTCTGGTATAACGTATCCCACCTGATCTTCACAGTCACCCTTTGGAGGAGGCAGGGCAGGTATGATGCGTACCACAGAGACAAAAGGCTCTCTCCATCTTGGAGCTGGAACAGACTCACACAGGGTCGAAATTCCCCCTTTGATTTCCTGACCCAGCAACGCACCCTTTCCTGGATGCTGCCTCACAAGAAATCGGCTCTGATCCCAGGCTTTCTTTGGTGGAAGAAAGTTCTGCTCGCCTTAGGAGAGGTGAGGAATCGTTCTGGACCCTTTCTCCAAAGGGCAACAGCTTCCTGACTCAGGCCAGGGAGGGCGTAGGAAAATTCCACTTTTAATTTTGATTCCCAACAGGACCAATTCAAGTTCATACCCGTGGGCAGCGGGGCAGCCACATAGGGGCCAAGACGGCGAATCGCTGTCGAGGAGGCCACTCATCACTCACTCCTCTGCGCTCCGGAGGTGGAGTCAACTCCCTGGACCCTCCCCCTTCCCCATCAGGGCTGTCTCGACCTTGACTCCGTCTGGTCCTCTGACCAAGGCCCCTCACGTGACCAGCCGCCTCAGTCCCTTACGCCATAATCTCCGCCCTCCCCTTCAGAGCCCCACCCAACAGCTTGGCGCAGGCCCCGCCCCTTCCCATCTGAGGGGCGGCAGGAGCGGCCCTAGGGCAGGATGGCAGTGAACCGGAGCCACACCGAGAACCGTCGCTGGGCCCTCATCCCCTTCGGCGAAAGGTGCGTGAAAGGAAGCCTGCGGAGCTGTCAGAGGAGGCAGCAGATGCACGGGGAACTGGCGGCTCGCAAACTCTCAGCGCATCAGACTTTCCCGCCTTTTCCGCGTGCGCAGCGGGCGTGGCTCCGCCTCGACGCTAGGGCGCTTGCTGCCTCACGGGTGTTCGGAATGGGAAGGCGGCAGCGGGGGCCGTTGCACGTGTGAAGGGCGCGTGCTGCCTCAGAAGAAAGGTGGAAGTGCAGTGGTGGGAGTGGGGAGTCGCACCGACCCTCCGGGTCGCTTGCGGCTGCTGTTAGTGCGCTACCTTTGTAGAGTGACGGGAACAAGGTGCCAGGCTTCTGGGAGGTAGAAGAGGCATGAGTGTCTTTGGAATCTTTCTGGAAGGATCCCGAACTGTCAGGGGCCTCTCCTCACTCTCAGAACTTCGAAAAGCCCTCTCTCGTCTTCGCCCCAACCAAGGAGATGACTGGTCTTACTTTTTTCTAAAGATCAGGACCGGAAGAAGACGCGTCTAGGAAGAATGACGCTCTCTTGCCTCCCATGGCGGCCTTGGGGTTCGCACCGATTGCTCTGTGTGGTGCTAGCGGTGACCACCGCTCGCCTCTGTCAGGCTCAGCCCGGAGCCGCCCATTTTCACCTCCCCACCTAACACCTCGACTCTGCCCCGCTCCCCTCCTTCATCCCCCGCCCCCATTTTTCCAGAGGCCTGCTCCAGCCCCCGGCACTTCTTAAAGGTGCTCCTCTCTGCTCCGGTTTGCCCTCGTTTTCCTTTGCGCTCGCCTAGCAGTGAGACTCTGAAGCCCAGGGCTGTGCTCAGGTGAGGCAGAGCACACCTAGGTCGCTTTGAATGCATCTGTCAGGAAGACTGTTTAAGTCAGTACCACACGCTGATGTCCAGATCTTTTTTCTATGCTTCCTTCCCCAGAATATTTTCTTGACAGATTTATACGCGCCGTCAAGGCGGTAGGTTCTCCCTTGCCCCTGAAGGACCGCTGCTGTTTGTTCAGTTTTGTAGTAGGAGATGATTGCCCACCATTCTGACCGCGTGCACACTGGCCTAGAGAACGCTGACCTGTGTGCCTGTGGCTCTGTGCCTTGAAGCCACTTCTAATCTGGTGTTCGGGTGTCTTCTCATTCAGGCTACGAGTCTGTCTGTCTGTTTTTCTGTTTGTGTGCTGGAGGCAGGGAATGACGCATGGTTTTAAAAAATTGTAACATATACTGATTTTATGGTCCTTTGATTACCTTTGTGGGGTCCCTTGTGTGCTCTTGAATGGTTAACCATAGCCGAGCACTGTGCAAGGGCTTTATAGTTATAACTGCTCTATCTGCAATAAGGATCAGTACTAGTTTCCTCGTTTCACAGGTGGGAAAACTGAAAGAGAAGTAATTTGCTTAAAATCACATGGCCAGTGCATGTGGGAGAGCTCTGAACTTAGGTATTATGCATTCACTTCTCTACTCTGGCTGCCCCTCTAAAAGGAAAAGGACTGCTTCTCTTCTTTCTTCTCAGCAAAGAAGTCTCTGTAGGTGCTCTGGCTTCCTGGATAAAAACCACTTTAAAGAAATAGCTTGAGAGGGAGAAGATTGGTTATATTTTGACTTCTCTGGACTATTCACAATACACAGTTGAGAAATTCATCACAGCTTGGCTGTGTTGTGTGGAGGTTTTTTTCTGATCCCAGCTGAAAAGTCATAAATGTGTGGGCCAGACTCTACTGGTAAAAAGGGAAGACACTGAGTTTTGTTTTTTTTTAAATCCATATTCAAAAATGTGTGCAGGTAAAACCATGTAGAAAACTTGGGAAAAATTTTAAATTACCCCAAATTCCTACATCCAGTGCTTTTTACATTTTGGTATGTATCCTTCTGTACTTTCCCCTGTGGAAATATACACACCTTCCCCTGTCAGACTGCTTTGTAACTTGTTTTTCTCATTTACCAATGTATTGGGGATGCTTTCCAGTGTCGGTACCTACATCATTATTTTCAATGTCTTGTCCTCCAGTATGCATACATATTTGCTCCAGCCCATATCTGGGATAGTCTGATTTTTTTTTTTTAAAAAAAGGAGGATATATTCTTTCTTTTTTTTTTTGTCTGTATTGGGTCTTCGTTGCTGCGCACAGGCTTTCTCTAGTTGCGGCGAGTGGGGGCTACTCTTCGTTGCAGTGCGCAGGCTTCTCATTGCGGTGGTTTCTCTTATTGTGGAGCATGGGCTCTAGGCATGCGGGCTTCAGTAGTTGTGGCACGCAAGCTCAGTAGTTGTGGCTCACAGGCTGTAACATGCAGGTTCAGTAGTTGTGGTGCATGGGCTTGGTTGTTCCACAGCATGTGGGATCTTCTAGACCAGGGCTGGAACCTGTGTCCCCTGCATTGGCAGGCGGATTCTTAACCAGTGCGCCACCAGGGAAGTCCCAGATAGTCTGATTTTAATTTGTCCTTGCTATAAACATTGCTGCAGTGAACTTTTTAAAGATTTATCTTTGCCCACCTGTCAGAATGTTTCTTTCAGATATATTCCTGAAAGTGGAATTGTGGGAGCAGAGGACACAGACTTTTAAAAAAATATTTTAAAAATATCTTTTTAATATGAAAGATCTTGTCAAAATATTAAAAATCTTTTATATTTAATATATTTATACACAGAAATATATTTATTGCAAAATTACCCTACAGAATTATATCAAATTACATTCCTTTTAATACTTTGAGTGCCCAATGCCAACACCCTGTGTTAATCTTTGATAGCTCTCTCAGTCTGATCATGGAATCTGAATACTGATATCTTTTTTTAAAGCTTAATTGCTAGTGAAATTATTTTTGTCTTATGGTTATTGACTATATGTATTTGGTAAATTTTCTTGGTTCATAAATGTTCTCCATTGTTTTGCTAAATTGTTCATTTTTTAATAAATATATTTATTTATGTATTTATTTATTTATTTTTGGCTGTGTTGGGTCTTTGTTTCTGCTCACGGGCTTTCTCTGGTTGTGGCGAGCAGGGGCTACTCTTCGTTGCAGTGTTCAGCCTTCTCATTGCGGTGGCTTCTCTTGTTGCAGAGCACGGGCTCTATGTGTGCAGGCTTCAGTAGTTGTGGCACGTGGGCTCAGTAGTTGTGGCCCATGGGCTTAGTTGCTCCACGGCATGTGGGATGTTCTTGGACCAGGGATCGAACTCGTGTCCCCTGCATTGGCAGGCAGATTCTTAACCACTGCACCACCGGGGAAATCCCAAAGTTGTTCATTTTTTGTGTGGTAAAAAGCACATAACAAAATTTACCATCTTAGCCACTAAAAACATAAAAATTGTATATATTTAAGTATACAACATGGTGATTTGATGTAATATACATAGTGAAATGATTCCTACAGTCAAGTTAATTAACGTGTCATCTCACATAATGATCATTTTTTTACTCTCTTAGCGTATTTCCAGTGTTCAATATAGTATTATTAAGTACAATATAGTCTTCATGCCTATATATTCGATCTCTAGACTTATTCATCCTACTTAACTGTAAATTTTGTAACCTTGCTTAACATCTCTCCACTTCCCCCATCCCATCAGCCCCCAATAACCACTGTTCTACTCTCTGCTTCTGTGAATTTGAATTTTTTTTTTAGATTCCACATGTAGGTGAGATCATATAGTATTTGTCTTTGTCTGGGTTATTTCACTTAGCATAATGTCCTCAAGATTCACCCATGTTGTAACATGTGACAAGATTTCCTTCCTTTTTAAGGCTGAATAATATTCCATTTTACTCATATAACACATTTCGTTTCTCCATTCATTCATTGATAGACTTTTATGTTGCTTCCACCTCTTGGCTATTATGAATAGTGCTGCTATGAACGTGAGTGTGCAAATATCTCTTTGAGACCCTGCTTTCAATTCTTTTCGATATATACCCAGAAGTGGGATTGCTGGATTATGGAGTAGTTCTATTTTTAATTTTTGAGGAGACTCCATACTGTTCCATAGTTGTCGCACCATTTTACAATCCCACCAAGAGTGCACAAGAGTTCCAATTTATCGACATCCTAGGCAACACTTTTCTTTTTTCAATAGTAGCCATCCTAATAGGTGTGAGGTGCTATCTCATTCATGGTTTTGATTTGCATTCCTCTGATGATTAATAAAGTTGAACATCTTTTCATATTTTTAAGCCATTTATATATCATCCTTGGAGAAATGTTTATTTAAGTCCTTAGTCCATTTTTAAATCGGTTTGGTTTTTTTTGGTGTTGTTGAGTTGTAGGAGTTCTTTACATATTCTGGATATTAACCTCTTATGGTTTGCAAATATTTTCCCCCATTCTATAGGTTGACATTTCACTCTGTTGATTGTGTCCTTTGATGCACAAAAGTTTTCAAGTTTGATATAGTCCCATTTGTCTATTTTTGCTTTTGTTGCCTGTGCTTTTGGTGTCATATGCAAGAAATTGTTGCCAAGCCCAGTGTCATGAAAATTTCCACCTATGTTTTCTTCCAGAAATTTTGTAGTGTTAGAGATTATGTTTGGTTCTTTAATCCATTTTGAGTCGAATTTTTAAGATGGTGTAAGTTAAAGGTCCAACTTCATTCTTTTGCATGTGGATATCTAGTTTTTCCAACATCATTTGTTGAAGAGACTGTTCTTTCCCCATTGAGTGGTCATGGCACCCTTGTTGAGGATCATTTTACCATAGAAGTGGTGAGAGTGGGCATCCTTACCTTTTTCCAGATCTTAGAAGAAATGCTTTCATCTCTCACCATTGAGTATGATGTTAGCTGTGGGCTTTTCATAAATGGCTTTTATTATTTTGGGGTAGTTTCCTATGATTCCTAGTTTGTTGAGTGTGTTTATCATGAAAGAGTGTAAAATTTTGTCAAATGCTTTTTCTGCATCAATTGAGATGATCATGTGGTTTTTTGTCCTTCATTTTGTCAATGTGGTATATTACATTGATTGATTTTCTTAAAAAAATCTCTATTTTTAAAAAAATTTATATTAAGTTTGATCCTTTTCCTAACCTGTCCCTATTCTCTCCACAGCCCCCCACCCTGGCCCCTTGCCTCTGGCAACACCCTACTTCTCTGTTTCTTTGAGTTTGACTTTTTAAAGATTCCACATATAAGTGATTCCATGCAGTATTGTCTTTCTCTGTGTGGCTCTCTCTCTCTCTCTCTCTCTGTCCATACATATCTATCTATCTCACATCTTCTTTATCTGTTCATTCATTGATGGACACTTACATGGTTTCCATATCTTGGCTATTATGAATAATGCTTCAATGAACATGGGAGTACAGATACTTGTTTGCTATCCTATTTTCATTTCCTTTGGATATATACCCAGAAGTGGGATTGCTGGATCATAAGGTAGTCTATTTTTATGTTATTGATTGACTTTCGTATCTTAAACTTTGCATTCCAGGGATAAATCCCAGTTGGTCATGGTGTATAATCCCCTTAATGTGTTGTTATATTCAGTTTACTAGTATATTTTTGAGGATTTTTTACATGAGTATTTTTCTGTTTTTTCTTATTGGAAGTTTTTTGACTACTGATTCAATCTCTACCTGTTATAGGTCTATTCCAATTTTCTTCCTTTAGTCAATTTCAGTAGTTTTTTTCTAGGAATTTACCCATTTTATCTATGTTATCTAATTTGTTGCCATACAATTGTTCATATATTCTCTTATAATCTTATTTTAAATCTCTGTAAGGTCTGTGATAACATCCCCACTTTCTTGCTTTTTTTAAAATGTTATTTATTTATTTATTTATATTTGGCTGTATTGGGTCTTTGTTGCTGCACGCAGGCTTTCTCTAGTTGCAGCGAGTGGGGGCTGCTCTTTGTTGAGGTGTGCAGGCTTCTCATTGCAGTGGCTTCTCTTGTGGAAGAGCACGGGCTCTAGGCAAGTGGGCTTCAGTAGTGTGGCTTGCAGGCTCAGTAGTTGTGGCGCACAGGCTTAGTTGCTCTGCAGCATGTGGGATCTTCCTGGACCAGGGCTTGAACCCATGTCCCCTGCATTGGCAGGTGGATTCTTTTCTTTTCTTTTTTTTTTTTTTTTGCGGTACGCGGGTCTCTCACTGTTGTGGCCTCTCGCATTGTGGAGCACAGGCTCCGGATGCGCAGGCCCAGCGGCCATGGCCCACGGGCCCAGCCACTCTGCGGCATGCGGGATCCTCCTGGACTGGGGCACAAACCCGTGTCGCCTGCATCGGCAGGCGGACTCTCAACCACTGCGCCACCAGGGAAGCCCTGGCAGGTGGATTCTTAACCACTGCGCTACCAGGGAAGCCCAACATCCCCACTTTCATCCATAGTTTTAGTAATTTGAATTTTCTTTTTTCCTTGGTCAGTTTAGCTAAAGATTGGTACATTTTGTTGATCTTCACAATGAAGTAACTTTGGTTTCATTGATTCTATTTTTCTATTCTTTATTTCATTTATCTCCATTGTAATCTTTATTATTTCCTCCCTACTGCTAACTTTGGGTTTCATTTGCTTTTGTTTTTCTAGTTCCCTAAGGTGGAAAGTTAGATTATTAATATGAAATCTCTCTTTTAAAAAATGTAGGCATTAAAAGCTATAAATTTCACTCTTAAGCACTGCTTTTGCTGCATCTAAATAATTTTGGTATGTATGCTTTTGCTTTCATTTAGATCGAAGTATTTTCTAATTTCACTTATGATTTCTTCTTTGACCCATTGGTTGTTTAAGAATATGATGCTTAGGGCTTCCCTGGTGGCTCATGGTTGAGAGTCCGCCTGCCGATGCAGGGTACACGGGTTCGTGCCCTGGTCCAGGAAGATCCCACATGCCACGGAGCGGCTGGGCCTGTGAGCTATGGCTGCTGAGCCTGCGCGTCCAGAGCCTGTGCTCTGCAACGGGAGAGGCCACAACAGTGAGAGGCCCGCATACTGCAAAAAAAAAAAAAAAAGAAGAAGAATGTGATGTTTAATTTCCATATATTTGTTACTTTGTCAGATATCCTTCAGTTATTGTTTTCTAATTTCATTCCATTGTAGTCATAAAAGATATTTTGTATGATTGCAGTCTTCATAAATTTCGTGAGACTTGTTTTGTGGCCCAACATATGGTCTATCCTAGAGACTGTTCCATGTGCACTTGAGAAGAATGTGTATTCTACCTTTGTGGGGGGAGTGTCCTTATATGTTAGGTCTGGTTGAATTTTGTTAGATGTATCCATGCTTATCATTGTTGTATCTTTTTGATGATTAACGCTTTTAGTATTATAGAAGATTCCTCTTTGTCTTGTAATAATTTTTTTTCACACACACTGTATTTTATTTTTACAAGAGATAAATAAGTCTATGTTTTTCTGATATTAGTATAGCCACTGCAGCTCTCTTTTGGTTACTGTTTCATAGAGTATCTTTTTCCATCCTTTTACTTTCAACCTATTTGTGTCTTTAGATCTCAAGTGAGTTTTTGTAGACAGTCTATAGCAGTAATATGTTTTAAAAAAAATATATTCTACCATTCTCTGCCTTTTAATTGGAGACTTTAATCCATTTAATTTAATGTAATTATTGATAAGGAAGAATTTAACTTCTGCTCTTTTGCTATTTGTTTTCTATATTTCTTATATCATTTTTGTTCCTCAATTCCTCCATGAGTGCTTTTTTGTGTTTAACAGATATTTCTTAGTATACCATCTTTATCTCTCTTCATTTCCTTTGCTGCATGTATTTTACTTATCTTCTTTGTGGTTGCCCCACAGATTATGTTTAACATCTTAATTTATAACAATCTAGTTCAAATTAATACCAACTTAGTTTTAATTATATGCAAAAACTTTACTCCTACATATCTCTGCCCTCTTATATTGTGATTGTCACAAATTACATCTTTATACATTGTGTGCTCATCATTATAGATTTATAATTATTGTTTTATGCAATTGTGTTTTAAATCATATAGGATGAAATGAAATGAACAAACCCAAAATTCATTAATATTGATTTTTAATTTACCTATGTAATTATCTTTCCCAGTGTTTTTTATTTCTTTGTGTTGATTTCATTTACTGTCCAGTGTCTTTTTATTTCAGGCAGAAGGAGTTCCTTTAACATTTCTTATATTTCAGATCTAGTAGTGATAAACTCTGTCAGTTTTTGTTCACTTGGTAATGTTTTAATTTTTCCTTAATTTTTGAAGGATAGTTTGGCCAGATTTAGAATTCTTGGTTGACAATTTTTTTTTCCTTTTAGCACTTTGAATATTTCATCCCATTACCTCCATATTTTCTGGTGAGAAGTTAGCTGTTTGTCTTATTGAGGATTCCTTGTGCATGATAATTTTCTTCTCTTGCTGCTTTCAAGATTCTCTGTATTTGGCTTTCAGCAGTTTGATTGCAATGTGTCTCAGTGTGGATCTCTTTGAGTTTATCCTACTTGGAGTTTGTTGAGCTTGGATGTGTAGATTCATGTATTTCATTAAATTTGGGAAAATTGTGGACATTATTTGTTCAAAAATTCTTTATTCCCCCTTTTTTCCTCTCCTCTCCCTCTGCCAGTCGCATAATACATAAGTTGATATGTTTGATTGTGTTCCACAGGTCTGTTAGACTCTGTTCCTTTTTCTTCATTCTTTTTTCTTTCTGTTACTCAGGTAGTAACTATTCATCTCAATTGACCTATCTTCAAGTTCACTGATTCTTCTGCCTGCTGAAATATGCCATTAAGTCCCCCACTACTGAACTTTTTATATCAGTTATTATAGTCTTCAACTCCAGAATTTCTGTTTGGTTCCTTTTTATAATTTCTATCTTTTTATTTTTGTATTCTCTACATGATGAGACATTGTTTTCATCCTTTTCCTTAGGTTATTAAGTCGTTGTTTCTTTTAATTTTTGAATATATTTTAAATAGTTTATTTAGAGTCTTTGTCTAGTGAATCTAATTTCTTGGCTTCCTAAGGGGCAGTTTCAATTAATTTTTTAAAATAAATAAATTTATTTATTTATTTATGGCTGCTTTGGGTCTTCATTGCTGCGTGCTGGCTTTCTCTAGTTGAGGAGAGCAGGGGCTACTCTTCGTTGCAGTGTGCAGGCTTCTCATTGCAGTGGCTTCTCTTGTTGCGGAGCATGGGCTCTAGGCACGTGGGCTTCAGTAGTTGTGGCTCACGGGCTTCAGTAGTTGTGGCTCGTGGGCTCTAGAGTGCCTGCTCAGTAGTTGTGGCGCACGGGCTTAGTTGCTCTGTGGCATGTAGGATCTTCCCGGACCAGGGCTCTAACCCGCGTCCCTTGCATTGGCAGGCAGATTCTTAACCACTGCACCACTAGGGAAGTCCCATACTTTCTTGTTTCTTTGCATGCCTCATGTTTTTCTTTTGTTGAAAACTGGACATTTTTAAAAATTATAATGTGGCAACTCTGGAAATCAGACTCTCCCTCTTCCACAGGGTGTTGTTGCTGCATATTGTAGTTATTGTTTAGTGATTTTTCTGAACTAATTTTTTTTTCTTTTTGTGGTACGCGGGCCTCTCACTGTTGTGGCCTCTCCTGTTGTGGAGCACAGGCTCCGGATGCGCAGGCTCAGCGGCCATGGCTCATGGCCCCAGCCGCTCCACGGCATGTGGGATCTTCCCGGACTGGGGCACGAACCCATGTCCCCTGCATCGGCAGGCGGACTCTCAACCACTGCGTTACCAGGGAAGCCCCCTGAACTAATTTTGTAAAGTCTATATTCTTTGTTATGTGTGGCTAATGACATGTGTGGCCTCTTTTATGTTAATTTAGAGGCTAGCTAGTGATTTGACAGTTTACTTGTATGTTTGGAACAACAACAACAAAATCCCAGCCTTTGCAGATGGCCTGTGTGTGTGTGTGTGAGTTGGAGCCTGTCTTTATCACTCAGCTAGGCAGTTTAAAACTCTGTCTTAGCTTTCACTGCCTGCTTGAGCAGAGCAGAGCCACTGTCAACCAGAGGTAACAGTTTTGGGGCCTTCTCAGGTTTCTTCTCAGCATGAACTCAGCCCTGAAAATGTATGTGTGGTGCTTTCTAGATTCCCATGAACATGTCAGAGGTTTTCAAAGCCTTTATTCCTCAAAGTATCTCATTTCCCAGTCTTTCCTTCCTCACTTTTCAGTTTTTTTATTGTTTGCCCAAAATGTCATTCTTTGCTCCAGATAGCAGCTCTAACACATTTGCCTTGAAATGTTTTTGACAGATGTGCCCTAGGTAGCTGCCTAAGTCCTAAGAGAGTTCTGAGTTAGGCACATGCCCTTAGAGCTAGTCCTCCAGGAAGCCACTGGACAGGTCAAACCACAATAAGGTCTGTTCTCCTCCGCCCAGGAGTGGGCACCTATACTGAGAATATGGGTTGTTGTTGTCAAAGCTGTTGCCAAACTGGGGAGTGGAGGATAGTACTAGGGTAAGTTAAAGTGCACAGAACTCCCTTATTGACATTCAACTATTTTTTTCTTGATTAAACATTCCCCTAGTTGCTATAAACTTTTGATTAGATTCTAGAGTTCTAGGCTGACCTTTAGAGTTCCTTATTCCACCATTTTTGCTGACATCCTATTTTTTCATAGTCTCTTAAAAAGCCCTTTTTATCCATACACCACCATCCTAGTTCCAGTTCTTATTACCTCATATCGCAACATTTTTAGGAACTCTTAAATGGATCCCTCTGACATACCACCACTTCCTTGATCATGTGACTTCCCTGCTGAGACAGCTGTAAGTCACAGTTCTGCCTTGCCTATTGAATGATGTCTCCAAGCTCTAGTCCCAGCATGATTCCAGCTTTATCTCACTATTCCTCCCAGTCTCACTTCCATGCTGTTTTGATGAATCCACATAGGTAGGCTGCTCCCAAGTACGCAGTTTTCTTTCCACTGCATACCTCCATTAATGCTGTTTGCTCCCCATCAGGATTTTCCCCTACCCTCACTTCTGCCTACTGAAACACTATTCATCTCTTAAGAATTGGCTCAATGGGACTTCCCTGGTGGTCCAGTGGTTAAGACTCTGCACTCCCAATGCAGGGGGTCCCTGGTTGGGAAGCTAAGATCCTGCATGCTGCATGGCATGACCTAAAAAAAAAAAAAAAAAAAAGAATCAGCTCAAATGTCAACCTTTCTGTAAAGTCATTCCTAATTACTTCAACCAAGAGCTAATCTCTCCTTCCACCAAACTGCCATGATATTTTTGTTCCATTTATGTGATGTATGTCATATATTTTTTGCATTATTACCTAAATTCATGTTTTCATTCACTCATTCTTTCAATATTTAGTAGCACCCACTTATATATTTATAATTTATATATATAAATTGCTAAGAAAGGGAAAAAACCCAGTAGGATTCTATGAGTAAGAATAGGATGAGCCCAAGTTTTTCAGGTTAGGAGCGCAGGGAGAACATGACAGACAGAGGGAACATGTCAGAGCGTTCGGGAGCACTCTGCGTGTGCCTAACGTTCTTTACCAGAGTCCAAGAAACATTTCCGTTAACAGAGTGCTTTATACCAACTGCACAAGAAGTAGAAGAATTAATGAATATACATTAAGAATAGAATTAGGTTTGATAAGAAAGAAGAACCCAATGGGACTTCCCTGGTGGTCCAGCGGTAAAGAATCCGCCTTCCAATGAAGGTGAAGGTGGGTTCGATCCCTGGTTGGGGAACTAAGATCCCACATGCCGTGGGGCAACTAAGTCCGTGAGCCTCAACTAGAGAGCCCTCGTGCCGCAGTGAAGAGCCTGTGAGCCACAATGAAAGATAACGAGTGCCACAACTAAGACCCAATGCAGCCAAAAATAATAAATTAATTAATTAATTAATAAAAGAGTGGGGGAACTAATTTTTTTAAAAAAAAGAACCCAATGATAAAGAAGAAGAATAAGTGTGAATTGTCAGAGAATAAGATCATTTAAATTCCTTTCTATTTTAATAAAATAGTAGTAGCAGTAGCAGCAGCAAGTAACTTTTATTAAAATCTCCCTCCAGGCTAGAAACTATGCTACGAGCTCTGTTTGTATAATTTTATATAGATTCTAAATTGTGTGCTGTCTGCCCTGTCTTTTCTGCAGTGTCTTGAAGCAGAGTCAGGATGTGGACCTCTCCTTCCTACAGCAACCAGTGGGATATGATCTCTTTAATGGTACAAAAAGAGGAACATTGTTTCTCACTTCATACCGGGTAATTTCTACTTCTACTTTGATCTGATTAACTCTACATTTTTCCTTAAAATGGAGAGAGGTTAAACATTGACTTTCAAAGTATTTTAAACCATTTCTCCTTTGAGATTTTCCATGTTGAAGTGTGATGGAAGAAAATTGGTCATGCTTCTCAATTAGGCCAGAATGCCAAAGCAGCCTTAACTTCAGAATTGCTCTTATATGTCTCAATCCATGGATAAATTGCATTCCTTTTCCAAAGTTTCTTTTCTCTCTTAGGTGATCTTCGTGACTTCACACTTAGTCAGTGACCCCATGCTTTCTTTTATGATGCCATTTGGTCTGATGAGTAATTGCACCATTCAACAACCAATCTTTGCCCCCAACTACATTAAAGGAACCATTCAGGCAGCTCCGGATGGTAAGTGTCCCCCCTCAGAAGTGTATTTTTTCTCAAAAGCTTCCAGAAGGTTTAAGATTCAGACTTGGCCCCTGCTTCATTGGGTAGTGCTTCTCTTATTGTTTGTGGCAGTCCTTCTGTTACAGCATGCCAGCCTCTTAGTGAGTGTGTGCCGTTTCTTCCTCCAGGTGGCTGGGAAGGACAGGCTATTTTTAAATTATCCTTCAGAAAAGGAGGTGCCATTGAATTTGCCCAGCTGTTGATGAAAGCTGCCTCTGCTGGTGAGCGATGCTTATAAAATTATCAAGCACTTTGGGGTTTGGGGGCCTGTGTAATTGAAGTAAGACTGTTAGCTAGTGAAGACTTCTGGCCTCTGTGGTCAGGCGGTTGATATTTGCACATGTATTCAGTGGGCATTTCCTGAGCCTACTGACTATGTGCCAAGTAACATACTATGTGCTAGGAACACAAGATTTAGTCCCTCCCTGTCCTGAAGGAGTTTGCAGTCTAATGGGAGCTTACCGTCAGACACCTGAACAGCTAATTATACCTGATAGTCTTTTGTCCATTTAAGTGCCGGTCTCATGTATCACTGAGTAGTCTTGTTTTCGGTAGCGTGGCCTTGGCTCTTCTTCCTCTGGCATGGCTTTTTGTCTTCTCTCCTTTCTGACTTTGCCTTTGCTTCTCTTAGGTTTAATTCCCATCTTCCATGGGACTAAAGCATGGGAAGAGGTACCATCAAGCCCTGCAGCACTGATCTAATGGATGTACCAGAGGATACAAATAATCTTTTTATGTTATATTTTAATTCAATCTAGCCTCACTTTATATCCCTCATTCTCTCACCTTTTGTACTCCAATCCAACTGGGTTTCTTTGTGCCTTGCCCTCCCACCTCTGAGCCTTCATGCTATTTGCTCTGTCTGGAATGCTCTTCCCCTTTCTCCCTTGCCTTCTCCACTCCCAACTCCAGTCTAGTTGAGACAAACACAGTCCAGTAGAGATAGACATATGCAAATACATTATCCTGTCTTATGGCATGTGCTGTAATAGAGGCATGGGCAAAGTTCTGGGGACACACAGACGAATGTAATGAATTTTCTACCTTAGAAGACTGACTGGATCATGATGCTATAGACCATAGTCAAGTGTATAAGAGATAGTCTAGGGAATTCCCTGGCAGTCCAGTGGTTAGGACTCGATGCTTTCAGTGGTTGGGGATTGGCCCGGGTTCCATCCCTAGTCAGGGAGCTAAGATCCTGCTAGCCACATGGCCGAAAAAAAAAAAAAAATGAGTATAAGCGATAGTCTAAATTGGAGAGGAATTGAGTTCAACTTTAGACATAGTAATTAATACTAGCTAACACTTATTGAATGCTTATCATATACTGGGCAGTGTTCCAAGGCCTTTACATGTGTTAATTTATTTAATCCTCACAAAAACTTATGATGTAGGTTCTATCATTATCCCCAAAGTATAGCTAGGGAAACTGAGTCAGTGATGGTTATATAATTTCTCAAGGCTATACAGTTAGCAAGTGGTGGAGCTGGAATTTGAACCTTAAACATACTCTCTCTCTTTAAACTTTTCATTTTGAAAAAAAATAAGATCTATAGAAAGTTTTAAGAATATTACAGCGAACTCACATGGACCTTCATCTAGATTAACCCATTATTAACATTTTCCTACATTTGCTTTTTTAAAAATAATAAATTTATTTGTTTATTTATTTTTGGCTGTGTTGGGTCTTCAGTGCTGCACGCAGGCTTTCTCTAGTTGCGGTGAGTGGGGGCTACACTTCATTGTGGTGCACGGGCTTCTCATTGCGGTGGCTTGTCTTGTTGCAGAACACGGGCTCTAGGTGCGCGGGCTCAGTAGTTGTGGCGCGTGGGCTTAGTTGCTCCGCGGCATGTGGGATCTTCCCAGACCAGGGCTCGAACCCGTGTCCCCTGCGTTGGCAGGCGGATTCTTAACCACTGCGCCAGCAGAGAAGTCCCCACGTTTGCTTTATGTTATTCTTTTTTTTTCCTGCTTTTGTTTGAACTATTTGGGAGTAAGTCACAAAGATCATTTCCTTCATTTCTAAATATTTCAGTGTGTATCTCCTAAGAACAAGGGCATTCTCTCATCTAACCTCAGTGTGCTTATCAAATCAGAAAATTTAACATTGAAACAATACTATTGATTATTCAAATTCAAATGATTGACCATTACTATTCCTAATTCTAATAGCATTTTTTTTTTCCAATCCAGGATCTAATCCCAGATCACATATTGAATTCAGTTGTCCTATTTCTTTGGTCTCCTTTAGTCTGCGCTCAGCCTTTCTTTTTGTCTTTCATGACCCTGACATTTTAAAAAGAATACAGCCTTATTGTTTCGTAGAATATCCCTTAATTTGTGTTTGTCTGTTTCCTCATGATTATATTCAGGTCATGTATTTTGGCAGGAATACTGTATAAAAGATGTTGTGTCCTTTTGAGCCTACACTCTTAACCCCTGCACCATATTAAGTGTGAGGTACACAAGCTGCTAGAGGCAGTAGACATGCAGCTTGGAGCTCCAAAGATGCACTGTATCAAGACACTGATTTGGAAATCCTCAGCACATCGGTCATCTCTGAAGCCATGTGAATGATGGGCTCATTCAGTGAATTAAGGATGGTATGCCAAGGGTCCTCAATATTTAAAGGATAGGTAGGGAGGGGTGACCTTCAATGGAGATTGAGAAGGGGCTGACTGAGAGGTGAGAGAAGAATCAAGTGAGTTCATTATCCTGGAAGTCAAGGGAGGAGAAAGGTTCAAGCATTACTGGGTAGTCATCTGTCAGCTGCTGGAGAGATGTTTGGTAAAATGAAGACTGAAAAATGTGCATTGCATGAGGAAATTTGAGGGTTTTGGCAGAATTATCAAGAGATTTCAGTGAACTGCTGGAGAAGAGGGGTGATGAAGAACGATGTTAGAGAAAATTGAGGAGTAAGAAAATTTGTTGCAGTTACTGTTAAAAATACAGTGCAAATATATAAAGGCCAAGGAGTTCACAAGCTGTACCCAACTGGCAGCTCTTCATGGTCCAGAGGGCAGACAGCATCTGGAAGCCTGACATTGGATAACAGAGTGTCCTACAGACAGAGGGAGTGTAGCTATGAAGAATCCGGGTCAGGGGACACTTGGAAATCCAGTTCCCCTTTGCTACAGATGTCTGGGGAACTCGGGACAATTGCATTCTGGGTCTTGAATTCACTCTTATTTTTGGCCTCACAGTACTGAGGGGGCTTATTTTTAGGATTATGAGATAAGGGTCAGGCAACTTCAGGGGATTCTCTTCGTGCTCTCATTAAGTTCTGCTTCTTGGCCTGCAAAGGTAGGTCAGTGTCTCAGCCATTGCACAGCCACTTGGAAAGGATTTAGGCAACTTATATGAACTTGGCCCAATGTCTGAAACTGCTCTGGGTCTGATTATGTCATGGTTTAGGTGTGGAAGCCTATGCCTACTCCCCTGGCAAGAGTCAGGTCTTGTGAATGGGCTTCCTTGAGGCCTTTGGAATTAAACACCCATCATGCATCATGAGCTGATTATATGACCAGGAAAGATTCCTTTCGCCTCAGCAGAGTTGCTTTGTCAGGGCTCTTTGATTTAAGTTTTTAGCAAACATGTATTGAGTACCTATTGTGTGCCAAACACTAGGAGCGACAATTGGGAACACAACAGTGAACGAGACATAAGTACATAGTCCCTGCTTTTGTTAAACTTACAGTCTAGTGAGAGTCATATAAGAAATAAGCAAACATGTAAGTGAATAAAATAATGACTTATTCTGAAAGGGGATACTAATAGAATATTGAAAGGGAGGGTAACAGGGAAGGATGACAACTTTAGATTCAGAGTGAATTAGTTAAGATAATGCTAGCTATTGAAACAGATAAACCCCAAATTATCAATGGCTTAAGATAATGGATATTACTGCTTATATAAAGGCCAATCAGCAGGGGTGAAAGGGGGCTCTGTTCCACATAGCCCTTCAGGGACCCAGGGTAATAGAGTCTCTGCCATCGTTAACACATGGCTTCCAAGACTTCTTTGGGTAGCGAGCAGAGAGGGGAAGAGAGTAAAGATCTCACTTGGGAAGTTTTCATGGGTCAGGCCTGGAAGCAGTGTACATTACTTCTGGTCATATGCCATAGGCCAGAAATTAGTGTGGCAGGCTGATAATGGCTCCCAAAGATATAATCTGTGTCCTAATCCTCAGAATCTGTGAATGTTACCTTGTTTGTAAAAAAAAAAAAAAAAAAAAAAAAAGCCTTCTCAGATATAATTAAGGATCTTGAGATGAGGGGATTACTCTGGATTATTCAAGTGGACCTCAAATACCATCAAAAGTGTCCTTTTAAGAGAGAGGCAGAGGGAGACAAACAGAAGTGCTTTCTTTAGTACTGCCATTACATTGGCCTTTAATGGACTTGCCAACTTGATAGAATTCTCACTTGGAAATTTTTTCTGAATACCTATCATGGTGGGTGTTATGCTAGGCCTTCAATAAGCACAGGCAAATATACACAATCACTGCCTTCAAGAAGCATACAGTTGAGGACAAGGGCAATGTATATTTTTAATCTTGTATCCTGGGGACATTGTTGGACACACATGTAAGGTGATGGTTAATACTCTGTTAATTATTTGGTTGCTAGCTGCTGTACATCTGACTTAAAAGAATTAAAGAGTCCCTATTTTGCCAAACTTGTCTTCTCAGCTGCCAGAGGAATTCCACTTGGAAGTGTAAATTACTGGTTCGGCACTTCAGGACCCTATATAATTACTGCACCAGGGGGCATGATGTGCACCCAACAGACGCCTTGTCCAGGTAAGATATGGCATGGAGGTTCTTCCTGGGAGGTGGAAAGGTACGCCAGGGGCTCAAAGATCTATTCACTGCTACCTTGCCTCCAATTCTGCTGCAGAAGAAGCAGCAGAGGTTTGGGGGGCTGGAAAATGGTTGAGTCCATGACTTCATTTCCAGACTAAAACTCAGTGGCAAGTCAGTAAATGACAGGCTTCCATTTCAGGTTTACTTTTAACTATAATGTACAAATATGGAGCATACCTGGGCAACTCCCATCAGTGGGAACAGCCACTTCCTGCTTACAGCCTGAGCAGAAACATGTGCTCTTGCCAACTTCCCCCTTCCCCTTTCACACAAGCATAGCCATCATGCTTGTGCCATGCCCTTCAACCTCACCGAGGACTCCAGTCCTCGGCTTTATGCCCTGTACACTTTCCTTTAACAGTCGTGCCTGTCCATAGCTGCTGAGTCATGTTCCCAGGAGACATAGATCAGTGATTCTCAACTACGGTCCACAGTCTGTTGGTGGACCACAAAAAGTCTCCTAACAGGTTACCAACAGACCCCCAAATGCAGGCTGTCTCTTGGGTTCTCCTTGGAGCATGACGTACATGTCCATCGGCTTATTTAGTTTTGTACACAGCTGAAGGATAGTTATCTATAGTCTTAATAGTTACCTTAGTTTTTAAGGGTTACTAAAATCTAATATTCAAGATCTAAAAGTAAGTGTTGCTAAAGTTTTATAAAAACGTTTTTGAGTTGAAATTCACATAACGTACAATTAACCATTTAAAATGTACAATTCAGTGGTATTTAGCGTATTCACAATGTTGTGCAACCGCCAGCTCTCTCTAGTTTCAAAAGTTTTTCAGGACTTCCCTGGCAGTCCAGTGGTTAAGACCACGCTTCCACTGCAGGGGACGCAGGTTTGATCCCTGGTCGGGGAACTAAGATCCCGCATGCTGCGTGGCGAGGCCAAAAAAACAAAACAAAACTTTTTCATCACTCCATAAGAATACCCCATACCCACTAAGTAATCATTCCCCATTGTCCCCTCCCCACATCTCTTGGTTTCCTCTAATCTGCTTTGCGTATTCTGTGTATATCACATAAAAGGAGTCAAGCAACATGTGACCTTTGTGTTTGGCTTATCTCACTTAGCATAATATTTTCAAGGTTCATCCAAGTTGTAGCATTATCAGTACTTTATTCATTTTTTGTGACTGACTAATATTCCATTGCATGTATCATAGTTTGTTATCCATTCATCCACTGATTAACATTTGGCTTGTTTCCACCTTTTGGTTATTATGAATAATATCTCCTACAAACATTTGTATATAGGTTTCCAGGTGGACATAAGTTTTCATTTCTCTTGGGTATATACCTACATTTGGAATTATTGGGTCATATGGTAATTTAATGTTTAACTTTTTTGAGGAACCACCAAACTATTTTCCAGAGCAACTGCACTGTTTTGTATTCTCACCAGCAATGTACAATTTCCTATTTCTCCACATCCTTGCCAATGCTTGTTACTTAACTTTTTTTTGCTTATTGTTTATATTAAAGCCATCCTAGTGATTGTGAGGAGATATCTCATTATAATTTTAATATGCATTTCCTTGATGATAAATGATATTGAACATCTTTTCATGTGCTTCTTGGCCATTTGCATATCTTCTTTGGAGATATATCTATTCTAGTCCTTGCCCATTTTTAACTTGGGTAGTTTGTCTTTTCATTGTTTGAGTTGTAAGAGTTCTTTATATATTCTGGATATCCTTATCAGATATGGGACTTGCAAATATGTTGCCCATTCTGTAGGTCATCTTTTACATTCTTGAGAATATCCTTTGATGCACAAAAGTTTTAATTTTTGATGAATTTATCTATTTTTTTCTCTTGTTAGTTGTGCTTTTGGTATCAAATTAAGAATCCATTGCCAAGTCCAATGTCATGAAGATCGACCCCTATGTTTTATCTAAGAGTTTTATAATTTTGGCTCTTATATTTCAGTTATTGATTCATTACGAGTTATTTTTTTTTTAATTTTAAAGAATATTTATTTATTTGGCTGCACCGGGTCTTAGTTGTGGCACATGGGATCTTTGTTGCTGCATGCAAGATCTTCATTGCGGCATGCAAGATCTTTTAGTTGCGGCATGCAGGATCTAGTTCCCTGACCAGGGATCGGACCCGGGCCCCCTGCGTTGGGAGCATGGAGTCTTAACCACTGGACCACCAGGGAAGTCTCTATGAGTTAATTTTTGTATATGGAGTAAGGTTAGGGTCCAGCTCTGTTCTTTTGCATGTGCTTATCCAGTTGTCCAGGAATCATTTGTTGAAGACACTATTCTTTCCCCACTGGGTGGTCTTGGCACCCTTGTTGAAAATCAATTGGTAATAGATGTTTAGGTTTATTTCTGGACTCTCAGTTCTATTCCCATTGGTATATGAGTCTATCCTATGCCAGTACCACATTATTTTGATTACTGTAACATTGTAGTAAGTTTCAAAATAGGGAAGTGTGAGTCCTCCTATTTTGTATTTCTTTTTCAATATTGTTTTGGCCATCCATGGTCCCTTATAGCTCCATATGAATTTGAGAATCAACTTTTACATTTCTGCAAAAAGACCATTAGAATTTTGATAGGGATTGCATTTAATTTGTAGATCAGTTTTGGGGGAATTGCTATCTTAATTTAATATTGTCTTCTAACCCATGAACATAGGAACTCTTTTTATTTATGTAGGTCTTCTTTAATTTATCTCAGTAACGTTTTGTAGTTTTCAATGCACAAGTCTTTTTTAAAAAATATTTATTTATTTATTTGGTTGCACTGGGTGTTAGTTGCAGCATGCAGGATCCTTAGTTGTGGCATGCGAACTCTTAGTTGCGGTACACATGTGGGATCTAGTTCCCTGACCAGGGATCGAAGCTGGGCCTCCTGCATTGGGAGCGTGGAGTCTTCTCAATGCACCACCAGAGAAGTCCCAAAGCACAAGTCTTTTACCTCCTTGGTTACATTTATTCCTAGGTATTTTATTCTTTTGGATAATATTGTAAATGTAATTGTTTTCTTAATTTCCTTTTTGGATTGTCTATTGCTATAATTATGGTTTTTTAATTAAACTTTTTATTTTGAGATAATTGTAAATTCCCATACATTTTTGGAAATAATACTGAGATATTCTTTATACCTTTTACCTAGTTTCTCCCACTGGTAACATTTTGCAGAACTATAGTATAATATCACAACTAGGGTATTGACATGGATACAATAAAAATGCAGAACATTTACATTACCACAAGGATCACTTCTGTTTGTCTTTTTATAGCTACACCTACTTTCCTTCCTCCCCCTCCTCTTTAACGCATGGCAACCACTAATCTGTTCTCCATTTCTATAATTTTGACATTTCAAGATTGTTATATAAATGGAATCATGTAGTATGTAAGCTTTTGGGATAGACTTTTTTCACTCAGCATTATTCCTCAAGATTCACCCAGGTTGTTGCATGTATCAATAATTTGTTCCTTCTTTTTGTTGAGTAATAGTTCATGGTATAGATGTACAACAGTTTGTTTAACCATTCAGCAGCTCAAGTATATCTGGATTGGTTGCAGGTTTTGGTACAGGTTTTTGTGAGAACATAAGTTTTCATTTCTTGCCCATTAGGATGGCTGCTATCAAAAAAAAACCAGTAAACAACAAATGTTGGCAAGTATGTGGAGAAATTGGAATGCTTATATACTGTTGGTGGGGCAGCCACTGTGAAAAATAGTATGGAGGTTCCTAAAAACATTTTTAATGACCCAGCAATTCCACTTCTGGGTATATACCAAAAGAATAGAAAGCAGGGTCTAAGAGACATTTGTACACCATGTTCATAGAAGCATTATTCACAATAGGTAATAAAATGAGTTAGGAAGTGTTCCCTCATCTTCAATTTTTTGGAAAAGTTTGAGAAGGATTGGTATTAGTTCTTTATGTGTTTAGTAGAATTCAGCAGTGACACAATCAGGTCCAGGTGTTTTCTTTGTTGGGAGATTTTTTAAATTATTGATTCAGTCTCCTTACTAGGTCTATACAGATTTTCTATTCCTTCATGATTTAGTGTTATCGGTTTTAGGCTTCTAGGAATTTATCCATTTCTTCTAGGCTATCCAGTTTGCTAACATACAGTTGTTCATAGTAGCGTATTATAATCCTTCTTATCTCTGTAGAATCAGTAGTAATGTACCCACTTCCATTTCTAATTTTAATAATTTGAATCTTCTCTTTTTTTCTTGGTCAGTCTAGCTAAAGGTTTCTCAATTTTGTTGATCTTTTCAAAGAACCAGCTTTTGGCTGCACTGATTTTCTCTATTGTTTTTCTATTCTCTTTTTCATTTATCTATGTTCTAATTGTTATTATTTCCTTCCTTCTGCTAGCTTTGGATTTAGTTTGTTCTTCTTTTCTTAATTCTTTAAGTTTTTAAGTTAGGTTGTTGACTTAGGATCTTTTTCGTTTTTTACTGTGATTTTAGCTATAAATTTCCCCCTTAGCGTTGCTTTTGCTGCATCCTTTGAGCTTTGGTATATGGTGTTTTTTGTTTGTTTGTTTTAAATATTTATTTATTATGTGGGGTGGTGGTGGGATGAATTGGGAGATTGGGATTGACATATATACACAAATATGTATAAAATAGATAACTAATAAGAACCTGCTGTATAAAAATATAAATTAGGGGCTTCCCTGGTGGTGCAGTGGTTGAGAGTCCGCCTGCCGATGCAGGGGATGCAGGTTTGTGCCCCGGTCCGGGAAGATCCCACATGCCACGGAGCAGCTGGGCCTGTGAGCCATGGCCGCTGGGCCTGCGTGTCCGGAGCCTGTGCTCCGCAATAGGAGAGGCCACAACAGTGAGAGGCCCACGTACTGCAAAAAATAAAAATTAAAAAAAAAAAATAATTAAAAACAAAAAAAAGCTCAAAAAATTTATTTATTTATTTGGCTTCAGCGGGTCTTGGTTGTGGCATGTGGAATCTTTTAGTTGTGGCATGCAAACTCTTAGTTGTGGCATGTGGGATCTAATTCCCTGACCAGGGATCAAACCTGGGTCCCCTGCATTGGGAACACCGAGTCTTAGCCACTGGACCACCAGGGAAGTCCCGGTATGTTGTGTTTTCATTTTCATTCATCTCTAAGTATTTTATAACCTCCCTTGTGAGTTCTTCTTTGATCCATTTGTGGTTTAAGAGTGCGGTGTTTAATTTCCACAAATTTGTAATTTTTCCAGTTTTACTTCTGTTATTGATTTGTAAATTCATCCCTTTGTGGTCAGAGAAGCTACTTTGTATGACATCTATCTTTTAAAATCTATCCAGACTTACTTTGCTGCCTAATATATGTTCTATTCTGAAAAATGTACCATGTATACTTGAGAGGAATGTGTATTCTATTGTTGTTGGGTAGAGTGTCATATATTTGTCTGTTAGATCCAGTTGGTTTGTTGTATTTTTTATGTCCTCTATTTCCTTATTTATCTTCTGTCTGGTTGTTCTAGCCATCATTGTGAGTGAAGGATATTGAAGTCTACAACTATTATTGTAGTACTGTCTATTTCTTCCTTCAATTCTGTCAGTTTTTGCTTCATATACGTGATGGTCTGTCATTAGGTGTGTAAATGTTTATAATTGTTATATCCTTTTGCTGTACTGAACATTTTATTAATATGTAATTTCCTTCTTTATCTCATAATCTTTTTGATGTAAAGTCTATTTAGTCAGATATTAGTATAGCCACTTTTGCTCTCTTTTGGTTACTATTTACGTGGAATATCTTTTTCCAACCTTTTACTTTCGATTTATTTATGTCTTTGTATCTAGAATAAGTCTCATACACACAGCATGCAGTTGAATCATGAATTTTTATTCATTCTACCAATCTCTGTCTTTTGATTGGGGAATTTAATCCACTTACATTTAAAGTAATTACTGATGATGGGGGCCTTACTTCTGTCATTTCACTATTTGGTTTCTATATGCGTTATAGCTTTTTTGACCCTCATTTCCTGCATTACTGTCTTCTTTTGTGTTTAGTTGATTTTGACTCCTGATCTCTCTGACCTCCCTTCTATGCCCCCAGGACCCACGCGGCCTGGATGGGGTGGGTACCGGTCTGGGAGCTCAGCAGGCTCCCCGGCCTGAGTGGGCCAGGCAATCACCCTCCACTCCTCTCCTGCTCTTCCCAGAGAGTCCCTCCCAGCTGCTTCTCCTGATCTCCCCAGCCTCAGGGGCGCTGATCCTATCTGGCCTCCACTTCTCCTCCCCCCTCAGTCCCCTATGACCAACTGGTTCACTTTGGGGTTCCTTCTGTCTCCTTGGGCATCAGAGTCCCCCACCAGAGGCTGGCAGGTGCCCTAGTTGTGGGGAGACACTAACTCCATGTCTTCCCACATGGCCATCTTGACTCCCACTACTCTCATTTCCTTTTGTTTATATTTCATAGCTGTTCTCTCTCTGTGTGTGTGTGTGTGTGTGTGTGTGTGTGTGGCTACCATGGGGGTTATATCTAGCATCCTAAAGTTATAACACTAATTTGAATTTTTACTGTCTTAACTTCAGTAACATACAAATACTCTGTACCTTTACAGCCCCTCTGTCTTCACCCCTTTCAGTTGATGTCACAAAATTCATCTTTATACATTGTGCCCCCCAAAACATAACCTAATAATTCTTTTAAATGCATTAGTCTCTTTAGTTATGTAGAAAACAAAAATGGAATTACAAACCATTGTTATAATAATATTAGCTTTTATAATTGCTCAATGATTTACCTTTATTGAAATCTTTATTTCTTCATATGGTTTCAGATTACTGTCTAGTGTCCTTTCATTTCACCTTGTAGGACTCCCTTAAGCATTTCTTGCAGGGCAAGTCTAGTAGTAATGAACTCCCTCAGCTTTTGTTTATCTGGAAACATCTTAATTTCTTTCTCACTCTCACAGGAGTTTGGCCAGATATAGGATTCTTGTTGGACAGTTTATTTCTAGCCTCCAACGTTTCTGGTGAGAAATCTGCTGACTTTCTTATTGAGAATCTCTTGTATGTGATTATTCACTTCTCTCTTGCTGCTGTCAAGATTCTCTCTTTATCTTTGGCTTTTGAAAGTTTGATTATAATGTGTCTCAGTGTGGATCTCTTTGAGTTCATCTTACTTGGAGTTTATTGAGCTTCTTTGATGTTTATATTCATGTCTTTCATCAGATTTGGGAAGTCTTCAGCCATTATTTCTTCAAATATTTTCTCTACATCTTTCTCTCTCTCTTCTTTTTCTGGAACTTCCACAATGTGTATGTTGGTCTGCTTGGTAGTGTCCCACTGGTCCCTTGGGCTCTGATCACTTTTCTTCAGTCTTTTTCTTTCTGTTCCTCAGTATCAACAATTTTTATTGTCCTGTAGTCAGGTTTACCGATTCTTTCTTTTGCCTATTCAAATCTGAATGTAAATTCCTCTAGTGAATTTTTCATTTCAGTTATTGTACTTTTCAGCTCCAGAATTTTTTGTTTGTTTCTTTTCTTGTTAGGTTTTCTATCTCTTTATTGATACTTGTATTTTGTTCATATACAATTTTCTTGACTTTCTCCACATTTTCCTTTAGTTCTTTGAGCATCTTTAAGACAGTTCTTTTAATGTGTTTTCTACATAGCTTAAACATAAATATGGATTATGGAAAAGTAACTTGACAGTCCATTCACACTGATACAGTCAAATCACTTAGGGAATGTAGCCAAGGAAATAAATAAAACTCATGTTTATTATAATATTAATTGGAAATTTGGAAGCAACATGCTCTCCAACAACCAGGGAGCACTTATCATAAGTAGCACTTATCAGCATGATAAAATATAGTCCAGCTTTTAATTTATGAAATACATTAATAATATAAAGAACTTTCTCATAATGTCAAGTAAAAAGAGCCAGATTTTTAAAAAATTGTATGGTTGTTATAATCATGATCGTATAAAAAAGATTAACAGAGATCCTACCAATAAATGCACCAAAATATTAAGTTTTTGTGTTTGATTATGGAATTATAGATGACTTTTAAAATTTTATCTCTTCTCTATTTCCCAAATACATATTCCTCATTGAGCATTTATTACTTTTGTATCATCAAAACAAACTTTATTAAGTATGTATCTGGGTACAACTATAAGTAATGTAGAGATATAACTATAGGGTTGTTTTCATGTTGATTTGAATTCTTCCACAACAAGAAATGATAAAGCCTTCAGCTGGTGATGGCTGAAGAATATGGCTTCTGCATTGTTCTGCCTGAATTCTCTTCCTGTGTCAGTTTGCTTCAGTATTATTATTATTATTATTTTTAATTTTAATTATTTATTTATTTTTGGCTGCATTGGGTCTTCATTGCCACGCAAGGGCTTTTCTCTAGTTGCAGCGTGCAGGGACTACTCTTCGTGCAGTGCAGGGGCTTCTCATTGCGGTGGCTTCTCTTGTTGCAGGGCACAGGCCCTAGGCACATGGGCTTCAGTAGTTGTGGCACGTGGGCTCAGTAGTTGTGGCTCACAGGCTCTAGAGCACAGGCTCAGTAGTTGTGGCTCATGGGCTTAGTTGCTCCGCAGCATGTGGGATCTTCCTGGACCAGGGCTTGAACCCGTGTCCCCTGCATTGGCAGGCGGATTCTTTTTTTTCAGTATGCGGGCCTCTCACTGTTGTGGGCTCTCCCACCGCGGAGCACAGGCTCCGGACGCGCAGGCTCAGAGGCCATGGCTCATGGGCCCAGCCGCTCTGCGGCACGTGGGATCTTCCCGTACCGGGCCACGAACTCGTGTCCCCTGCATCGGCAGGCGGACTCTCAACCACTGCACCACCAGGGAAGCCCGCAGGTGGATTCTTAACCACTGCGCCACCAGGGAAGCCCCAGTATTATTTTTTATCTTCTACCTCCTTCTTACTTATTCCTTGTCTACTCTAAAAAATGACTAACTGATATTTTTCCTTCTCAGCATACCCAGTTGTGGTCTACAGACCCCCACCACCAGGATATGGAGCATCACCTGTGGGATATGGAGCCCCACTTGGGGGATATGGAGCCCCACCTGCGGGATATGGAACCCCACCAGTGACATATGAAGCCCTCCCTGCAGGATATGGAGCCCCACCAGCTGGAAATGAAGCCCCACCTCCAGCATATGAAGCTCCACCTGCTGGAAATAGAGCTGCCTCTCACAAATCTGTGGCAGCCCAGCGGGAGGCTTCTCTTCCATCTACCTCATCTTCTCAGGCTCATTTACCACCTTCTAAGAAGTAAACATTGAAGACTCACCAAGCAAAGGGCACCCTAAAACTGAAGTCACAATAACAAGGATGACTCAGGTATGTGGTTAAAGGCCTGTCTCAGATAGCTGTCACACCCTTTGGAAAGGCAACCTTAGAGGGAAGATGAAGCTTTACTTCCATGCCTAGATTTTAGAGGCAGAGTCAACTCTTGATTAGATGGGCTAAAGGAGAAGTAGAATTGTAGAGCTAATTCTCCAATAATTTGGTGTACATTGGGCTGCATTTTTTTTAACATGCCTTGAGTGAGTGTGGAAAAAATGTCCTGCATTTTCCCCTCCCTCATTCAAGAAACATTTATTATGCTCATTTTGCTAGGAACTAAGATATATATTTAAAAATATCAACTTGAACACTTTGTTGTTTTTCATAGCATTATTTATATTAGTGAATGGATGGGACAACTTAAATTTTCAGTAGTGAGAGAGAATTTCACAAGTTATGGTATATCCATACAATGAAATATTATGCAGCCATTGAAAATGATATCTAGAGGTAGGGGAAGCCTTCTATAAGAAGACCAAAAACAATGAAGAAATAAAGGAAACCAGTGATAAATTTGACTATAACAAAATTTGAAACTTCTATATGACCAAAGTTAAAAGATAGGCAAGAGACTAGGAGAAACTGATTTCCAACATATATATTAAACAAACAAATAGTTTGTAGTCAGAATATATGTACTTCTGCAAATCAACCCAAAATAAAAAATGGACAAAACATGTGAATTCTCAATTAACTGAGGCAATAGCATGACCAAGAATCATTTGAAAAGATGTTTGTTCAACCTGATTAGTGTTAGCTAAATGTAACTTGAAATGAGAATTTTTATCTCTAAAGATTTACAAACATTAAAAAGATTGAGACAGGGACTTCTCTGGTGGTCCAGCAGCTAAGACTCCGCGCTCCCAAGGCAGGGGGCCTGGGTTCGATCCCTGGTCAGGGAACTAGATCCCGCATGCCACAACTAAAGATCCCACATGCCACAACTAAAAAGATCCCGTATGCCACAACTAAAGATCCTGCATGCCAAAACTAAGACCTGGCACAGCCAAATAAATAAATAAATACTAAAAAAAGAAAATGATTGAGACAATTGACAAGGTGACTTCCACCTCGGGCCTTTTTCTATGTTCCTTGTTGGGAGCTGCCTGTAAGTGGCATCCATCCAAGCGAGAAACTAGCATAGGTTGCTGCGAAATGACTGTGCAGAGGTAGCCCCAAGCTGGCAAGGGATGGTCTGGGTTTTCTGGACTCTGTTTTTCTGGTAAAGGAACCCTGAGGACTGATCAGCTCTTGCAGGTCTAAAATCATGGCCCATGGACCAATAACATTCAAGTATGTGGCCATAGCGTTCTTTCAGCATGAGTGGGAATTCTCGACCTTGTTCAGAAGTTGTACTGCAATGTGATGATGGAGAACTATAGTAACTTGGTCTCACTGGGCCATTCCGTTTCTAAGCCAGACATAATTGTGTTATTGGAGCAAGGAAGAGAACCCTGGATGGTTGTGAGGGAAGAAACAAGAAACTGGAGTACAGGTTTGGATTCAAGTTATAAAATAATCAGTGATAGAAAAACGTTTATACCTGGAAAACATTCATCTCTTCTTCTGCATCAGAGAATTCATAGTGGTGAGAAAGCCTATGAAGATGAAGAAAGTCGGAAGGCCTTTAGTGATGCCTCAGACTTTGTTCAACATGGAAAAGTTGATATTGGGGCAGACAGCCAGGACTCCAAGATGGAATCAGTTGTACCACTGAAGAAGCAGCTCCTGAATGTCAAACTAAGGGAGCTGGCAAGCTGGATACTAATGCGGGATTTCATCCTTAAAGGAACTGCTGGAGCGTTTCAAAGAGGTTATTACTGGTATTACAAGTATTTCAACATGAAGAAAGGGAGCATTGTAGGGCTTTCTATGTTGCTGGCAGCTTATGTGCTTTTCAGCTACTGCAGTTCTTACAAGGAACTTAAACATGAGCAGCCAAGTGAGTACCTCTGAAGAGGGCACACTCTGCATTCCTGACTATGACTTTTGCCCGGCACCCCTGAATCCTTTCATATCCTGATGCAGAATTAACACCCAAGAAAAGATGACTGGTTAAAAAAAAAAAAAAAAAGGTCTCTCTTAGCAACTTTCAAGTATGTAATACAGTATTATTAACTATACTCACCATGCTGTACATTACACACCCGTGACTTATTTATTTTATAATTGGAAATTTGTAGCTTTTGACCACCTTCACCCATTTCACCCACTGCCTCTGGCGACCATCAATCTGTTCTCTGTACCTATAGCTTCAGTTTCATTTTTTTGTTTTTGATTTTTTAAAAAAATTTCACCTATGAGATCATACAGTATTGGTATTTGTCTTTCTCTGTCTGACTTCACTTAGTGTGATGCCCTCGAGATCCATCCATGTTGTCTCAAATGGCAGGATTTCCTTCTTTTTACAACTAATGTTTGATTGTATATATGCCACATTTAAAAAAAAATCCATTCATCTCGTGATGAACTCTTGTTGTTTCCTTGTCTTGGCTATTGCAGATGGCGCTGCCTTGAACACTGGGGTGCAGATATATTTTCTTTTATTTTTATTTTTAATAAATTTATTTATTTTATTTATTTATTTTTGTCTGTGTTGGGTCTTCGTTGCTGCGCACGGGCTTTCTCTAATTGCGGCGAGCGGGGGCTACTCTTTATTGTGGTGCGCGGGCTTCTCATTGTGGTGGCTTCTCTTGTTGTGGAGCACGGGCTCTAGGCACATGAGCTTAATAGTTGTGGCACGCGGGCTCAGTAGTTGTGGCTCGTGGGCTCTAGAGCACAGGCTCAGTAGTTGTGGCGTATGGGCTTAGTTGCTCCATGGCATGTGGGATCTTCCCAGATCAGGGCTTGAACCCGTGTCACCTGCATTGGCAGGTGGATTCTCAACCACTGCGCCACCAGGGAAGCCCCAGATATATTTTCAAGATAGTGATTTTGTTTCTTTTGGATTGTTGACTTAAGAAAAAATGTACAACATGAGAGTTGTGAGTTAAATTTTATTTGGGGCAAAATGAGGACTATAGCCTGGGAGACAGCATTTCAGATAGCTCTGAGAAACTGCTCCAAAGAGGTAGTGGGAGAGGTCAGTATATATGTGATTTTGGTGAAGGGGGAGTACATGCAATCAAGTACATATTTTTTTTGCAGAAGGTTACTGCTAGTCATGAGGAGCAGACATCACCCTGAAGGATTTTAGTGCTTTACTAGATATGAGGAGATATAAGAATTGGGCTCATAAAATCAGCTCCTGAAAATACCTAACTATCTGAAGACCTGTTCTGCCAGTTTTCCCAGAGCACAGAGAACCTCATGTCTGCTCTCCAGCCTGAAATCCTTTCAGGGGGTGTTGAAAGTCAGCAGATGCAGCAGCACATTATTTAATCCTTGTAGAGGTAGATGGCAAGTGCCAATTTGTATTTGACAGGATGAAGGCCAGGAAGTGGATCTGCTGGGTTATATGGTAGTTCTAGCTTTGATTTTTTGAGGAACCTCCATGCTGTTTTCCGTAGTGGCTGCACTACTTTGCATTCCCTCCAGCAGTACATAAGGGTTCCCTTTTCTCTACGTCCTTGCCAACACTTGTTATTTCTTGTCTTTTTGGTAGTGGCCATTCTTACAGGTGTGAGGTGATATTTTATTGTGGTTTTGATTTGCATTTCCCTGATGACTGGTGATGTTGGGCACCTTTTCCTGTGCCTGTTGGCCATTTGTATGTCTTCTTTGGAAAAATGTCTATTCGGAGCCTCTCCCGATTTTTTTTTTTTTTTTTTTTTTTGCGGTACGTGGGCCTCTCACTGTTGTGGCCTCTCCCGTTGCGGAGCACAGGCTCTGGACGCGCAGGCTCAGCGGCCATGGCTCATGGGCCCAGCCGCTCCGTGGCATGTGGGATCTTCCTGGACCGGGGCATGAACCCGCGTCCCCTGCATTGGCAGGTGGACTCTCAACCACTGCGCCACCAGAGAAGCCCCCCATTTTTTAATTGGATTGTTTGTTTGCTTTTCTATTAAGTTGTATAAGGATTTTTAAAAAACATATTCTGGATTGTAAGTCAACTATACTCCAATATAAAATTTAAGAAAAGACCAAAAAACTCAAGTGTTGGGAAGAATGTGGGGAAAAGATTATTTTTTATACACTATTGGTGGGAGCATAACTTGGCATGCCTTTTTATTTACTTTTAATTAATTATTCATTTTTAAAAATTTATTTATACAGCAGCTTCTTATTAGTTATCTATTTTATACGTATTAGTGTATATATGTCAGTCCCAATCTCCCAATGGTATCCCTTTTTAGAAAGAAATTTGGCAGTACCTTTTTTTTTTTTTTTTTGGATGCACCATGCAGCTTGTGGGATCTTACTTCCCTGACCAGGAATTGAACCCAGGCCCTCATCAGTGAAAGCACCAAGTTCTAACCCCTGGACTGCCAGGGCATTCCCCAAGTACCTTTTAAAAGTTAAAATATTTCTAGTCTTTTTTTTTGTTTGTTTTTGTTTTTGTTTTTTTGCGGTACGCGGGCCTCTCACTGTTGTGGCCTCTCCCGTTGCGGAGCACATGCTCCGGACGCGTAGGCTCAGCGGCCATGGCTCACGGGCCCAGCCGCTCTGCGGCATGTGGGATCTTCCCGGAATCCCCTGCATCAGCAGGCGGACTCTCAACCAGTGCACTACCAGGGAAGCCCAAAATATTTCTACTCTTGATTTAGCAGCTTCATTTCTCAATATCCATTCCTAAGAAATACTTGCACGTGTGCACAACAACGTGGGACGATTTCATTACATTCATTGTTTCTAACAGCACCAAATTAGAAATATCCTATATGTCCATTAATAGTAAATATTTAAACTATGGAACTTGCATGCTACATATGCAAAAATTTCTATACCTTATTGTTAAATGAGAAAAACAAGTTTTATGCTACAGTAATTTTTAATTCCATCAGACTGAATGCCCCCTTTTAGAAAAAATATTTTGTAATGTCTCCTTTACTTCATTGGAATGAAATTCGTAGACAATTGCACATGATTCTGCACTATTTCAACCAAAATCAACCCAAGGCCATAAATGTGATATAAAGAAGAATAGAAGAGTAGTTTGGGTGTAAAGTTTTAAGTATTTTAATATACATATAAATGCTCAGATTCCACCATACTAGAAGACACAAAGAAGTAATCAAGTGCTCACTCACCATGTGTAGATTCACTTTAGTTGTAAAGTGATATATGTATGCCTATTGGTGACTTGAATATCATGGTGGCATTGCCATTGGCAATATTGTTTTCCAAAATGATAAACATTTCTTGACAAATTTCCAAATAAAACGAAGTTTAATTTTCCCTCGATTTCCACAGTGGTTGAATTCCTGAAAAGTTCTGTCTATATTAAAATCATTTGAGCTCTAGGCTCAAATGATTATAAGCATGTATTTCACCTACATCAATGGCCAGGGATTCATCTGAAAGTCATGAGCGGGTATAGGATGATTTTTTGTTGTGAGGAACTGCCCTATGCCTTTCAGAATGTCTAGCATCTTTAAGTACCACCAGTGGCCTCCAGTTATGATAACCAAAAATATCCCCACTTATTTCCTAATCGCTCCTTCAGGGGTAGTGCCATCCCTGCTGAGAACCACCATTCTAGAGTATTCTAGACTACTCAAAGGTTTTCAGCCTCTTAAGAGCTCACTGTTCTCTCACTCTGTCCAAGTTCCTAATTTCGTTGGCCTTTCATTACTTTCTTGCAGGTTTAATTTATTTGTTAAGCCACATGAAAGTGAGGCATTAAAAATTTAATTCTTTTTAGATATTGTATAGCAGAAGGGTTTCAGGGGCTCCAGTCCACAGTATTACTAGACACAGAAGACATTTAAACCAAAACATTTTTTCTATGCATTTTATATGTAGTTGAGAACATGCTATATATATATAGTGTTTCAGCTATTTTACAAACAAGTTTATAGGTTTTTTTAAAAAATAACTTTATTGAGATATAATTGATATATTAAAAACATATATATTTGATGAATTTTATAGGTTTTTTTTTGGCCACACTAGGGATGGAACCCAGGCCCTCAGCAGTGAAAGCACCGAGTTCTAACCACTGGACCACCAGGGAATTCCCTTAAAAAGTTCTTCATAAATATCATTAGTGGCTACATAATATTCTGACATGGTTACACCATTACATATTTTCTTGATCCCTATTTAAGATATTTGATTTGTTTGCAGGTTTTTGCTATTACTAACAGCATTGTTAACTTCTCTGTTATGTAGAGCTTTAAAAATTTGAGGGGGGTGTCATTTCCTTAAAACAGATTAGAGTTATTGATTGACTCTCATTGTAATAATTAGGAAACGAGATCTTCTATATTCCCAAGGACAGCCTTTCCCAAGGAAGTCAGGGGGGTGTTATTTAAGGGTGTTATGTGAAAAAAGGGGTTATTGAGTCATATATATTTGAAAAAGCTAGGTAAACTGATTTCTTCATGACTTCATGACTTCTCAGCACCTATAATGAACATCATAAATTTCCAAGAGGGAGAGATTTTCAATTATACACCTTTTTTCAAAATTATTTGACCTTAGACTATTTAATTCACTAAACACTTTGGAAAAACTATGGTTCAGTGGAACAAAGTTTGGGAAACACTTTCTGGGATATTAGAATTAAAATGGACTTCAAAGCTTTTTCCAACAATGAGGCAAGTCAAAGATCATTCTTCCTCCCATTCCAAGAAAAAGAGTTTCATGTCCAGTTTACAGAGAACAGGAGATCTTCTTAAAGAAGCTATATGATAATATAGAGAGCAGCTAGCTGCTGCTCCCTCTTAGTTACTGGCATTGAGTCATGCATGGGTCTACGAAACTGCAGTGTCAGTAGCACACGGGACTGCCTGTATGCCCAGTCCTGGCACATTATGCTCGTTAGTATTCAAGGCTCTGCAAGGTCTGGCCCTTCCAGTGACCTCTCCAGCCAAGTGACCCAGCTGAGCATGACCTTTGCCTCTGTACCTTCCTCTCCACGTGTTCTACTCATCTTTCAAAACAGCCCAGAAGTCCTTTCTTCTAAGAAGCTTTTTCTGAACTCCCTTTCTAGGATAATTGCCCTTCTACTGAGCTTGTATGGTACCCTTGGAGTGTTTCTGGTGAAATACTGTGCCAGTCCTATTGGGATTGTCTGTGTGCTCATCTCCTCCACAACCCGTGAGCTCCTTGAGAGCAGAGCCTGTATCTCATTGCAGGGGCGCCTAGCAGAAGGCACCGCATAGAGTGGGTGTCTAGTAAACATTTGTAGAGTGAATAAATTGTGTTTATTCACTCTACAGCACGAGTAAATTGTGTTTCTTGATTTATGATATACACATACATATACACATACAACACATTCATACACCCCTGAGTTCTGGCCACCAACTAAAGATTATAATTTGCAGAATTGGTTTTGTTTGGCAGACAGAAAGGATTAGAAATTAAAATTTCAGACTTTATAACAAATATTGGTGAGGATGTGGAGAAAAGGGAACCCTTGTACACTGTTGATGGGAATGCAAATTGGTGCAGCCACTGTGGAAAACAGTATGGAGTGTCCTCACAAAACTAAAATTAGAACTACCATATGATCCAGCAATTCCACTCCTGGGTATATAGCCAAAGAAAATGAAAACACTAATTTGAAAAGATATATACACTCCAGTGTTCATAGCAGCATTATTTGCAATAGCCACGATATGGAAGCAACCTAAGTGTCCATCAACAGATGCATGAATAAAGAAGATGTGGTGTGTGTACACACACACACACACACGCACGCACACGCACACAAAATGGAATACTACTCAGGCATTAAGAAAAAGAATGAAATTTTGCCATTTGCAACACCATGCATGGACCTGGAGGGCATTATGCTAAGTGAAATAAGTCAGACAGAGAAAGACAAATACTGTGTGATATCACTTACATGTGGAATCTAAAAGGTAAAACAAACTAGTGAATATAACAGAAAAAGAAACAGACTCACAGATACAGAGAACAAACTAGTGGTTACCAGTGGGGAGAGGGCAGGGAGGAGGGGCAGGATAGGGGTAGGGTTCAAACTACTACATATAAAATAAATAAGCTACAAGGGTATATTGTACAGTACAGGGAATATAGCCAATATTTTATCATAACTATAAATGGAGTATAATCTTTAAAAATTGTGAATCACTATGTTGTACCCCTGAAACATATAATATTATAAATCAACTTTACCCCAATAAAAATAAATAAATAGATTGACATAAAAAATTTTTTTTTTGGATTTTGGAGAAAGCTGTCTCTTCTCTGGCCGATTGAGTTGAACAGCCCTGAAGGCATGGTTATATTTCACCTCTTCCTACCTCACAGCCACAGTTTGTATGGTTCTTACTGGCCAAAGCCACCACGGGCAAGGGGGTCCCATAGAACTCATCTGGTGTTTAAAGGCCTTTGAAAATGACCTAATGACTATTACTATAGCTAGGTGCCAGGCAAGTGCTAAAGCACTTCAGAGGCGTATCTCACCATAGCAATCCAGTGAGGATGAAAATCTATTAATATCTTCATGTTACAGCTAAGCACACTGAAGCTTGGCAACCTTAGGAAATGAAAGAATCCACAGCTGTTGAGGTGGAGGCAGGACATGGACCCTCACCTCTGCTCCTGAGCATCCTCTCTTCATCCCACAGGTGCCAAGCGTAGGAGGCGTTCCCTGTGCACGTAGCGGCCTGATCCTCTCCACACACCCGTGAGGTCCTGGTGAGCTCTGAGTCTCTTTTCCTGCTGCAGGCTTGATCCCTGGTGATCAGAGGGCTTAGAAAATCAACTGTGTCAAACGTGGTTTAGCAGGTCAGAGGAGGGCTCAGATTTCTCACAGGACCAGTAGATTGGTTCCAGATCTTCTGCTGCCATGTAATTGGGGTGCAGGCCTTGCTGAGAGCCTGAGGTCAGCTGCCCTTGAGTCAGCTCAACTGGCACCGGAAAGAGAGAATCTTGAGATCTTTGGGTTTTTCATGGCCTTATGCCCTCATCTCCCATCACAGCCCCAGACCTAAAGGTCTTAATTGCCTTAGCGATGGCTCCGAGTAAAGGGTACTTATAACAGATGGGAAGGTGAAGAGTTTGAGAGGGGCAGTAATTAGGTCAATTGACCGGCCCGTTTATTAACTATCTATTCGTGCCCAGCACCCTGCCAGGCACTTCACATGCATAATCCAGTGAGGTGGGTGCTTGGACTCCAATCTCATAGATGAAGAAACTGGGCCCGAGGGAGGAGCAAATTGTCAAAGGCGCACAGCTGGCTGGAAAGCAACAGGGCGAGATCCAAACCTAGGTTTCCCTTTTCATTCAGACACTCATTTGTTGAGTGCCTTTTGTGTGCCATTTCTATGCACTTTATCAGTCAACAAAACAAAAATTCCTGCTCTTATGGAGCTTACATTCTACTAATACGAAGACACAGTCAATATATTTTTAATATATATATATATATATAAAATGTTATGATATAACTAGGCGTATCATATTCATACTGCTGGAAAAGCAAAGACAGAAGTTATTAAGAGCTATGAAAAAATATAGAGCAAAGTAAGGGAGATTGGGAAAACTGGAAGATTGGCAGAGGGAGCAGATTGTAATACAGCCTTGTTGAGAAGGTAATATTTGAGGAACGATTTGAAGGGTAAAGGAGATGAGGGAGTAGCCACGCGGATATCTGGGGAAGAGCGCTCTAGGCAGAGGGAACAGCTAGTGTAAAGGCAGCTTAATTCCCAGGTTTCTTCCCTTATACCCAGTGCCTCAAAACACAGATGAATGCGAGAAGACTCCTGTTCTCAAGGAAGGAAAATGCTTGAAAACAGACCGCAAGCCAACCAGAGTGAGAGAGATCCGAACCAGCAAGTAAAACAGTTTGGGGATGGAGACTGATTTCTGCTCCCTTTCCAGACTGATTCCTAAAAAGGTTGTCGTTAGAAAACAGGCCTCCTTCCTGTCTATGTCCTGAGGATAAAAGAGAAGTCAGTGTAACCGAAGAAGCTAGGGTCACCCTGGTTTTCACCCCTGATTAAAGCCTGCTTGCTGTTGCATACCGCTCCTTGGCCTTGGGTCTCTCTGTTTCTGAGGGCATCTGTGATATGCATTTCCTGGTGCTGTTCCCTTGGGGCCTCCCAGTAGGGCAGCTTGGATGCACCCAGGCTCTCAGCTTCAGGCTGGGTGCTGCACTTGTCCTGCTTCAACTGTTCATTGTCTGGTTCCAAGAGAGATGGATCTTCTCAGCTGAAGTCTCTGAATCCCCTTGATGGAGCACTTGCCTAAGTCAGGGAAGCCCATTCTCTGACTCTCCATGGAGAGGAGGGCCAGAATAAATTGATGTGAGAGCTTGTGGGACGACCACTTGTTTGTCGTACTGCCCAATATTGTGCCCTGGGCTTCCTAAGGATCAGTTCAGGTTAAGTACTTATTGAGGCTGCTCTGAGCCAGTCCTGTGCTCTGAGGAATCTGATATGCCCTGATCTCGAGGAGTAAACGGACTACCCCAGAGATAGACAATTTCATTACATTTTCCAAGTGTCCACCTTGTCTTGGACTCCACCCATCCCTAAAATATAAGATGGAAGCAGATAAGTACCACACCCTCTGTGTGGTCCCTGCAGGGAGGTTGTCTAGACCTCCTCCTGTTGGCTTGCTCTGCTGGTCTTATCTTCTCTGGTCATCAGACCTCTGATATGGCCTTGGCATACCTCAATATGGGCAAAAATAAATAGATATAAATAAATAAATAAAGCTGGAAAGGAACTTCCCTGGCGATCTAGTGGTTAAGACTCTGAGCTTCCATGCTTCCATTGCAGGGGGCATGGGTTCTATTCCTGGTCGGGGAACTAAGATCCCGCATGCCTCGAGGCACTGCCATAAATAAGTAAATAAAGGAACTAATTTAGAAATATTTCTGCTCAGGCTTGGGTTTTTCCCTTGGACCCAATTATGGCATTAGACTTCTGGCTTTTACCTGATGACCAATGAGAGAGACACTCCTAATTCCTTACATAAGTGCAGTGATAGAGGTCAGCACAGGGTTCAGAGGAGCGGTTCTGGCCAGCCCAAGTTGGTTCTGTAGGCTTCCTGGAGAAGGGGCTGTCTGCGTTGTTTTGATGCCCCAACCAGGAAGGCCTTTGGTCTGGGCATGTGGTCCAGCTTAGTAAGGAGACCGGTTGTCCCCTTGTGCCTGCACATCCTTCTGCTCCCTTCACAGACTGATTCCTAAAAAGGAGAAGAGCAGGTAAGGGGCTTGGAAGTCAACATTCCCATCCTCACAACAAGAAAAAAAAGCTGAATAAATTGAAAATCAGTTACTCTTCTTAGATCCATCAGAGAATTGAAGGCCTCAGGGCAAACTGCTGTCTGCAAAACTGGGGAGACAGGTGGATACAGAGAACCACGATTCACCTAAAACAAAACTCAAGAAAGGAAACCCCACCCATGGAGCCAGCATCAGGGTAGGAAAACTTAAACTGCAGTTGACGAATTGCTGGAGGCAATGCAAGCTTGTAGGCAAGCTTGAGAGTTAAAAATTTCAGGGGTCCAGTCCTTGGGAGGAGTCCAACATTTCTGTGAGTTCTACCTCTAGGAGCCCTACCAGCTCCCCACAGTAAAGAGTGGAGAAAAGAAAAACCCTTTGTACTTCCAGCAGGGGTAATGGAATAGTAGCTATTTTGAAATTACACCCAAAGCCTTTTATTCCCTTAACATGGCCTATTCTCAAGAGAAATCATTTAACCAGGGTCTAATTGACTGGGGTTTTACCAGAGCCTAACTGACCCAGGGAGGGAGAATACCCAACTCCAGTCCACTGTAACCTTTCATGCAGAGGAAGGGAAATGTCCAAGTCCAGCCCTAATTAGTCTTTCTGCCTCCACTAAGGGGGGTGGAATCCAACAACTGGGATACACTTGTGAAGGTCAAAGCCCAGGGGCAGAAGTCACTAAAAGTTTGACACCTAATCATAGGACTATAGAATTCTTCCTTTCCCCTAGCACCGTACCACCACATCCACAGGGCCCCTGCCTAACAACAGGGGATTACAACTGAAAGAACTGCACATCACAGACCTTATTTAAGCAGTCTCTAGGGAAACACAAAGACAACAGAGGAGACAAAAACGTGGACACCAGAGGAAATTTTAGTCTCTCACACTTGCAGATACAGCAAATAATAAACACAGCCTAATTGCAAGCCAGATAAACGTAAGGCCTTACACTACAGGCCTATTTAACTCAGTTCCTTTTACATAGTATATCATGTCTGGCTTTTAGCATAAAACTACAAGGCATACTAGAAGACAAAAAACACAGCTTGGACAGGGCGAGAATCAGAACCAGACTCAGACATAGCAAAAATGTTGGGATTATCAGACTGGGAATTTAAAACAACTGATTATTAAGAGCTCTAATCGAAAAAGTGGACAGCATGCAAGAAAAGATGGATAATGTAAGCAGAGAGATGGAAACTCTAAGAAACAATCAAAAGTTACCAATGCTCCTTGAAAGACACAATCTACCAAAACTCACACAAAGAAAAATAGATAATCTGAATAAGCCTATCTCTATTAAATAAGTTGAATTCAAAACTAATAACCTTCCAAAAAAGAAAGCACTAGGCCCAGATGGGTTAACTGGTACAAAACATTTAGGGAAGAAATGATACCAGTTCTGTACAACATCTTCCAGAAAATAGAAGCAGAGGGAATACTTCCTAAATCATTCTAGGCAACCAGCATTATCCTCATACCAAAACCAGATAAGAAAAGAAAGAAAACTGCAAATCAACATCTCTCATGAACAAAAAGGCAAAATCCTCAAAAAACTAGTAAATTGAATTCAACAATATATAAAAAGAGTTATACACCATGACTAAGTGGAATTTATTCCAGGTATGCAAGACTGGTTTAACATTCAAAAATCAATTAATATAATGCATTGTATCAACAGGCTAAAGAAAAATCATATGATCATATCAACATGCAGAAAAACATTTGACAAAATCCAACACACATTCATGATAAAAACTGTCAGTAAACTAGGAATAGAGAGAATTTCCTCAATTTGATAAAGAGCATGTACCAAAAAAACTCTATAGCTAACATTAAACTCAATGGTGAGCAACTAGATGCTTTCCTCCTAAGATCAGGAACAAGGAAAAGGCATCCCCTCTTACAACTCCTATTCAATGCTGTGCTGGAAGTCCTAGCTAATGCAATAAGACCAAAAAAAAAAAAAAAAAAATCAGTTTTACTTTTTTCCAAGTCTGTATACATTTTATTTCCTTTTTTATCATGATTTTTATGATTATCTAGGTAGAAAATCCCAAAGAATCGACAAAAAACAAAAAACCTCTGAAACTAATAAGGAATTATAGCAAGGTGGCAGAATACAAGGTTAATATACAAAGTCAGTTGTTTACCAGCAATGAACAATTGGAATTTGAAACTAAAACACAATACTATTTACCAAAATAAAATTAAAATAAAATAAAAAGAAATACTTAGGTATAAATGCAACAAAATATGTACAAGGTCTATGTGGGGTAAACCTATGAAACTCTGATGAAAGAAGTTCTAAATAAATGGGATAGCAAGAATTCTAAATAAATGGGTTAGCAAGAATTCCATGTACAGGGATAGCAAGAATCAATATTGTCAAGATGTCAGTTCTTCCCAATTTGGTCTATTCAATGTAATCCTAATCAAAATTCTAGCAAGTTATTTTGTGGATATCAACAAACTGATCCTACATTTTATATGGAGAAGCAAAAGACCAATAATAGCCAACACAATACTGAAGAACAACAACAAAGTTGGAAGACTGTCCCTATCCAACCTCAAGACTTTATATAAAGATAGAGTAATCAAGACAGTGTGGTGTTGGTGAAAGAATAGACAAATAGAGCAGTGAAACAGAATAGAGAGCCCAGAAACAGACCACACAAATGTAATCAACTGATCTTTGAAAAAGAAAGACAATTCAGTGGAGAAAGAATAGTCTTTTCAATGAATGGCACTGGAACAACTGGACATGGACATGCAAACAAAAAAATCTAGACACAGATATTTTACAAAATTAACTCAATAAGCATCAGAGACCTAATGTAAATGCTAAGCTATAAAAATCCTAGAAGATAACATAGGAGAAAAACTAATGACCTTGGCTTTTTGATGAGTTTTTAGAAACAACACCAAAAAGCACTATCCATGAAAGAAAAAATTGATAAGCTGGACTTCATTAAAATTAAAAAGTCTGCTCTGTGACGGACACTGTTAAGAAAATGAAAAGACAAGCCACAGACTTGGAGAAAATATTTGCAAAAGACACATATGGTAAAGGACTAGTATCGAAAATATACAAAGAACTCCCACAAGTGAACAATAAGAAGAAAAACGACCCAGTTAAAAATGGGCAAAAGATCTGAACAGACACCTCACCAAAGAAGATATACAGATGGCAAATAAGCATATAAAAAGATGCTCTGCATCATATGTCATTAGGGAATTGCAAATTAAAACAATGAGCTACCACTACACACCTATTAGAATGGCTAAAATTCAAAACACTGTCCACACCAAATTCTAGCAAGGTTGTGAAGCAACAGGAAGTCTCATTCACTTGCCGGTGGAAATATAAAATGGTACAGCCACTTGGAATATAGTTTGGTAGTTTCTTATAAAACTAAACATACTCGGGACTTCCCTGGAGGTCCAGTTGTTAAGACCCCGCACTTCCACTGCAGGGGGTGGGGATTTGATCCCTGGTCGGAAAAATAAGATCCCAAAGGCTGCACGGCTTGGCCAAACAAACAAACAAAAAACTAAACATACTCTTACCACATGGTCCAGCAATTGAGCTCCTTGGTATTTATCCAAATGAGTTGAAAATCTATGTCCTCACAAAACTCTGCACGTGAATGTTTATAGCAGCTTTATTCATAATTGCCAAGATATGGAGGCAACCAGATATTGTTCTTCAATAGCTGCGTGGATAAACAGTGGTACATCCATACAATGGAATATTTTCAGCGATAAAAAGAAATGAGTTATCAGGTCATGAAAGTATACCTTAAATGCAAATTGCCAAGTGAGAGAAGCCAATCTGAAAAGGCTACATACTGTATAATTCCAACCCTCTGATGTTCTGGAAAAGGAAAAACTATGAAGACTGAAAAAATTGGTGGTTTCAGGGGTTGAGGTGGGGGTAGGGAGGGATGAGTAAGTGGAGCACAGAGGATTTTAGGGCAGTGAAACTTGTGTGCTGGACTGTAATGGTGGACACAGTCACACATTGGTCAAAACCTATAGAATATACAACACAAAGAGTGAACCCTAATGTAAATTATGGACTTTATTTTTTATTTATTTATTTTTAAATTTGGCCGCACCACGTGGCTTTCGAGATCTTAGTTCCCCCACCAGGGATGGAATTTGGGCCCCGGCAGTGAAAGCGCAGAGTCCTAACACTGGGCCACCAGGGAATTCCCTTACGGACTTTAGCTAATTATAAATATCAATATTGTCATCAGTCACAACAAATGTACTACACTAATGCAAGATGATAACAGTGGAGACACTGAAGGAGGCCTGGGGGGAAGAAAGGGGGTATAGAAATTCCACATTCTTCTCAATTTTTCAGTAAACCTAAAACTGTTCTTTTAAAAAAGGGGGTTGGGGGGAGACAGGAGGACTGGGAAGCACATTAAGCGGGAGAGCCTGTTACTTCCCATGCTTCCTATAGAGGGCTTCTGGGCTTAGTGGCAAAAACCACAATGTGGAAAAGTCTGGGCCTGAATAATTCCTTATTCAGGTGCCATTCTAAGTGCTTTACATATACTATCTCATTTAATCCTCTAGCAACAATCCTATGCGGTAGGAACTATTAACGTCCGCACTTTACAGGGGAGGAAGTAGAAGCACAGAGATATTTAGTAACTTGTTCAAAATTGCTGCAAGTTAAGCCAAGATTTAAATCTAGATATTAGAACACGTAACTAAATCACCACAGGCAACTTTTTCTCATTCTATAAACTGGGCAGTCTATTTTAATGAGGGAAATCACCCCAATTTATTATACTTGCACATCCTGAGTCAGTACAAATACCTCTGTTCCAACCTGGGGAGGTATGGGGTCTCTTTCAGCTGAGAGGTCAGTCTTTGTAGGACCCCCTCCCACAAACACCCTATCCAGGGACTGTCTGGGGGAATAGTTTCTGAAAACTGGTTGAGTTTCTTTAAATAGGAATCCAGGGGAGTCTAGAATGTTAGACTGTTTTTATCAGGGAAGTCTAGAAATGTTAGACTGTTGCGGGAGACAGTGTTGTGGAATAGGTACTTTTCAACCAGCTCCTAACACTTCCGTCTTTATTTACCACCAATGTCTTTGGCTGTGCACATCGCCTCAGTGGTCCCCTTCCCACTGACGCTCAGTCATGGGGGTCTGGCCAGTCCCTCTTCTTCATCTTCACTATAATCACCCCCTGTCCCTGTCTCCCTGTCTCTCATCTGGACCCTTGCACAGCTGATTCCAGGCTCCCTATGTACCTGTCAGGGTCCAGCCAGGAGACAGAAACCACATCATTTATTTGAACAGAGAGATAGTTGTGCAACCATAAGCACTATCTAACTTCAGAACATTTTCATCACCCACCCCCGCAAAAAACCCATACTCACTAACAGTCACTACCCATTCCCTCTTTTTTTTTCTTAAAGCTTTTTAAAAAATATTTTATTTTATTTTATTTATTTTTGGCTGTGTTGGGTCTTTGTTGCTGCGCATGGGCTTTCTCTAGTTGCAGTGAGCAGGGGCTACTCTTCGTTGTGGTGCGCGGGCTTCTCATTGCTGTGGTTTCTCTTGTTGCAGAGCACGGGCCCTAGGCGCACAGGCTTCAGTAGTTGTAGCTCGTGGGCTCTAGAGCACAGATGGCGCACAGGCTTAGTTGTTCCGAGGCACGTGGGATCTTCCCGGACCAGGGCTCAAACCCGCGTCCCCTGCATTGGCAGGCGGATTCTTTACCACTGCACCACCAGGGAAGCCCCCCATTCCCTCTTGTCAACCACTTATCTACTTCCTGTGTCTATGGATTTGCCAATTCTAGACATTTCATATAAATGGAATCATACAATAAGCTCTTTTGTGTCTGGCTTTCTTCCCTTTGCATAACATTTTCAAGGTTCATCCATGTTGTAGCACATACAGTATGGATATACCGTATAGGTGGTATGGCACACGGGCTTCTCTCTAGTTGTGGTGTGTGGGTTTTCTCTCTCTAGTTGTGGCACGGGCTCCAGAGCGGTGGGCTCTGTAGTTTGCAGCATGCGGGCTCCTTCGTTGAGGCACATGAGCTCAGTAGTGTGGCGCCCAGGGTTAGTTGCCCCACAGCATGTGGGATCTTAGTTCCCCAGCCAGGGATTGAACCCGCATCTCCTGCATTTGAAGGAGGATTCTTTACCACTGGACTAACAGGGAAGTCCCTCCATCCCTTCATTTTGAGCCTATATGTGTTCTTAAAGCTGAAGTGAGTCTCTTGTAGGCAGTATACAGTTGGCTCTTGTTTTTTTATCCAACTAGCTTTTGATTAGAGAATTTAATCCATTTACATCAAGAGTAATTATTGAGAGAGTTCCCTGGCAGTCCAGTGGTTAAGACTCCATGCTTCGGGCTTTCCTGGTAGCACAGTGGTTAAGAATCCGCCTGCCAAGGCAGGGGACACAGGTTCGAGCCCTGGTCTGGGAAGATCCCACATGCCACGGAGCAACTAAGCCCACGTGCCACAACTACTGAAGGCTGCGTGCCTAGAGCCCATGCTCCGCAACAAGAGAAGCCACCGCAATGAGAAGCCTGCACACCGCAACGAAGAGTAGCCCCTGCTTGCTGCAACCAGACAAAAGCCCGTGTGCAGCAACAAAGACCCAACACAACCAAAAACAAATAAATAAAATAAAATAAATTTATTTAAAAAAAAAAAGACTCCATGCTTCCTTTGCAGGGGGAGTAGGTTTGATCCCTGGTTGGGGAACTAAGATCCCGCATGCTGCATGGCTTGGCCAAAAAAAAAAAAAAAAAACAACAAGAGTAATTATTGATAGGCAAGGACTTACTAATGCCATCTTTTTGTTTTCTGGTGGTTTTATAGTTCCCTCGTTCCTTTCTCCCTCTCTTGCTGCCTTCCTTTGCGAATTGATGATTTTCTTTAGTGGTATGTGCTGTTTCTCTCCTCTTTATCTTTCGTGTATCACTGTAGGTTTTTGCTTTGTGGTTACCATGAGGTTTACATAAAGACCTTCTAGATACAACAGTTTATTTAATGCTGATAACAACTTCACTCTATTGCATACAAAAACTCTACCTTTTTACTCTCTCTCCCTTTATGTTTTTAATGTCACAGTTCACCTCTTTTTATATTGTGAATTCATTAACAAATTATTGTAGCTATAATTATTTTTTAATACTTTTGTTCTTTAGCTTTTATACTAGAGTTAAGTGGTTAACACACCACCATACAGTAAGTCCCCTACATATGAACAAGTTCTGTTCCAGAGCACGTTCATAAGTCCAATTTGTTCATAAGTCCAACAAAGTTAGCCTAGGTACCCAACCAACACAATCGGCTATATAGTACTGTACAGTAATAGGTTTATAATACTTTTCACACAAGTAATACAGTACTCCTTCTGGGACTCCAGTAATTTGCAGGTTGCTTCTTTTGATGGTATCCTATAGATCATATAGGCTTTCTTAATTCTTTTTCTTTGAATTTTATTTTTTTTATATAGCAGGTTCTTATTAGTTATCTTATATATATATATTAGTGTATATATGTCAATCCCAATCTCCCAGTTCATCCCACCACCACCTCCCCCGCCACCAGCTTTCCCCCCTTGGTGTCCATACATTTGTTCTCTATGTCTGTATCTCTATTTCTGTCTTGCAAACTGGTTCATCTGTACCATTTTTCTAGATTCCACATATATGTGTTAATATACGATATTTGTTTTTCTCTTTCTGACTTACTTCACTCTATGACAGTCTCTAGGTCCATCCATGTCTCTACAAATGACCCAATTTCGTTCCTTTTTATGGCTGAGTAATATTCCATTGTATATATGTACCACATCTTCTTTATCCATTCATCTGTCGGTGGGCATTTAGGTTGCTTCCATGACCTGGCTATTGTAAATAGTGCTGCAATGAACATTGGGGTGCATGTGTCTTTTTGAATTATGGTTTTCTCTGGGTATATGCCCAGTAGTTGGAATTGCTGGGTCATATGGTAATTCTATTTTTAGTTAAGGAACCTCCATACTCTTCTCCACAGTGGCTGTATCAATTTACATTCCCACCAGCAGTGCAAGAGGTTTCCCTTTTCTCCACACCCTCTCCAGCATTTGTTGTTTGTAGATTTTCTGATGATGCCCATTCTAAGTGGTGTGAGGTGATACCTCATTGTAGTTCTGATTTGCATTTCTCTAATAATTAGTGATGTTGAACAGCTTTTCATGTACCTCTTGGCCATCTGTATATCTTCTTTGGAGAAATGTCTATTTAGGTTTTCTGCCCATTTTTGGATTGGGTTGTTTGTTTTTTTAATATTGAGCTGCATGAGCTGTTTATATATTTTGGAGATTAATCCTTTGTCTGTTGATTCATTTGCAAATATTTTCTCCCATTCTGAGGGTTGTCTTTTCATCTTGTTTATAGTTTCCTTTGCTTTGCAAAAGCTTTTAAGTTTCATTAGGTCCCATTTGTTTATTTTTGTTTTAATTTTCATTACTTTAGGAGGTGAGTCAAAAAAGATGTTGCTGTGATTTATGTCATGGAGTGTTCTGCCAATGTTTTCCTCTGAGAGTTTTACAGTGTCCAGTCTTACATTTAGGTCTTTAATCCATTTTTAGTTTATTTTTGTGCATAATGTTAGGTAGTGTTCTAATTTCATTCTTTTACATGTAGCTGTCCAGTTTTCTCATCACCACTTATTGAAGAGACTGTCTTTTCTCCATTGTATATCCTTGCCTCCTTTGTCATAGATTAGTTGACCATAGGTGCATGGATTTATCTCTGGGCTTTCTATCCTGTTCCATTGATTTGTATTTCTGTTTTTGTGCCAGTACCATATTGTCTTGATTACTTAGTCTTAATTCTTATTTATTCTTTTTCCTTTGTTACCCTCTAACTGGGTAATTTAAAAGTTCCTGTTTTGGAATTCACAGATTATTTTCCCCTGGTTGCTCCATTCTGCTGGTCATTGATGCTCTCTATTGCATTTTTCATTTCATTCATTGTATTCTTCAGCTCCAAAATTTCTGTGTGGTTCTTTTTTCTAAATGATTTATCTCTTTGTTAAACTTCTCATTTTATTCATGTATAATTTTCCTGATTTTGTTGAATTGCCTTTCTGTGTTTTCTTGTAGCTCGTTGAGCTTCCTTAAAACAGCTATTTTGAATTCTTTATCAGGTAAACTGCAGATCTCCATGTCTTTGAGGTCAGTTACTAGAAGATTATTGTTATCCTTTGGTAGTGTCATGTTTCCTTGGTTTTTCACGTTCCTTGGAGTCTCACATTTTTGTCTTCACACTTGCAGTAGCGGGCACCTTCTCCAATTTTCACTAACTGACTTTGGGAGAGAAATCCCTACCATCAGTCCTGCTAGAGACTCTGAGGCTTTCTCAGACCATCTATGGATACACCTCCACCATGCTTCTTGCTCCCTCTTGTGGCAGAATTCTTAAGCTTGTTTGCCTTCTCTTGATCCTGCAACACACCAGGCCAGGTGCTGACAGCCTCCCTTTTGTTTTCCCAAGGGCTGAGCTAAAGCTCAAGTGTGTGGTCTCTCCCTCGCCTGCAGACTCAGGCTGGCTTTCTACAAGCCGTCTGCCAAAGCTCACTCTCACCACCATCAGGAGTGTGCACAGAGAGCTGGCCACGGGTAGGGGTGTGAGTGGGTGAGGCACACAGAGCACTGGAGGTGCCTACAGGCCAAGTGGGGGATCTGCAAGCAAGGTGTCCCCAGCAGCTCCTGGGCAGGCTCCTTGGAGTCTGCAGCACAGTTAGTAGGATATGCATCCTTTAATGCCCTCCAAGTGTCCTATCTGCCACTCTCCCAGCCTCTTCCCACCCCAGCATCAGCCAGCTCACGACTCTGTACTCTGGATGGCGTGAGAGAGGAATGTGCCTCTTTGGCAATGTCCCACACAGCTGGGGAAGTCAGGTGCGCACTGGCATGCTTCACTTTCCCCTGTGGGAGAAATCAACGGCCAAGAACGTCTCACCCGGTACTGAGCTGTGCTGCCTTGGGGGAGGGGTGATGTGGGTAAAATCAAACTCTTCCTCTTTTCCTCTCCAATGTGTCCCAACCTCTATGTTCTTTCTCCAGTGGTGTGCTGGAACTTCTCCACTGGAAACCTGGACTTCCACAAAGGCTCATTCATCTGTGGGTGATTGTCTAAGACATTGTTCTCCAGGGTCTCCCACACTGTGGCTGAGAGGGGCTGGAGCCGGTTCACAGGCCACTGCAGGGTCTACAGCCAGGACCGAGGTCCGCATGCCTATTACCTGATGCACAGGTGGGTAAGACTTCTCCTGGGTCTCTTGGTACATGATGCTGGATCCCACAGTGCTACAAGGCACTTCTGTCTGTGGATGGGTGCCAAATTGTTGTTGAGTGCAGGGATATGTGAGGGCTGTCTTATTCAGCCATGTTGCTGATGTCACCCCACTTGAAAAATTCTTACTCTTTACCCTGAATATCCAGCTGACAGATGATATTCTTCTCCCCTCTCTTCTTGTTCACCCTTTCATGGATGGGAATGATCTGGGAAAGAGCGAGGATGGCTCTATTCCTGGAGCCATCTGATGGGGTAAAGACGGCAGAAAAGTTTGGATAACGTTGAATGGGAGAAAGGGAATATTACAAGATTGTACTGCATTTTACCAGGAGTCTGGAAAAAGAAGGATATAGAGCAAGAATCATTAATGGGAAGCTGACATCTGACTCTGATATATCTGATACACACAATCACCAGTAGTGGTAGAGAAGATGTCCATTCCTAATGACACCCAATTCCATCCTTCTTCATTCCTTCTCTTGGGCATCCCAGAGCTGGAAGATGTGCACGTCTGGATGGGATTCCCCTTTTGTGTATACTGTTGCTTTCCTGAGGAATGCTGCTGTCTGTAATCCAGACTGAGCGTATTCTCCACGAGCTCATGTACTGTATTCTAGCCATGTTGGACTCTTATTGACCTGGACTTATTCACGGCCACCATCCCTAAAATGCTGGGCATCTTCTGGCTCACTCTCAGGGATGGAGATATATATATCTATAGATATAGATATAGATATAGTTTTTACTATATATATATATACATATAGTAAAAAAAAAAACCAGTTTATCTTCTTAACCATTTTTAAGTGTACACTGCAGTACTGTTAACTATACTCACATTGTTGTGCAACGGATCTCTAGAACATTTTCATTTCGCAAAACTGAAACACTGTACACATTGAACTCCCACTTCCCCCTCCCCCAAACCCCTGCCAACTATCATCCCACTTTCTGTCTCTATAGACTACTTTAGGTGCCTCCGATAAATGGAGTCATACAGTACTTGTCTTTTTGTGACTGGCTTATTTCACTTAGCCTAATATCCTCATGTGTCAGTTCTTTACTTTCGTGGCTGAATAATATTCCATTGTATGGTTAACCACATTCTGTTTATTCATTGATCAGTTGGAGGACATTTAGGTTGTTTCCACTTTTTGACTGTTATGAACAATGCTGCTATCAACATCTGTATATAAGGTTTTGTGTAGACACATGTCTTAACTTTTTTTGGGTACATACCTAGATGTGGAACTGCTGGGTCATGTGGTAACTCTGCTTAACCATTTGAGGAATTGCCAGACCATTTCCCACAGGAGCTGCTCCAGTTCTACATTCCTGCCAGCAGCATGAGTATATGAGTTCCAATTTCTCCACATCCTTGCTAACACTTATTATTATCTGACTCTTCTAGCCACCCTTTTGGGTGTGAAGTGGTATCTCAGTTGTTTTTATTTGCATTTCCCTAATGGTTAGTGATGTTGAGCATTGGCCATTTGCATATCTTCCTTGGAAAAATGTCTATTCAGATCCTTTGCCCAGTTTGAAGTTAGGTTGTCTTTTTACTGAGTTACGAGTTATTTGTGTATTTTAAATACAAGTCCCTTATCAGATACATGAGTTGCAGATATTTTCTCCCATTGTGAGGGTTGTCTTTTCACTCTTTTTAATATAGGCAAATCACAGCTATTAATTTCCCTCTGGTCACTACTTTGACTCCATAAGTTTTGGTATGTTCTGTTTTAGTATTTTTGGTGTTGTGTACTTGTTTTCATTCATCTCAAAGTATATTCCCTTGTATGTGATGAGTCACTTGTGTCTTGCTTTCAAAATTCTCCCTTTGTCTTCTGAGAGTTTGATTATGATGTGTCTAGGTATGGATCTCTTTGACTTTATCCTACTGGTAGTTTGTTGAGCTTTGTTGATGTATAGATTAGTATTTGTCATCAAATATGCAAAGTTTTGAGCCATCATTTCTTCAAATATTCTTTCTGCCCTTTCTCGTCCCCTTATGTCTATGCTGCACGGTGTGTCATAGGTCTCTGAGCCTCTGTTAATTTTTCTTCATTTTCCTTTCTATTCCTTGGATAGGTTAATTTCAACAGACCTATCTTCAAATTTGCTGATTTTTTTCTCCTTGGTCATGTCTGCTGAGCCCCTCTAGTGAAATTTTTCTCTCAGTTATTGTACTTTTCAACTCTAGAATTTCTATTTGGTTCCTTTCTATAAGTTGTCTCTTTACTGATATTCTCTATCTGGTGAGACACCATTCTTACCTCCTCTAGTTCTTTTTTTTCTCCTCTAGTTCTTTAGACATGGTTTCCTTTAGCTCTTTGAACGTATTTTAAATAGCTGACTTAAAATCTGGTACTAGGGTAAGTTAAAAACTCTAAAAAGCTTTCTGTTCTTACCAAGATTCTACTGTCTTTCTTGACTGAACACTCTCTGGGTTACTGAAAGCCTTTGGTTAATTTCCAGAGTTTAAAGTTGATTCTGATTATATATGGCAGACTTTTCATTGGTCTTAGAGAGAGCAAACTTTCGGTGGTTCTTACGGGACCATTTTTGTTGACCCTTTGCTTGGACTTTGATTCAAATAAACTATGGAAAAATATTTTTGAGACAACTGGTGGGAGTCCCCACCAGTTGTTGTGGGGACACATGTGTGTCCCCACCATGTGGCCACATGGGTGAGGATTCCAGACTTTCACTGCTGTGGCCTGGGTTCAGTCCCTGGTCTGAGAACTGAGATCCCGCAAGCTGTAGGGTGCAGCCAAACAAACAAACAAAACAAACAAAACAGAAACAAACAAAAACCCAACACACCTGGCAAAAACTGAAAGCAGCCTGGTTATCAGATTAAAACTTTTATTTTGTTGGATAAGAAAATTGTATATTCAAGACCCTATTGCCTGTTAGAGCTACGTAGTGGTGGTTAGAGTTTTCTTTGATTTGCTCTCAAATACTCCAGCTTACGTGCAAAAGTATGTGAGGGACGAGAGATATGAAATAATGGCACATGTTGATGGTTGTTGGATCTGGGTGATGGGTACATGGAGGTTCACTTACCATTTTAATGTTCAAAAATTTCTATAATAAAATTTTTTTTAAAAAAACAGAAGGGGTACCCTTGGGTCCAGACAAGGCTGCCTTGAACTGGGAAAAATTAATTTAGTCACATACTGGCCTTGGGCGGAAGGGAGTAAAACAATGTCCTGGAAGATAGCGTGTGCCTTAAGAGAATAAAGGCTAACGTGATAGAACCAGTCAGGTACCCTCAGGATAAAGTTATACAGCAAGTAAAGACATGTAACTATCTCTGTGTCTGGAAGGCAAAGAAACTGACTGGTCAAATCCATGCTGGTCCTTGGCCCCAACTCCCAAGTCTGGTGGTCTCCACCACATCCCACGGGGGTGGAAAAGATTTCTTTCCTGGGGCTAGCAAAAGAAGTGTTTCTGCCCGAAACCATTCTGCTTGGCTTGCCCAGCACTATGACCAAGACCCAAAGCTGGAGCTATGCATAGGGTGACAGACCTCAAAGGGCAGAGGCCTGGGATGAGGTAGGCTTCTGTCCTCCTAAGTGACCCACAGCCTCAAGACACCAACTGGGAAAAGGGAGCTTCCTCTGATGACCCCAGACTCAATCAGGGAAGCTCCAGAAATCTTAAATTACACTATAAAATGTATGTTTGTGAGTTCTTTATAACATACTCCAAATACAATGACCTTAAACCCTGAGGGAGGGAACATGGGAGATCCACCCAGAAGAGTTCCCACAGGGCAGGACCATGCAAAGCCTGAGGCACTGGGTGCTCCCACATTCAAAGCACAAGGAGAACGTACCTAGCCTGGTCTGCTGCCAGCTTTCCAGAGGGGAACAAGAGCCACTAGGGAAGACAGGTGCCCTGAGGCCTTAGCTAAAAAGAGGGCTTGGGAAACAGGAACCAAAGGCAGGCAGTCAGAACCTGCCATTCTTTACTTTAATACCCTTTTCCCTACGAGGAGGGGCAGGATATATATTGTAAGACACAAAGAGCCCCTGGACCTTTCTTTGCACATAGCTGAGGGATCTGAAACTCCTCTGCAGCCAGGTTAGGAGAGGAGAAACTAAGGGAGGAGCTGGGGGCACTGGTGGGCAGAGGACAAGCTACACAAGCCCTGTGGGAGAAAGGCAGAGCTGACTGCCCTCGGCTGCACCCAGCCCAGGAGCGTCAGTGAGCGAAGCCCTGTCAGGAAGGGGGAGAGGAGCTGAAAGGGGCTGAAGACAGTAACGCAACGTTCCTCAGCAGGTCAAGGGCCTTTCACTGTGCAGCAGAGGGGCTGCTGAGTGCGGGTAGTGGCTGGCAGACCCTGTAACGTCTGAATGCGGTGGGGAAGAGGGCCTGGGACCATCACTAGTCCGCCTCACTGTGCCGTTACCACCACCATGATGCTAGGCACAGCAGGGATGACTGGGGCGGGAGGCAAGCCTGGCATGGCCAGAAGTACAGTCTGCAGGTCGCGGTGGAATGAGGAGCCAGAAGAGGCCATACATCTTCCATGCAAGGTGAAATCTGAAACCAGCACCTTGTGTAGTGCCACCCAGAGTCCCCACCTGATCAGCCCCTGGCCCCAGGTCCATATTACAACTACTTGACTAAAGAACAGCTTTATTGGTGACCCGAAGGAACCAAGGTCACTCCCAGGCAGTGTCAGCCTGTAAGGCCTTCTCCGGGCAGGAAAGTTGATCACATAATAATTCATGGGACTTCCCGACAAGAGGTCAGAGCTCCACTCCTAATTTTAAGAAAATTCCAAATCCTGATTTCAGAGTCAGTAAAAAGAAGGTCAGAGGCTAGAATCCTGACAAGTATCGGTGCCTCTGCCTATGGGGGCTGAGGAGGCTGGCCGAGTTGTTCAGCAACATCCATGGGGCTGAACAGATGAGGTAGAGGCCAGAGAGGCCACAGGAAGTCTCCCCAAGACAAGTTTCCAAGAGACTTCACACTTGTGCAGGGCGTAGAACCCGGCCCTGAGATTGCACTTCGGGTCTGACGGGTAGAAGACGCCCCCACCTACTGGCCCTCAGCACGTGGAACCTCCGTGGCCTGGGCTCAGTGGTGCTGCCACAGCCTGTCACACGTCCCAGCTCCTCACTGCTGGGGCGTCCCCAGCTTCCTGATAGGATACAGGTACCACATCACCACCCCGGAAGGGTTGATGATCAATGTGAAGTTGGTTTTATCCCGGAGGCCACTGATGATGTCACCCGTGTAGACGTTCTGGGCCTGCAGGGGGGAGCACAGCACTATGCCACCCTAAGAATGGCTGCACAGGGACAACCCCCCCCGCCCCCCACTCCAGGGGATGTAAGAGCCTGCACTTTGGCCTGTGTTGACCCTCCAGTATGCCCTACAGAAGTGGGAGCCCGAGTCCCCATGACTTCCCCTCTGGCAAAGCCAACAGATGCCCAAGTACTGGCAGTGGTGAGGGCCCAGCCCACCAAGAACCTGAGACATGTGCCAGCAAGACTGCAGAGGGGAAACACGCGGCCTCGGGGGCTGACGGGACTCATTTACACACGGTGGTTCATTTGTGTAGCTTGAAAACACCAGTGCAGAGCACAGCACCAGCCAGAGGACCCAAGGCCCACGGCTTAGGGGACGGTGTGTGAGTGAAGGGGCCCCCGTATGAGTAGGACCCAGCAACACCCTCAGGGAAACCCAAAGCGCTGCAGGTAGCAGGGCACTCACCTCATACACCTTGGAGCTGGTGAAGTTCAGCCGGGCGAGGGAGGTCCGGTAGGGATACGGCATATCTGTCCTGCGGCTGAAGAAGACTATAGCACTGGCCTCACTGGCCAGGGGCCGCATGTACACCTCAATGTGGGATTTCTCCTGGCGCAGAACATGGCTACTGGCTGGGGTCCCTGCTCAGCAGGCCCTGAAGCTCCCTTCCCAACCCGCCCTTGAGCTCTGTGGGTCTCGCCAGCCCACAGTTCCATGTCAGGCAGAAGCTTGGAGGGGCAACCACAGCCCTCCAGCACACAACTCATCTTAACTCCACCTTCCATCCTTCCTTCCCTGACTCAGCAGATGCTCCCCGACACTTACTCTGTGCCAGGCCCCACGCCAGGACACAGATAAATGCTGCATGAGGTCCCGCCTCAGAGAGCTTACAGGATAACAGGAGAGACAGACATGGACAGCCCCTGGCACTGGACTGGAGGGCACCGTCCAGTTAGAACGATGAGCTCTGCCCTGAGCAGCCAGGAGGGTGAAGCCACAGCCTCCAGAAGGCCCCTGGGCCTGGCTCCACCATCCGCCCCTCTGGCAGGATTAGTTATCGCCTCTGGGCATCACCAGTTCAGCAGGTGCTTTCTATATTGGTGTAGATTTCCTTTTACTAGAGAGGCAAGGATCTGGGCAACGAGCACAAGCTTTGAGGTGACACTATCGGCATCTAGTCCTGTTGTACCACTTACCAATTGTGTGGCCTTGGTATAAAGTTACTGAGACTCTTCAAGTCTAAGTTTCCTCATTTGTAAAACAGGGAAGGAGCATCGACCTTCTGAGAAAATGTATCTAGAATGTCTAGCACACACTAGGTGCTCAACAACTAGTCTACACTAGTACTAGTAGTAGTTGTACTCCATGGCTCAAACAACTCCTAAACTCTGAAGGCAAGCCCTATTTCTCTGCCAGCCATCACAGACTTGTGCAGAAGTTTTGTAGTTCCAAACCGAGGGGCCACACTGATCCCTTGTGCATGTGTGGTGATGTCTCCCTTCCCCAAATCCCACAAGCTGTCCTGCCCTGGCCCTGCTCTTACCCAGGCAAGTGAGGGACAGTCGAAGCAGCTCCCAGTAGAGACTTCGACTGAATGCAACTAGGAGGGATTGAGTGGATTTCAGAGGCCCAGTCCCGACCCCTGAACCTCTGGCCTGCAGACTTGTTTCCAGGGGAGCCCAGTCTCTCAGCCTCCCTTCCTTGCTCCCACACCCCCAGTACCTTGAGAATCCTGCGTCCTTGGATGCCTAAGGGATCCTGGTTGATTTTGATCATGAGTGGATTCTGCAGAATGTCCATGTTCTGGGCGGAGATGGTACGCAGGTCCGTGGACATGAAGAGGGGGGCCGCCAGCACCGTCCACAGGGCCATCTGGGCCCGGGCTTGCTCGAAGCTGAGGCCAAAGTTCCCAATGAGCAACTGGGGGCAGAAAAGAGGATTGCTAAGCTCTGCCCTCTTTAGGGCGGTGGGCGTGGGGACCAACCCTAAACTTGTAGCAAAAGAAGACAGAGATGGGGGAGGATGGCCAGGTGCGGGCCCTGGTTCTGCAAACACCATTCCCCAGCAGCGTGGCCTTGGGGTGGGTCAAGTCACTTTTCAGAGCCTCAGGTTTTTTCTTCCATCAAGAATATGCGGGTGATAATATGCTCTGACCATGTCACAGGTTGTTCAGAGGATCCAATGGATCCTGTTGCCAAAAGCGTTTATAAACTGGAATATGCAAGTCAAGAAATACAGCCAGGATGGTAGTAAACCAGACCCGGACAGAGTCTCTGCTCCTGCCACTAGCCACCCACCTGCCCTAACGACAGCTGACTACACCAACGGACACTCCTGTCCTCAGCGCAACCAATACACCAACAGGACACAAACGATTACTGCCAACTCAACACTCTTGTGTACTTAGTGACACCAATTTAACTAAGCACTGTATATGTGCCAAACCATGCCAGACATTTAAAGGGTCATCCTTCTGGGGACTTCCCTGGTGGTCCAGCAGTTAGGACTCCTCGCTCCCACTGCAGGGGGAGTGGGTTTGATCCCTGGTCAGGGAACTAAGATCCCACATGCCATGTGGCATGGCCAAAAAATAAAATAATTTTTAAAAAAGGACTTGGCCCTGGGCCTGGTGCCTAATAGGTCAATGAAGGTCAGCTCCCCTCCAGCCCCAGGGAGCTGAGTCCTGTTTGCAACATCAGCCATGTGCTGGCCTAAAAAAAAAAATAAAACAAAAAAAAAGGGTCATCCTTTTAACCCTCAAAACAACCCTATATATATAGCAGCTGCTATTATTATTTCCATTTTCCAATTGACAAAGCTGAGTCACAGAAAAAAATTAAGTCACGTGCCCAAGGTAAGTGGCAGAGCTGGAGCTGGAACTCTAAAGCAGGTCAATTTCTGTTTCTCCAGGCACCTCTCCATCTGGCCTAGTATTTGTAATTATTATAATCATCACTGACGGTAAATACTCGTTGACTAAAGAGATAGCTATAAAACTGTAAGATAAATTGCAAAGAAATTTAAGTGATCAGGGCTATGAGTGAGGTAGGTATGAGAGGCCAGTTCTGCCTGTGGAGGGTAACAATACAGAGCATTGAGAGAGGGGTCAGAGGCAGACCTGGCAAAGAGTCTAGGGAAGGGTGGCAAGAGAGTGTGGACTATCTGTGATCTTTACCCTAAGCAGGAATAAGGTCTCACACAAGAGTCACTACAGATCAAGTTCTCAAGTTTCAAGACACATCAGAACTGCCTGGGAAGACTTAACAATGGGCATTCCCAGGCCCTCTCTGAACATTCTGATCCAAGAGGTGGGGTGGGGCCCTGGGAACAGAACTGTAAGCCCCCAAGGCAAGTCCAGCACGGCTGGTTCAAGGACACGTTTCTGATATGCTGGTCTAGAACCTGGCAGTCAGCATCCAGGAAGACAGCATAGGGCAGTGGGCCTTGGGCCATCCCCCTCCATGCTGGTACCATGTCTGGGTCGTTCCAGTGCCCAGGGCCTGCCACCGGCTGCAGAATGTCCTGGTGGGTCACAAACCAGTCCAGGATGGAGAGCACGCTGCTCCAGGAGTCCTGGATGTCGTCATAGTTGCGCCAGAGGTTGCAGATGTCCGCCAGCAGAGTGTAGTTCACCTGGATTTGGGGGGAAGGCAGAGTCCAACACCAGAGTCACACTCTGCTGCCTAGAGCCCTGCAAAGGGGCTGGGGAGCCTCAGCAGGAGACATAGAGGGTAGGGAAGGGAGAAGAGAACAGACCTTGAGCGTGTTGAGGATGAGGAAGGCCTCAGAGGGAGTGGCCCTGCTCTGGAGCTGCCCGGCCTCTCCTCCATGCGTGCTAGTGCCAGGAGCCGACCCCTCCCTCTCACGCCAGCTGGGGCCAAGCCCAGGGTATGGACCCAGGCTGGCATACCATAACCTTCCCTACCACACACCCACCCCCGTGTTCTCTCAGTGAGTCCCACCCTCTGCCAGGGTTCTCCCTCGGGTCTGCAAGTCTGATTCCACCCTTTCTAGCACCCTACATGCTGAAGGGTCCCTGGTGAGATGCCCACGAGGCCTTTCAGAGGCCAGGCCCCACCTGCCTGGCCTCACCAGCCTTCTGGATCTCCTAGCCCACTCGGCAAAACCCAGGATTCTGACTGCTTGTTGGGTGCTGTGTCAGCACATAACATATGGTTCCCATGCCTTGGATACCCATCCCTTCAGCCCACCTGACAAGTGTCTCCTCTAAGACCCTGGGCTAGCTCAGGCCCCCTCAGGTACTTATGACCCTTTCCTAGACCTACAAATCAGCATGTGAGCAACTATGATGAGAGGAGCCCTGACTGCATAGAAGGCAAGGAGGCCTGGGTATGAGGGGCATTGCCAGGTGGGTTCACAGAATGGCTTACCTTTGGGGGGAGGCCCCCTTCGTAGGCTGGCCAACTGCAGGAGAAGGCGATGGGGCGGCCTGTGGCATTCAGGGCAGCAGCCATCTTGGGGTACCCTGGAGAAGTCCAACCCTCACATTTTAGGATGAAGAGACACAAGATGAAATCTGGGGCCTCAGCCCAAACCTCCCACCAAATGGGAGGAAACTACGGTTCAAGGAGGTGCTTCCCTGTACCCAGAGCTGCAAACACTTCCCAGGTAGGGGCATGGTACCAACCCATCTTTAGGGAGCCTGGGAGCCAAGATCCCCCTAGGCCCTGGGTGAGGGGAATTGGGAAATGCTATCCGCTAGGGGCCATACAGACAGATGAGCACTGTGGGGCCTTCCATGGCCACCCCTCCCTGTCTACCTAATGGCCCCCAGCCAGCTGTGGGACCCACCCTCGGCCCGTTCCTCGGGGGTTGAGAAGCAGCCATCCAGCTTCAGCATGTCCACCTTCCACTTCGCGAAGGTTTGAGCATCCTGGACCACCTTGTCTAGCGTGGTGCCTGGGTAACCCATGCAGGTGAAGTTGCCCATGTCCGCGTAGATGCCCAGTTTCAGGCCCAGGGAATGAGCCTGTGGGGGGTTGACAACACACTGGGCTCAGGCAGCACCTCAAGGAGCCACGTCCCAGGCACATCTGACCAGGCCCCATTAAAACCTTCAATGATGGGACTTCCCTGGTGACGCAATGGTTAAGAATCTGCCTGCCAATGCAGGGACACAGGTTCGAGCCCTGGTCCGGGAAGATCCCACATGCCATGGAGCAACTCAGCCCATGCGCCACAACTACTGAGCCCGCATGCCACAACTACTGAAGCTCATGAGCCTAGAGCCCGTGCTCTGCAACAAGAGAAGCCACCACGATGAGAAGCCTGCACACCCAACAGAGAGTAGCCCCCGCTCACTACAACTAGAGAAAGCCTGCGCACAGCAATGAAGACCCAATGCAGCCAAAAATAAATTAATTAATTTTAAAGATATAATAAATAAATAAATAAAAACCTTCAATGACTTCCTAAAGCCCAAAGGAAAGGGTCTCAGCTTGCTGGCCTGGCCTCTGCCAACCATGATACTTCCCCTCCCTCCAACACACACACCTTGCATGGGCTGTTTCTGGCCTCTAGGCATTTGTTTCTGCCATTCCCTTGAATGCCATCTCTCCAGTATCAGCTCAAGAATTGCTTCCTCTGGAGAACCTTCCTGAAATCCCAGGCTGAATAAGATGTCCTTCCTTGCTCTCACCCACTACAGTGGGTCAAAACTACCTGTCCATGTATCTATTTCCTCCACCAGACTGTGAGTTCTCAAGCAGGGATTACAGAAATGAGCCCTAAGTAGGATGGGGTGGAAAGAGCGTTCTGGCCCACAGGCCAAGGGGCAGGGCTGGGGTGGGGCTCACGTAGTCAGCCAGGAAGGCCATGCCGTTGGGGAAGCGCTTGGGATCAGGCACCAGGTTGCCTTTGGCATCACGTCCACCAATCCAGCAGTCATCGATGTTAAGGTATTCGTAGCCCAGGTCCCGCCATCCATCCTGTGCCAGCCGGTCAGCCATCTCCATGAAGAGCCGCTCACTGGCGAGGGGTAGGGGACAGGGCTGCTCAGTGGCCCAGCACTGGCCTAACCTTAACCCCACCCCCCGTTCCTCAGAGCTTTTCAAACTTCTTAGATGCTCTGAGTGTGAATCCAGCCTACAAGTACCATGGCCTTGCTGTCAGCCGAGGACTAAGCCAGGTAACAAGTGTGAGGGGTACCAAGGATTATGTCATGAGCCATGAGCAGGGTGGAGCAAGAGGAGTGACGGGGCCCCCAAGCCAAGAAGCAGAACCGGGCCAATGGGAAGCATGCGGGGTCCGGCCTGGCCCTTAACTGTTACCTTCTTTCCATTATCTCAGCGGCTGCGTCCACCACAGGGTCCCTGCCCCACAGGCCTGAGGTCACCACAGAGGCCCCAAGCTGGTCATGAAGCTGAGTGTCAGAGGTCTCAAAAGTCACCTCTGGTTGCTTTCTCTCTGGGATGGGGGGCTCTAACCCTGCCCTCTTTCCTAGCTGACCCCCACTCGCTGCTCCCACTCTGTGAGGGCCCTAGGCAAGCCTGTTGGGTGGTGCCGACCTTACTCACCTGATGCAGTTCTTTGGGTCCTCGTTACAGTCAGTGTTGCAGCGGAAGCGTTCCCAGGCCAGCCAGCCCATGGGTGGCTTCCGCAGGAGCCCGTTCTCCAGAACCAGCACCTGGGCCACCAAGGCCAGCAAGAGCACTGCAGGGGGTTGGAAGGATAACTGTGAGTGGCTCCTATAGCTCCAGCCCTCACCCCACCCCACCCACGTGCTGCCCAGCCCTGCAGAGGCTGCTGGCCTGCACATTAGGGGAACTAGACTCTCGCGTTTAAGGTGGAATGGGCTCTTCCTGCAACTCCTGGCTCCAGGAGTGCTGTGAGTGGGTGGATGGTGCCTGGGGTGGGGCAACGTGTTTGAGGCCCGGATTCCCACTTTGCTGTTACCACAGCAGTGCTGGAATTATCAAAAACTAACACCCTGAGGTCATATCCCTTCTACACCCTGACCAGCTCCCCCCACTCCATTCACACAGAACTTGACAGTACAGTGTAGCCAGACTCCAGGTCTCCTGAGTCCCATCCAGGGCTCTCTGTTCTCCACCGACACCCAAGAGGCTTCAGAAGGGCTTAAGAGGCCAGCCGGTTGGACCTGCACCCAACCAGCTCACTTTCCCTCTAGGGCCTCAGTTTCTTTATCTGCAAGATGGAATCACTGTACTGACTTTACAGGGCTGTTCTTATTACATGTTGATGTTAATAAGATAGGGCCTCTGTGCTTTGGGGTAGAGGGGGTGCGCAAGGAAGAGGCCTCTTTGGAGGGGAACTGATTCCTAGGTGGGGAGCACTTCCTCCTTTCCAGGCCCACTTCCAGGAATGAGAGGAACATGTCTCCCCACATACCCACATCAGGGAAGGAGGCCCAGACACCACAGGACTGGAACTTCCTCCAGGTAGCTCCCACCCCCAACTGGTCACCTACCCTCCCAAAGCCACCCCCATCCGTGTAGGTACCTGTCTTCAGCAACATCGCTCTGGACTCAGCGTCTCGGGACCTGACCAGATCTGCCCTGCTTTTACCAGCTCTATATGTTGGGCTCTGGAAGCTAAGAAACGTTAGAAAAGCACTGGCGTCACTACTGCCTGGCTAGCCCTGCCGCCCTTAACCTTGGGTGTGGATCCCACACTGGGTCCCCAAGCCCTGTCACCGCTCCCCCCCTCTACCCCAGCCATCACTTCCCCGAGCCTGGGTTCTTCCTGAGGAAATACTAAACAAGGTATCTTGGACGTTAGACCGCACCCCTTCTGCGCTGCTGGGAACCCCGAGCGCCCAAGGGCTGCCCTCTGCCAGACTGGGGTCAGAGAGAGGCAGCGACAGGCTCGAGGACGCCCAGGAAGAACGGAAGCGGCGGGCCGGGACCAGGCTCCGTATTCCCTCCAGGTCTGGGTTGCCGCCCCCCGTCCCCAAAGACCGCAGGCCTAGCGGCCCACCACGGGGACCCCAACCAGAGTCGTCCACATTTGACACTCACCCCTTCCAAGCCGCCTGCTTCGGTCTCGGGAACCAGCCACCACCGCAGTCACCTGATTCGCTTCCGGCGTTCGAGAGGGGCGGGGCCTCACTGCGCCTAACCTTCCCCGGAGGACCTAACAGAATCCCCCTAGCAACGCCCTGCCCCGCCCTCTACCGGCCCAGTAAGCCCTCGGAACATCCCCAAGCCCCACCTCCTTCGATCTCCGGCTCTGCGCGCCCCCGAGGCAGGCACGAGCCAACTGCGGCTTCAGGTGAAGCTAGTCCTTTCACCTCTGCTGGGTTCCCTGAAGGCGAGGATAGTGCATAGATGATGCTCGATAAAGAGCTGTGGCGTGAATACCTGCTGGGGGCTTTTTTAAGGAAAAATGGGAGAATGCCCTGAAGCAGGGCCCGTAGTAAGCCGCTCAAAAACAGTAGTGGCAGATGAATAGGCACCACGAGGAGGATGGGTGGGAGAAAGCAAACCAGGTGGAGGACACAGTTCCTTCAAAGCCAGGAGACTCTCCTTCCTTACCTAATACTCGGACCACCCATTATTCTTATCCAGGCACTTTGCATATTCCTTCCTCTTTCATTCATCAAATACTTATTGAGCAACCGCTAGGTACCAAGCACTTTATTCTTGGTACCTTCACTTGGATGATCACTGGGCATCTCAAACATAACTGGCCCCAGACACCTGCCACTTCCATGTCTCAGGTAATGGCAACTCTCCTTCCAGGTGCTCAGGCCAAACCGCTGGAGTCCTCCTTGCCTCCTCTTTCCCTCACTCCCTACATCCAACCTCTCTGCAAACCTTGCACTCTCTACCTTCAAAACCCATCCTGAATCTGGCCACCTCTCTCTACTCTCCCAGCCCCCATCACATCTTGCCTGTATTACTCCAGCAGCCTCCTCACCGGTCTGCTTCCACCCACATTTATCCTCTCCTTAGCAGCCAGAGAAATCCTGTAAAACAGGGGTCCTCAACCCTCGGGCCGCGGACCGGTATCGGTCTACGGGCTGTTAGGAACCAGGACGCACAGCAGGAGGTGAGCGGCGGTCAAGCATGAGGCTTCATCTGCCGCTCCCCGCTCCCCGTCGCTCGCATCACCGCCTGACCAGCCCCCCACCGCCCCCGCTCCCCACTTCCGTGGATAAATTGTCTTCCACGAAACTGGTCCCTGGTGACAAAAAGGTTGGGGACCGCTGCTTTAAAACATAGCTCAAGACCGTGGTCATTTCAGCCTGGAGTAACAGCCCTCACAGGTTTACAGAGCCCCAGGCCACACATTCTGACCCCACCTCCTGCTGCTCCTCCCTGCCCCCCTCCCCCCCCCCTTGCAGTTCCTCAAACACAACAGGCCTCTGGGCCGTTGCACTAGCTGTTCCATCTGCCTGGAATACTCTTCCTCCAGATTTTCGCACGACTGGCTCCCTCATTTCCTTCAAGTATTTCCCAAATGTCACCTTCTCAGTGAGCCCTACCTTGACCATTCTTTTGAAAATTGCAACCGCCCTACTGCCCCAACTCCCAGTCTCCTTGCCCCTGCTCTATATTTTCCACAAAATTTATTGCCTTCTAGCACATTTATTATGGGTGCTATTACTTTTTAAAAATTTATTTATTTTATTTTTCGGCTGCCTTGGGTCTTCCTTGCTGTGGGCGAGCTTTCTCTAGTTGTGTCGAGCGGGGGCTACTCTTCATTGTGGTGCACGGGCTTCTCATTTCGGTGGCTTCTCTTGCTGCAGAGCATGGGCTCTAGGCGCGCAGGCTTCAATAGTTGTGGCTCGCGGGCTCAGTAGTTGTGGCACACTGGCTTAGTTGCTCTGCGGCATGTGGGATCTTCCCCGACCAGGGCTCAAACCCATGTCCCCTGCATTGGCAGGTGGATTCTTAACCACTGCGCCACCAGGGAAGCCCATGGTTTCTATTATTAACTGAATAAAAGTTAATGGGGGAGACATAATAAACAGGAAATAGAAGCCTGAGCGTAGGGAAGCTTTTCTTATAAGTGGTTAGTGCTATAATGAAAATACAACCCAGGGATGTGACAGAGACCTGCAGGTAGGCTACTTTCTCAAGGCCAGGGAGGGGACATTTGAGCTGAGACCTAAATGATGTGAAGGAGCCCTGAGGACTTAGAGCCGAGGGGCAGGCTTGAGAAGGAAGCGCATTCTAGGCTGCAGGAACTGCAAGGGCAGAACTGACGTGGGGACCAGCAAATTCATGGGCAGGTGTTCTGAGCTCACCGGCTTCCAGGGCTGCTGGGAAACCCTAGCCTCCTGCGTTTGGTTGTGCACTCCTGCAACCTTCACTGCAGGCCTAGCTGTCGACTGACTCCAGGCAGAGTCTGGGCGCTGAAGTTGCGTTTCAGGCCGGCGGGAGTGGCGGAAGCAGAAATGGATAATCCCCAGAAGCAGAGGTCCGGGCGACGCCAGGTGCCGGGTTGGGTGGCTGGGAAGCTGGGCCGGGCCTCGCGGGCTGGATAGGAGCCCGCCCAGAGGAGGCGTCTGGGCCGAGGCCGTCCCAGGCTTGGCTCTGCGGGAGAAGTGGGCCGGGCGGGGAGAGGGGGACTGGAGGGGGAAAGGGAAGGTCTCTGAGTTCTCTGGGAGGTGGACTGGGTCCAAGGCCCCCGGACGGCCAGAGGTGGGACTCTGCGTTCGAGGCCTCCCGCCACTGACCAGCACTGTGGCTCAGGCGGGTCACGGCCTGTCGGGCCTCAGTTTCCCTCGGGCATGGATCGCGGGACGGCTTCGCGGATCGCGAGGCCTAGTGAGTCGTGGGCGGGGAGGGGCGGGGGCGGTAACTCGAGCCGCCCAAGCGGGGTCTTTCGGCTCCCGTGGCCAAGTTAGCGGCCCGGGCGGAGGCGTGGGGTCCCGAGCCGGAATCGCCCCTGGCCGCGGCCGCAACCCACCCCGCGGGTCGTCCTCCTGGGCTTCGGGGGCGCGGAGGTGAGAGCGGGCCCGGCGGGCTCGGGAGGCGGCGGCCTCCGGGAGGGCGTGGCCCGCGGGGACGTGGCGGGACAGCTCCGTGTGCGATAGGGAAACCGAGGCGGCCGCCGCACCCGGCGTTTGCGGCGCTCGCCGGGGAGTTCCGGTGAGGCGACCCTGTTTCAGGGCGACAGCGGGTTAGGGGCTCCCAGCGGTGGCCACCGGCCAGGGAGTCCCACGCCCCAGCCCGCCGCTCCTCTAACAAAAGAATTCAGAAAAACGCGGTGCACCGGCTTCCCGCCGGGGTTGAAGTCCGGGCCTCGCATCCCTGGAGTGGGGAGGTGGGTGGAAGACGCCTGTCCCCGTGAGGGGGTGCGGAGACAGTTCGGTGGGCTCCGGATCCCCTCTCCGCGCCCCGGAGCTGAGGCCACTCCTCGAGGAAACATCTGTGTTCTCCCCCACCCCACCCCCGCTTCTCCTCGACCACCATCGGAGAATGGCCCTTCCCCATCTCAGGACCCTGCTTGCTTCTCTCCATAGCCCTTTGTCAAGACCGGTCCTTACGTTATTTATTATTTAATTAATTTAAAAATTCACTAATTATTATTTATTTTTGTCTTTTTTTTACAGCGTGTCTCCCCGCTGAAATGTAGGCTCCAGGAGGGAGGGACTTTGTTTTGTCCACTGTTGTAGTCACAGTTATTTTAACAAATAGTTTCGGAGGGCCTTCCCAAGCCCTGCAAAGGGCTGGATATTGGGGGTTACACTGGGAGACATTCTGGGGCTGGGGACAGCGGTGTAAACACAAAGGAAATCATTGCGGGATGAAAACAGAAGTGAGGGGGTTGCTGGTTGGGTCACCTTAGATCAGAGCACCTTCGTGATCAGTACCACCTTAGACATAGTGATCAGGACAGGCCTCTCAGATTAGCTTACTTGAAGACCACAACTAAACTGTGACAGGTGCTAGAAGGGAAAAGCAAGAAGCCATGAGGGCATTTAACTCTGACCTAGCATTAGAGGGCAGGGCAGTGAGGTCTAAACAGTGATGGTCAGGACAATGGGACTCAGCTCCTTAAATTGCCCGTAAGTTCAGGGCCTGGGTGGTCCCGTGGTGGTTGGGGGGGCGATTATCAGGGTTCAGGGAAGGCTTCCTGGAGGAGGTGGTGGTTTCATTTGGCCCCAAAGCCTGAGTAGGAGTTTTCATCCTTTAGGATGGGTTGACTGGCTTTGAGAATTCTTTTGCAGGTGTCCCAGAAACCACGTGGTCAAAGGGCTGAGCCGTGTGGCCAGACAAGAGAGGCCCCTGCCTTTGCCCAGTGAGCTCTGCTGGTAAGTGGGTCATTGCCAAGACTTGCTCCCAAAGGGTGGGAGTGAATCAGGAGACCAAGCTCCGCTTCTCACTGGCCGTGTGACCATGGGCAGTTCACCTTCACTGTCCTGACCTCAGTTTTCTGTGAGTCAGGAGGACAGTTGGATGAGATGCCACTTGTGACCTGTGGGGCACCAACGTTCAGTGGTTGAGGTTGATCCTACTCAGCCGTGCCCTGTGTTTGTACTTCGCTCTTATTTACTGAGCTGGTCCTTGTCTGAACCCACAATGATGGAGGAATGAGGCAGGCCTGCCCCACCCCAGCCCTATCTGGCCCCGAAGGCTACTAAAGGACAGCTGTGCCATTAACAAATGAGAGGCCAGCAGGGGTCCACAGGGCTCACAGAAACCCTGGATGTTTGGCTTCAGGGTTGGAGCTAAGGGGCCCTCAGATTAGGGGATGGTTTAAGCACAATGGTTTTTATGAGTTTGGGGTCCATTTCAGCTCAGCTGATGCCTTTTCCTTTGGGTTTTAAACAGCTCTGTCAAAGCCCTGCCATACCTCCTGGTCTGATACAATCACATTATCCTTTTCTCTGAGTCCTCTGATGTCCAGTTTTTTTGCATGATCCTCACAATAGCCCTTTGAGAGAAAAGGCAGGGGAGACTAGCCCATTTCACAGATGAAGACACTGAGAGCCTCAGGGCACAGCAAGTGAGAAGAGCCCACAGGCCTGGGGCCCAGGTCTCTCCAGAGCCAGTGCTCTTTTTCCCACAGGGGCACAAGGACTGCCTCCCTCTGATCTGTGTCTGCCTCTCTCACCTCACAGTTCTTACGCGAGCCATGAAGCTGAACGAGAGGAGTGTGGCCCACTACGCCCTGAGCGACTCCCCAGCAGACCACGCAGGCTTCCTGCGCACTTGGGGGGGCGCAGGGACTCCACCCACCCCCAGTGGCACTGGCCGAAGGTGCTGGTTTGTCCTTAAAGGCAACCTGCTGTTCTCCTTTGAGAGTCGAGAGGGCCGGGCCCCACTGAGCCTAGTGGTCCTGGAGGGCTGCACAGTGGAGTTGGCCGAGGCTCCCGTGCCTGAAGAGTTTGCCTTTGCCATCCGCTTCGACGCCCCTGGAGTGCGCCCACACCTGCTCGCGGCAGATGGGCCAGCTGCCCAGGAGGCCTGGGTGAAGGCACTGTCCAGGGCAAGCTTTGGCTACATGCGCCTGGTGGTGCGTGAGCTGGAGAGCCAGTTGCGTGATGCCCGCCACAGCCTGGACCTGCATCGCCACTCATCCTGGAAGGCCATTCCCAGCCGCTGTAAGCCCCAGGCTTCTGACTACTGGTCTCCTGGCCTGGAGAATGGTTACTCCCTCTCCAGAGATTGCAGCCCTATGGCCTTGGTGGAAGAAGGGGGCAGCAGGCCAGCAGGGCGGGGCTTGGCCGAGTGGGAGTTGCAGGGCCCTGCCAGCCTCCTCCTAGGCAGGGGGCAGAGCCCCGTGTCCCCTGAGACTTCCTGCTTCTCTACTCTACATGACTGGTATGGCCAGGAGATTATGGAGCTGAGGCGGGTGTGGCTGCAGAGTGCCCAGGGGAGCCAGCCAGAATGTGAGGAACGGGATAGGCCCTGAGCCTGGGCCCTTCGGGTTCAGCCCTTGTCCTGCTGGTCAGGACACCAGGGCCAGTGCTTTTTCAAGAGTTTAATGTTTACTGGTTTCTGAAGTTGCTGTTGGATGTGAGTTCTCCCCTTCCTATTTTTTAGGCTTGCTCCAGGTTCCAAATCCACCCTCACGCCTAGAGGGGACTGAGGAATCATTAACTTTCAACCCCTTTATTTCCTGAGGGCCAGAGAGGAGAGGTAGCTTGCTCAGCAGCCACAGACCTAGGTCTCCTGACTGCCCCTGTCTTAGGGGATGTTAATGAAATGGAGGAAGTGGGGAATATTACATGACCACAGGCCACTCTGCCTTTCACCTACACACGATTCTACAGACACAATTTCCAACATGGGGAATCTTGTATAAATACCAGAAGTTGGCTGCAGTGTTGGCTTGAGGGACTGGTATTGTCAGAAAAAGTGGATTTACTGTGCTATGGGGCTTTCTGGAGCCCGGCTCATCCTGAGTGATGAGAAGATTGGGCATGGGACCCCCACTCTGCAATTTGGACAGGACTCTTTGGAGGGAGAGGGCACTTGGCCAGTCAAGAGGGATTTATCCTGCTCCGGAAGTGTTAGGGCCCCATCTTCTTTCCCTGGCTGCCCTGTCAACAGATGGTGCTTGGTCATTGCCCCAGGAGGGCCAGTAGCTTTTATATGTCAGCAGAAATCCTTCCTGTACTGTGTCCTCAGCTGCCAAGTGGGAAGCTGAAGTGGGGAGGCAGTGAGGATCCCTGGGAAAGCCAGTTTCTTACTTTGGTGTTCAGTCCTGGGCCTCTAGGAGCTTGGGCACAGGCTTCCTGGCACGCTGTGATAAACTCTTCTCTCTTGGCTGGACCCCCAGAGAGATGCTCCTCATCCTGAAACCCCCTAGGAACTCGGGCATAGTCTTGCTTGGCACCCAGTGTGTGCCTGCCAAGATCCTCTTGTTCCTACTCTCACCAGCATGGTGCCAAGCATTTGCTTTATCGATTGTTCTGAGAGGAAAAGTGGCTGGTTGGACAGAGCCAGAGGCCAGATCAGCCTGATAGCCTAGGGGTGTGGTGGCAGTGGCTGGATGGAAGATGCAGAGCCTGGTCCAGTCATCCCCCTCCTCCGATATACACAATCTCCCCCTTCTTAGCCTCTCTCCCTTATTGGGGCCTTGGACAGCCTGAGCTAGAGGCTTCGGCTCAGAGCCTCTTAAGTCCAGGAGGCTGACATGCCGTCCAGGGTCCTGGACCAGTTCCTAGGAAGCCAGGCCTGTTTCCCAAGAATAGGGGCCACCTCCCCAGCCCTGTATGGGAGCCCCACAGCCCCGATGCGTCTTGTTTTATACACAGACACTACGGGCTTTTTGTTATCTTGCTTATTGTTACAGTGCTTTTTATACGATTAAAACATTATGGTTTTTTTATTACTTATTTTGGCTCAAGTTTACTTTAGCAATCACCTGGACAGTTTGTGTGAAAGCCTCCATTTTTCCTCTTTTCAGATATAGTTTCCATTTAGCTATACATAACATATACCTTGGCATGAAATAAAATTCCAAAATCAAGTAGCACAAGTAACAAATTTGTATTTTTAAATTGTTTTAAAAAATACAATAGTTTGAAGTTCAATTAAAGTGGTTTCTCATTTCAACAACCCCCTGCTCTGCCACGCCCTGGCGGTCCTGGGTGCGGCAACAATGACAGAAATCTGAAGGCTTCACAAGGACAACGCCAGTCAGGGGGCCCCGCCCACCAGGCCCGGAATGAGGGCTGTACCGGGCCCTTGGCGTCATCCTCCTGACGTCACCATGTGGGGCCGCTACAGGAACTAGGCGCATTGCGCAAGTCTGTGAGCTGCACCTCTCGTCTGATCCCTAAAGCCTCGCGAGGCTTCGGGCGGCGTTCCTCCTGAGAGCGGCACGGGGGCCGGGTGGTGGGGTGCAGGTTCCCGGACGAGGTGGGGGGAGCTGGGATATGGCGTCCGGAGCGAGTCGCTGGCTGGCGTTGGCACCCGTCGCATCTGGGGCTTTCCGGAGCGGGCTGAGCCTGGGGAAAGGTGGCGATGTCTCCGCCGGACGGGGCGGCTTAGTTCGGAGTCTGGTACCATCGAGGTCAGTCATCGTTACTCGCAGCGGCGCCATTTTGCCCAAACCGGTGAAAGTGAGTGTCTGCCTGGAGGCGGGGCGAAGGGGCCGAGGACAGTCATTGTGGGGAGTGTGTGCGGGCTCACGCTGATTGATAGGAGCAAAGGCCAGTCGAACGACCGCCTTAGACCGGAAGACGGATCAAGGACAAAGTTTTGCGCTGATGCGCTGCTAATTTTGACAAATGGGAAGAAATGGTCGGGTTAGATCTGGCAGTTGAGCGGGGTGCGTGGAGACAGATGGGGGGCAAGAACGGAGAAAGACGGCACTTAGCCCTAGCTCATCGTGAGGAGTGTGGTGCCCTGGCTCTCCGGAGCCACAAGACTCCGCTTTATGCATCCAGTATAGACAAGTCATGTAACCTCTCCACCATAGAGTTGATGGGATGAAAAACGAATTGTGGAATGATTTTGTAAATAAAGGGTAAGTGGGACAGACCTTATCTTTTTGCGAGTTTTGACCTAGTATTTAATTTCATGTGATTGGGTGTGCAGAGAATTATTACCATCAGTGTTTTTACAAATGAAGAATCTGGGGCCAGACTAGTGAAGCCAGTGTCCAAAGCTAGCAGCTGACTTAGGTTCCGGAACTCAGATTTCCTGCTGGTACAACTCCCACCAGATCCTATTTTTTCCCGCCACTGTGTTATCATATGCCCTCAGTACCCTTGGAGTTTTCTCAGTAAAATAGGAACAGTCCCTTATGGCAAGTAAGTTTGCTTTTTGACTCCAGCGCTGTGTGAGACTTACAAAACATTCTTTTAAAGCTAGTCTGGCCGACTGCAAGCTCACACAAGGTGAGTTCAGGGCTGTTTCACAGCAGGAAGCACGGTCATGTTGGGGAAGAGCTGCCTTTAAAGAGGCACAACTGAAGCGAAAAACAACTTTTTTTTGAAACTCCGTAAGAAGATATGAGAGGAAATGTTAAAATTTTACTGAAACTCCGCCAGTGCATTTAAATAGTTAGTCTTTTAATATAAAGACATGCTCGATTTTCAAAACATATTTCTAAAATTTAATGTAGTGAAATCAAATTTCTCAGGCATCAGGGAACCAGTTAAAGAACTGTATAGAATATCCCTTCACTGTACATGTTCATTTTTTTGTAATCTGTTTTCATGTATTTAGTAGTTTATTCAAGGAGAGCTGAACTCTATTCCCTAGTCCAGCTTGTAGTACTTTCTCACCTGTTTATGAGTATCTGCAAGTAATTAACAGGTTGTGCCCTAACTTTTAGATGTCCACGAATGCCTTGTACTTTTCTTACAAGTGCACAGTTTGATGGCCATAAAATCACTTTATCTCTTCTTGTGATTTTTTTTCTTGCTCTGAACTTTTCCAAGGACTTTAAAATCAAGTTGCTTATCATGGATCTCAGGTCCACAGGAGGGAATGCTCCTGAGAGGGCCAGGCCTTCTGTGGTCCTACTGGAGTGGGCTCTGGCGCTCACAGCCACCACTTTGACCCTCTGCAGATGTCCTTCGGCCTTCTCCGTGTGTTCTCCATTGTGATCCCCTTTCTCTATGTCGGGACGCTAATTAGCAAGAACTTTGCTGCTCTACTTGAGGAGCATGATATTTTTGTTCCAGAGGATGATGATGATGACGACTAATAGGTAAGACTTGCTTTTGATGCAACTGTGATGCAGTTTGGCCTGGTAGCAGAATCTGAACATTCGAAGCAGAAGCACAGACTTTTAATGCATTGACTCTTGGTGACTAATGTTTTTATGTCACCTTTTCCCTATGCTGGATGAAAGAAACTATCTTATTGACTTACCGATTCACTGGCGTCTCTTCCAACCAGGTTGGATCCCAGCCAGCCTTTTCTATTTGCCCTTTTATGTACACTCAATTTTCTCAACCCACAAATATTCTTGACAATTTAATATGCCTTACACACCCACCACAAACAACTTCATTTCACCAGCTCCACATTGAAATTTAGAAACTGCAGGCCCTCATCAGTGAGCTCTGGTTACCAAGCTCTGCACCAGCACAGCCTGTACACGGGCACTGCCGCCTGGTTCATACACTGCTCACAAACCCTTCCCCTGTGCCAGTTCCATCCAGCTGTCTTGTGCTGACTTCCTGTGCCCTAATGCAGCCCTAATGGCTGCATTACCGTTATAAACAAGGACCCTCCTGACTCTTTAGTCTGGCATTTAAGGCTTGCGATGATCTGGTCACACCTGTTCTTCCAGCCTTACCTTCCATATTCCCAACCACATACCTATCCCCAATATTCACTATCTCTTGAGTTACTCACTCTCTTGCCCACTCCCAGTGGCCCATTATTCCTCCCAATTGAAAGATTATTTCCCACTGCTCTCATTTCTACCAATTCTTCATTATCTTTGATGAAGTCTTTCCTCCATTTGAAAGTGACTGCTCCGTCCCCTAACTGACCAGTACCTCTTGTGACAGTCAGTATTATATGCTTAAGATATACCCTAAACTCTACTTGACCATATTCTTGCTGCAGGGAACATGTCTTTTTTTGTGTGTGTGGTACGCAGGCCTCTCACTGTTGTGGCCTCTCCCATTGCGGAGCACAGGCTCCGGACGCGCAGGCCCAGCGGCCATGGCTCACAGGCCTACCGGCTCCGCGGCATGTGGGATCTTCCCGAACCGGGACACGAACCCGTGTCCCCTGCATCAGCAGGCGGACCCTCAACCACTGCGCCACCAGGGAAGCCCTGGAACATGTCTTTTTATACCTTTAGGCCCCCAGTGCCCAGTCTCTGGTGAATGTTCAGTATATATATGAATGAATAATTGAATGTACTCAAAACTGCCTATCTCCTCCCATGTTTGGTAGAACCACTGTATGGAATTCTTTCAGTATATGGTAAGAGGACGGCTCTGTCACCCAATTGACTGCTGCTTTACTTTCTTGCAGGGCGTGGAGAAGTATAGAAAGGAGAAAGCCCTAACTTAAGAAATGGTGATGCTCGCAGCCTCTCCTCCTTCCCTATCAGCAGATGGGCCCAGGGAAAGCCCTCAGCCTCCCAACCCCAGTGAAGCCTCCTGCATGGTCTGTGACCATAGCTCAGATCCCCAGGCTCCGGGAGGTTCCTGGAGATGTGCTATCCACTGAGCATAATCAAATTGTGAATAAACATAATAAACATCAGCTCTGTATGACTGAGTGATGGCTGAAGTTTCGTAATACAAGTAGGCTCTAGTTGCAGTTTCTTCACCCTGCTGTCCTATCTGTATCAGCTGAACAAATAGGTCTTTGATTTACAACCCAGGGCCTCCAGGCCCCTATGGATCCACAAGGTAATCATGGGGACCTGGGACCAATCTATCTTCGTTATTTACGAAAGCCCAATGGCTGCACAGGCTAACTAAAGGCTCAGCTTTTGTGCTGAGTAACACTGGCTAGTTATCCCATGCAATCAGAAGAAGCTTTGATTGTTTAAAACTCCTTGAGAAATACCACTTTTTAGAATTCTTTCAAAACTTGGATTCCTTAGATGAAAAAATAATAAAGGGCAAGAGGAAACCAAATACCGTATGCTAACACATATACATGGACTCTAAAAAAAAAAAATGGTCATGAAGAACCTAGGGGCAAGACGGGAATAAAGACACAGACCTACTAGAGAATAGACTTGAGAATACGGGGAGGGGGAAGGGTAACTGGGACAAAGTGAGAGAGTGGCATGGACATATATACACTACCAAACGTAAAACAGTTAGCGGGAAGCGGCCGCATAGCACAGGGAGATCAGCTCGGTGCTTTGTGACCACCTAGAGGGGTGGGATAGGGAGGGTGGGAGGGAGACGCAAGAGGGAGGAGATATGGGGATATATGTATATGTATAGCTGATTCACTTTGTTATACAGCAGAAACTAACACACCATTGTAAAGCAATTATACTCCAATAAAGATGTTAAAAAAAACAACAAAAATAATAAAGGGGTTGCTGGTGCTGAAAAATTTAGGAATCATCAGGGTGACTGTACCTATAGATACTGAACCCCTTTCTCCAGCATTTAGACTGTCCAGGGAAGGAACAGAGAAGACTACCATCCAAAGCAAACAGATCAGGTCTTTAACCTGGGTCAAGATTTATTCTCATCGCTAGAGCCACACTCCATTTGCAAAGGGAATACTTCTGTGCGTGCACTGAACAGCTGTGTCCCCTAGCAGGATGCCTGATTGATTGACAAGTTAATTTCATCTTTAGGACCAATGCTTGTTGCGGACAGGGGGTTAGGCCTCTGAGCAGCCATTTTCTTCAGAACCCAGGGAAAAACAGCCCAGCTTGTCAGCTCTACTTCTGGGCCTCTTCGTGCTGCTCGGATCCTCCTCCAGTAGCAAGAGCTGGCTAATTTTGGATAATCTGTGCCATTACACCAAAATATCCAATCCTGGGGGCTGTAGAAACACAGCTAAGTTAACAAAGCCATCCAGCATCACACCCAGAACGGCAGTTTCTGAGCAGATGGCCTCACCATTCCTGTTTACCAACATGCAAGGCTCTGAGAAAAGAGAATCTAATTTACTGGAAACACCACACTTCAGGAGACGGGAAAGAACAGGTGGTGTGTTCAACTTGTTCAGACGAAAAGTGAGACTGCAGAAGTAGAGCTTCTCATTGGTTCACCAATGGAATTCTATCATGAAATGACCATCATATATTGAGTTTATTTGTGCTCTAAAATATTTAAATATCAACATGCACTTTTCCATTGAGTGATTTCACGGGTCGTGCCCAACATAGAACTTGGACAGGAAATCCTTTGGCCTTGGTGCTTCTGTTTCATGGAAAAACCGCATAACGTGTGTCCGCTGCTTCCACACTTTAATTGTTTCTTCCAGTTCCATCTTTCCCTGCACAAGTGAGGGGAGAGGTCTTCAGTCAGAGTGGTTGAGTGGAAGGAATACAACACTGAAGGCCAGGACTCGATTCTCTGCTCTGGCACTGACTTGCTGAGCGACCTTGGGCAAGTAACATACTGCATCTAGACCATACTTTCTGCATCTGGAAAATGAGGTGGTTGGACTAAGTAATTCTGAGACCTTTCAAATACTCCTTAACTCTCTGGCTGACTGGTTCCAAGAGGAGACTTTAGGTCACCAGGCCTCTGCCCCGACTGCCTAACCTGACTGGCTTAATTTACATTCCTGCTTAACATTCTTTCCGTGTTATTTACTGGCCCATATGCTGAAGTTGCCACTGATGCCAATGAGACGGACCAGAGAGACAGAATCAGGCCCAGGATCTGACTCCATGGCCTGCTCTTCCAGCTGAAAACTGGCAACCAGGTGAAGCAGTAACTTCCAGGGATGAGGTTCAAGAAGAGTTCAAACTTTCCTCTGTCTGTTTTTAGTTTTAAAATGTAAGCCCCAGTGGATTTTCTCTTGAATAATCTTATAATCTATTTAACCAGGTGAGAACCTCCAAGTTGAACTATTCCTTTGAAACACTATGTAACAGTTGCTGACCTAGTAGTTGCTTTTAAACTTGGAGATAAAATGTTCATCTGAGAAGACTGAGAAGCTCTGGACAAATTGGCTGCTCTTTAAAATCAGTCAGGGAGAGTTAGTTACCTTAATGACCAGAAGATCAACCGCCCTGGGGTCTGTGACGTGGGCATTCTTCATAAACATTTCTCGGACTTTATCCCGTCCCTGTTTCACAGAGATGTCTAGCTTGAATAAATGCACTAAAGAAAAAACATGATTCAGAGTAGAGATGGTTAAAACATGTTTTTAAAAAAACTGAGTCAACGGCTAGTCATTGAACACATAGGTTGCCCATTCATTCCATTCACCAAATACTAGCCTGACCTTAAGCTAGGTGCTTGAGGATGTGAAGAAGCGTGAGATATGGCACTTGCTCTCAAAGAGCGTATTTGTTTGGGGAGACAAGCCCACTGCATTTGAAGAGGCAGTATAGCACAGTTCAAGAGTATGAACAACCTGGGTTCAAATCCCAGCTCTGTCACTTATCAGCTATATGATTCTGTGTATGTTCACTTCTCTATGCCTGAGTGTATTTATTTGTGAGTGAAATAAGGACGACAACAGCACATACAACTACAGAGCTGTTGTGAGGATTCTATGAGAGAACGGTGCCTGGCATGGAATAAGCTCTCAATAAATGTTAGCATTATTATTACATGGAGCAACTGACAGAAGATGACATGGCTGAAATTAATGTACAGTGATATGGTGCAGATTTGTGCACCATGCAAACTTAAGAGTTGAGGGAGACTGCTGAGTGTGCAGGTAGGGAAAGGCATCAATCCAGCAAACGATTACTACCATATTAGGTTACCTGGAAGAAAGAGAGGAGTTTAAGATGTAGCTCCTGATCTCTAGGCCTTAAATCCATGAGTGCAAATATTAAAATCACAATATTCAGCGATCCCTGATTAAGTGCTAAAATAGTGGCACAGACTCAGTGACCTGGGAGTTTGACAAGGCATATAGATGTCCTTTGAAAATTAGGTGTTTTTATTCTCATCCTCTGGCAGTTGGACTTCAGTGGATTTGCTGATGGCAAGGACATGAACAGGGCCTTGTGTGGTAGGTGGAATAAGGACAGAAGAGGGGCACACGAGGCTCAGGGGACAGCATAACCAAGGCTCACAGGCTAGAATGAGCACTGTGGTTGAGCAGAGCAGTGGGCTCATTTGGTGAGGATACCCTGTGGTGTGGCCATTCCTGTGACATGTCCACTCTCATCTATGGAACTATCACAACCAGCTCTGAAAACCATGAGGGCTATCTAGTGACTGAATTAATCAACAACAAAGTTTGAATCTTTAATTATACTCATAACTTAGTGATGGCAATAGAAAAATAAAGCTTCTGCTGAGGAAGAGATCATGCCAGGCTGATTCAACCAAAGAATAAGCAATAGCAGAAATCTAGTAGGAGAAACTGCATCCCAGCTTTGCAGGTAAGTGTTAACAGAGAAGACAGAGGATCACATGAGAAAGAACTCAGTATCCAGTGGTGTGCTGGAGCAGGCTGCCATGGTGAGCCAATTATACACATCTCTTCCCAAGTCGGCCGTCACTGACTTCACTTTGATAGCTTAAAATCAACCGTGGTGGGAGTATTTACATCACTGAAAATGGTAAACACTATAAATCTAGATTTCCTGACGGAGAGTTAGCTGTTAAACACCACAGTATCACATGTGGAATTTTAGAAAAGAGCAAACAAAGGGACCATAAGAAGACAGAGACACAAATTAATGCAAACTAATATGGATGCTGGAATTTAGAATCTTACCACTAGAGGACTGTGGGGACTTGCCTTAAGTCAGACTACTGGTCCCTGGCAAACATGGGCCTAGAATCCAGGTTGCTTATTGGTTTTTAATTTACAATTTTGTGCTCTTTTAAGGAAAGGAGTATGAGGAATCTTCCCCTGCTATCAGTGCTTACCTTTCCTGCGTTTTCATATTAGAATCCTGCCCAACCTTGGGAGAGAAAAGCGAGGTGCCTCTGTGCACACTGGGGGAGCTGGTGTCCACCTACTCCCATTCCACAAGATCTCCTGAACCACACACCAGCGCACTGAGTGTATGAATCTTCTCCTCAGGAAAACATTCACAGGCACAAATGCAAAGTTTTGCCTACAGTGTCAGTTCACGGATCCCTGAATGCCCATCTTCCCAGGTTAAGAATCCTTGTCTCTAAAGAGGCAAATTCATAGCTTTGTCCTAGTCATCCTTCTCCCACCTCAACCCCCTGAACACACCCCCTCCACCAGTGAGAAAGGCTGCAGGAAGGCAAACAGGAACAGCCTAAGCTATAGCCCACTCAACTGTTCTTTGGTCTAAATCAGTGGTTGTCAAACCAGTAACGATTTTTGCCCACCAGGACATCTGGCAACATCTGGAGGCGTTTTTGATTATCACAACTAGGGGGGAGAATGCTAATGGCATCACTGGGTGGAGGCCAGGGATGTTGCTAAACATCCCACAATGCACAGGACAGTCTCCACAACCAAGAATTATCCAGCACAAATGTCACTGCTGAGAAGCCCTGGAGTAAATCATTTCCAACTGTTCTTTCTCAACTCACAGACTGCTGGCTTAATCTTCGAATCCTGCATATTTTAATTTCGATTTGAAAAAATTTGAGAGGCACAAAAAGAAGATATGGAAGTGCCCCTTTTGGATGAAGGTGACTTCCATAGTCTGTGTGTTTTCCTCAAGTTATTGTTAAGGCTTTTCTGAGTCAGGGAGGCTCTGACAGGTTAGGAAGGATGACACTGATGGTTCTCAGCCGTCTGCTCCAATTCATTTTGGTAGCATTCATACCAAGTGCCGGGAGATCCTTAGATGGGAAGGCAGCATGGTGTGATGAAAAAAGAACATGGGATCTGGGGTCAAACAAGCTGGGTAAGGTCTCCACACCATCATGAACTAGGACCTTGCCTGGGGTCCAGCCTCCTCAGTCTATTTCTTCATCTACAACGTAGGGAAGACAATAACCTCTTACCTAACTCCTTTACGGGAATGTGGTGAAAATCAAGTGACATCTTATAAACAGTAAAGCATCGATACTGATGTTAACTATTAAAAATTTCAGCACTTACTTCCCATACCTCTGTTACATTTTGGGTTTTAATGATCTGGTTATATATGCCTATCTTCCTGACTAGACCATAAGACCCTGGAAGGCAGGGTTGTGTTTTAGTCACTTTCATATCTCTCTAGGCACCCAGTACTGACCCTGTAGTACAAGAGGTACCCAATGAAATGGAAATTAAACAAATGAATAGTTTCTATAGAAGGTCTCCTGTTGTGCTGTAACCAGCAAGCAGCATGTAGTATTTCTTCAAAGGAGGGAATCCAAGGCAGTTTCGTTCTGTGCTCCCATGTGGAGGCAACCACCCAGGCAAATGGCACTCTGTTCCACAAGCGCAGCATAACTGGGTCCCGTGAGATGCAGGGAAAACTACAGCAGAAGCTGAGCCAAGTGTAACAGCTGGACAATCAGGGTCTGAAGTCTGGCTCTTCCACTTACTAATGGTGTGAGTGAGACAAGTTTATGTGCCTCAGTTTTCTCATCTGCAAGACAGGGAAATGATTAGAACCCACCCTAAAATGAGGCAATGTAAAGCATTTAGCATAGTGCTGGGCCATATGTATGCATTTCAATGAATGTTAGTTATTATCAATACTTTTACTTATTCCCAGTCCTTAGTTTGGATCCTCAGCTGGAATCCCCAGTGATGGATGTCATGACACCAGTGTACACACAGGCCTGAGAAAACGACAAGCTACAGATCACTGATCCTCCCCACTGACCCCCCGCCAACCTCCCCCTGCTCTACAGGCTCCTATAACCCCCTGCCTTCTCCTCTTCTCAGGACCCTTCTGACTGTGGGCTTATCTTCTCAAACAGTATTTGAGGGAAAGTCTTGGAGGGTGTTGATTTTGAACAAGCTAGATACCTGGGTTCTATCCTCAACTCAGTCACTGATTTTTACCGTTTGCCAACTATTCTTTCTGCCATCTGGGTCTTGTTCCCCATCTGTCCCCTGAAGGCATGTAAATTTGTAGTCCCTGAACCGCCCGGATCACTCCGGTTTCTCCCTCCCTTGTATCCTGTGGGTCTAAGTTATGGTCATGGGCAACCTCTCAAAAAGTCAGCTTGAGGACAAGTGACACTGGAGCAGACACAGCTCCCGTACATTAAAGAGCTGGGTTCTGCACGGAGTGTAAGCCCTACACATAACAGTAACAATAATAACAAGACAGCAGTAGCAACCAGCACTTAATGAGTGTCTAAGTGTCAGACACTATCCTATTCAACAGAGCAACTCTCTGAAGAAGGTACTATATATTATCATTTTACAGATGAGGAAACTGAGGCATAGCGAGATGAAACAACTTGCTCAGGGTCACACAGCTTCTAAGGGGAAAGTGGAGGCAAGTCCATGTAACCACCACATTCTACACACAGGCAAGGAAGTGGCACCCTAAGGGGTGCTATGGCGCTCCAGCTCACTTAAAAACACGATAAAACACACTAAATCAAATCAACAAAATTACCAAATATCGACAGTCCCTGACATCTGTACTGCCCTTGACAGTTCAGATGGGATTTTCCCCAAGTTTTCTTTCATCGGGTACACGGGGCAGCGCTGAGGGGGATGCCAAGATGAAAAAAAGTCTCTGAACGTGGGGAGCTTATATTTTAATCCTTCGGGTGAACACATTGGTTCTCTGACATCCAAGCGAAGACAGGGGTTCTGGGGGGGCAGGGGAAGGAGTTCCTAAGGAATACTAGGGGCCTGTGGCACTAGGTAAAAAGACTTTGGAGACTGGGGAGGGAGGCACCTCACCCGGAGGGGCTGGAAAAGACACCACTGTCTGATTGGATGACCTTGGAAAAGTCACTTCCCTGCTCCGGTTCTGCTTCTTTCTCTGTGGGGGATGTGGGAACCAGATGATCGCTCAAATCCCACCGCCCCTTTGTTTATATAACCTAATGGATGTCTGTAAACACATTCACGAACTCTAGTTGACTCTGGGTTCCAGATCCACCAGGGGCTGGCTCTGGGCCTTGCGCGGATCACTTCGTCTCTAGGTGCTTCCGCTGCCTCATCTATAAAGTGAGTGTGTCACTGACAGTCCTTGCTCTCCCTCCCAGGGGTTCGGGAAGAATTACGGGGGACAAAAGGGCAAGGGCGCCCTAGCAGCGCGGTTCCGACGCAGAGCACGACTGGTCTGACCCTGGCGCCGCCGCCGCCAGGTCAGGTCCACCAAGGCTCGTGTGGCCCTCCTCCCCTGAAGCGCTCGGGATCACCTCTGCCCAAGCGGGTGACCTCGGCTCGGCCCGGCAGAAATGGGAGGCCGGGACGACGGCGACCTTGGGCGGCTGCCTCCGGGGCCCCGCGTGCGCCGCTGCCTCTCACCAGTGTTCGGCACCTCCCGATACCAGGCGCGGTAGAGCTCGCGCACCCTCCGCTTGGCCTCGTTCATGTCCCGACTGAAAATGGGCTTCACCAAGGTGTTGGCCGCAGCAGCGCGGCGGAGGCCGCTTGCCGCCATCTTGAGAAAGAAACCACCTCCCAACTTCACCCCGTTTCAACCCGTAAGTCTGGCCGAGGGACAAATCTTTTTTCTCATTGGCTAAAACTTAAAGTCCCGCCCCTAAACTACTGGTGGGCGGGAGAACGGCTATGGGGCTCTCTGATTGGCTGAGAAGCCTCTCTCTCTCTCTCTCTCTGTCTCTCTCTCTCCCTCTCCCTCTCCCCCTCCCCCTCCCCCTCCCCTCCCCTCCCCCTCCCCCTCCCCCTCTCCCCCTCTCCCCCTCTCCCCCTCTCCCCCTCTCTCCCTCTCTGTGTGAGAGAGGCAGGTGGAGGCTGCGCAGGCTCACCTGCGGAATCTTACGCTCGGCCGTTGAACGTCCTAACGGTCGCCCGACCGCGCCGCCAGGGGCCGCTCGGGCCCAGGCCAGCCGTTGTGCCGCGAGTTGGCGCGTGCCTGCTGTCTGGCGTCCACTGCGTCACGCCCGCGAACTGCCCCGGGCGCTACTGTGGTAGCGCCCATCCACACGCACGTCGTGGATCTTCCGCGCTTGGGCCGTGGGCCCTGCTGAGGCAAGTAATGGCGCCTGGGCTGCTGTGGCGTTGGCCTGGCACCTCTGCGGCTTTTCCGCAATAACTTTTTTCCCACCTATAAACCAGCTCTTTTGAAGCGAGGTAGAGACGTGAAAGTGCTCTCCTGGCCTTGAGCTTCTGAGCTTCTCGGCCCTTCTCCACAGCCCAGGGAGGTGGGTTATATCATCAGCCCCATTTTAGACGGGGACGTTTTCATCCCAAACTCTGGATCTCTATGAAAAACAGCCCAGAGTTTTGGAGCTGGAAGGAACCTTAGGTCGTCCATTCTGGGTACCTCTCTCTTTCCTGGCATTTTTCTTTTTCTTTTCTTTTTTTTGGCCTTGCTGCAGGGCATGAGAGATCTTAGTTCCCCCACCAGGGATTGAACCCGCGCCCCTTGCAGTGGAAGCACAGAGTCTTAAGCACTGGACCAGCAGGGAAGTCCCTTTCCTAGCATTTTTCTACTGAGGATATCTCTGAACATCAAGGGGAGCCTGGAAGGGTAAAGGGAAAAATAACAGGTAACAACATGTCAGGCCGTGCGTAGATTTTCTACTTAGTCTTAGTTAATCTCATAGATCAGGTGGGTACTGTTAGCATCCCCATTTTACAGGTGAAGAAAGTGAGGTGGTGCAGCCTAGGTCACTTGCCATTTTAGGTTCTGCCCCAGACAGACTCCTGCCTGGAGTCCACTGGTCATTTCTGAAAATGCAGTTGATAGATACTTTGTGAGTTTTGGGGAAGCAGCAGGGGTCAGGGCTGAGCTTAGCTCTGGAACCCCAGCCAGCATGGGGGATGGCCCTGCATCTAGCCCAGTCTTACCCATTTTAAAGGGTAAAAAAATGGATTTTTTCCCTGTATTATTTTTTAAAATGTATTTGTACATTTAAATGAATTATGCATGAAAAGAAAGCTTGTAACATTGTGACTACCTAGAGGGGTGGGATAGGGAGGGTGGGAGGGAGATGCAAGAGGGAGGAGATACGGAGATACGTATATGTATAGCTGATTTACTTTGTTATAAAGCAGAAACTAACACACCATTGTAAAGCAATTATACTCCAATAAGCATGTTTAAAAAAAAAAGAGCTGAGGTGATAAAACAAAATGAGACAGTGTATCTATAGCCTGCTGTTAAAGGCATCTACTAGATATTAGTTAAGAAAGAACTTTTGAAATATAAAAATGTGGTAACTGTGAGATGGGGTAGTGGAAAGAAATAGGAACCAAGAATAAAAGCCTTCCCCAAAAGTTAAAAAAGCATGTAACATATGTAAGTGATAAAGCATGGTAGAATGGGAACTTTTGAACTTCAGTACCCACCTCAAGAAGTTGTAGTACAGTTAACATTTATGTATTGTGTACCATGCTCCTGGTAACCACTGTTTTACATTCTTCAGGCACATTAACTTGTTTAAGCCTTGAAACACACCTGTGAGATAGGTGCTGTTATACCCATTCTACAGATGAGGAAACTGAAACACAGAGGCTAAGTTACTTGACAGTACTGGGTTGAGACCCAGGTAGCTGACTCCAGAGTCTGCGCTCTACCTCTGATACCCACCTGTGTAATTCTGACCTGGTTCATGCTCCTGCCTCCTCTAGGAGTAACCACTGTCATGAGTTTAGTGTTTAATATTCTTATTCATTGAAAAAAAAAAGTCTCTAAAACAACTCACAACTGGGGGAAAATATTTGCAAATGGTATATTCCATAAAGGACTTGTATCTGGAATATATAAAAGACACAACTCAAAAAAAAATAGCCCAATTTAAAAATAAGCAAAGCTGACAACACCAAATGCTAATGAGGATGTAGAGCAGCAGGAACTCTCATTGCTGGTGCGAATACAGCTAGTTTGGAAGACAGTTCGGAAGACAGTTTGGCAGTTTCTTGCAAAACTAGCATACTCTGTACTTCCCTGGCAGTCCAGTGGTTAAAACTCTGTGCTTTCACCACAGGGGGCTTGGGTTCGATCCCTGGTCCAGGAGCTAAGATCCCACATGCTGTGAGGGGCAGCCAAAAAAAACCCAAAACGAACAAACAAAAAAACTAGCATACTCTTACCATATAATCCAGTAATCACACACCTTGGTATTTACCCAGATGAGTTGAAAACTTATGTCCACACAAAAACCTGCACATGGATGTTTATAACAGTTTTATTCATGATTGTCAAAAGTTGGAAGCCACAAAGGCGGCCTTCAGGAGGTGAACAAATAAACTGTGGTACATGCAGACAGTGGAATATTCTGGAGCATTAGAAAGAAATGAGTCATGAAAAGACATGGAGGAAACTTTAATGGATATTACTAAGTAAAAGAAGCCAATCTGAAAAGGCTACATACTGTATGATTCTAGCTATATGACATACTAGAAAAAGGCAAAACTATGGAGCCAATAAAAAGATCATTGGTTGTCAGGGACTAGGGTAGAAAGAGGGATGAATAGGTACAACACAGAGGGTTTTTAGGTCAGAAACCATTCTGAATGATGCTATAATGGTGAATACATGTCATTATATACTTGTCCAAACCCACAGAGTGAACCCGAATGTAAACTGTGGACTTTGGATGGCAATGATGTGTCAATCTAGGTTCTTCCATTGCAACAAATATAGCACTCTGATGGGGCATGTTGGTAGTGGGGGAGGCTGGAGGGTGGGCAGGGCAAGGGGTATATGGAAACTCTGTACTTTGCACTTAGTTTTTCTGTGAACTTAAAACTGCTCTTAAAAAAATAGCCTTTTTTTTTTAAATGGGCAAAGGCTTTGAATAGCTGTTTTTCTCAAGAAGTGATACAAATGACCAATAATACATGAAAAGACACTCAGCGTTCATTAGGTAAATGCAAATCAAAACCGTAAGATACCATTTCTCACCCACTAGAATTCCTAAAATAGAAAACAGACAACAGTCAGTGTTGGTGGGGACATGGAGAAATTGGAACCCTCGTACGTTGCTGATGGGAATGTAAAATGGTACAGCTACTTTGGAAAACAGTCTGGCAGTTTCTTAAAAAGGTAAACATGGACTTACTATATGATCCAGCAATTCCAATCCTAGTATCTACCCAGGAGAAATGAAAAGATTTGTCCACACAAAGACTTGTATGTGAATTGTTATAGCAGCATTAGTCACAATAGCTAAAAAGTAGAAACAGCCCCAAAGTCTATCAACTGGATATACCAAAAAAAATTTTTTTAAGTGGATAAACAAAGTATGGTACATCCATACAATAGAAAACTCTTCAGCCAGGATGAACCTTGAAAACATTATGCTCAGAGAAAGAAGATAGACACACAACAATACAGTATGATAGCATTTGTATGAAGGGTTCAGGAAAGGCAAATCTATAGAGACAGAAAGTAGATTAGTGAGCTGAGTAGAAATGAGGAGCAGATGTGTAGCATGAGGTTTCTGTTCAGGCTGATGGAAATGCCCTAAAATTAGTTCATGGTGATCGTGTACAGCTTTGTAAATATACTAAAATTTATTGAATTGTACACTTAAAATGGGTGAAGAATGAATTTTATGGTATGAAAACTATATCTCAGTGAAGCTGTTGGAAAAAAATGGTCTCAGGACTTCCCTGGCGGTCCAGTGGTTAAGACTCCGCACTTCCAATGCAGGGGGCGCGGGTTCGATCCCTCGTCAGGGAACTAAGATCTCACATGCCACACAGCGCAGCCAAAAAAAAAAAAGGTCTGATGATTTTTCAAATGTGTAAAGTCCAGTGTGTCTTAATAATGCCTTCTTCCTTTCATCACCTTAAAAAAGGAAAAAACCCTATTTGTCCTTATTAAAAACAATTATTTTAGAAAATTGGACAGGATAGCACAGTACAGAAAATAAATATCCTCTGTAAAATTAGAGGCAATGTAGCATATAGTGAAAAAAATTTATTGTCAGTCCCTGATATCAGTTACAAGCTGCATGTTACCTTTCCTCCATGAACATTGGTTTCTGCATCTGTAAAACGGGCATAACAATGGCTACCACACAGGGTTGAGAGGATTAAATGAGATAATGTATATACTATGAAGTGCCTGGAAGAGTGTCTGCTTCACACAGATGTTTGATAAATGTCAGTTTTCTTTCCTTTGCCTACTAATCAGATTATGAGAATCCCGTTAACTTTCTTTAGCCTCAATCCCTACAACACATTTACAGAGTATATCCTAGTGACCAAGAACCAGTGGAGGGTGGTAGTCTTGTTGAGGTGGGAGGGTTGGAATGCACCCAGGGCATTGCCTAGATGCTGTGTTTGCATCTTAAGCCCCCATTTTTTACTTACATTATATGTTATGGATTAATACAAATAGAGATTTCTAAAGGTGATTTTATGAACATTTAACCCAAGATTTTCAATTTAACCCAAATTTTTCAATTTTCTGTAGAAAAGAATATTACTTTTTTTTGGTAGGGGACATTGATGTACATATAGGTTAAGAACTAACCACTATCCCTAGCCACCTCTCACCACTGTCGTTGGTGCCCAGTGAATGTTAAATTGGGTTGAATTGAAGACCTCAGCATTTAAGATACTTATGCTGTTGGTAGTGGAGTGAGAACTAGATCCCAGAATTGTTTTTTTAAGATTTTTTTGATGTGGACCATTTTAAAGTCTTTATTGAATTTGTTACAATATTGCTTCCGTTTTATGTTTTGGTTTTTTGGCCTCGAGCCATGTGGCATCTTAGCTCCCCGAATAGGGATCGAACCCACACCCCCTGCACTGGAAGGCAAAGTCTTAACCACTGGACTTCCAGGGAAGTCCCAGCTCCCAGAATTTTTTACGTGGGTTCGGTGTTGTTCTTCTACTCCATCCCTCCTCTCACCCCACTTTTGGCCTTGATTTAAAGCTTTTCTATCTAAAATGGTTGCATCCTTCTTCCTGAGACCACCACCTTAGAGTCAGAGATTTGAGCAGAGGGTGTTTTGGGTTCCAGTGGTATATGGGATCATGGGGTCCCAAGATGGAAGCAAAAGCAACGGGGAGGTATCAGGAATTGATCCATCAGGGCCAAGATATATAGCCACATGCCTTATACTCAGCCTTTTCTTTCTGGCCCCTGTAGGGAAGGGAAAGCAGCTTTTATAATTTTCCCTGTATTATGCTACACATTTTAAATTAAACTTTTAAGATAATTATAGATTCACATGTATAAGAAATAACACAGAAAAGTCAAATGTACCCTTTACCCAGTTTTTCCCAATGGTAACATATTGTAAAACAATAGTACTGTATCGCAACAAGGATACTGACATTGATATAATCAAGATACAGAACATTTCCATCACCACAAGGATCCCTCATGTCATCCTTTTCCTTCCTTAGTCCCTCCCTAATAAAGGGACTCCATTTTTATAATTTTGTTATTTGAAGAATGTTTTATAAATGGAATCATACAGTATGCAGCCTTTTGGATGGGCTTTTTTTTTTTTTCACTCAGCATAATTCTCTTGAGATTCATCCAGGTTGATATATGTATCAGTGGTTTATTCCTTCTTATTTCTGAGTAGTATTCCATGGTATGGATTTACCACAGTTTAACCATTCACCCCTTAAAGGACATCTGGGTTGTTTCCAGTTTTGGGCTATTATAAGTAAAACTGTACGTATTTGTGTACAGCTTTTGTGTTAACACAAGCCTTCATTTCTTTAGTATAAATGCCCAGTAGTGCAATTGCTGGGTTATGTGTTTGTTGCATATTTAATTGTGTAAGAAACTATTAAATTGTTTTCCAGAGCAGCTGTACCATTTTGCATTCTGATTAGCAATATATGAGTGACCCAGTTCCTGTTCTGCTTTTGGTGAAGCAACTTTTTAATTTTAGCCATTTGATAGATGTGTAGGAATAGCTCATTATTGTTTTAATTTGCATTTCACTTATGGCTAGTGATGTTGACATCCTTTCATGTGCTTATTTCCCATCTTATATTTTCTCTAGTGAAATGGCTTTTCATGTCTTTTGCCCATATTCTAATTAAATTGTTTACCTGTTGAGTTTTGAGAGTTCTTTATATGTTCTAGGTGCTAGTTCTTTGTCAGATACATGGTTTGCAAACATTTTCTACCACTCTGTAGCTTGATTTTTCATCTTTTCCGCACGGTCTTTCACAGAGCAGGAGTGTTTAATTTTGATGAAAGCCAATTTATAATTTTTTTTCCTTTTGTGGACTGTGCTTTTGGTGTCAAGTTTAAGAACCCTAGCCCTAGGTCCAGAAGATTTTCTATGATTGTTTTCCTAAGAGTTTTATGTTTTACATTTAAGTACATGGCCCATTTTGAGTTAATTTTCATATAAGCTGTTAGATTTAGATTGAGGGGTTTTGTTTTGTTTTGTTTTTGCCTATGGATGTCTGATTACTCCAGAACCATTTGTTGAAAAGCCAGCTTTCCTCCACTGAATTGCTTTTGCACCCTTATCAAAATTCAGTTAAAAGCTACAATAATCAAAACAGTATGGTATTGGCATAAAAAACGAACAGACAGATCAACAAAACAGGAAAAGAATGAAAAGGAAAAAAGAAGAAAATCTTGACATTTGTGACAACATGGATGGATCTCAAGAAAGACAAATACCATATGATTTCACTCATATGTAGAATCTAAAAAACAAAACAAAACAAAAAAAAGCAAGCAAAAAACAATGAGCAAATAAAACAAAAACAAACTCATAGATACAGAGAACAGATTGGTGATTATCAGAGCAGAAGGGAGCTGGAAGGTAGGCGAAATGGGTGAAGAGGGTCAATTGTATGGTGATGGATGGTAACTAGACTTTTGGTGGTGATCACTTTGTAGCGTATACAGATATCAGATTATAATGTTGTACAACTGAAACTCATAAAATGTAATATACCAATTTTACCTCCAAAAAAAAAGTCAGTTGAGCCTATCAGTTGGTGACAAATTCTCTTGGTTTTCCTTCATCTGAGAATTTCCTGATTTCCCTCAGCATTCCTGAAGGATATTTTCAATGGATATGGGATTCTGGATTGACATTTCAACACTTGAAAAGTATTGTGTCACTTCCTTCTGGCCTCTATGGCCTCTAATGAGAAATTAGCTGTCATTCAAATTGATTTTTCTCATATAGGTCCTAGATTTGTTTTTCTCTGGCTACTCTCAAGGTTTCTCCTTTATTTTAGTTATAATATCCAAAGTATGTAAAGAATCAGTAGCAAAACAAATGAACAGAGAAACCAAATAACCCAATTAAAAAATGGGTGAAGGACCTGAATAGACATTTCTCCAGAGAAGATATATGAAAGGCCAACAGGTACGTGAAAAGATGCTCAACATCACTAGTCATTGAGAAAATGCAAATTAAAACCACAATGAGATATCACCTCATGCCTGTTAGAATGGCCATCATCAAAAAAACAAGAGATAACAAATCATGGCACGGTTGTGAAAGGAAAAGGAAACCCTGTTGGTGGGATTGTAAATTGGCACAGCCACTATGAAACACACTATGGAGGATCCTTAAAAAATTAAGAATTAGAATTACCATATAATCCAGCTATTCCATTTCTGGGAATGTAGCCAAAGGAGATGAAAACACCAACTTGAAAAGATATCTGCATCCCCACGTTCATAGCAGCATTATTTATAATAGACAAGACATGGAAGCAACATAAGTGTCCACTGATGATGGATGAACGGATAAAGAAGTTGTGGTCTAAATATACAATGGAATATTATTCAGACATGAAAAAACAGGAAATCCTACCATTTGCAACAGCATGGATGGACCTTGAAGGCATTATGCTAAGTGAAATAAGTCATACAGAGAAAGAAAAATACTGTATGATCTCACTTACATGTGGAATCTAAAAACAAAAAAAAAAACCCCCCAAGTCACAGAGGCAGAGGGTAGAGAGAGGGGGAATTAGAGAAAGGAGGTCAAAAGGTACAAATTTCCAGTTTTAAGATAAATGAGTACTAGGAATGTAATACACAACATGACTATAGCTTACACTGCTCTATGATACATAGGAAAGTCCTTAAGAGTAAATCCTAAGAGTTCTCATCATAAGGAGAAATTTTTTTTTCTTTTTATTGTATCTATATGAGAAGATGGATGTTAGCTGAACCTACTGTGGTAATTATTTCACAATATATATAAATAAAACCATCATGCTGTATGTGTTAAAATTTTACAGTGATGTATGTCAATTTCTCAGTAAAACTGGAAACAAAAAACTAAACAAAAAAATAATATAATATCATCAGGATTTTGATTGAGATTGCATTGAATATGGATTATAATTGAATATAGAAATGACATCTTGGAAATTCCCTGGCTGTCCAGTGGTTAGGACTCTGTGCTTTCACTGCTGAGGGTGTGGGTTCAATCCCTGGTGGGGGAACTAAGATCCCACAAGCTGTGGGTGTGGCCCCCCCGAAAAAAAATGACATCTTTATACTGCTGAGTTTTCCTAACAGGGAACATAGAATGCTTTACACATAGTATGTGTATGTATATTCAGACCCTAAGAGAAACTCAAGACCTTTGGATGGGGATCAGAGAACAGAGCATTTGTTGCTCACAAAGCATCTTGTACCTGTTCCCCACACTAATTCTATTTTCTGCTGTGTCTGCTGTTAACCCATTTGGTCCAGTGAGTTCTTAATGTCAGATATTGTATTTTGTTCTAGAATGTCTGTGTTATCTATTGCTATGAACAAATTACCTCAAAACTTATCAGCTAAAACAACAAACATTTATTATCTCATGGTTTCCTAGGGACCAGGAATCCAGGTGAGGCTTAGCTGTGTGCCTCTGGCTCAAGGTCCCTCATGAGGTGGTCATCAGTCAGCTGGCACTGTGGTATCATTGAGGGCTCACCTGGGCTGGGGAAGAGAGTGTGAGGTGGCATCCACTTCGTGGTTGTTGGCAGGCCTTGGGCCCTCATCACTTGGGGCTCTCCACAGGGCTGCCTCATTATAAGGCAACTGTTTTCCCCCATAGCAAGTGTTCAGAGAGTGAGAGTGAGTACAGTGTTCAAGATGGAAGCCACAGTCTTTTTGTAAACTTATTTTGGAAGTGACATCTCACGTCTACCAAATTTATTCAATAAATCCAGACCACACCCAAATGAATACTAGGAAGTGGAGATTATTAGTGACTATCTTAGAGGCTGTCCTACCACAGTGTCTATTTGATTTTTTACTGATTTGAATTCTCTGTTGAATTACTCTAGCTCTTCATCTGTTTTGTCTATCTTTTTGTCTTATTTTCTTTAACATGCTAATCATAGCCATTTTTAAAAGTCCCTATCTGCTAACTCCAATATCTAGATTATCCCTGGGTCAACTTCTTTGACTGTTTATCTCTTAATTATCAGTTAATTTTTCCTCCTTCTTTATAAGTTTAGTAACTTTTAACAAAAATATTTATTTATTTGGTTGCACTGGGTCTTAGTTGCAGCTTGCTGGCTCCTTAATTGTGGCAGGCGGGCTCCTTAGTTGTGGCTCATCAGCTCCTTAGTTGCAGCACGTGGGCTCCTTAGTTGTGACATGCATGTGGGATCTAGTTCCCTGACTAGGGATTGAACCCAGGCCCTCTGCATTAGGAGCGCAGAGTCTTAACCACTGTGCCACTAGGGAAGTCCCAAAGTTTAGTAACTTTTATTGTTAGCTGGACATCATGGATATGTTGTAGATTATGTTAATTTTTCTCTAAAGGAATATCAAGAAAAATAATAGATACATGTATATGTATAACTGAATCACTTTGCTGTACACCTGAAACTAACACAACATTGTAAGTCAACTATACTCCAATATAAAATAAACGTTTTTTTAAAACCACAAAAAAATAAAAAAGGAACATCAAGTTTTGTTTTGGCAGGCTTTGAGGCTTGAATTTAGGTTTCAGTTGTTTGGAAGTATTTTAGTTTTGCCCATAGTTGTAGATGCAGTCCTTATTCCTAGGGGATGCTTTTCTGGAGTCTTAACTGAATGCCTGGAGTATGCACCAAAATCTCTTCACTTTGGCCAGGCCCAGTCTCCAATGTCATCCAGCACTATGTGACTCTGAATTTCCCCATGTGCTCTCAGCTCCCCGAAGTTGTATGCTACGCTGTCTTATCTGCTCAGCCCAGCAGGTGGCCAAGGACTCCAACATCTATACTCAGACCTTTCAGGCTCTTTGCCTATGGTTACCTCCACTTCACTTCCCTGACCCTCAAATTCTGTGACACTAGCAGCCCTAAACCCCAGGCTCTGCCTCTTATACCCAGTAAGAATTCTGCTCCCTGTCTTGGCTCGACCACTCCAGGTCACACTTAGGGAAGTACCCTCAGGAGAAAATCTGCATTGGTTGCTCTCCATGCCTAAAAGTAGTTGAATGTATTTTGTCCCCTTTTATGTTTTATGTTTGTTTATTGTGCAAAGGTAAATCCAATACCAGCTACTCCCTCACGGCTGAAACTTTTAAGTCTTTGAAAAGCCTTAGTGGGAAGCCGATATTTCACCAGCTCTATTTTTTTTTTTTTTTTTTTGGTACGCGGGCCTCTCACTGTTGTGGCCTCTCCCGCTGCGGAGCACAGGCTCCGGACACGCAGGCTCAGCGGCCATGGCTCACGGGCCCAGCCGCTCCGCGGCATGTGGGATCCTCCCAGACCGGGGCATGAACCTGTGTCCCCTGCATCAGCAGGCGGACCCCCAACCACCACGCCACCAGGGAAGCCCACACCAGCTCTATTTTTATTTCCACTGTGCTGTTTCTTTTCCCTAATAGACAATTCACTTTTATGGGTGCCATATCCTCTCTTATCTTTTTGAGGATTTTAATATTTACTTTAAAGTCTCTTTTGATTTTCTCTATTAACTCTTTTCCTTAGTCATTAGTTTTTTTTTGTTTGTATAGCATTGTGCCTCTCTTTTCTACTGTTGGTTTTCTTCAAATATTTGGCAAGTTCTGGCTAAGTGCTCAAGTCTGTCTTTGAGATTCTCTGATGGATTCTCTTTGAATGGTTTTATTTACTGTGAAGTGGCATTAGTCTCTGTGGAGTCAAGATAAGACATTGCTAGGCAGGGTACACTTGTGGTTAGACTTCGGGATAATGGGGGTCCCCAGACCTGCTGGGTGTTACCAGCCATCCAGCAAGGGGCCTCACAATCATTGCTCTCACCTGGTGGTTGATGCATCTGTTTTTGTCTGCTTGCCACAGGTGGGGAAAGAGAGGAAGTCAGTCATCTTTTTGCTTCACATGAATCCCCAAACCAATCATCCCAATAAGTTTCTCTCCTGCTCCCCAGATCTGTCACTCTGACGGACAGAGACTCCCAGGGACTCTCTGCCTCTCACAGTGATGTTCTCCTGCCTGTATTTTGTTCTTTGGTTTCCTCTGTCAACTGCATCCTGCCTGCCTTCCATTTCTGAGAGATTCCTTATGGCTTCTGGTTCAACAGGGTACCACATTTTGCTTTCCAGCGCTATTATGGATTTATTTAAAGATCTACTTTCTTTTACCTCTGTTGTTTGAGGTAGGAGAGAGAGGCACCGCACACAGATGGCAGTCTGATGTCTGGCCTTAGTGGCTCCTGAGAACCTTTCTGTTGTCTTGACACCGAAAGCTGACTTGGCTCAGCATAGAATTCTTGAGTCACAATCATTTTCCCTCAAAACTCTGTAGAACATGACTACACTGTCCTTTAACATTTCGTATTTCACGTGGTAATTCTTATGGCATTCTGATTTCTGATTCTTTTTTCTTTTTAGGTAACCTTTTTTTTTTTCCTGCCTTAATGTTTTCTTGTTCTTTACGTTCAAAAATCTTAACCAGGATATGTATACATATGGAAAGCTTGGTGTTACTTTTGCCTCATTAAGTCAATTTAAAATTATATGATTTAAGGGTCAAGGCTTCCTTCACTTCAAGGAATTACATTTGCACCTTTGTCTAAAATCAACTGACAATATATGGGTCTATATCTAGACTCTATTCTGTTCCATCTCTCTTGACATCAGCAATCTCATACTGTCTTGATTACTGTCCAACTTTACTTTTACAAAATTCTAGGTTGTTGGCACTTCCATATGGACTTTAGGAACAGCATATCAATTTCAACTACCAAAAAAGTTTGCTGAAAATTTTATTGAGATTACACTGAATCTATAGATCAATTTGAGTGTGGAATTCACATTTTAATAGTTTTGAATCTTCTGATTCACGACCTTGGTTTATCTCTTCATTTATTTAGGTCTTTAATTTCTTTCAATAATGTTTTGTAGTTTTTAGTGTACAGATCTTCCACATATTTTTTGTCAGAGTATTTCATATTTTTGATGCTATAATAAATGATATTTTTAAAATTTCAATTCCCAATTGTTCAGTGCTATAAACAACTGACTTTTAATACATTTGTTTAAGAGCACTTTTAGGTTCACAACAAATACAATTGGTTTTTACATATTGATCTTATATCCTTCACTTTGCTAAACTCTGGTAGCTTTTTGGATGATCCCACAGGATTTTATACACAATCATGTTGTCTGCAAAATAAAGGCAGTTTTATTTCTTCCTTTCCAATCTGATTACCTTTTACTTCTCTCTTTTATTTTTTAATTTTAATCTTTGTAGTTCATTGAAAGAGGTGATCATCATTTAATGGCTGATTGTATCAAATCTGAAAAACATTAGTATAATCAATGAGCAAAATTATGATATAGATGCAAGTGAGAGGTTTTTGTCTCATTTGCAATTTGCAGCATAAATTGATGAGGGAATGTTAACACAAGTAGTTTTGTAAGTTATACATGTAAAGGGCTGAATCATCGCAGTCATGAGGTTCTGACTCTAGAAATCTGTTACTAAAAGTATACAATTTGACTTCAGGAAAAAAATCAACAAGTGATAATAAATCAGATTTTAGGTTGGTTACTGGACTAGATTAAGCATGGTAAGGGAAGTCTGATATTATACTTCTTCTTTGACATCGTTGCCCCATTCAGGAGTGTGGTAGGTTTACCGATGGTGTAAGGGATAATTACTTCTATTTCTTAACTTAGTTCACTGTCTAAAACTTCCAGTACAATGTTGCATAGAAGCAATGAGGGCAAACATCCTTGCCTTATTCCTGAATTTAAGGGGAAAACCTTCAGTATTTTACCATCGGGTATATTGTTAGCTCTAAGTTTTTCATAGATGTCCTTCATCAGGTTGAGGATGTTCTAACTACTCCTAGTTTGCTGGGAGATTTTTTTCAGGAACAGATGTTGATTTTGTCAAATGTTTTTTATGCATCTGTTGAGATAATCATATGATTTTTGTTTTTTAGTCTATTAATATGGTGAATTATATTGATTGGTTTTTGAATGTTGAATCAACCTTGCATTCCCGAGGGTAAACTCCTTTGGTAATGATGTATTATCTTTTTATATGTTGTTGTTTTCAATTTGCTAAGATTTTGTAAATAATATTTGCATCAATGTTTATGAGGGATGTTGTTTTGTAGTTTTCTCATGTCATCTTTGTCTGGTTTTGATATCAGATAATGCTGCACTCATAAAACAAGATGGGAAGTATTTCCTCCTTTTTTTCTGGAAGAGTTTGTGTAAAATTGGTATTATTTCTTCCTCAGAAGTTTGGTAGAATTTACTAGTAAAGCCATGTGGACCTGAAGTTTTCTTTGTGGGAAAGTTAAATAAATTCAATGTCTTTAATAGATATAGAGTTATTCAGGTTATATATTTCTTCTTGCATGAGCTTTGGTACTTTGTGTCTTTTAAAGATTTTGTCCATGTCATCTATGTTGTCAAACTTATCCGCATAGCATTGTTCATAATGTTCCCTTATTTTAGTATCTATAGAATCTGCATCAGTCACCTTTATCATTCTTGATATTGATAATTCGCATCTTATTCATTTTTTCCTGATCTAGTCTATCTAGAGGATTGTACACTTTGTTGAGCTTTTGGTTTTATTGACTTTTTTCTTTTCTTTGTCTGTTTTCTATTTCATTTCTTTTCACTCTGATTTTTAAAATTTCTTGTGCTTACGTTGGCTTTTATTTGCTCTTCCATTTCTAGTTTCTTAAAGTAGAAACTGAGGTCATTGATTTGAGACATTTCTTATTTTCTTTTTTAATTAATTATTTATTGAACTATAGTTGATTTACAATGTTGTGTTAATTTCTGGTGTAGAGCAAAGTGATTCAGTTATACATATTCTTTTTTATATTCTTTTCCATTACAGTTTATTACAGGATGTTGAATTATAGTTCCCTGTGCTATACAGTAGAACCTTGTTTTTTATTTTTTAATTTTTTTTTACTTTTTGGCTGTGCCACGTGGCATGCAGGATCTTAGTTCCCTGACGCCCCCATGCCCCCTGCAGTGAAACCCACGCACCCTGCAGTGAAAGTGCAGAGCCTTAACCACTGGACTGCCAGGGAAGTCCCATGTTTATCTATTTTATATATAGTGGTTTGTATCTGCTAACCCCAAACTCCTAATTTATCCCTCCCCCCACCCTCTTTACTCTTTGGTAACCATAAGCTTATTTTCTAGAGACATTTCTTATTTTCTAATATAGGTGTTTTTTAGTGCTATAAATTTCCCTCCATGTACTGCTTTAGCTGCATCCCACAAATTTTGATATTTTTTCTTTTCTTTCAGTTCAAAATGCTTTCTAACTTTCCTTTTGATTTTTTATTTCATATATATACATATATATATATATGTATACACACACACACACACACACACACACACACACACACACATATATATATTTTAGCTGCACTGCAAATCCTGTGGGATCTTAGTTGCCTGACCAGGGATTGAACCCAGGCCCTTGGCAGTGAGCACAGAGTTCTAACCACTATACTGCCAGGGAATTCCCTATTTCACACATATATTATTTATGTATTTATTTATTTTTGAATTTTATTTTATTTATTTTTTTTATACAGCAGGTTCTTATTAGTTATCCATTTTATACATATTAGTGTATACATGTTAATCCCAATCTCCCAATTCATCACACCACCACCTCACCTCCCCTGCCACTTTCCCCCCTTGGTGTCCATACGTTTGTTCTCTACATCTCATACACATATATTATTTAAAGGTGTGTTGTTTAGTATCCAATTATTTGGGGATTTTTCTAGGATCTTTCTGTTACTAATTTATAATTTAATTCCATGTGGTCAGAGAATGTACTTGAAATTACTTAAATCTTTTATTTTTTTTTAATTTTATTTATTTATTTATTTATTTTTTAACGTCTTTATTGGAGTATAATTGCTTTACAATGGTATGTTAGTTTCAGCTTCACAACAAAATGAATCAGTTATATATATACATATATTCCCATATCTCTTCCCGCTTGCGTCTCCCTCCCTCCCACCCTCCCTATCCCACCCCTCCAGGCGGTCACAAAGCACCGAGCTGATCTCCCTGTGCTATGCAGCTGCTTCCCACTAGCTATCTACCTTACGTTTGGTAGTGTATATATGTCCATGCCTCTTTATCGCTTTGTCACCGTTTACCCTTCACCCTCCCCATAGCCTCAAGTCCATTCTCTAGTAAGTCTGTGTCTTTATTCCTGTTTCACCCCTAGGTTTTTCATGACATTTTTTTTTCTTAAATTCCATATATATGTGTTAGCATACGGTATTTGTCTCTCTCTTTCTGACTTACTTCACTCTGTATGACAGACTCTAGGTCTATCCACCTCATTACAAATAGCTCAATTTTGTCTCTTTTTATGGCTGAGTAATATTCCATTGTATATATGTGCCACATCTTCTTTATCCATTCATCCGATGATGGACACTTAGGTTGTTTCCATCTCTGGGCTATTGTAAATAGAGCTGCAATGAACATTTTGGTACATGACTCTTTTTGAATTATGGTTTTCTCAGGGTATATGCCCAGTAGTGGGATTGCTGGGTCATATGGTAGTTCTATTTGTAGCTTTTTAAGGAACCTCCATACTGTTCTCCACAGTGGCTGTATCAATTTACATTCCCACCAACAGTGTAAGAGGGTTCCCTTTTCTCCACACCCTCTCCAGCATTTATTGCTTCTAGATTTTTTGATGATGGCCATTCTGACTGGTGTGAGATGATATCTCATTGTAGTTTTGATTTGCATTTCTCTAATGATTAGTGATGTTGAGCATTCTTTCATGTGTTTGTTGGCACTCTGTATATCTTCTTTGGAGAAATGTCTATTTAGGTCTTCTGCCCATTTTTGGATTGGGTTGTTTGTTTTTTTGTTATTAAGCTGCATGAGCTGCTTATAAATTTTGGAGATTAATCCTTTGTCAGTTGCTTCATTTGCAAATATTTTCTCCCATTTTGAGGGTTGTCTTTTGGTCTTCTTTATGGTTTCCTTTGCTGCGCAAAAGCTTTTAAGTTTCATTAGGTCCCATTTGTTTACTTTTGTTTTTATTTCCATTTCTCTAGGAGGTGAGTCAAAAAGGACCTTGCTGTGATTTATGTCATAGAGTGTTCTGCCTATGTTTTCCTCTAAGAGTTTGATAGTTTCTGGCCTTATATTTAGGTCTTTAATCCATTTTGAGCTTATTTTTGTGTATGGTGTTAGGGAGTGATCTAATCTCATACTTTTACATGTAGCTGTCCAGTTTTCCCAGCACCACTTATTGAATAGGCTGTCCTTTCTCCACTGTACATTTCTGCCTCCTTTGTCAAGGATAAGGTGACCATATGTGCGTGGGTTTATCTCTGGGCTTTCTATCCTGTTCCATTGATCTATATTTCTGTTTTTGTGCCAGTACCATACTGTCTTGATTACTGTAGCTTTGTAGTATAGTCTGAAGTCAGGAAGCCTGATTCCTCCAGCTCCATTTTTCGTTCTCAAGATTGCTTTGGCTATTCAGGGTCTTTTGTGTTTCCATACAAATTGTGAAATTTTTTGTTCTAGTTCTGTGAAAAATGCCAGTGGTAGTTTCATAGGGATTGCATTGAATCTGTAGATTGCTTTGGGTAGTAGAGTCATTTTCACAATGTTGATTCTTCCAATCCAAGAACATGGTATATCTCTCCATCTATTTGTATCATCTTTAATTTCTTTCATCAGTGTCTTATAATTTTCTGCATACAGGTCTTTTGTCTCCTTAGGTAGGTTTATTCCTAGGTATTTTATTCTTTTTGTTGCAATGGTAAATGGGAGTGTTTTCTTGATTTCACTTTCAGATTTTTCATCCTTAGTGTATAGGAATGCCAGAGATTTCTGTGCATTAATTTTGTATCCTGCTACTTTACCAAATTCATTGATCAGCTCTAGTAGTTTTCTGGTAGCATCTTTAGGATTCTCTATGTATAGTATCATGTCATCTGCAAACAGTGACAGCTTTACTTCTTCTTTTCCGATTTGGATTCCTTTTATTTCCTTTTCTTCTCTGATTGCTGTGGCTAAAACTTCCAAAACTATGTTGAATAAGAGTGGTGAGAGTGGGCAACCTTGTCTTGTTCCTGATCTTAGTGGAAATGCTTTCAGTTTTTCACCATTGAGGACGATGTTGGCTGTGGGTTTGTCATATATGGCCTTTATTATGTTGAGGAAAGTTCCCTCTATGCCTACTTTCTGCAGGGTTTTTATCATAAATTGGTGTAGAATTTTGTCAAAAGCTTTCTCTGCATCTATTGAGATGATCATATGGTTTTTCTCCTTCAATTTGTTAATATGGTGTATCACGTTGATTGATTTGCGTATATTGAAGAATCCTTGCATTCCTGGAATAAACCCCACTTGATCATGGTGTATGATCCGTTTAATGTGCTGTTGGATTCTGTTTGCTAGTATTTTGTTGAGGATCTTTGCATCTATGTTCATCAGTGATATTGGCCTGTAGTTTTCTTTCTTTGTGACATCCTTGTCTGGTTTTGGTATTAGGGTGATGGTGGCCTCGTAGAATGAGTTGGGGAGTGTTCCTCCCTCTGCTATATTTTGGAAGAGTCTGAGAAGGATAGGTGATAGCTCTTCTCTAAATGTTTGATAGAATTCGCCTGTGAAGCCATCTGGTCCTGGGCTTTTGCTTGTTGGAAGATTTTTAATCACAGTTTCAATTTCAGTGCTTGTGATTGGTCTGTTCATATTTTCTATTTCTTTCTGATTCAGTCTTGGCAGGTTGTGCCTTTCTAAGAATTTGTCCATTTCTTCCAGGTTGTCCATTTTATTGGCATAGAGTTGCTTGTAGTAATCTCTCATGATCTTTTGTATTTCTGCAGTGTCAGTTGTTACTTCTCCTTTTTCATTTCTAATTCTATCGATTTGAGTCTTCTCCCTTTTTTTCTTGATGAGTCTGGCTAATATTTATCAATTTTGTTTATCCTTTCAAAGAACCAGCTTTTAGTTTTATTGATCTTTGCTATTGTTTCCTTCATTTCTTTTTCATTTATTTCTGATCTGATTTTTATGATTTCTTTCCTCCTGCTAACTTTGGGGGTTTTTTTGTTCTTCTTTCTCTAATTGCTTTAGGTGCAAGGTTAGGTTGTTTATTCGAGATGTTTCCTGTTTCTTAAGGTAAGATTGTATTGCTACAAACTTCCCTCTTAGAACTGCTTTTGCTGCATCCCATAGATTTTGAGTCGTCGTGTCTCCATTGTCATTTGTTTCTAGGTATTTTTTGATTTCCTCTTTGATTTCTTCAGTGATCACTTCGTTATTAAGTAGTGTATTGTTTAGCCTCCATGTGTTTGTATTTTTTACAGATCTTCTCCTGTAATTGATATCGAGTCTCATAGCGTTGTGGTCGGAAAAGATACTTGATACAATTTCAATTTTCTTAAATTTACCAAGGCTTGATTTGTGACCCAAGATATGATCTATCTTGGAGAATGTTCCATGAGCACTTGAGAAAAATGTGTATTCTGTTGTTTTTGGATGGAATGTCCTATAAATATCAATTAACTCCATCTCGTTTAATGTATCATTTAAAGCTTGTGTTTCCTTATTTATTTTCATTTTGGATGATCTGTCCATTGGTGAAAGTGGGGTGTTAAAGTCCCCTACTATGAATGTGTTACTGTCGATTTCCCCTTTTATGGTTGTCAGTATTTGCCTTATGTATTGAGGTGCACCTATGTTGGGTGCATAAATATTTACAATTGTTATATCTTCCTCTTGGATCGATCCCTTGATCATTATGTAGTGTCCTTCTTTGTCTCTTCTAATAGTCTTTGTTTTAAAGTCTATTTTGTCTGATATGAGAATTGCTACTCCAGCTTTCTTTTGGTTTCCATTTGCATGAAATACCTTTTTCCATCCCCTTACTTTCAGTCTGTATGTGTCTCTAGGTCTGAAGTGGGTCTCTTGTAGACAGCAAATATATGGGTCTTGTTTTTGTATCCATTCAGCCAATCTGTGTCTTTTGGTGGGAGCATTTAGTCCATTTACATTTAAGGTAATTATCGATATGTGTGTTCCCATTCCCATTTTCTTAATTGTTTTGGGTTCGTTATTGTAGGTCTTTTCCTTCTTTTGTGTTTCTTGCCTAGAAAAGTTCCTTTAGCAGTTGTTGTAGAGCTGGTTTGGTGGTGCTGAACTCTCTCAGCTTTTGCTTGTATGTAAAGGTTTTAATTTCTCCATCAAATCTGAATGAGATCCTTGCTGGGTAGAGTAATCTTGGTTGCAGGTTTTTCTCCTTCAACACTTTCACTGCCACTCCCTTCTGGCTTGCAGAGTTTCTGCTGAAAGATCAGCTGTTAACCTTATGGGGATTCCCTTGTGTGTTATTTGTTGTTTTTCCCTTGCTGCTTTTAATATGTTTTCTTTGTATTTAATTTTTGACAGTTTGATTAATATGTGTCTTGGCGTATTTCTCCTTGGATTTATCCTGTATGGGACTCTCTGTGCTTCCTGGACTTGATTAACTATTTCCTTTCCCATATTAGGGAAGTTTTCAACTATAATCTCTTCAAATATTTTCTCAGTCCCTTTATTTTTCTCTTCTTCTTCTGGAACCCCTATAATTCGAATGTTGGTGCGTTTAATGTTGTCCCAGAGGTCTCTGAGACTGTCCTCAGTTCTTTTCATTCTTTTTTCTTTATTCTGCTCTGCAGTAGTTATTTCCACTATTTTATCTTCCAGGTCACTTATCCATTCTTCTGCCTCAGTTATTCTGCTATTGATCCCATCTAGAGTACTTTTAATTTCATTTATTGTGTTGTTCATCGTTGCTTGTTTCATCTTTAGTTCTTCTAGGTCCTTGTTAACTGATTCTTGCATTTTGTCCATTCTGTTGTCCATTCTATCTCCAAGATTTCGGATCAACCTTACTATCATTATCCTGAATTCTTTTTCAGGTAGACTGCCTATTTCCTCTTCATTTGTTAGGTCTGGTGGGTTTTTATCTTGCTCCTTCATCTGCTGTGTGTTTTTCTGTCTTTTCATTTTGCTTATCTTACTGTGTTTGGGGTCTCCTTTTTTGCAGGCTGAAGGTTCGTAGTTCCTGTTGTTTTTTGTGTCTGTCCCCAGTGGCTAAGGTTGGTTCAGTGGGTTGTGTAGGCTTCCTGGTGGAGGGTACTAGTGCCTGTGTTCTGGTGGATGAGGCTGGATCTTGTCTTTCTGGTGGGCAGGTCCACGTCTGGTGGTGTGTTTTGGGGTGTCTGTAGACTTATGATTTTGGGCAGCCTCTCTGCTAATGGGTGGGGTTGTGTTCCTGTCTTGCTAGTTGTTTGGCATAGGATGTCCAGCACTGTAGCTTGCTGGTCGTTGAGTGAAGCTGGGTGCTGGCGTTGAGATGGAGATCTCTCGGAGATTTTTGCTGTTTGATATTATGTGCAGCTGGGAGGCCTCTTGTGGACCAGCGTCCTGAAGTTGGCGCTCCCACCTCAGAGGCACAGCACTGACTCCTGGCTGCAGCACCAAGAGACTTTCATCCACAGGGCTCCTTAATTTGGGATGATTCGTTGTCTATTCAGGTATTCCACAGATGCAGGGTATATCAAGTTGATTGTGGAGCTTTAATCCGCTGCTTCTGAGGCTGCTGGGAGAGATTTCCCTTTCTCTTCTTTGTTCTCATAGTTCCCAGGGGCTCAGCTTTGGATTTGGCCCCGCCTGTGCATGTGGGTCGCCGGAGGGCGTCTGTTCTTTGCTCAGACAGGACGGGGTTAAAGGAGCCGCTGATTCGGAGGCTCTGGCTCACTCAGGCCGCGGGGTAGGGAGGGTCACGGAGTGTGGGGCGGGCCTGCGGCGGCAGAGGCCGGCGTGACGTTGCAACCTGAGGCGCGCCGTGCGTTCTCCCGGGGGAGTTGTCCCTGGATCCCAGGACCCTGGCAGTGGCGGGCTGCACAGGCTCCCCGGAAGGGCGTGTGGCTAGTGACCTGTGTTCGCACACAGGCCTCCTGGTGGCGGCAGCAGCGGCCTTAGCGTCTCATGTCTGTCTCTGGGCTCCGCACTTTTAGCCGCGGCTCGCGCCCGTCCCTGGAGCTCTCTCAAGCAGCGTTCTTAATCCCCTCTCCTCGTGCACCAGGAAACAAAGAGGGACGTAAAAGTCTCTTGCCTCTTCGGCAGGTCCAGACTTTTCCCCGGACTCTCTCCCGGCTAGCCGCGGTGCACTAACGCCCTGCAGGCTGTGTTCACGCCGCCAACCTCAGTCCTCTCCCGGTGCTCCGACAAAAGCCGGAGCCTCAGCTCCCAGTCCCGCCCGCCCCGGCGGGCGAGCAGACAAGCCTCTCGGCTGGTGAGTGCCGGTCGGCCCGATCCTCTGCGCTGGAATCTGTCCGCTTTGCCCTCTGCACCCCTGTTGCTGTGCTCTCCTCCGCGGCTCCCAAGCTCCCCCACTCCGCCTCCCGAAGTCTCCACCCGCGAAGGGGCTTCCTAGTGTGTGGACACTTTTCCTCCTTCACAACTCTCTCCCGCTGGTGCAGGACCCGTCCCTATCCTTTTGTCTCTGTTTAGTTTTTTCTTTTGCCCTAACCAGGTACGTGGGGGGTTCCTTGCCTTTTGGGAGGTCTGAGGTCTTCTGCCAGCGTTCAGTAGGTGCTCCGTAGGAGTTGTTCCACGCGTAGATGTATTTCTGGTGTATCTGTGGGGAGGAAGGTGATCTCCGCGTCTTACTCAAATCTTTGAAATTATAGAGGCTTGTTTCATGGTTGAGAATGTGATCTTTCTTGGTAAATATTTCATGTGTATGTGAAACTAAGGCATTCTTCAGTTTTAACCACCATAGTTTTGTAATTATTATTTAGTTACATTTATAGTAATTTGGGGAGGGTATAAAAGCTATTGTCTTGAATCAGAAGATGTCTATTTGACTTCTTCAGGCACCCTGAGGGCAGTCTGTGTGTCCTGTTTACATTTCTATCCCCTGAGCATTATTCCTGGACCAGAATGAAAGCTCAGCAGACACTGGTTGAATAAATGGATTACACTTAGAAATGGTCATTTTAAATGGTTATTTTAAAAACAAGATTATTGTGTTATGTGACAAGACTGAGTCTTATACACCTTTGTGTCTTTGTGTCTCTACAGGGCTTTGCATACAGCTTGGCACATTGCAGGAGCTCAGGCAGCATTGATGGCATTGAATGGAACAAAAGAGATACCTACAAAGGTGCTTTCTCTGACTGGTTGGGATTTAAAGCCACCCTGAGGCAATGACAAGCTACTCTGGCCAAGGTTGGAGAGGTTGTCCTGTCATAAAGCCCCCTAAGACATGATGTCACACACAGACAGTGCTCTCCTGTGAAAGGGAGGGGCTGTGCACTGGACTGCCAGACTTAGCTGAGCTCCGGTGCCCTTCTCAGTCTCAGTCCTGGAGCCTGAGGGGAGGTGAATAGGTTGCCTGTACACTGGTATGGTCAAAGGGTACTCTGCAAATCACTAACGTCATCAGGGTTGGTAGATTCGGTAAGCAGTTTCAAAAGGTTGCGCTCAGTAAACCACCCAAGCAGGTGAAAATTGTCTTTACGACTCCTAGCCTGCCTGTCCTGCATCCCTTTCTACTTGACGTTCCCCCTTTCCCCCTCTTCTTCTCTCACTCAGGACTCATTTTCTCTCCTCCAAACCTTCCCTCAGAAAAAGCCTGATAACTTTGCTCACACCAAGTTATAAATAACTAAAAAGCTTACTGTAGAGTATACTGCTAGCAGTATTCTCAGAGAAGGAAATTCAGTGTGAAGGGAGGTGCTGTAGTTCCCTGCAGAGAGATGAAGTGAGCTGAGGCCCGGAAAAGGCCCACAGGATTTGGTGACTAGGAGCATATTGGTGACTTCGGTGAGAGAGGCTTCAGAGGTTGATGGGGACAGAAACAGATTGCAGTGGGCTGTGGAGTGAGGGAGAGGTGAAGAGGGGTGAAGATACGTACTGCAGTCAGCTCTCTCAAGGAGACTGGTGTGAAGGGTAGGGGACAATAAGGACTGTATCTGGAGAAGGGATATGGGTTCAAGGGAGAAGGCCTTTCTTTTTTTAGTGGAAGAGATGAGTGATATGTTTAAATACTGATGGGAAGGAGCCAGAAAAGGAAAGGATGAATATACAAGTGAGAGAGGGGACCTCCAAACACCCAGGTTATGAGAAGACCAGGTGAATGGAGTACGAGAGGGGGCTAGCCCCAGAGAGGGGGCCGCAGCCTCCTCCCCTGAAGAGGAAATGACCTGTGAGAAGCAGAGGATGGATGAGTTTGGTGGCAGAAAGTCTAGGGAACACCCATCTGGTAGCGCGTGTGTTCCCTGGTGAAGGTGAGGAAGGCAGAGGAGGGGCTGGAGGTTTAAAGAGAGGTTCCGAAATAGTCCCTGTGGGGCTTCCCTGGTGGTGCAGTGGTTGAGAGTCCGCCTGCCGATGCAGGGGACACGGGTTCGTGCCCCAGTCTGGGAAGATCCCACATGCCGCGGAGCGGCTGGGCCCGTGAGCCATGGCCGCTGAGCCTGCGCGTCTGGAGCCTGTGCTCCGCAACGGGAGAGGCCACAACAGTGAGAGGCCCACGTACATCTAAAAAAATAAAATAAAAAAAAAAAACGAAATAGTCCCTGTGGAGAATGGGGAACTCACTTGGGAAACAGAGGCTCACCAGGCCACACTGAGGTCCACCTCACCCTGGAGACATTGACTGTACCACAGTGTCAGTTTATATGCAATTTGACACTGAAGGTGGGATTCTAGACAGGGAATTTCTGAGGCAGCTAGGGAATCTCCCCCAGAACTCCCAAGATTATTCCCAAAATGCTGTATAACACAGAAAATACTTTAAACTGTTCGTAGTTTTTAATCCTTTTTATTTATTATTATAATTAGCCACCTACACCTGGGGTCATTTTACACAAAATGTTTAACAGAGCTATACCTTTTTCCTTAATCCTCTCCCAACCCCGCTTTTCCCATCCTGATTCCCTGGGACCTACCTTTCCAGCTCTGAGGACGTTGAAACCAGCTTTTGTTTGGGGCTCTGAGGTCTTGGGAGAAATTCCTGAGCATTTTCCAAGCTCCTAGTGCTAGCCCACTCCATCCTGAGTTTAGCCTCCAGCTGTGCCCAGCAGGCTCTCCCCTGGATGAACCCTGCTTGTGGAGGTCCTGCCATTCCCCCAACTGCCTCTAGCCCATTGCAATCCCTGCAAGCCACAGAGTAAAGGAACACCAGGACCCTGGGTCTATGTGATGCATTGACTGTTGCCATCTTTTCTTCTTAGACTGAAAATGGTGTTTGGTCTGTGCTGCCAGAGAGAGAGGTAAAGTTTAGGTGGGCCCTGTTACCATGCCCCAAAAGACCAGGAAAGGGGACCCCTCACTTGGTGCCACAAGGATGGGAAAATAGGGTTCTATATTCCCTTTTCCCTGACTGTTATAGTGTCTCTGGGACTCAGGGTCAGGGTGGAGGGTGTTATAGTGTCTCTGGGACTCAGGGTCAGAGTGGAGGGCCTGGTACTGACAGGTGGGACATGCCTGTGTGTGTGTAGGCAGGGAGCCATCATCCTGGCAGTGCCGAGATGCTCTGTTTGAGGGAGTTCCCTGGTTGCCTAGTGGTTAGGATTTGGCGCTTTCACTGTGGAGGCCCAGGTCAAGGAACCATCCTGCATGCAGTGCAGCACAGCCAAAAAAAAAAAAAAAAAAAAAATTAAAAAAAAAGATGCTCTGTTTGTCCCAAGGGAGGGGTCCTAGAAGAGGAGGATGGACAATGAGATATTATTTCTAATCCAGGTTGTGGGATCTGTCAGTCCAGAGTAGGGAGGGCTTTGGAGGGCTTTGGGGGGAAGAGCTAATCCAGCACTTGAATGAATAACTATGAGTGTCCAGCCAAGGCTAAGTCCCTGCCTTCTGGCTGGAGAGGCAAGATGGACCTGTGTAAACAAGTAAAGAAGGAAAGGAGAAGGGAGTGGGTCAGGGGATCCTTGTGGGTTCCAGGCACCAAGTCTGGCTTTCTCAGCAGTAGGCAGAGGCACAGAGCATGCCGGCCAGTCAGCAGGGAGCCCAGGCTGAGCCCTGTTACTGCTGATGGATTCATTCATCCACAAGTATTGATTGGACGAGTGCTGGTGGAATAGGTCCTGGGGCTTGGACTGGGGAGGAAAACCAGCACCCACCGGTGAGGGCACGAGGCCCCAGCCTCACACTCAGCTCTGCTTTCCTTCCAGGCTATACAAGTTGCTGTATGTAGTACACATCTTCATTCTTGCAGGTAAGGGTCTGGGTGCTGGGGTAATTTGGGGATGATGGCAGGACCCCAGTCTCCAGCTACTCACTGGGATTCCCAGAGGCCCCCTCCTGAGACTGCCATGTACCTGGCTCCCCAGGGCTGGTCACACTGCTCAGAGCCAAGGCTGGTCTTCTTTCCCCCTTTCTTCCCTCTGCACCTTCATGGTGAGTCTGGGATTTGAACCCATATCTCACTCTAAAATCCATGCATACCCCACAAAACCGGCAAACAAACCAAAAAACGCATACAACCAAATAATGTCCTACAGCAGTGATCTTCAAATTTTTGCTTGCATACCTTTTGAAAAACTATCCCTTCACACATTGTAAGTTAATATCTAATATCTTTCATCACACATTAAAATAGTTGAAAAGGATATAATTTCTGGCATATTGTAAATACTGACATTTAAAAATAATTACATCACTCTTTTAAACGTTTTAACTAGTCTTTCTTCATCTACCTGCAGGAGTGGTGTACTACTATTTTCAGGGGTGTGTGGGGAAAACAGCTCCTGACCATGAGGTTGCTGGGGAATCATCACAGGTAGGGACCTCTGTCAGAGTTTAGAGGGACTGTCTCACTGTAGCAAAAACAGAGGTCATACTCCTTGATCTCAAATGGTCAACCAACTGTGTGTGTGTGTGTGTGTGTGTGTGTGTGAGAGAGAATGTGAGGGCTCTGGAGAAATTCCCTGTGTTCCTGGCAAAGTGTCAAACAGAGGCCCCACCTGCCATGGGCTGGCTGTAAGCTCACCTCAGAGCTCCGTAGCAGTGACCTAGACAAACCTAAAGGAACAGGTGACCCCTAATGCATGTGAGTAGCCCTGGAATATGGTTCGACACTCATATGTGAATCGGGTGGTGGTAAGCAGGACACCTGCCTGGGGTTACATACCCTCTTTAATGTCCCAGGTCCAGGAACCTATGGCAGAAGCCCCTCCTCCCAGCCCTCTGTCAGGAAAACACAAATGGACACTGGATGCCCACTGAGGGCCACGTGCTGGATTAGGTGTTGCCCATCTATTGAAACCTCGCAGCAACCCAGTAGCTCCCACTTTATAGAGGAGGAAACGTAGGCTCCCAGAAGAACAGTGACTAGACCCAGGCTGCCCCAGGTGACAGGACAGAGCCACATACCTGGTCTCTGGAGGCTTCCTGCTCTCCATCTAGTGCTATTGGGAAGAGAGGATTTTCGTGGGAATAAGCTTATCTGTGACCCAGCAACACGGAGAAGTGTGTGCTACATATTTAGGGAGGGACTATTCAGAGGTTGGAGAGCCCCTAATAAGGCCCATGTTGGCAGGTGCCTTAGAGACAGAGTCCTATGTTGCTTCCTTTTTTTTTTTTTTAATTAACCAAATTTTCATTTTAAAAAGTTTTATTGTCATCAAAGATATGCATATACATAGTTCGAGGAGTCAAAGTTTTAAGACTTGAAACAAAAAACTAGCTGTCTTTTGTCCCTTCACCCATCCTCTTCACCCATGATTCCCACAACCCAGAGTGGGAGTCTTTCCAGCTTCCAATTTTCTAGCTGAAGCCTTTGATTTTGCCTCCATGGTTCTAAATAGAAAGCTTATCCTGCTTTGTCTTAATTTTTCAGATTTAAACATTATCGAATGAATTCCTACAACGAAAGATGAGGATTTAGCTCTTGTAACAGCTGCACACTTACTGCCACCTCCAACATACATCTCACCTTTCTCTAGTCTTCCAGTATAGTTATATCCTAGTTTTTTGCATTGTAAATGTTTTATTCTGAGTAATGACATCTTCAGTTGTTAAAAAATTTTAAGTATCAGTTTTGCTTTTTTGCTGACTTTTATGTTATTTTGGCTTTTTTTAAATAATTAATTATTATTATTTATTTATTTATTTTTGGTTGTATTGGGTCTTCGTTGCTGCGCGCTGGCTTTGTCTAGTTGCGGCGAGCGGGGGCTACTCTTCGTGCAGTGTGCGGGCGTCTCATTGCGGTGGCTTCTCTTGTTGCCAAGCATGGGCTCTAGGCGCGTGGGCTTCAGTAGTTGTGGCACGCGGTCTAGTTGCTCCGCGGCATGTGGGATCTTCCCGGACCAGGGCTCGAACCCGTGTCCCCTGCATTGGCAGGTGGATTCTTAACCACCGGACCACCAGGGAAGTCCTCATTTTGGCTTTTAAGTCCCTCTCCCACACAGTGGGCTCTTTTCACTCATTTTAAAAAAATTAAGGTATTATTTATACAGAGTGAAATCCATCTCTTTTAGTGTGCAGTTCTGTGAGTTTTGACAAATGTATGCAATTGTATAATTGCCACCACAACCAGGATACAAAACAGTTTCATCATTTCAAAAAATTCCCCCATACTCATTTATAGTCAACCTTTTCCCCACTCCTAGCCCCTGGCATCCAGTGAGCAGTTTCTGGTCCCATAGTTTTGCCTTTGCAAGATGGTCATATAAGTGGAAACATCCAGGGACTTCCCTGGTGGTCCAGTGGTTAAGAATCCGCCTTCCAATGCAGGGGACGCGGGTTCAATCCTGGTCGGGGAACTAAGATTCCACATGCCATGGGGCAAGTACTGAGCCTGTGCGCTGCGACAAAGACCCAGCGCAGCCAAAAGTAAAATAAATAAATAAATAAAAGACTACATACTGGATGTATGTACAAAAAACATCCAGTATGTAGTCTTTTATTTATTTATTTGGCTGTGCAGCAGGATTGTGGGATCTTAGTTCCCTGACCAGGGATTGAACCTGGGCCCCCTGCAGTGGAAGCACAGGGTCCTAACCACTGGACCTCCAGGGAATTCCCCAGTATGTAGTCTTTTGAGCCTGGTTTCTTTCACTTAGCACAAGGCATTTGAGGTCCACCCAGTTGTGTGTAGCAGTGTTTGTTCCTTCTTATTGCTGAGTAGCTGTCCATTGCATGGATGTACCATGGTTTGTCCATTCACCAAGTAAGAAACATGTGGATTGTTTCTAGTTTTTTGGCAGTTACAGATAAAACCACTATAAATGTTCATGTACAAGTTTTGTGTGAACATAGGTTTTCCTTTTACTTAGGTAAATACCTAGCAGTGGGATTGTGGGGTCATGCGGCAAGCGTATATTTAGTTTTGTAGGAAACTGTAAAACCTTTCCAAAATGGCTGGCACCCATTTTGCATTCTCACTGGCAATGAATGAGAGGGTCCATTTGTTCCATATCATTTCCAACATTTACCTTTTTTTAGTCATTCTAATAGGCTTGTATTGTAATTTTATTTAGATCAATATTGAGGATTTACATTGTGTTTATTTTTTTATTAATTAATTTTTGGCTGCATTGGGTCTTTGTTGCTGCGCACGGGCTTTCTCTAGTTGCGGCGAGCGGGCGCTACTCTTTGTTGCAGTGCGGGGGCTTCTCACTGCAGTGGCTTCTCTAGAGCAGAGCACGGGCTCTAGGCGCACGGGCTTCAGTAGTTGTGGCTCACGAGCTCTAGAGCGCAGGCTCAGTAGTTGTGGCGCACGGGCCTAGCTGCTCTGCAGCATGTGGGATCTTCCCGGACCAGGGCTCGAACCCGTGTCCCCCCTGCATTGGCAGGCGGATTCTTAACCACTGCGCCACCAGGGAAGCCTGAGGGTTTACATTTTAAAACTATGTAAATAGTATTCCTGAGTCACGTAGTGTACTGTAACTACTCTTTGTGTATAATTTTGTTTTTTCCTCTTTTTTAAAAATTTGTTTTCTCTGTACCTATAATTAATTCATCCAAAATCTCTACCAAAAATATTAATCTCCTTGCAATACACTTAGATAAATTAGGTGTTTTATCTGTATGATCGTTTCCCTGGAGACATATCTCATGGAGCCCTCCATCCTCCTCTTTCCATCTGGACGGGACGTCCTTGAGGCCTGCTGCTCAGCTGTCCTGGGACCTCCCTTCACCGTCATTGTGGGGAGTGCTTCACTTCTTTCACGTGTGGGAGCTGATGTTACTCTTTATTTGGGGGGAGCACAGCCTCCAGTTGCTTCCTGAGGGGTAGTCTTGAGATACTACATATCTGAAAAGGTCTTAATTCATATTTAACTAAGTTTGGCTAGGTATAGAATTCTAGACTAGAAATAATTTTCTGACAGATTTTGAAGCTCCTCATTTTCTTCTGGCTTCAAAGGGTTGGTGTTGAAAAGTCTGATGAAAGTTGAATTCCTAAAACAGACTTTTTTCTTCATATCTCTGGAAGTTTTTAGGTTCTCTTCATCCTCAGTGTTTTGAAATTTATTGATGGCATAATCTGGGGTGAGTCTCCTTCATCCATTGTCCTGGACACTTGGCGATTCCTTCTCTTCTGGAAACTCATGTCGCTCATCTTTGGGAAATTGTCTTGGTAAAAAATGAACATATTTATTTGATATCTCTCCCTGCCACCCCAGTTTGTTGTCTCTTTTCCCTCTTTCAGAAAGATCTATGATTTAGCTGTTGGACCTCCCGCTCTCTTCTCTCTATTCTTTACCTTCTAAAATTTGATTGGATTTTTAATTTTTAATTCCTATTATAATATCATATTTGTTTTTGAAGAATTAGAGATTGTTGTTTGAACATTTCTATTTTAGCGCCCATACTTGTTTTGTAAATGCAAAGTTTATCTTTCTAAAGCCATCAATTATTGTTTGTGTGAAGTTTTCCTTAAATCCTTGGTAGTCTTTAGGTGTCTTCGCAGCAGGCGTTGACAGTGGACTAGTACATAGCTGAGCCCTTAATATGTCACCTCAGCCTTCCTTCTCTCTCTCTTTCTCCTTGTCATGCAGCCCTTAGGGGAGACCTTAAGGCCAGTGTGGGGACTGATGGATAAATGCTACCCTGTGACCGCTCAGGTGGGTCAGGGCTGGGGACCCCTCTCCTCCTGGGGTAGGATGGCTGTTCTGGGCACCCTCGGTAGGCGCACACCATAAGAGGATGGGCCAGGCAGGGAAGGACTCCCAGACACTCACAGCTGAATGTCACTTCCCCTGTTTCCCTCTGCAGAGACGCAGAGTCAAGAGTGGGGAGAAGCAAGACTCTGAGGTAAGTGAGGCCTGCCCTGGAAGGGCCCGGGGCTGGGGCTGTCTCCTGTCAGAGCTCCCTGAGGCTCAGGGATGCCCCAGCTCATGGCCAGGGCTCCCAGGGAGAGTAGCAGGGCCCCTCTAGGAAACCTACAACCCTCCCACAGCGTGAGCTGAGAAGGGAGGGGCTTCCCTGGAAAAACAAAGAACTACACACACTCCAGGTGTGGAGAACAGGGAGAGGGGTTGGGGGATCAGGGGGCCTTTCTGCCCATATTCTGCCCTCTTGTCCCTCCCTGCAGGCCATGACCCCGAAGGCAACAGGAGGACCGAATGATGCTGCCCCCAAGGAGGAGGCTGATATCTTGTCTTCGGACGAGGGGGAGATGAGGTCCCCAGGAGAGGAAGCAGGCAGCCCCATTCCTTCCTCCATTCCTGCTGGGAAGGAGGTACCTGAGGAGGAGGAGGCGGCAGGGACCCCAGGCTGGGAGGTAAGGAAGCCTCGACTGGAACATCCCAGCATAGGTCCTACTGAGGAGCCCCAGGGCTCTGCAGGGTGGAGTGGAGAGGCCCTGGGGAAGGAGGGCAATGGGGGGCGGGGGCACCCCCAAGATGACTGAGCCAAACTGCCATCTCAGTCGAGCAACAGCTCTGTGAGGAGCTGAGAGGAGTAGACATGGCCTGAGCAGAGGAGATCTGAATCCTGGCCTCCCCTGACTCCTTGTGAAGTGAGGCCTGTTTCCCCATCTGCACAGTGCAGAGCCTGTCTCATCCCACCACTGTCTCCTTTCTTCCTTCCCAGGAAAATAAAAAGGTCCAAAAGGAGATTGCTGCATATACTTCTGGTAAGACAACTGGCCCCACCTGCTGTAGCAGGGCTGCTCTCCTCTCTAAGCTCGGTGACCCTGCAGAGGCCACAGACAGCCGAGCTCCTCCCTGACCCTCCTGCCCCAGGGAGGGGAGGGAAGAAACCCAGGTAGCCGGATGCCCTGTCTTTCCTGATGAGCACCCCCTGCCTCCTGCTTCCTTCTTGGGTTGGCAGGACTTGAGGCCACTGTGCTTGGGGTGGAGGAATGCCTAGCCTTATATCAACGTTGACCTGCTTCCCTGGCACCAGAGGGTACCCTGGCCCTGGGGAAAGGTTCCTCCCAGCAAGGAACCCACAGGGCATGTCTGTTTGTGCTTTTTAGAGGCTTCTGAGGTGGACCTAATGGAGGAGAGGGCTGGGGGCTGGGTCCCCCAGCTCCTGAGGAAGCTCTGGCTGGGCTGGTCCCCAGCCTCTGACATCCCCAAGACTCAGAGCCACGAATGACAAAACATCCAATAAATCCAGAGTTGCCACTTCTGCAGGCCTGGCTGCCTCCTTTCAGGGGCCTCAAGTTTCCACAAACTCAGTGTGGTTTCATCCACGCTCCCTGTTCCAATAAGCTGCAGGAACACCACCTCCTGCCACTAAGCCCACGACAGGGGATAAGCTGGAGACTGAACGGGGCCCTGGCTGGTCTTCTGACTCAGTGCCAAGGGAGAGGCCAAGTTCCCTGAATGCTAAGAGCTGTGGAGCTCACTGTCATGAAGGCAAAAGTGGCCTGGCTGGGGGTGGTGCTTCTGCCTTGAGTGTCTGTGGTCCCCAAGCTGTTAACCTAAATGCACCAGGAAGTCTACTTATGACTCAGGTAAGCAGACAGTCATTAGAAGCCCTTGGGTGGTGCCTGTGCGTGCTTAGAGGCCAGAACAAACTGTCGGGGTGGTGGGCACAGGTAGACGGTGGCAGTCCCCGCCCTCAGCTAGGGCTCCAGGCTAATGAGGTCCCAGCTCCAGAGTCAGAGCAGGAAGACAGGCCCCAGCAGCCATCTGGTGCAAACTTCTCATTGGCTGAAGGGGAATAGAAGCCTGAGGTCACACAGTGTCGCAGCAGAGCGAGGACTAGAGCCAGGGTGTCCTCCTCCCAGCTCCCCACATGGCCTCCTTCTGCTCTGGCCACCCCATTGTCACATGGGTCCAAGGTTGACCCCTTCCCTAGGGCATGCCTGCGGCCCACAGGGGCTCATTCCCGGCCCCTGCCAAGCCTCCTGGGCGCCCGGCCTGACCTGGCCACTCAGAGAACAGAGCCCGGGTTGGAGCCTAGATGAGTGTCCTCCCACTCGAGCGTGGCCGTGAGTGGCAACTACTATTGGGCAGGGGCTGGGAAATGAGCATCCCTAAGGGGCAGGGAAAGGGGGCCCATCCTATCTTGGGGTGACTGAGAGTCCCAGGGAGGTGGCACACTCCTGGGCTGCCATCAGGCTTCCCAGGGAGAGCTCTGGCATCTGAAGACTGAGCTGTGGGTGCTAACCCGGCCTATTGCTTCCCAGCCAACCCTGAGTTCGCCAGCTTTGGGGGCAGCAGACTTGATGGTGCTGGCTGAGCTGCTGGCCTGTGGTGCAAACTGAGGGTGGCTGGGCCTGAAATGTGGGCATCCAGGTTGAGTGGGGCCCTCCTCATCCCCACTGGGGCCTGAAATCTCTCACCAGCCTATTCTAGTTCCTTCCAGCAGAAGCCAGGACCTATTTATAGACTTTGTCACTAACCCAAGTAACCAGTATTGGGTCTCCAAGGGTGACTAGGGGGTAAGGTGTCACCTTCTGAACCTCGGTATACCCATCTCTCAAATGGGGTCAAATGCCAGGTAAGGATGGATCAGGCAGGGGTAGGGGCTGGATCTGGGGAGGCTGCTGAGGCCCCATGAGCGCCAAGGGGCTGGTCAGGGGCCCTGGGTGGGACTCAAGCCAGGTTGGAGCCACCAGACTGGTTTATTGTACATCAGGGCTACTTTTGAGGAGTGGGCTGGGGGCTTGGTGCCCACCTCTAGCAGGGCAGAGCACAGAGCTGGTAGGGGGATGGGGTCACCAGGAAGGCAAAGACACCGTGGCCACTGGGGCGGGGCTGCCCAGTGGGCACTGAGAAGCACAAGTGCTGCAGGAGGCTGGTGAAGAAGAGGAAGCGCTCCATGCGGGCGAGGGGCTCCCAAGGCACGAGCGGCGGCCTGTGGGCGGGCATGGGGGCTCTCTGAGCCTGGGGGCCTGGGCTCCTCCCCTTCAAGACTCCCTCAGGACAGGTAAGCAAACCGGGCACCCCACAGGTACCTGCTGAGAAGGGTATGAAGGCCTCCTGCTTGACGAAGCAGCCCTGGGCATCCAGGAAGTGCTCCGGGTGGAAGTGGGAGGGCTTCTTCCAGATGGTCTCGTCCTTCAGCACTGATGACAGGTTGGTGATGAGTGTCGTCCCCTGGCAGGAAATATCTGTCATGGGTGGGTCTGGACTGGGGGATGCCTGGACCCCTGCGACCAAACACACGTGGGCACACACCCTCTGCCTGGCACACACCTGGACTCTTCAAGTAACCCTCAGCCCAAGAAGCTTCTCGGCACCCTCCCTGTCCCCATGGCAGGGTAAGTGACTTGCCTCCCATGGGTGCCCTTACTGCCACCTGTCCCTTGGTGAACGGGCTCCTCCAACACTCTGTGACACGCTTTAGTTTGTCTTCCCTACCCGACTACGGGCTCTGAATGGACAGGGCCAGCCCTGCCTCTGCTCTCATCCTCACACCCACCCAGCCTGGGACATTCAGTGCCTGTGGAAATGAGGATTGGGTGGCTTGGATTGCAGTCCTGACCCCACCTGGCAATGCCCACATTGGGGCTACCAGGTGGCAGATGGTGCCGAGCTGGGGTGAGGAAAGCCGCAGGCCTACCTTTGGGATGAGGAAGCCCTGAACTTCGATGTCACGGGATGTCATGTGGGGCAGGCCCAGTGCGATGATGTCCCCAAAGCGCTGCACCTCATGGACCACGGCCATGGTGAAGGGCATGAGGGCCTGATCCCCCATCTCTGGTTGCCTCACCTGCCCTATCACCTCATCGACTTCCTGTTGGACATGTCCTGGAAAAACAAGCATCCTCATAGTGGTCAGACCCAAGGGCTGGGCCCTGACCTCCTCCTGACTCCTGTGTAGGGCTGTGCCTACTCGGAGGGGGAGGTCACTGTGACCTCTGCACAGAGCTGTTACTGGTGGCCAAACCCACCAAGCTCAGGGGCCTCAGGCTGTCCCTTTCCTCCCTCCCCCATCCCACCTGGCCCCTTGGGCTAGGCTCTCACTGCATATCTGGGTGCAGGATCATGAGGAGGAGGGCCCAGGCCAGCGTGGCCGAGGTGGTGATCACCCCGGCAGAGAAGAGGTCAGACACCACCAGGTGTGAAGCTGCTCTCGGGGTTCCCCTTGGCCTGGGCCACGCAGGGAAGGTAAGCGCAGGGACAGAGGGAGGAAGCCTCCAAATGGCCTTCCACTCTGCTCCTGTCAGCCCAGGTGTCTGGTCACGGGGTGATACACAGGCCTGCGCTTGCCTCACGGGGCCTTCAACCCTCAACCCACCTCACCTCCACCTCATCCAAGAAGGCGTCAGTCAGGTCTCGGGGTGGCTGGGCCCAGTCCCGGGTCACCCTATGCTCGATGACCAGCTCATCAATCAGGACCATGAAGGCTCTCTGCCCCGGGAAGACCTTGGCAGCCAGCCTTGGGATACGCGGGAGCACAGGGATTGCTTCCAGCACCTGTGGGGGTCACAGCTTTGGGGCCCTGGCACCTTGTGGTGCTCAGGCTTTCACCTGGACCAGTCAGGTCCTAGCCTCCTCCAGGATGTCCCCACCATTGACCTTGTTCCTCCCTAAGTGCAGGCCTCGCCCCTCTCTCCTGGCCCTGGGCGCAGAAAGATAAACCTAAAGTCTGCATCTCATGGGTGCCGGTGCCTTCCAATGAAGGAACCCTTCCTCCCCTAAGCCCGCTGACCCTCACCCCGCCTCTCCCATCTGTGTTGTCTGTCATTTCCCCACTTCCAGGCCTTTTCCCTTGCAGTTTCCTCTCCCGGGATGCCCTTTCCTCCTCTGACCCTCTACGCAAATCCTCCTCCGGGAAGGCCCTTTGCAGGACGGAGGCCTCCTCTATGAAGCTCCCTTCCCTCACCTGGCGCACGAAGCCAACCTCCTCCTTCAGTCCATCCTCCAATATGTCCAACAGCTTGAGGATGCGAAGGTCGCTGTACTCAAAGCGGCTCCCGAAGGTCAAGGAGGCGATCACGTTGCTCACCGCTTTATTCAGGAGGCGTTGGGGCTAAAGGGGCGTCCTGGGAGGGAACGGTGCACGTCAGGGCGTCGCCTCCATCTCCTCTTCCCCAGCCTCTTCAAACCTGTTCCCTGTCCCTCAGCACCCACCGGCCTGATCGGCGAAGGCGGCACAGAGGCACGAGGGCTCCTCGGTCACCCACTGCTCCAACGACTTCTTGCCCAGGCCGAAGTTGCGCAGGGTGGACGAGGAGAAGCGCCGCTCCTCGCGCCAGGCTTTTCCTTAGAGCGCCAGGATCACTCCTGGGGGCGGAGCGGGCACGTGGGCGTGGCTCGGGTGTGTCCCGGCCCCACCTTCTGCTAGCCCACAGCGCTGGCGGGCTCGCCGAGCCTCCTCGGCCCGCCCCTCCCGGTGCTCTGCTCACACAGCCCCGCCCCCTTTGGGGCAGGCCTCGCCCCTCCGCTCCGCCCACACCAACCTCACCCTCCCCTCCCAAACAAATCCCGCCCACTTTGACACCCCCTTCCACCTGGGGACCAGTCCCACTCTCTGCCCGCCCGCATTGCTCGCCTACTCTCCCCTGCTAGGGTCAGGTCTTGGCTCCAATTTTTACTTTGCCCACCGGGACCCCCTTTCCTCTTCGGGGAAGGTCCTGGCCCGGCCCTACCCTGCCCGCTCTGACTTTGTCCTCATTCCTGCCCACCCTGACCTCCCCTTCGTGCCCGCGATGGCCCTGGGCCGCCTTCTCTCCGTAAGGCCCCGCCCCCTGCCTCGCCCGCATTCTTCCTCCCCCGACCCTTGGCACAGACTCCTTTCTCCTCTTGCTGCCCCTTCAAATTCGCTGGCTCTTCCCTGCACCGAATGTCCGCGACCCTGCCTCCCCTTGGCCCTGCCGGTATCGGGTCACTGCTGGCCCAGTCCCCGCCGGGACGCGGTCTGCCCCCTCCTCCGCTTGCCTTCCGAGCGCGGCCCGTAACCCAGGTGCTCGTAAACTGTCGCAGGTGGGCGGTCGGAGTTGTCCTGGCTGCGGTACACCAGCGCTTCTCGTACAGGCGCCAGCCCGTTGAGCACGACGACGGGAGTCCAGACCTGCTGCAGGCTGAACACGTCCCCGAAGCGGCGCCGCAGCTGCAGGCCGAAGGTCGAGGGCGTTTGTCAAGCCCAGGCCCCGCCAGGCTGCGGGCCCAGCCTCATGGCGTGAGCCCTGCGGGAACCCTAGGCCCCTACCAGGAGCGAGGGGGTGCAAAGATTTTATCCAGTCTTGTGAGCCTGGGGGTTAATTACATCCACCACAGTCGAGGACCTCAAGTTGGATCAGACCACCCAGCTATGACTGTGCAGAGGTCACCAAAGTTGTCAATAGACCAAGTTAGCATCCCATTTTACAGGTGAAGAAACAGATTCATAGAGGTAAGCGTGAGGTCCGAGGTCTTGGACCTCACGGTGGCAAAAGATTTGAACCAGATCACTGTACCTCTCTCAACCTCGACTACCTGATTTAAATAGGGCTCAAGACCAGACTCCTCTCCCCCATTCTCGAGACCTTTCCTCCTAATTTAATCATAAGGGACTCAGGCTCACGTAATGTAAGAGCTGGCCAGCTGAATCCCCAGCCTGTTGCCAAGTCGTACTCCCCCACCCCCTGGCCTTTGCCCTCTTGGACCTTGGGCTGTTGGGAAAATCCAACTGTTCTCGGGCCCTGAACAAATGCCCTCCCTTAGGAAGCCTCTCAAATCTGCCTCCTCCTCTTGGCCCAGTTCCTTTTCCAGCCTGTGACTTCACCCACCACCCGCTGTCTGCTGCTAGGTGGGGTCCCTAAGACCTCCGCTGCCCACTTCCCACCCCCACCCTCCTTACCTGGCTAAAGCTGAGAAGTGGGTCCTGGAAGTTCACCTGCAGCAGGTTACCCAGCCCAGGCAGTGGCATGGGACCTGGTGGGTAGCGTGCGGCCCAACGTGAGTGCTGGTGCATCTGGTCCACCAAGAGCAGGAAGACGGCCACAGCCACGGCCAGGGTCGCCAGTGTATCCCCAGTCAGCAGCATGGCTGCCTCAGTGTGCACTGGGCTCCTCAACACATCAGACACCTAGGACTAGCCCAGGCAGGGCACTCTCCTCCCTGCACCTCCAGGGCTCAACCAGTCTGGGTCTTCTTTATGACAGGAGCTGAGACTGGCCTTTGCCCTCTGCCCTGAGCCAACCTGCCAGGGAGAGTGTGCTGCCAGAGGGTGCAGGGAGGGGTCGGGGAAAGTCAGGTGCACAGATGGCCACTGTCCCTCCTGCCCTCTCCACGTGCTTACAGAGGGTAGGGGGAGGACACAAGAAGTCCTCCCCTTCCCCTAGCCTGACTCCCCAGCTCTGTAAAGATTCCGAGGAAGAATCAGGGGTCTTCAGACTTGATCCTGCCACCCACCTGTCACTTTAGTCTCACACTCTCTAATGTGCTCACAGCCTCATCCCCAGAACATGTCCTTGTCCTCCCATGTATCACCTGCCTCCTCCTGAGTGGCCTTCACCTCCCAAGTTTGTTACTGGCCCTTGCCCAGCGCTGGAGGGAGGTCCTAATGACCAGAGGAACCACTGTAGGGGGATAAAGTTCTTGGTGTCCCCTCACTTCACACTAGTATACTCAACACACACACAGAGTCACACACTCAAAAACCACACTTACACACATTCACATACTGCCTGCTCACATGCATATTTACACACCCACAAAGCCAGACACATTAACACATATGTACCACTTACATGCTTGCACAGAGACCCAGCACCAAGTCCTCGGAGTTCTCAGTGGTTGCCTGGACCCAACCCACCTCCTCCCACCTCGAGGCTGCTCGCAGTGATGCTGGGGACCTTCCCCTGGCTGGCCGCTGGCTCAGCTTCCTTGGTTTCTGCCCGTTTCCGCCTGGTTGTGGCCATGACAAGTTTGAATCTGGGGATGGGGAGGCAGCAGGATTGTCTTCAGAGCTCCCTAGTCACATGACCAGCTGGTCTGATGGCCCAGAGATCCTTTCCTAAGTTTGTTACAAACTGGTCCTTGGACCTTCTAGCTCTTGTGGCCACCCAGGTGATGAATCAATCTTGTGTCTGTGCCCATTTCCTAACTTGGAGACATGTGAGGTGGGCACTTTACCTTGTTGACTGGACTGCCAGTAAGCTCAGGGTACTAGAGTGGCTTAGCATAGGCTGTGACTGTCCTCAGAGGAGTGGGCCTGCTTCCTCCTCCTTGATTTGTCCTTGAACATCAGCTGTTCAAACTCTAGAAGACAAGGGCATGGATACCAGATGGGGATGTAATTTCTTTACACCCTCACAGGCCTGCTGAGGAGCACAAAGAATGGATTCTCAGGCCTCTCCCTTTGCCGGCCTCCTCCCTCTCCATGGGTCCAGTCCACCCTGGCTCCAGCCCCACACCTTCCAATCCTGACTCTCTGGTCCCTTCAGTGGCTCCAGTCCTCGACAAAATGTGCAAACCTTGGTACCACCCTGCACCAGTGTGTGCCACCTCCAGGCTGGAATTGTGGCATTTCCTGGGTAGGGGTCAAGCCCCCTCACCCATCCCAGGGGTATATGAGGCAACCTCTCTTTCGGAAAACAGCTGTCCCCACTCCCGTACCCCGACACCCCCATTCCCTCCCTCCCATCTCACTCCCCAGCGGGGGGAGGACCAGGTTCTTCTCAGGGTGCAGGACAACACAGAGTGCTGTGGCCTTCAGGTATTGGCTTTCAACATTTGCAATCCCTGCTTGGTCTGTGAAAGCTGCTCCTCCCCTTCCAAATTCCCGCATCTCCACCCTCCTGCCAGGCCCAGGGCCAGAGGGTCTAGCTGGCTGGGGCCCGACTGGGCCTTCCTCAGTTTATCTGGCCTTTCCTGCATCTTGCCTTGACCAAGGCTTGGGTTCTGTCCCACCCTGTCTGGATGCACCCTGTGCTGGGTGCTGGGCTGGGCACGGCACTGGCAGCATGGCGGGAAGGCGATGGTGGGCCCCTGCTTCAAGGTGCTCATGACCAAGAGGAGTGGGAGCCAGAGAGCTAACCATCAGGCCAGCAGTGCAGGGATTGCGTTGAGGGTTGTGGGAACATTGCCCCAGGCTGGAGCACACTTTCCGGGAAAACTTCCCAGAGGACTTCGGCTGGCTTGGCTCTGCAAGCCAAGGTGACCTGGCAGTGGGACTAAAGCACCAATGCAAAACAGCAGGACGGGGGCAATTTGAGGCTGGGGCTTTGCAAGGTCCGGCAGAGGACTGGATTGTGGGAAACCGGGGTTCCTGGGCCTCAAAGAGGCAGGGAGACCAGTTTTGAGGCCACTCAAAAGACTGAGAGGGTAAGACCCATGGGCACCCTGGGGTCTTCTCAGATCCAGCCTGTGGTCTTTCATCGGGGCTCAGCCAGAGAATCAGGTGGTGTTAGTCGGGCTGGCAGGATGGTCTATCACAGGTTTGTCACAGTGGCCCTCGATAAATTGCATCTCCCTTTTGTTTTGGATGTGTCACGCCCTCCCCAGTCACTCTAATGGACATACGAAGGGCAGTGACAGACATGCCTGTAATTCAGGCAGTGCCCTCCCGTTACTGGGCGCCTATTGTCCAGGACAGGCCTTGAGGAAAACCTGTGATCGTGAGGCCAACGGCCTTTTTCAATCATTGTGCACACTCACATGCCGGGCACTGCTGTTCACTCCCCATCCTCCCCACACCCTTGGGGACCTTTATGGTCCCCAAGGCACTGGAGTCTCAGGGATCACGGGGTCAAAGTCACAGAGCACCATTATGGTCTATCTCAAAACTCATGCTCTGAGCCACTGCTCTACCGTGGACTTCTATGAGGGCCAGCATTTAAGTTACTGAAATTTGTTATTTTAGAAACATACTCAGCCTGCCCTTGCTGGTTTCTGCTCTGGTGAAGCTGCTGGTGCTAGAGGGATGAGCCCCCCCCATTCTCTCCCGTCCCCCAATCTCCGTGTCACACGTGTTCGCCCGCGCAGGGAAGGCCCAACTGGACACTGCGACCTGAGACTGAGTCCTGGGTGACGTCCGCAAGATGACGGACCAGAAATCGCCAGGCCCTGGGGCCCCCAAGCACGGAGACCCAGCCGTGGGACTCCAACGCGATGCGGAGCAAGCCCCTTGGAGAGAGCTCTAGAAAGCAAGTAGGGAGCTGCAGCGCCCAGAGAGGGCGCTGTAAAGTTGGTGGCAGTTGGCTCGCTATACCCCCACCCCCCGCCAGGCCAAGCCCGCGGAAGAAACCCCTCAATTCCCGCTCCTCCCGGGGGACAGAAGTGGGCGCTGGCATCTGACTCGCGGTACTGCCCTCCCGGGCCCCGCTGGGATGCAGGTGGAGGGCCGGCCCGGCAGCCGCCGGCGGGGAGGGGGGGGGGGCGTGGTCGGGGAGCGCCACGGGCGAGCGAGCGAGCCAGCGGTCTTGGGCGGGGGGGGGGGGGGGGGGGGGGGGCGGGTAATGGCCGGCCCTTCCCGTGAACAGGGCTTCGGCTGGACAAGATGAAAAAGTTCCGGAGCTCGGCTGCGCAACAATATGAATATGCCTCACACTACCGAACAGTACACTTACCGGTTAAGATGGTAGTTTTGCTGTGTTTTTAAACCACGGCGTAAAAATTACTTTAAAATAATACATCACCACTGCACACCGATTAGAGTGGTCAATATCCAGAACACTGAGAACACCGAATGCTGACCAGGATGTGGAGCAGCAGGAAGTCTCATTCACTGCAGGGGAGAGAATGTAAGATGGTACGGCCGTTCCTTACAAAAACACCTGTACCTGTACACTGACGTTTACAGCAGTTTTATTCATAATTGCCAAAACTTGGAGAAACCAAGATGTCTTTCAGTAGGTGAATGGATAAACTGTGGTATGTCCAGGCAACAGAGTATTCTTCAGCACTAAAAAAGAAATGAGCTGTCAAGCCATGTAAAGAGGAGCCTTGCATGGAGGAGGAACCTTCAAGGCCTATTAACCAAACGAAAGAAACCAATCTGAAAAGGCTACATACTGTGTAACTCCAACTATATGACATCCTGGAAAAGGCAAAAACTATGGAGGCAGTAAACAATCAGTGGTTGCCAGGGCTCAGGGAGGGAGGGATGAAGAGGGGGAGCACAGAGAATTTTTAGGGCAGTGAAACTACTCTGCATGATACTATAATGGTGGATACATGTCACTAAACGTTTGTCCAAACCCACAGAATGTACACCACCAAGAGTGGACCCTAACGTAAACTATGGGCTCTGGGTGACAATGATGTGTCAATGGAAGTTCTTACCAGTCATAAAGAAAAAGCACCACTTTGGTGGGTAACGCTGATACTGGGGGAGGCTGTGCACCTGTGTGGGGGCAGAGCATATGAGGGAAACCGCCGTACCTTTTGCTTTACACTAAGAACCTCAAGCTACTCTAGAAAATAAAGTCTGTTAAAAAATACAGAGAGCTCAAAAGTGGCAGGAGTTGAAATGCACATGAACAGCTGAGGCTTCCTGCAGAACTGGGAAAGCTAGAGTCAGGAGTGGAGCCTGGAACAGGGCCACTCCCCAGTTAACCGTCATTTCAGTAGCCAGTTTGAGGAACCATCAAAAGTGCCTTACTCAGAGTATCATCAGCAAGTCAAAAGAGGACAGAAGAACAAAAGGCAAAATGATGAAGAACCATTTGCTGTCAGGAAAATATTTTCCTTAAGATGCATATCTTCCAAGTTTTGTGGCTTAGTTCTCAACACCTGAAATCTATCAATTTCATTTGAACTGTGTTAATGCCAAGTCAAGACCAGATGGGAAGCCAAGGAGCTCAAAAAGCTGTCATTTCTATGCAGGTTCCGTGGCCGACACAGCACACCCACCCACACAGCTCCATCCTGGCCGAGCAAAATTATAAATGGACCGCACTGCTTGATGTAGCTATTATAACAAAATTAATCTGCCATTTCTGCAGCCTCAAATTGATGAGCACACAAGAACTCATTTATAACTGCTTATTTCTACTTCACAACATTCCTTCCAGTATTACTGTTCTCTAAAAATAAAGTCCGTTAACATTGTATTATTTTTTAATAACCTTTAAAATTAATGTTGATTGGAAATATGTCCTCATATCAACTTAAGCAATCTGGCCATCCCCATACGTGGCTGAGTTCCACCCTCGAGGGTGAGTGGCAGGAGTCCTCGGTTTGTTTCATGCCAGGCTCTGCTGCAAGGCCTGCAGGAGGCCAGGACGGCTGGACCAGTGAGCTGGCAGCCGCCCCTGCAGCAGAACCAGAGCCACCCTGGGGACTGGGATGGGAGGAGAAAAGAGACGCGGTTGCTTTAAACAAAAAAAGAAACAAGGTTAAAATGAAGTTTATTATTTTTTTTGATTTTTTTGTTTTGTTTTTTAAATAAAACTGTTTGTGAAACAGCTATTTTATCCCCACGGCAGAGTGACCCCTGAAAGATGCACTAACCCCTTCTTAAGGCCTTAACAAGATTTTTTTTGTACTTTTTTCTTTTTTTAAAACTCAGATATTTAAAAACTGTACAATTTACAAAACAAAACAAAACAATACAACATAAAGAATCATGTAGCATGGGGCTGCTCAACCGACAGGCCCCCTTTTCCTTTATAAAAATGAAAGCAAAAGAAAAAAGGGTGGAGTGGGTGTTCCTGGTCAGCTTACCTCACATGATCATACCTGACACTGTCCCTCCCTGTGTCCACTCCTACAGCTTAGGCTTCTGTCCCGTCTGTCCTGGGGGTCAGGGCACAGCTGCCTGAAACATGCCCAGAGGCGGCCATCCCTTGACCCTGCTGGCTGAGCCACTTAGTGGGATGCTTGGGGCTCTCACTGGCCACAGTGACCCAGGACGCAGCTGTGACCTTGGCGCTTGTGCCAATTTCACCCCCCCCAAAAGATAAAAATCTTAAAAATAATAAATAAATAGTGTTTCTGGAAATGAAAAAATTTATTTTTGTGTTTAAACATCATTCTCCCACTCTTGAAAACACGGACCATCCCCGCTTCCCTCCCCCTTGACCTTCCCACTTTGAGACAAATTACTGACAATAGAATAGTTCGGTGTGGTTTGTTTGCTCTTCCAACCCCGGGTCTAGAATCTCTGAATTGTGTAAGTTGGGCTAAGGATCTAAGTCAGCCCTGTCCTTGTGAGATGAGAGTTTGTTCAGTTCAATTTCACATTTAAATTTCACTGTTATTGGAACAAATTTGGAATTCTTAAGCTAGATAATTTTAAAATAGAATCAAAAGGGATAGCGCACCTTTCATTTAAACAGTCTTTCCAGACTAAAAATAGATTTATATATATATATTTTTATCCCTCCCTCTTTTAATTCCCCCCACCCTTTCCCATCATCCCCCCTCCCCCCACCCCCCACATTGTCACTATGGAGATTGTGTCCATGGAAACAGCCATTCCAACTTCTTGGGTCTTTCTTTCCTGTGGTGTCACCAGTTTGAGAGTGATGTAAGAACTTAGGAAGGAAGTGCTGGCACGGGCAGGCACGCGGGGTGGGGCGGGGTGGGGTGTGGCTGCACAGGAGGACCATTTCCATTCCATCACAAGGGTCCACCACCTTCTCATCTCCACAGTCTCACCTGCAAGACAAGCAGACACTGGGTGCTGGGAAACCCCGTGTGGTGCTGTAGCCAACAGCCCCTGCTCCGTGGCGGCACCGGGGTAGGGGGACTCTGCAGGGTCCAGCAGCTGCAGAACCCCTGTGAACACACCGCTCACACTGCAGACACCCAAGACCAATGGCGGAGCCAGTCGTGTGGCTCTGGGCCTGAAACAGGGTAAAGGCAGCAATGACCCGGCCAGCTGCGCCAGGAACGGACTCTGAGTGCCCTGTCCCGGGTGTGTGGAAGGAACCGAGACCAGGAGAGAGTTCTCTGACCCGCCAGGTGGGGCTGCCTGGAGTGGAGTGGCTCTCAGGGCGACCCCTTGCTTAGGACCCCACCATCTGGGGCCTGCAGCTGGGCTGGGCTTGGCACTTGGTGGCAGGGACCAGTCCTCACAGAGGTGGCTGAGTACCCAGCCAGTCTGTGGAAGAACCGGCTCAGGACCACGTGAAGGCTGCCTCCAGTCACAGGCAGCTCTTTACATCTAACAGCGAACACTCCACCCAAGAGCTCTGACGGAAGGCAGGTCTCAGCTCATCCTCTGAGGCTCCCCAGGCCCTGCCACTGGCGTCTCTCCTTCCAGCCCAGGCTCCAGGCTCAGGAAGACTATCCTGGTGATCACATGGGGTACGTGGGGTTGTATCAAGGGCCTCCTCAGAATGCTTCGCGGGCCATTCATTACATGTGCAAAGATCTCAGAGAGAGACAGCAGTTTCCAAGGAATTCAGTCCAGAAAAATTACACCAGAAGCCAAGAGTGGTGGCACCCTCACCTTTCTGCCAATCACAGCACTCTTGGAAAGTGTGTGTGTGTGTGTGTGTGTGTGTGTGTGTGTGTGTGTGTGTGTGTGTGTGTGTGTGTGTGTGTGTGTGTGTGTGTGTGTGTGTGTGTGTGTGTGTGTGTGTGTGTGTGTGTGTGTGTGTGTGTGTGTGTGTGTGTGTGTGTCCCTCCTCCAACCAATAAACCTCAAGAAAACCCAGAAACCACTATCCCCTTTTCTGCTTCCATAAAACTTACTAATATGCAAAATAGTTAAGACTGGTCTGTGTGCATGAGCCATAAAGAGATTCCTAACTGCTTGACAGAAAACATGAATAAACAGGAAGAGACTCACAGAGACAGCAGGACAATGTCGCCACCCTCAGGTAAAAGCAAACCCCAGGAATCCAGCTGGAGGCCCTGGGGACGTGGGCCAGTGGCTGAGCCATCCTCAGGACGTCCCTGGCCACAGTGTGGCTTCCCCGGCACTGATGGTGGCTCTGGCCCCACCTATGTGGTCCATGCTTCCCCCTCCCCCAGCACGGACACTCTCCACTCCTCACTCTGGTTTCCTGAGGCTAAGGCTGCCAGGAAGGCGGGGAGAAGCAAGCAGCCTTCTCAGGTGAGGACAGAGGACAGGTGCCATGCATATCCTGCAAAGCTCTGCTGGTGGAGGGAGGGACAGGGCAGGGTGTGCCCTCTCCCCAGTGCTTGGCACAGTCTTGGGCCTGCACCCCTATCCTGCTCATTACTCACAACAGCAGGCCCCAGCCCAGCGCCCATCTTCAGAATGAAGGCTGTCTCAGCACCAGGGTCTGCCCGGCCGGTGGGCTGTGCACGCTGCTGACCCTGGGCTCCTACCCTGGTGCCACAGGGGGACCTGGTGGTCCAGGCAGCCTCGGCCCTTCCGCACCTCCCGCCTGGGGCTTTGCCTTCCAGCCTTCCCAGCAGGGACCTTCCCCAGGGTCTGATATTAGACTGGCCCAAACACATGATACCCTGAATGTAATGGGACCCTAACTTCTCAGTTGCTCCTCAAAACTGTTCCTTCAGTAGGGAGAATGGGAAGAAAATTCTTTAAGCACCGAGTAGGGGCCAGGCACTATGCTAGGAGCTTTACAGACATTATTTCACAGTAACACTGAGAGGCCTGACCCCCATATCTTGGAGATGAGGCAGCTGAGGGAGGTGACACATGTGGCCCAAGGCCACGTGGCTGGTTAGAAGTGGGACTGGGGCTCACATCCAGCAAAGCTCCTCTGCTTGGGCCCCAGGGACTCTGCCTTCGAGCCTCCATTGTTGTGGGCCCCATCCAAATGCACAGGACATGGCTGAGAAGGCAGCACCCCAGGCAGGGCCACGGAGCAGGCGCGGAGCTGCTGCGCCGGTGAGCGAGTGGGCGGCCCTCTGTGCTGAGGACCTGCACGCTTCTCCGTAAAAAGGCAACTGCACGTTCAGCTGCCGGCGATCGGGACTTCATGCTGGGCCAAAGTCTTCCAACACCCCTGCCCTCATCACCCTCCTTCCTGCTGCCCTTCAGCTTCACCTCCGTGGCCTGAACCTGGGCCGGGTCAGTCTGTCCTCCAAATCCTCCCGCGTCTGACACCAAGCTGCCCTCTCCACCTCTCCGGCTTGGCGGCACCCCCTCAGCCCCACGGGACCTGGCCAGGGTGTGGAGGGCAGCCTCGTCCTCAACCTGTACCCACCCGGGCGCCGTCAGGTCAGCACTCTCCTCCCTGGGCTGCAGGTGCTCCTCTATTTAACACGGCTGTCCGCCCTGCGAGGAGAGGGACTGCCGTGTGCCCCCTTGGGCCAGTGCACGACGGGACAGAGACAGCGGTCCCTGCGGACTGGGCAGGCAGTCTAGTGGAGATGCAGACGATACGTGAACACACAAATGACTTGAGATTGTGGTGATGCCAGGAAGGCTGCAGAGTGGGGACAAGGGGACTTGGAAGGCTGCCGTGAGGAAGTGACACTGAAGCTGAGACCCAGAGAAGAGACGGAGGCACAGTGCTCCAGCGCAGGGAGCTAAGCGCGAGCACAAAGCTCCGCGGGAGGAAGCTCAGAGGAGCCGAAGGAGCCTCGCCGGAGACTCCAGGGGCCCTCAGAGGCGTGCTGGGCATTCTGGACTTAATCCTACCAGGGATGGGAACCTCTGAAGCTGCAGTTGTGGGAGGCAGTGAGGGGCTGCCGGGGCTGGGGTGGGAGGGAAGGGGAGCCCCGGGACATGACGCTCTTCACACGCAGGCCGGCTGTGTGACATTCCGACCACAGAAGCTGCTCGGGAAGGCCCAGCTCCAGGGCAGGGAGGCTGCTGTGTGCAGCTGGCACCCAGGACAAGGCAGCAGATGGATGGAGGATACTGCTTCCTGCCCACTGGATCGGGAGACCTGGGGGGTGGGGTCTCCTTGTTTACTCAGATGAGAATGGAAGATGGCAGGGGGGATGTTCCGCGGTCAGAGCCCTGCCCACTCGCTGCCCTGAGCCAGGGAGGCTTCAGCACGGGGAGAGGGCAGCACAGGCCGGCCACACGGCTCCGTCATCCACAGAGCCGGGAGGAGGGGGCCCACTGACAGCTGTCCGAGGACCTGTCCTCTGTGGCACTGCTGGCCTGGTGAGGGACAAGCACCAGGTATCTCACGTGGTGGCAGGAGATTAGAACTCACGTCTCCTTGCCCCAGCCCTGGGGTTTTCTGCCAGACAGGGCAGCTGTAGGGTCTGGTTTGCAGCTCTGAACCTCCTGCTCCTCCTGGGCATGGCTGAGGGCAGTGCACCCAGCATTTGCTGACACCACACCCCAGGCCAGGCTGCGCTGGGCATGGTGGAGGCATTTCTTAACTGAATTCTCACAAGGTTGGCCACTGCTATCCCTCTTTTTTCAGAAGGAAAACAAGCACAGAGACATTAAGTGGCCTGAGCCTGGTCACACAGCACTTTCCACACTGCTCTGGGTGAGAAAGTGGGGCGCCACGAACCGGAACTCACATGTACAATCACTGTCCCTTCCCCGCCTTGTCGGGAGACCCAACGATGGTGGCTCTGTGTCCTCAGCACGGATACTGAAATGAATGCCCCTTGAGGTGGGGGGCTGCGTCTCTGTCCCCAATCACTGGGGCTTCTGCACAGTCTGCAGAGGGCTGACAGCGAAGGCCCACAATGTGACTGCTGAACCGCGAACCCAGGACGACGGGTCCAGCCTCGCGGGGAAGCACTCGATGACAAGCAGTTCAGGTGGACGAGACCAGAGGCGCATGTTCGTTCCTTCCCTCCAAGAGGTGAAGGTCTGCCCTCAACAGACTCGAAACGACCCCAAGCCGAGGGACACGCCACTCAATCACTCAGCGCCTCATTTCTTCTGTGTAAACAGAAATGATAACACCAACCTTCTGAGGAATGAACTACGAAGCTTACTGTCCCACGAGAGCCAAGGGCTCTGTCAGCTGGCAGAGCCCAAGAATGAGCAGAGAGAAAAGTGATGATGAACAAAATTAAAACTTCCAAGAGGAGATTTGCCCACCAGGCCCAGGGCCCAGAGTTCTTCTTTTTCTCAAACATGGGCTGGGATTCCAGGACAGGAACAAAAGGCACTGAGTAACCAATGGTTCTCTCCCTAACTGGCTCTTCCTGGACACTTCCAGGAACATTCCACGTGGCCTCCTATATAACCCAGCCCTAACCACCGGGGCCAGGAAGGTGGCAGAGCCCCCTAGACACAGTAGAAGGGCCAACAGAAACATTCTTGAAAACCACCCAGACTGCTGCTTGCCCTGAGGGTCAGTGGACCCCGCGGGTTCTAGAAGTGCACGGGGCTCCGTGTGATGACCCACCCTCCCGCCCTGCTCCGCTCCCTCCACTCCCAGCCCTACTCCCTGGAAGAGCAAGACAGAAAAGTGTGAGTGCAAAGTCCTCACTCGACAGCCCCTCAGGAAGCACTGTAACCCCCACCGGCCCCAGACACTCAGCACTCAGCACAGGGGCCTTCTCTGGAGGTCAGTACCGGGACCCACCTAAGAAACAGACGACTTCCCAGATGAAAACTGCCACATTCTGAGGTGAATTCTGTTTCTTCCTCAAAGTACTGTTAGGCATTCCAGAGAAAGGCAGACACCCCCCACCCCGACTTGTAACAAGGGGGAGGGGACATTCCACAGAGACTCAGGCACATGGGCTTGCTGTCCCAGAGAGCCAGGCCTAGCACACTTGTGTGGGTCTCAGCCGTCTGGAGTAAACACAGACGCCCTCACTTGCAGAGAAATAATCCCTTAACGAACAGTTCTGAGACAACTAGCCCCCCACCCCATCCTGTAGAAGCAAGTGCCCCAAGTTACATTTTGTTTTTTCTTCTCATGATCTGTTTTGCTCAGTGAGGACGGGGCGGGTGAGGAAGGCAATGGGAGCACTGCAGGCCTGCTGCTTCTAGAGACCCAAGTCCCATAATCCTGCTCTCACAGGCACATGCTGCCAGCCCAGACCACGAGCCCCCAGACACACTCAAAAAAAGCACAACTCAACCTCCTGAGATTTTTAAAAGTAAAGTTAAATGGGATGCTAAAGTCTACTAAATCGTTGAGGGGATTTTCCTTCCCTTTGTACTTCTAGGAAAAGGAATCCTTCATAGACCTGGGGGAAAAAAAAGATTTCAAAAAACAAAACTTGGGGTATTTTTTGTTTTTCAAAGGAGAACCCATCATAAGCTTTAGAGATGTTAAGTAAATTAAGAAGAGGCCTCTGGCAAGAAGCCTTTCTGAGACAGGGCAAGAGTGAGGGCTGCCAGCAGGAGAGCCACCCCCCCAGAGGCTCTGTCCCGAAGCCAGCTGCGTTCTGCCCCTGGGGACTCCACACACAAGGCCTGAACCCCGGCGGAGGATGGGACCAATTTAAAGCCCCACGCCACCTTTCCACACGTATTCTGGGGAGCTGAGCAACAGATGGAAAGACATGGTATCCACCTGGCGCTGGCAGTCCACGCGATTAAATGCTGGTGGGGCAGCCTGGCCTGGGGTGAGCAGGAGGCAGCGGCCCGACACCCCCTTGCAGTCTGGCAGGGGCGGCGGCCCCGACTCACCTGTGCTTGCTGTACTTTCCATTCCCACGAGCACACTGCCCCCCTCACCCCCGCTCCGACTGCTCTGTGCTGAGGCTGCCTTTCGCTGTCTTGTTCTGCAAGGCGGGGAGAGGGCACGGGAGGGGAGGCTGACGCCGGCAAAGCCAAGGAGACAGGACAGGAGGGACAGAGAACGAGCGTGGGGGTCAGGGCAGGCGGAGGTGAGGAGAGGAACGCACATGGAAAAGGAAAGAAAAAGCAGAGTCAGTGCTGAGTGACAAACAGGAGATACTCAGACAGGGTCTTCTGAGGTAAACTGTGACCATTAAAAAAGAGAAGTTTTTAAAAATAAAAACATGTAAATTAAGTAAAAAATGGGAGAGAAAATTGTAAGATCCTATGATCCATATTGGAAAATAATTGTTAAAGAAAAGCAGAAGTAAGCATCTTTCAGAAGCACTTTGAGGGCAGACCTGTCAGGGCGACCTCTTTCTAGTACTTTCTGGCCCCACTTAGAGACTGAAGACCGTGAGCACCAGTGGCCACCAGGGGTCAGTGTGACCTCAGCCGGAGGAGAGCCGCCGCTGCAGGGACTGCCAGGTGGCGGGTCTCCACCATCCCAGTCCTTCCCTGGGGTCCCTTTCTCCACGCCCTCCCGTCTCCACACACACATGTGGTGTCTTGGAAACAGGCCATTCACACACACCCCCGCCCCCATCTTCGTTCCTTTCCTAAATTTAAGAGGTGACCAAGAGACCACCTCCTCAATCAGCTGCAGGCACCACTGGCTGCTTCAGCTGAAGTAAAACCTGGAGGAGACTGTGAGTTTCCCCAAAAGCCTGGAGTCAACTCTCTTTAGTCTGGGAAGACACCTCTGCTTATGTACCTAGACCTACAACCAATCTCACCTCACGCCAATCTGTGATCTGGGGTTCCACTCAACTGCGGGGGAAACCAGGAGTTTTGTGTGTTTCTCTTCCAATTTCTCTTAACAAACACCTTTCTCCCCAGCTGCGCCACCCCATGGGTGCTGACCCCACGCCACAGGGCTCCCTCCCATTTGCATCTCGGCCCTCCCGGGGCCAGGAGTGCTCAGCAGCCCGGGCCCTGGTGGTGTGGCCGTGACCCTGCAATGTCTGGTCTCCAGGTCTTTCAGGAGGAGCCCCGCTGCCACCCCCAAGTCCTGCGGGGAGGGGAGCACAGGCTCTGCAGGCTCTGACTCACCTTGTGCTTGGGGCACCTCACCGAGAAGTTCTCCTCATGGAGCAAACAATCTGCAAGAGAGAAGGGGACAGTCAGGACGAGCCTGGCGTGCGGCACAGCCTGCGGGGCGTGGGGCCACGCTGGCCAGGGCAGACAGGGTCACACATGGCGATAAGAGGTCTCCACACTATGATTTCTAATAGGAAACCACGCAAGACACCCCCAAATAAGCTATGGCACCTCAACATGGTGGAATATCAGTCCAACATGAAACGTTTCAGAATAGTGAACAGGATGCAAATTGCTCAAAAAACCAGGATACATAAATGTACAAGTACAATCCCAATTTTACCAAAATATTTTATATGCATAAAAAAGGACAAAGGAAATCTACCAAAATATGACAGTGATTCTCTTTGGATAGTAATATTATAGGTGATTTTAATTTTCTTTATTTTTTCTGTATTTCCATGATCATATCCTATTATTCTAATCATCAGAAACAATCTCTAATAAGTGTTATTGTTAAAATTCCTTATCTTAGGCTAAGGCCATTCCACAGGCCCACGCCAAAGCTTCCTTGTGAAAACACTTTGAATCTGGAGGCATCTTTTCTCCTCTGTGGAGAGTCACAGGTCAGAGACAGCAAGGAGGCCAGGCCCGTGAGCCCCGCTGCCACCCTTGCCCCACACACAACCCACGGACACACTGCAGAAGGTCCATAATCCCTGCTAAATGCTTCAGAGAAATGTGAAATCCCACGAGGGGGCGATTAATCCTTGGAGGAAAATCACTCATTCCAACTGTTAACACGGTGGTGACACATCCTCCATGATGGCAAGGACGCGCACCTGCCTCCAGGGGCGTTGTGCTCTGCGGCACAAGCGTCGTGCGCGGAGCAGGGCGAGGAAAGCGACTTAACGAGCTCACTCTGCACACCACAGCTCCTGAAAACCGACAGCCAGGTCACTGGTGCGAGACGCAGTGGCCGAATGTTAATAAATATTGATCACACATTCTCAGAGAGCGCCCAGGCACCAAGGCAGGAGGCGGCCGTGGTACTTAGCCTTGTTAAATTTACAATTTAATTCAGGTTTAAAGTGAGGTCCAGATTAGCGGCCTGTGTACCCACAGATTTCAAGTGAAACAGTAGTAAGCAACGGAGCACACAAATGGAAACTTTTGAGGTCCTCTATAATCTTAAATAAATAAAGACCCTTTCATAATTCGGCTAAGCCACCTCCCCTTCTGGAGTCCTAGAATCTCTAGGGTCAGACGGGTTTGGTCTTCACAGTTCCTGGGGCAAGCCTCGGGGCATGAGAAACAGCAAGTCCTGCTAACCTTTGCATCCCTATCCCCTCCCCCCTCCAAGCAAAGAGCGCGGCAGTAAATGAAATGTGTTAATTTAAAACCCACAAGTACATGGTGTGACCGAGGCTCCTGCTGCTCCAATCTGCCAGAGAGCTCACGAACAGCGGGAGACGGACAGCTGGAGCTCCAGGGAAGCACCTTCTCCTTACCTGGGCTGTGGCAGCAGCGCATGCTGGCAGAGTCTATAGTTTGGGCCAAAGAGAAACAGCACAGGCCACGCGGTGGGGAAAGACCACGCTTACACCACAGGGGTTTACAGAAATAAGGAGGGGGGCCGTGTTAGCTGGAAAAGATGCCATCAGAAAGGTAGAGGTGGCTCGGGTCCCCTCACTGGCACGAAACAGTGACCAGCTGTGATGGACCATTAGTAAAACATGCTTAAAGTTAGGAAACATGTTCCCTCAAAGTTAAAAAGAAGAAATAAAACAATGTAAGTAAACACTAAAGGCAACTTGGAACTAATGCCAGGTACTTCTGGGAATGGAAGTCTCCGAAACGAATCTACGAGACGGGGTGCACCTTTTGGCTAGGCCTCCCGAACAGGCAGCGGCTGTCCCCATTCTCGTCATGTCCACCGGCCATCAGGAACTGCACTTCCTGTTCCTGGCAGGGTGAGAACCACAGCTGGAGGGCTTAGACACCTGCAAGGGGCCAGCGAGCCTCTCCTGGGCTGCCTCCAGCCAGGCTCTGCTGGGGAAGAGCCAAGAGTGGCAGGAAGTGCAGTAAAAGCTCTCCTGAGGGCTCTGGACAGGCGCCTGGCCCCACACTGCCGGCCCGCCAGCCTCTCGTTTGATTCCTTTAAGCCCCTGGCAACACCCCGCACTGTGCAGAGGGCCTGGTCAGCACTTCCCCACAGTGAGGTCAGAGTCAATGGCTGGATCATCACGCAGGCTGGAAGAGACTCACCAGGTTGTCTAGTCGGCAGAGTGGCTTCCAGACACAAACAGCAGCACCCCAGAACAGTGTTCCACTTTGAGTCCTCTCTTTGGGCTTAAAGGCAGAGGACTCTGCTGAGCTCCTCATAACAAGCTATGTGGAGCTTCAGATACCCACATGCACCCGTATATACCCCATGCTGAGGATGGTGAGCCCGGGAAGGGAGAAGACGAAAGGATGTCTAGCGTCCTTTGGATCTGCCAGGCCCCGACAGTCTCCAACTCAGCTACAATCTCCTCAGAGCTACGCTTAGTACTCATAATGGCAAAATCCAGGCTGGGACTCAGGGACCCACCAGCCTCACCCCACCTCGCTGAGAGGCAGCCTCAGCTCCTGGGGCCGAAGGAGGGGAATAAGAAGGCGGGAGCAAGGCCCTGGGATGCAGAGAGCTCCTCTCCAGGGAGAGGCCAGACCACCAGTTCTTTCGTAGGACCCATCTGGGGCTCTGAACCCACTGCTGCAAGATCAAAGTCAGCAGCAGAGAGAGCAGCTTTAAAATGCTGCTGGAAGGGTGGCTACAGAAGTGAAATTCCCAGCTGTGCTTCCTCATGAGGGTAAAAGAAAAAGCCCCTCTAGGCAAGATTCTGTATGCACAGTGGGATTATAAATGAGCTACCACAGCTCTTTTTTCCTTTGGTATTAATTGTTGTGGCTTATTGCATTAAATACATTAAATCTTTTTTTTTTTTTTTAAACAGCACTCATGTTCTTATTACTGCACTCTCCCACCTGGAGACAAATCCTATGCCTGTGACATAACAAGCAGCACAACAGAGCAAACTGTGATGTCACAAATGTGCAATCACTATTAGGAAGGGGAAACGCTGCAGGAGCCACAGATCCTCATGTTTCCATGGAGATGTCCCTGGTGATAAAAGTTTTCCCTTCGTTATGAACAGCTCTTTAAGGTTTGGGCAGCTGACAGTAAGGCAGAGATGAAAATGCCAAACTGTTCCTTACTCCATACAGAGATGGGGGACTCAAACTCAGGGACTTACTTTTATTGTAACTAGAAAGAAAGTCAATCAATGAATGCCTTTCCTGGATACAAAGATCCATTACATATAGAACAGAATTCCTGAGAAGACTGTGTGGGATAAATACAAGCATCAAGCTACACAGAGCAGTGCAGGCTTTGGGTCACTGTGACTCAGGTCATCCAAGAGACCAACAAAGACACGGTCACCTTGTTAAGCTGCTTCTTTGGTCCCAGCTCCGCATGGAGGAGCAGTTTGCAGCAGCTGGGACAGCAAAGCCAGAGGGCCAAGGCCCCGACCCAGACAGCCTTCCTCTCCCTGGATACTCGGCCACCAACTTCTGCCAAACAGAGACGTTACCAACTTATCTGGGCAGGCCATGCAAGGCAGGTTCAAACAGAGTGACAAGAAAGTCCTTTGCTTCCTAACACTCAGCTGGTAGAGCAGGCCCTGCTTCCCTGCTGGCAGTGCGTGCTAGAGGGCCTCCACTTGAGGGAGGAGAGCCCAGTACCTGTCCCAAAGAACCCCCAGAGCCTGGGCTAGAGCAGGGCGTTCCAGCCGCCAGCTGCACACGGCCATGGGAGTCTAAACGAAAGAAAAAGCTCAGTCCCTCATTCCCACTAGCCACCTTCCAAGCGCTCAATGGTCACACATGGCTTGTGGCTACTGTATTGGAGAGTACAGATCTAGAACATTCCCTCACTGCAGAAAGTTCTACCGAGCGACTCCACTCAACCCCTGGAGAAACTGTACCTGGAGGCAGGTGCCCCGTGTGCACACAGGGAGCACGCTCGCAGGGGGGACGAGGCACCTGCCTGCTGCTCACCTCAGGCTGCTGGGCAGAGTCTCCATGCAGGAGACCACCTCTCACCGCCCACCGACGGGGAAAGCCAATGCTTGCAGCATTCCCCACAAAAGACTTACACACAACTGCCGAAAACCCAGAACCTGACCATCTTCATTAAAAATCACGAAGCTTAAACTAGAAAAAGAAACAAAACGTTCTGAGGTAACCCTGGGCGGTATCATGAAAATGAGAAAAGGCAGTGGTTGGGCTTCTGAGAGAGAAGGATTTAATGGTTGTTCTATAGAACATGCCAGACCACGACCCAGGGTGAACTACTGCTCAGACTCAACAAGTAAACATGTAGAGGAGGACAGAGGATGGAAGGGACAGACTGAAACCCAAACTCCCTGAACTGACATTTCAAGGCTCTCTTCTTTTTTTATGTAATAAATTTATTTATTTATTTATTTATGGCTGTGTTGGGTCTTCGTTGTTGCATGCGGGCTTTCTCTAGTTGCGGTGAGCGGAGGCTACTCTTCGTTGGGGTGCGCGGGCTTCTCACTGTGGTGGTTTCTCTTGTTGCGGAGCACGGGCTCTAGGCACTCGGGCTTCAGTAGTTGTGCTTCAGTAGTTGTATCACGCGGACTCAGTAATTGTGGCTCACGGGCTCTAGAGCACAGGCTCAGTAGTTGTGGCGCACAGGCTTAGTTGCTCCATGGCATGTGGGTTCTTCCCGGACCATGGCTCGAACCCGTGTCCCCTGCACTGGCAGGCGGATTCTTAACCACTGCACCACCAGGGAAGCCCTCAAGGCTCTCTTCTTACTGCCCACTTATCCCTCTGGTCACACGGCACCCTGGCCACCAGCTGCCCTTCAGCACATGCAAACAAACTTTCATGAGAATCTAACTTTGGCATAAGCGTTATCTTTCTGTACCTTTCTTTTTTTTCGTCACACTGTGTCGCTTGGCAGGATCTTAGTTCCTGACCAGGGATCAAATCCAGGCCCCCAGCAGTGAAAGCCCGGAATCCTAACCACTGGACCACCAGGGAATTCCCTTTCTTGTTCTTTTTAGCTGCACGCCCTACAGAAACCTGGAAAGAAAAGAGGGAAGAGGAAAGGAGGGGCAACGAGAAGGATGTGAAAGGCAGGGGGACACACTTAAGCAAACGTCAGGAGCGCTGGGAGGAAGGGTGGTCGAGAGGAACTCAGATTCCTCCCACGCCTGTCGGATCCGACTCCATGTGCTTTATGCCTCTGTACCTGCTCCCATCACCTGGTCAGCCACCAGGCCATTTGAGCACTCTTGTTTGTCTTCCCATTTTCTCTTCCTCCATCCTGACTGAAAGCATGAGAACCTGCTAGGTGAAGGTCTCAGACCCATCTGATGCTCAAAAAGTAACTGGTGAAAACAGTCAACAAAAAGCCAAAAGTCAGGAGGAAGAAAGAGGATTTCCCAGGCTGCTTGAAGCTCTGAGTCAGAACTCCAGTCTTCTGCATTGCTCATTGGATGGCACTTCTCAGACAAAAGGTGTCCTTCTTTCAACAGTTATTACACTGCAAAACACTGCTCTGATCATCTCCAGAGACCTGGAAAAAAGGTTTGACAAAACCCCACACCAGTTCACGATAAAAACACACAACAAACTAGGAATAGAAAGGAACCTCTTCAGTTGCGTCAAGAACATCTATGAAAAGCCCACAGCTATCATCATGATAGATCAGAAACAAGACAAGGATGTCAGCTCTTGCCACTTCTTTTTTTTTTGGCTGTGGACCATTTTTAAAGTCTTTATTGAATTTGTTACAATATTGCTTCTGTTTTATGTTTTGTTTTTCTGGCCTCGAGGTATGTGGGATCCTAGTTCCCCAATCAGGGATCGAACCGCACCCCCTGCACTGGAAGGCGAAGTCTTAACCACTGGACTGCCAGGGAAGTCCCAGCTCTTGCCACTTCTATCCAACATTATCTAGAAGGTCTAGCCAGGCAACTAGGCAAAGAAAAGAAAAGGCATCTGATTGGAAAGGAAGAAGTAAAACAATCTACTCACAGATGACACATCTTGTATATAGAAATCCACTAAAAAACTATTAGAACTAACCAGTGAGTGGAGCAAAGTTCCAGGATACAAGATCAATACACCAAAATCAATTATATTTCTATACAGTCACAGTGAACAATCTGAAAATGGAATTAAGAAAACAATTCCATTTATAACCACACCAAAAATAATAAAATACTTAGGAATAAATTTAACAAAAAAGATGCAAAATGTGTACTCTGAAAATTACAAAACACCGTTGAAAGAAATTAAAAACTGAAGTAAATGGCAAGACAGACACCCCATGATCATGGGTTGGAGGACACACTATTTTTTTTTTATAAGATGGTGACAACCCTTAACCTGATCTGCAGATTCAATGCAATCCCGCACCCCCCTCAGAAATGGATAAGCTGATCCTAAAATTCATATAGAACAGCAAAGGACCCAGAATACCCAAAACAATCTTGAAAAAAAGGAACGAAGTCGGAGGATTCACACTTTCCAATTTCAAAATCTACCACAAAGCTACAGTAAACAAGACGGTGTGGTACTGGAGAGAGTCCAGAAATAGGTCCATACACCTATGGTCAACTGGTTTTCGACAAAGGTCATCGAATGAGAAAAGAGTAGTCTTTTCTACAAATGGTGCTGGGACAACTGGAATCCACATGGAAAGAAATGAACTGGACCCCTACTTCACACCACATACAAAAATTAACTCAAAACGGATCAAAGACCTGTGTAAGGGCTAAAACTATAAAACTCTTAGGAGAAAGCATAGGCATAAATCTTTGTGATTTTGGATTATGCAATGGCTTCTTAAATATAAGAAAAGCAACAAGCAACAAAGAGCATAAGTGGCAAAAGAAAAACAGATAAACTGAACTTCACCAAAGATGCTCAGTATCATTAGCTGTCAGGGAAGTGCAAACCCAAATCACAATGAGATACCACTTCTTGCCCACTGGGATGGCCATAATAAACAAGACATAAAAACAAGTGTTGGTGATGATGTGGAGAAACTGGAACCCTCACACACTGCTGGAGGGATGTAAAATGGTGCAGCCACTTTGGAAGACAGTGTGACAGTTCCTCAAACAGTTAAACACAGAGTTACCATATGACCCAGTAATTCCACTCCTAGGTTTATACCCAAGAGAAATGAAAACATTTAGTCCACACAAGGACTTGTCTGTGAATGTTCACAGCAGCATTATTTTGTATTATTATTGTATAATAATACAAAAGTGGAAAACCTAAACGTGCATCAACTGAAGAATGATAAAATATGGTATATCCTTACAATAAAATATTGTTAGAAAATAAAACCAATGAAGTACTGACACATGCTGCAATGTGGATAAACCAGAGAAACAGGAAGCTAAGTCACACGAAACGCATCACAAAGACCACATATTGTGTGATTCCATTTACATGAAATGGCCAGAAAAGGCAAATCCACAGAGATAGAAAGTAGATTAGTAGTTGCCAGGGGCTGGGGGTGAGGGAGAGAGACCACCAAAAGGTAGTAGTTTAAGACGTGATGAAAATGCTCTAAAATTAATTGTGATTGTGCTTGCACAACTCTGTGAATATAATGGTAAAAATCATTTAATTGTGCACTTAAATAGGTAAATCTTTTGTGAATTATAAAATTTATAAAAAATATCACCCCATTTAATTCCTTTTTATTATCTTCTCTGCATTCCTTCAGAATTTACAAACAGAACAAGGTCAGAAGAGACAAAAAGAACTATGAAGGAGAGAGAATCAAAATGTTATTTCCTACCCTTCGGATGCTCTGAACAAGGGTCTGTGGTCCCATCTTACCTGCGTCAATGGCACACGGGTAATGGTAACGGAAGGAGCAGCCTTTGTTGTAGCAGCCCAAGGTGGCGCCTGCCTCCTGGCAGTGGGAACATTTCTGGAAAGGAAGGAAGAAGTCAGGCGTGTCACCATCCCAACCTCACCCCTCTCCCCAGGCCTTCCCCAGACCCCGTGGGTCAGACCTCAGCGCATGTCTCTGCGGTTACAGAAGTCTGGCAGCAGGACAGGCTGTCAATTTCTAACCACCACTCACTGACCACACCATGCAAGGGATCCAGCAGTAATGTTTTAGGCCAGGCCTTACAAATGTTCACAAATAAATCAAACAGCACAACACAGGCACCCAGCCCTGCCCTTGGTGTGCCCACTGTCCACCCGCCTGTGAGTCTGCCTGTCCTTTCCTCAGTCCTCACCACTATGGTGAACTGCCTACAGATCTTGCCCATCTATTTCTGTTGTGGAAGTCTGGGGTAGGAGAAGAGGGTACGATAGTAGAGTTATATATAAACCTTTTAGAATTAAAAGTGGAATTTGGTTTCTAGTTTTTATTTTCGTAAGAAGATTTTATTTTTATTCTGCTTATCCCAAATGCCCAATACAAGTATATTTCTCTTTTCAGAAAATATGGGCTCCTGTGTGCAAACGGTATTTTTACACACAAATCCTATTTTAAAGGCACTAGGAAACCTGCCATGAATTTCTGGCTGAGACATTATTCTGTAATTGAGATGCTCCTCCTTCTTTGGTCAGGTTTTCGTAAAGTGGGGCACATCTCTATCATGTGATGTGGCTGCCATGATCGCTCAGTCCTGTGTCCTGTCAACAATAATCGTACTTGGAAAAACCACATTGGCCCTACTGAGGAAAGATGCAGACCCTTCTGGTGGCCGAGGACACACAGCTAAGGCTACCTGAATGATACAGATTCTGATTCTAGGGAATCAGATTCCTGATTCTAGGGAAAATAAAAGTGCTCCATAAGCCGTTACACTTGTGGAAAATGGCTCCCCAACACATACTACACCCCCTTCCTGGGGCAAAGTGACCAAAGGGCACCCTTCCCTCTTTTCTCTTTTGCCTGGGATGTCAGCCTATCAGGGTCTGTGTGGCTTGCAGGCCTGCAGCAGTCAGGAATGCCTCACCTAGTGAAGTGAGGCCCACCTGGACGGTGCCATGGAATGAACACCTCCAACTCACAGCAGCAGGAGCAGGATGACAGGGAGCTGGATCAAGCTTCCCTAATGCTGATGCTGATGGAAAACCACACAGATGCCAGCAACAGCACAGCCCAATGCGCACCCTGAATCATGCGTCAGGCATCACCCGAATGATGCGGCTCATTTGGTCCTCATAACTACCCTGTGACATCCCTGCTCTACAGATGAGGTTCCTAAAGCACCATAAGGGGAAGTAACCTGCTCCAGGTCAGAGCTGATCCCAGCTGACCACGCCTGGCATCCTCCAGAGGCAAAAGCAGCAGGAACGGGGCTGTAAGACAGCCCTAGAAGACCAACATTCTTCTGGGTGCCGACAACCAGTAAATGTTTATCATGTGCCCTCATACCCTTGCCAAGAAACAAAAGACTACTTGGCCCAGAGTAAACCAAGGACAGTTGGCAGCTTCTCGGGCAGCCCTAGACTTTATCTGCTTTTATCAGTGCCACAGGGCACCTTCAGTACAAAGGTCTCACCATCAACCAGAGGGAATGAACATGGCTAATTTCTCAGTGGTCACCCACAGCCATTCCCATTACACCCCTTCTTCCTAAAGGAGCCCCGAACGGTCAGCCATCCGGAGGACTCATGCTCCAGGCCCTCCCCACGCCCCTGGGGGGTGAATCTCAGTGGTGGCCATTTAGGAATGGGTGTGTCAAGCATTTCTGGTAGTGAAGTCTGCAGGGAAAGGGACTTCTGGGAAAGTTTTGCTCTCTTAACAAGGACACAAGACAGAAAGGCAGGAACAGGTCATCTTCTCGCTCGACCTCTGTGAGAAGGGGATGGTGAGATCTGTAGCAACCATCTCGTCACCACAAGGGGACAGCTCTGAAGACAGAGCCCAACCTGCTGAGGGCTGCAGAGTGACAGGATGGAGAGAACCTGGATTTCTGTGACATGATTAAGCACTAAAGTAACCAACCCCAGGACCATCCCATCTCCAGACTTGTTAAGGGGGAGGACACTTTTCTTAAAAAAAAAAAAAAAATTACTTTTTAGTTTAATTTTGTAACTTGCAGTCAAAATATCCTGACTGATACAGAAAGGGACCTAGTACTTGAGGCCCTGCTGTATAAGGTTAAGGATGTGGGCTCTGGAACCTAAATAACTCCCTGGTAAGTGATTCCACCACTGACCATCTTTGTGTTGTTCTTGGCCAAAGTCCTAAACTTTGTTTCTTCAAGCTGCAAACGTGGACCTGGTAATACGATCTACCTCACAGAGATATTGTGAGGGTTAAATGTGTTAATCCAGGCTTACAACAGTGGCTGGATCAAAAGCGCTCCGTAAATGTGACCCAAGATGACCATGTGCCAGACACACGACACAGACTGACGAACAGCCACCTGTGGAGCAGGCCTGTCATCACCCTCGGATCCGAACACTGTCCATTTCCTTCCTACCTCGACACACACCCCTCTGCCCCCGGGAGGGCTTCTCAAAGCTTCTTGCCCTGAACCAGCCCACAGGCCCCATTTTTCTCATCAAGAAAGCAAACCCATCCCTCCCCAGGAAATCACATCACTAAAATGATGCATGCTTCTTTCAATTAAAAAAGCACAACTAACTTACTATATTACTTCCAGAGGAGAAAGACCCTGTATGACCTATTAGGTAGGGCCTTAGAGAAAGGACCTTAAAGAGTTTAGGTCAGTGGTTCTCAAAGTGTGGTCCCTGGACCAGCAGCATCAGCTGGGAACTTGTTCGAAATGCAAATTTTGGGATTCTGGGAAGACTGTAGAGTAGTAGCACTGGGAATCTGTCCCCACACCTGGAAAATAACTGCACTGGCAGAATCTGTCTGATGTAACTGCTCTGGAGCTCTGGAGTCTGTTGAAGACCTGCAACTTCCAGGGGAGATGTGGGTGGTAAACAGCAGTTAATTCTGCCCATCTCCCACTCCCAGCCAAGTGGCAGGCAACCTAACTATACAAGTTAAGGAACTACGAAAAGAAGAACAAACTAAACCCAAAGCTAGCAGAAGGAAGGAAATAATAAGGATTAGAACAAAAATAAATGAAACAGAGAACAGACAGAGAATAGTAGAGAAAAACCCAAGTGGGGACATTACTATTGATTCTACAGAAATAAAAAGGATTATAAGAGAGTACTATGAGCAACTGTACACTAGCAAATTGGATAATCTAGATGAAATGTACAAATTTCCAGCAACACAAAACCTACCAAGATTAAATCACAAAGAAATAAAGATTTGAATAGATCTATAATTAGTAAGGAGATTGAATCAGTAGTCAAAAAGCTCCCAAAAAAGAAAAGCCTTGGACCTGATGATGGCTTCACTGGTAAATTCTACTAAACATTTAAGAATGAACTAATACCAGTCCTTGGGAAACTTTTCCCAAAAATTGAAGAGAAGGGGACATTTTCAAAATCATTCTACTGAGGCCAGCATCACCCGATACCAAAGCCAGAAAATGGTGTGTGCACACACACACAGACACACACATACACAGACACAAAAACCCTACAGACCAATATCCTTTATGAACATTGATGCAAAAATCCCCAACAAAACACTAGCAAACAGAATCCAACAGCACATTAAAAGGGTTATACACCATGACCAAGTGGGATTCATTCCTGGAATGCAAGGATGGTACAACACACAGAAATCAATGTAATATGTTATGTCAACAGCATGAGGGAAATAACTACATGCATGATCACCTCATTATATGCAGGAAAAAACACTTGACAAAATTTAACACCTTTTATGATAAAAACACTCAACAAACTAGGAAACAAAAGACGTATATGAAAAACCGACAAGGATTATCATACTCAATGGTGAAAGACCAGTGGTGTTTCTTTTAAGATGAGGAACAAACAAGGACACTTGCTTTCACCACTTCTATTCACCATAGTACTGGAAATTCTAGCCATAACAATTAAGAAAAAAAAAGAAATAAAAGGGGTCCAAACTGGAAAGAAAAAGGTAAAATTATCTCTGTTTGAAGATATGATCTTATATGTAGAAAACTCTAGAGATCACAAAAAAAACAAAAAACAAATACCTTGCTAGAACTAATAAATGAATTCAGCAAAGTAGCAGGATACAAAGTCAACACAGAAAAATCAGTTGCATTTCTGATTCTCAGTAGCATCAAAAAGAATAAAATACTTACGAATTAACTAAGGAAGTGAAAGACTTGTACAATGAAAACTACAAAACACTGCTGAAAGAAATTAAAGAAGACATGAATAAATGGCAACACATCCCATGCTCATGGATTAGAAAACTTACTGTTATTAAAATGTTTACAAAGTGATCTACAGGGTGACCTTACAGAGTCAATGCAATCTATCAAATCCCAATGACGTTTTTTGCAAAAATAGAAAAACCTATCCTAAAATTTATATGGAATCTTTTTTTTTTTTTTGGTTGTGCCGCACAGCTTGCAGGATCTTAGTTCCCCAACTAGGGATCGAACCCAGGCCCTTGGCAGTAAAAGCACAGAGTCCTAACCTCTAGACCAGCAGGTAATTCCCATGTGGAATATTAAGGGAACCTGAATAGCCAAAACAATCTTGATAAAGAACAATGCCGGAGGACCCATACTTCTGATTTCAAAGCTTACTACAAAGCTACAGTAGTCAACAGTGTAGCACTGACATAAATACAGAGATATAGACCAATGGAATGGAATAGAGAGCCCAGAAATAAACCCTTCCGTATATGGTTAAATGATTTTTGAAAAGGGTGCCAAGATCATCCAATGGGGAAAGGACAGTCTTTTCAACAAATGGTGCCGGGAAAACTGGATATCCACATGCAAAAGAATGAAGTTGGACCCTTACCTAACAGCATATATAAAAATCAACTAACAAAGGACCAACGACCTAAATGTAAGACCTAAAACAATAAAACTCTTAGAAGAAAACATGAAACAAAAGTTTCATGACATTGGATTTGGCAATGATTTTTTGGTTATGACACCAAAAGGCCCACATAACAAAAAGTAGACAAATTGGACTTCATGAAAATTTTAAAATGTTGCGCATCAAAATACACTAGCAACAGAGTAAAAAGATAACATACAGGATGGGAGAAACTACTTGAAAATCATATATCTGATAAGGGATTAATATCCAGAATATACAGAGAACTCCTAAAACTCCACCAAATAACAACAACAACAACAAAAACCCCAACCAAAACAAAAAACCCAACCCATTTCAACAATGGGCAAAGGACTTGAATAGACACTTCTCCAAAGGAGATATACAAATGGCCAATAAACAAAGGAAAAAATGCTCAACATCACTCATCATTAGGGAAATGCAAATCAAAACGAAAATGAGATACCACTTCACACCCATTAAAATAACTACTATCAAACAGAAAAGAACAGTGTTGGTGAGGATGAGGAGAAACTGGAACACTTGGGCACTACTGGTGGGAATGTAAAATGGTACAAACACTATGGAAAACAGTATGGCAGTTCTTCAAAAAATTAAAAATAGAATTATCATATAATCCAGCAAGTCCACTTTTGCATATATATCCCACCAACATGAAAGAAGAGTATGAAAAATATTTGTACACCCATGTTCACAGCAGCATTATTCACAATAGCTAATATGTGGAAGCAACTCAAGTGTCCATCGATGGATGAACGGCTAAGCGAAATACGGTATATGCATACAATGGAATATTTTTCACTCTTAAAAAGGAAGGAAATTCTGACACATGCTACAACCTTGAGGACACTGTGCTAAGTTAAATAAGCTAGTCAGCAAAAAACAAATACTATATGACTCAACTTATATGAGGTATCTAGAATAATTTAATCATAGTATAATGGTGGCTGCCATGGTATGGAGGGAGGAGAAAGTGTGGAGTCTTATTTAATGGGTATAGAGTTTCGGTTTTTTTTTTAAACCTGCACACAGATTTTTTTTTATATTAACTTATTTATTTTTGGCTGCGTTGGGTCTTCATTGCTGTGCGTGGGCTTTCTCTAGTTGCGGCGAGTGGGGGCTACTTTTTGTTGTGGTGTGAGGGCTTCTCATTGTGGTGGCTTCTCTTGTTGCAGAGCACAGGCTCTAGGCGTGCGGGCTTCAGTAGTTGAAGCACACGGACTTAGTATTTGTGGCTCCCGGGCTCTAGAGTGCAGGCTCAGTAGTTGTGGCCCACGGGCTTAGTTGCTCCGCGGCGTGTGGGATCTTCCCAGACCAGGGCTGGAACCCGTGTCCCCTGCATTGGCAGGCGGATTCTTAACCACTGTGCCACTACGGAAGCCCTAGAGTTTCAGTTTTACAAGATGAAAACAGTTATAGGGACATATGGTGGTGATGGTTACACAACAATGTGAAGGTATTTAATACCACTATGTAATTAAAACTATGTATTGGGTTGGCAAAAAAGTGCCTTCGGTTTTTAAGTAAAAATAAAAGACACATTTTTCATTTTCAACAAGAACTTTATCGAACAACAAATGCACCCTTTTGTTCCACTATCTTCTGCCATTATTCAGGCAACTTTGTAATTCCCTCTTCCCAAAACTTTTTATCTTTTTGAGCAAAGAACTGTTCCAGGTGCCTTTTACAGTCTTCCAGGAAACTGAAATTTTTTCCATTAAGAGAATTTTGTAAAGACGGAAATAAATGGAAATCCGAAGGTGCAATGTCTGGTGAATACAGTGGATGAATCAGAACTTCCCAGCCAAGCTGTGACAGTTTTTGCCTGGTCATCAAAGAAACATGCGGTCTTGCGCTATCCTGATGGAAGATTATGCATTTTCTGTTGACTAATTCCGGATGCTTTTCGTCGAGTGCTGCTTTCAGTTGGTCTAATTAGGAGCAGTACTTGTTGGAATTAATTGTTTGGTTTTCCGGCAGGAGCTCATAATAGAGGACTCCCTTCCAATCCCACCATATACAACTTCTTTGGTGTGGTTGGTGGTGGTTCATTTCGCTTGCCCCACGATCTCTTCCATTCCACATTATTGTACAGTATCTACTTTTCATCGCCTGTCACAATTTGTTTTAAAAATAGAATGTTTTCATTACATTTAAATAGAAAATCGCATGTGGAAATATGGTCAAGAAGGTTTTTTTCGCTTAACTTATGTGGAACTCAAACATCAAAGCAATTAACATAATCAAGCTGGTGCAAATGATTTTCAATGCTTGATTTGGATATTTTGAGTATGTTGGCTATCTCCCGCGTGGTATAACGTTGATTGTTCAAAATTAAAGTCTCAATTTGATTCCTATCAACTTCAACTGGTCTACCTGACCCTGGAGCATCATCTTGTGAGAAATCTCCAGCACGGAACTTTGCAGACCACTTTTGACACGTTCGATCAGTCACAGCACCCTCTCCATACACTGCACAGATCTTTTTTTGCGTTTCAGTTGGGTTTTTACCTTTCTTGAAATAACAAAGCATAATATGCCCAAAATGTTGTTTTCTTCCATCTTCAATACTAAAATGGCTACACAAAAATTCACCAATTTTGATGTCATTTTTTAAATCCATTCTGATGCAATAGCTGTCATGATACAATCTAACAAAACTGTTTCGAATGAAGTTAAAGACAACCAAGCGCTACTAGAGCCATCTTACGGAAACAAACAAACCTTTTGGCCAACTCAATACTTAAAAACGGTTAAACCTACAGCTACTAACATCATACTCAATGGTGAAAAGCTGAAAGCATTTCCTCTAAGATCAGGAACAAGACAAGGATGCCCACTCTTGCCACTTTTATTCAACATAGTTTTGGAAGTCCTAGCCACAGCAATCAAAGAAGAAAAAGAAACAGAAGGAATCCAAACTGGAAAAGTAAAACTGTCACTGTTTGCAGATGATATACTATACATAGAAAATCTAAAGATGCTAACAGAAAACTACGAGAGCTCATCAATGAATTCAGTAAAGCTGCAGGATACAAAATTAATACACGGAAATCTACTGCATTTCTATACACTGATAACAAAAGATCAGAAAGAGAAATTAAGGAAACAACCTCATTTATCATCTCATCAAAAAGAATAAAATAGGGAATTCCCTGGCGGTCCAGTGGTTAGGATGCCACGCTTCCACCTCAGGGACACGGGTTTGATCCCTGGTCAAGGAACTACAAAATCTCACATGCTTCATGGCACAGCCAAAAAAAAAAAAAAGAAAAAGAACAAAATACCTAGGAAAAAGCCTACCTAAGGAGGCAAAAGACCTGTACTCTGAAAACTGTAAGATGCTTATGAAAGATATTGAAGACGACACAAAGAGATGGTAAGATATACTGCTTTCTCGGATTGGAATAATCAATATTGCTAAAATGACTATACTATCCAAGTCAGCCTACGGAGTCAATGCAATCCCTATCCAATTACCAATGGCATTTTACAAAAAACTAGAACAAAAAAATTTTAAATTTGTATGGAAATACAAATAGCCTGAACAGCCAAAGCAATCTTGAGAAAGAAAAATGGAGCTGGAGGAATCAGGCTCCCTGACTTCAGACTATACTACAAAGCTACAGTAATCAAAACAGTACTGTACTGGACCAAAAACAGACATATAGATCAATGGAACAGGATAGAAAGCCCAGAAATAAACCCATGTACCTATGGTCAATTAATCTACGACAAAGGAGGCAAGAATATAGAATGGAAAAAAGACAGTCTCTTCAGTAAGTGGTGCTGGGAAAACTGGACAGCTACCATGTAGAAGAATGAAATTAGAACATTCTCTAACACCATATACAAGAATAAACTCAAACTGGATTAAAGACCTAAATGTAAGACTGGATACTATAAAACTACACTAGAGGAAAACATAGGCAGAACACTCTTTGACATAAATCACAGCACTATCTTTTTGGATCTGCCTCCTAGAGTAATGGAAATAAAAACAAAAATAAACAAATGGGACCAAATTAAACTTAAAAGCTTTTACACAGCAAAGGAGACCATAAACAAAATGAAAAGACAACCTACAGAATGGGAGAAAATATTTGCGAACAATGTGACTGACAAGGGATTTCCAAAATATACAAACAGCTCATACAGCTCAATATCAAAAAACCAAACAACCCAATCAAAAAATGGGCAGAAGATCTAAATAGACATTTCTCCAAAGAAGACGTATAGATGGTCAACAGGTACATGAAAAGATGCTCAACATCATTATTAGAGAAATGCAAATCAAAACTACACTGAGGTACCACCTCACTCTGGCCAGAATGGCCATCATAAAAAAGTCTATAAATAATAAATGCTGGAGAGGGTGTGGAGAAAAAAGAACCCTCTTGTACTGCTGGTGGGAATATATATTGATACAGTCACTATGGAGAACGGTATGGAGGTTCCTTAAAAAGCTAAAAACAGAGTTACCATATGATCCTGCAATCCCACTCCTGGGCATATATCTGGAGAAAACTATAATTCAAAAAGATACATGCACCCCAATGTTCACTGCAGCACTATTTACAATAGCCAAGACATGGAAGCAACCTAAATGCTCATCAACAGATGACTTGATAAAGATGTGGTATGTATACACAATGGAATATTCTCAGGCATAGAAAATAATGAAATAATGCCATTTGCAGTAACATGGACCGACCTAGAGATTACCATACTAAGTGAAGTGAACCAGACAGAGACAGACAAATATCATATGATATCGCTTATATGTAGAATCTTCAAAGAAAAAAAAAAAAGAAGATAAAAGTGAACTTATTTCCAAAACTCACAGTTACCAAAGGGGAAAGGGGGGGTGGGGAGGGATAAAAAAGGACGTTGGGATTAACATATACACATACTATATACAAAATAGATAAACAACGAGGATCTACTGTATAGCACAGGGAACTATATTCAATATTTTGTAATAATCTATAAGGAAAAAAAATCTGGAAAAGAATACATATATATATATATATATATATATATGTATAACTGAATCACTGTGCTGTACACCTGAAACTAACATGATATTGTAAATCAACTATACTTCAATAAAAAAACAAACAACAAAAAAAACAGTTAAGGGGCTTCCCTGGTGGTTGAGAGACTGCCTGCTGATGCAGGGGACGCAGGTTCGTGCCCTGGTCTGGGAAGATCCCACATGCCGCGGAGCGGCTGGGCCCATGAGCCATGGCTGTTGAGCCTGCGCGTCCGGAGCCTGTGCTCTGCAACAGGAGAGGCCACAACAGTGACAGGCCCGTGTACCACAAAAAAAAAAAAAAAAACAAAACAGTTAAGATGGTAAATTTTATGTTAAGTGTATTTCAGCACAATAAAAGAATTTAAAAGATAAAGAAATCCAAATTCTCAAGCCCCATGTCAATGTGCAACAAATCTCCAGGCAATTCTGATGCTCCAATACAGTTTGAGAACCACTCCAATTTCAACCCCCCAACTTTTAAAAATTAATTAATTTTATTTTGGCTGCACTGGTTCTTCATCGTGGCATGCGGGCTTCTCTAGTGCAGTGTGCGGGCTTAGTTGCGGTATGTGGGATCTTAGTTCCCGAACCAGTCATCGAACCCTGGCCCCCTGCATTGGGAGCGCGGAGACTTAACCACTGGACCACCAGGGAAGTCCCGTCAACTCCCCAACTTTTTAGATGAGGAAAAACAAAGACCCAGAGAGATGCTATGACTGGCTGAGGTAGGATTTCAGAATTCCTGGGAGCCATTTAGTGCTTTCGCCATTATACTTCTGTCCCCGGCAGACTAATGTAGACAGTGGGGCATGACAGGCAGAACTGACTCCCAAAGATGTCAAAGATGTCCAACTTCATCCTCAGAATCTTTGCCTCACAGCAATGGGACTGTGCAGATGGGGAGGGTAAGCTGGATTATCAGGTGGCCCCAATCTAATCACATGGTTCCATAAAGTAAAAAACCTCTCCCAGAAGTATCAGAGCTGCAGGCTTCAGGGAGATGTAATGATGAAAGCAGGGTCAGAGAGATGCAACACTGCTGGATATGAAGATGGAGGAAGAGGCCATGAGCCAAGAATGTAGAAGTTGGAAAAGACAAGAAAAATTCTTCCCTAGAGCCTCCAGAAAGGAACACAGCCCTGCTGATGCCTTAATCTGAACTGTAAGATAACAAGTGTGTGTTTTCAGCCACTGAGTTTGTGGTAATATGTTACAGCAGTGATAGAAATCTAGTAAGTGGGGATTTCCTGAGAATCTCACAGTAAGAGAAGGGACCGTTCATTTTCCTGTTACATCCCTCAGTGTAACAAGCTTCTCCCTCATGGAAACCCCCACAATTTCACTCACTCTTTATTAGGCATCAGGCTTGTCTGGCATCAGATTAGTGACACTGCAACTGGAAGGGACACTGGGTCTGTCTTCAACACATTTTTTTTTTCTGGTTCAAAAAGAGGCTAGAAGCAAGGTGACCTGCTGAAGATCCCATAACTAGAAGTACCAGAACTTAGAACTAAAGCCTCTTTTCTTCTGAACCCCAAGGTTCAACCATTCTTTATACCACACTGTGCTGCCTTCTAGTCCCCTTCATTTACTCAACTATCCAACATTTGAAAAGTACTTCCTACATGCCAGGTGCCAAAGACAATATAAAAACTTACCTGTATAATAGCTTCTGTTTCTATTCACCCCTTCTATCCTAAAATCAATACCCAGGCCAGTACCATTTCCAACTGGATTTTTTGTTCTTTAGTTTTTACCTGAAGAAACTATGTATACTACCACTCTCCTATAGTGCAAATAATTTAATAAAGTCACTGTACAGCTAAATGTCCTTTGTTTTTGACGCCACTGTTGTTACAAGTTTAATGATATTTATCTCCAGGAGAGATAAGTCCACACAATACTGTTCCCCACACAAGTGAGACACACAGTGGGACTTTTCAATCATGGTTTCTAAATCAAAGTACTTTTTACAACAAGCAACGGTCCAATCATCTCAACAGTGAATCTTTCGTTTATTTAGGGGGGAATAAAGGTTATTTTTAAGCCACTGTGCATTTCTTGATACTGTAAATCTTGGGAAATACTGGAGGTGGCAAATTGCTGGAGCCGAATCACCTAAAAGCAGTTTAGTTCATATCCAAAGGAAGCTCTGAGGGAGAATTTTGCATGCCTCTTCATTTACAGGAATGTCTTTCCTATGAGATGTAACGGCGACCTGAATAGTCGCTCTGCTTAACGAGCATCTCTGAGCAGCCTCAGTGCACTGAAGCATTTGGGTCAGGGTATTGTTAGTGTTGATGATGATCAGTTCCGTTAGAGCTTTAAAGATCACAGACGTTGCCACTACTGTGCCCAAGATGGCTTTTAGCCAGCACTGCACACACTTCTGCTCGTGCTTACAGTATTAACTTTTTCATGTCTGTCCACCCTCCACACCCCCCAAACTGCAAGACTCATTCTTGTATCCTCAGGGCCCGGCACACTGTAGGAACTGTAAATGTGGGCTGATGGAATGAACGCGATGCCTGACACACTTGAGAACGTGGAGATAACTAACGAGAATACTCTTCAACATGAGTTTAAAAGCTGGTGCTAGTAGAGCATGGAACATGTGGAACAAGGTATGTGTTAATTTTTGGCCACCAGCAAGATCTTCCTTTTCCTTTTAACTATGCCTTCCATATCTAGGACAGAAGCCTCTGCCGCCCGAGTGGTCTACTCCAGCCACGTGGCAGCGACACAGTCTACCTGTAAAGAGCTGCCCCCTTTACAGGTAGAGCTGCCCTGGGAGCAGCTTTCTTTGAGGCAACTCCGCACCCTGTCGATTTTCTTTCAAGAGCACTTCAAGGTGTTGGCCAAAGCAATACATATAAAACCCTCTATGTTTTGGGTTCTTGCTTCCTTAGAGTTAATCTCTTTATGTCCCCTGAAAGCTCACGAGACCAGCTGGAAAGTTCTGCTGCTGTTTGCCATTCTCAAGACCTGGAAGAAGGGATTGGCACCAGCCTCTGGAGCCCACACCACAGCCCAGAGCACCACTAAGGCTTCAGAGACCCCCTCAGCGGGGAGAGACACCCAGTCAGTCCTTCCACAACCATTTACTCAGTGCTACGAGAAGTATATATTTTAAAGTAGCATCTATGTCCCATAGCTGTTCCAGAAAAACCATTAAATCTTAAAAAATTATGATGATACTAGTTTAAATGCCATCAGTCGTGTCAGCAGCATTCACTGGCTAACGGCTAACTGTGCCTCAAGACAAAAGCTCCCGGTCTGACTGGCTTTTCAGAATAAACATGGATGGTCTAATGTAAATACTACGCTCGTGTGAAGCAGCACAGGGGCCAATGGAAAGAGAACCTGAGGGTGTCAGCTCTTGCACGAAAGCCAAAAAAGTCACATCAATTTTATGATCTGCAAAATGGGGCTAACAATACAGCTGACCCTTGAACAACTCAGGTTTGAACTGCTGGGTCTTATACGTGGATGCTTTTCAATAGTAAACACTACAGTAGTACACAGTCCGTGGTTGGTCGAATCTGCAAAAGTGGAGGAACCGAGGGTATGGAGAGCTGACCTATCAGTTATACTCGGATTAATCCCCGTGCTGTTCAAGGGTCAACTTTGTTTTCCTTCCTCATAAAGTTGTTCGAAATAACTGTGAGAGTGTTTTATAAACTAGAAAGAGTTATATAATTGTTAGGGCTTACATGCCTTTTTTTTTTTTTTTTTTGGCCACACCATGCGGGAAGCAGAATCTTAGGTCCATGACCAGGGATCAAACCCGTGCCCCCCTGCAGTGTAAGCACAGAGTCTTAACCACTGAACTGCCAGGGAAGTCCCTATAATGTGTCATATTTTTGGCAGTTACTGATGTCAAAATTAGAAAACACATACCAAGTAGATTCTATTAAATTAAGACAAACTAAGTTTAAAAATTGTTTTTTGGAACTAATTTTTTTCCTTTAGAATACTGGCTGAAACAAGCAGACCCTGGGTGATCCTGAGCATCTGCTGTCAGTCTTTTTGTAATTTGAGTTGCTGTGTGTGTTTCAACAGTATTTCACCTCTGAGGGAGTTGTATGGACAGCTCTTGGCCAAATCTCTGAACACTGCATCTCTTAGCTACTATTCACTATTACTTTCATTTTATTTCCCCTCCTAATTCTATCCTTGAACAATACAGATTAATGGGAAGTATTTTTAATGTTTTGTGAAGCACTTTTGCATTGGAAGGAAAGGTTTTAAATAAACAAGGAGAGGCTTCCCTGGAGGCACAGTGGTTAAGAATCCACCTGCCAATGCAGGGGACACGGGGTTCAAGCCCAGGTCTGGGAAGATCCCACATGCCGCAGAGCAACTAAGCCCGTGCGCCACAACTACTGAGCCTGCGCTCCAGAGCCCGTGAACCACAACTACTGAAGCCCACAGGCCTAGAGCCCGTGCTCCGCAACAAGAGAAGCCACTGTAATGAGAAGCCCGCGCACTGCAGTGAAGAGTAACCCCCGCTCTCTGCAACTAGAGAAAGCCTGCGCACAGCAAGAAAGACCCAACACAGCCAAAAATAAATAATAATAAAATTTAACAAACAAACAAGGAATAAAAACAATCGAGTACAAATTAAACACTAGCAGGGGGTCAAAAGCGTCCAAAGCTGAGCAAAACCAGAGTGAGGAAAAGGGCCCTGCGGGCTGGCCTGCTGTGCCCTGTAGGTACTGCCCCTGCCTGTTTGATGACGCTGACTCAGGTTGTCTGCACCAGTGTCACCTGCCACGTGCTCCTAGCCACAGTTCTCCCAGCCTGTCCCCACCCTTGTTATGCAACCCCTCACTCATGTTAGGATAATCTACAATAATTTCCACCTCTGCTTCTGGACCCCTCACGATGAGGGGCCGAGACCCAGCCGGTGGCACGGTTCCTCACAACACACCCAGAGCCTAGCGGCTCATCTTCTCTGCCTCCAGGATAGAGTCATCTGCTTCCCCTCAAAACCAGGAGAGGAAACACACATGCACAACTTTCTTTAATCCAACTGTCATCTTTTAGATATAAAAATCTGGGATAAAATTACTCATTTAGATTCCCATTTTCCTCCCATAAAAACCCCAGTCAAAAAGTGGTTCTGCTGCTGACCCTGAAAAATATTAGCTTCTTTGGGAAAGCTTTTCAAACCACATTATAAACATATAAAAAATGTCTTTGTGGCTCAGTGGGAGTTGAGGGGTGACTGGCCCTGGAAGTGGAACAAAACGCATGACAGCATGACCAAGGTCAAAATCTAAGTGCGGCTCTTCTGGCAGCGTCTCCCAGCTGCATCCCTGGCCTCTGTTTCGATCCACGAGGAAAAAGCCTGTTCCCTGAATTCCCTTCCTACTGTCTTTGTACTTGCAGATGGGTTTACACTGAAGTTTTGATGCTTTGAATTAGGCTACAAGGTTTGGGATTAAAGGACTTTTTTTCTTCATTAACAATGTCCTTTCTTGTTTTTCTGTACTTCATCTGCCAAACAGAGGAGGCCAGAATTTACCCACAACCTTGAGCACATGAAGAATACATTCAGAGTGCACATGCCTTTCTACGATGGATTTGTTCACTTTACCATTCAGCAAACAAATAATGAAAACTTATTAGGTCTAAGATGCAGCTGGGGAAGGGTGTCTTTTCTCTAGAAGATTCTATCCCATCTCTTTTTTTGTTGTTGCTATTTTACAAATCTGGACTTTCACACGTTAGGTGCACCGGAAGTAAGGCATCTGTTGTGCCTCCATGATAGGTGAAGGTGAGTAACCACTGGTTAACAGTAAAAAGCCAGGCTGGTGCTTCTTTACAGAATCACGAAATACAAGTTATCCTACTGAAAATGAAGAAAGGATTTTGATTTCCTAATGAGCTGTTCTTGGGACTTTTAATTTGCCTTATTAACACGTCAATTCTGAGTCTACAGCATAGAACTGCAAAGTCGAGAAAATGGAGACATGGGCTAGAAGAAAATTAATAAGAACCCAATTAGTTTGGTCTGTGTCGGCTCAAGTTTTCTCTATTCCTTATCTTTCCCTCTAATATCCTGGTTTCTCTAAAGGTTGTAAGAGACCATATGATCAAAGTGCCTTTGATTCTCGGTGGTCTTTGCCTTGATATTTAAGTTTTCTTAAATGGTATCAACTTCAGAAACGTAATCATCTTTCCTTCTTATTCATTCAACCAATTTTACCTGCCTATGTGCCAGGCAAGGGGGCTGAACTGAAGATCAAAAGTCTGCCACTGGGGAACTTATGGAATGGTCTGTAGGTAAGACACCAAAACTGTGATGTGTTAAGAGGTAAATAGTACTTTAGAGCTTAGAGGTAGTATCCCTGACCTAGTGAGGCAGGTCAGGAAAGCATTCAGATGTCAGGGCAGAAGGAACAAACTGCCTTGCAGGAACAAGCACTCAGGGTGTGGAGAGCTGACACAGTGGGGCAGGATTCTGAAGGCGCAGAGAGCTGGTGAGCAGGAATGTGGGGTCAAAGATGGCCTGTTGTTGGGTGAGGCATGTCACAGAAGAGTTTGGGTACGGGGGTTTGGGGGTGGAAGTGCATACAAGAGGCTGCACTTAGAGACCTGGAGATAAAACCAATAGGACTTGGTGATAAGCTACAGCCACGGGGGTCTGAGATGTGTCTCGTGAGCCCTAGGTGTGTGTGGCGTAAGTGGCGGGACCCTCACTTGGCAGGCACAGTGGAAGGGGAGCCCTTCCAGCATTTGTGCAGCAGGACTCTGATGAGGAGAGGACACAAGTGGCCCCTGCTCTAAAAGCTACTTACTCTGAGAAAAATTCCATTTAAGAACACAATGTTGTGGACTTTGAGCAATATCTCAACTGGAATGATGAGGAAAGAGTTTAATTTCAAATGACATTTTCTGGGTAACTGAAGGCAAAACTAGAAACCCTTTCTGGAACACATGAGTCTACACTATTTTGAATTGAACTGATTATTCTCTATTGCCTCAGAGTGATGATTCTATTATTAGGAATACTCTTGTAAGATACTAGGTAGAGACTAGGCTTTTTTTTTTTTTAAATCAAAGTGACTCGGAGGTATAACTTAAAACTTGCTTTTCAAAATAAATCTCTGCTATCAAGCTTTTTTCCTTATCATTTTCTTGTTTATCCTAAAGTGGAGGGGAGAAAACAATCCAGTTAAAGACATGTTCCAGTCGTTGCTGACATCTCCTGGATTTGCCTGCCTTATATTCAGTGGGCTCTTTTTCTTGGTTCCTGCCTCAAATATGGGCAGCCTAAAAAGAGACAAAGACACAAAAAGAGAAAAATGGAGAGACAGCTGGGTTGGAGAGGAGGCTCTGGGTTCCTTCCTGGGGTGGAGCTGTCCAGGGAAGTGGCAGTGGAGGTGGACCAGCAGCAGGGGCTCCACAGGAGACAGGAGACCAGCGTCCGGTCCTGCCTCCTCCGCTAGACCAGCCTGGGCCAGTTAATTAATTTCAGCCTCAATTTCGTCTCAACAAACTGGGAACAGTACCCAGATGGGAAAAAAGGAGGAGGGTGGAGAATCTTTTAAGAAAATCAATGAGGAAAACAAACCAAAAATCCCCCCAATCAACCCAGAATGTGCTCGACGGTGAAGGAGAAGAGTATTTTTTAAATGACGTGTAGGGTATCCTAACACACTCTGTATAAAAACAGAAGGGATGGGACTTCCTTGGCAGTCCTGTGGTTAAGACTCTGCACTTCCACTGCAGGGGGCATGGGTTCAATCCCTGGTTGGGGAACTAAGATCCCACATGCCACGTGGCCAGGAAAAAAAAAAAAAAGATTAAAAAAAGAAGTAGGGAAAATGAGGGCCTAGCAGCAATCCCAGGATGGCCTCCTGAACAGCAGAGACCTTTGGGCTTATCTGCAAGGACACAGGAAGCTGGGGATGGCAGTGCAGGCGTCCAGGAGGAGCTAGCTTGTAAAACAATCCACTACTAATGCTTACACCCAGCAATGTCGCCACTTTCATGCACTTGTTTTGAACATTTATCTTTTTAATACAACAGCATTTTTTTAATAGGACAGGCACAGTATTTAACGACTTTTTAAAAATGATGATAATGTTCTCTAAACATGTATTAGTACAGGTACTAGTCATTATTTCTACCAAGGTGCTCACAAAGCTTAAAGTTTTAATGATCACATATGGAATGAACTTCAAACATGGATATGGTGGGCACAGATGCTGGCCATTCACTGTGGGTTTTAAATATCCTATAATTCCTGGTCTAATTCTCATTCTCCTGGGTTAACAGTCTTCAGATTCAGCAATAACAAATCTACAGAGGCAAAACCAAAGCAATACAAAGCAATATCCCAGATAAAATGTATCTCCCTGCCACAATTACGTTAAAACCAGTCTTCATCCCTGCCCCCCTTCTAAAATATTAAAGCATTATAAAAGAAGACTTAATCATTTTTCTCTTGATCTTACAATGTACATTGCTATGTAAATACATATTCTTCATAATTCCACTTACAAGAAAGTCAACACAGGCCTCACTAATGATGTTTCTTTGGCTTAACCAGACTTTGGTTTTTTCCTGAAACAGTTTGCATTTTATCTAACTCACAGGTACATATATTCCATTAAAACAACTGTAATCAGAGGTTTTCTTTTACAGCTGGAGAAGAAAGCTGTAACTCTGTTGAGAACATTATATATCTTGTCTGAGGGGAGTTTCCACATGGTAGGAAGAAAAGGGATGTGTGCCCTTTAAGAAGTTAGAAAGGAGGTTTAAGGCAGTAATTAGCATGTTTGCTCTGAATAGCAGCTGAGAACCTGAGAAAGCCTAGCTCAGCAGGAGGAGGAGCCCTGTGGCAGCCCTGTGAGAAGAAAGAGAACAGCTTTCTCTAAGTGTACAGATAAATGCTTATAGACAGAGTTTAAAACACTGAAATTTAAGTTGTACAAGACTACATACTAGTTTAATTTTTTTACCCTTTGCTCAAACAGTGGATTGGCCTACAAGGAGATATGATTGCCTTTTGCGCTTTCTGAGTCTAAAAAGGCATCTTTTTTTTTTAAACATCTTTATTGGAGTATAATTGCTTTACAATGGTGTGTTAGTTTCTGCTTTATAACAAAGTGAATCAGCTATACATATACATATATCCCCATACCTCCTCCCTCTTGCGTCTCCCTCCCTCCCTCCCTATCCCACCCCTCTAGGTGGTCACAAAGCACCGAGCTGATCTCCCTGCGCTATGCGGCTGCTTCCCACTAGCTATCTGTTTTACATTTGGTAGCATATGTATGTCCATGCCACTCTCTCACCTCGTCCCAGCTTACCCTTCCCCCTCCCCATGTCCTCAAGTCCATTCTCTACGTCTGCGTTAAAAAGGCATTTTTTAAAAGAAATTACCTGCCAGGAAAGTGACTCTCAGTATAATCCTGCTCCTCTCCACTGATCATCCAACGCCGAGCCGGGTCTATGCATCCAGAAAGGCGCTTATATTCAACTGTTTACAATTTCAGTGGCAGAAATGATGAACCTGCTGCCACGACAGGCCTCCTTTAGCAAGATTTCAAATTTGTGCAGCTTATACTGGAACTTAAAGCTCCAAAGAAGTTCCAAACTCTTGGAGATCTTTTTCCTTATTTTCACTGCCTCTCTTCCTATTTGCATTTGTTTTATACTTTCTTGACCAGATCTGCTTCCACCTCACCCATCCCCATCTTCCCAACAGAACAACTGAGAATTGCAAGTCAAGATCTTGTCAGGCAAAGCCACCCTATTCCTGGAAGTGGCAGGTTCTTTAAGGGCAGGGGGCAGCCTAAAAAGGGACAGACAGCAGAGGCACTTTTATATGGGGGCATAGTCCCAGCAGAAAGGAACTTTAAAAAATGAGGACATCTTGGTATATTTAAGCTACTGCCATGCCAATTCCACTATCCATAGGGTCACTGGTCCCCACACCCTAGAGCCAGATCCCGCTAACCCTCTCAGCAGGCTTTATGGGGCCACTTAATGAGGTGATAATGTGTGAGACACCTCACAGGGCATTTCAGGTCCTTCCATACCTTGACTTCCCAGAAACCCTGCACTGGAAAAAAAAAACTTGGTCCAAACCTAGAATGGAAACTTTGGTACCAAAGTTAGTTGACTGGCTAAACACTGAGTTTTCAGAGTTGATTTCAGTCTGTCACTTGTCCCGGCATCACCAGAAGCGTCGTGGCCGCCACCCAGAAAGACTGAACATGCAGCATTCCAGGTGTTTCTTACCCCCAAGAAAGTCTAACAGCTACTAACTCAATCCACCTTCGTGGATGGGGACACTTTCTTCTTCATTTCAAGAGCAGGAAGATACTCAGCAAGAGGCCAATCCTTACTTCAACAGATGGAGAAAATGGGAACGCAGAAATAATATGACCAAGATCAGAATTAATTAAATTCAACAACTACCTCCCCAACCTTCAATTTTTTAATGTCAAGTGACTGTTCGACATATCTCATTTTACTCCTTACAACATGACAGGGTAGATCAGTTATTATCTCCACTTCACAAGTTAAGAAATTAGGTTGGAAGAGGCTAAAGTGACTTGTCTACCATTACAATTTTCCAAGAAGTCAATCCCTACCAATATTTGGATGAAGGAAAAAATGAGATCTATAACGTTCTATAATCATCACTCCTCCCCAACAATCTCTTCTAGTGTCTTCGGAGACCATTCGTGGGGTAAATCCAAGAGCCTCTTTTGCTCTCCTTCTGGTACCTGTTCTCTGGGCAGCCTGGTCAGGACACAGTATTTATGTGATGAAAGGTGGGTCCACCATATATGTGGGTTTTCTTTCATGAGTGAGATTACAAAGAAGCAACAGAAGATGGGGTTTCATAATTCCCAAGTCAAATTAAGGAGCTGAAGGCAACAACTGGTGTTTGCTGGTGGTCTCAGTGTGTGTGTGTATGTGTGGCTGGATCATTTCCTGGGCTTCTGAAAGTTAATTTGGAAGGTTTTGAGTGGAGAGTCTTCCAGAGCTGAGCAATGAGATCTTGTTGGCATATGCAACTTAAATGGAATTCTCTTTTTTGCAAAGTGTGGGTGGGGTAGATGGTATGGGAGAACGGAATTCCCTTGCTGGAGAGGTAGCATCCTTGGAGGTGACTGGCTTTAATGAGGAAAAGGTCTGCAGCACTGCAAAGCCTCGCCTGCCAGGAGGCAGCAGCAGCAATTTATAGGGATGCCACCCACAACCGCGTGGTAGCTTTGCATGTTGTTCCGCAGTTTCTACTGCGGGTGCTTTGCTTATAGCCCTGGGCTGACATGTCGCTCTTGGAGAGTACCTGGACCAGAGTGAAGGTGCAAATATTAATGACTGTTTGTGTCCACCTGTGAGGGGTAAGGGGACAGAGGTAGTGACACTGAGAAAGCCACTGTTCAGAGAAGAGAATTAAGAGTGTGCTCCTGGCAGACTGTGAGTTTCAGAGGGCTTGATGGAAGGGTTTGGGAAAGCAGGAAGGTGTGGATCGTGACGTGGGCCTATTTTTCCCACCACTCACTCTGAGCTTTGGGCTGGTCCGAGCGCACAGTAACTCTGGGCAGGTTGGGCCTCCGGAGCCTTCCTGACTCACCTTTCCCCTCGCCCAAGTTAGGTGCAGCTTTTCGGTGTTTACACAGACCCCACACCCTCACAGTCCTTACACACATGCTGATCTAAGCTTATCTAGAGCTGCTCTTAGCTGCAAGGAACCATCCATCAGAAATTCATTAATTCGTAAATGGTCACTTGGATGTCTAAAAGGGAGGCATCTTAGACTTAACATGGACGTGATACACCTCCTGATCTCCCCACCAAAACTTGTTCCTCCTCCAGGCCTTCCTGTTTAAAGAAATGGCACCGCATTCACCCAGTTGCTGTTTCCACTCCTGCCCACACAGGCCATGGGGATTAGCTCCTGCCGACCTCTCCAACCTCATTACCCTCTCCGCTTTTCTGCTACTGCCTCACCACACTGGCTTTCTTCCTGATCCTCAAACCCACCGAGCTCCATTCCTCCCTGCAGCCCCTGTACCCTCTGTACCTCTCTGGTCTCAAAGGCTGGCTCGTTATACCACTGCCACCTCAGCACCTCCAGGAACTTCCCCTGGGCTCCCAATCTAAAGCAGCTACCTGGTTACTTTCTACCACATTGTCTTCTTTTAATTGTGTGCACCAATCTGTTCCTGGCACCTATCAGATGCCAACTAGTAAAGGGTGTAAGTAAACCAAGGTTGTAAGCAACGGCATGGCCACATTTGGGTTTTAGAAGGATCTCTTTAGAGTGGAAAATGGAAGGGGGTCAAACTAAAGAGTAGAGAGACTGATTAAGATGGTACCTAATTGAAAAGATGATGGTTTGGGGGTCTGGGGTGTTTCAATGAAGATATGAGAGACTTGAGTTCTCTAGGAAACAAAAACAATGAATGTCTCAATAGGAAACAAGGGAAGGAGTCTATGACGGCTCCAAGGGTTTTGGCTGGGGCAGAGGAGAGCACAGAACTAGGCAGGGGACACACATATGCTGGTTTTGAGTGAGGCCAGTGGGCAGCTTCATAGACAGATCTGGAACATGAGTTCTGAGTGTCATTAGGTCATATTCTCATACAGGGACTGTTCCTCTCCCTTCTGAGTCGAATCTCTCCTCTAGGTTGTCAGTCTAGGACAATAAAACAGTGTTAGGGCTCTGGGTGACTGACCTCTGGATCTCACGTTTTTGTCTCAAAGGGCACACAATAAAACACACAAACAACAAAACCTTTGGTGAGTGCCTTGTATACTGTGCCTCACAAAGAACTACCGGGATGAGCAATTAACACTACCATGGTTGACTATCTCTCAACCATTAATTTTTTTGCTGAAACTATAAAGTGCCATATAGAAAAAACTGTCACTCAGTCTCATTACCAAAACACATTTTAACATTTCTCTTCAATTATTACATGCTTCGAAAGATACTTTAAATGACATCCAAAGGCCCACCTTCCTCCACCAGATATTACGTTGCTCATTACATGTCTTTCTTAAGTCACAGGTTCACGCTGTGCTGATCAGCCCTGTGTCATTCTCAACAGCGGCCCCAGGACTGACCTAGCCCCTGGGGAACCAATCTGGTGAGGAAGACAGTCACAGTACACGGTGCTAAGTAGCGCAACAGGTATAATGGGAGTGCTGGGGACCTGCTGCTTGGGGAACCAGGTGACAGGTGAGTTGGTTTTTTAAAATCCATGTGCTTTTCATGAACAACAGTGGATTAAAATGCCCAGGCCTGTTGAGAGGTGCAAGGTCTTGTGTCAGCAAACAAATATATTTTGAGGGGCTGCCTTTTCAAAGCATTAATATATTTTGATTCTTTCCAGAGACAACTCTACCTAGAAATAAGCAAAGAGAACCATCTGGCAATTACCCTATTGCTTATCTTAACCAGTTTTAAGTAGTTTTTGAATGAAAAAAAAAAAGTAACTCTCAAGCAAACAAAGGACCTACATCTGATATCTGTCTGAACCAAGATTTAAATTTCATAGACACTATTTTCAAAGTCTGGAACCACCTGGCATCTCCACAGAGCCAGTCACAATGAGTATGCCTGAGAGTTGTTAAATGAGCATACGTTTTACTAGAAACTCTTCTACTAGCTGCTTAGTGAAACAGGTGAGAAATAAAATGCCTTCAAAGGTGATGTCACAGGACAAAAGGGAACCTTCCTACACTGTTGGTGGGAATGTAAACTGGTACAGCCACTATAGAGAAAAGCATGGAGGTTCCTTAAAAAACTAAAAATAGAACTACCATATGATCCAGCAATCCCACCCCGGGCATATATTCGGAGAAAACCATTATTCGAAAAGGTACATGCACCCCAATATTCACTGCAGCACTATTTACAATAGCCAGGACATGGAAGCAACCCAAATGTCCATCGACAGATGGATAAAGAAGATGTGGTACATATATACATGGAATATTACTCAGCCATATAAAAAAGAACGAAATAATGCCATTCGCAGCAACATGGATGCACCTAGAGATTGGCACACTGAATGAAGTCAGACAAAGGCAAATATTATATGATACGCTTATATGTGGAGTCTAAAAAAACGGTACGAGTACAGAACAGAAACAGAGTTACACATGTAGAAAACAAACTTACAGTTACCGGGGGTAAGGGGTGGGGGATAAATTGGAGATTGGGATTGACAATATACACACTACTATATATAAAATAGATAACTAATAAGGACCTACTGTATAGCACAGGGAACTCTACTCAATACTCTGTAATGGCCTATATGGGAAAAGAATCTAAAAAAGAGTGGATATATGTATATGTTTAACTGGTTCACTTTGGTGTACACCTGAAAATAACACAACATTGTAAATCAACTATACTCCAATAAAATTAAAAAAGAGAAGTTGATGCCCACTGCAGCTGGGTCTCACTCCCATCAGAAGGGGCCTGCACTACTTCAGACTTAAGTTTGTTATTTTGTTGGCCTTGCTCTCATGCGTCTGCTTATGTGGCAGCTCTTTAGTTCTGTTCTCACAAGGCACATTACTTGACAGCAGTATGCTGCCAATATATTCAAATCAAGTGTCAGTCATAAGCACACATAGCCAGAATCACTCCACTGTACCTGGATTAGTGGGACAGGGTCATATAGGGCTGAGTTTTCTCTTTGGTTTGACTTCTACCCAATAAGCTTAATGACAGGAACACATTTTTACTAAAATGACATGTGAGGACACCTTCTAGGACTCACATCAGCCCACAGTACTTATTTCATCTAAAAACCACAACTCAAAAGCCTCCAGGAATAGTCTGGAACCCACCAATTGCTGGTGGTTTCGCACTGCCCATAAATTATAAAGGCTCAATCCCAAGACTGCAATACAGCCCTCTGTGGTCCATATATACTACACATATTAACTATTTTTGGTGGGAGGTGGAGTGTGGTTGTCTCGAATCATTCCATGAATTCTTAATTATTTTGGATCTCCTTTATGGTGCTGACCTGTCAAAAATGTTTATTTAAAAAACTTTGTTACTAGGTAGACTCTTTACTGTGGCCTTAGATAATCATTATCAGAAATTTACCAACTCACAAGAATATTAATGTCTTTACTTAATGTGAAGACAGATTTTATTCTCTTCCTTTTGCCTCCTCTCCTTGAGGACTCTAATTCCTGAGAGTGTTCACGTGGGCTAATGCTATTTCATGAGACAGTAATTAATATTACACCTTAGGGCTTCCCTGGTGGTGCAGTGGTTGAGAGTCCGCCTCCCGATGCAGGGGACACGGGTTCGTGCCCCGGTCTGGGAAGATCCCACATGCCGCGGAGCGGCTGGGCCCGTGAGCCATGGCCGCTGAGCCTGCGCGTCCAGAGCCTGTGCTCCGCAACGGGAGAGGCCACAAGAGTGAGAGGCCCGCGTACCGCAAAAAAAAAATTACACCTTAAACACCACGCCCCCCGCTCCCCACAAAGTTGAGTTTCCCACCAGAGTAATAAAAATGAGGAGAAACTGTTTGTTTCATATGCACGGCAATTTTGCTATCCAGGAGGATACGTTCTGGACACTCCTGGGACGAATCACTAACTGTGCTAGGATGGAATGATATAAACCACAGCTTACTGAGCGAGCTTATAACAGGAACACATCTTCGCCAAAACAACACGTGAGGATGCCATTCTAGGGCAGAAACCAGCCCACAGTACATGCCAAGCATTTCTCTATGTACTTTCCAAAGAGTAACTCATTTAATGCTCAGGACAACCCTCTTCACAGCAGGTGCCATCAGCTTCCATATTTTACAGATGAGGAAGGTGAAGTACAGAGGTTAGTGACTTGAGCAAGTGACCAGCTAGGAAATTCACAGGAAGCAACGTGATTCCAGGTCTTTGACCTAGCCCCAGGTGCTGAGCAGAACGGCACACACACACACACACACACACACACACACACACAGTTGCTGAGCAGAACGGCAAAGGCAGAAAGTTGAGGAAGATCTTTGAGGGCAACCATTAAGCTGACTGGACTTTCCCTTATTAGACTTCTTTCCAATACATGGGAAGATGGGAAGAAACTGGTCTCGGCTGTGGCCTTCAGGTGCCTTCAAAACTGGCCTTGGCTTGGGATGAGGGGGCGGAAGCTCCATTTTTCTAACAAAGCTGGGTAAAGGAAGCTGTGCCTCCCTCGTGCAGGAGCTGTGTGGGGCAAGGCACTGCTTTCTGCAGGAAGCGCGCGAACCTTCCTGACAAGGTCCAGGAGCCCTCACACAGGGCTTCTCTTCAGGCACCAGCCCTGGGGCCCGGGGCTGAGGCTCACTCACCTGTGAAGTGACAAAGGTCCCTCACAGCATTCTAACTTCAGATTTCTACTGGTTTTCTAACAAGGACTCAGATATTTGTTGAATTGAAATGAATACTTACTTTTACATACTATTTGATCACGTGAGCTCTTTTAACATATCAGCAATAACTTGCTTAACATCTCAGGGATGAATTATCTGGCCTAATATACAGTGACTTGTCAATATTCTTATTTATGGTCCTTCAGCATTTTCAAAGAAGAGTGTGCCCCTTATAAATTTTATTTAAAAATCAGGTGTAATGCTTCTCTCATCCCTAAAAGAAATAAAGAAATAGACTGTAGGAACACTAAGTCTTTCCATTTGTAAGGTAATATAAACAATAAAATTCTAAGCTTCAAATTTCACAGGAGATTCCCTAGAATTCAGAAAAACCAAATTCTGAAAGAAAAGTAACCCTTTCTCTGTAGGTTCAGTCTCAAGGCCATCATGTAGTGTTATAAAAAGAGATATCTATCACACAGGTAAATGTTAAGAAAAATAGGAAATAAGATAATTACACAACTTTCTGCTGTATGATAAAAGTCATGGGAATAGAGAGATGAATAGGCCTCGGTGCCTTAATGTGTAATGTGGACAGGCTGTGACAGAAATGAGCGTTGTGATGACAAAGACCAAGTGATGGGGGCTGGGGAGGGAGGGAGGGAGTGTGAGGAAGACGGAAGAGGAGAATGAGAGAGAGTGTGGGAATGTGAGAGAGGGAGGGGCAGAGTAGAGGAGCATACAGGGGTGATGAGCTGGGGGTACAGGGATGAGGGGAGGGAAAGGAAAGAGTCAATGGGGGGAAGAGGGATACTGGAGCTAAGAGCAGAGACCAGGAGTCTATGGAAGGCTTCCGCAGGACCTGGGCTGGCGGCAGCATCCGTGCCAGGCTGCTAACTTAAGGAGCACATAGATGGGAATTCAGTGAGAATATGGGACAATGCCTTTATTTTACAAATAACTGGAGAAACTAACTAACCTGTTTTTGACATTTGAACACGTAGTCACACTTTCACAACATAATCAACGTATTAGTACTTTTATACTTGTCAAGTTATGTTTTTTGTCACAATTTAAAGTAAATTAAGGAGGATGTTAACCTGTTAGCTGTATGAAGGCAAATTATTATTGCCCATTATTTAAACTTGTAATAAAAATAAACTTTAAATACTTTAAATAACCTTTAAATATAATCTTTAATATACTTTTCAAGATTGAAAACAATCTATTTGGAAGGGGTGCCACCAGCCTAGGTAGTGGAGGAGGGGAGGGGAACAAGCACAGGCCGGCAAAGCTGAGATGTGCAGTCTCAAGGGACACACCAGAGATCCATGGCCACCAGATCCCTGAAAGCCTTCCCATTCCTAAACGTATTGAACAGGTTTTTATGTAACAAATTATTCGTATGTCTATTTAGAGGCAATTACTTCTGTCATACCATCCATGTCAGAGGATTCACATATATAATTACATCAAAGTAAATAATCAGAGGTCATAGTTAGACAAAACCAAAGAGGACACTCAGAAAAGTAAAGACGGTGAAGGCCGTTTGTACAGGAATGTTCTAGATTTCAGCTATTTTTAGATTAGTGTGAAGCTTACAGGGAGAGGAGCTATTGTTTGTCAAAGACTTTGTATTATTCTGTTATAATATCGTGCTTGTCAAAACACCTGATAAATACATAGGCCAAAATGGATCTTTAATCAAATATATGTGGCCTTATCTCAACACGACAGGATTGAGAGCACGCTTATTAAGCAGACCAAAATCGAAGGCATCTGTTAAAACCCAAGATAAAACTAGACTCAAAGTGACCTTGACAAATTGAAACAGCATCCATCAAATTAAATAAAAGAAGGCAAGTTAGTGTAATTTGTTCTTGAGTACATTAAGAAAAGGAGAATAAAAGCTAGGCAAATAAAATTGAAAAGGATCTTGCAGTCACAGCACAACATCAGCTCCAAGAGCCAAGAAGCATAACTTTTTAAACCATTTTAAAAATCAACACATCACTGGGCTATACTAACTGAGCATGTGTCACAAAAGCCAAGCCATCCTTTATTCTGAGGGTAATGGAATGGTATCTTCTCTCTTCCTATCTCACTGAGTGGCTTGTGAGAATAAAACAGATGTGCAGTGTACTAAAAAATTCAATATACAAAGCTAGCATTCTATTCTAAAAGAGGGATGTAAAAAAAAATAGAATGGGATCAAGGGAAGAGAAAGGTAATATTCTTAAAGGGCACTGGTATAGTGAATGAGTACAACATAAGAAAATAAGCTTAAAGCTGCAGTATGAGATTTAATTTAAAATTGGTCATGAAACTAATATAATGTTATATGTCAATTACATCTCAATTTTTTAAAAAAAGGTGGTCAAGTGTTCTGAAACCTGTTACTAAAGGAGAGTGGAATCTGCAGCCCTGATGGTGCCATCACAGAACCCCAAGATCTAAGTTTACAGCCTCTACTATATAGAAGAAGTGTAGGGACAAAAATACCTGTTTTTACGCCTTCTCCCTTTAAATGAAACTTTCCAACTTAAACAGTTGAGGGTGCAATTAATATTTTAAAAATCAAAAACTACTTTCAATGTTCTCTACCTAATGTGCTTCATGTTATTTTAACCATTTAGTCAATGGAAGCTATGAGGGATGGGTTAAAGAGACTGATTTATCATATTCAGTGTATTTGTTCCAATTATAACATTCCAGATTTTATTTTGGGATCAAAGCTGACAAGTAAAAGACTAAATTGTCACTTTCTGAAGACATGATTCCTGACTAGGAGTTTTAAAAGGCAGGCCTGCTGTTTGGCCCTTTTGAGGATGGAGGGAGCTGTGATTTAGGGTTCGCATCATTATAGGGTGCTTTCTACTTTCTATAAACTAGACTTGAATTGAGACATGGGATCTAGTGGTTTGCTGAGAAGGATTTAGCCTGCTGATTACTGGTTACCAGTTATTACTAGAGAATGTTCAAAAGTTTACACATAAAAATTACTCTGAGAGATGTTAATAATGTTCTATGTTGAAATAAAGAAAACATGGGCAGATAGGGACACACACCAAAAAGTAACAAATAAAACAAACCAACCCACCAAATACAGTAACCATCAGAGTAAAGTTGGCAAGCAGGCCATCAACTGGGGCAAAATGATGATTAATGGATTACTGAGCTCTCAGAACTGACTAAAGAATTCTGTGCTTACTTTAGAGTCTTAAACGTTATGTCCCTTTAGGACTTCTGCATTTTAAGACGCCACTGTGGGGGACTTCCCTGGTGGCCTAGTGGTTAGGATTCTGGGCTTTCAATGCCGTGGCCTGGGTTCAATCCCTGGTCGGGGAACTGAGATCCTGCAAGCCAAGCAGTGTGGTTAAAAAAAAAAAAAAAAAAAAAAAAGCCACTGTGTCTAAAAAGCAAATCTATTTCAAACTTGGGGCTTTAGGAGTGACAATGATGGTGCAGAGGGGGAAGGAGGGAGAAAAAAGATCCTGTGGGGAAGTGGGGGGGTGGGGACAATGTCTTGGAGGGAAAAGCAAACTCCTTGTGTGGCTGAATTAGAATGTTCTAATTTAAAATATATGTAAATTTCACATTAATTACATTTTTTGACTATAGTTTACAAGCACTTCCTTTACATCAGACACTGTTATAAATTCTGGGGATAATGCAATGATAAAATACAGTGCTTTGTGGGGAAGATGTAGTGGGGAGGAGAGGACAGTATGAAGTGTCCAAGAATACTATGATCCTGGCTGATAAAACCCTTATTAAGTATGACTGAAAGTCACCTGTACATCTGTCAAGCATGGAAAGTTTCAAATACAAATCAATACAAAAAACTCTCATCTGATTAAACATCACAGACTGAACATACATTTACACACCTGTTTCCTTTCCACAAAATAAAGGGATAAACTTATAAATTCATGAGGACCTGAAGAATGGGAGGGGAAACAAACAACACACAGGAGATGTCCAAATTCTGGAAACCGGAAATAAAACAGAGCAAGTGCTTCAGCAGACTGAAGGGAAGAAGAGGGGAGAGTGCAGGGGAGGAGCCGCTAGAAAGCCAGCCACCTTGTGGCACAGAGCCTGGGAAGCACAGGTGTCTCAGAAAGTGGGGGGTACAAGGTGGGGCTGGAAACCAGAAGATTAGCTCAAAGCCTGTAGTAGTTAGGTCCCTTACTCAACCCAGTTTAACCATGTAACTGTCCCCACAGAGGGATATTCAGAGAAGAGAAAGTTGTTGAAAATATCAGAAATGAAAATAAATAAATAAAAGGTTGATTAGATGATAAAGTTGTAGGAAGCATGGAGAAATCAGAACAAAAAGAGAGAAAGAACACAGAATAGGAAAGAAAAGACAAAGCCAGAAGATCAATCCAGGAGGTACAATTCCTAATTAATGGGAATTCCAGAAGGAGAGAATAGAGAAAACAGAGGGAAGGAAATTATCAAAGAAGTAACACATAAACTTCCTGATCTAACAGCCATGAGTTACAGATGGTAAGAAAAGGCCAACCTCAAGGCCTATCATTTGAGATTTCAGAACTCTAGGGAAATGACAAGATCCTTAAACTTCCAGAGGAGAAAGACTCAACACACATATTAGGGCCTGAAAATCAGAGTGGTTCCAGTCCTGTCGACTGCAACACTAGGAGGCAGAGGACAGGTCAGGAAGCATGACTCCAAGATCGTGAGAGGCAACTAGATTCTATACCCAACCAACCCTCCATCAAACGTGAGGATGGGATAAAGACGTCCAGATACATAAGATCTCAATGTATTTACCTCCCAAGCATCCTTTTTCTCGGGAAAATACTAAAGGATGATGCACTCCATTAAATGAGGACCCAGACTAAGTAAGGTAAAGACATGGGTAAGGTAACAGCATTCCACAGAGGGAAGAAGTAAATGATGATGACTGTGATGATGAACGCCCCAGGAAAAGTTATGAGAGACCTGACACATATACACTAATATGTATAAAGTAGATAACTAATGAGAACCTGCTGTATAGCACAGGGAACTCTACTTCACTTCGCTGTACAGTAGAAACTAACACAACATTGTAAAACAACCATACCCCAATTAAAAAAAAAAAAAAAAAGACCTGAAGAACAAAAACCCCCTTGGAAGGAGCCGTTTGGATTGGAAAGATGTGGTCCAAGAAAATAAAAAGCAAATAAAAACATGAATTAATAATTCTAGAGAAGTGAAAAGTTTTAAAAGAAAGAAGTTATATCCACAGTATATATTTCGTAAGTATTACAGAGTCAGATGTTGAAAAATGGGAAAAAAGATCCATAGATAACACAAGTAGCAGTAAACACTTATCGTTTAGAAACACAGGAAACTGGCAGAGGAATCAGGTTTGAGAACGGGTGAAACAGGGATGTTTGTTTTAATGAGCTGGAGGACACTAGCATGGCCCTGTAACCTGTGAACACATACTGCTGATAAAAGTAAAAAGTGAAACAAATGTCCAAATTACTTAATTTTCTGTCTGTTATTTGGGTCTAGGAGCTTTATTATTATTTTTTAATTGAAGTATAGTTGATGTACCATATTATGTAAGTTACGGGTGTACAACATAGTGATTCACAATTTTTAAATGTTATACTCCATTTATGGTTATTATAAAGCACTGGCTATATTCCCTGTGTTGTACATGAGCTTAGGGGCTTTAATTTGGAGGAATCATCATGTGATGTGAAAGAATAAAAAATACGGCTGAAACAAGTGAAGGTGGAAGAAAAGGAATCAAAAAGAAGTAACAAAAAGAGCAACTGGTAAGGGATTTCTCGTACTCACCATCTCTCTGGCTATTTCCAGCGCTTCCTGCAGGCCATAGAGCCTGCCGCAGACCAGGTAGATTCCATTGGCCCAGAGAATACAACCCTCATGGACCCAAAATTCATTGCTGTCAAGAGGTAGTTCAGGGATTTGTAACTCCAACTCGGGGCCACCTTCTGAAGTGGTGGGCACGGAGGGCTTTGAGTCCAAAACAGTCTTTTCGCTGCTGCCCTCGGTGGTTGCTTTTTTACAAGGGAGCCCCCTGGACAGGGACCGGGGGCCTCCGCCACAGTCTTCTGAGCGGTGTCGCCGCTTAAACCTGGGGTGGGCGGCCAGGCTCCTCTGCTCCTTCTGCTGCTGCTGCTCTTCCTCCTCCTCAGTGTCCGTCTTGGAGCCATTTGAAGCGCTTTTGTGCCGTACCTTAACTTTGCTCTGCATTTCCGTGGCCCTCTTAGGAGGTGGATTCTTGGGGAGAGTGGCTGCATAATCTTGGGGATAAAAGGGTCCAAAGAGGTCGCCCATGTTGCGGTAACTGGCCCACTTGCCACACAGACAGCACACCAGGTGCCCCATAACAGAAGACTCTGTCACGACAGGTCCCTGCAGCATAAAGGATGAAGCTGGGAGCACCTTGCTTTCAGTGCTGCTGGGTGGAGGGGTCAGGGACCTCTGACCCTTCCGACCCCTCACCAATTTGGTCTGTTCTTCTTCCTCAGCATTGATGATTGTACAAACGGCTCCAAGTTCACACTTGTTTACTACATGGATATAAGGGAAAAAAGACTTGTTCTTGGCATCAGTTTTATCCAGTGGCTGAGTGGCATACTTCAGCTTGATCTCAGGTTCTTGGGGCTCTACGATGGGAACTGCTTGTTTGGTTTTCCGCTTCCTTGGCTGCGCCCCAGGCTTCCTTCTCTCCCTCCTTTGCCTCTGCTTTTTTGGCTTTGGCTCTCCATCTGCAGAACCTTCTGGTATCTGGGGGGGCTGAGGGGGTGGAGGTGGTGGCTGCTGTTGTTTCTTTTGCTTATTCACACTACCAATGGGTCTCCCCTTCTTCTTTCCTGATGGGAAATAACCCTTTGGGGGGAAACCCTCCTGTTTGGGGGAAATGGTCACTGTATCGTTCTCTTTCTCTTCAGCCTTGGGGTTTGCCTCAGGAGCGAATGAGCCCGCTGGAGGTACATTCTTTGAGTCAGGAAAGATTAAAGGTGCTGTCCCACCCAGGGAACCATCTGGTCTCCCTTGGTTACTCCCAGGCTTCTGTGAGGTTGCGGATGTCATGGCACCAGGAGGTTCCTTTCCAGCAGTGGCCGTGTCTGGGTGTGTCTCGGTCTTCACTTTGTCATCCCCACTGCCACGCCACTCCTCCGAAGATCGTGCAAGAGGCTTTTCTACGCTCAACTCCTGGTTTGTTGGACAGACTAGGTCAGACACCACCTCACCTTTTCTCTTCTCCATCTCGGCATCCTGAACAGCACCACTCCCGCCTTCGGGAGGGCCGCTCTTCAAAGACAGGATGTCATCCAGAGTAACCGTGTCTCCCGCAGCCTCCGCACTGTTCGAGGATGCACTCCTCCTAATGTTTGGGGATGTGATCTTCTGAACGATAGCTTCCAATTTCAACCCCCGTCCTTTCCGTGGGGGCAGTATTTTGGTCTTGGCAGGACTTGTGAGGGTAACAGCAGGGCAGTTTCTACCATCTGGACTTGGAAGGTCCTTGGAGGATTCTCTCTTAGGGATGGACTTGATCTCCTGGCTGTGAGAAAGATGGGCATAGGAATTGAAGGCTTTATCAGCACCTTCTTTTGATGGGTGAAGGAGGCGCCCTTTATCTTCAGTGTTACTGTTCTTCACATCTTGTGACTGTCTCTTACTGGGAATGGGAGAGATAAAAGAACGGACACGCCTCCTCATGATTAAGGGGTTTTGAGAAGAATGATCCTCTTGACCTGGAAGCCTTAGCATAACATTACTAGGTTTGGATGACTGTGTAGACTCAGCTAGCCCATGTCCGTCGGTCTCATGGGGTGGTCCATACCTTTTCTGACTGGACATTCCTGGAGGACCGCCGCTTTTGGCTGGAGAAGTTTGCCGAGAAAGATCCCAACAAGATTCTTGTTGTAACTTCTGGGAGCCGTGCTTCAATTCGATGCCTTTGTTAGAAAGACCATCACTAGACATGAGGCAGCGCCCACCATCCTGACCGCTGGGGTCATGGTAAGTCCCCATCGGTGGGCCATACATCATGCCATCTTTGTCATTCTTCAGGGGGCTCCGTACTCGGTCAAGAAACTGCTGCTGCCTTGGACTCTTGCGGGGTCCTTCCTGCCTGTGCTGAGCCGCAGCGATCACTCCCTGAGCAGAACTGCTGCTCCAGTCCTTATATTCCTCTTGTTGCTGTTGGTACATCTGTCTCTTGTAATGGAGCTGAGAATTCAAACCTGCATTGGGGTCCCCATAAGCATGAGCGCGAGTGTTTGTGTGATAAGCAGAGGCCAGGCTTTCTGAGTTGGGAGAAAAGGGAGTGTGCAAAGAACTCCTGTTGGCCCTCTCTGAAAAGGTCATATGTGGGTTTATGTGATGAGGGTCTCCCCCTGGGCCTCTGCTCCTCCCAGGAGACATCTTCAATTTTTCTGAAAAGTCATGATACTGAGAAGGGGAACGACCCCTCATGCCCTCCCGACCACCAACTCGGCCAGGGACTCGCCGCATTGGCGTGGGTCTGCCGTCCTGTGGGCCATAGTCTGAGATGGAATCATGGGTAGCTGCTCCAGGGCTGGCGTTGCCTCGGTAAGACTCATGCTTGATGCTAGCAGGGTGGCAGTGGTCTCCAGATTTCTTGTTGTTGAAACTAGCTTGGGACTTGGATTGTTCAAAGTCTTCCTCTTTTATCTGCCCACTCTGCGATTTCAGCTTTGTTTCCATGGACACCAACCCACCTGGAAGAATGACCGACTGACTTAAACTTGGATTGAGACGTTCATTCCTCCCAAGTCTGGTGTCGGCACCCATGTGTCCCAGTGAGTGAGCCCCCGGGTCTCTGACAATCTGTCTTAGTGGAGAAATATCACAGATCACTGATCTTCTTTCAGAGAGGGAACCCCCGGGCTCATGGGCTGATGACTGAGGCTCTATTTCAAACTTTCTGGGAATTGGATAGTCAGCCAAATTGATCTGTTTCATTTCAGGAGCCGAGCCACTTGATTTCCTTTCCCAGGGGCCCCAGTGGGGATTTTCTAATAGGGAACCAATGCTTTTGTTCAAAAGGCCCCTGCTAGCTAATTCATTGGTTTGACTAACTAACACATTAGGCCTTGTGGCTCCTTCTAGGCCACCAGCCATGCCCTGGTGCTCCTGAGTACTCCTAGAATATCTCCTGTCAGGGTGGTGGTGGTAACCCTGAAGCACTTCCTGCAGGAGGCTAGGGAACTTTTCATTCCTACCCTTTCGCTCCCCATGGCTAGTGAAGTCCCCCTTATCTTGTCCTGTAGGAAACTGAGGAAAGCCACTGACATTTCTTGGCACGGCTGGCCCAAAGCTATCCTTGTAACTATAGCGCAAGCTTCCAGGAGATTTGCTAGGCTCAGTTCTGCCTATAAAACCAGAGCCCCCTGTGGAGTGCCCGCTCTGGCCGTTTCCTTCTCCATTGTGGTTGGAGTTATTATCTCCATTTTTGTTTCCTTTATTTCCTCCTCCCGGAGGCTCTGGCTGTGGAAGTGACGCATGACTGGTTTCCTTTCCCCCGCCAGTGCTGGGTGGCCTCTGAGTGGCTGCAGGATCATCCTCTTGGGAGCCTTTTTCTTGCCCACCAGGTTTTTCTACCCGACTTGTCATAGCTTCCCGGGAGACAATCACCCCAACTGTCTTCTCACTGACTTTTGGGTTGCCCTCAGATGACAATGGCATGTCCTTAGCACCTGGTGAGGCAGTCTCTTCTCTGGCTACAGGACTGGCACTGAGTCTGGGGGCTTCATTCTGAGTGACTTGTGCTGGTGAGGAGCCTGCTTTCTCTGAGGCTCCACCCTTGTAGGTGGTGTCAGAACTGGTGCTCTGGCCACTTAGCTGCCTCACCCTCTCACCTTGATCCTCGGAACTGCTGGAGCAGCCTCCATCCAGCGACTCTGCCATAGGGGACTTCAGTTGTTCTTCAGCCTGTGAGGAGCCTTCGGAGTTTGTGCAGCTGTCTGCTTTCTTAGAAGATGAAGAAGGCCTCTTGGAGGTCTTCTTCTGAGGTGTCAGTGCATCGGAAAGTAGCATGTGTTGAACAGTATTAGGAAGATTGGCCACTTGCGTACTCAGGGCACTCAAACTACTCAACCCAGGATCTGTCAGCCGCTTTTCTGGCACCCCTTCTAGTCCAAACCCTTTGAAGCCTGCAGCATGAGAATTAGGACTGGGCATCATTGATGGGGTTGGGCTGAGTTGAGGCATTAACTGTAGAATTCTGTTTCTGGAACCCATTGGCACATTGCCTTGCCCACACTGGAGATTCTCCCCACTCTGCATAAGAGGAGATGGGGTAGAGCTACAGCTTGGAGACTGAACCACAGAGGCAGCCGGGGAAGGGTTAGAAATGGGGCTGAAGTTCTGGTGAAACTGCATGGGGGACCTCACAGGAACCTCGGGCTGGCTGTACTGCCCCACCTGGCTTTGCAGCGGCAGCTTGGTGGCAGTGTTGGTATACTGCATCACATGCTGCGGATGCTGCTGCTGCTGCTGCTGCTGCTGTTGCTGTTGCTGCTGCTGCTGCTGCTGCTGCTGCCCCTGCTGGGCCCCTTGTGGAATCTTCGTCTGTTCAAAATTCTTCATAGATTGAGGCTGATAGCTGTAATTCGATTGTGTTCCGTAAGCCTGTGCATTAGAACCCACATTATGTCCTTCGTACTGGGATCCAGCATTCACACTGTAACTGCCGTCATAGCTCTGTCCAGACTGGCTGAAGCGTTGTGGTGAAGGGAAGGAGGAGGAGGTCGTGGCAGAAGACTGGTAGTGTTGGCCAAACTGACCCACTCTTAACTGGTAACCAGTGGCAGAGGCTGGCAGAGTTGAGGGCCGCTGCATCGGCTGCATGTGGGATGAGCCGGACGCTGGCTGGCCAGTGGCCTGCGGCAGAGGCTGATGGGACTGGTAAAGCTGCTGTCTCAACTGCTGCACTTGCTGCTGCTGTTGGCTGGAAGGCTGCTGCTGGTACTGAGCGCTCCCTGGAGAGAAAGGTCCCGTGTAATCCTGCTGATAATGAGACACGCCACCAAGAGCAGAGTGCTGTGCTTGAAACTGGCCCACATGACCCTCACTCCCATACTGATTGCCAAAGCTGCTCCCCTGGGGGGGTCCATAGCTCTGCACAGGCCCAGAAGGCCTTCGCTGAGCAGGCTGCGGGGTTCCGGCTGCCACGGGGTCTTTGCTGCCTGCCATGTAGTAAAAGTCTCCAGCCTCTTTCCTGAAACCCTGGTAGCCCTGATGGCCGGAGGTTTCGCTAGCCATTGCCGCTGCTGCAGCAGCAGCCGCTGTTCCTCGTCGTCCACCACCACTGCTGCTGCCACTGCCACCACTACTGCCACCTGCACCCCCAAAATTCTGGAACATCTGGGCCTGGCGAGGGCTGAACTCTTCTATCCGGGATGAGCCGTGTACCTCCTGTGGGTAGCTCTGCTGGTTTCCGTGGTAACTGCTTTGCTCCCGGAAGGACTGCATACTGTTCAGCAGCACCGCAGCAGGCCAACAGCCCTCCTGGAAATGGAAGAAAAAAAAAACGAGTATTAGACATGCATCTCCTCAGTACAAATAAAATCAAGTTTAGAGATGGAGGGGACGTGAAAATTCAGATGCCCAGATGAAATTAACTGGTTTGAATTTCATCTCCTTTATTTCTTATCCTATCCATTTCTGAAGCTGCAAATAAGCAAAGAAACATCCATAAGAGTGAGGCAGAAGTCTACGATAGTATGAAAAGAAACATTCATTCTGGGTAAATACAAGTTCAATACAGTAAAAACCTCACTATTAGATAAATGAGCCCCCAAAATATGGGGCTATATTGTCAATAAAAAATCCAACAATTTTTAAAAAGTCTTCCAGTTATGGTGGGGGAGGGGTGAGAAAAAAACACTTTCATATAGTTTGTTTCATGTATTATTAGACTGATTATTGAACTGAGAGTCTCACTTAATGAAGAGGCAGTTACTCCCCTCCCCGACTCTGAGAAATAGAACTGGCCTGAGAACAGAAGTCAGCTCCTTATATCCTAATGCATGTGACTGCAGGTTTACTATAATTACCAACAATCTGTGATGGTGGGTGACCCCGGGACACTCAACTCTTAACACTGCATGGATTCCTTATTGCTTCAGTCAGCTATACAATCTTAGGGGTTAACCTCTTCTTGACACATAAGTATGTCCAAGCCCCACCACCCGCCCCCATCCTCAACTCCCAGGTTCAAAGGGCTAGGCATCATAAGCCAAAGTAGCAGTGATTATTTGTCCAGATTCTTTCCGGAGGTTTGCAAGAAGTTTTAGCATCTCTGACCCCCATGTAGTTTTTGACTTGCCAATCTAGTATTCACAAAGTTATTATTGGCCATTCCTATGAAAGAGAGAATTCAGTCACACAGGAGAACAGCAAAAGATATAGAGGAAAATTAGAATTCACCAAGCCTAGGACCTAGACTCTTCCCAAAGTCATCTGATTGGGTCAACACTTTGCATTACATTTGCTAATGTAATTCTCATGTAATATAATACTCCTCTTAAACAATTAATCAAGAGCTGTTTTTGTTAATTGGAGTATAATTGCTTTACAATGTTGTGTTATTTTCTGCTGTACAGTGAAGTGAATCAGCTATATGTATACATATATCCCCTACCTCTAGGTCTTCCCTCCCACCCCAACCCCCCCATCCCACCCATCTAGGTCGTCACAGAGCACCGAGCTGAGCCCCCTGTGCTGTACCGCAGGTTTCCACTAGCTCTCTATTTTACACCTTTTGCCTGGGCCTGTCTCCTCAGAGTCAGAGATGAATAAGACAAGGTCAAACTGCTCCAAATGACTTTAGAATCAATTATTCAAAAAAGAAATTACAAAACACACATGGGCTAGGGTAGGTTAAGACAAAGTTTTCCTACAATGGCTTATGAATCTACTTTCTTAATTCCCTCTCAGGGGAGCTGAAAAAGAAGTTGCGGGCAGGAAAGTCAGTGATTCTTTTAAAAGGTGAGTTGGTAAGCTGGATTCCGTATCTCCAAGCCCTGCAGTGGCTCCCCATTTCATCCCAAGTGAAGCTGGTCTGGGAGGCCCACCCCCTACCTCCTAACTTCTCTGACGTCCTCCTCTGCCGCTCTCTGCCCTAGTTCTGCTGTCTCCTTGCCTCTGGGCCGGGCCACCAGCATTTCTACAGAGGAACTTTGCTCTTGCCGGCGATGCTCCTCCTCCAGAGGCACACGGCTTGCCCCTTTACTTCCTTCCAGGAACCAGTTTGGCTTTCCCCTGGCCATCCTATTAAAAAACAGCTAACTCCACACCGTCACCTGGGCCTTCCTGATTCCCCTGCCTTGTTTCCTCCCCAGTATTTATTCCCAACAGGTACATATGCGCTACTTCTATACTATCTGTCCCCAGCCCCCACTAGAATGTAAACTTCCAAGGGCAGAGACTTGGTGCCTTGCTGTAATCCTCCTGTCATTAAAACAGTAAGGAGCACACAGCAGGCATTCTATAAACCAGTAAATGCACAAGAAGTAAGCCTCAGAGAACCAGGCGAGAACTTCCATACTCAGAGGTGGTGGTGTGGCAGTGAGATGAGAGAAGAGCAGGAAGAGAAAATAGAATATGACTGATCTGAAAGCAGAGCTAGATGATGCCTGAGATCCTACCTGTAAAATTATCCAGTTCCAGAGGGAAAAAACCCCACTTAAGTCCATATGAGAGCTGTGAGGAGACTGCAGAAATTAAACATGGACCACAGCTGAAGATGGTCAGCAACTCTAAACTCTGAAAGCTTGACCTACTTCTTCCTGAAGTATCTTAAGTCTAAATAGCTAGACAAGAGTCTACTACTTGGATATTAATTTGATTATATAATCACATGACCCAAAGTCACCTTTAAACATTCAAGTACAAATAATCTCAGAATCTAAAGGAAACCTCTTCTCATCCTCTTCAAAATGCCTTTGCAACAGACAGCTATTTTCTGTGTTCCACTGCATCTGCTGGGCAACAGATAACTCCTACTGGAGTGCTTACTGTAGTGCTTGATACTGTACCAGCACTTTACAAGCACTGACTCACTGAATCCTCACAAAATCAGCATCCTCATCTTCCAGATGAGGAAACTGAAGCACAGAGTTCACAAGGCTGGCCTGGCAGTCTGCACCTTCAGGCCACGTTCTTAACACTACAGTACCCAGAGGATCTAATATGAGTCAGTGACAACTGCCACTTGTCCTGTCAGAGGTCAGCCTTGAAAGTGGATGACCCCACCAACAATACTTTGAAGTTATGTGCTTCTCTATTCCCCTCTCACAAGGACCTCCCCATTAAGCCACTTAGGGTAAGTTAGTAAGCACCTTAGGAACTAAGACTGTCAGGACCAATTCTGTCCACACAGGTATTCTTCCTGTTTGTGGTGTCCTACCCTAGCTCTTAATGCCAATGGCTTTCTCTACATGATAAAAGGCAGCTACTAAATCTGGCAGTTTAATGAAAACCTTCCTTGAGAGATCATCTCTCCATAAATAAACATCTTACATGTTGTTTAATTAATCCTTCTGTAAATAAAATCAGTCTTCTGAAAAATGAGTATATAAACAATGTTGCCACTTGCTCCAAATTTTTCCTCAGCAAGAGCTGCTAAGAAGTAAAGAACACTGTAACATCAGCACTTCCCGCCTCCGCCTCCGGCTGCCTGCTCCTCAGAGAATCCCATCTCCAGAGTGGGAGACAGATTTAGGTACAGTTCCTTCGGAGGTGTGCTCTCAGCCCTTCTCAGAGGTTTCCTGTCCTGTATGATGTCATCCTCTTCCCTATTGTTATTGTTCTGGTTTATGGACTAGATGAAAAAAGACTAGAGAAAAAAAAAAAACCACAGCCAGGTATCTCCTGCAGGGTATTAGTCAAGTTAAACACTCTCGGTACACATGAAGTATCTGATCACCAGAAAGTGGGTGCAAGTTCATTTTTTAGTATTTCCAAGTAAAGCAATTAGGAAAACCAAGTATACCAGCAATTGAAAATGTAAACCCAAAGTACTAATTTTAGCAGCAGTGTATAAAATAAGCTACTAATAGATAATTCCAATACTGTCCCATCATTTAAGAAAAGCAGAGCATCAGTGTAATCAGTTTTATAGCTTCATGATTAATAGTGGCAAATGCCTGAATTTCCTCGTTTGAATGAGTACAGATGCAGTAAAGAAAAAATGACACTCTAAAAGGAAGCAAAGTCACCCATAAGGAATTTCTATACCTAATATGAAAAAGGTTTACCAACTCGCCTCCCTCCCCAACTCTCCCCTTCCTGGTTCTCTCCCATTTTCCTAAACTTCCGAATGGTTTCGGGAGGGCTATGGAGGCGCACTGGTGAAGTCCAGAACATAGTGCCTTATGTGTTCCATGGTTCATGATCCAGAGTCCACACTGACCTCACTACAAGCACTGCTTCCCCCTGCAGCCGCACTCTCCACCCTACCCCAGGGCCAACGACCTTGCCATCTTGTAGAAAACCAACATTAGCCTTCTTTGTCCTTCTTCCTCCTCGTGTCCGATATCATCCCACTCCCCAAACCATTCTCTTCTCCACGAAGTTTTCCAAACTGTCTTCAAGACAGTTTCCTTGAGAGATCTTTTCCAGTACCTGCTTCCTCTTTTATTCAGGTTTAACCTTTGATTTTCTGCTTATTGTCCTCCCTTACCTTGAAAAAATGCTTTACTCTTCAAGATGTTAACAACACAAATACTTATAGTTATGGCCCTTGTCTGGTGGATTATTCTGCTTTCCCTCCAACCTTACTCCTCACCCACCTCCATCCTACTGTCTCTGGGAGGGGGCACCATAGGGACCGTCAAGAGGCTCCACTGCCCCTCTGGCTTCTGGTCCAGTTGCCTGGAAGAGGCAGGAGGAGGGTGAGGAGGAGGAATTTACCCTCCTGGCTCCCACCCCACCCTGCAGTGGCTGAGACTGGCTGAGATGACCCACCAATGGCCAAGCCCCGGGTGGGCAACCTCAGCAGCCACCGTCTCCAGGCTCGAGGAATGGCTTCCTCCTCTTGCCTTCCAGGCCCAGGGATACTAACACCTCCTGCTACTGCTAGCCCAGGAGACTCCACTTTCTCTACTGGTGTCCCCAGTCCCTGCTGGCCCTTCGTAAATAGTCCCAGTTCTGCACTGTGGACAACTCAGCAGCATTGTGACCACCCTCTTTCTAAGTTCTCCTCTGCAGACCAGAACCTGGGAGCTACCTTTTCAGAACCCTTTTTCCAGCATAATCTGGGTTAGAGTTTACAAAGAGGAGCACAAGAAAGATTTGAAAGGCAGAAGAAAAGGAGACGGTAATACTCCTGGAGGTGGCTGCAGCAGACGTGGATTCCTAAGCGGCTTCCCCATGAGCTCACAAGAACCACTCACTGTGGTGTTTCAGTGTGAGATGATCGGTAGCAGCTTCCCTGACCTTCCCAATCCCAGTTCTTCCAATGATTGGGTAAATCCTTAATTCCTCTATCAAAACTCTTCATACCTGGAATAGAAAGCTTCCTTTTGCCTGAATGAAACAATTAAATGCTCCTTAAATTACCCAGTTTGAGTGTGCCATCTGTTTCCCACCAGGACCCTGACTAATATCGTTCTTCTCTCATTCCTAGGATTTCAGAGTAGAATATTATCACTTGGGAAGGGAGAGACTTCTATTTCATGCAACATACCAGAGGGTCTAAAAATTCTCCCATAACAAAACACCTATAAATGTCAGACAAAATGCACAGCCAAGCTGCAAGGAGGAAAGAAATCCCCAGGATTCAAAATTGGTTGGGACTCTGACCGCCAGGGATGGGGTGGGTCAGGTATGCAGGACTTACTAACCATATGGTAATGGTTTTAATGACAAGGCCTCCAGCCCTCTTTTGGTGGTGGTGGGGAGACAGAACAGTCACCTTTGCATGTAAAGACTCTAGGCAGTGTCACTTGTGGCTGGATTAATTTCCATAAAGATGACAAAATACATTTTTAGGCAGTCACCAACTCATTCTCAAGGACAAAAATGTTCTTTCCTCAATTGACCCAACTTCCTATCCCCAAGGAGAACCACGATCACCTCTTAGACATCCCTAGGCAAGATGCTTGAGAACAACCTCAAACTCATCTCTTCCTTGAACTCTTTGTATTTATGGTGTTACCTAATCCTGTGACTTTTCCACCTCTTGGATTTGCCCTTTACCTCTCCAGCCTTGTCACTGCCATTCTCATCTTTCTTGGACTAGAATAACATCTCTAGAAGGTCTCTTTCCCAGAACCAATCACCTGGAACAGCTTTTCTTCACCTGCTGTTTTGACAGCATTGCCTCCCCACATGCCTTGAAGCCCTCTGGCATCTTCCCAACCCAATTTCTGCTCATCTCCACCCTCTCAATCAAACCTGCTCCATCCGCTCTGGGCCATCGTCCTGCCCTCACCTTGAAGCCATCTCTGAAACATCCCTAGGTCCACAAATTCCTTCCTAGAGTCAGGTCATATGGTTCCCAGAATCTTAAGAGCTCCTGAAATGTGACCTTTTCCACAAGTCTTCCTTGAAGCAGGTCATTTGTTAGCTTTTCTCTGTTAGTAAAAACAAACTTAGTGAAGTGCATTTGCCTTTAACCACTATCTAAAGGTATGCACTACTGATGATAATAGCTACCATTTATTCTGTGTGTCAGGCACTGGGTAGTTTTACATATATTTCAACTTACAGGTGAGAAAAAAAAAACAGATAAATTATGTAATTTGCCAAAAGTCACTCTTCTAGGATAAACTGAAGCTGATATCCTATAACTCAAATTCTTTTGGTTCTAAAACCCACTTTCCCTTCTTTCACTGTACCACAAATTGAGCAAGGAGCACTTAAATCCAGGTTTTAAATATTCCTAACACTTTGGGTCTTCCCTGGCGGTCCAGTGGTTAAGACTCCACGCTTCCACTGCAGGGGGCACAGGTTTGATCCCTGGTCAGGGAACAAAGATCCCACATGCCTAGCAGCACAGCCAGAAAAAAAAAAAAAAAAAATCCTAACACTTAGACAATAACTGTAGCTATCACCTATTTCCTGCATCTCTAACACAAGCCACACACTGTACCAGGCACTTTACATAAATATTAATGTATTTAATCCTCACCATGCTCTAACAAGTATTAGTGCTCCTTTCTGTAAAGTGAGGCTCAGAGAAGTTAAACAAGCAAAACATTCATAGTAAACAGACAGGTGGGATATGGAATGCCCACCCCAGAACCCAACCTGTACTTCTGACAGAAGCCTTCCATGAAACAGCAGCAAGACTTTGACAGATTGGGAGTTATTTTAGAAGGAAATCTTGAAATTTTCCAGAGTTGAGTTGACTTTCTATACCTGGGTAGTTCTATGTTGTTTGCTCTATGTATGTGCAAACATGGAATCTTCCTAAGTAGATCAGGCAAAAAGATTTGCTCAAGGTTTTGATTTGATATTTCATATTCTATATCATATTTGCAGATGAACAGAGCCTAGACCCTTCTTGGTGGCTGACAGGTGTCTCAGTACAATTAGGCCTTAAGAGTAAGATAATGTGCTGATGGTGCTGGCCTGTCCCTGGCTTGGGAGCCCAGAAAGCAGCTTAAGGAACCAACTCAGAATTTGCAAGTCTGTCGTCTAGAGGAAAAGACACCCACCAGAGTGCTACAGATGTAAGAAGTTTGCTCTGAGGGTCAAAATCTGTTTTGTATTAACCATGCAAGCTATAAAACACATCCACCTTCAACCACGATCAAATACATTGCTGGCAAAAAGTGGGAGCACAAATTCATAGCTATTAAATTAAAAAAAGAAAAAAAGCAGAGATGATATGACACCTGGTGAGGTTGGGGTGAAGCTGGTACAAACAATAGCAAAAGCAGCATAAATTATTACAACCCTTTGGAAAAGCTATTTGGTAATAAAAATATTAACATCTTTTGACCCAGTAATTCTATCAATATTTACTAGATTTCTATCCTAAGGAAATCTCAAAACAACCAAGCAAAAACCACAGTACCAACGTATTCACTCCAGTGATACCTATAAGCAGAAAAGATGGGCAAGAATCTAACTTTTTAGCATTTGAAAATGATTAAACACATTATGGTATTTTCACTCAATGAAATAGTACATATTCATTGAAAACAACTGTGAAGATTCTAGCACCATAGGAAATGCCTGTTTTACATACTAAGATGAAGAAAAGTAACCATATGTGTGCTATGGTTACAACTATCTGGAAGTCATTTGGTCCAAGGCCAAACAGTACGGAATAGTGAAAACCCTTCTATTATTCAGGGAGGCAGGATTGTGGATGCATTTTCATTTCTATAGACATTAATACCTGCATAGAAAATAATCACTTAAAATTTCATTAACCTTATTTTAAAAATATACCTCTCACACTATCTCAAAAATATCTTTTTTCTGCTGACAGCAAAGCACTTTCCTGACTGAGAAGGGAAAAAGGAAGGCAGAGGAGACCCTACAAGCCCAGGGGCAGGTGGGGGAGAAATGGGCAATGTCAGGCAGGAATCCTCGCTCTAGAAAACCTGGCACCAACACCACACATACACTGTGGTGCCCAAGTGAGTGTGTACACAGAAAACACCGGCTCTCTGAGCTATTTTTCAGAATTAGACCTAAAAACAGCTGAATTCCACCCCAGAGTGGGCAGCCCTATTTTTAGACATAATCTCAAATAGCTAAGAGACCACAGCATCCTATCACCACATGTTTCTGTAACTGCAATGGAAACGCCATAAACTTCTCCTGGACAGGCCAAAGGGGCTCAATCCCATTCCCATTAGATAGCTGCCTGTCTCATATTCACAAGATCAATCTAGATGACCTCAACTGTGGGCAGGATGGCCAATAGTTTTGGAAAAGGCGTAGAGCTGGTGGTATCTCTGGAGCTAGCTGGGGCTCCCTGTGGGTTTTTTCCTAACTGTTGAGCCTGAGGGCTTCTGAGATGTTATTAATTTTTTTTCCTCACTTAAAGGTTGTATGAGTACATAATTTCTAAACCTTCACAGGCAAAAAGGATAACAGAAAGCAATCAGCGTTGCCACTTATAGGCAAAAATGGCTTCATTTTATAACAGCAACAAAATTTAAAAGATACCAGAGGACTAATCCAAAGTAGGAGTAGGCAAAAGCTACATGTCGAAATAAACTTTACCAAAGGACTCCAAAGAAGAGCTCAAAAACAAAACAAAATAAACCAACCCACCAGGGAAACACATAACGTATCTAGATGAAAAGACACAGTATCATAAAGAGGTCAAGTCTCCACAGATCAGTTTATAAAACTAATAACATTCTGGTCAAAATCTCAGTAGGGTCTTAAAAAATAATTTATTTTGAAATAATTTCACATGTACAGGAAAGCGACAAGGTTCCCCAACTGATAATATCATTTTACTTTTTAGTTAATATTTCATATCATTTGTTCCACTACCTATACATATTCATTACCTATACAGTCAACCCTCTGTTATCTATGGGCTCTGCATCTGTAGATTCAACCAACCACAGATCAAATATATTAGGGGGGAAAAATTCCAGAAAGTTACAAAAAGCACAGCTTGAATCTGCTGCTTGCCTAGCAACTATTTATAATATATAGTACTCACACTGAGTTCATAACTATGTGTATGTAATGTAGCATTTACATTGTACTAGGTATTGTAAGTAATCTAGAGATGATGTATGGAAGGATGTACATAGTTTATATGCAAATACTATGCCATTTTATATAAGGGACTTGAGCATCCACAGATTTTGGTGTCTGAGGGGGTCCTGGAACCACTCCCCTGCAGATACTGAGGGATGACTATATACAGCCTGTATAAATATTATACAGCCTGTATAAAAATTAGCTTCTTCCTGACCTCTTTGAGAGTAAGCTGAAGACATGAAGCCCTATCACCCCTAAATAGTCCAGTGTACATTTCCAAAAAAAGGAACATTCAACTGCATAACCAGCATAAAACCCTCCACACCAGGAAATCAACATTCACACTACACCACCAATCCAATCCACGGAGTCCATTCAAATTTTGTTAACTGCCCCAACAACGTTTCTTTTTCCTTTCTGGCCCAGGATCCCATCCAGGAATACAAGTTGTCATGTCTCACCAGTGTCTCACCAATCTGAAATAGTTCCCCAATGTTTTCCTGACTTCCATGTCCTTAACAGAGCATAGCCCTTTCATTCTGTAGCATGGTCCTCAACCTGCATGTCCAGGCTCAGGTCCCGCTATCTTGGCAGTAGTATCAGAGACGTGATGCTGTGCTCTTTTCAGTGTATCACATCAGGGATGGATGGCAAGCCATCCCTCCACTGGTGGTGATGTCAATCTCATTCACCTGGTCAAGCCCATCTCTGCCAGGCTTCTCCACTGTAAAGCTACCACTTTACCTTTGTAACCGGTTGAGTATCTCATGGGAGAATCCTGAGATTATGCCAACATCTTGTTCTTTGTCAAACATCCACTCATTGATGACTCCCATGTGAATCAACCACCTCTAGGATGGTTGCCAAATGGTGATTCTCTATCCATCATTAGCAGGCAGAACTTTCCCTCCTCACCCATGTATTCATTCATCTATTTGATTCTCAAACTATCCACATTTGGCGAGTGGAGACCTCTTCAAACTGGCCCCTGTATCCTTTTGACATGTTCCATTCCTTGAGCATTCCCTTACTTCCTGGCACAAGATGTTTTAGGCTCATCATTTACTTTCCCCACCCCCACCCCTGGAACTAGCCATTTCTCCAAGGACACTTGATTCATTTTAGAGGAGGATAATATTTAGAAACAAGGATCTGAGTGCTAGGATTGTTCATTGCTATTGGGATGTCACTGTTTCTAGCTAGATAATATTATGCATGTACACGAACACCCACACCTATAAGTACTTCTATATCTACAGTTGTATATACGTTTAAGAACCACACGTTCATCCTGACACCTCCAATTCCAACCCAAAACCCTCAAGGATCTTTCCAACCTTCCATCTTTCCATGTTTGTAATTCCCTCCTCAGATAGTTAAGACACCTGGCTCCCATTATCCTCAATATATACTTACATACTTGCTTAATCAATTTACTTACTTTGCTCAACATAACTCATCTCCCAAGCTCTGAAGCCTCATTCTTCAAGTCTCCTCACCATCACCCCCTCAACCAGAGGACTCTCCACTGTCTCTGTGAGGCTTTGATAAATGAATTCTAAAGCTCAATTAAAGAAAACATGTGAAGCTAGTCAAGAAAATTTGGGAAACTGAAAAGTCAGAAGATATTTGTCCTACCATGTATCATAACTTTTTCTAAATTATAATTAAAATAAATTAAAGGGTATTGGGATAACATGCTACATTTCTGGAATTTTTCAGCGAGAAAAATAATTGTGTTAGATCCCATCTCATGATAACCATAAAAATAAACTCCAGGTGAATTAGAAAGCTAAACATTACACACACACACACACACACACACACACACACACACACACACACACACACACACACACACACACACACACACACACACACACACACACACACACACACACACACACACACACAGGCATTGTAATTTTAGAACGCTAATAATCCTAGGGAACCAAGCTGACATTCAGTTTTGAGTTTATAAATGCCATTCCTCACTAAATGGAACCCAGGCTTCTTAGAAAAATGGCTGATCCTCCAAGGGGCAAAGTACAAGGTATAAGCCTGTAATAACTTCAACCGTGCCAGAAAGCCAGGATATACTTTCAGCCGAATGGAGACATGTCAAACCAGCCTGAGGGGGTACTTGTGATTTTGTAGGATCAAGCTTTTATTCCTTTTACTATATTAGATGAATTAACAATGGAAGAATTCCAAACTAGTTCTCTAGCTCTGTATGTATGAACATGGATAAATTTTAGAAATGATACATACGAAAAAGGCCTGGTGTTTGGGAATATGGTTCTAAGTGAAGGGAGGGAGGTACTCAGGAGGATCCAACTGTGACATCTGTTAAATCTGGGTGATGGGTACACAGGTGCCATTAGACTCTGTGCTTTTCTGTTTGTTTGACACATTTTGCAAATAAACAAGATTCTGGTTTCCCACTTAACCGGTCTGAGGAAACACCACAGAGTTCACAGCATGGAATTTAAGATTCTTCAGCTTCTGACACCAACAGAATTTCCAGCTCCGCTTTTCATGACCTCATTTCACACCTCCTACTCCAGTGACACCGAACTTCTCTCCATACCCCAAAGGTGCTTCAGACCTCAGGTCTTTGCCCAAGCTGTTACCATGTCTAGAATGCTAGTTCTCTGTCCACTTCTACCATCTGATTAACTCAGACGCTTCTGTGAAGACCTGCTCAAACATCCCTTCCTCGGGAGCCTCCTTCCAGTGAGTCAACCACTCCTGTCTCTGTCCCCACAGCTCCTGGCAGCATGATGTAGCAGAAAGGGCATGCATGGACTCTGAACCCGGACACAGTCAGATTCTGAACTGGTTTTGCATCATACCGTTAGTGAGATCCTGAGCACATTACTCACTTCTTAAGCTTCGGTTTCTTCAACTGTAGAACAGAACTGCCCTGGAGTTTGCCCTTGATAAGGTGAAAGATACAATGCACTATTCCACTAAGAAGACTTCTCCTGATACTGGAAGCAAGTCCCATCTTTTCCTTTATTACTGATAAATTTCAAAATAATAAGTCTAGAAAATGGCTGAGAAGGATACATACCAAAACATTAACTAGGGGAGGAATAACTTTTTACTTGTTTGATTTTTTTTTTTTAGTAAGACTAAAGTCATGTGTTACTTATATAAAAAAATTTGGTTATGAGACAAAAAAGTTATTGAAAGCCCCCCAGAACGGTCTGGCAAACAGTAGCTTAACAATCACTGAAGACTGATGTTATGAGGGTGAGGAGGGGTATGAGAGGACCAGAATGAGGATTCAGGCTAAACATCTAAAATGCAAAAAGGAGTAAGGAAGGTGCCTTCCCTCAAGGGGCCCATGTCTAACAGGAGAAACATTTACACATATGTATATTCATCTTTCAATACACATTTGAGCAAATTATCACGTTCCAGGCACTGATTCTAGGTTCTGGAGATACAGCTATGAACAAGTCTCAAGTCCCAACCTTCCATGAAAACAGCAAATAAAGACAAAACAATTACAAATAAATACACGCCAGGAACTAAGAAATGCTTAGGGAGAAGTAAGGGAGCCTAAGGGGACAGAGAGAAGGGTGTAGGGGAAAGGGTAGGATTTAAACAGGATGGTTTACACAGGAAGACAAGCCTCCCTGAGGAGGTGATGTATGACTGGAAGGAGGTGAGGGGATAAGCTGTGCAGAGACCTGTGGCAAGGAGCACAGAGGTGAGGCAGGAAAGGGCTTGGTGAAAGGATCAACAAAGTGGCCGACGTGGCCAAAGTGCAGGGAGAACAGAGGGAGGCGCAGCCAGAGGAAAGGACCCTGAGCACACAGGCCTTGTTATCATGGGGTCTGCAGACCAGCAGCACTGCCGTCTGGGTTCTTGTTGGAGATGTAGAGTCTCAGGCCTCGTGAACCTACAGAATCAGAATCCGCATGTTAACATGCTCAACAGTGAGTCACATACATGCGAAAGTCTGAGAAGTACAGATGAAAGGCCTTTTAAGCCACATAAGGATGTTGGATTTTATTAGAAGGCTTTGAGCTAGAGAGCAACATACTCTGGTTTCAATTCTCAAATGGCAACTCTGGCTGTTTTTTGAAAAACAGACTTTGGGAGGTGCAAGGGCAGAAGCGGGGAGTTAGTTACGAAGCTATTTTGGTCGCCTGGGTAAGAGATGTTGGCCGCAGAGATGGATGTGGTGTTGCTGGAGGTGGTGATGTGTGGTCAAAGAGAGGATATATTTTGAAGTCAGAGCTAATGGAAATTGCTAATGGATCAGAACTGGATGTGAGGGACCCAACAATGATGACAAACAGCAGCAGCCATGTGCCAATCACTGCTCTATGTCCTTTACAGTTAAAAGTCCATTCGGTCTGCACAACAGTCCCAGGAGGAAGGTATAGTTGAAAACCGCACTTTATTAAAATGAAGACAGTGAGGCAGAGAGAGGTTCAGCAACTGCCCAAGGCCTCAAAGCCCATCAGGCGGCAGCGCCAGGTCCAGGGAGCTTATACTCCAGCACCGTCCCTTACTGAGCAACTGTGACCACTGCACCGTTTATGGAGAGGGACAAGGCAGGCAGGGGGAGGGACTGAAGGAAACCAACAGTGCTTTGCTGGACATGTTAACTTTCAGATTCCTAGTGGCGTCCAAGTGGAGATGTCAGGTAGACAGCTGGCATGTCTGGATCTCAGGGGAAAGGTGGGGATGGAGATATAAACGGGAAGGTCATCAGCACAGAGATAGTATTTAAAGCCAAAGGAGTGGATGAGATCATCCACAGCAGTTTTTCAAACTGAAGGTTGTGAAATCAATTTAGTGGGTCATGAACGGTACTTAAAAAAAATGAAATAGAACAGAATGGAAAATAACAGTCCATGGCTCAGAGTAAGATGAAGTATGAGAACTTTCTTATGAAACTTCTGCTTCAGGCATGAGTGTCTAGGTGCATAAGTGAATGTAGTGTGCGTATACCAGGTTGGTGTGTAGTTTGGTCAAAAAAAGGTTTAAAGCCACTGGTCTAGGGATTTGTGTAGGATTGATCCCTTAATCACTCCAACATTTAGAGGCTGGGAAAGAGGAAAAGAAGCCAGAAAAGGAGAGTGAAGAGAAGAAACAGCTACTGAGGAAGAAAGGCAATGTGACATCCCCGGAGCTGAGGGAGTGTGACATGACTCCAGATGTGCTGGTGAGGGTTGTGCAGTGTGATTCCAAACAGGTGTACACAAATGATTATGGGATGGAGAGGTAAGCACACGGTGCTGTGGAAGCACAGGGGTGGGTGACCTGTTTAAGGCCTCACAGCTGAGGGCAGAATTAAAAGGGGAGGGGGAGAGAAATGAGATTAGGATTTTTAGATCCTGACTTTGAGGGGACAACAGGATATCCAGTCTATAATTTCCATAAACAGCAAATATTCAGTCGTTCAATTTTTTTTTTTTAATAGCACCTACTATGTGCTGGGCTCTTTACCAGGCCTGGGAATACAGGGATGACTAAAACTATTCTGCCCTTTTGAAAAAGCTTACACTCTGGAAAGGAGAAAACTGCAAACAGATCAGTGCCACAAGGCAGAGCATGTAACAGATCTGACGAGGGCACGGGCAATTCTCCTTTCCAACCACACTGCTCACTGCTGGCCAAGTCAAGTCCACCATTCCATCCAGACCAAGTGTCAATACCTGTACTCCTACCTCTTGACTTGTGCTTTGCCCCTCCCAAAAATGTTTCCCAAATCTGTGTCATTTTTCAGGGCTTGGCTCACATCTGACCTCCTCACTGAAGCCTTCAGGAAACACTCAGTGATCCTGCCTTCCCTGAAGAGCTACAGCATTTCTTGTCCACACACCACTATCCAGTGCCTGGTCCCTGCCTAGTCCTCACTTCCCTACCTCAGCTGAGTGCCTCATTTCCCCAACTAGGGTTACATGGTTGACATCTTTGACATCTGCCTGGCATTCTAACAGCCAAACAAAGACTTGCTTCCCCACAACCCAATTTAAATACATTTCAGCATTATTACTAAAACAGATCTGATCATGTCACTCCCTGACCTCTAAAACCTTCCCTGGCTCCTAATCATTAGTACAACACACAGACAACTCAGTCTTGTCTTCTAGAAACGCCATACAGCGTTCCTCTTCCCTGCCTCCCAAACACTCTAAAGCTGGAACAATGGCAATCAAAACAAATATAAAGAAAAAAGATGTATAGACATGAAATTAAAAAGGAGACATTCATCAAACTGTTGACAACAGCTGTCTTTGGAGTGAGACTGCAGGGGACAGTCACCTTCCAGGAACTGGTTTAATGAACATGTTAACTTTAAAACAAATAAAATTTAAAAAGCAAAGAAATTTAGTGACTGCAGCTATTTTTACTGAGTCCTTACACTATGTGCTAGGCAATATATTATAGTCTCATTTAATGTTAACAAGTCTATGATGTAGTTATTAGCCATTCTGCAGATGGAGAGACTGAGGCTCAGAAAGTTGAAGTAACTCTCACAAGGTTAGTTAGCTAGTCAGTGAAGAAGAGATGCTGGGATTTAAACCCAGGTCTAAAAAGAATGTGCCCTTAACCTCTCCTGTCCTTATTCTTGTTCGGTGCATTCCCCAGTGCCCCCACATACACCTCAGCAGTCCTTCCTTTGTTCTAGCTGGTTCCTCTGCCTGAATAATGTTAGCTTTGCTGACATGCCATTCACCTTTAAGGACTAGTGCAAATTCTGCTTTTCCCCTAACTCCTCCCTAGAGGAGTTTACCAACATTACCTGAGAGTAATTAAACCCTCTATTTCCCCAACAGCTAGTGCTTTGGCTCTCCTACTGCCATACATGTAGCAAGCATTCAAAGGCTGGGTGAATTAAGTTGACAATGTAAATTCTCCTTCTGACAAAAGCAAAGATAACAGATGGAGACCAAAAGCTTTCATCTGTGAGGGAAGTTAATCTTGAGAATGAGTTTCTATGATCCCTCCCTCATTCCCCGCTTTCAGCCTCACCTCTCTGCACCTCTTCCACAAAAGCTGAACATTACAGATCGCCACTTCTGATGAACAAAAACCACGTAACTTATTTAAAAATGTAAATAGTGTAAATCAAAAGGTTTTTTTTTAAGACATCTTAAATAGTTTTGAAAATTGGTTACCTTTTTCCAAAGGCTCTGACCTTTGCAGAAAAGTATTTTTTAAGTTTAGCACAAAGAAATGTGAAAATATTAAAAGATACTATACATACACATAAACACGAAGAGACGACAGCTAGTCAATCAGACATGCTTAAAATGCAAAAAGCTCTTTTAGCACCATCTGACCACATCTGAATTTATGAGCAGAAGTTGAGGCCAAACGAACAACACACTGTAAAACAAAAGCACTGCCCCAGCAATCTTAGAAAGGAAATACAGGATGGGATGAACAGATTTTAACGTGTTCTTAGCTTCCTGGGTAAAGCGATGAGAAATGCAGTCAACTGAAGCATTAAGACTTGATTTTACTGGAGGTACCAAGACCACTGGTCAACCTGCCAAATGAAGCAAAGGCAGAACTGAGCTCTATGGGTGCAGTCCACTCCAGATAAAAGCCAGTGGACCTTTTTACAGTTTATGGGGTCCTCTCCGTATGGCTGGGGATGCAGGCATGGGAGGAATACTGTCTGGATGACTGATTCCTGTGAAAGAGCACAGGAATTAGGAGGAGCTGAGGTGAGCCAAGTGGACACACTCTACAACTTGCACCATTGCCTCAAACTCACCACAACTTGAAAATACTGAGAGACAACGCTTTGGTTCCTGTTAAATGCATGTATAAGCTAGGTGTCCTTCTAAAGATTACTGAGCTTCCCACTTAAAAAGAGAGAAACAAAAAACAAAACAAAAAACCCCACAAAAATTCCACACCTATAAACAGCTGGAAGAATCGTTTCAAACATGTAACAAACTTCTAAACTCCAGCTCCAAACTAAAGAGAAAGAGTCAACTTTAAGTCTCCAAGAAGAGCCTCAAGAATCAGCAAATTGATCTGGAGTTGGAGGATTTTAAAGAAATAAAAAGACAGATCATTTCAGTAGCGTAGGATCTTCGTGAATGGCTTTAGCTCTCGACTGTATTTTATGTTCTCATTTCATTTCAAAAAGGAAAAAAAAAAAAGGGCAAGCCAGAACCATAACAAGGAGAGTGCCAAGTGTACAAATAACAGGCACTGAGAGACAAAAGAAACTACTCCTGACAACTGTTTGCTGTCTTTCTCTAGAGATTTCCAAAACGGGATTTCCCTGGTGGCGCAGTGGTTAAGAATCCGCCTGCCAATGCAGGGGACACGGGTTTGAGCCCTGGTCCGGGAAGATCCCACATGCCGTGGAGCAACTAAACCCGTGCGCCGCAATTACTGAAACTGCGCTCTAGAACCCGCGAGCCACAACTACTGAATGAGCGTGCTACAACTACTAAAGCCCGTACACCTAGAGCCCGGCTCCACAACAAGAGAAACCAAGGCAATGAGAAACCCGCGCACCGCAATGAAGAGTAGCCCCGCTGACCTGGCGGCAACTAGAGAGAAAGCCTGCATGCAGTAACAAAGACCCAACGCAGCCAAAAATAAATAAATAAATAAATTTATTTTTTTAAAAAAAGAGAGATTTGCAAAGCAATAACCATAAAGCCCTCCTTGACTGCCCCCGCCCAATCAGCACACAACCATTTCTCCCCTTACGGGACAGTGAGAGCACCAAGCCTTGCTTTCTCACCTAGGAGTCAAACCAAATGTCTTGAAGAAAGAGACCAAGAAAAACATGTTTAAAAAAACTTCTGGAAATAGAATTTTATTTTAGTAACCCAAATGAGCAAAAATACAACTTTATTTTTGCAAGGTACAATTGCTTTCCCTATTAAACCTGTTTTCAATAGATTCTCCTGAGTGATGCACTGGAAAAAATACTACATTTAGAATCAGGAAACCTATATTTAAATACTAGTTTTGCCGCACTTGTTCTGTGACTTGGGCAAATTACTTAACCTGAAAGTCCCACTTTCTTCATTTGCAAATTACCTACCTTGTTGCCTCACAGGAATGCTCAACAATAAATCTGTAAACTGCTAAGTACCACATAAATTAAAGTGATCATTATCAGTACTACCGTCATCTCTCACTTTCCCAGGTAAAAATCTGAACCAATGACAAAACAGGCAAGAGACAAGCAACAAGGAAAAAAACTGGGAGAAGTTATCTATTAATCAATCAAACAAACAAAATACAACAAAACCCTAAAAAACAAAATAACAAATGACTGATAGAAAACCACTCTGTGACAGTTAATTTCTGTGTCATTCTCTAATTAAGAAAGCTCCCATACCCTGGGGTCTATAGTCCATTCATAAAAATCACAGCAGGGTTAAATTTAAATCTTCATCAGTGCTCATAATTCACAATCAAAATGCCAACGGAGCACATTCTTATTCTATAGGCAGGAGCCACAAGCCACAAGACAAATCCCCACCTTCCCCACTGAGGGACAGCGGCTTGACTGTCAAGACCCACTTGGAGGCAGCTGGTCTCTGACAAGCAGGGGAGCGTCTCTTCCTTCCCTGACCACTGGCATGGAATTAGCAAACACCAACTTTAGTTATTTTGAAATAAGCCCATAGAGAACAGGTGGCTGATGAAAAGGCATCACCACTTGCAATCCCTAATTTTGAAAATAAAAGTCAAAACAACATAAACATCTTCTGAAAAATCAGCAATTTCCAAACTTTCTAGATGGTTATAACAGTAACTAAACTTTATCTGGTGATTACTATGAGTCAGGCAATATTCTAAAAGCTTTAGTTATTAACAAATTTAATCAGCACGACCACAGGTAAGTACAATTCATATTTTCATTTTTTAGACAAGAAAACAGAGGCACAGAATAGTTATTTGCTTAAGGTCACACTGTTAGTAAGTGGCAGAGCTGGGGTTCAAAAATCGGGTAACTGGCTTTGGAGACCATCTCTAGATACTGATTCTTGGAGAATCCTCTGACCAACACTCCTTGGTTTTCCTGACCAGTGTGCCACCTTGTACTCAGTGTCACACTGAGATGTAACCAAGACTACAGTGTGGTGTCTCTCACGTTATGGTCACTTGTTTCAAGGTGAATGTTCAAATAACATGAGCCCCTGAAAATAAGGTCTCATTTTCTGCATTCAATAAAATAATTTGGGAAAAAAACTGAATGAAATATATATATATACATCTTTTAAAAAGTAACAAGAAGCTAACAGGATAATGAGGAATTACCAAGTTAATATCCTAGAAGGAATGGAAACCCAAAGATGTAATAAGACTGCTGATCTGCCGGAGGTGGTCAAGGGGTCCAGTGGCATGCCTGCCCTTCTAGGCCCTGCATAGGGAGACACTTGGTAACCTCGGCCCAGCCCCAAACCAGGGGACTGAGGCCCTAAAGGGCTGCATCCTAGGAGTAAGAGTGAACTAGAAGTAAACCAGTCTTCTCATGGACTCAGCTTCAAATCACCAGGAGAAGATCTCAAACTCTCAACCCAGATTAAAGTAATCCTAGTTCGCTAGTGCCCTCAGACACCTGGAAAAAGCAAATGAAAATCTTCCTTGGAAAAAGACATGAAGGCCTCTAATTATTTCTATAAATAATGTTGCAAATACTACATCTAGCACACAAACACATGAACAGACAAAATACCATGAGTAAGAACCATCATAAACAGTCAAAGACCCAAAGGGACTCCAGATAAATGAACTGAGAAAAGGAGATTATGAAACAACTATATTCACTCTGTTTTAGGAAATAAAAGCCAAGCTTGAAAAATTTAGCAGGGAACAGGAATCCATAAAAAACAACATAGCAAATTTGAAAGGACCCAAACTTTTCAGTTTTTATTGTATTTTTCAATACAATAAACCTATCCACTGAGTTCTTAATTTCAATTAAACGCAGATTAGTCAAAGAGAGAACTGGTTAAATGGAATACAGGTCAAAAGAAACCACCCAAAATGAAAAATAAAGAGGATAAAAAATATAGGAGAAGGGATAAGTGATCAAAAGGAAACAGTGAGAAAGTCTAACATACCCAAATAACTGGAGTCGCAGAACGAGAAAAGAATGGGGACAAAGCAGTATGTGGAGAGACTTGCTGGGAATCCTCCAGAACAGATGAGAGAAATCAAGCCACAGATTCAAGAAGCCTGGTGAATACAAAATCAGTGATCTTTATTATCCTAGAACGTCTTCTAGAAATAACATGGCCTGTTCTGTAAGTTTAGTGCCACAACTAATTAACTAGGGGCCAGACACAGAGAATGTAAAGACGCACACTCCCAGCATGTGAAGAGCTCAAAGTCAATCACTTAGAAGAGATATGTAAAATCACAATAATCTAATACTCTCTCTACCTTTGCACTACTGAAAAGAAGGGGGGGAAGAAAAGAAAAGGAAAAGGCAGAAAAAAATGCTAGAGAGACGTATTTAAAAGGAAAATGGGTTAAGCGTAAAGGCAATAAACGAAAAGGTGCTTGCAGGAGTAAAAGTAAGGACACTCCAATGTTAGCCAAGATCCAGGCCTAGATGCTATTTCCATTCCGTTCACTGTGCTAATTAAGCATACCTCACAATCTAAACTCAAAGTCCTTGGCATGAGAAATTCAAAGAAGAATCTTTTCTTCATACTTTCTCCCCAATCTACCTAATTAAAATTTTTTTTAAATGTTAAATCTAGGGGCTTCCCTGGTGGCGCAGTGGTTGAGAATCTGCCGGCCAATGCAGGGGACACGGGTTCGAGCCCTGGTCTGGGAAGATCCCACATGCCACGGAGCAACTGGGCCCGTGAGCCACAATTACTGAGCCTGCGCATCTGGAGCCCGTGCTCCGCAACAAGAGAGACCACGATAGTGAGAGGCCCGCGCACCGCGATGAAGAGTGGCCCCCGCTTGCCGCAGCTAGAGAAAGCCCTCGCACAGAAACGAAGACCCAACACAGCCATAAATAAATAAATAAATAAATAAAATAAAATTAAAAAAAGTTAAATCTAAACAGACAATTCTGACTTAGCTCTTGGTTCTATTCATGGTGACATAAATAATTCTAATGAGCATCTGTTCCTCTATTACTTGAGACAACGTGGAGAAGCTGGCTCTTGGAAGTTCAGGTAGAGGAAGGAGAGGTCCACCAGGAGCTGAGTGAAGAGCAGTCATTTGGGAACAGAGACTACCTGTAGTGAAGTATACTACAGGTAGTATAATGTGAAAATATAATTCATGGAATCCTCAAGTTATATGAAAATCAATCTTGTAAAAAGCCCAAGGATCTCTGCCTTCTAGAAAACTCAAACTGCTAAGGGAACCCTCTAATCCAAGGAGATAAAACACAGGGAGGGAAACAGCTTCTGTTGTTGCCCTTCCCTCAAGCTTCTGTAGCATGTACATCCCCGTACTGGGAATCAAGTGGGAGAGGAGCTGGCACTAATACATCAACCCTGCTCCCAAGTCAGAAAGCTGACATGCAAAGAAGCAGGTGATACTGAGCAATGTGTTGATGAAATAAGGCAAACCCTTTCTGAAGCCTAGTGCTACTGAAGTTTCAGGATAGGCTGTCCATCACTTGGGAGCGCTCCTGTGATTCTGTGTTTGGAATATGACCTTCAGACTAAAACACAAAGACATGATTCAATACGTAACTGTAAATGTCTCTGTCTTAGGAATAAAGTGGCTTACAATATTTTACGCACACTAGGTCTGCCTCTCAAAGCTTGGTTTCTCCAGATCTCATGAGTCTTCTGAGCTGTACAGGCTTCAAAGAGATCAGGAAAAAATACAATGACTAAATAAATATACAGACATCAAACAATCTTCAAAATCATTCAAAATTTCTTCTGTTTCTGGGATTCAAGTACTGTTCAAATGTGCATACAGGCTTATTCATATCTAAACCAATAAAAAAATAAAAATAAACCAATGTGTCTTAGGAATTCCAGTGGTCCAGTGGTTAGGACTCAGAGCTTTCACTGCCAGGTCCCAGGTTCAATCCCTGGTCAGGGAACTAAGACAATGTGTCTAAACTAACTTGTTCAAATGTTACTAGCGAAAAAGAATCCCAAATTCTCAGACAATGTAAATCACATATCTGATATCTGATCAGAGTCTAGTATCTAGAATATATAAAGAACTCTTACAACTCAACAATATAAAGACAACAACCCAATTAAAAAATAAGCAAAGGACTTTCATAGACATTTCTCCAAAGATATACAAATGGCAAACAAGCACATGAAAAGATGCTCAACATTATTAGGGAAATGCAAATCAAAACCACAATGAGATACCACCTACCCGCTTGGATGGCTATAATCAAACAAGGGAAAATTACAAGTGTTGGGCAGGATGTAGAGAAACTGGAACCCTCATATATTGCTGGTGGGAATGTGAAATGGTACAGCCACTTTGGAAAACAGTTCCGCAGTTCCTCAAAAGATTATATACAAAAAAAAAAAAAGATTATATACAGTTACTATATGACCCAGCAATTCTACTCCTGTATATACCCAAAAGAACTGAAAACAGAGACACAAACAGATGCCTGTATGCCAATGTTCACTGCAGCACTATTCAAAACAGTTAAAAGGTGGAAACAACCCAAGTGTCCATCAACAGATGAATGGATAAACAAAATGTGGCATATACATACAATGAAATATTATTCAGCCATAAGAAGGAATGACGTTCTGATATGTACCACAACATGGACAAACCTTAAGAACATTAAGCTATATGAAATATGCCAGACACAGAGGACAAATATTGTACGATTCCATTTATGAAATATCTAGAACAGGCAAATTCAAAGAGACAGAAAGTAAATTAAGATGGTTAAAATGGCAACTCTGTCATATACTTTTTTTTTTACCAAAATTAAAAAAAGAGAAGTTAACGTGCAGCCATTTTTTTTTTTTTTTTTTGGCCATTCCGTGTGGCATGCAGGATCTTAGCTCCCCAACGAGGGGTCGAAACTGTGTCCCCTGCAATGTAAGTGTGGAGTCTTAACCACTGGACCAGCAGGGAAGTCCCACGTGCAGCCATTTTGGAAAATAGTTTGGCAGTTCCTTACAAAGTTAAAATACTCTTATACAATCCAGCAGCCAGGTTCCTAGCTATTTACCCAAATGAACTGAAATTCATGTAAACACAAAAACTTGCACATTAATGTTTACAGCAACTTAGTAAACTGCCAAAAATTGTAAGCAACAGAAATGTCCTTCAATAGGTAAATGGATAAACAAATTGTGATATATACATACACTGGAGTATTATTCAGCCAAAAAAGGAAAGAAGTAATGATACATACTACAATGTGGATGAACCTAAAAACATGCTAAGTGAAAGAAGCCAGGCACAAAAGGTCACATACTGTATAATTCCATTTATACGAAATAATCAAAATAGGTAAATCCATAGACAGAAAGCAGATTGGTAGTTGCCAGGGGCTGGGGGAAGTGGAAAACTGAACCATCTGCTTAAGGAGTATGGGGGTTTTCTTTCGGAAGTGATGAAAATATTTTGGAACTAGATTGAGGTTGTGGGTGCATAATGTTGTGAATGTACTGAACACCACTGAATCGTTGAACTGTTCACTTAAAAATAGTTAATTTTGGTCAAAGGGTACAAACTTTCAGGTGTAAAATGAATAAATTCTAGAGATTTAATTTACAGCATGATTAATATAGTTAATAATAATGTATTATATTAAAAATGGTTCATTTTATATTGTGAGTTTCACATCAATTAAAAAAAGGAAACAAAACCAAACCCAGGGTTTCCCTGGTGGCGCAGTGGTTGAGAATCTGCCTGCCAATGCAGGGAACACGGGTTCGAGCCCTGGTCTGGGAAGATCCCACATGCCGCGGAGCAACTAGCCCCGTGAGCCACAATTACTGAGCCTGCGCGTCTGGAGCCTGTGCTCCGCAACAAGAGAGGCCACGATAGTGAGAGGCCCACGCACCGCGATGAGGCGTGGCCCCCGCTTGCCGCAACTAGAGAAAGCCCTCGCACAGAAACGAAGTGCCAACACAGCCATAAATAAATTAATTAATAAATAAAATTAAATAAAAAAACCCAAAGGAGGTATCTTGAACCTAGGACACCCAAGAGTGAGTAATCTCATTACTTGGTGCCCCCCACCCTTACTCATCTCCCTCAATCCTGGCTCACTCCTGTGACTTTCAATCGCCAGTCCTGCAAACACGTGAAGTACTGAAGAACAAGCTGCTAAATGGGTTTCAAACACTAAATTCACCATTGTTTCTTTTAATACTAACCTACTTCTCCCTTAAGATCTGAGCACAAACACTAAAAGCTAACCTTTCACCAACATTGTTCTAAAATATCTTTGTGATACCTTCTGCGATGCTCATTTAAGGGGGACAGGACAATGGATGTCTTGACCCTAAGACTGCCTCCTGCCACATGATGCCAACCTTTCTGCCCACCTGTTCAGGACCACAATCTTGCTAAGCTTGCTGGCTCTTACTGCTCTCACTTCTCTAGAATCAACAAATGTTTTCTAGCACCTTCTCTTCTCTATGGCCAAATTTTTTATAATGTATAATCACTGATCTACCTGTTTGCTTCCCTCACTATACTGCTGAACACCCTGAGGACAAGTGCTGGCTGGGACTCATCCCAGAACTCTGAAAAACAACTGCTGCTGCTCATCCAGTCATTTCTGACTTCCTGTCGTCTATTCTAACGTGCGAGACCTGCTACACTTCATTCTTTACCTACCTCCCTCCTGACTTCTTTTCCAAAAGGTTCCTAACCACCAAAACAATCCTTGGATATGGACAAGTCTTCCCTGTGCCCAAAGTAAATACAGTTGGTCCTCTGTATCCACGGATCCAACCAACCATAGACTGAAAATACTTGGGAGGAAAAAAAAAGATTCCAGAAAGTTCCAAAAAGTAAAACTTGAATTTGCTGCACTCTGGCAACTATTAACTAGCATTTACACTGTATTAGGTATTATAAGTAACTTAGAGATGATTTAAAATATATGGGAGGATGTGCATAACTTATATGCAAAACCTATGCCATTGCATATAAAGGTCTTGAGCATCCATAGATTTTGCTATCCCTGGTGGGGGTGGGTGGGGCGGTGTCTCCTGGAACCAATCCCCAGCAGATACTGGGGGACAACTGTACCACCAATTCTGTGCTTTGCCTACTTTTGTTCTTCTCTACTTCAAAAACTATTCACAGTCTGCTCTCATATTCAATGCACTGCAGAAAATATAAGGAGTGTTGACAACCACAATCCTTGGCCTCAAAGAGGACTGGGAAAGGAGGCAAGAACATGTTTAGAAGGGTATAATAAAAAGTGAAGATTAAATGTACACAAGAAAATTACAAAATGCCACGAGAGAAACACCCAGGTAAGGGAAGGTTAGGCTTCATGGAAGAAAGAGCATTTAAGAAAGGCCTTGAATGATGGTGATCCCAATAGATGATAGAGAATGGGAAAAGAGAGTACAGATGTATGCATGGAAATGGGAACACAGAAGCTGCACTAGAGAATACGTGAAGGGAAACTGGGAGATGGGGCTGGAAAGGCAGGAAAGGGTCCTACTGTGGATAACAAAGCAAGGCATCTACATTTACTTCAGCACACAAGAGGTGTATTTTATTTCTTTAATTAATTTATTTATTTTTATATATTTTATTTTTGGCTGCATTGGGTCCTCACTGCTGTGTGCGGGCTTTCTCTAGTTGCGGTGAGTGGGGGCTACTTTTCATTGCCGTGTGCGGGCTTCTCATTGCGGTAGCTTCTCTTATTGTAGAGCACGGGCTCTAGGCGCGTGGGCTTCAGTAGTTGTGGCTCGCGGGCTCTAGAGCACAGGCTCAGTATTGGTGGCACACAGGCTTAGTTGCTCCACGGCATGTGGGATCTTCCCGGACCAGGGCTTGAACCCATGTCCCCTGCATTGGCAGGTGGATTCTTAACCACTGCGCCACCAGGGAAGCCCAAAAGGTGTATTTTAAAAGATTTTCTGGCAGTTGTTAGGAAGAGACCGAACCATGGCCCAGGGAAGAAGAGTTACTATTCAAGAGGCTCTGACAGGGCTTCCCTGGTGGCACAGTGGTTAAGAATCCGTTTGCCAATACAGGGGACAAGGGTTCGAGCCCTGGTCCAGGAAGATCCCACATGCCGCGGAGCAACTAAGCCTGTGCGCCACAACTACTGAGCCCACGTGCCACAACTACTGAAGCTCGTGTGCCTAGAGCACATGCTGTGCAACAAGAGAAGCCACTGCAATAAGAAGACCGTGCACCGCAATGAAGACTAGTCCCCGCACGCCGCAACTAGAGAAAGACCGCGCAGCTACGAAGACCCAGCACAGCCAGAAATAAATAAATAAAATAAATTTAAAAAAAAGAGGCTCTCACAGAGCTCAGGCAGGTCTCCCACTACGCTCGTCCAAACCACTTCTAGTCCCCACTTCCACAACAGCCTTGTCTCCTACTCAACTGGCTCCTCAGCATCTTTTCAAGAGACCCCTCCTTCAACTCCCTCACTTAAATCACTATACAAAAAGAAAATAATTTAATAGTTTGTCCACAAAAGTAATTAAAAGCAAATCTTACAGACTGATATAGCCTATGGTACATATTCTTCATAACAAATATGTGGGCTCCTATCGGATGCCATGTACTGCTCTAGGCAACAGAGATGCAAAGGTGAAGGAAGCACAGTTTTTAACCATGGAATTTACATTTAGTGGGGGAAAAAAAAGATAAAAGACAAAAATGTCGTTTAAATGCTGTGAGGAGAAAGAGTGGGGCGCAGGGAGAGAAAACCTGTGTGTGTGGGGGGGCTTCTAAGCTCAGATCGGGGGAAGGAAGCAGTGATGCAGTATGTATTTTTACAAGGCACACGCTTTATATTAAAAGGGAGAAAAAGGTTTTGAGCCACACAGAGTTGGGTTCCAGCTATGTTTCACCAGAATTAAATAAAATAATGAAAATAAATACTGTGCACTGTGCCTGGCACTTGGTAAAGGATGTATAAATGTTAGTCATTAAATCAGTGGTTTAATATACAAAGAAAAAAATTTTGCACTGCAATATTTAAAAACTAGGTAATAATTTAGCATCAACTGTCTGAAACAAATACTTAAGAAATCGTCAGGAGGGACTTCCCTGGTGGCGCAGTGGTTAGGAGTCCACCTGCCAGTGAAGGGGACATGGGTTCAAGCCCTGGTCCAGGAGGATCCCACATGCCACGGAGTAACTGAACCCGTGAGCCACAGCTGCTGAAACTGCGCTCTGGAGCCTGCGAGCCACAACTACTGAAGCCGCGCAGCAACGAAGACCCAATGCAGCCATAAATAAATAAACAAATTAATTAATTAAAAATCTTAAAAAAAAAAAAGAAGTCTTCAGGAGATGAACCACCTGCAAACAGAAACCTCAGAATATTTTGTAAAACAGTATTAAGAACCACCTTCATCTACAAATAAAAAGACAGTTCTGTTATTCAGTGCTAAAAAGAAGTGAGCTATCAAGCCATCAAAAGACATGGAAGAAACTTATGCATATTACTAAGTGAAAGAAGCCAATCTGAAAAGGCTACATACTGTATGATTCCAACTGTATCATATTCTGAGAGTCAAAACTATGGAGACAGTAAAAAAAACTGTGGTTGCTAGGGATTAGGGGGAGGGAGAGATGAATAGGTAGAGCACAGAGGATTTTTAGGGCAGTGAAACTACTCTGTATGATACTATAATGATGGATACAGGTCATAAATTTCTCCCAACCACAGAATATACAATATAACACCAAGAGTGAACTGTAGCATAAACTATGGACTTTGGGTGAAAATGTGTCAAGGTAGGTTCATCAATTGTAACAAAGGTACCACTTTGGTGGGAGACGTTGATAATGGGGGAGGCTGTGCATGTGCAGGGGCAGAGAGGTATGCAGCAAATCTCTGTACCTTCCTCTTAATTTTGCTGTGAATCTAAAACTGCCCTAAAAAATAAAGCCTATTTTTTTTTTTAAAGTACGGGATATGCACTAAACTGTAAACAATAGTTATCTCTGGAGAGTAAAGTTATACACCTATGTATTGTTTGAATTTTACAACAAGAGCATGTACTAATTTTATAATAAAAGGATACATTTCAAGAAAAAAAAGTTCTAAAAGTTGTTTCAACTAAAACACTATGCTAACATTCTTGACATTTTTTCTTTAACATATGTAATTATTTCCATGTATAACTATTTCAACAAAAGTAACTATTTTCATATGACCATTTTAACTCAGAACAAAAATACTGTTAAGAGTAGTAGGATTTTTTTCAAATTTTTAATTTAGTAGAGTTAAATCTTATTCTTAAAAGGAAATAAAATATTATGAAGTATATCTCTTAATACAGTATTAATAATCTGAATCAAGTCAACAAGAAAAACAATATATTGGCTTATGGAACCAAGTCTTTATGTATCTCTAGATGGAAAGACAAAATTTCCCATTTTCCTATCCCAAATGATTTAATTTAGAATGAACTAAAGCAGAGAGAAGACATGTCTCTCCCCCTCAGAACCTATATTACCTATTAATTTGCTAATGAAATCAGATATGTGACTTATACATAGTCAGTGTTGTGACTTTACATTAGCAGACACCTCTTGAGTAGTATTATCACTGGGTTCCTGGAAGAGATTTCCTAACAAATAATTCACTGAGGAAGGTTCTTTAGCAGATACAGAAGGACCGGTATCGAATACTAAGAATATCTGAATTGGCAAAAAAGGGGAAGTAGAGATAACACTTGGTCTGCTAAGAAAATATTCAATAAACATATAATCAACTACTATAATTAGAAGTCAATTTCAATTCTTAATAACATTTCCGAGGTTTACATCTTAAATATAAGCAAAAAGCATCAACAAAAGAAATCTTGTTTATATAAAAAGATTTCTGCCGAAATCTTAAAACCTAACATTTTGATTTTGAAAATAAGTTGCTGATTTTTTTTAATCTAGAGAACAGTAGACTGGGCTGGCATCCTTTGAAAGCTGAGTAAGATAAGTTCCATAAAAACAGGTAATAAACGCATGGAACTCATTAATTCAGAAAGGGGAAAAAGAAACTGAAGTTTCCATGGCACATTCCTTTGAAAGCTGGCAGGAAAATTTCTACTTCATTTATTAATTCACACAAAAACTATTTGCTGAGCACTAACTACACACCAAGCACTATTCTAGGTGCCGAGGATATGATGGGGAACCGCCCTCACACAGATGTTGTTCTAACAAGTAGGCCCAAAATGGCAACTCTGGACTCCACTCTATTTTTTTTTCCCCCTAAATCCAAACCCAAACTCTTCCCTTCAAAGGTGTCACAAATTTATGCTGCAAGAGTTATTTTCCAGTTCATCAAATTAAGCACAGAATCGCACAGTGCACAAGTTAAGGGCACAGAATGTGGAGTTAGGATGCCTGATTCTAAATCCTGGCTCTGCTACTTTTTAGACGGGACCTTGGGCAAAGCACTCAACCTCTCTGTTACAGTTTCCTCACCTGAAAAAATGGAGATAATAGTATACCCTCATAGGATTTTTATAAGAATTAAGTGGGTTAATATTTTCAAGTGTTTAATTACGTAATTATTTATTTTATTATTTATTCAAAGTTTTTCATAAATAAAATATCCTTGCCCATCTGTTGGAATTAACGTGGGTTGATGCCAACATTTCCTATAAGTCCATGTTGTTTAAACCAGCTTTAGTTCCTTCTCATGCAGACTAGGGATTTGGCCATGGGAAAACCTCCAGAACAGGAACAGGAAAAGATGATCAATTCATCATTTGCTTCCAGCCCTCCCATCTCCTTCCCACCTCCACCTCTCCTCACAATCAACAAGTCTCTCAACCACATATCACAACTCTCTTCACAAAACCTTGTTTCATTAGTAAGAATAAAGTGCTCTAGCCCAGATTCAAGGCCCATCATCAAGCTATTCCCACTTCACCCTTGGCCCATACTTCCTTCTGACAGTCCTTTCCCTGCAATCTCCAGGCCCTCCTAAGAGCCTGCACTTTGCTATATATATATAACATGCCACATACTTCCAAGCCTTGCTTCTTGAAGGACCTTCCCTTGGAATGCTCTCTCCTATCGATCCTTGCAGATCCTGCTCACAGGTCCCCTCCCCTCAGTCTTCTCCGATATTCTTCCCATTCTTAATCAGGGGTAAACCTCTTCCCTAGAACTCTGGCTGCGCCACTATTATAGTCTTGCAGATCCTATATAGATTTTATGAATGTTAATTTTCCATGTCTGACTCTCCCACAGACACTGAACTCCGGGGAAAGGGAAGACGTTTTATTTACTTTTGCATTTTTTGTGCCTAGCATGGTATAGATTTAGCAATCTGGGCTGAATCGAAATAGAAATTTTCTTTTTCTCGTATTTCCTCTGATGTTTCATTCCCACAGGCTTCACTTGGCCTCTGTCTCTCATCTTTAGTGATAGCCAACTTTTAGCACTTTGCTAACCAATGTAGCAAAATTTCAGTTAAAAAAAAAAATTTAGTAAGTGACACAGGCTGCAACGTCCTTCACTCCAACTCAAACCTCTCTTATTCAATATGTTAGAACTTAACCCCACTTCCACAAAGACTTCTTAACTAAAAGATGAAAATTCTACTCCCGTTATGTTTAAACTCACATATCCACTAGGTAAAAGCAAAACAGAACAGCAGCACTAAATTCAACGCAACGTGTACTTTTTTGCTTATGTCTGTTCACTAATGTACAGGTGCCTGTAAGTCTTTAGGTTCATTTACACTGTGTATGTTGAGGGTGTAGGAGTCATTTGGCTGGAATCTTGGAGGCATGTTCGCCATGCCTCTGCCATCAAGTAGGAATTATTGCACATAAATGACTCTATTCTACTGCCTAAAACTCTCTAGGAGAAATTCCCAGAGTTCCTCACAGGGCAGGGAGTTCTTTGGTTTGTCCACCCAAGCCACTAGCACTCCCTCTGACCTCATCTGCTGCTGTTTTCCTTCTCAGAGTTGAGGAACAGCAGGCCATCACTCTTTAACATACCCTAAGACCCTCATTAACTCATTGCTTAGGATACTTTATCAGGCTAAATTAACTCGTTTCTTTGGCTGATATTTTCTCTGAATTTTCCCCCTATTCTTCAACTATTTTAGTTACTCTTAAAGATGCTTTACAAGTTTTTTATAACAAATCCAAATTTAACATTACTTTAATACATACTATGTGAAGGGGACATAAAGAAATAAAGATTAACAAGGCATGGTGACCATCTAAGAATACAATCTTGTGGTGAAACAGACACATTCCATAGTAACTGTAACATATGACATACATCACTGTAATATATGGATAAAGATAGAGGAGAAAGATAGGGCATTCCAGGCAGGGGCTCAGAAGCAAAATGGTGCATTCACTCTCAATGCATTGATAGGCAATGTGCCAGCTGCTGGGACTATAAAATAAAACACAGCCTTGACCGCAAGGACCTTAGAGCCTAGTGCAGTGGTATTCGAAAATACTTTGCAGTTTTTCCAGCAAAAGTCTTCCACAGATACCCAAGATAAGAAGAGAGAGACGGTGAGAGGTGCTCTAGCTGTGGCGTTGGGAAGAGGATGACTTACTTCTTCCACTACAGCCAGGCCACCTGGGGTACCTCAGGTCCAAGGGGATAAGAGTATCCCCCACCTTTCCTGTTTTGATACAACACTGAGAACACTGCCACCTACCTAACACAGTGAGCGCTTCATAAGCACTGGTTAAATAAAGCATGAGAGCTCTGGAATAATGTATAAGTCACTGGTCTAATGAATGGGAATGGCAGAAGCTTATGGGGACACCAGGCAGGAAAAGCTGAGTCTAAATCACTGGAATCCAAATCTAGACAAACAACTGTAAAGGTCTGACCAATTTCTCTAAAATCCTGGAGGCAGAAAGCTCGTCTTAACTACTTTTTACATCCCCCTGCAGTTCTTGTTTCCTTAGCCGGCTCTATCTGCTTGCCGCAGCAGTTTCTTCAGACCTTTCCTGTATTCTTCAAGCTTCCAACTCTCCACCTCGCTCTTGCCCCTCCAAAGAGGACCTTCACAGAACTCACAGAAAAGCACTCCTTACCTTCCTGCCCCCATGCGCATCTGTTTCCTGCCCACACACCTTGCTTTCCCCTGGAAGCGGGTATTCTTACTACCCAAAGCCAATCGCCTGGATCACACTGGGCCCTGAGTTCTACTGGAAGGTCCTCAACCCAACACTCTCCTACATCTTCAGCACGGCCCTGGGCTGGCTCCTTCCCACCTCAATTTACACATGCTTAAGGTTCTCTTATATTTAAAAAAGTCTTCGCTTGACCCGAGATTTTCCCTATAGCTACTTTTTACTTTCCTCAACAGCCAAATTTTAGGAAGGTTTGACTCCAAACTTGTCTCCACTTCTTCACCTCACTTTCTCATCAATACACAACCACCTGGCTTTAGGTATCCCCTCCTCCCAACTGACCCTTTTCAATAACCTCAGCTACTGCCTCTGACTTGAGACACTTTCTTTCCCCATGCCATGCTCTCTGGGTTTTCCTCCTAACCTGTCTGGTTGCATCCTGTCTGCTCTTTAAACACTGCCCTGCTCCCTTAAATGTTCACATTCCTCAGAATTTTGTCTGGACCTCTGAGCACTTGCCATTATTAGCAACAATAACATAACTGGGGCATGGGCTTGGAGGGTGGGGAGTGTCTAAAACTACAAAACCTTCTAGGGGCTGAGGTCTGTAAAGTCCCTGTTACTGGTGGGAGACGCCCATCACTCAGGCAGGAAAAAAGGAAGGAACCACTTCTCCACATATTGACATTCCCTGTTTAGCCCTGAGAGCAATCTCATCTACTCCCAGGCTGGAACATACACGCTAACCTCTAAGTCTTACTTCACAGTCCAGTTCCTTCTCCTAAATATCAGTTCTGTGTCTCAAACACTTGATGCCTTCCTTACAGGCATCTCAAACTTAAGTCCAAAATTAAATTCATCACTTTTACCCCACCCCAATCTTCTTGTTCCCCACTGTTTTCTATTTCAACGAATGGTATCACCACCACCTAATTTCCAAGCCAGAAGTCTTGACTCTCCTTGGTTCCTCCTTCTCCCTCAGAGATCTACCTCCTAGTAGGCTTGCTCTCATCTCGTCATCACCAGCCTCAAGATCTTCACTTAGTCAATACATATGGCCTACTATGTGTCACTACTGCTGTTGACGCTGAGTGTACAGCAGTGAACAAGCCAAGCTTAATCCTAGAGGGAGAAGACAGGCAAACAAATAAATAAAAGGATGAGACAAATTCAGATGGTGATAAAAGTTATGAATAAAATAAAGCAGGCTGATGTGACGGAGCACTACTTTAGGCTGTGAGGGCTAGAGAAAACCTCACAGAGAAAGAAATATTTAAATTGAACCTGGGGACTTCCCTGGTGGTTCAGTGGTTAAGACTCCGTGCTTCCAATGCACGGGGCATGGATTCAATCCCTGGTCCGGGAACTAAGATCCTCCATGCTGCGTGCCAATGTGGCCAAAAAGAAAAAAAAAATATATAAACTGAACCAGAATGACAAACAGAAACAAGTCTCACACAGATTTGGGAAGCAGAGTATTCCAGGAGGCAAAGGGAAGGGCCGAGGGCAAAGTTCCTAAGGTAGAAATGAGCTTTTGAGCTTGAGGTGATCAAGAAACAGAAGGAAGGTCAAAGAGGCTGGAACTTAAGGGAGCAAGGAGGCCAGGCCAGATGGGCTCAGAGGGAGGCAGGGGTCAGAGAGACCCTTGTCGGCCACCATGAAAGCAATGGAAAGCTACTAGAGGGTTGTAGGAAGACAACTGACATAACCCAATTTGAATTTTTAAAGATCACTTTAGCTGAAAAGCAGAAAAAAATGGTTTGGGAGGGCAAAAAAAATTGGGAGTTGCAAAACCAGTCAGGAAACTAATAATACAGTTGTCCGGATAAGAGGGGATGGTGCTTGAGATGGGAAGGAACAAGTTTACGATGTATTTTGGACATAAAATGAAAAAAACTTGCTGGGAGATTAAATGCTGAAAGTGAGAGGGGAAAAAGAAATCTAGGACAATTCGTAGGTTGTTTTTAGGTATAATTTACATACAGCAAAATTACATGCAGTATACGATTCAATAAGATGTGATGAATGCCTACCAAGACACAGAACATTTCCATCACTCTAGAAAGTTCCCTCATGTCCCCTTTCCAGTGAACCCCCTTCCACCCAACCACTGATCTGATTTTTGGTATCACAGACTACTTTTGCCTATTCTAGAGTGTCTTATAAATGGGATCATCCACTATGTACTTTTTTGTGTCTGGCTTTTCACTCTGCATAATTTGTGTGAAATTCTTCCTTCTTCCTTGTAGTAGTTTGTAGTAGTTTGTTTCTTTTCACTGCTGAGTGGTCTTCCACTGTATGAACATACCGTTTTGTTTATCCATTCTCCCACTGGATGGACGTCTGGACTGTTTCTAGTTTTCGTCTATCGTGAAAAAAGCTCCTAAGAAGATTCTTGTACGAGGCTTATTTGTGGACATATATTTTCATTTCTCTTGGATTAATACCTAGAAATGGAACTGCTGGGTCACAGGGTAGACATAACGTTCAACTTTTTAAGAAACTTCCAAAATAGTTTTCCATAGTGGTGGCATCATTTTATAGCCTCATCAGCAGTGTACTTGGGTGGGTTCTTGCTGCTTGACTCCCAGGTGTTTCGCTTGAATAACTACCTACACCACAGCCAAAATGACACTCTTTTAGCTCTTCAAACATTTCTCTCTATATTTCTTTTTCTTTTTTTTAAGACCTTTGTAGATGCGCTCCAAGGACACTTTTCCTCCTTACCCCATCCCATTTATTGCCTGTCTCATGCTATTTATTTTCATTCAACAAATATCCTGAAAGATGAGAAAAGGCTGGGTTGGCCACAGTGTTCTGAGCAGAAGCAGCAGCATATAACGAAATCCCTGAGATGGGAAAGAGCTTGGAGCCTTCAGAGGACACAGAGGAAGTCCATGTGTCTGAAGGACGGCAAGCAAAAGCAGCAGAGAGGTGGCCAGAGAGGTGGGTAGGGGCCAGGGGACTCAGAGCCTTGGGAGAAATGGGAAGGAGTTTGGATTTTCTATTAAGTGCTATGAGAAACCATTAAACGATTTTAAGGGAGGAAAGACAGGTGACTCTTTGGCTGCTCTGGGCACACTGGAATAGAGACAGACAGACGGGTAGAAATGGGGAGGCTGTGTTAAGAGGCAATCACAATGTTCCAGGTAGGAGAGGATGGTGGCTCAGTGGTTGCGGCAGTAGAGTGGACAGATTCAAGTCGTACTATGGAAACAGCACTGACAGTAACATGGTGATGGATTAGATATGGAGGGTAGTGAGAGAAAAGGAGGAATGTGATTTGAGAGAGTGGGTAAATGGTAAAGCCACTTATGGAGAACGGGGCAAATGGAGGAGAGTTTGAGGAATATGTGTTAGTTCTGGACTTACGAAGCTCAAGTTACTAGTGAGATACCCAAATGGCAGCGTCAAGCAGGAGTTGGAGGAGCTAGGGAAGGTCTGGCTGAAGGTATCAACATGCGGGTCATCAGCTTACTGGCAATCATCAAAGCCTAGGGATATCCGAGAGCACCCAGGGAGCAAGGGCAATGAAATAAGAGGGTCCAGAGAATGCCAACGGTTAAGCAGAAGAAGGGAGGAACGAGCCATAGAGGTGGGAAGAGATTGCTGAGACAAGACAAGCGCCTGGATGAGGAAGCGAATGGTCCTCTCTTGAGAAGCCTCCTGTGACCTTTCAAGTCAGGAGGACCTATCTTGGTACAGCACCATGTACTCCCCCCATCAGAGCACTTTCAACAGCCCTGTTTAGTTGCCCTTCTCTACTGAGCAGATATTGGAGGATGTAAAATCAACAGGATTGTCAGGAACCAGCCCCGCTCTAGACAGTGTATTGGTACACGGTACAATGTGGAATGTTTGTTTAATGGACAACTACACTAACATTCACTGAGTGTCACCTATAGGTGGTGCACTCCACTATATACTTTTCCTATTTTAGTTCCTTTTCTCACCAGCCCTGAGGAAGATATATCTCCATTTTACAGACAAGGAAACTGTGGCTCAAGCAAAATGCCCAAGGTCACTCACTGCTAATAAGTGATGGAGCCAGACTGAGGCCACACATCCTCCTTCATATGCTCTGCTGTCTCCATAAACTTCCCATCACATGGACTTTCTATTGCAAGAATGTCCTCTCATATTACTGCCAAAGGGATACAAACCTGTCCCCAGGTAACTGACCCACCAGAGTACTAAGTCAGGAAAATGTCCAGGGAAGTAGTCCTGCTCAAGAATCCCTACTATTTTTTTTTTTTTTTTTGCAGTACGCAGGCCTCTCACTGTTGTGGCCTCTCCCGTTGCAGAGCACAGGCTCTGGATGCGCAGGCCCAGTGGCCATAGCTCACGGGCCCAGCCGCTCCGTGGCATGTGGGATCCTCCCGGACCGGGGCACGAACCCGTGTCCCCTGCATTGGCAGGCGGACTGCCAACCACTGCGCCACCAGGGAAGCCCCAAGAATCCCTACTCTTGTCAGGCACAGTGAATAATCTCCGGACTCCCAAAGTAATGCTTTATCTTAGGACGCTTCTAAATGTAGAAGTGAAACCTTCCCTGAAACTTGAGGTCTAGAGGTGAAAAACTTAGGACTGCTAGGGCCTTACCTCTTTTCAGTTCTAGAACTCAATTTTAGCCACATACCAGAAATTTCTCCCTACATCTAAAGGGCCTAATTTGAACTTCACAACTAATTCTGAATGTGGCAAAGAGCTTCTCCATGTCGTCCATTGTGGACCAAGATATAATCAGGGTGAGACTGTATCTCAGGGGGTCCAAAGAAACCAATATTACATAACTTTGTGAAAAGTTAACAGTAGTACTCTGCTTTCAAGATTGATGTACTGTCTTTTCCCTGACTTCTTAAGATTGCAACTACACAGGTTTCCTAAATGCATACATTAGCACCCAGAGGCTTCCTTTCTTTTTCTATTCAGGAGCAACTGTTAACTATCAACCCTCTGGTCAGAACATGGGCTACGGTGGAAAGAACACTAGCCTCGCTGGCAAAGAACAGGGTCCTAGCCTTGACTATCACTGTCAGTGTAAAGCCGCATAACTCTGGGCAGGTCACCACCTTCTTGGCATCTTTCCTGAGTTGTAAAAGAAGTGTAAAGTGCCAGACTAGGTTTCTTTCAGTTCTCTATATAACTCTACCAGAGAGCACAGAAAGGGTGGTTGAAGGTATGTAGGATGCCACTGGCCGGCTGGGAAAAGTGCGGCGGACGAACCCTCCTGGCTGTGGATGACGAAGCCTGTCTGCCCTGCGCTGTTTCCTCTCCTGCCAGAGCCCCCACTCTCAGCCACCGGGGCTCCCCCCAACAACTCCCTCCCCAACCCAAGGTCACCTGGGATCCTCCATCTGAAGCAATACCTAGCAGAGGGTCCTGCATACAGATATCACTAACTTTTGCTGGCTTCATTTGAAGCTTTAACAAAGTACCATGATTGTAACACCCCAATCCAACTCCTCAACAAAGAAACATAAACATAATGAAACTATGTTTCTAATAATGCCTAGCACTCATCAACTCAATAACAGATCTCTGGCTTTTTTTTTTTTTGGCCCCACGCATGGCTTGTGGGATCATAGTTCTCCAACCAGGGATTGAACCGGTGCCCCCTGCAGTAGAAGCATGGAGTCCTAACCACTGGACCGCCAGGGAATTCCCTACACATCTCTTTTTTATGAGAACAATTTTAATAAAGCAGACACGTTCCTTTTTCTTACCCTTTATAAGGTACCACTAATGACCCCTCTTAAGTTCTTTTGAGCCAGGTCCCCATTCACAAAGCATAGATATAAACAGAGGGAAGACTTCAACCAACCCACTTCTACTCTTTGGATTAACTTCTCAAGATGCTCAGGACTAAAGCAAATTATTTACTTTGTTTAACGCCATTTTCATCCATCCCACAGATCAAGTTTGACTGCCCTGCTGGCAGAAAACACTTCATAAGAGGGTACATCTTCATGACCACTCTGAAGCAGTATCCCCCGAGTCACTATCATATTGTCTTCTTATTCTCTTCATAGCTATTATCACCGCCAGACACTCTTACTGACTGTCTACAATCCCTCTCCAGAGCAGGCTCCTTCTCTATCTTGCTCACCACTGCATCTACCATGTTTAGAACAGTGCCTACAAAAGCTTGTTAATGAAAATTAGAACACAGAGGACCTTAATCCATGTTTACGGATGTGATGTTCAAACATGGTAACCACCTTCCAATCAGGATGATGTTCAAGTGTTCCAGTGAACTTCCACCCTTTCCCACAGAACAGCTTACATATGCAGACTGCAACAAGGATATTTTCCCCTGTAGCTAATGTTTTCTCTTTCTTCCCCACAATGAAGCATCAGATAACAAGCCACAGATACACCAATAAGTCACTTTATAGTTCTTCTTCCTGCTGGGTCATGCACATTACGTACAAAGCAAACACAGCTCTAATGCAGAAAGTACTGATTGTGTTTGTTGCCAAGAGAATCTTTCCATCCATACTGCATGTACCATAGGTATTAAGAGAACTTTCAAAGCTACCTAAAAATATAAAAAAACTATTCAGTCTAAGTGCAATGTGACCAAATCATGCTCTATAAAAGCCTTGACTTCACTATATTTCAAATGTATGATTTTTATATACAGTATTGCTCCAATATAAATAGGGTTTTATTGTTTTGCTTTATTTTGTTACTCTTACCTCCACAAAAAGAAAATGAAGGCAGCCGAGTCAGAAGCCCCAGACAGATCTAACGAACACTAAGGTGCCTTGAACATAAGCCCCCATGAGGAAGAGAGCTTAAGGCATACCGGGGAAAGGGTTGTCTTTTGTAAATATATCTTTTGAGTCCCATCTGGTCAAACTGAGAGCAGGCACCAGATAATGATTCCTGTGCATTGTAAACCAGTAGTAACACAGACAGGAAAAGAGATAGCCCCTTACATATCGTATCACTCTTTGATCTGATAGAAGTTTTCAGCTCAAGATAGAACGACAGAATTGGGTATGAAAGAGAAGTTTTTAGCTTAAATCTCAGGTGCACTGGCAAAATTGGCCAGGTACAGGGAAAGTGAAATTTTAGAAAACTGCCAGGGGTCACTAAACTATATCGCACAGTCACAAAAACCATCCTTTCCAGTATTTTGCCCGAGTCCAGATTTCAGATTCATTATAACTTAAAAAAAAAAGAAGGGGGACACAGCAGGAAATTTGTATTCCAAAGCCAACCTACCACTGGCTGATTTGTGTCTTGAGCTGGCAGTGAGCTATAACAGACCTAGTAAAGACTCTGGAGCCAAGGGGAGGACGGTCACAATCAAACCCTGACTCTCATTAGCTCTATGACCTCTCAGGAAAAGGAGAGGTGATATATCTCTCAGGTCTGCTGGGTGGATTTTGCAAGATAAGTTAAAATACCTCAGACAGAACCTAGCATTCTGAGGTGTTTCTGGTTTTGTTTTTTAAAACGAATGTTAGTAACCTTTCCTCTCTTTCTGAAGAGAAGGTTGAACTCACCAGAAGTCCAAATCTAATTTCTTGGTCTACATTCATTACATTTTATGAAGGTTAAAAAAAAAAAAAAAAGGTTGCAGAACCTAAAACCCACATCTCCTGACATCTTACCACCTTGGCAACCTTATCTCACATACGTAAACAAACAAACTTTTACCTCTGTAAGAGTTTTATAAACTTTTTCCTCACATAAGTTACAACAAAAATGTAAATTAACGTGTGGTAACTGTTCACAATTTAAGTAACTATAAGGTTTTAAAAAGGCCACATAAAACACAAGGTCATAATTCAAATACCAACATAGAATAAATTGTTTAGTTTTGGAAATTCCATATACTCAATCTTTATAGTCATATAAACGTGTCTACCTATGTGACAGGCCTGATGTTAACATACAAGAAAAAGTCTACCAAGGTGTCTCCAAAGTCAGCATTATGAGCATACCTCCCAATGCTGTGACCCTTTTTGAAACTGTTTGCACTGAATGAATAAAAAAGAGGTCCAAGAAAGACATATTACACCACATTAGGCACATGTCCTTCAAGCATCCCAGTACTAGAAATTTAAGACAAGCAAGACCAACATCTGAGGTCGGTCCAGAAGGACTAACCAGTCAAACGCAGGGCCTAAGGCCCTCACACACCATAAAATCAGTGAAACTGACTGGGGCTCTTCAGCATCTGAGAGGAAACGTCCAGCTCCCATTAAGGAATAAACTGGGGATGGGGATGCAAATAATTAGCGCACCCTGAGGTGACAGTTAACTCCACTAGCACACCACTTCACAGACAATATTATGGAATTCCACTTTGTCCCTACTCTGAGAATACTAAAGCTGGAAACTTCAGAAGTTAGCCAAACACCAAACATCCCTTGAAAGAACTTTAGATAAGATCCCTCCACAGCACCCTGCAGAGAAAGATCTTGGAACTCCTAGGAGCCAACCAACACACACAGACCCAAACACACATTAGCCACAACTCCAAGGAGTCCGATGTTCTCTGAAAAACCTTTTTACTGATAACTCTTCTTGCAAAGAGAAAAAATACAAGGCACATTCAGCATAGGCCAGAATATTTCTGAGAAGCACAAACCAACATCTGGGATTTGAGGAAAAACTGCACACCGACCAAGTCTTACACTCTGTTGGAGAAGGAACACGCTGAAAACTAAAAAGTGAGACAGGCTTTTAAAAGCCAGGTAAGGGACAGCCTGCATTTCTCAGGAAGTCGCCTATGACTAAAACAAAAGCACAGATGGGGGTGGGCGGGGGGGGGGGGGGGGTGGGGGGGACTACCTAAAACCCCTGTAATGTTTGACCTGAAGGAGAGTCTTCACTGAATGGATGAAAAAACTGGAGCCTTGGGGAGGTAGGTAACTTGGCCAAGGTTAGTTTATTTGGTGGTAAAGCTGGAAGTAGATTCCTGGACCTCCAAGTCGAACTTCAGTGCAGTTTCCCACTTCACCAAGCTGCCACCCCATTTAAGACGTTTTATAAAACTCCTCACTGAGGCAGTTAACATAAGGGTCCAATTATCATTCAAAGATCTGTCTGTTAGATAATAGCTCGAAAATTCCATCCATTTTACAGCATTTATCAGAGTCATCTAATCTTCGAGGGGGAAAAAAAGCAAAGAGGAAAGGGGGGAAAAAAATCCCAATTTCTATCTGTCCCCTAAGGGCAAACTAAAGGGTTGCAGACAGTGCTAGTATCCACAACCACAAAAACAGGCAATAATCCCCACCCACGGGCCCAGGAAGTTGGCCCCTCCTCTGCACCGCCCGCCCCCCGCAACTCAGTAAATTCCACTCCCATCCAGGCGCACGAGAGATGTTCCACCTCCCGCCGCTGACAGAGCGGGCTGGGCCGCATTGGCCACTCTCCTTCCACCACCACTTTCCCCCACCCCAAAAAAGACCAGAAGCCTAGAGCACCACCGGGCCCCCAAAAGAGCGTTTGCTCGCACACGGGGACCACCGGATCAAACACCCCGCCCTGCTCACCGCGGCGGGGGAGGGGGAGAAAACCCCACGCAGGAAGTGTGTCCCGCGCTCCACTCCCCGCCCCCAGGGCCGGGACCTTGCGCCCTGCCAGCCGGTACCTGCCCTCCGCCCCCAACAGGCGAGAAGCAGCCGCGTCCACATGGCTTCAGGTGTTCACATGGCAATAAACGGGCCCCCGGCCCTCCCGTGGCAGGGGCGCGCTCCGGCGCCCCAGCTCCGCTCCCGCCCGCTAGCCCGCCCGGCCCCTCCCCAAGCCCGGCCCTCAGCGCGCCCGCCTCGCGCCCTGCGAAGCGGCGAGAGCCGCGGGATACCCGGGGCCGCCAGGGACCCCGGGGCGGGCAGCGCTGACCCCGCCGATCCCCGGGCACCGCCCGCTCACATCCGCCGCCTTTGCACCCGAGGCCGCGACAAGCAGGTACCTTCCCCCGGCACCCTCAGGCCAGGACCGGTGCGCAAGCCCGGCCAGACTCCCAGGCCGGCCCGAGACCCCTCAGCGCCCTGATGCCAGGCCGGACCCTTTCCCCTCAACACCCCGAGGCCAGGGCAGGCCGCTCCTCTCTGCACTCCCGGGTCGGGCCGGGCAGGGACAGTCGCCTCAGCAACCCGAGTCCCGGCCTCGGAGTCCTGGGGCTCAGCACTCCCAGGTCGGGCCGGGCAAAGACCTCTGCCCCCAGCCCCAGAGGCCAGACACCCGGCCTGGCCCTAGCTCCTCAACCCTGACCTCTGCCCCTCCCCCTCAGGCCCGGGCAGCGGTTACCTGTGGGAGCCCCCCGCCCGGTCCCTCGGCCTCGGCCGGGGGCGGGAGGGGAGGGAGCGGCGGCGGACGGCGCTGCGCGGGGTGGGGGTGGGGGAGCCTCCGCCGCCTCCAGCTCGGGCTCCGGGGCCGGCGGCGGGGCGGGCCGGGGCCGCGGCCCCTGGAGGCTCGCTCCGGCCCGCGCGCTCGCTCCCTGGTCAGGCGCGCCTCAGGGCGGGCTCTCCTGGCGGAGGCCGCGGCCGCCTCGCAGGGGCCGAAAGCGGCTCGGCTCGGGGTTTTTTCTCTCCATTCTCCCAACACACAGGAAATAACAGAGCGTCAGGTGACGGTTCGCGGCCAATCGAGAAGCTCCGGGCCGCGGCGCGCGGGCGGGCGGGAGGGCGCGCGGCGGGGGCGGGGCGGCAGGGGGCGGGGCCGGCGGGCGCGCGCGTGCCCACCCGCGTGCGGCGGCGCCGAGGCCTGTGCACGCCGGGCCGCAGGAGACATCCGCCCCGCGGCCGGGGTCGCGCGGGTGTCCCCTCGGCGGCCGGGGGAGATGTCGCGCGCGTCTCGCCGCTCGATCAGTGCCATCTTGGCCCGCAGCTCCCGGCCGTCCTGGGAGTGGCCGCGAGCCAACTTTCTGGGGAGTTGGTGGCCCGGAATCTCTCCTTGGGATTTCTAGAGTTCCCTGGAGCCGCCAAAGCCAGAATCGCATCTCTGTCAGCCTTGGGGAGCCCGCGGGCGAGGGCCCACTCTCCTCCCCGTAACCCGCTTAGTGGTGCCGGCTCCTGCCCGCCTAACGCCCACCCGGCCCTCAGGCCTAGTGCCCTCAACGCCTCCGCCCCTTGGCGCCCCGTGTCCTTGGATGAATGACTTGGGCCCTCTTGGGACTCAGTTTCCTCCGCAATACAAGCGAGGAGTGGGGAGGCCCACCAACCTCACGTGTAAAATAGACGCTCACCAAACGCCAGCCGCCTTCGCCTGAGGCGGCATTAAAAAGCTGCCATGCCTGGCTGACTGGACCCAGGGTCCAGAATTAATTTGGCGATAAGGTGGTGGATTTGCGGTGCCAAGGCCTCGGGCCGTTCCCAGCCTTCTTTTGCAAATCTCATGTATGTTTTATGGAGCAAAGGAATGGTTGACATTTTTTTTCTTTTTTTTTTTTTTTAAAGAAAATCTCGGTTGTAAAACAACCAGAGACGTTTGTGCGGCCTGACCCACTGCTATCAAAAGTGAGAAGACCAGTGAGGCTAGGTTGTACTTGGAGTGTCTGTGATCCTCCCTCTGGCTCACCCAGAGCCCTGGCCAAATTCTCTCCCCACTCCGGGCCTCAGTTTACCGTTGGTACAATGGGAAGGAGAAGAGTGTGGACTGGATGTCCCTGACGTTGACTAAAATTGCTGATTCTAAATTAGACCCCATCTGCCCTAGATGTTAAGGGAGTATGTGGTTTCCTTTCCTGAAGCAACCCAACTTGAAAGTAAATTGGAATTGGAAGAAGAGGGTAGCAGGTGGAGGCTGATAGGAACCAGATGTGGCCTGGGGGCCCAGTTTCAGTATATCTGAGGTCCATAGCTCCCCAGGGCCTGGCTCTACCCTTTCACCTCTCACCCCACCTAGACAGAGACATTAACGCTTTGCCTTGCCTTGGGCCATGCAAAGAGGGTCCTGGCTGTGGTAGCACCTGCCCCCAGCAAAGGGATCTAAGGTAAGGCCTGAGTTGGTTCTGGCACCCCAGGAGGATGTGGCGGGGGAAGGCAGTGGTTTCTCCTGGCTTCTGTCCAATCACACAAAGTGGGGGCCGGCTCCAATGTGGGTCAGGGCTATTCCTGGAGACTTGATTCCCCAGCACCTCCTGCATGCCAGGCAGGGTGCCGGTCTCTTCTGGTCTCTTCCGGGGCAGAGCTGAACAGGCCGCCAAGCCCTGCCCTCTGGCTGTTCCCATTGTTCTATGAGTTTCATTTTCAAATTCTTTGGCACCAAGACCCAAAAGGCCAGTGCTGGCTTCTGCTTGAGTCAGAGCTACAGAGGGAAAGAGGGAACTCTCAGCACAGACCCATGTTTTCTGGACAAACACAGAAAGATGCATGAGAGCTTCCACTTGGTGTTGGGAGCACCCTCAATTTCTTGAGAGACTTCAGGAAGAAAAGGGAAGCCCATTTCCTTAGAGTCTCCTGCCCCATCGTTCTTCCCTTCCTTTCCCTTCTTCCTCAGCTTATTCGGGTCTCAGACTAGGGGACCAGAACCTCAAATGGATGGTGACAAGCCATGCAAAGCCTCATGCAGAAGGGAAGGAATGCAGACAGATAACTGAAGTCCAGGCTCTTGTTTGTTCCTGCCTCCTGTCCTGAGACTGACCCTACCGCCCCCTCCCCACCCCTTTGGACCCTGCCGGAACAATGGCTAGTTAACCTCCACCTGGAAACCTCCCCAGTCCTAGGGCCAGGCCAGCCTGGACCTCTTCAGCCCTAACAGCCACTTTCCCTTTCAGTACCATTTGGAAAAAGAACATGTGTGGGCATTATGACCAACAAATAGATTCGAGTTACGCTTGGGCTGTGTGGCCCTGGACTAGTCACTTCACCTCTCTGAAACTTGGTTTCCTCAGCTGTAAAATGGGGATAATATGACCTCACTCATAAGGTATTTTGGGAATCTAAAGAGAAATGTATAAAAAAGTCAGTACAGTACCAGGCACACATTAGCAATAGCTACAGTTCTATGATGTGGACATACAAACAGACTGAGGTTCAGAGAGGTTAAGTCACTGCTCAAGATCCCATAATGGCCAGAGCACAATAGCTGGGAGCTCCCTCCTCTTTGATCACATTAGTGTCTTCTATTGTTCTCTCACTGTCTCATCTGTGAGAATCCTGTTTTTCTTTTTTTTTTTTTTGAATTTTACAATTTTATTTTTTAATACAGCAGGTTCTTATTAGTTATCCATTTTATACATATTAGTGTATATATGTCAATCCCAAGAGAATCCTGTTTTTCCTACCACAGTTTAAGGAAAGGACAGTAGATTAGTTGGGGGTTTTTTTGTTTTTGTTTTTCTTCTCTCTCTCTCTTCTAGTCCAGTCCACTCAAAAAATACATATTGAATTGAATCAGTGTTTTCAATTCCAGAAGCAAAATTAATCCTTTCCCTCCTCCTCCAGCTCCGAGATGGCTTTTGGAAACCCTGTGTCACTCCCTTTATTACAAACTCCTCTGCCCTCCTCCAGGCGCCTGGGCCACTCCGCGATTACAAATGGAGCCTTCTGCCTCTAGGTCACTGATTCCGCTACCATCTGTCAGCATGGATTGATTGAGGAGACTGGCCCTGCTCGGCAGATCAGTGACTTGTGCGAAGTGAGCTGGGCTGTCGGTGCCTTCAGCGGCAGGCGGATGTCCTTCCTCTCACTCGCTGGCTCTCTTGAGCACAAGTACCGCCCTCACCTTTATCCTTCAGTGGCCCCAGCTCTCCTTCCTCGTAGGAGGGGCCTCCTGCTAACTCTAGCACGCCAGGAGGGAGGCCTCCTGAACTCGTGCTCACAATCCTCCAGGAGACAACTTACCAGAAAAAGCCTCTGCTTAACAGAGTGGGGAACCCCCCAAAGCGTCCGGCAGAGCCTGTCCCAAGCCAGGCACTTTTCCCACGCAAAGCACAAACCTAAGGGTGGCCTTCATTCCACACAGAGCACCTGCTGTGTGCTGGGCTGTAAACCCTGATGGAGGGAACACAGGGCCTCAGAATAAGTCTTTCTGGGGCAAGGGCAGGGCAGGCTCTAAGGCTAAGGGGGTGCGGAAGCCTCCAAATAGAGAGTCCGGGAATACCAAGCCTTAGCCACGTGGGGACAGCCACTGCAGGTCCCAGGAGGGCTGTGTGCAGCGCAGGGCTAGGGGAACGAGAGATAAGGCTGCAGAGATGGGCAGGGGTGGGGTCCTACAGGGCCTTGTATCTGTGACCCACTTGGCATGAACTGGTTCCACAGGGTCTCACAGTGACCTCTGCTCAGGAGATCTGCCCCTCAACCCTGCCTTCCACCTCATTCCTCCAGGCCCCAAGTCGTGGCTCCCTCCTCCTCAGCCCTCACTGGTCACACTGGGCTGCCTGTGCCTGTGTCTGCCTCTCCCACAGGACCGTGAGTATTCACAGGGCAGACACCCCTGCTTCCCTCGGGTCTCTGGCATCCTCTGCAGGGTAAGGCACCATAACCATAAACATGATAACATGAATAATGACTATACAGCCCAGAGGAATCCAAGCTTACTGGGAACAGGCACTGTGTGTCTGTAGCGACATCATGAGGTTGGTACTGTTCTCATCCCCACTTTACAAACGGGACGACTAAGGGGCAGAGAGTTGAACAACTTGTCCCAAGTCACACAGCATAGAAGAGGCCAAGCTGGGATTTGAACCCAGGTCTTTAGAGGTTGCACTCTTAACCACCAAGTTTCCCAGCACTGGGTAAACACTGGAAAGATGGATGGACACAGACAGTTGGTGGGTCCCAAAGTTTGCAGGTGGATAGGGAAACAGACTTGAGGGGACAGCAGGGTCGGCACCAGTCTCTCCCCACAGGTAACACGGTGAAGCCCTGGAGACTGGGCAGTTTGCAGGCGTTGGACCTGCAGACCCCATGCCTGGAAGACCCAGGCCTAAACGACAGCAGCAGGACGCATCAGCACACTCGGGACACTGGAGGAGTTGCAGCTGAGCAACGGGAGGCCCCTGCTGCCTGGCCTCACAGAAGCTCACCCTTCGGCCCACTCAACACTCCTGCCACTAGTGCCTCAAGTCTCCCTGGGAAGTCCCTGGCATGGTGGCCCAGCACAGGTCACGGAGCTGGGAGTGTAGCCTGGCCTCACTGATCTGTGTCCTTTAGCAAATCATCCAATGGCTCTGAGTCTCAATTTCTTCATCTGGAAATTGGAATGCGTGGGAGGAGGGGCCGAGTGGTCTGCCTGCCTCCAGGAAGTCGGGTCCCTTACCTGGCTGACCCCATCCACTGCTCCCAACAACAGTGGGAGGCAGGGATTGTCATCTTCATTGTGCAGAGCAGGAAATGGACACACAGAGAGGTTAAGAGACTTGCCGGAGGTCACACAGCGAGCAAGCAGCAGAGCTGGTTTGAACTCAGGCTTCTGGCCCCCGAGCCCCCACTGAGTCACTTTCAGCACTGCAGAGTGTTCAAGTGAAGATGGAACGATCTAACAATAGCAGTGACAAAGCCATGTCTAAGCACTTCACCTGCTCTAACTTGCTTAGTCCTTATAACAGCTCTCCGAGGTGGGTCCTATTATTACCTCATTCTGCAGATGAGGAAACTGAGTCACCGAACAGCTAGGCAGAGTTGGAATCTGCAACCAGGCAGGTCAGGCTGCAGAGCCCCTGCATCGCTTTATCACAAGAGAACAATAGGGAGGCTCCTTTCCATTGGGATTATTTCTGCTTGAAAGCTCAAGACTTTTAGCCCCATCACTGTTGGGCTCCACGGGAAGGCAGTGCTGCATGCTGAGGCATGCTGGGAAAAGACTTTGTTCCGTCCTGCTTTGTTGACATGCTCTTCATTTTAAGCCTGAAACCCCAGCTTCCTGTGAAGAATTCAAACCGTGGAGAAAAATGTGGCCATAATACAGCCACTACTTCCTGCGCCTCCAGTGTTCCCTGAGCTTGGGGCTCCGTGTGTGTCCTCACACTTAACCTTCACAACACCCAAGTAGCCCCCACTTCACAGCTAAAGAAACTGAAGCCCAGAATTGCTAACAAGATGCCCAGAGGCACACAGCTGCTAAGTGGTAGATCTGAGACTCGTCCCCAGGTCCTTCTTGAGAATTCTGGCTCTTCTGACCACAACAGCTGCACCCCCGTGGGATGCGCGGAGGTGGGTCTTGTTTGCTGGGCTTTGAGGGAAATGCTGCTGCTCATCGTCTGCCACAGGCTGGCGCCTCAGTGTCACAATTCCTGGGCCGCAGGGAAAGCACCAAGACACAGGTGTGACAAGTGTGGACATCAATGTCCCCTCCACTCCATCTCTCCCTCCAGGGATTCAAGAATGGCTCCCCTGCCACCAAGGTGATTGTCTTCTGGAAGCAGTCATGCCCTGTGAGGTTCCTCATCACTGCCCTGCATCTCCCCGGGAGCTCACAGGATAACTCCAAGGCCCATGTGTGATTCCGGGGAAACAGAAAGCAGCAGAGTCAATGGATTCTCCAACTCCCAACTGGTCTTGTTGATTGCAGCCTCTTCTCCCGGCCCACCCATCCCTGCAGCAAACTCATTACAGTTTCCAGAAGCCAGCTTTGACCCTACGACCCCTGGCTCAGAGGTTGTTGGTGGGCCCCAAGGAGCTTCAGAATTCAAGTTAACTCTCATCCACCTGGAACACAAAGCCCTCGCCTGGCCCCAGCCACCTCTCCAAGCTTCTCTCACACGTCCCTTTCTGCTTCTTTGCCAAACCAAATGGGCTGTGTCCCTATCATGTGCCTGTCTGCTACCCAAAGCAGGAAGCCCTTCTCTCTTCCCTACAGCGTGAAATTACACCCTCTTTCAAGTCTTACTCAAATGCCACCGCCTCCACGAAGCCTTACCTTAATACTCATCATAAATTCACTCCACAAACATTGATTGAGCCCCTACCATATGCCAGGCATTGAGCCCAGGGGTCCCTGTTATCATGGAGCTTACAGTGCCATAGAACCATTAGAGCAAACAAATGATCACATAAATAATCATTTGGTAACAGCCATGAAACACATTAGCAAGCAAGTGGGCAGGTGCCCAGAGGGTGTATAATGGGACCCTGGGTCTTGGGGATCCAGGACATTTGAGCTGAGACCTGAAGGACAGATAGGAAGTTGCCACGTGATGAGGTTGGAAGAGAGCTCCAGGCAGTGGGCACAGCACAGGCAACAGCCCTCAGGCAGGAGGGAGCGAGTAGATTTCCAGGAATGGAAAGGAGGCCAGTGCGATTTCAATGAAATGAGTAAGCTGGAGATGCAGTTGGAGTGAGACAGTGCAGACCACGGAAGGCTTGGGGACTTTATCCCAAAGGCAAAAGGGGGAACCACTGAAGGATTCTGAGCAGAGAAAATAGTCAATATTCATTTATAAATGATCCTGGCCCGTGGCTGTCTCCTGAAAAGCCTAGGCTTTGCGTCCAGCCACCCCTGAACCTTGGCTGTCTGGTTGTTTGGGGGTGAAGTTTTCAAACCCCTCCTCCTGGACTGAGCTCTCGAGGGCAGGGCTGACCTCCGGTTCTCCCGCGTCATCCTCAGCACGTGGAGCTGCTCCAGAAACATTTGTGGAACGAACTAACAGATAAGACAAGACACTTACCAGCATTTCCCCCGGAAGAGGCCAGGCTGCCTGGGGGGCCTTCCACGTTCTCTGGAAATCACAAAATTCAAGGGTTTTAGTGAGGTCACGACTCAGGGAGCCCTTGATAGTAGAGCCGGCATCCCATGGATGCCCGCGCCCAGGGCCAGCATGACACCGCACAGGCATCTGCCCGTGACCGTGTCCTGAATGACCAGAAACAGAACCAAAAAATCCCAACAGCTGTTAAGGTGCTTTCGAGTTTACAAAGCACATTTCACAAGCAGCCTCACACAGGGTCAACCCTCTCGGGTGGATACAGTTGCTGCCCTGTTTTACAGATGAGGAAACTGAGGCCCAGACAAGGGAGGGTCTCTGGCAAGTCATCTCAAAGCCAAGACTAGAACCTGACAACAGTTCAGGCTACTTATGGCTCCCATGGGGTTAAAAGAGCTTTCCGGAAATTTCTTTTAAAAATGTTTTAAAGTGACATATTTCATCAGGATGTCTGTCAGCCAGCAGTGGGAGCCAACACACCAATTCTCACAGGCCGTTCCCCCTGCATGTCAAATCTGCACACTCAGCCCCAGGCCCTGAGGCTAGTGGCTTAGCCCAGGGCACGGGAGGGGCCTGAGTGATGAATCCTTGGCTCCCTGGGCTTGGTGCTGGCACAAAGCAGGTGCTCAGGAGACTCTGAGTGTTCTCCAGGGGAACCTGAGCTGATTTGAGGGATAACAATAGAGAACACTCCTACGGCTCTCACATGTGCCAGGAACCATGCTAAGTGAGTTACCCGCATTAACTCAGGTCATCCTCACAACAAGGCTATGAGGTGAGTACGCCAATGATCCCTATTTATATGTGTGGAAACTGAGGCTCAGAGCAATAGCTAATTAGCCTGGGATCACAGAGCCAGTGAGTGGCAGAGCTGGGATTTGAAGCCTTTAAGCAACCCCATGCCCTGGCTGAGTGAAGGTGGGCAGAAACCTGTGCATTCTCAAGGACCGCGACCATGTGGGGTGCCCCTCCTGTGCACACTTGATGACCGCTATTCCCATTCCCCATATATCCTGTGTGGGCGAGCAGTGACAAGCTGGCATGGTAACTACCCCATCTCCCCAGCCTCCCCTGCCCTCACCCCGTGGTCTCTGGGCTCCCTTTACCTATCCTGCCACCTATGGGCTCCCGCCCCAGCTCCTTTTTGGTAGTAGGTGGGGTGTACAAAAGAAAGGGAGGGGGCTTCCCTGGTGGCGCAGTGGTTGAGAGTCCGCCTGCCGATGCAGGGGACGCGGGTTCATGCCCCAGTCCGGGAAGATCCCACATGCCACGGAGCGGCTGGGCCCGTGAGCCATGGCCGCTGAGCCTGTGCGTCCAGAGCCTGTGCTCCGCAACGGGAGAGGCCGCAAAAAAAAAAAAAAAAAAAAAAAAGGAGGGCAGAGGGCGATGCTACCTCGAGAAGGCTCTGTAAGCTCTGGAGCCTCAGCCTTTTCACATGCAGAATGGGGACATTAACATCGCCCGCCACGGAGGGCTGCATCCACCCAAGTGCTTAATCCATGACCTCACACCTAAGTGCTGGTTCCAATTATTCTGGCCTCAGATACCCCTTGAGGGGGAATCACTCATCCTGTGAGCAGGCAGGCTCAGGGAAATACGGTGCCCACGGTCACCCAGCATCGATCACCCAGCACAGCACAGTGGAACAAGGAATGAGCGGTCTGTCTGACTCTGAAGCATGAGTGGAGGAGAGAAGGGAGGGTAAATGAAACGTTTGGGTCTTCCACGCAACTCAGCGTCACACTGCCAGGTGTGGGCTGGATTTGGCTACCGAGTCCTGTATCCGCCCACACCCAAGGCTCTCCCCAAATGGTGCACATCGAGTGGTGTTGGGGGAGTCCTGTGCCCTCCTGGGAGCCACTATCTTGCTGGACCCTCTCGGCCCCCTTCCCCAGCCCAGGTGAGGTGTGCTGGTGGGGACAGGAGGAACAGTGGGAAGGCCAGACATCGAAGTTGTTCAACTGTGGGCTGACTGCAGAATAAAAGGGAAGAAAGCATCCTTTCCGGAAAAATCAATGGACAGATGTGACCGCCCAAGTCACAACCTACACGGAAGCCATCCAAGAAAATCAAAGAGACGAGAGAATTGCCACCCCTTACAGCAGCTGAGAGAGGTGAGCGAGCCCAATCCCCCATCAAACAGATAGGAAAACTGAGGCCCAGGGTGGGGCCGTGACTGGTCCAGGGCCCCACGGTACGTCTGAGGCTCTGCCACGTGTGACGGGTGTCCAGTCCCAGGTGGCCCATTTGCAGTGGTGGGCGGGCCCTTGTGGTCCTCATGCCTCACAGCCCAGCCGTCGTCCAATTCCCTCTTTCTTGCCCACATTACCAAGGGTGTCCGTTTAGCCTCGCGCAGAAAACACCAAATATCTGAGGCTCTTCCCTGCATGCTTTTGGCTTCTGGGGTGCCCTACCCCCCACCCCCCACCCTCACACGTTAGGCAGAGTGAGGGGAGACTGTACTCAATAAGCTACTACATAGTTGTGCAATTAGAACAGAGCCTGCCTGACTCGCAGTAAGTGCTCATAAATGTCAGTTTTTTTTTTTTGGCCGCGCCAGGCGTCTTGTGGGATCTTCATTCCTCAACCAGGGATCGAACCCGGGGCCCTCGGCAGTGAAAGCACAGACTCCTAGCCACTGGACCGCCAGGGAGTTCCCAATGTTAGCTATTATTACTAGGCATGATTATCCTGGCCCACAGACACTAGATGCTAGAGCCTTCACTCTCCTGCACTGACTTCTTTGAGCTAACAGTTGTTGAGTGCTCTCCGGGAGCCAGGCTCTGGGCCGACTGCTTTGTGAGAGTTATCTCGCCTCATCTTCACCACAGCCCTGTGACTTAGGTACCATTAGTACCCCAGGAAACCAAGGCTCAGAGAGGGCAGGGGAGTTGCCTGAGGCAACACAGCTGGTAAATGGCACAGCCAGGGTTGAACCCAGGCAGCCTGGCTCCCGCTATGAACTGGGGGGAGTAGCGGCCCTCATCTCTTGCAGGAGCTTCCAGTCACGTCAGGGTCCCAGGCAAGAGAAGCTGCTCCAGGAACCCTCACCCAAGTTGGGGACCAGGCATCTACTCTGATTCCCCAGCAATGTTGGCCCCGTCTCAGAGTGGGGCCTGGGCTGGCCCTGGATGCCAGAAGTCCTGAGACTCCAAATTAAAAGGAGACCCAGGCTGGTTCTTAAATTCCCCGGCTGTTCAGGAATCCCAACAGCACAAAGCCACCCTGAGAGGAGCTAGAACAAGCCAGCTTTGTGTGCAACCTGCCCACTCTCATCAAGTCAGGCCCTCCCTTCTTCCAGAACTGGCTCCCACTGCCGAGAGAAAGTGTTCCCTCTCCCCTTTCCCCTTCCTGGGCTTCAGCCACTCAAGGTGACTGGCCTGTTACACCTGCAGCTCTCTGCTCTTATCCTTCCTTCTGGTGGTACACCCTCCCCTGCCTTAGCCTGGCAAACTCCTACTCATCCTCCAAGACGTTCAAATGCCACCTCCTCTCTGAAGCCCCTCTTGATTGACCTGTCAGAATTCACAAGGGTACCCCAGGGAAAACTTTTTTTGTTGTGCCTCTACGGTGCTGGCATAGCCAGCTCCCTCATAACCACAGCTGCCATTAATTGAGCACCTGCTGTATACAGGTGCTGCACCTGCAGTCTCCTTAGTCCCTACAACAAGCCTGCAGATAGAGTTTACTACTACCAGGTCACTGCCTTTTAGAACTGCATCCCTGAGAGATTAAGTAACTTGCCTAAGGTCATATAGCTAGAAAGTGGCCAGGGAAGACTGCAACTGAGGGCTGACTCCAAAGCTCCTGGGGTCCATCAAATTGGGGGCATACAGAGGGAAGGGGCTTGCTGTGCTTCTTCCATCTATGTATGCCAAGAGGGTGGGCACACGGCTCCAAGTGGGCAGGCTCTGTGAGCCTGGGCTGGGTGAAATGAGCTGACCGGCCAGTTGGAACCTCGACTGGTACTCCCAACACCTCTGAGAGAAGGGTCTCAAGCCCAGACCTGGAACGGACCCAGCATCTTGGCCTTGAGGAGGGTCTATCCACTGTTCCTTCCTTTTCCATCTGATGAAGGAGGCTCCATGGGGCACCAGAGCCCCGCAGGCGAAGGCCAGGTGCTCCTCACACACAGCTCCCTGGCTCCTCTATGAAGGTTGGCTTGTGGGCCCAGGACCTGAAGGAAATGCTGGGGTAGATGAGCGAGCCCGCCAGCAGTTTCCAAAGGGACATTAGCCACATGAGGCTCTCCTGCTTGGGGCAGATGTCCCGGTCACAGGCATAGCTGTGGCTTGTCCCTACATGTCAGGCTTCGTGGGGGAAAATTCCCCTTCCGGTGGGTTTGCCCAAAGGAAGTGAGCCCATCACCCCTTCCAGGGTGTGAGGCAGGGTGACTGTTCCATCCTGGTGGCCCATCTTCCTGGGGTATCAATGGGTCTGGATCTGCTCCCCTAGCTTCCAGGCACACACTCCCTCTGTACTCAGCTCTGGGCGGGTGCTGGGAACACCGAGAAGGATGCCTTAAAAATCCTGTACCCAAGAGCCTGACAGTGACCACACCTCTCACAGCACTGTGAGAGGGGACATGGGGATGGGCAGGGCGCAGGCCCCCAGACCATCCAGGTTGAGGGCAGGGAAGGCTTCCTGGAGGAGGCTAACTGAATCCAAAAGGACTTGACCAGGCAAAGGAGGCGGTGAGGTCCAGGTAAGGAACCAGCTCCTGCGGAAGGAGGGCTAGAATGAGGGCTACAGCCTGAGGCCTAGTGTGTGACAGGCTGGACCCAGAGGGCCTTCCCCTGACCCTCCATCTGAGGTGGGCTCCTGCCTCGGCTTCTCAGCTCGGATGTCTCCATCCCTGCTGGGGCCTGAGCTATGGCCTGGCCCTACTAAAGCCCCACTCTCTGTGTTCTCTGGAGACTTCCTCTAGAGACTGACCACCTCTGTACATGCCACTGCTCCTGCCTGAGCCCTGCTGCAGCCCAGAGCCTAGAGCTGTGGTTGCTTCCCAGCCCAGGTCAGGCTCAAGCTCTCTGCCCTCATGTGCCCGTCAGAGGAGACAAGGTCCTGGGACACCTTGCCAATACCAGCCCGGCCACAGAACCCGTTGCCACCCTCCTGCAGCTGGGGGCAGGCCCATCTCTGGCCTTGTATCTTCGAACCCCATCTGAGCCTCAGTCCCTGGCTCTCTGTCTCTGGTTACCCTTGGGAAGCAGCTGTGGGCAGAAGTAGCCTTCTGAGACCTCAGGCCGCCCAGGCTAAGAGAATGACAGGACAGTGACCCTGGCTGGGGATGGAGAGACCTTGCAGGGAGGCAGCCAAGATGGGGCAATGGCTGGGGGTCAGGAGAGCAGCCTGGGCTTCCTGCAGAGTGAGGAGGGGGCTGGTGTGCCAGAGAGGAGGGAGGACCAGCTCCTCCCCGCCATGCTGGCCTGTCTGTCTCCAGCACTTCACTGTAAAAATAAATGGAAAAAGCACACACCAGACAGAAAAAAGGGAGGAAAAAAAACAAAACCCCAAACCGCCCCACATGGGCTCCCTCAGCGGGTTTGGGCCAAGGCCTTGGCCTGGGTTACTTGCTGCTGCTTTTCCCGGGAAGCTGCTGGTGCCAAATTTGCATTTACCACAAACAGAGACAACACAATGTCATAATCCTTCTCCTGTCACTCTCCCCTCTCTTCCTCCTCCCACCTCAGACACGCACGCTAACACAAAATGACGGCTCCCTCGACAGCCTGAATGAGCAAAGCCCTCGATCTGCCTCTTAATTGCTGGCGTTTCTCTCTGGCCCGCGCTCCGTGCCCCTCGCCCAACTTGCAGCAGACCACCCACTGCCCCCTCCTTTGTCCCGAATCTCCGCTGACAAATGGCCTGCTGGAGGTGGAAGAATAAGCCTGGAAATAATGGTGGGGGGAGAAGCCAGCCCCTGGCCACCCCCGGCCGCCTCTGCACCCTCACTGCCAGGGTCCCAGCCACGGAAGCTGGCTGGACCTCAGGGGACGGGGGGCAGCGAGAGTGACTCAGCCCCTGGGACTCTGACCCGGGGCCCTGCCCTTCACGCCCCGGCCGCCGCGCTCCCAGAGCAGCCGTCTCTCCCCCCTCCTCTCCCGGCCACCCTCCCGGGCACCGCTCTGAACATCCCCCGCGCTCCCCTCCCTCCATCGCTCTTTATGGCAGTTTCAAAGCTGCAGCCGCCGCTCGAGCAGCTGCGGCCTTTGATGGGGACAAGGCAGTGAAGGCCGCCCGGGAGGCCCCCGCCCGCCCCCGCCCGCCCCTCCCCGGGAGCCTCGGGCCGGGCAGCGTGGCACGGCGGAGCGCCCAGCCGGCACGCCTCGCACGCCAGAGCAAACTTTCGTGACCGGAGGGAGAGACACGGCGCATGCTGCGTTACCTTTGCAGCAGCATCCTTCCTGGCACTTGCTCCAGACCCCTCCAACAGCCCAGGGCGACCGGCCGGAGGAAAACAACTCCCGAGTGAGGCTAGGGAGGAGGGGAAAGGGAAAAAGGAGAAGGAAAAGGAAAGGGGGCAGTTTCTCGTCTCTCAGCCTCCTCGCGGCTCCTCCTGCCCGAGCCGGCAAGTGAAGTCACAGGGCCGGGGCGGTGACATCAGCCGAGCCTCTGACATCACGGCCCCTGCCAGATCTCACCTCTGCAGGGCGGAGATGGAGGAGCAGCGGGGAGGAGGGGATGGATGGAGGAAGGAGGGGAGCACAGATTCCTCCATCGCCCTCAAATGCAGAGAGCGCGTGCCAGCGTGGGGGGGGGGCAGGGGAGGGGCGGGTGGCTCATCTCTGAAGAATATGTTTTATCTCTATAGATAGGGGCGATTATGTGTCTATAATTGGCCCCCGAGTGAATGGCTTAAAAGGGCCGAACGCCCACCACAGGCAAGAATCACAGCTCACTGCTGTTCCTGGAGCCCAGTGGGTCAAGGCCAGTGTGACGGGTCGCGGAGCGCCTACTGTGTGCGGGAATTCGCATCCAGCATCTTGGGCGGTGATTGCAAACACCTGGTGTGGCTCAGCGAAGGAAGGGCCTCCCCAAGGCGGTGCAGAAGGAAAATGCGCTGGGATTTGAGGCAGGTGGCAAAGAGGGTGGGATAGGGCCAGTCACAGCCAGCAAGGGGGCCCAGAGCCTGAAGGGCCAGCCAGGCAGCTTCGGGGCTTTTTGAAGCCTTTCACCGGCTGCAGGACCAAGGCCTTGGATTTGATTACTCAGCCTAGGCCACCCCCCAGCAAAGTTGGGCTTCAGTAGGGGTAGGCAGAATGCAGCAGTCCCCATCACCCCAAATCCCATCTCCAGGGGTGGCAGCAGCAGGCAGCCTGCCCTGAGCATGTGGCTAGCAGCACCAGTTCGGTGGGCTGAGCACCTACTACTACGTGCAGTCCCAGCACCGGGCATTCATGCTCCCCCTCTTACTCCGTGGCAATGCCTAAGAGGTAGGCACCAAAGCCCCGTGTCAAGGTGGGGAAACTGAGGCCCAATACATGGTGGGACGAAACAGAGACCCAGGTGTCCAGTGCCTGGACTCCAGACCACGGCCAGATCCTTGGCCCTGCAGTGCCCTCGGCCTGAGCCTCCTACTCTACAGCTGCACAGACCATCCCCGATGCCCACTTGCTTTAAGGAAACCATGCGTAGTCTAGCCTCTGCCCTCAGATGAGACACCACACAACCCGCTCTACTGTGTTCCCTTTAGCTCAAGACCCCAGCCCAGCCCAGGCCCCGCCAGGCCCCGGTGTGGCAATCCCACCGCAGCACCCTCTTCCCTGGCACCACGGAGCACCTGGGCTGCTGAACACAGGCTGCCCCTAATTCGGCTCACAACTTCATCTGAGCTCCTGGGCCTGGCATTGGGCGAGGGTCTACTAAGCGCCAGACTCCAGCTCATTTCACCCTTCCCACGTCCAGGATGTCAGGGTTAGAGGCCAGGAGACCGGGCTGCTCCCAGGGTCTGGAAAGTACTTCCCTTTCTCCCAGGCTTTCCCCAAAGCCTGGAGCTAACGTTCCCACCTCAGTTCTCAGGACTCCGGCCATGCTTTGCACCGGTCCTTCCCCCACCAGGACCTGACATGGTGCAAAATCCACACCAGGCACTCAGTAAAGCTTTGTAGTAAACTGACCCTAGGCACAAAAGATGTGCGCACAGGCGCAAACACCAGCGAGGAAGCCCAGAAGAAACACCTCCATTCAGTTCCCTAAACAAACCACGCTCCCTCTGGTCTCCAGGCCTTCGCACCTGCCGTTCCGCTGCTCGGAACACCTCACCCCACTGTCACCCGTTCCCTGGCTACATGAGGGTCTCGACTGAAACATCACTTCCTCCGAGAAGCATCTCCTGACCCCCAGGTCCAAGTGAGATGCGGCTTTCCATGTTTATCCCCCATCACAGCTCCTACTGAGTGTCCCGGGAGGCAGCAGGAAGTGGTGGAAAGGGATGGGGGCTCCAAGGCAGACTGCTCGGGTTCCAATCCCGGCTTCCCAACTCACTCACCATGTGACCCTGGACAAGCCACCCGACCCCTCTAAGTCTGTTTCCTCCTTTGTGAAATGTGGGCAAGAACAGCAGTGCTATTGAGAGGGTCTCAGCACAGTGCAGACCCTCACCAGATCCAGCAGAACTGTGCCTGCCTGTTCACCTGCCTGCCTCCCCAGCCAGGCTGCTAAACCAGCCAAGGAGATGGGCCTGCTTTGTCTTCTGACCCCTGGCACAGTGCCTGCACACAGTGGGCATTCAAGAAATATGCACCGAGGAAACCAGGCAAGGTTGGTTGACACAGTGGATTGGAGAACTTTAATTCAGTTCGGCAGGCACCTGGTTTTAAATCTTGGCTTCACCACTTCCTTCCTGTGTGACTGTGGGCAAGTTACTTAACTTCTCTGAGGCTCTTATGCTCCACCTGTAAAATGGGTATAAGAACAGAACCTGCCTTATAAGGTTGTTGTGAGGTTACATGAGAGAAGGGATGCAAAATGCTTAGACCAGTGCAGACTCGTAGCAGGGGCCAGATCCGTGTTAGATGCCATCATTATTACCTTATGTGATCTGGGCCTGCGAGGTGCCACAGACAACAGAGGGGAGTCTGAGAGAGACGTGGTGGAAGTGGGAAGGAAGTGGACTTTGGAAGAACACAGACTGGGCTCCGACACAACCTCAGTGAGCCTCAACTTCCCACTCTTGAAGGAATGTAACTAACGCTCCTTATTTCGCTGAGTTTTTGAGTGGCAAACTGCAGACAAGGAATATGAGTGAGCCTACCGGGCACTTAGTAGATACAGAATAAATACGGGTTCCCTTCAGTCCCCTCAAACTATGGACACACATGGACAGTTATTCAGTAACTTTTCACAAATATCTCAACATGGATGAGGTGGGATCACCAAGTAGGGAGCAACAGATGCAGAGAAGAGGCTTAGAAGGGATGGCAGCTGGGGGAGGCACCAGGAAAGGCTTCCTGGAGGAGGAGGTGTGTGAGCTGGGTCAGGAAGGTTCAGGGGAAGGGAGGAAGGAGTAAGTGCATGGACAAAAGAGTTGGGGCACCCAACCCCCCAAAGGCAAAGCACATTTCAACACAGCAACTCAGAAGGTAGAGGGGGCACTGTCGCCTCTGTTTGGGAACATGGGGTTTTGGTAGCACAGCGGCTGAGCTGGAGGGCTCCATGAGCACCAAGCCTCTGTGCTGGGCATGTTGTCATGGATACAGGCCAACACCACAGAGACCAGAATAACTGAGCTGGGTGGGATGCTGGAATCATCTGCCCCAATCACTCTACAGATGGGGAAACTGAGGCCCAGAGAGAAGAAGGGACTTGACCAAGGTCACATGTAGGTCAGTGGCAGGGACCTACCTGCCTACGCTTAGTCTCATAACCCCTAGGTCAGAATTCTTTTAATGGTAACGGCAAAGACAAGTTAATGGTACTTACGTAGTGCTTATTGTGTGCACCTGTGTCTTAGCTTCTTAGGAAGATGAACTCATTTGAGCCCCACAACAACCCTCTGGTGAGGGTCTACCATTACCCCCCCATTTTACAGAGGAGCAAACTGAGGCCTAGGGAACTCAACTGAGTTGCCCAAAATCACACCGCCAATAAAGAGCAGAGCCAGGATTCAACCCCAGGGTATTCAGCCCCAGAATCTGGGCACTTAACCAATACACCCGACTGCTCTCATCATAGCATGCATCCGTCCCATCGTGCATGCGTGCACCCATCCACCCAATCAGGCATGCATGCATTCATTCAAGCAGTATTTATTTGAGCTCCTACTGTTCCAGGCACTCAAGAATCAGCAGTGAATGCACAGCCAACCCCACGGAGCCCTGCCCGCCTCTCTGTGACCCACGCTGCCTTGTACTGTGCCCAGCCATCTCAGAGCTCACTAAAAACCGTCCTCCTGAAAAGCCTGGTCTCAAATTCAGCTGCTCAAGACCACAGACCGCTCTATTGCTGGGAAACCACAAACCAACCCCCCTTTTAAAAGCCATTATGTCGCTTGCTTAGGAAAGTGGGAGTGAAGACGATTGATCCAGTATCAATTTCTGGGTAGAATGGTGAATTGCATGGATGTCCGAGGCCTCACTGGCCCAGCGGGAAAAAAAAAAAAAAGATCCTGCAAATCAGATTTGGAAATAGTACACGGGGCTTGAAGCAGTCGAGCGAAAAAGTTTAATGGTTGAGTTTTGCCACCACAAGAGCTTTCCACAAGTCCAGCCCCCTGGGCAAGGAGGACGCAGCCCAGTCGCATGCACTGGGTACCCTTTCAGATAGCCTTCGGGGCTCCCAGAAGACCCAGACCTTCTCCTGCTAATAGCAGACTGCCTGCTCTGCTCCAGGCCCACTACACTGTTCTACCCCAAAGGCTGGCATGACTGTCCCACTCCCCAGAGGAGGAAACAGAAGAAGGAAGACTTTCCCAAAGTCAACACAAACCAGGCCTGGCTGGTTCCAAAGACTGTGGTCTGCCCTCAACATGGCCACTTCAGTGCAGCCTTGGGCAGGCCTTGTGCCTTCTCTGAGCCTCCAGTTTCCTCTTCCTTGAAGTGAAAACACGGAGAAGCAAGAGCAGGAGCTCCCTTCCAGCCCTGGCATTCGGTGCTTCCATCTGACAAGGCTGCAAGATTGGTGCCAAGGATAGGACGAAGGGCCGGCAGGCGTTCCCCAAACCCACACCACCACCACCACCTTCATCTCACCTCCACTAAACAGCCCCAGAACGACATATCTTAAAACAGAAATCCACTTCAGGGAGGTGAGGTATTTTAATACCCATTCTACAGATGGGGCTATACAGTCAAATCTGTAAGGGAAGTACTCTCTCCCCGCCACTCCTCCCCCAACACATTGAGACGTTCTGAACATCATCCGCCATTGCCCCAAAGCAGAGACAAAGCGAGAGGAACTGGGTGGCTACTGAAATCAGGTTATTAGTAGAATTATTAATAATAATCCCCAACATCTGCATAATAGCCACGTCCTGGCTGTGCAAAGGCTCCCAGCCTCAGTTTCCTCTTCCATAAAACGGGAATAATAGTGATTATTCTTCCCTGAGATGGCAGGACAAGAATCACGCATCCCATTTTGCAGATGAAGAAACCGAGGCCCAGAAAGGTGGTGTTAAGTGCACTGAAGCCACAACTCGAACATGGGTCTGTGACACAACCAGGAGGCTAAAAGGAAAGAAACGTCTGGGGTGGCCTGAGATTCTGAACCAAGCACACTTTTATCTGCTGGCAGTCTGCTGATGGCCACAAATGAAGGGTGATTTGTCCCCCCCGGGGGCCATGAGGGGCCTGCAGCCTGCCCTGGGCACAACTGCCACCCTGGCAGACCCCCAGAGAGTCCCCCAAAGAATCTCTGCAGTCCCGAGCTTTTTTCCCATTCCAAACATGCCAGAGCCCCGCGGACCCCGGAGGCTGCTACTTAGCGCCAGATTAATCACACCAAATTCTCCATCCAGATACTGCGTGCAGGCCGAACTCCCACCGCTAATCGCCATAATATTCTCCTCGGCGTGTGCAGGCGGCCGGGGCGATGTTCCAGGAATATTAATTCTCCACCGCCGGCTCACTCTCGCCGCACGCATGCGCCCCCTGCATGGCCGGCTGCTGTTCGGGGATCAGGGGGCCGGGTAGGGGGACAGGGGGCCGGCAGGAGGCAGTGCCCAGGTCAGAAACCCTCCCCGGGGGCTGGGGGCTGCCCGGTGGTAAGCGGTGGCCCCAAGGCCTGGCTTACATTTTAACCTGCGCCACCGCAGGGCTGGAGGTGGCTCATGCCTGCAGTGAGGGTCGCCCCGCTCACCCTGTCTTTTCTCCCAGTTTTGCCCCCAAGCCCCCTGCCCCAGGACCTGCAGGAGGCTCAGGTCCCCTGAGAAGCCACAAAGCATGAGTCCTCTGATGTCCTCTCAACACAACAGAGCTTTGAGGAAACGGGCAGCTAGGGACCAGCTAATCCCAGCCAAAAAAAAAAAAGCACACACAAAAAAAGGAATGAAAGTTTTTCATCTGCTCAAAATATAAAACTGTGGGTGTGGAAGGGACTCAGGTGAAGGAAGTTGGGCTCTGCTGTGGGCCTGTCCCGGCCTGGAGGGGGCAGGCCTCCGCTGCCGGCAACACCTGACCCTTGCCTAGCACAAGGAGGGGACCCTCTCCCCATAGTGTGGCCACTAATAAGAGGGGCCCAGGAAAGGCTGGCGGGGACAGTGTCTAGCTTCTGGAGGGTCCCTGAGGAGACGGACCACACCTCTGTCCCGAGCCCACTGGCTCTGGTCGAAGCGTATGCTGCTGGGTCTGGGGACAGAGACACTGGCCTGTCTTCAGGGAGCGCCCAGCAATTCAAGAAAAACAAGAGCTCCCCTGCACACAGGCCCTGGGAGCACGCCTCCTGCCCACCCTGACCCCTAGAACACCGCTGGGAAGAGTCGCATCCTCAGGGGCTTTGCAAAACACCCCTCTTACCTTATCCTGGTTCAAACTCAGTACAACCATGGGAAGAAACTTTAATACTCCAGTTCACAACTAAGGAACGTGAGGCACGGAGAGGTGAAGTCAATGGCCCAGCCAGATGTGTCCCCAGGCTGTCAGAATTCAAAGCCAGCGCCCTCTCCTCTCCAGGGCACAGCCTCACTCCACACCCCCGTCCCTCCCCTCTCCAGGGCTCCATCTCCTCTTTTCTGAAATGACCTTAGGGTCCTTCTGCTCCCACATCCTGGCCAACAAGCAAAAGCATTTATTGAGCACCTACTCTATACCAGGCCCAAGGATCCAGAAATGCACAAGGTTGTGTTGCTTAAGGAGTCACACAGTCTGGTGGGAGGAAAGAAAAGTAAACCAGTGACCACACTCCAGTCTGAACCGCGGGGGAAGGGGCCTTCCCCCATGGCCTTGGAGTTAGACAGGGCTTCCCAGAGGAGGCAATCATTGAGGAGAAAGTGGGTGGGGAAGGGATCCCTGCACTGGAGTCTGGACCAGAGTGGACAGATCGGGCTGAGAGTGGTTTCTGTGAGTGGTACAGTGAAGGCGGCCTCTGTGTGAGGAGTCAGATGAGAGCAGGAGGGGTGTGGCTGTCAGTGGGATGGTGTACTGGGCTGCGCAGGGCCCCAGGCCTGGCGTGGATCCAGGTGGGCTGAACCAGTACCTACTAGGTTGTCTAGGCTGGCCCAGGCCAGGCAAGGGCAGGGCCCTGGGCCACGGAGGGCTGAGGAGGGGGCCTCTTGAAGCCGGGTCTCCTGACTCCTGGTCCAGTGATCTGACTGGGAGGCAGGGCCTGTAAGAATACCCAAAAAGGTGGGTCCAGCCTAACGAAGTGAGCAAAAGGGGCCTACGTGAGGGTTTGGGGCTCAATCCAATTCCTTTCTGGCACAGACAGGTTAAGAGAATCAAGGTTTAAACCACAGAGGTGGGAATTCCCTGGTAGTCCAGTGGTTGGGACTCCGCATCCAGGTTCAATCCCTGGTCAGGGAGCTAGGATCCTGTAGGCCACATGGTGTGGCCAAAGAATAAATAAATAAATAAATATTAAAAACAAAAGAACAGAAAAACACAGAGGTGAGGGATGGAGTCCAAGCCCTGGGCCTCCCCCACAGCAGCCAGCTCCTGTCCAGCCTGAGGGCCACCAGTCACCCCCCATTCCCCTGTGAACACGAGGTGTCTGACCTGAGCAGGTGCCCGGCACCCCTCACACACTACCCCTCACATAAGCCTCATGAGCATTAGAGAACCAAGGGGTCTCTCACCCATTTCTCAGATAAGGAAACGAGGCTGGGAGAGAAAGCACGGATGGAAATGAACACTCAGGGCCCTCCTACATGCCGGGCTCTCTGCCCATAATCTCACAGGGTGGGATTACAAGGAGGGAGCTCACTCAGGTCCCACAGGCAGCAGAAGGCAGCTTTTTATGGTTCTTACGTGTGGGCCTGTGTGTGCACTGTCCTGTCCCCCAGGCCCCGCTTTCCCGATCAGAACATGCACACAGAGGCCAGGTTGCTGTAGAATGACAGCTTCCTGCCCAGCTCCTGCGCTTACAGTCCCGAAGCACCAGTCCCACGCCTTGGACTCACTTTTGAGAAATCCAAGGCAGGGCTGGGACTTAGCTGGGACCCAGTAGATACTCCGAGACTTGGGGGCAAGCCAGGTCCCAGCCCTGCCCTCAAGGAGGTAACATCCCAGCCTGTTAACTGTAACCAAGGTGGACCATGGGACCCCAGGAAGGTGGGCAGCAAGTTACCCTGGGAAAATCCCAGAAAGCTGCCTGGAGAAGGGGGCATTTGGCAGCAGCCTAGAGGGCAAGGAAGCCTGTGTGAGCTCCAAAGCTCCATACACGTGAGACACAGGGCCCCATGACTTCGTGGGAGACTGGGTTCAGGTTCAACTCTCAGCCCTCACCTCCCTCCCAGGCCCATTCCAGGCCAGCCCCTCCCCATTCTCTGCACCCCTATCTCCTGCCTCCAGGGTACCTTATGCCTGGCCAAACCCAGTGAAGGCCCAATCCCAGGAAAGTCCAACGGAATGACAGACATGTGCTTGGCATGCCCCTGGGCTCCAGTCCCACATACCACGTCCCATGTGGCACTGACCACTATGAGTGGCAGGGCCTGGGTCTCAGGTGCTGGGCCCCTGCAGGCAGGGCAGATGGACCAGGGAGTCAGGCTCTGGGCTCTCCCTAGATTCAGCTCTAAAGCAAGGCAGGGGATAGGGCATGAAGCCTGGGTGAACCAGGGGCCCAGTCCCCTCACAGGAGGCCTCCTGGTCAGGCCCAAGTCCCTGGAGGAGGCTGACAGGTGTCCTTCCTGGGTACCAACCCCCAAGAGATTCAACAGTATCAAGTGTTGGCTCCCGGCTCCTCCAACCAGGGAAAGACCCGGGTCCAGGCCCAGCCTTCCCCACTCCTGGCTGAGACTGAGCAAACCACCTCTTGGCTCTAAGCCTTAGTTTGTGCATCTGGAACATGGACCGGCCACACCTATCTTGCGAAGTTATAGTGAAGATTCCGAGTGATTAGTTGTTTGAAAGTGAATGACAAATAGAGGGGGTAAATGTCGGCTCCTTCCCTAGGGCTGGGCATTTAAAGAGACCCAGAGAAATAAAAACAGGTCCTCTCCTGGACAAGGGAATTCACATTGACCTCCTTTATGGTTCGTGACAGCCTGGAGAGGGAGGAACTACTATTCTAATTTTACAGGTGGGAAACTGAGGGCAGGCAGGTGAGGGGGCTTGCCCAACGTCACGGAGCTCCAAGTCCCAGGTGTTCCTTGCCTGATTCTCTAAGTGGGCGCGTTCAGGCTCTGCAAAGGGGTGGCAGGGAGGCCTGAGGCGCCAAAACCCAGCCCACTGGCCAACCCCAGCCTGAGGGCCAGGCTAGGGAGGCAAAAGGCTTAGCCTGGCCCCAAACCCCAGCTCAGGAAGAAAAGAGCCTGCACCGCCTGCATCCCCGAGCCTGCAGCCATCCCGGGCTCTGGCGGGGGCTTGTTCTGAAAGCCAGGAGCATATCAGCTCTAGCGTGGAAGTGAGGAAGGGGCTGGGAAGTGGGAACATCCCCGCAGGATGAGCCTCCTGGTGGGGAATCCCCCCTGCTAGCCTCCTGCACGCAGAGCCTGCAGTGCAGCACATTAAGGGAGCACATGCACTGTGCTCACGGCACAGGCAGGCACCTGCCAATCTCAGCCCACGGCCCCCGCCCCAGCCCCCTCTCCCGGAGGGCAGATAATTCTCTCGCTCTCCCAGCCTGACAAAATAACTAATGCTAACTCAATAAAGTCCCCCTTGAAGGTTTTTAATTACCAGACTGTGCCGAAGACTAAAGACTCCGGGAGCGGGAGGGAGGCCAGGGGAGGCTGATGGAGGTCGGAGAGGCGGAGGCAGGGAAGCAGCTTCCCTTCCAACCCAGGGAGAGGGCAGCTGTCCAGGGTGCTGGGTCTGGCGGCCACAAGGATTTAGGATTCATCTCTCTGCAACAGCGGCCACTGATGGAGGCAAGGCTAGTTTCCTGGCAGGGACCTGACAAAGATTATCTCGCTTAAGCCTCACAGCCAACCACAAGGTCACACAGCCAAGCCCGGACTGTCCAGCTATACTTGGTGACAGGCAGAGTGTCTGGCGGCCTGCAGAAGGAAACACAAGCCAGGGGAGTGGCCGGAGGGGCTGGGGGCACAGGGATGATCCCTAGGAAAGGTTGAACGGTGCGCAGTGGCTTCTGTGCAGTAAGGTGGGCTGGGCCATGGACACAGCAAAGCCAGGAGCTGGCTGGCTAGAGGCTGCCCAGGGGGACCCATGCAGGACCTAAAGGCGGGAGAAGAACATCACCAGTTACGGGGCAAGGGGGCTCAGGGACCCCCACGAGGAACCCCCGCTGCCACCGAGGGAGACGATGAAGAGAGGGAAAGGCGAGGGTGTGGCACAGCCTAGTACCCAAGCCAAGCCTCCCAACCCTGGCCTGAGCACTCCCTCTCGGATAATAACACCTGAAGGGACTTGCATGGCTGCCTCTGTCCCAGCACAACCCCAAAGCCCGCCCTGCCCCGCCCTCTGCGGCTCCTGCCCACTCCACACTCCCAAGCCAGGGGCCTTCCTTCTACGCCTTCCGACTTGCCGAGCCTGTTCCCACCTCACTGTTCCCTCTCCCTGGGACGGTCCCCCCTTACATTTTTACACAACTGCCTCATGTCATTCAGGTCACAGCCCAAAGGTCCCCATCTCGGATAAACCTTCCTTGAACTCCCTACCTCGTCCCTCTCTGTCAAAGGCCCTGAGCACCTGCCGAAAGAAATGGTGTGCAGCCTCCGGCCCCAGCCCCACGTCTATCCCCTCCTCTGGGCAGCCTTCCCGTGACCCAGGCAGAGTGACCAGCTCCCCACACGGTAGAGGCCTCCCTCCACACTCAGACCCTAGGCATCCTTGAGAGGGTGACTCTGAAGTCCTCTTGCTGGGGTTCAAATCCCACTTCGGTCACTTATTAGCTGTATGAACGTCTCTGAATCTGTTCCCTCATCTGTAAAAGGGGTAAGTCCTTTATTTGTAGAGGTAAGTGCCTGGTGAGTGCGTGGTGTTGCCTAGAACCATCGTCACCATCACCATCAGCCCATCCTCTCCCCGCCAGGCCTCGGCTAACTGGATGCTGCATCCTTTGGCCCCGGCACAAGCCCTAGACGTGTGCGCGTCAGTGAGTGCTTGTTAGCTGACTGACCCTGTGAGACAGGCCATGGAGGTGCAACTGGCTCCTTTTTCTAGATGAGGAAACGGAGGTTGCCAGAGAGGCTTGCCGCTGTTCTGTGAACCCATTGCCCGGCTGTGCTCTTTTCGCTGCTGCTTCTGTGAATCGGCTCTTCTCAGCTCTTCGGAGGCACCAACTTCGGGGGCGGTGCTGAGAGCCGCCGCAGCTGTGCCTGGCTCCCAAGGGCTGTGTGCGGTGGCTGGAGGCCCCAACACCCAGCCCTGCCTGGAGCCTCCTGGCTGGGATCACAGCCCTGCGGCGTTCGAGCTGCTGCCCACCAGCCGGCCCCCTGGCATCAGGCCCGGGCCGCCAGCCAGCCGGGAGAGGAGGCAGCTTGACTGGCAGCCAGCTCACAGTACCCGAGCTGTCAGCCAGGAAGCAGGCCAGGCAGGGCCGAGACCCCCGCCCCTGAACGGGGCCCTGGCCAGGCTACCGGGACAGGGCCAAGCTTCTCACTGCTACAGCTACAAGGGGGCCCTGTGGCTGCCAGCCCCAAGCAGGGCTCGGGACGTAATGTCGCCGGGTGGGGACCCAAGAGGACTCGTTTGCATTTACTCAGCTCAGCTTTTCACTATTGTGGAAGTAGCACGTGGAGCAGAGGGAATTTTCAAGTCAAATAATAATAAAAACAGCAACAACTACAGCTGACATTTAGCAAGCACTTACTCTGTGCCAGGTGTTTTATGTGTGACTGCACTGACTCCTCCCAAAGGGAGATGCTATTATTATCCCCTCCGCCGACGTAGCAACTGAACTCAGAGAGGTGCAGCAACTCACCCAGAACCACACAGCAAGCTGGGGGTGTACTCGGAATTTGAACTCAGGCTCCAGAACCCATGCCCCAACCCCTCCACTCCACTGGCTCAGGCAGGCCTAGGTGCCCACACTGGACTGTCCAGCTGGGTGACCTTTGGCAAGGAAGCCACCCATCTGTGAAATGGGCACCATCAGAGAGGGGACCACTCTGTACAGCTGACCAGGGGCTGAAGACAGAAAATCAGGACTGGGCAGAGGATGTGTTCCCTAAGTACAGCCTGGGGGATGGTCATGTCCATCGAGCAGCAAAACGAGGAGGAGTGAGCCCCGGGATGAGGAAACCCATCTCATCGGAGTCTCTGACAACCTGCCTCCACCTCCCCCTCCCAGCCTCCAGGGCACCCTCCACGGCCCTGGCTGGCTAGAGGGAATGGACGCTGGGGAGGGGCAGTTCCCAGGGCCAACGGTGGAAGTCCACCAAGCCAGGGCCCTGAGGATCAGCCTCTCCCCACCCCAAGAGGGTAAACTCGGGAAAAAGTGGCCAGGGGATAACAGGCTAACGGATTTAGACAAACATGTGCAGACACGTCTTGTGTGATCTCTCTGGTCTCTCGGCCCAGATCCTCTGTCCCCCCAGCAGCTGGGGACCATCAAGTAGGGCCCACCATTCCTGGTTCAAGGTCTCATAGAAAGGGCACAGAGCAGTCAGTGGTGAGTGTGTGCCAGGTTCAGAGCTGGGCACTGAGGGTGCAAAGGCAACCACTCAGCCCAGCTGCTCACATCTGTACAAAGTGCTGGGGGCTTTTTTTTTTTTTTTTTTAACCATCTCTCTTCCCGTTCAATTCAAAACAAGCCCATGGGAAAGACGATATTGCCATCGTCCCCGTTTCCCACATGCCCAGAGAGGGACAGTGCCTTACCCTAGGCCACACAGCTAATCAGGGTGCAAACCTGGCACACCTATCACCAGATACCCTAACCCAGGGAGGGCCACGCCCTTCCGCTCAGAGCCACTGCTCAGCTCCCAGAGCAACTCCTCCGAGAGGCTGAGGGGAGCAGAGGAAGGACTGCGAAGGATGACCCTCTGGGTGGGCAGAGGTCCTCTGGAGAGAGGGTAGGTAAGGATCGGCACACGGGCAGTCAGCCTGACAAGCTGACTGTGGCCGGGGGCACCCAGAGGCAGGAGCCAGCCCCAGTGTCACTGACTGAGGCTTCGAGGAGGGAAACCCGGCAGATGCCAGGAGCACTCCTGGTGACTCCACAATGGGAGAGCTGGTGAGAAATGCCCAAAGTCCCAGTGGCATCACAGAAGCCTGCTCTGTGCCCTCCTGCCAGACACCCGGGCAGCAGAAGGCACCCTGATCTGGGGTGGGGGTGGGGATGGCAGACGAGGGTCTGGTCTCCGGCTCGGCTGTGTGACTGTGCAAGTCTTGGCACCTCTCTGAGCCTGGGCTCCTCAACTGTGCCGTGGTGAAGCAGGACACACGACCCCCTCACTGCCCCTGGGGCGCACTGGGCACACAGTAGGCCTACCGGCCTGCTGGCACAATTACAGTTTTTGCCCTAATTGCTTCATCTCTGCACTTGCCTTTAACGGACATGCCTGCCAGGAGGACAAATTTAACCACAGAAAGTGGAGCAGGGACAGGCCAAAGCCTGGGGGCCGGCTGGTGGATGTCCCTCCCCCCAGCACAGATCACCCTCCTCAGGCCAGTCTGGAAGCAGCTAGCCCAGCACCCTGGACTTCATCCCAGTTGCCAGTCGGCCTAGAGGAGGCCCCCGCTCCTGCGTCCTCAGCCTGTGACCGCGGCCCAGTGCACTGGGCAGTGAATAACCCGGGTTGGGGTGGGGGGGAATCGCAGCCACCCCTGCCCTCTGGGGACGGGGAGAAAAATGGAGGGGGCTCTATGAGGCCACCAGACAAATCTGGATATGGGCCCTGGGGAGTCAGCCTTTAGAAGGCTTGGGGAGACAGGAAGGGTGGTGGGCAGATGGCAACCAACTGGGGATCCCAGAGAGCATCCACTGGGCAGGAGAGGGCAGGCAGGAGGGGACGGAGGGCTCCTTCTCAGCTCTGCCCCTCTCCTCCCTCCAGCCCCCTCTGGGCGTTCACAGCCTTGCCTGATTGCCTCTCACACCCGCCTCCCACCTGCACCCCGTCTGCTCTCTGCACTGCGCACTCCTATATTGCTTATTTCCCCCCGCCCAAATCACTCCCTGCCAGTCCACTCTCTCCCCTCTCCCCTCCGTCCTGACAGCGGGCCTCCAATGCCCCAGGCCCCAGTTTCCCGCCAGGACAAAAAGGCTGCAGCCCTGAACTGGGCAGTCTTGGCCTCAAGACCTCGTGAATAAAAGATGCTGGCAGTGGTGGGTCACTCAGGGACAGGTAGGACTGGGGCACAGGACGAGGGGGGGTCACTCCTCCACAGTGGACACTACCCTCATTGGTCAGGGGTTCTTCTCCCTTTCCCCAGCCAGCAACTCTCCAACCCCGCTGCACCTCTCCCTGGCAAGGCAGCCCCCTCCCCAAAACTTCAACCTCTGGGGTGACTGGCCAGGTCTGTAATGTCAGGAAAGGAAAGCAATTAGCAGGCACCTGGAGGGGGAGGAGAGGGGAAGAGAGAACGTAGAGGAGAGAAAGTGGAGGGGAATGGGGAGGAGGGAGAGGAAGGGAGGAAGGGGAGTAGAGAAAGGCGGGGAGGAAGTAGGGGAGGAGGGGGTAGGGGAGAGGAGAGAAAGGGGTAGGAGGGAAAAGTGAAGGGGGAGGGGAGGAGAGAAAGGAGGGGAAGGAGGGGAAGGAGGGGAAGAGGCCAGGAGGAGGAGGGGAGGGCCGGGGAGGGGGGAGGGGGAGGGGGGAGGGGCGTCTGAAATCCCGCAACATCAAAGCCTTCCCAGCCGCAGAGCTCAGTCACGTGCTCGGCCTCGTTCCTCTCGTTCCTTCGCTGGGAGAAGCCGCTGGGCCTGGGGCTGCTGAAGGAATTTTAAAACGAGGCAGATTGCCTGGAATATTGGGGGGTGGGGGGTGCAGTCCGAGAGCTTTGTCTCAAAGCAGGTTTTGAAACCTTTCCCTCCAAGGAGGCTGTCGGGGCAGAAGGGGCCTCTGGTCAGCCGCTGGGCAGGTGGCCGAGGGCCAGGGCCACCCAGCGACGCCGAGCCCGCTGGTGGGAGGCCAGTGGCAGGGCCAGCCCAGTTATCCAGAGAAGCCGGAAATCCGGATTTTTTAGGTGAAGGCTTCCTCTTTTTAATATTGGAGAGAGAGAGAGAAAGAAAGAGAAAGAAAAAACGAACACCACGTGGGCCAAACAGGGCAAGTGCTGACCGGGGTTCATGACCCCAGTCTGCTGGGCTCCAAACCACTTGTATCCCAGGTGAGGACACCTGAGGCCCAGAGAGAAGAAGGGGCTTGTCGAGGTCAGGCTGGAGCCTCCAGGTCAGGCAGACAGGCGAGGGTCCCGGAGCCCGAGGGGCGCGCAGGGCTGTGGCTGATAGAGAAAGCCTTGGGCAGGGGATGGTGTCAGAACCCCACCCCCCGTCCGCGTCCAGCCGGGGCCCAATGCGCCCACCACTCATCTCCCCCAGACCTGCCCCTTGGCCTCCACTCGGCCTGCTCTCCCTGCCCACTTCTCACATTCCGTCCTGACCCATCGGCCAACTCCTTCACTCCCTAAGGCCCCAGGCTCAGCTGCATTGTTATTAATTCACTCAGTTATTCATTCTGCTGTCCACTCCCACCCCACAAATAAGGCCAGGACGGGGGACTATGGTTGGGACGGAGAGGCTGGGCTTCCAAGGAGGCAGCAGCTACCTCTGTGGAGTGGCGACTGGGGTGGGGGGGGGTCTCTCCAAAGGAAGGTCCAGGGCAGGTGACTAAGAACTCCAGGCAGAAGGTGATGGGGGGCTGAGTGTAAAGGGCTGCTGGCGTCTAGAGGTAAGGCTGGGTGGGAGGTGGATGTGGGAGCCTCAGAAACCACACGCAGGAGCTCAGGAGATCTCGCTTGAGGACACTGGGAGCCCCTGGAGGTGTCTCAGCAGCAGGGAGGTTAGCTTAGATCCTCGCTGCCACGGAAGTCCTTCGTTCCTCCACTTGTTCCTTCCACAAGTATTCACTGCACACTGACTCTGCGCCAGGCCCCAGGCAGACGGAGGAGAGGCAGTCAAACGGTGCCGGCCCTCAGGTGGTGGGGGAAGCCGTGTGAACACCACAGACACCACTGCAGGGTGAGAGGGCTGTGGTGAGGCCTGGACTGGGCGGGCAGGCGACTCGGAGCCCACCTGGCATAGGAGCCCACCTGCGAGGAGAGGGCCGAGGGAGCGGCAGGTGCACAGACCCAGAGATGAGACGAAGCAAGGCTTTTCCAAGTGTCAGTAGTAGACGTGGCTCAGCAGGCTGAGGTGACACAGCTTCCTGACTTTATCCCAAGGGCAATGGGGGGGGGGTGCGGGAGGGAGCAGGACAACTGATGCTTGCAGGGTGAGGGGACCTGGCCGCATGCCTTGGCCCCCTGAAGGCCATCACGGGGTTTCTATCTGTAGAACCCGAGCAGATGGGCAGCTGTTCCTGCGGACAGACTTCATTTCCAGTTACGAAAACTTTCTAGTGCACAGAGCCTTTTGGCTGGGCAGCCACACGGGCTGGTGTGAGCAGGACTCAGACTGACGGGCTCAAAGTCCGGGCCCAGACAGCTGGATGACCTCTGCGGGCCCCTCAACCTGAGCCCCAGGAGAGGAGCTACTGGGGGGCTCGAGAGAACCCCTACAATAGACCTAGCATGGCACTGGCCCCTGACCCCGGAGCCGGCATCCAGGGGCAGCTAAGGGGACAGTGGGGAAAGGTGTCAGTGCTTGGGGGGAGTTGGAGGGTAGCCCTCACTGAGCAGGAGCCTTGATGCCACCAATAACAACACTACAAGGTGTTATGAGCCCTGTTCTCCAAATGGGGAAACTGAGGCGGGGCTCCCACACCAGATTTAGGACAGGCACTGCGGCTGGCAGAGACCACAGTCAGGGTCTCCGGAAGGGACAAGGACAAGGCAGAAGGGCCCCAGCAGAGGGGCTGCCCTGGGACAAAGCCTAAGAGAGCATCCAGAGGGTGGGCGGCTTTCTCCTCAATCCTGGACAATCCACGGACGGCTGGGAGTGGGCGCTGACATGTGCCCAGCCCCGGGGAAGGCGGAGCTCAGGAGACCAATCTCTATACTCAAAGAGCTCCCACCCCACCTGCCAGCCACCAACGACCCCCCTTTTACAGATGAAGAAAACAAGGCAAGGAGAGGATGCTTTACCAAGGTCACCAGCCAATGAGAGGCAGAGCCAGGTGCCAACCCTCTGTACCCTGATCCTTCATTAGTGGGATTCCTGGATGTCTCACGCTGGGGGTGGGAGTGTGAAGAAGGAAAGGAAGAAAAGGGAAAAGGAAAGAAATTGGCACTGCTGGTGGTCCTGGCCCAGACAGCCTCTCCCAGGGCACCTCTCCACCATCCTCAGCCTACGGAGCACACAGCCCCCTCCTGCCTGGCAGCTCCGGAATGACTTCTTCACTGGGTAGAAGCCCTCCTGCTCCAGCGCTGAGGCCCCACCTGGCTTAACCGCAGCCTCCAGCCCTGCACACAGTAGGAGGTTCCTAAACACTGGGGTGAATTATTCATGGAAACCCCCATGTGCTAAGTCCTGTAACACATGATCCTTTTTCTCCTCACCACCCCATCCCATGAGGGAGTGGGTGGGGAGTATGTTATTCATACCATTGTACAGAGGAGGAAACTGAGGCCCAGAGAGGTCCAGCCACTCCCCTCAGTCACAGAGAAGCAGTGACTTACAGCCGACACACAGCAGAGACCCGAGCACCTTGCATTTTGACTCACGTCACTTTCACCACAACCCCTTAGGCAGCTATTACTGTGTCCCCATTTTCCAGACGGGGACCTGGATGCAGAGAATTTAGGTAACTTACTTGCCTGACAAGCAAGGGCACTGGGATTCAGTCCCAGGCTGTGTGGCCCCAGTCTGCGCCTTTAACCACCTTCTCCCCTTACAGCCTCCTGGTGAGGGAGGAAGCGGGACTCGCACCCTGGCTGGTCTCCGAGGCCTGTGCCATTTCCACAAAGTCACTGAGGGGACCCTCACGGATGCCAGGGGGTTGGCCTGTGGATGGGAGGTGTGCACAGCTCCGAACTGGCTCAGGCCAAAGGAGGAGGAAGAGGAGGGGGGAGGAGGGCGTGAGGGAAAGCAGAGGGGGAGGGAGAGGCAGGAGAAGGGAAAAGGGGGGAGGGGGGAGGGGGAAAGGACAAAGGGGAAGCAGAGGGGGAGGGAAGGAAGGGAGAAGAATGTGAAGAGGGGGCCCCTCTCCCTCAGGGGCCACATTCCAGCCCAACGGGGACCAAGGCCCCAGCCCCCTCTGTGCCAAGGAAGATCTGCCCGGTCCCCCTGCCGCTAGAACATCAAAGCTGGTTCCCGGCCAGCCCCAAGGTAGCGTCCTTTGAGGTTTGGCAGAGATGGGGCCATATTTCAGGCTGATAAAAAGCAGGCTGCAGCCACCCCCTCCTGCCCAAGATCCCCATCTGGACTGTCTACTTAATACCCCATTACGGAAGAAAATATACAGTCAGCAACCGCTGGCCTCAGCTGCCCATCCCTCCCTCCCTCGGAAAAGATCAAAGCTGTGCTAGATTCCCGCCCAGGAATTCCGTAACCAGAACACAGGCTGGGGGAGAGGCAGGTAGAGTCCAACGCAGGGATGCCTCCAGAACCTGGGGAGGCTGGGCAGGTGCAGGCGGCAGCAGGCTTCCAGGTGGGTGCTGGGGTGGCTGGCTCAGGAGCTTGGCGGGGAGAGAGCCCTGGACTTTGTGGGGGGGGGGGAGGGTCACATCTCACCCTGGGTCCTGGGTGCCTACCTGGCCAGCACCACCCACAGTGCTCCCCCGAGCCCTCCCTTCTCACCGCCCCCTTGGCTCACAAAGCTGGTTGCCTTTATGTCCATGATGCCCTCTGAGATCTCCCCTGGCCCCACTGCAAGCGCTGGGGGCGAGGGACAGCTACAGATCAACCCGTATCTACTGTAATCAGCACATCACAGCTCAGGCTGGCTGCGGCCCAGGCCTATGCCAGGTAGGCACTTGGATGAACATTTCAGTGTCATAGCAAGACTGTGAGATGGGCAGAAGCATCTCACAGCTGGGGAAACTGAGGCACAGGACTTGGGTGACTTGCCCAGGGTGGCAAGCAGCTGCACGTTGGGGCTGCCCAGTGTCCATTCTTCCATAGCGAGGCACAAGATTTCCACTGCGGAACACCCTCACTTCAGGGTGGTCTTGGTGGAATGTGAACCAGGTGTCAGTCTCCCCAGAGAAGCTGACACCATGTCCTATACAGTGCGGGCAGGCACTGGACCCTCTTCCAGGCTGAGTCCCCGGAGTCTCCAGCTAACCTGTATAGCTTCTACCAGCGGCCCCATGCCCTAGGGTTTGTCTCCATGGCTTGTGCCCTCTCCAAACCAAGGAAATAAGTTCAGAGAGGCCCAGAGACCTACAGATGATGCACAGCCCCTGGGGAGCTCTGGGCACACAATAAACCCTTTCCCTGGTCGCCCAGTATGGAGGGAGAGAGAGCAGGACCTTTACTGCACACCCTCTGGGTCCTAAAACACAACCAGAGCAAATATCAGCCCTGCTCCTCCAGCGCTGTCTCCTGGGCCCTAAGGCTGTGGGTGAGTTTTAGTTAATGAGCTGGGCCAATTCCCTAATTCATACTAGGTAGTGGCTGACCCCTTCCCCCTGATGAGGACCACACCCCTCCTCCCTCCCCTGTATCTCCCTGCCTCCTTCTCAAGAAATGGCACTGTCAGGACTTCCCTGGTGGTGCAGTGGTTAAGAATCCGCTTGCCAATGCAGGGGACACGGGTTTGAGCCCTGGTCCGGGAAGATCCCACATGCTGTGGAGCAACTAAGCCCGTGCGCCACAACTACGGAGCCTGCGCTCTAGAGCCCGCAAGCCACAACTACTGAGCCCACGCGCCTAGAGCCCGTGCTCCACAACAAGAGAAGCCACCGCAATGAGAAGTCCACGCACCGCAACGAAGAGTAGCCACCGCTCGCTGCAACTAGAGAAAGCCCGCGCGCAGCAACAAAGACCCAACACAGCCAAAAATAAATAAACAAATGAATAGATTTATTAAAAAAAAAAAAAAAGAAAGAAAGAAACGGCACTGTCATCTACCTGGGGCACCCCACCCCCTCAACCCACAGCATTCTCCCTGGTCTTCCCATGTCCCCCTCCCGGACACTCTCCACACTGGCCATCCCATCAGTCTCTCTACACTGTACATCAAACCAAGCCTCCTCCAGCTCCCAGGAGAGACCAAACTCCTTGCCCGGGATGGACACCTGGCTTGCCCTCAAGTCCATGTCATTATTTCCCCAGCAGCTGTTTAACTGACATCTGTGGGATGAAAGGATGGACGAAGCCCAGTTCCTCGGCACATGTTGTTCCAGAGCTGGGGAATCTCTGTCCTGTCCCCGCGCCCCTCCCATCCATCCTTCCAGACCCTAGCCTCCCCATTCTCTGGTCTTCATCCCTTTGGTCTGACAATGACCCTTGGCCAGGTGTCATCGCTGGCATGTCATCTGCCTCCCCATGGCCGGAGCTCTCTGAGGACCAGGTGATATCTGCCCTTCATCTGCCTCCCCACGTCCACCCCACATGGGGCCTGGACCTCAGAGGCGCTCAAATGCTGGAAGGCAGGAAGAGCCTCTCAGGAGGGATGCTCGAGACACTGGCTGCCCCACACTCATCCCATCAGAAATCAAACGCAGAGGCAGGGGTGCCCCTGGGGGCTCAGGGGCCTCTGCCCCCTCATGGTCCACTCAGATCCCTCAGATCCCGGCCTCCACCCCCCTTCCCCACTGGCGATGGAGCAGCAAGTGCAGGGCGAACCAAGCGATTTTCCAGACCTAGTGGGGCTCAGCAAGACAATCTGAACAGGGGACCAACCTCTGGCCTCTGCGAGGCGGCAGAGCGAACAACGTGAACACAGTGGCTGCTGCGGTCCCTACAGCCACCCCCACCCACCTCGAGCAGAGAGCTCGGCTGGCCAGGAGATGCTGCGCACGGCCGCCAATTCCCCGGCTCAGCGGAAAGCCTCCATTTTGCAGGGAGAAATTAATGAAAGGGAGAAGCCTGGGAAATTACGAGTTGCCACCTGCAATTTCTCCTTCCAAGGAAAGTGGCGCAATGGCTGATTAAAGCAGCAGCCGCCCTGCCCGGCTGGGCCAGCAGCTGAGGACCTTGTCTGCCTGCTAGAAGGCAGGTGGGAAGCAATGGGGGGTGGATTGCTAGGGGACCCCAAGCTTATACAGCACCCCCTGGGAACCTCCCAACTGAGGAAACCTCCAGCTGAGAGAAACTTCCTTGCCCCCTTTATCAACAGGCAGTCGGTGGGCCTCCGTTGTGACCCATGGAGCCCCATGGATTAAAAGTACACCCCCCTCTCCACCACCGGGTGCTGGGTTCTTCGTAGGGCAGTGGGAGAATTAGGGAAATGGCGCTGATGGGGCTTCACCCATGCCTGGGGCTGTGCTGGGTGTCTCTACCTACTGAGTCCGTAATGCCACTGGGATGAAGCCACCGTGGCCATTTCACAGACCAGGAAACGGAGGCTCAGAGACCAACACTTGTCCGAGGCTGAGGACGAGGGAGAGCCAGGGCTGGGTGCCAACCCAAGCCATTTGGTGGCAACAGTGGGACTCTGCTGACAGCAGAGGGCAGCTCCTGAGATGAGCTGAGGGAGGACAGTTGGACAGGACACCCACTGCAGTAGCCACGACTTGCATCTGACGAGTGGCATGGAATTGTCAAATCACGGCCGTCCTCCCTCCCTGCCTGGTCACCACCCCAACCTTCTCCTTCCATAGTCAAGCCAAGTTCCCTGATCCTGGCCTGCTTTCTGTATCCAGGGCTAGGGCAGTGGACAACTCAGAAGGATGACTTCAGAGCCACTGGTCTAGGTCCCACTGCCCCACTTAATCTGACAGGAGCCAGACCATTTCTCCCTTCCAACAGCCCACAGATCTCCCTCAGATCTCTGCCCTCATCAGCATATGAATTCAGACTAAGGTGTGAATGACTGATACGAGCTTCATCTCCCCTCCTCTAGGGTTTATGCATTGGGAGGCACTAAACTTGACTTCCTGACTGTGAGGATGATGGTTCATACCGGTGAAGAGCCCCCTGAGATAAGAACCTGGGAGCTCCACTCCTGGCACCAAGCATCAAACACAACACAATGCAACCACCCCAGAGGAAGACCAGGCCTCCTCTGCCAGCTCATCCTCTTTGGCTGTGCATCTTAGGGTAAGCCCCACGACCTCTCTGAGCCTGAGTCTCCTCTCATCCTCCCCTCTCCAACCGTGTGACTCCAGGCAAGTCACTCAGCCTCCCTGGGCTCCAGCTCTGAGAGCCAGGAGGCAGCCTGCTGTGATATCCTTCAGAAGGCAAACTTTGAGGCACTATCTCCCAGCTCCATGGCCCTGGCCGTATATTATTATAATGGCCTTGGCCAATAGGGGTGCAGGCTATTAGAATGAGTTAAGACCAGATTAATCTGCTTAAAAAAATATGCCTGGTTTTTATGCTGTGTATTCCCTCCTAACAACTCAGGCTCCTTCCAGGCCATTATCTCGTTTTATCGTTAATTCAATTCCATAAACATGTATTAAGTGTCTATTATGTGCAGAACCCTGGTCTGGTAGCTGGGGTGGGGTGAGGGGGCTATGGTGCGGGCAGCCCCAGCCCCCAAGGTGCCTACAGTCAAGCAGGGGACCCACCTGACCCTCAGATCTCATCTCAACTGGGACAGGAAGAGAGTGAGCCAGAGCTCAAAGGAGGGAGGTGCTCACCAACCTGGAGGATATAGGGATGCTTCCTGGAGGAGGGGGCCCATGAAAACTGGGATTGGAGATAGCAACATGGACAGAGGGCCTGCTCTGTGCCAGGTACTGTTCTCAGCACTTTACACATAGAGACTCAATCCTACCAACAACCTAGGGGGTAAGAACTAATGTCACCCCCATTTCACAGATGAAGAAACTGATGTTCAGAGGGGTGGTTTATTAGAGGTCCTCAAACGAAGCCATGAAATCTAACCACAGAGTCTGGGCTTTGACCTCTATATAGGACCCCCAGTGCCCAGAGGGTGCCTGAAGTGGAGGGCGGGCACATAGCATCCAGGAATGAATGAAGGAGAGAATGGAGGGAAGAACACTGAACCCCGGCCACAGGCCAGAACTGAGTCTGGTCCTTCCAAGCAAGGCCTTGAAGGATGGTTGGATTTGGGTGAGCAGAGATGAGGTGGGGCTGGGGGAGGGCTCCCTTGGGCAGGGCCACTCGGGAAGAAGCAGGACCGTGAAGTCAGTCAGACCTGGGTCCAAATCCTGGCTCCACCTCACTGGCTGGGTGATCACACACTGTTACTTAACCTCTCTGAGCCTCAGTTTCCAGCTCTATGAAAATGGGGACGATAACACCTGCCTTGCTGGGCAGAGGTGAGGATGAAATGGGCTGGGGCTGCCCACTTGTACCCAGGGTGGACACTGGTGCCTGCAGCCTGGGTAGAGGAGTGACAGGACACACTGGAGAGGCCAGGTGGCCCAGACCACTGGCGTGGGAGGCCATGTCAGAAGCATGGACCATGGACCTCAGAGAGGTGGCCCAAGACTGGACTGGGGGGAGCAGGTAGCACATGACCATTACGTAAATGAGAAGACAGGTAAAGTGGGACCCAGCACATGCTGCGTGACAGTCACTGGCTCCTTCTCCTGTTCTCTCTCAAGGATGTATAGACAGCAAACAATCCCCAGGGGCCCCCACCTGCCCTGTCAGCCTGGAGGGAACAGGGTAGAGGCTGGACAAGCAGAAACAAAGGACTGTGAGCCTGGAAGCTGCCAGAAACCAGAGCCCACAGTGGCCACATGCCAGGACCACAGCAACAGACCACATGCCAGGAGCTCCGATCCATCACCCAGGCCCTCTGCAAGCACCCGTGTCCTGGTCCTCCCTGCTCTGGCCTGCCCACTTCCCTAGCCTCCTTCCTTATCATTCCCCTTCTCCCTGCTCCCAGCAGCCCCCAGGCTCCCGGGCCTCCCCACGTTCAGGAGTTCCCACCCCTACACCTCCGGTACAACCCTAACCCTACCCATCCCTCTACACCTTTGCCCGCAGTACCCTCTTTGCCTGGAAGAACATGTGCTCTTCCTTCTACTCTCACCACAGACAGTTTTTCCTCTGTGAAACCTTCTGTGTGACCCCACCCCTGGCCCACAGACAAGGGAGGAGGGGGCTCCTCTACATTCTTACAGCCCTTCACATTCCCCTCAGCGGAAGCAGAGCAGCAAGTGACAAGGAATGCAGCTTTGAGTTCAAGTCCAACTTTTCATGAATTAGCTGCAAGTTCCGTCACCTCTCTGAGCCTTGCTGTCCTCATCTGTAAAATGGGGTAATACTGGCACCTCACAGTGTGGTGGTGAAGATGAAATAAGAAAAGCATAAGACGATTGCTTGGAATAGTGGCTGGCTTTTATCACCATCAGGATGCTCTGAGGCTGCAGTCCATAGAGCTAACTCCTCACTGATCCTAATCTCCATCCCTCCCAACCCTGTCTCCCCAGTGCCCTGCACAGGACCTGTGCCCAGCTGCTGCTGGATCAAAGGGCAGAACAACTTTGCCTGGAGCAGCCAGGAAGGCTTCACAGAAAAAACAGTACCTACTGAGGTTCTGAAGGATGCATAGGAGTTTTCCAAGAAGGGCACAGACAAGGAGAAATCTCCAGGCAGAGAGAACTGCTTCAGTTGGAGCCCACAGGCCTCAAATGCCACACTGAGGAGTGTGGACTTTATCCTAGCGGCCGTAGGAAACAAATTTTTTAAGTAGGGCTATGGCAGTCACCTGATATTCATTCACGAAACATTTGCTGAGGGCTTACTACGTGCCAGGTACTGGGGATACTTCGGAAAACAAGACGAATGTGGTCCTGGGGCCACAGAGCTGATGTTCCAGTGGAGGAAGACAAGACAGTAACAGGGATTCTCATAAATAATTCATTGATTCCAGCTGTCTGGAGGGTTCAGCTGGAGAGGTAAGCGGTGCTATGAGACCACTGACAATAACAGGAATCCAGCCTGGTGTAGGTGGGAGCTCTGAGGAAGTGGTGTTTCAGCCAGACCTTAACAACAGGGCGTTAGCAGACAGAGCGTGAAGACAACATTCTAGGCAGACTGAACAGCATGGGCAAGGTCCTGGGGTGGGAAGGAGTGTGGCCTGTGGGAGGAAGCGGTGCCTGCATGGCTGGAACATGACAATGCGGCACCGGGTGGCAATGGGGTCCGGAGGGGCAGGGCCTGGGGGCTGAGGTGAGCAGTTTGGATTTTATCCCTCAGGCAATGGGTAGCCAGGCTGGGAGCCTGAGAATGGAAGATTGCCAGGTCCTGGTTACCCTGCAAATTCCTGGACAGGGAGCAATGAGTCAGCCCCAACAGGTAGATTTGTGGTTTGAGACACTCCCACACCGGGAACCCGGAACCTCCCACCGCCCAGCCCACAGGCCCGCCCTCTCCTCCCCAGCAGAGTGGCCACGGGCAGATTGATGGGGTGGAGACCTGCTCCGTCTGGAGTTTAGCTCAGCTCCGGCTGTGTCTTGGGTGACAGTGGCTCACCAGTACTTGAGGAAATACAGCCTGGAGGGTGGACCAGTTAGGAGCTGCACAGCTGACCAAGGGCCGGCCAGAGCAGCGTCCGCTCCCCTCAGGACGGTGGACACGGAGGGCGAGAAGACGGGGAGCAGCAGGGAAGGTGGTCGGGCTGTGCTGCCGCTCCAGAACCAGCAGGCCGGCTCCCCGACCTGTAGTTGGCGCCATGCCGGAGGCCCCGCAGGGACAGCAACTGGGCCTGTGGTCAGGGAGACCGAAGGGGTCTGTCTGAATGCTTCATCTCCTGGCACCAACACCAGCCCTGAGCCCCTCACCCCCCGATGCAGGGGGCGGGGGGAGGCAGCGGGTGGTGCTGTGTACGAATGGGTGCTCTGGCTCTCACACCCCGTCGCTGGAGGGCCATGCCTGAGGTCCCGGGCCTCTGCGTGCCTGTTTCCTCATCAGACAAATGGGAATGTTTCTGCCTCAGAGGGTGGCTGCAAGGCTCAAACCAGATTCTGGAGTGACTGCCTTTCACTACGAGGCCAGGAGGATCGGGCCCTCCTTCGGCAGCTGCGAGCCCAGAGGAGCTGCCCGTGGTGCCCTGCCAGTGCCCCACAATGTCTTGGGCAGGAGGGAGGTGCAGTAAAGGGCGTGGAGGGGAGCCACATGGACCCAAGTCCAGCTGAGGAACCTGCGGGGGGCCTCAGCCTCCTCCCCTGCAAAACAGGAACAAAAACACCTTCAGCCCAGGGCTGTGGTGTCAGGTAAGAGCAAGGAGATGTAATCCCAGGCACAGTGCAGGTGCACAGAACCTGCCACCTGTCCTCCTGACTCTGCCTCTTTTCCCCGTTTCTCTTGTAACCCCCTGAGCCGCAGCCCTGTACAGTCAAGACGGTGTTAGCCTCCTAGGCACGTGGGTTACCCAGAAACTGGGACTCAAAAAGGGTCTCCTCCCTGAAGTGGGTACTGAGGCTTTGCATTTTAGAAGAGGAACTTGGACAGGGCAATAGTTATGCCCAAGGGATGACTCATTAACGGTAAAATTTCTGCCAACTGGCACAGACAAGGGAGGAAGACACTGAAGGTTGGGGAAAGACCTTCCTAGGATTTTGAAATCACCTTGTAGAGATGGGCAGTAATTTACAGGGTATGCACTGTATGGCTGGCAATATACCAGGCACAGGGGCCGTAGAGAAAATGGAGAATCTCAGATATCTAGGAGGTGCCCATCAAGAATGAATGAAGAAGCAGGTGACTGGGGCTTAAAGGATCAAGGACTCCACCACTGGCTGTTTCCTGCTGGTCAGTAGGCTGCCTGTCTGGCACCAGGACAGCACACTCAGCCACGGCCCCACCTGCTCTGGCCAAACTTGCTGGGAATGGGATCCTAATGGGCGCAGAAGAGGCGAATCCCTTGGCTGGATTTGACCTTATAAATGGGGGTCTGACAAAGCCAGGCCAAGTGGGGCCCCAGGCCTTAGAAGAATCCATGAAGGGAGCCGTGAAGGTGGGCGCAGGGGACTCGGGGTTGAGGGACCTTCAATTCTGGAATCCTCTCTCCTTGCCCTGGCAAAACAAGTGTCAAGACCGAAGCCCAAGATGACAGCCCACGTTCACGGCCACCACCATCCTCATTACCATCCCCCACTGTACACCATGGGGACAGACCGCCCATGGCTGCCCTGGCTCAGCCACCATTGCTGTGAAGCCCCACTCCTCCCATCCCTGCTCTGAGCCTCGGGCTCCTCGTGTGAAAGATGTAAACGGTCACCCCGGCCATGAAAAGCCAGGAGGCCACAGATCGCCGGAAGCTCACGGAGCATCTCCTTCCCCTCCCCATGTCTGAGCAGAACGTGAGGGCATGGGGTGCCTAGCTCCTGGCCTCCAACCTCCCCATACCCCTGCCCCACATCCCAACGCCCGGTCCTCCGAGCACATGTCCACATAGCTCAGGCGAAAGGTGCCCGGAGGACAGCTGGATTTGGGGACAGGTGTCAGGTGTGGGTCATCAGTCCCTGTCCAGGAATGTTCAGGAAAACCAGGTTCCTGCAAACTTCCTGGCTCCCCTGCCTGGCTCACACCACCACCACATATGGCCCCTGGACAAGCCTCTTAACTTCTCTGGGCCTCAGCTTCCCCACCTGGGAGCGCAGGTGATAATGCCCCCCTGTGGGTGGGGTCCAGAGCATCTTCGGTGCCTGGCACTTGGTAGGTCTGCAATGACTAGAGGTGGCTGCTGGGATGTGGGTGGGCTTCCTGGTGCGTGGCCCGACTCCAACCCCACTGCTGCCGATGGTATGCGGCTGACCAGGTGCACTTACCAAGGCTTCTGAGAGCCCGAGGTGGCCCGCAATCACCCAGTCCAATATGGCATCATCTCCCCAGGTCAGAGAGGAGCCCACAGCTGCAAACAGAGCCCTGCCCAGCAGGCATCCTCCTCCTCACCATCTGGGCCTCAGTCATGCTCCTGCCTCCCGCAAGGCCCCTCCTCATATCTAACCCCACCCGGCCAAATCCTGCTGCCCTTCATGGCTTACGCCCAACACCATCCCCTCCAGGGGTCTTCTTGATCATCCGCCAGAATTCTTCTTGCCTCCTTGGGACACCTCCAGGGCACTGTTAGGACCCTCGCTCTAACCCTGGATAATTCCTGAGCACCTGAGATTCACAGCAGCCTAAACAGAATTCTGTTCTGTAAACACAGCAAGCTTAGTCTCACCCCAGGGCCTTTCCACATGCTGTTCCCTCTTCCTGAAATGCTCGTCCCCGAGACCTACACATGGCAATCTCCTTCCTCACCTTTACCTCTCAGCTAAAATGTCACTCTCCCAGGCAAAAGCAGGGGCTCTGTCTGTTGTGTGCAAAGCTGTACCCTTTGCACCTAGAACAGTGTCTGCAGCGAGGTGGATACAGGGAAGCAGGGATGTTCTACTCCTGAAGGGCCCCAGGCTCCTGCTGGGGCTGGTTCCACCGAGGGCCACCCCAACATAGGGGGAGACCTGTCCACTAATCCAAGGGCGTAAAGACAGACTTGGAGGTGACGTGGTACGTATCTGAAACTGGCCGGAACCCATCCCTCTGCCTGCGTGCTCTGGGGCAGACGCCTAATGTGAATTGTTTCTGTCATCAGGACACAGAGGGGCTTGACACAGACCAGCTGCCGTTGCCGGGGACAGGCTGCTGGAGCGCCGATGGGCTCTCAGCAAAATTGATGACCGTTGTCAGAAAATGATTTCCCCGTGGCCCGACGCAAGGCCTAGGAGGAACTCAAATCCCAGGCAGTGATGCCTCCCGGGGCGGGTGGGCGGGCGGCCAGGCAGGCAGCCAGACAGGCGCCTGCACCTGGCCCAGCTGTTTCCCAGGGCCGGGGAGCCCGCAGTTCTCAGGCGAGAAGAGGAGCCGGCAGGGCCCACACCCGGGAGGCCCGCACCCAGGGAGCCCTGCCTCCCCGCGATGAGAGTGCGGGCTCCTGCCCGTACCCCTTTTAATTCACTCTGTACATCCAAGCCCAGTGCAGAGCCTGGCACAGTGCAAGCACCCAGAGAATGCTTGTTGAATTAATGAGCAAATAAATGACAATTCTAAAAAGCTTCAGAGGATAGCACACCAGCATCTAGAGAAGAGATTTGCCAATTGACAAGGAGAGCAAAGGGCATGGGAGTCTGGCCACCCGGTGCCTGCCCATCCACGCACGGACCCAGTGAGGGAGGGAGAGACTGCATGGCAGGAAACAACAGAAGGAGACCCCCATCACAGTCTACCCTGGGCCAGAACCCACCTCCCAGCCCTCCCGACACAAAGTCTGCAGCTCATACCAGAGGTGTCCAGACAGAGGAGACAGTAACGGTGTCCAGGCAGAGGGAACCATGCAAGCAAAAATATGAAGACAAGAGATCGCATAAAGAGAGGGGCTCAGACTTTATCATTTATCCGAGTAGCAGGGGACCGGGGCAGGTTCTGGGATGGGAGTGACCAGGCCACATTCGCATGCTAGACCAGAAAGGTCATGGAGTAGAAATAGGACAGAGGCTGCAAAGTGACATGCATGTTTCTAGGGTCAGGGTGGTGACGAGGTGCCCCGAGGAGGCTCCCAAATGCTGACCCTGTGAAAATGTGACACCCAGAAGCGCACGAGTGTGGCGAGTCTCACCTCAGCTCAGACCTCTGGACTCATGGGGCCTGCATTTCACCCACCCCCAGGGCCATCTCCCAGCCGGGGGACACTGCAGCCACTCGGTAAACACAGACTGACCCACAGATTAACCTGTTGGTGCCAGGAGGATCAGAGGAGCCTGGAAGGGTGAGGCAATCAGAGGCTCCCCACCTGTGCCCTGGTCCAGCCAAACCACACCTGCTCCCCGATCGGTGCCTTTGCTGCGGCTGTGCCCTCTGCCTGGAATGGCGTCTCTTCCTGTCTGGGCAACTCTTCCCTCAAGACGCCCAAACGTCCCCTTTTCCAGGAAGCCTCCCTTGACCCCAGGGCTGGGTGCCAGCCTCCTCTGGCCCTCGGTGCTGAGCCCACCCCAGCATTGATCCCCTGGGTGGGGTCATTATTCATCTGTACACCTCCAGCTCCACTGGTGAGCCCCACATCTGGCCATCACAGGTGCCCAGGGCCCTGTCCAACCCTGACACCTAGCAGGGGCTCTGAAACAGCAGGGAGAGGTGATGAGCACAGGGTCCCCCTTGCCCGGGAATCCTCTTCACTGGCTGCCAGCAGCCTCAGGGGCGGCCCAGGCAGAATTCCCTCCCGCCAAATACACAAAGCCGCACCTGTGCCACGGCCCGAACACAACGCGTGAAAACCTCGGTCCCAGCACGAAGTCAGCAACCCTGCCCATCTCTGCTGTCCCCTCCTTCCAGAATATCTGGGGCAGTGGCCTTTCCCTTCCACTACTCCCCACTGATCCCGGGGCCCAGGAGAACAAATGCTCACATCTGCTGGGCTAACACGGGCTCCAGAGCCTAGTATGCATTGCCCCCAATGGTCAGATGAGGAAACTGAGGCCCGAAGACAGATCATCTTTCCCGGTCCTTTGCCCATGGAAACAGCAACTCTTGGCTTACAGGGGCTCCCAGAGGGACTGGAACCATCCATGACTATTTCCGCCTCACACTCAGCCCTCTTCAGCCCATCTTTTCTTTCTGAAACCAGGATCTGATCACATCGGTCCCCTGCTCAAGTGCCATTGATGGCTCCCACTGCCTCCAGGACCGCGTCCCAACTCCTCGGCTTCCAGCCCCTCTGGGGCTGGCACCTGAACTTGCTAGTGGCATCTCCATCACTCTCCCAGTCACAGCCAAGTGTCGCCCCTCCCCCAAATGCTGGGTGTCCTTTCCTACCCGCTTCTCTCCCTGGAATGTCCCCCGCCCCCCCCACCTTCACTGCCAAGGGGACTCTGACTCACCCTTAAGGCATCAAAGGTCTCACCCCTCAACAATCTTCCCAGATGCCCCCAGTCTCAGGGAGCACCGGCGAGACCATCTGTCTGTCTCCTGAGCCCACAGAGCGCTCCTCATGCCTGGCCCGACCTGACCCACCCCTCCCTCACTGGCACACCCTCAGCGTTTGCTGAAATGAATGAATTATCTCATTTAGCCACAGAGCACGCCCAGCTCAAACGCTGGCAGTTCGGCCAAGAGCCCTCGTGTGGAAATCACCACAACGAAGGTGGCAGTATTTCACCTCGCCCAGAAATTTACTGTAAATTCTCAAGTCTCACCAGAATGTGCGTGCGTGTGTGCGTGTGTGCGTGTGTGTGTGTGTGTGTGTGTGTGTGTGTGTGTGTGTGTGTGTGTGTGTTGGGGGAGGGGGCAGTGCCGGGTGACCGAGCTTCAATTTAAACTGAGATGACAGAAAATCTCCTCCTCCTCCAAATGTGTCCGGCCCATCAAGCTCACCCAGGCCCTTCCCCAGTGTCACCTCATTAGCCCCTCACCACCCTGTGAGGTAGGTGGGCAGGGAAACAATACCCCCATTTCACTGAGGTGGAAACTGAGGCTCAGAGAGGCCAAGAGACCAGTGGGTAGCGTGAAGCCACAAATGAAAGGCTCTGCTCTCTCCTCACTGTCGGGTCTAGGCAGGAAAGGGCGTGTTGGATACAGCAGTGGAGCCCCGGGGTGGGAGTCTGCGGGCCTTTCCCACGGCCTGGAGGGGGAGGGGCGAGCCAAGGTGGGCACGGGGTGACCCCTCCCTCACAGACCTGAAGAGAAAAACGGCAGCAAGCCAGCGGGGCCCAATTAAGTGTCTGGCTTCAAAGACACCCATAAGCCAAGAGGAGCCAGATTCCACTAGCGCCCGGGCAGGGAACCATCCCGGCTCCACGCCATGCGCGCCCGCCCATCCCCTGGCAGCCCCATTGGCCATGCTCCCAGAGCCCCACGGGGCAGGCAGGCCCGGGCAGCCTGGGCCCCACACTGAAGGCCCCTACCGGCCCCGCACAGGGATGTGCCGGGGGGGGGGCTTGGGCCTTGACCCCACCACCAGCCCCAGCCTGCTTACCTGCCAGAGGCCCAGGCCATGGCCACAGGCCCTGCTGGGGCAGCCCAGGCCCCACCCTGCTCACCAGGCCTTATTTGCATATGCTAATTAGCTGCACATCCCTTGCTCCCCTTGCCAGCTTGTTTGGGGAACGGCTGGATCCGGCTATACCTGTACCGTGCTGATGTCACGCAGAGCTATTTCCAGCCTGGTTGCCATGGAAACCACAAGGCCTCAGCTCCAGTTAGGAGTTCAATATATAATTTACTTACTCCCCCATCCCCCCAGCCCCACCCCAAAGAGACTGGGGCGTACAGGGAACAATCGGCTAAAATATACAATAACACCCTCCACTTTCCTTGGCCTGTGAGGGGAGAGGAAAGGGAAGAAGGAGGGGGCCATGCGGCACAGCAGAACGGTAAATCCACTCTGGAAGAAGCGGGGATGGCAGAGAGGAGAGAAATGCTTTCCTCATTAAGAGGAAAAACAGAGGCTGGCATTTAGGGATGATTCCAGAGAGCGGGCTCAGCCCTGGTGAAGGGGGCAGGATGGGGCCTCTACCCAGCGACCCCAGCACTGCTTGGCCAAGCTTTCATCAGGGGCCTCCAGTGAGGAATGACTCCAGGCTGAACCATCAGGCTGCAGGTGACCAGCTTCACTCTGTGAGACCCCAGGGCTTGGGAGTGCACTGCTATCTCGGGTGTTGCCAGGGCCTGCTGTTCAGAAGCTATCCCGAGAAAGGGGCACTGGCCACCTCCAGGCCTGGGTGTGCAGGATACCCCCGATCCATTGCCAAGCCAGCTGGGGCCTGGTGCCACGAAGTCGGCCGGGGTGACACTTGCCCAACAGGGTTTAGGGCCCTTCCATTCCCCTGGCCTGAGGTCCAGCCAGCTCTGTTCTACAGGCATTCACTGACATCAGCTCCATGCCATGCCCTGTGAGGGACACTGGGGGTGCGGGAGGGCTGGGACACAGCCCCACAAGCAGGGACGCCCCAGGCTGGGCGGAGGAGGACAGATCCTAGCACCAACAAGGTCTACGCTGAGTGACATGAGCACAGGGCTATGGGGGCACCAAGGTGGTGTGTGACCTTTGGGGACAAAGTCAGAGAAGGTTTCCTGGAGGAGGTGCTGGCCTGAGCTAAGACTTAAAAGAGTGAGGACTTGGCTGGGGGGCGGGGGGGAGTGCATTCCAGGCAGCAAGGACAGCATGAATGAAGACCATCACAGGTGCTCCTATGGTCCTGCCCTTGTGTCCCACAGGCAGGGAGACCTGAGGGCTGCGCCCACCTGCAGTGCTCCAAGCTCGAGTTACCCCAGACCGCTCCTGCCTGGGCAGACATGGAAAGCCATGGGGGCCTCACTGTACGTGTGTGGAGGGAGACACAGGGCCCTAATTCCAGGTCTTTCTCTCTCCTCCACACTCCATAGCCCTTTGGGGCTGGCCACATTAGGACCCAGAGGGGCTCTGAGCAAGCCACTCCCTTTCTGACCTTCAGTTTCCTCCCCATAAAATGGGGAAACTTCATGCACCCCAATTGCTCACAGCAGCGTTATTCCCAATGCCAAGATAAGGATGCAACCTAAGTGTCCACCGACAGATGAGTGGATAAAGAAGACATGGTATATATACACAATGGAATACTACTCAGCCATAAAAAAAGAATGAAATTTTGCCATTTGCAACAACATGGATGAACTTGGAGGGTATTATGCTTAGTGAAATAAGTCAGAGAAAGACAAATACTGTGTGATATCACTTATATGTGGAATCTAAAAGATAAACAAACTAGTGAATATAACAAAAAAGAAACAGACTCACACACACAAAAAATGGGGTCATTATTTGAGCCCAGAGAACCGAATGAGACAGCAGGTGGTCAATAAGCAGTACCAGAACGTTACAACCATTATATCTAATTCTCACGAGTATCAGGATTCCCATTTTCTGGATGAAGAAACTGAGGCAGGGAGTGGACAATGAAATAAAGCATCAGGGCTGAGCTCTGAGGGCCCTTTCTCACACCAGGCAGAGGCCTATGTTTCCCCGTGGGCAGGCAAGGGAGCCTGCTGAGAAGTCCCGTTTTTTTTTTCTTTTTTACGTCTTTATTGAATTTGTTACAATATTGCTTCTGTTTTATGTTTTCGTTCTTTGGCCATGAGGCATGTGGGATCTTAGCTCCCCAACTAGGGATGGAACCCGCACCCCCTGCATTGGAAGGCAAAGTCTTAACCACGGGACCACCAGGGAAGTTCCTGCGGCTGAGCAACGGGGATCCCCCAAATGGGTCTTTCCCAGGAAGCCTCCCTCTGCCTCCCACCCCAGCCCCTGGGCTTTCCCAGCCCTGCTCCTTCCAGGAATTTCCCTGCTGCTCGTCCTGCCCCACAGGAACCCCTAGATCCTGCCCTACCGCACAGCTCTGCCCTCTTCTGCTTACCATCCCTGCTCTGCCCCACTGCTGCCTTGATTCAAGAGTCAAAAAAGGGAGCACAGTGAGCCCCCAGTTCCTCAAGATCAAGCCCCTCAACTTCTCCACCCTTCCTTCTTCCACTCTCACCCCCAGTCACTCTGTTCCAGCCACACTAGCCTTCTGACTGTTCCTCAAATTCACCAACCACGTTCTGGCCCCTGGGCCTTTGCATGTACTATTCCACACATTTGAAAGGCCTTTTTTTCCCCAGAGAGCTGTGGAACAGAGCAGTGAGAACACGGATGATGGAGCCAGAAAGCCTATGCCTGATGCCAGCCTTGCCACTTAGCAGTTGTTGACCTTGGGCACCGTCTGCAAAATGGGCACGATGACCCACATGGCCTTGTTGTGCAGGTTGGATGAGTTAGCACGTGCAGAGCAGGGCCTTGGTCAGGCACAATCAGCTACTGCTACCACGACCACCTTAGAGCCAGTCGGCTGGTTCCCGACCTCCTTCACGTCTCTGCCTTTCTCCCCAGGCTCCCAACTGACCTCCCCCCACCTCAGGCCCTACTCCCATCCCCCTACCCAGCTCTCCTTCCCTCTCAAGGCCGTCCCAGTCCCCGGCACCATCGTCTGTCAGGTCAATATCCATTGCCCAGAACACCATCTCGGGAAGACAGGACGGTCAGCTCTGTGCGTGCTGTGTCTCCAGGCTGGGCGCACAACAGCTGCTCAGCATGTGTCTGGGGATGGATGAGGGGATGGACACACTTGGACATAAAGAATGATGAACACGTGACCCACATCCTCACCCGAGCTCTGGAGCGATCCCTAACCCGGATCCTGAGTTCACCAGCCACACGGCGGCACCCGCAGCTTCAGGGTGGACTCAACTGTGAGCACCTGGCTGGCAGAGAACGCCTCTTGTGGGCGCTCACAGAGGCGCCCGTCCCCTCGCCCCCGCTCAGCCCCCAGGACCAGGCACACTCACGGCTGCGTTTGTCCACGTGCATGGCCGTTCCCACTCCCCCACCGCCCCAGTAATGTACACACGGCCTCCCAGGAAACTGCAAAAAATCAGTTAATATAACATTATGGCTGAGAATTTAAATACACAGGAGTCAGGCAACGCAGACTTACAGTTCCCCAAGCAACTGTAAAAACTGCACAAGCAATTCAGGAGTGAGGGCTGGGAATGGATTTAAGGCCTTCTCGTTCAGAGGCAGACCCGGGGGCTGCTGTGCCCTGACCTGAAGGTGATGGACACAGGCTTCAGACAGATGGTTCTTCAGGGCACAAGGGAGCACCGGGCACCGGGGACATGCAACTCAGGCCACGTGGCTCACTGGACACGGCCCCTTTGGGGATGAAGGGAGGCACCAGCAGGGGCTGAAAGGAAGACGCCACGGTCCTATGAGCTGGGCTCCCCATCTCCCCCATCTCTGATGCACCCGCATCCCCCGCCCCGGCTTCTAAGACCAGCTCACTCTAAGTCAGGATTCAGGACCCACATGCAGCCTGACACTCTCGTCCTCTCTGTCTGCAGAGGCAAGTGCCCCAGGGCAGCTTCCCAGGCCTCCTGTGCCCTCTTCAGCAAAACAGATCCCTGCCTGTAATGACTGACTCAAGAAAACAGGCTCTGGGGCCCTGCTGGGTTTACATCCCAGCCCCCTACTTCGGAGCCTGTGACCGTGGGCAAGCGGCTGGCTCTGTGTACCTGCTACCTCATGTAAATGGGGCACTAATACCTGCCTCACAGGACTGGGACAACTGGATGAATTCACACACATAAAATATTCAGAACAATGGCCAGCATGTAGCAAGTGCTCGGTAATATAAGCAATTATTATTGCTATCTTATCGTTTTCCTTTCCAATTCAAAAAGAATCTGAGGAATTGCAAAACACAGACAGCGGCACCGAAGTGAGGGAAATGGAGTAAAGAATTCATTCATCCACTTAGTGAAGACTGATTGAGTGCAGCCACTATGGAAAACTGTGGAGGTTCCTCAGAAAACTAAAAATAGAATTACCATATGATCCAGCAATCCCACTCCTGGGCATATACCTGGACACAACTATAATTCAAAAAGATACATGCGCCCCTATGTTCACAGCAGCACTATTCACAATAGCCAAGACATGGAAACAACCTAAATGTCCATCGACAGATGAATGCATAAAGAAGATGTGGTACGTACATACAGTGGAATACTACTCAGCCATAGAAAAAGAATGAAATAATGCCATTTGCAGCAACGTGGATGCAACTAGAGATTATCATACTAGGTGAAGTAGGTCAGAAACAGAAAGACAAATACCATATGATATCACTTACATGTGGAATCTAAAATATGGCACAAATGAACCTATCTACAAAACAGAAACAGACTCACAGACATAGAGAAGAGACTTGTGGTTGCCAAGAGGGAGAGGGGTAGGGAGAGGGATGGACCAGGAGTTCGGGATTAGCAGATGTAAACTGTTATATATAGGATGGATTAAACAACAAGGTCCTACTGGATAGCACAGGGAACTATATACAATATCCTGGGATTAAACCGTAAAGGAAATGTATATAAAGAAAAGAACGTCTCTATGTGTGTAACTGAGTCACTCTGCTGTACAGCAGAGATTGGCACAGCATTGTAAACCAACTCTACTTCAAAAAAAAAAAAAAAAAAGAAGACTGATTGAGGGCTAAGTGTGTGTCGGGCCACATTCTGGGCACTGAGGGGCAGCTGTGAACACTCGGAAGATAAACGAGATGACCCTGGGGGAAGTGAGTCCCAACACCAGAGGCTGCTGCAGATCTGGCTCGGGCGTCCCAGCAGCCTTCACACAGAGGGAGGAAGAGGGGCGCTGGAAGACATCAGAGCTTCAGCAAGCCGTGTGCGTGATCACGACATCAAACGTCAGCAGGGAGGGTCCAGGGTCTCCCTGGGGAGGACGCGGGGAGGGATTTCCAGTGGAAGACACAGGAAAGGCTGGGGAGAGGTAAGGACGGACATTCATTCCTTCACTGGAGAAGCATTCATTCAGCACAGAGCATGTGGGGCAGCAGAAAGATTCCTAATATGTTAGTGTGGAGTGAATGAATGAATGGGTGAATAAATGAATGGGTGAACGAATGAGTGAATGCAGGTGAATGAGTCCAGGTTCGGATCACTCATCCAGCTCAGTTTTCTCTGGCCTCTAGTTCAGAGGCTGAGGCCCCCACTGGACAACCCAACCAAGGACATTTGAGTTCCAGGACCCAAGTACGGGAGCGTCATGGAAGGCTGGGGTGGCAGCCCCTCCCACAGCCAGGAGAGGAGGGGGCCAGCACACAGCGGGCCACTCAGACAAGAGCCGCTGGGTTCTGAGGACGCTTGGTCAGTCAGGGGTGACCTGAGGAGGTGACAGCTGAGCTGAACCATGCACAGATCGGGAGTGAGAGCCTTCCAGGCAGGGGATCCTGCGAGCACAAAGACCAAAGGCAGGGACAAGCCCGACAGGACGGAGAAACAGGAGAGAGGCAGGTGAGGTGAGCAGGGCGCGAGACCAGCACCAGGTCTCCTGCTCCAGCCGACCGGCCAAGGGCAGCCACGTTTTCTTCGTTGAGGCAGGAACGCGGGCGAAGCTGAAAAACAGCGGGCACCATGGTTCAGAGCACAGACCCTGGAGCCAGGGTCTGGGTTTAAATCCAGCTCTGAGCCTCGGTTTCCTCATCTGTAAAATGGGGATGAGAACTGTACCAACTTCAGGAGGCTGGCGTGAGGACTGAGTCAATGTGCTCCAGAGCAGACGCTGCGGGAGGTGCTGTTATTATTATTATTATATGAAGGGGCAGGGACCAAGGGAAATGAGGACATAGGAGGGAGGAGGACAAATTAGCCAGCAACAATAACAAGTAAACATTCATTCATTTCACTAGGCCTGATAAGGAGCTGAGAAAAATGGAAGCTGGGAGACATTAGTGATAACAGAAAATAATCTACAATTGAGAAAATAATCACCATTTGTTCTGAATTGTATGGTTTGCTAATGTCCTTTCACAGCCATTGGCTTGTGTGGTCTCCCGGCCACCCAGAGAATACTATCGTCCCCATTTTTCAGGTGAGGACACCAAGGTCTAGAGAGGCCAAAAGGCTGGTTCAAGGTCACCAGCATGTCTGTGGACGAGGTGAGACCAGAAGAATCCCAGCCTGGTCCTTTGCCCCACGCTCTGCACAGGGCTGGGCGCAGGAACAACTGCTGAATGAATGAGTGAATGAATGAATGAACAATGTCAAGCAAACACGAATCAGATCTCACACTGGCAGGCCCTGTTCCAGGCACTTCTCCCAGCTTTCAGGCCTCTCAGCTGGCCCTCCCTGACCAGAGTTCTGCTGCTTCTTCCCACCGGGCACAAGGACACCTCAACAAAGCCACCAGAAGGTACCAGGGACAGTATCCCCCATCACTGGGTTCCCCTGGCTGTTCCGGGGACACGACCAGGCAACGGGATGTTCTTCCCCCAGGAGCCCAGGAGAGCAGCAGCCACTCCCGGGCTGGCCTTGGGAGGGAAAAAGGCCCCCAAGGTGTCCCCTCCTGCCTACTGGCCTCTCGTCAAACTCCTCTCTCTCACCTCACCAAACGGGGCCCCTGGGGCCAGGCTGCCTGCCTGTCCCAGCAACACCACTGTTTCCTACCCAGCAAACCCTGCCTCCCCTCCCTGGGCACCACCAAGAGACGAGACAGGGGCTGGCACTAGCTTGACCATTCGTGGCAGCAAGTCACGCTGGCTGGGCTGGGGGGTGCCAAAGGGGGCCTCAAGATTTCATGCAGCTCTGCTGGTGTTTGTGCAGCGCCACGGGCCTGGGCATTGCGCCAGGAGTCTTGGGTGGGCAGGACACCACGGTCTTGCCCTCAGGGAGTTCAGACTCCAGACCAGGGTCAAAGCTGGGCACGAGTGACCTCAGCGAGGGCTTGCACCAGAGGAAAGGGCCTCAAAGCTAGAAGGACCGAGAACGTTCACCTGCCAGGGCTTCGAGGAGAAGCTGTGGCGGAGCCGAGACAGCCTTGAACAGAGAGAGAAGAGGGCACTCCTGGCAGAAGGGACGGCAGGAGCCCAGGCCGGAGTCTGACGGCGTGTGGTGTGCTGGGAAGTGGAGGCCGTGGGGTGCAGGGTGCCATGTTCAGAGCCCGAATTCTGCCACTTACTGCCTGGGGGGAACTGTGCACCTCTGTAGGCTTCGGTCTCTCAGGTTGAAAGTGGCGATCAGGAGTCCTACCTCGCAGGGTTCCTGGGGTCAGAGGCACAGAAAGGCCAGGGGCTGTTACTGCCGTCCTCGAGGAGATTAGGCCGCTTGGTGCCTGGTTGGTGATGCCACAGGACGCCTGTCGTAGTGCACCACCCAGACTCCCTTTAGCGCCAATGTGAGGGCTTCCCCAGCTGCCAGGGATGTTGGTTGCCAGGGACTCACAGCCATGTCCCTCATTAGAAGGGAGGCCCCCACAACGAGGCATGCCCTCTCCCTGGGGACAGCTGCACCAGTGATCAGTCAATGCAGCCCTGCAGGACCACCCCGGCTCTGGAGTGTGCATGGGGTCCTGAGGTCTCTGTTGTGACTGCATCGCAGCCCAAATGCATCCCATGCCCCCAACAAGCACTGTTGCAAGAGCGCTCCCCGGTAAGCCTCCCGCGCGGATACCCTGGAGTCTGCTTCTGGTGAAGCCAAACCGTGACAACATCCCCTCCCACCTCACCGGGGCCCAAGGCCACGCAGCCAATTCCCAGCAGACGTGAAACACGGCACCTTTGCCACAGGTTATTCTGCAGCCTCACTTGGGACAGACCTCGCGACGCACATCAAACGCACCGCTCCCAGTTGGGATGTGTGCTGATGCCCTGCTGGCCAATGCCAGGTTCTGGGTGAGGAGAGGGGACATCACCGAGAGCACCCCCAGCACAGTGCGGTGAAGGAGCAGTGGATTCAGGGCCTCATGGAGCAGGCAGCATCCTCAGCTGGGCTGCCCCAGGCCAGCACTTCACCCCTGTGGGCCCCAGTTTCCTCATCTGTGAGACCACCACTGTGGTCGGGACCAAGCTTTTAAGTTGGCAGAGAACTACCACATTCACCCTCTCCGGTGGCTTTACCAGACCTTGTCAACCTTGCTCACCTTCCTCAGAGGAGCCCTGAGAAAGCACGTGACTTGCCCAACATCACACAGCCAGGGGACCCCAGAACTGCAGCTCCGGGCACAGCCGGCCCTGTTCTACTAGTGGCCACTCAGCCATTCAGTCCGTCCTTTAACGAGCACTTACCAAGCGTCTTTTCTGGTGAGGAAAGTGCACACCTTTCTCCACTGCCTGAAACGAATCCCCGTGGCCTCATATCAGGAAGGGGAAAGAAATTAATGTGTATTAAATGACTACTGTACGCCAGGCATGTCCCCAAGGGACTCAAACCCTCATGACAGCTGCATGAGGCAAGTGGCACTATCTCAACTTAGCGGGGAGGGGCGGAGGGACAGAGCGGTCACAGAGCCAAGCCAGGGTTCACCCCACATCTGCCTCCAGGGTCGGCACTGCTGCGGTGGGGCCGCAGGGAAGCTGGGGGCACAGCGAATGAGAACACTGCTGGACGCAACCTCTCCTGACGTCTCCAGGTACAGAGACGCCTTGTGCCGAAGGAACAGAAGTGGGGAGTGGTGGGCACCTGCCACGGCCCTCCGAAGACCCATCCCGAGGGAGGGAACCTCTGACCTTGGCCATGAACTCATCCTTTCCCAACCTGCCAATGACACGGAAGCCAAAGGCGGGGGGCACAGGCCTCCCCACCAACCTTCAGAGGGTGAGTGGGAATCCTGGGAAATGGGGGAGGGAGGAGGGCTCGCTCATTTCCTGGGTGGTACCTTCAAGGCTGGGGTGAGGGCACCTCACACAGGCATTTCACACACCTTCCCATACGGAGTCCTCACATCTAGGCTTTGATGGGGGCAGTGAGCCCATGTTATAGATGGGGAAACAGAGGTACTCTCCTTACCCAAGAAAACACACAGGGCTTCCCTGGTCACGCAGTGGTTAAGAATCCACCTGCCGATGCAAGGGACATGGGTTCGAGCCCTGGTTGGAGAAGATCCTACATGCCGCAGAGCAACTAAGCCCGTGCGCCACAACTACTGAGCCCGCACGCCACAACTACTGAAGCCAGCGCGCCTAGAGCCCGTGCTCCGCAACAAGAGAAGCCACTGCAGTGAGAAGCCCGCGCACTACAACGAAGAGTAGCCCCCGCTCGCTGCAGCCAGAGAAAGTCCGCGCGCAGCAACAAAGACCCAACACAGCCAAATAAAAATAAAAATAAAATAAATTTATTTTAAAAAAACCAAAACAAAATGAAAACACACTGAGGAAATGGCGGAGCTGGGCCACGAACCCTGAGATTTCCAGGCTTGGAGCTATGAAGATTCCCTGGATCCACAGAATCTAAAGGTGCATGTGTGACATCTGATTTGATCACTCCTCAGCCTAAACCAACCCCCTGGGGGTCCTGCTCCATAAGGCACCACATCCCTGCCCCTAGATCTTCTTGTTCCTGCCACACATGCCTTTCACGTCCTTGGATATATGGCACTGCCTACCACAGGGCCTTTGCACAGGATTTCCCTCAGCTTGACACACTGGCCCCTGCTTCTACCCATTTAATTCCTATCTCTCCCATCATAGCTCTGGGCCCCCTGCTCCAGGAAGCCTCCCTGATCTCCCTCAGTCCTTGCAGCCCTTGTCTCTGCTGCAGTGTTCTCTTTGTAGCTGAGAGCATCTAACCTGCCATTACTGTTGTTGGGTCATGCTCTATCTTCTCTTAGATTAGAGGATGAACTAATGCATCCTCTCCACCCACCCTCCCTGGCCTGGCCTGGAGAGGTTGTGAGCTGCTCTCTCCGCAGTAAGACCACATCTCCGCACCTCTCTGCCTGCTCTGCCCACCTGTTCCCTCCAGCCAGGCTGAAGAACCCGCCTGCAGAGCCCATCTCTCCAGAACCTGGTAATTTGCTGATAAACAGCAAATTACCAAGGTATCCTGAAGCCCTGGCCTCCCTGAGGGGTGACGTGGAGGGCTTCTGAGACAGAACAGGTGCTTTCAGGATCCAGGTGCCTGATGCCCTGCAGTCCAGCCCTCACCAAGGGTGTGTGTGGAGGCAACTCGGTCCCAAGACCCCAGGAGCACTCAACCCACAGGGCTCAGGCCCGTTCTCAAGCACAGCTCCCGTGCTACAACCCACCCTGAGCCTGATCACCTGTCCAGCCCCCTTACTCACCCCCGGTCTTTTGGTTACAAGCCCAGTCCTTAGCTTCAGACTGCCCAGGATGAAACCCAGCTTACCCCCTGGCTGTGTGACCCTGGGCAAGTCACTTAACCTCTCTGGGCCTGTTTCCTCATGTGTAAAATGGGGAGAGGGACCCTACTCCCTTACCTGGCTGTGGGCTGGGGTCAAGGGTATGATATATGTGAAACGCTTAACGTGGGCCCAGCACATGGCAAGGGCCTGACACACCTCTGGGAGCATCACTGTTCATTCTCGCTGAATTCATTTGCTGTGCCCTGTTCGAGAACCCGGAGGAAGCACCTGACACGGGCCTCAGCCAGGGAAGGGCAGAGCAGGTGGGAGACAGAACACGAGCACAGGCTCGGGGACAAGGAATCACTAGTTTTCCGGTGCTCTTTGCCAGCCCACGCCTCCCTGCCCACCGTTCGTGAGGCCTGAGACGCCTGTAGCACTTGACCTCCAGCCCAGGGAAAGCTGGGGTCCGCTCCGTCCACACCTGCATCCCACCAGCCACCCCCCACCCTGGGCTCACTCCACATCCCCCCTTTGGCAGCCTCACCTCCCTCCATCTCTCTCTGAGCCAGTGCAGAAAGCTGGTGGGGTCTTCCAGAGGCGAGAGGCAGGTGAATCTCATAAACTAGTTCTCTTCCAGAGCCACCACCTCCCCAGACAGGCAGCAGCAATGGCAGCAGTCACACCACGCAGCAGTGATAAGGAGGGAGCAGAGTGGTGGGAATTCCTCCCTCCCTGCAGTGAGGCCATAAACCCGTCCTTCATCCCAGCTCTCAGGCTGCCAAGGGTTGCTCACGTCTGCCCTGCAGTGGAGGTGAGGGCCTGTCAAGCCTGGCACACACCTGCTCCGAGAGTGGCACACACAGGACAGATGGCCTCGCAGGACCCAGGGCCCCACACTCCCCTCTCCAGGAGGAAGAGGCTGAACAAGGAGAGCAGAACAAGGAGAGCAAGGGGGCTAAGTAAGGAGAGGAACGGGGGAGGGGGCTGGGAGGCCATAAATGCTGGGCCAGAACGTGGGCTTCATGCTGTGGCAGCAGGGAGCCATGGACAGTATGGGGGGCAGACAGTGTCAGGACAGAAAGTGGGGACAGGATGGGCACAGCGGACACATGCTGGAAAGCCACCCAGGAGACTACTGCAGGGATACAGGAGGGTAGAGATAAGGCCTGGCTGTAGATGCCAGCAGAGAAAACTGGGAAGCAGCCGAGGGCTGGCCATGGGGAGGCCAGTACCCTCCCCCACTCACACCATTCCCCCAGCCTTCCCTGATCCAAGGTCCAAGCCAAGCCCTCAGCAAAGGGTGGCCTCAAGCTGCTTGGAAGAGCTCCATGGGTGGTAGAGAAAGTGTGGGCTCAGGAGACACTAGGTGCATACAGGGCCTGGCCCAGAGTAGCAGGAGACCCACTCACCGTTCAGTTGAGGCCCCAGGCTGCCTGCTGGTCCATCTCCCTGCCCTCCTCTGCTGTGCAAGGCTTAACCCTGAACAGGGTCCCAAGCCCCAGCTCAGCCCCCTCCTCATCTGAGTGCCCATGTGGACTCTAACCCACACTGAGCTGGCAAATCCTGGTCCGGGGCCTCTCAGGGGGGCCCCAAGTAGACCTGAGTCTACAGAGGCCTGCAGGGTAACACACTCCCATGCTGTGGGCCTCAGTTACCCCATATGCAGCACAGGACCATGATCCTTCCTTCCAGGGCTGTCAGAAAGATTAAATGAAAGGTGAACTTGCCCAGCACAGGGCATGAACTAAGTCCTTTCCCCTGGGAAGCACTGACACCCTCAGCATGTTTCCAGATGACTCACATTCCTCCCCAGCACCACACTCTCTCCCTTCTACCTCAGGGCCTTTGCACATGCTATTCCTCTGCCTGGAACACTCTTCCCTGTGTCGCTCTCTCCTCTGGTTGTTCCGGGCTCAGTTGCCACCTCCTCCGGGAAGGCCTCCCTGGCTCCCCAGATGAGGTCCAGGTCCCATGAGTCTCTCCCACTAGAATGCAAACTCCATGAAGGCAGGATGGTGATTGGCTTGCCCACGGATGTGTGTTCTCATAAATATTTGTTGAATGAATGAATGAGACACAAGGACAACCGTCCAGATCTTCAGTGACAACACAGGGCCACAGGGGTGATGGGGACTGTCTTTTTAAAAATATTTATTTATTTTGGTTGCACCAGGTTTTAGTAGCAGCAGGTGGGCTCCTTAGTTGCACCTCGCAGGCTCCTTAGTTGCAGCATGTGAACTCTTAGTTGCGGCATGCATGTGGGATCTAGCTCCCTGACCAGGGATCGAACCCGGGCCCCCTGCATTCCGAGCGTGGAGTCTTATCCACTGCGCCACCAGGGAAGTCCCACGGGGCCTGTCTTGAGGGCTGTGGGTACCTGTCGAGGCCTCTGACTCAGCCTGCAGGGTCTGAGAAGAATTCCCAGAGGACGTGACTCATCAGTCTGAACTCTCGATACTTAAAGCTGCAAGGAACACCCACTTCACAGATGGGGAAACTGAGGTCTAGAGTCAGGGGGCTGCCCTCTAAGTGTCCTGAGAAGCTGCCCTGCTCCAAAAATCAACTGTCCAAGGCTCTGACAGTCCCCCACCCCTGGGTGGTCCATCCCACCCGCCCTGGGACTGCTCCACAGCCCGCCCAGGGCCACTGCCTCCTCTCCTGGTCACCTCGGTGGCAGGGCCACTCGGGGCTCGCGTGGCGCTGGGCTTGCGTTTGCACGGCTGAGTTGGGCAGCTGGCAGCAGCGCAGCTCCGAACCAGCTGTTTGGATGACAAACTGCGTTCAAGCTTCATTAGGGTAATCACGGGCTCCCCTCCTGGCAGCGCCGCGGAGCGCGACTGTCAACCTGAACTAATCAAAGCTGGCCCCAGGACACCCGCCCGCCTGGCTGACAAGCCGCTCAGCCGCTGCGCCACCTCGCGCTGCACACCTCCCACACGGCTCCCAGCCGAGGCCCGGTCCGGCGGGCCCTGGAGAAGGCCAGCCTCACAGAGACCTACCCTATGCTCCCCAAGATCTTGCGAACCTCAGAGGCCCCATCAGGGTGGGACAACTGTGACGGTCACTCCCATTTCTTACAGCTGGGGAAACTGAGCTCATGAAGGGAAGCCACCCAGCTGTAAGGGGGTGCAGCCACGCTCAGACCCAGGCCCCCATCACTCTTGTTCCCACTGCCTCCCATGCCCAGCCAACCCTACTTTTTCCTTCCCTTCCAGGCCTAGCAGGCCAAGCCTGGAGCTCAGAGGGTGGGTTGGCCACATGGACTTGAAAAGCCCCTTGATGGCCCTGAGCCTTGAGCCCTGAGCCCCAGGAGGGCCATCACAGGCTCTGGTGACACAGGTGTGGAAGGCACCCCGCCAAGCGCTGGGGCCAGCACTTGAGCAGGCATTGCTGTCTGGGGCAGAATCTGTCCTCTAGCCTGCAATCACCTCCCTGCTCAGCTGGGCTGCCCCTGGGCATCTGCCAACCAAAGCCAGCCCATCTGCCCTACAGCCTCAAAATCAGGACGTGGCTGTCAGGGCTTCACCTGACAACAGGGGAAACTGAGCCCCACAGAGGCAGTAACAGAGATGATGGAGTGTAGCGGAAAGAGTATGGGCTTTGGAGGCAGATGGATATTCATTCATTCATTCATCCACCCATTCACTCATTCAACAAATACTAGCTAAGAGGCTGCAGCATGGCAGGCACTCCGTACCTGCTGAATGAACAGATGATGAGAAGGATAGGTGAATGAATCAATGAATGGCGCCGGGGACGCAGCTGTGAACCCAACAGACACCATCCCTGCCTCCTGGAGTTTACTGTCTAGTGGGGGAAGCAGGTGCTTAACAGACAATTAATTACAAACGACATGGGCAGCGAAGAAAAAGCTGAACTAGCCTCGTGACATCCAGCAGGAGGGCCCAGCCTGGTCAGGGGAAGTCCAGGCAGGCAAGCTGGAGGAGGTGACGCTCCAGGTGGCCACTGGAAGGAAGCTGAGGGTGGACAGGAGGAAGGAACAGCATGTGAAAAGGCCCTGAGATAGGAAGGAGCTTAGGGTTTTTGAGGACGAAAGGCCCACCCATCTATGAGCCTGGGGAGCAGTGACAGGGGCAGGAGCTGACACGAGCAAGGCCTGGGGGAGGATTTGGGTCTTTCTTCCAAGGGTGATGCGAGCCACCGGAGGGCTGTGAGCAGGAGTGTTCCCCCGGTGCCGTGGGCAGAGTCACTGGGAGGGTTCAAATCCCAGTTCTGCCAACTTCTGCTAGATCAACAGCACGGACAACTCGCCCAGACGTCACGCTGAACCAAAGAGGCAGACACCAGAGGGGGGCACACCGTGCGATTATGTCTATGTGAAGAGCAGAGACGGACAAAGCCAGCCTCTACGGTTAACGCCAGGTGGGCGACTGTCGGTGGCAGGTGAACGATGACTGGAAGGGGTGCGAAGGAGCCTCCTGGGGTGCTGGGAAACTTCTAGGTCTGGACCTGGATGGGGGTTACAAGGCTACACGTGTATGTGAAAATCTATCCCTCTGTACACCTAGACTGGTGCACTTTCCTGTATTAAGTTATGCCTCCAAAAACAAAGTAAATAAGAACAAATCCTGGCTCTGCCGCTCTGCCTCTCTCAGTCTGTTTCTGCCTCTGTGACACAGGGACAGTGACAGGACCTGCCTCGCTGCACAGAGGGTTGAAGAGGATGGTGTGTACCTCGGCTGTGCTTAAGCCTGGCAAGCCGACAGCCAGTGCACCGAGAACGCAGGGCACGCCCAAGCAGAGACACATCAGGCTTCCCCTACACCTTGGCCCTCTGAGGGCCTCAGTTTCCCCATCTGCAAGGGGCCAGTATCTCCATCTGGCTCAGGGGCAACAGAGAAAAAGGAGTAAAAACCCTCATACCCAGGCACCTTTGAGTCCCCCTCCTCCCAGCCACAAGCCTAAGAATAATTCAGAGGGTGGCACCCATGGTTCTCAGGCGTCTCTGCCAGCTCTGCACACAGTAGGTACTGAACCAGCAACCTAGTACCCAAGGCCACACACAGCAGGACTGAGGCCAAGCCCAGGCCTCCAGTTACCCACCCTTACAGGCACAGAGTAGGCCCTTTCTGGGCACCTACTTTCAACGTGCCAGGCCCAGCCCGGGGCCTCCCCTCCAGCAGGAACGCCAGCCCACCATGGTGGCCCCTCCAGGGCCCACTAGGATTCAGGACAATGGGCACGGGGGCAGTGGGAACCCAGGCTGAGGGGCGGGCCCCTGCCTGGAGCTGGAGCTTAGGACAGACTCCTGTGGAATGGGCTCTCTGAGGCCCTGAACAAGGCTGATTCAATGTAACATCACCCTTGACACCAGAGGGGCCTCTGGAGGTAGGGAGAGGCCTGGCTCCCTGTCTGGAGTTTGAACGTCTCACTGGTCCCCCAGAGACCTTGGGCAGCCTTGGGAAATCAGATGGTGTCATTGCCAACTTTCCTGCGGGCTCAGCTATCCTCAGGGCCCTTTTAGTATCATTTTCTCATGAGTCTGCCAACAACCGAGGATGGGTCATAGGGTTCAGGATCACCTTCAGCTCCATTTCTCAGAGGAGGAAACTGAGGCTTGGAGAGGTGTGGTGTTCCAGGACTATCCGGGTGCCCAAGATCCCAGTGGGCAGCCTACCAGGCACAGTCCAAGCTCCCAGAAGGGGAAGCCAGTGTAGTTTGTGCCCTGTCTTCCCCGCCACCTGGGGGCTGCTCACTCATGGCTATTTCATTCAGTCAGGCAGTCAGTCAACAAACACCAACAAAGAACCCACTGTGTGTCACAGACACTGTTCTAGGAGCTGGAGGTAGAATGCTGAGCAAAGCTGCTGCAACACAGATTCCAAATTAACAACAGCTCTGTCTGTTACTCACTCGGCAAATGCCAAGAATAAGCACAGTGGTAAGGGCAATACACCCAGTACCTGTCCTGTGCCAAGTGCTGCACTAAATATTATCTAATTTAATCCACAGCCTCATGAAGGAGGCGGCATTGTCATGCCCATTCTACAGATGAGGATGCGGAGGCTCAAATTCAGTGACTGCCTAAGGCTGGTCTCACAGCCTCTAAGGGGAGCAAGCATCTAATCCCGGGCTTGCAGGCTCCTCATTCCTGTCTGTCTGTCAAGCCCTTCACAGGCATTATCTCACAGGAGTCCATGCCCGTGCTCACACTCAGGCCCTGGCTGGGTGCACAACCCAGCTGCACGCTCCCAGACCCACCACACACCACCCCTGACCCCGGGAACCCTACGGAAATCAGCTTAGCCCCAGTGAAGACCACGGCTCTGCGCTGGCTCCCATGAAGCATGTGGAGTAAGGGAGACACAGAAAAGCAGAGAGCCCCGCCTGGAATGCTCTCCCCCTACACCTCCCATGGCTGGCCACTTCTCTTCCCTGAGGTCTCGGATAAAAGCCTCCCTGACCACTCTGCCTCCATTAGTGCCCTCCCCCGCCCCCCACACAGCCTCCCCAGCATCCCTCAGCTCTCCTACATAGCTCTGCCCACAATCTGGCACCAGACATGTTTTAGCTTGTTTACTAGGTGACTCTCTTTCCTGCCATATTGTGAGGGTGGGGACCTGGTCTGTTTTGTTCACAAGTGCATCACTCCCCACACCTCACCCCTCAACGCAGTATCTTGTGCATAGTAGGGCCTCAATATCCTTATTAAGTGAATCAATTTGCTGAATAAATGTTGCAGAGGGAAAAGCCCAGGGGTTGTGAGAACACAGCAGGGGCATGTTACCCCCGATCTGAGTGGGGGGAGGAGGGAATGGGGAAGTGTTTCGGGCAGAAGGCATAGCAAAGGCAAGAGCCTGACGGCAAGAAAGAGCTGGGCTCTGGAGATCTCCAGGCGCACTCACTGAGCGTGAGAGGAACAGCGTGTGAGACGGGGAGGCCATCAGGGTCCCGGAGAGGGTGCCAGGGGGCTCTTTGCAGGGCTCCAGCTCTGGGGCAGGGGTCTCCCACCACCCAGATCACGTACCAGCCCTGCCTAGGCCAGCCTGACACCCCAGCCCACAGGCACCAGGAGCACAGTCCTGGGCGCCCGCCTCTGGGTCAGGAAGCCGTCGACCACCCGTGCAGGCTGCAGCCTGTGGCCCCGTTACCATGGCCTCCTCCAGCAGAGCAAACGAGTTGGCACTAAGAGACAGAGCAGCTCGGGTGAGCTTCTCACTGCAGAGGGTGGCACAGCTATGGACAGCAGGCTACGTCACTCATGTGTTGCAGCCAGGACCTACGGGAGGCGGGCAGGTGGTGGTGGCAGTGGTGGCAGCAAGAACTGGCTGTGTTCAGGCCAGCAGACAGCTCTCACATCCCATACCAGCACACCCTGGCACGGCGGGGTGGTCACGTGCGAAAAGCCACTCCAGACGCCCTCCCTCTCTCCAGGCCCAGGCCAGGCCTTGGCGCCCACCTCCCCTCCCCTCGGATAACTTCAGCTTTAACCACCACCAGCTCTAGCTGCCCCTGGACCCCTTCACCTAGATGTTCCCCAACTCAGTCCTGCTCCAGGCATCTCATCTCCACAAATCTCCACCCCTGCCCCCAGGTATTCAGCCCAGAAACTGGTGCCTTCTCCTGGCCTCCTCTCTCCCACATCCTCAAACCACATGGACTCTCTCACCTCCAGCCCCGCTGCCATCTCCCTCCTTCCTCTGTCTCTGCCTCCAGCCCTGCTCCTGAGACCCTCTAAAGATTCCCAATCACAGGGAGAATAAAGCCCAAGCCCCTTCCTTTCTGCCCCTTGAAAGGCCAAACTCAGACCCGCCACAGGGCCTTTGCACCTGCCTCTGCCTGGGATGCTCTTCCCCCTGATCTCCCCATGACTGGCCCTCCTCGTCCTTCAGGTCTCAGCTCAAATGTCTCTTCTTAGAGAGGCCTCCCCCAGAGCACCCTGGCCAATGGTACCCACACTCCAGTCACCATCACTTCACTCTTTCACATTCTCATGTACCTACTTCCTGGCTCACTGTCTGTCTCCCCATCAGCCTGGGAGGTGCTTGACTCCGTGGCTGTGTCTGAATGGTCACTTGCTGTGTCCTCAGAGCCTGGCATATAGCAGGTACTCCATACCTCTGTTCAACAAATTAGTCCATCAGCTGTCAGTCTCCATGGTACAGCTGGACCTAACCACATCAGGGGATCCCGGGACCCTCTGGATGCTGCAGCCTCGTGTCCAAGGCCGCGGTGATCTGGCCTTTGCCTAATTCTCTAGCCTTGACTCTGGGGTTCCTCCTCTCACTCTGATTCCCAGACTCACACTGTGCCAGGATGCACTCCCTGACCCTTCTCTGCCAGCAAAGTCCTACTTATCCTCTCCACAGCACCTTCTCTGACCTGCCCAAGCCCATGCCTCCTGCTCCTGATGTCTCCTCCACAGTCCTCAGCACCTTCAGTCCACACCCCTCCTCATTCACTGCCTCGCATCAGCTTCCATCCCTCACCTCCTTTTCTGTCCTTTGTGCTTACAAGCCCTGGTGCCACAGGCAGTACTTAGCGTCCCCCACATCCTGCACTTTCACATCTCCAAGCCTTTGACCCCTGCTGTTCCCTCGGCCTAAGTGCTCTTCTCTGCTGCACAAACTCCTACTCATCCTTCAAGACCCAACTCAAAATGTCACCTCTTTTGTAAAATCCTGCCTGTTTTTTCCCATCCATCAGGATTCTTTTGGTTGTAAGAGAAAGAAATCAACTCAAGAGAGCTTGAGCCAAAAAGGGGACACGTCTATTTATGTAACTGAAAACTCCAGGGGTGGTTTCAGGCATAGCTGAATCCAGAGGCCCAAATGAAGTAATATATACTTTCATCTCAGCTTTCCTTCCCTCCATGTGATGACCTTATTGGAGAGTCCCCACCCTAGATATGGTCATGCAAGAGGGCAGCCAGAGGTCCCGTATGCACACCCTCTGGGTTCAGCAACCGTAACCAAATCAATCTCCCCCACAGGCTCTAAGTCAAAGTTCCAGGAAAGCCTCTGATAGGCTCAGATGGGCCATATGCTCATTTCTCAACCAATCATCGTGACCAGGAGGATGGGGTGTTGGGCTCACCCTGGGCGATGGAAGGCTGTGGGTCCCAGGACCTGTGGGTGCCATGAAGACCAGCCTCTCAGGCCCCGGTCCCACTCTGGACACACCTCCCCCTCAGTCTCCATGCATCCCTGTGCTGTGGGTTCTGTCTACCCAGCCAGGGCCCTGGATGCTCACAGCTTCGCAGGACAAGGAATCCTATCTCCCTCACAGCTGGTTCCCTGCTGCCTACTCAGTGACAGCCCCAGAGGGCAGCCTGAGAAACTTTTTGCCTGAGTGGACGGAGGTCTGCTGCACAGAGGAGTCTACACGTGCCGGGTGTGTAATAATGGGTTAACCGTCACCCCTGGCAGGCAGCAGATCTGCATTTTCACGGAGGCCTCAGGGGGACACAAAGCTTTAAATGGCAATGCAGAAGGTCTGAAGGGGGGTGCCCACAGTGGGGGTGGCGGGGGTGCCCTGCGGAGCCCAGTCCCAGCAGCCCAGCCTGCGGCGGCCACTCGGCCAATCCCGAAGAGCTCGCTAAGGGGCTGCGAGTGGAAGGGCTGGGAAAATAATTACCGAGGAGGCCCGGGAGGGAGGCGGGGAGGCTGGAGAGAGGCTTAATGAAACTGCTAACGCGTTAGTGATTCCTGCCTGCTTGGGAAGGCGGAGGCAGACAGCCATGTTGCCAGCTCCCGCGACTGAGTCTGCCAGGCGGGACGGGCTGGGCACGGCGAGGCGGCAACAATAGGCACCTCTTCATCATCTGCCTCTCAACATGCGACTTTCAAAGGGCAATCTTAATATACTGAAGTCGGATGACAGTATATTTCAACACATCTCATATGACATCGGGCTGGAGCCCATGCAGATCCATTACAAACAGAATGGCTAAAATTCTGATTAAACACAGCATCACAGAGATCTAAGGACCACGGTGAGCAGGGTGCCTGCTCCCATTTTCCAGACAGGAAATGAGGGCCCCAGGAGGTCATCCACCTCTGGGGAAACAGGGTCATTCCAAGAAAGCATCCAGCCCTTTTAGCCCTCCTGTGAGCAGCCCCTTTGCCCAGACCCCACATGGCTTTTCATTCTCAGAAGAGCTCTATGACGCAGGCAGATGCCACAGCTCCCCTTAACAGATGTGTCCAAGAGTCTTGCCCAAAGTCACAATGCAAGGCCAAGAGGGCAGAGCACCACCCCAGGCTCAGGCTCTCGGTCCAGCGCTCCATCCTCCGCACTAGGTGGGCGCTTATTTAGCAATGCAATCTGCCCTGTGGTTTTCAGTTTACATCTCATTTCAGCTCCAGGTGAGAAAACGCAGGCACAGAGAGGTTAAGTGATGTGCCCAAGTCCTCACAGCTGGTTGGCTACAGAGCAAAGACTCAGAGCTGGGGGTTTTGGCTCCAAAACCATCTGCTTCTTGTTCAAACATTCCACGGTACACAGTGGGTACCTGGTACCCCCTGGGCAGTTGACAGAGAGATTTGGGGCCGCAGAGAAGCCCACACTCCACTTAATCAGGGTTCTCTGGGGAGCAAACAGAAGCTGGGGCAGTTGCCTAAGGCAGAAATGACCACACAACCGCACTCAGTGCGCTCCACTCTGAGCCAGGCGTGCGCCCAGCACACAGCAAAGTGCTATCCCCACTGTACAGATGAGGAAACTGAGGCTTGGAGAAGTGAAGTCAAATGCTTTACACAGTGACCCCCAGCTGGTAAGTGACACAGACCGAACCATTCAACAATTCCATGGGGTAGCCCTGACCCAACTGCTGCCTACCCCCAGCCTCAAGCAGGCACTTACCCAGCCAGCTGCTCACGGAACCCAGTCCCAGATACAGACTGGAGGCCAGTGATACGAGGAACCAAGTCGGGCCCACCCCCCCCCACCCCTAGATGCACAGGAAAGGCTGGGCGACAGGAGTGGGTGTGAAGAGAGGCTCTCGGTCCCTGTACACTGAGCAAAGCACCCCCTGCTCCCACGCTGGTCAACAGCCTGGTTGGGGTACTCAGGAGACCAGGAACTTGGTGCCTAGCTGGATGCCCCCTATCAGGGTCTAGTGCAGACGAGGCCTGCAGGGAAAGACTGCACCATCTCTACCTCACAGGTGTCCCCTTGGAGCCTTCCAGATATCCCCAGGCTTGGGGAGACTCCTTTCTAGGGGTTCTAGCAGCTCATCTGCTCCTGGGTTTGTTTCCCCAGGGAGGCCTCCAGAGGGTGAAGCCACTTCTCAACCCCCCTATGAGTACAAGACAGCAGTGCAGGAGGCGTGTCCTGAATGAATGAATGAACGAGTAAGTGAATGAATGACGGAACAAGCCCCTGCCTCCTGACCTGCCACTGCAGTCACTTCCCCCAGCAGCCCCCACCCAGTGAGGAGGCTGTTTCTGTCCGCACAAAAGGACTCCCGCCTCACGAGACCAGCCCTGGCCCTCAACCATTGCCAGACAAGGGAAATGAGGTTCGGAGAGCCCAGGGCCTCACGGGAGGCGGGAGCACAAGGGTTAGGACCCAGAAACCTGGACTTCAGTCTGTGCCTCAGCCGCAGGCTCTGACTTGTCCTCGTTTCTAAAGGCAAATCCACACATGCTCCCTCGTCTGACCCCACCCACCCCAGGGGACACGGCCGTGCCCACCCCAGGGATGAGGACACTCGGGTGCAGAGCCGTAGAGGGCCTAACCCAAGGTCACGTGTTCATTAGGTTGCACAGGTCTCAAATCCCTCTGATCTTCCCATTCTCATCATCCATTCCACACTCCAAAGCCGCCTCTTTGCCCATCACCAACACAGTAAAGAAGGAGAAGGGGAGGGGGAGGGGGGGAGGCGGGAAGGTCCCCCCGCCCCCCCCAGCAGGCTCCTTTCTGGTCAGGGGAAAGGCCTCTAATGAAGGCCCCACGGATGCTGCTGAGCTGGTGGTGTCAGCCTGGGAGCCCCGCGGAGCTGCAGGGCACGCATCTCTGCTCCCAATTAGCACACAGGTCCTCCATCAAAGCGCACGCCTGCTGCCAGGAGCAGAGGCCAGAGGGACGGCCCTTCTAACAGCAGGAGGAGGCCACGGCTCTCTGGCAGGCCCTGGCCCCTGCACCTTGCCTTTCTGCGGGGAGTGCAAAGCCCCCAATCCCCTCACTCACTCACACCCTCTCCAATCAGCCAGCTCAGGGCAGACGCCGTCACCCCCGGGGGACACGCTAATGAAGATGGCCGACATTAATCTCTTCCCTCTCCCGACAGGTCAATTTATAGTTCCATGGGGAGACCTGGCACTTGGCCAGAGGGCCTGACATAACTCTCCCTGTTCCCCAGGAGGACGGTGGGGGTGGGCTTGATGGGGCAGAGGGGGCTAGGGGCCCCAGGGACAGGGTAGGGAGGCCCCTCCACTTGAGTGTCCACCATCACTGCCCCAACAAATCCAGGTGGGACCTTGGCCCCTGAACGTAACGGCTGAGGGACAAGGCCTGCAGGTACCCGGGAGCAAATCTGGTCCTCAGCGCTTCAAGCCAGGGAACCCTGCTCACCAGCAGGAGACCCCAAGGACGCAGGAGGCTTGGGATTTCCCACTCCTCACATATTCCCGTGGGGTGATGAAAGCCCCTCTAAGGAGCTACAGTTCATCTGCTTCTGACAGACCCCCGGCGTTCATTCCTCAGAGATCACTGAGCTGGCCAGAGCTTCCAGGCTGGTGGGAGAGGCCGACGTGGAAGCACGCTGCCCCCGGCCGAACCGTGCCGAGAGCCATGTGGAGGGACTCACCAAGAGCTGGGGGTGCCCAGGAGAAGGAGCACTGACGGCACCCACCCGAGAGAGGTCGGGGTCTGGGAGGACCACGGGGGTCCCTGAGGATGAGTGAGAGTTCAACAGGCCAGGAGACACGGAGGAGGGGCTGTTTGGGGATGAGGCCATCTCAGTCTCACGGGTGACCCAGTGCTCAGGGGCTCTGCAACCAAAGGACATCCGGCTCACAGGAGTGAGGCTGCGGAGGGGGGCAGGGCAGACCACAGAGAAGCCCAGCCTCAAGAGACAGCTCAGGAGTTTGGCCTAGTTTAGGTCTGTGGACAGCTGAGGAGTTCAGAAGCTCAGAGCTGCTTTTAGAAAGACAGCTTCGGCTATGGTGTCCCAGAGCAATGGTGGAGGCTGGGGAAGAGAGGTGGGAATGTCCCGGTCAGAGGGTAAAAGGAGGGAGAGATGCTTGTGGGGTGGAACCAATGGAACCCTGTGGTTGATTAGATGGATGGACAGGTAAAAGTGTCCGGGAGGTCACAGGCACAGGCCTGGGGGTCTCCACTTTGGGTGCGGATGGAGGCGATGTCATTGGTCTGGGGTAGGAGGATAAGGAATTGGGCCTGATGCTAAACGTATGAGTCTGGAAGGTGCCAGAAGGAGCAAAAACCCAGGCCTGGGCTTGGGAGAAGCCAGGACCCAAACGTTGGCCCTGGGGGGCAAAATTCTGAGCAGCGCTGGACTCCGCCCGATGCAATTCATTTCCTTGGCAAAGGTGAAGCCAGGGGACTAATCCCCCCTCCCAGACACTCCAGGAGGAAGCAGAGGCCTGGCAAAGGAAGACGGTGAAGCCAGGCAGTCAGTCCCAAGTGCTGGACAGAGCCCTCCTACAAGAAGCATATATGGGCCAGGCTGCCCCCACCTCCCCCAGTGCCAGAGCCCAGTGCTGGTTCTGCACTTAATAGGTGCTCCATGAGTCCCTGCTGAAGGGACTCCCCTTTCTTTCAGGCCCTGGCCCCTCCCCACCCCACCCCCACCCAAGGCAACCCACCAGGTCTCATCTAATCCCCTCAGCAACCCTGGGAGTGTCTTCCATTTTCCTAGGCTGGAGACCCAGGCCCAGAGAGCTAAGGGATCTGCTCAAAGCCTCTCAGCTTTCAGGTGCTAGAACCAGGGTCTAAATGACCCCAAAGCACACATTCTTAAAGAAAGGGGGAAAAAAGAACAAGGCTGAAATAAAGAACCTCAACGCTTACAGTGGATGCATTATGGTGGTGGGACAATGGCTGATTTTTTTCCTTCTCTTCTACAATGAAATATTCATACCCGCACCCTGTGGTTGTGCGTGCCCTAGTGGGGAGAGCTCCAGCTTTGGCGTCAAACAGCCGGGTGAGGGGGGGGCGGGGGTCAAATCCTGGCTTGGCCACTTCCTAGCTGGGGACCCTGAGCAAGCTATTTGCCCTCTCCTAGCCTCTGCTTTCTCATCTGTACAATGGGGACCAAAAAAACGCTACTTCAGACGAGCCGGTCACACCCGGCACACAGTAGGCACGCAGTAAGTGCCAGCCTTAGAGCATCACTCCCCCGCCTTCTCGCCACCTGCCCGGCCTCCAGAGGGAACTTGAGACGCCCCCACGTGCCAGACGCTGGTGCTGGGCGGGCACCCGGTCCCCCGGGCGGGCGCCCACCCACCCTCCTGCCTCACCCCGCCGCGTCCGCGCTGCCCGCTTACCCTGGCGGCCGGAGGGCCGGCATCGGTCCCGCAGGAGAGCCCGGGCAGCGGGGCCGGGCTCCGGAGCGCAGGGCGCGGGCGCGGGCAGGGCGCGCGGGGGCGCGGGCCGCGCGCTCCGGGCCGTGCGCCCCGCGGCCGCCGCGTCCTCGCCTCCAGCGCGGGCCCCGCGCGCCCCGGCCGGCCCGGGGGCAGGCCCTGCGCAGCGCCGCGCCGGGTGGGGGCGGGCCTCGCGGGCCCTGGAGAGGCGCCCGGGCGGCGCGGGTTCCCGGCGGGCGCGGGCGGCGCCGCTGCGGTGGCCCCGCTGCTGAGTGGTGGGACGCGATTTACTGGCTGCAATTCCCGGCGCCCCTCGATGGCACTTAAGAGAGACCGGGAGGGAGCCGGGGAGAGCGCGCGGAGGGCGGGCGGGCGGAGGAGGGGCGGCGGGAGGCGTGCGCGCCGGCGGGGGAGGGGCGCGGGCGGGGGCGGGCGGGAGGTGGGGAGAGGCCCGGATGGAGGCGGCGGGCGGCTGCGGCGCGCCCGGCGGGGGGGGGGGGGGGGGGCCCTTGCCTGCAGCCCCAGCCCACCCGCGCCCAGTTCCCCGCAAGGACTGGCGCCGCTGGTGGGGTTGCGCCAGCCCCCAACTCAACCGGCCCACCTCACCCCAACCTCCCCATTCACAAATCCCCCACCGTCCAACCGGCCCAGCCCTTCACATCCCCCCCAACTTCTAAGCAGCCGGCTCCACCTCCGCGCCCCCTGCCCATCACCACCACCACTGGAGGTCAGAAACTCTTGGCCCACGGGCCCGATCCAGCCAAAGCCGTGCTTGCTTTGACCTCATAGTAATTTTTATTTTGAATTAAAATTAATTCCCATCATTTAAAAATCGGTAGTTTTCACAGACAAATCTCCATTTCCAGTTTAGTTCGGAAAAGAGGAGGCTCAGGCGGAAGCCTCTCCCCTTGCATCGCTGCTCGGCAGCAGCCTTACCAGAGCACTGGCCTGCAGCTCGCCCCAGTCCCCACCAGGCCTGCCTGCCTCGCCCTGGAGGCCTGTGCCTTGTCACACTGGCACCTGGCCTTTCACACACCGGCCCCTTCCCATGCCTTTGCAAGTCCCTTTCCATAGGATACCCACCCCCACCCCTTGAGGCCCTCTCCTGGGAAGCCTCTGCCACCTCCACACCCACAACCGGTGGCCACCCAGCCCCTCCCTGCTCTCACAGCCCCCCAGGAGGTGGTGGCGCCTGCCCTGTCCTGCCTGATTCCTTGCTGGCTGGCACTGTGGCCTCTGCGGCTGCGCCCTCACCACGGCGCTGCTGCTCTCTGGCTGGATTCTCCTTCGCATCCTGGCTCTGGGCCTGGCCCACAGTAGGCACTCAGTAAGTGCTGGCTGAGCGGTAACCAAAGAGGAACAGCCGGACTGGGATTCCACAAGGCGGCCTGGGCCATGGCGGGCACAGCGCACGAGTCCCTGCAGCTGATGTTCATTTTAAAAGCCCCAAATGTTCATTCCGGGCGGCTCTTGCCAACCAAGGAAACTAATGATTTCCACGCTTCATTTTTCTCCACCTTAATCCCACTGCCAAGGTTTCAGGGCCTCTGCTGCTGCTGCCCTCAGACTGGCATCAAATCCCTCCCTGAAGGTGCAGTCCACCTGGGGAGTGTCCAGGAGGCTCAGGGAGGGCATAACTGTGCCTCCCTCACCCTTGTGAGGTCACAGCAGGCTTCAGGGCCACAGATCTGAGGTCAGAAGCTGGCCAGTGCCCATGCGGGGAACAGAGTAGCCCAGAGAGCCCTCCTGGGCTGGTGCAGCTGTGATGACTCCCCTGGGCAAGTGTCTCTGGTACCCCTTCATCCTACTGCTTCCTGAGCAGAAGACAAGTGGGCGCCAGGCAACAGCCACCCCTCTCCAGCTACCAGGTACACCACAGAGTTTTCTAAAAAGCTGTGTCACAAATCCAGCCAGATACCAGGATCCCATCTTACAGAGAAGAAACAAGTTCAGAGAGGGTGACCTTGCTAAGGTCACAGACTGTAGGGCACTAAGCCAGGAGCCTCTGTGGCCCTCCAGAGTGTCCCTGCCCCATAGCAAAGTGAGACCCCCTCAGGGCTGTATCCAAAGCTAAGTCTAGGAGGTGGGACTGGTCTGTAATGGAGGAGATGCAGGCACCTCGATCCCAGCGCTGGTTCTGGGCAGGCCTCCCTCGCAGAGCCTTGCACACCTGAGCCAACGCCTCAGAACCCTGTCCCCATCTCCTCAACCACCCCCTGGCCACGGTGGCCCAACCAGGTGCCCTTTCAGTGCGGGGCCAGGAAGCAGGCCTGGCTCAACAGCCAGCAACCCTGAACAAGTCAAAAACACCTTCCTGGGCTTTGGTGTGCCCATCCGCAACATGGGGGAACAACCCAGCCTCTATGGGCTTTCGGGGGCACAAACACGACAGCAGATAAGGAGGAGGGAGAGTCAGGAGGTTAAGTGCTTAGGTTCTGAGGTGAGCTGCTCTGAGTTCGCAGTCAAATGCTCTACCCCTGATCTATACCCCCTGAGCTGGTCTGAGTTTGAATCCTGATTTCCCAACCTCTCAGCTGTGACTCACCCACTTGGGGCCTCAGTTTCCTTCTCTGTAAAAAGTGTAGGAGCAGATCGTAAGACGATCAACTGACTTCAGGGACTGTAATGAGGCTGATGTGGGACCGTGCGTGTAGAACCACTCAGCACAGCCTGGCAGTCATAAGGTTCAAGGCTTATGACCTTGACCAGCAATAGTGAAAAGCATGGGCCCTGGAGGGTTCACATCCTAGCTCTACTGAACCAGCTGTGTGGGCTTAGGCAAGTTACACAAACTTGCTGGGCCTCAGTTTCCTTGTCTTTAAAATAGGAATATTAACGACAGTTCCCACACCATCTGGTGGTGCTGTAGATTAAATTAGACAACTCAGGTCCGATGTTTAGAACAGCGCCTGGCACCAGGAACACGTAGACAGCATTAGCTCACTGCTCGTTACTCTCAAGATTAGTAAGGGCAGCCAGTCCCAAGCTCAAGGACCCAGGACAGTCCCTTGACCACAGGCCGGGGAGCCCCAAGGCTGCCCAGCCTAGAGGCCTTGGTAGCAGTGACAGGCAGTGGGGAGGGAGGACTAGCTGAGTCCCTCAGGGTCCAGGATTGTCCTGGAGGCAGTCCTGTCCAGAGAGAGGCCCACCTGGACAGAGGAGCGAGGGACCCTTACAGAGGCCTTTCCTGACCCCCTAACTTCAGTACTTCCCGATTGTCCCATCTTTTACTGTCTCTGTAGTAACGACCAGTATTTTAAATCATCTTTATTCTCCTGTGGATGGTCTGTCTGTCTTTGCCCTCCCTCCATATAAGCTCTGTGAGGACAGAAATTTTTGTCTGTCTTGATCCTTGTCATATCTGAGTCAGAGCCAAGCACATAGTAGGTGCTCAACAAACATCTGCCACTAGAAAATCAGATGATAACATTTAGCCAGACGGGTGGGATGGCAGAGCTCCCCTTCCCAGAAGACAACCCAGTCCAGCTGCTGCCCCTTTGTTAGCTCAGTCCCCCACAGCGGGGGTTGGGGGGCCAGAGTCCTAGCCACTCTGCAGCCAGGAAGCATGTCACTGTCACTGCAGTGCAACTGGGCCTCTTGGGTGAGGGAGGGACCCAGGCAACTTTCTGGCTCACAACTCATTTCAGAGCTGCCTGGTGACACAGACGGGCCCACAGGCTCAGGAAGGCCCCGTTCCAGCAGATGCAGCCTGGGACTCCTGCCCTAGAGCCCGGCAGGGCTTCTCCACCCCCGGAACTGGAGGGGTTTCCAGGCTGAGTCCCAGGATGTCATTTGGGGGCTGGGCTACCACCCCCTCCCCAGCCACAGTCCCCTCACGTGTGCATGGCACTCCCCCGTTACAGTTTACAAAGTGCGTTCACAGACATTATCACATCGGCTCCTAAACGCCCCCTAAAAACCACAATAAATCTCTCGCTCTGGCTCCCAAGCCCACCGGCTGCTGCGTAATCAGCAATCAGCAAGCAGAGGGGCCTCAGGGCCCAGAGCCTGCCAAAGCCGACACCAGCAGGGGCAGAGGGGGTTCCACGTGGGCGGGTAGCAGGTGGTGGGTGGCAGGCCCAGCTGGGGCGCTGCGGGAGCGAGGAGCAAGCCCGAGGCCCAATCCTGCAAAGAAGAAAAACGCTGTCTGGGAGAGCAGCCAGCAGGGCTGGAGGGGAGAGGTCTGGGAACCAGACTGAGGGGTGGGGCAAAAGTTAGGGACGGGGACAGGAGGGTTCCTTAGCGCTTAGGAGCTTCGCGGGGCAGGTGGGCCCATGGCGAGGCACCAGGGGCCCAGGGACAGGCAGCCTCATCTGGCTTTTCACCTGCTTCTGTCCACCCCCGAGATAACAGCCCCGACCAGTTAGTCCCCCAGTGTGCCAGGCCTTCGTGCTTGCTGTCCTCTGCCTGAATGCCTTTACTGCCTTTTTGACATCCTAACCCTCCTTGAAGGACAGTTCAGAACTCTCCCACCTGTAGATCCCTCCCTAGCTTCTGGAGGCTGCACCTCAGGCCTCAGCTGTGCCTGGGACCCCTCTCTTTGAATTGTCAGGCCCCTTTCCCTCTTTGTACCTTGTGCCCCTGAGGGCAGCAGCTTTGCAGTGGTCCAGAGCCAACCTCCCTCCCCACCCCCACTTCCCCCCGATACACACTGAGTCACAAGCAATGGCACGAGGCTGGGGGCTGCTGGCTGGCCAAACACCCCAGACCAGATGGTTGTAGAGGGAGGTGAGACCCCCACATGACAGGCCCAGCCAGCACTGCTCCTGTGTTTTCAGCCCAGCGCCCAGCTCCAGGCAGCCACCGAAAAAGAACTCCCCAACGTCTGAGCCAAGTCAGCCAGCAGCCGTGGTTGGGTTTTGTTTTTTTTACCATTTGCCTTGATTCTCAAAGTTATAGGAGCTCAGCTTACAAACTGTGGAAGGTTCAGGAAAGTTTAAATAAGCAGGGAGAGGGAGGGCCTGGCCCGAGGGGCCTGTGGCTGCCCTGGCAGGCGTCCCTCCCGCAGACAAGCCTGTGTCTTGCCCCTGCTGCCTGCCTGTCAGGCGGGCGCCCGGGCAAGCTACGGGCTTGACCTCTGGGATGCAGAGGCAGCCGATCTGTCGCAGCTGAGATTGTGGCTGTGTTGCAGAGGGCGTGGAACAGGTGGCAGCTTCTCTGCGGTCACCTCTGAAAGGATTGGCGTTTTCCCTTCTCCTTGATATGAAAACCAGCTGCTGGGCCCGGGCCCCGGTGGGCGGAGACACCATAGTTCCTGTGAAGTGTTCATCGTGCGGTGTCTCAAGTGGGTCAAGGCAGTGGACGCGAGGGAGCTGGAGGCGGAAGGTGACGCCGGAGTCCCTCTCTGAGGCCTCGGAGACGGCAGCCGGGACTGGGAGTGCGGAGCTCAGGGAAGCCCAGGGCCTGGCTCCTCAGCCTGGTGTCCCAACTCCTTTTCCCTGATGAGGGATTTGTATCCAGAAATATAAAGACCTCTTACAACCCAACAATAAAAGGACAGGAATTCCCTGTCGGTCCAGTGGCCTGGACTCGGCACTTTCACTCACGTGGTCTGGGTTCAGTCCCTGGCTGGGGAACTAAGATCCTGCAAGCCGCGTGGCGCAGCCAAAAAACAAACAAACAAAACAAACAAACAAGAAACAATAAAAGGACAAATAACCCAATTTTGAAATGGGCAAGGAATATGAACAGACATTCTCTAAAGAAGATGTGTAAATGGCCAAGAAGCACATGAAAAGATGCCCGACGTCATCAGTCATTAGCCAAAACCACAATGAGATACCATTTCTCACTCACTGGGATGGCTGCAGTCAAAAGACAGGCAATAACAAGTGTTGCTGAGAGGATGTGGAGAAACTGGGACCCTCATACACAGCTTGTAGGAATGTAAAATGGTGCAGCCACTGTGCAAAACAGTCTAGCCACTTGTCGAAAGGTTAAACAAAGAGTTACTACACAGGGACTTCCCTGGCGGTCCAGTGGTTAAAACTCTGCACTTCCACTGCAGGGGCCACGGGTTCGATCCCTGGTCGGGGAACTAAGATCCCACATGCCGTGCGACACAGCCAGAAAGTTTAAAAAAAAAAACAAAAAGAGTTACTATATAACCCAGCAATTCCACCTCTAGGTATCCACTCAAGAGAAATGAAAACACACATCCATACTACAATTTGTACGGAATGTTTGTAGCAGCGTTATTCATGATAGGTCCCAAATGGAAAAAACCCATCTGATGAATGGATGAATAAAATGTGGAAATGTGGTCTATCCATTCAATGGAATATTATTTGGCCATAAAGAGGAATAACGTACTGATTCATGATACAACATGAACGAATCTTAAAAAAAAAAAATTATGCTAAGTGAAAGAAGCCAGACAAGAAAGGTCACATATTGTCTGATTCCATTTATGTGAAATGTCCAGAATTGGCAAATCCATAGGGACAGAAAGTAGATTAGTGGTTACTCAGCCCTGGGAGTAGGGAGAAATGAGGAGGGATTACTAATGGGTACAGAGTTTCTTTGGGGGATGATGAAGGTGCTCTAGAATCAGATAGTGGTAATGGTTGCACAACTCTATAAATATGCTAAAAACTAGTGAATTATACACTTAAAAATATATATATATTTATTTTTGGCGGCGTTGGGTCTTCGTTGCGGTGCGTGGGCTTCTCGTTGCGGTGGCTTCTCTTGTCGTGGAGCATGGACTCTAGGTGCGCGGGCTTCAGTAGCTGTGGCTCGAAGGCTCTAGGGCACAGGCTTAGTAGTTGTGGCTCACGGGCTTAGTTGTTCTGCGGTATGTGGGATCTTCCCGGACCAGGGCTCGAACCCGTGTCTCCTGCATTGGCAGGCATATTCTTAACCACTGCGCCACCAGGGAAGCCCGAATTATACACTTTAAAAGGATGAATTTTATGGTATGTGAGTTATATCGCAATAAAGCTTTTTTTAAAAAAATGATAAATATCTCAATGAAGCTAATTTTTCAATGAGAAAATGTCCCATACTTCAGTCTACCCCACAGGCCCCCAGGAGTTGGCCCTGCCACCTGCCCAGGCTTGGCCCCTGCTGCTCCCAAGCTGCCAACTTTGGACAAAGGGGGGGGTACCAGGTAGTGGAGGCCTTGCTATGTGCACAGCACCCTGCTTCCTCCCATGAGTCCCACCGGTGTCTGCCTCAGGCCTTTTGCTCCAGCTAGTCCTTCTTCCTGAAACACTCTCCCCCTCACCACCTCCTGCTCGTCCTCTGGATCTCAGCTCAGATGTCTGGTCCTTAGAAAGGCCTTACCTGTTCCCAGACCCCGTGACCCAGTCTCTCTACTCTCACACAGTTCCCAACCTTCGATGCAAGCATGGTGCGAGCACGGAGTACACGCAGAATAAACCGTAGCCAAACGAGTGAAGCAGGAACAAGAAGTTCAGTCTGAGGCTGAACGTGTTGGGAAGCACGGGCTGCAGAGGGGAGCAGGCAGGCCGAGGAGGGCCTGTGCGGAGTGGGCTCTCCTCAGGGCAATGGGACACCATGAGAATGAGGAGGGTGGCGTGCCAGACTCAGGTTCAAGAAAGATCTCTTTGGCTGTTCTGCAGGGGATGGAGTAGCAGTACAAGGCTGGGGGCATAAGGCCAGGGGGAGGCCATGGCCTTAGTCCAAGCCTGGAGGAGCAGGGCCCAGCCTGTGACTGTACAGACACAGAGGAGGGATACACGGGGAAGAATCCGGGAGCCAAAATCAAAGTGACTTGGAGACGGCACCAATGGAGGGGAGACGGGGTCCAGGATGACGCCAGGTACTGGTGGTGCAGAGGGCCAGGTGTGGATAGGGACATTTCCAAGTTAGGTGCGCTGCAGTAGGACCACGTCTGGTGTGAGGTTATCCGAAGTGGCCAATTGTGGGAACTCAGCAAGTGGTACCCGCACCCCACTTACCAGATCTACCCCCGATCCCATATCCATCCCCCTTGACCCCTCATCCTCCTGGGTCAGGTCTCAGCATCCCTACTGCTCAAGGCCACAGCCTCCTCACTGGTCTACCGTCTCAAAACAATTTGCCTTTTCTCATTCGTCCTCTGTGGTGCTGCCAGCACAGGGTGGGCCATCCCCCAGCTCAGAAACCTTCAATGGCTTCCCACTGCCCTCAGAACAAAGGTCAGATGATCCATCAGGGCCTATGAGACCCTCCGTGGTCAGCCCACCTGGCTTTGCAGAATCCCCTCACCCCCATGCACCCTGTGCCTTTGGGTATGCCGTGCTTCCACCCCAAACGCTCTCTCTCCCTCTGTGTCGGGTCTAAAGACCACCTCCTCGGGACCTCCCCATCCCTGCCTCCCTGAGTCTTGGCAGCACGGGGCCCTCAATTCTGTCAGTCTTTCCTGGAACCCAAACCAGTGACATGACCTGACCAAAGAGCTTTAGTGATGGAGACTTTGCTTGAAACGACTTAGAAATGTTCAACAATGAGATCACATGTAGTCACAAACTTGTTGAGTGACCTTAAACTGGAAAGAAGTAAGACTATCCTTTGGTCGTATTCTGCCCCGTGAAGTTGCTTCAGGCCTGGACATGAGATGTCAGTCCACGAGAGCAGAGATTTGTCTGCTGAGTTCATGGACACAGGCCCAGTGTCTGGGACAGCACCCGGGTAGTTGGGGTGCTGAGGTGGGGCTGGATGGGTGGGAGGAAGGGTGGTGGGTGGGCAAGTGGATGGATGAGTAGACGGGTAGGAAGGATGTGTGGAGAGGATTCATATGGGCCATGGACCACTTTAAGCCCAGCCCCCAGTCCAGAGCACAGAGAGGGTGACCCTTCCCGGGGCTGGGCTGGGATCCGTGTAGCCCCCATGCGCACAGAAAGCCCCAGCTTTCTAATCCACCAGGGGCTGCCAAGCTGGAGATCCCGCTTGGCCATGGCATCTGCTTGTTTGGGGCTCAGCCGCCCCCCACCCTTCACAGCATCCCTGGCCTCCCTTAGGGTCTCTGCTGAGCCTCTGGGCTCAGCCAGCCTTCCCAGCAGTTTGACCAGAACTCTCTGGAGCCATCCTTGACACCTCTGCTTGCTCATGCGCTCCCTGTCTCTCTCTCTCTCTCTCTCCCACATCCAATCCATCAGCAAATCCTGTTAGAGTATTTTCAGCAGCCTCCTATCCGTCTCCCTGGTGCTGCCCTTGCCCCTCCCCCAGTTTCTTCTCCACTCAGCAGCCAGAGGGATCCTTTTAAATGGTGAGTCCAGGAGGCCTCACCATCTGGCCCCCATTTCCTCTCTGAGCTCATCTGCTACTGCCTCCCCCTCCCTCACTCCCCTCCAGCCATGCGGGTCTCCTTGCTATTCCTTGACCGTGTGAGGCACGCTCCCTGCTCCCCGCTCCCTGCTCCAGGCCATTGCCCTGGCTGATCCCTCGGGCTGGAATACTCTTCCCCCAGAGAGCCATCTGACTCAGCCCCTCACCTCCTTGCCGTCTTTGCTCAAATGTCACTTTCTCAATTAGACCTTCCTTGGACACCTTATTTATAAATGAAAAAAAAAAAAAACCATCCACCCCTTGTTTCCCTTCCCTGTTTTATTTTTCTTCTTAGCACGTATCACTCTGGACCACAATATATTTTACTTCCTTATTATGTTTTTTGTCTGTGTTCCTCCATCAGGAAGTGATCTCCATGAGGGCAGGGGTCTTGTCCACTGCCCTGTACCCAATACTGAGCATGGGGTCTGCATGGCACAGATGAGGTGCTCAACAAACACGTGCAGAATGAAGGAAGGAATGAGTGAAACTCTCCAGGGTCCAGGCTTTCTCCTCCCTGAGCTGGCCTGACCTAGGCTCAACGCCCATGCAGGTCCTCCCAGCCCCATCACTGCCTTTATCCCCTGGCCACTGGCAGCTCTGGCCCACCATGCGGCTACTTTGAAGAGTCCCAAAGCCCCTCCCCTGCCTGAGGGCTGCCCACACCCTCTCAGAGGCTGCTGGGATGGGTGCAGGTACCGGTGGCTCCCAGAGCTGAGTTCAAGGGAAGATGATCCAGGGCTGGCCCACGCCCCACTTGGTTCAGAACCACTTACGGTTTATGCAGCACCTTCCCCAGCGGGCCCAGGTGGACCCCAGCAGCTGGGACTCCCCTGAATACCACCCCTCGCCACCAACTTACATTCTCCTGTTCTTCCCTTTAATCCTCGCCTGACCGGGTAGACAGAGTGGATGGGGTCACTGAAACTGGAGCTCAGAGAGGTCATGTGAGCTGCCCAGGGCCCCTAGCAAGGTCCCGGGCTTCCCTGGTGCTGGGCCGGATGCGACTGGATAGAGGGTGCTGGCTCCTCCCTTGCCACCCCCGCTGCACTGGGGACAGTGAGCTGGGTGGTGGGGCCCATGCACGATGAGCTGACAGGATCTCCAGTGAAATCAGCTTGGGGACTGAGGCCAACAAATCGATGAGCAGTGACAGCTCGACTCAAACGTTTCACACAGACTTCACGCTGTTGCGGTTGCAGGGACGTGGCGGAGACGTGGCTCTGGAGACCGGTGAGGGGAGCTTGTTGGCCACGGAGGTCAAGTGTGTGTGTGCGCATGTATGTGCACTGCAGGCACATGTGTGTGCGTGTGCCACAGGGTACAGGACCCATGAACACACAGATCACCATGGGTCCCGAAGTCTACATCCCCTCACCCCAGTGACTCCAAGGGGTGGCCTGGCGATGGGGAAGGGCACCCAGGAGGGAGAGAAGGGGGCATCTGGACTACCCGGCAAAGGGCATAACAGGACAGAGTCCTAACCAACGCACAGCCCGACGCAGGTGCAAAACCCGACTCAGCTGCTTATCCTCTGCATTCCAGGCCTAAGCTCTCTAAGCCTCAATTATACCATCTGCCAACTGGGTCTAACAATTCCCACGTTGAAGGTTAGTCAGGATTAAACAAGACGAAGTAGGCATTCAGTACACGATAACTATGTAGGTTACTGGTAGTTTTATTAGATCTCGCATTTGCACAGGAGAACAGGCTGCCCATTTGTTCTGGAAGCTGTCGCCAAGCCCCCTGCTTCTGCCTTGCAGTGAGCAGGACACCAGACACAAGGCCCTACCCTCAAGAGACTCACAGATACTAATAATGACGTGCACGAACGTGTATGTCCCAGCCGGCTGACTGTCGGAGGCGGTGTGGTTTGCTGCTCTACAAGCACAACCTCATTTAATCCCCTGGAGAACCCTATGAGTTGGGGGCAGCTGCTGTCATCCTACAGAGGAGAAAACAGAGAAGTGAAGTAGCTTGTCCCTGGTCACCCAACGGGCGAGGGGCAGAGCCAAGATTTGAGTCAAGGACCTTCCTACCACGCACAGGCAGGACACGAACCTGCGTGACCTGAGACACCGACTGCTCACATCAAGGCGGCACCTGGGGCCGTGGGAACACTGGGGAAGGAGGATGTGAAGAGGGGTGGCTCAGGAAGAGACGGACAGGGAACTCCACTGCACAGGGACTTAAAGGCATGACGGCTTGGACAGGAGAAGGGGAAGGGTAGGCCAGGCAGGGAAGGCAGCCTGGGCAAAGGCCCAGAATGGTGACAGGGCAGCCCAACCCAGGCCTCCTCCCTTCTGCCTGGCTCCACCCTCCCGGCTGATGCGGCTCTCAAGGGCCTACTCACAACCTCTTGCCTCTGCCCGTGCTGTTCGCTGTTTGCATGCTGTGTCCCTTATTCTTCTCCCTTCCAAGCTCGGCGGGGGCAGGATTTGAAACAAGCCTGTGGATCCCTGGCTACACTGCCCTGCTTCACAGAAAGGGTGAGACTTAAGCCAAGAGAGACCCAGGGTAGAGAGGAGTCTGCCAGGAAGAGCATAGTGAGCAGAGGGAACAGAATGTGCAAAAACACGAGGGCAGAGTCAGGACTGGGCCTGGATCTGTCCTCCTGCAAAGCCCAGAGTCCCCACCACCACCCACCAAACTCCAGGGCTGCAAAGCCAATGCTCCTTCCACTGCCCTGCCTGGGGGATGCAGGATGCAGGGGACGCTCACCCCTGGGGATAGAACCCCAGCTCCAATGTTGTTCAGCCCAGATGCTGCTTCTCCCTGAGCCTTGGCTTTCTCTCTTGTGACATGAGATGGTAGGCCCACCTCAAGAATTATTTGAGCAAAGGTAAGGAAAGTCTCTAGCACAGAGTAGGTGCTCTATAAATACCAACTGCCTGGAGCACCGTGACAGAGCCCATTGGAGTGAGATTTCCCCAGCTCTCTGGGTCCTGGCATTGAGCCATTTCCTAACCAGGGAGCCAGGAAGCTCTGGAGGGCAGGGAGGCTCTGGGCTAAGCCTGGGTGGGGCTGCGATTCAGAGCAGTGAGGTTATTACGAAGATGACATGTGAGCCCTGCCTCCTGGAGGCCAGTGTCAGTGGTGGCAAGAGGCCTGTGTCTGCCCTCAAAGCTGTGCTTTTCAAAAAGTCATCGTGCGGGGGGACTTCCCTGGCAGTCCAGTGGTTAGGACTCCACGCTTCCACCGCAGGGGGCCCAGGTTCCATCCCTGTCCGGGGAACTAAGCTGCGCGGTGCAGTGAAAAAGAAGAAAAAAAGAAAGAAGTCATTGTGGGGCCTCCCCGTTACTCAAGGTACCCCACGGCCCAGCTGACACATGAGACCAGGAGGCAGCTGTCTGGAACCCCTAGCCTGACCTACCCCCGCAGCTCCCCATGTGAGGGAGGCAGCGGGGCCTGCGGGGCTGCTCCACAGGCACAGGGCTGTTGGAGGTGGCCCCTTTGCCACTCCACCCTCTAAGCTTGGCTGTTATAGGGGAAGCTTGGGGGCCCCAGGAGGGGACAGTGGCGCTTACTGGGCACCTTTTGTGGGCTCCTTGACTCCTAATGCCTCTGACAGCTAGGTATTAATATCCCCATTTCACAGATAAGGAAACTGAAGCTTGGAGAGGTCAAAGAAACTTGGACTGCTCAATCCAACATGACTTTAATCTCCCCTCCCTCCACTTGCAGAGGTTGTTGAAACTCCTGCAAAGTGTCCATCTTGGGCATACCTGGAAGAAAGTTCTTAGTGTAGGCTGAAATTAGCCCCGTGAAACTCCCGCTTCAGGCCCCAGCACCAGCTCTCAGCTGTACATGGCCTAGGCCCTCTGTCCCTAAAGCAGCCTCAGAGAATGAACCCAGCAGGACCTCCCCATTTAACCTGTGTGTCTCCCCTGGGTAACTGCTCCTCTCCGAGCCTCTGTCTCCCGATCTGTCAAATGGGGATAACAACAGCCCCTGTTTGAGGGGTGGTTGGGAGGCTCCAGGGAGTCAATAAACCTGGAATATTCCAGGAGCTTCCAGAGTCTTCAGAGAAGTTCCAGCCAAGGGGAGAGGCTTAGAGGGTTTCCAGAGGCCTGACTCACCTCCCCCAAAGGAGGAAGTGGCCTTGATCACGGCAGCCCTGCGGTGGGGGCATGGGACTCAGTCTCAGAGCCTGGCATGAGCAGGTTCCTCACACCTGTGCGATGGACCTGTGCGATCCTGGCTCCCCGAGACCTGGCCCACCCACAGGTGGCTCAGTCTTGTGAAAGGACAGCAGGGAGTGGGGACAGGTAGGTCTGGATTCAAGTCCCTTGTCTGCCACTTACCAGCCATGTGGTAATGTGGCTGCCAGTCACCTCTCTGCTCTGAGCCTTGGCTTCTCCAGCTTTGCGGGCCTGTCTCAGGGCTGTGGTGCTCACCCGAGTGTGAGGCCAAAGTTGGGTGGCCCCTCAAGTGGAGAACCAGGCATGCTCCAGGGCTGGCCTCCGCTGGGGACAGCCAGGCTGCCCCTTTCACTGTCTTCCCTGCCTCGCTGCTCCCTGAGGGAGCGACTGGAGAAACACATCCAGAAGAAAGGCCCCATGTCTTTGCATATTCTGTTCCCCCTGCTCACCATGCTCTTCCTGGCATTCTCCTCTCTTCCCTGGATCCCTCCCTCCAGGTTTAAGTCTCACCCTCTCTGTGAGGCAGGACACGCAGCAGAAAAGGCACATAGTCAGGAGTCCACTGATGGGAAAGCTGAGCTGCTGAAAAGAGAAGTGATGCATCCAGGATCACACCACTGGAGGGAAAGAGCCAGGATCCAGCCCAGGCTCCGCCGCTCCTCCCAACGCCTCTCCAGGCAGCACTTAAGCCCCTCCTCAGTCCATCTCCGCCAGCCACGCCGCCCACACTCATTCCCACCTCGGGGCCTTTCCCCACATGGTGACCCCAACCTGGAAAACTTGCCCTTCTCTCCACCCACCTGACCCCTATTGACTTTAATATGTGGTTACCTGCCCACCAGGCCGGTCCTCAGCCCCTGGAGCACACTGCCTACCTGTCTGCCTGACCCTCCTCCCTGCCCAATTTCTATTCACCTCCCAGGTGGCCCTGAGTATGCCCCCTCCTTCAGGAAGCTCCCTCGGACCGGCTGGACCAATTCCTCCTCTGAGCTCATTCCCGGACACCACCCCATTCCACCTGCTTCTTGATTTCTGGCTTGGCGTCTGTCTCCCTCCTCAGACTAGGGCACTGTGGGTGGCACAGGAGGTCCTGTTCACATGTGTCACCTCAGCACCCAGCACAGAACCTGATACAGACCAGGTGTTTAGTGTTTGCTGTCCCTTCATGGAATCCATCCATCTAGCTTTTCATTCCACAAATGTTTATTGAGCATCAGGGATACAGCAGTGAGAAGACAGGCAGGGCTCTGCCCTAGTGCGGGTTACGTTCTAGTAACAGACACATACATGTATAACATAAGGTCACGTGGGAATAGTTGCTGAGGAGCAACAGAGCAGGGAAAGAACAACCCAGTGGGGAGAGGATGGGGCGGGGAGGTAAGGGAAAGTCTCTCTGAGCAGGTGACATTTGATCGATGTAAATACCAGAAGGAAGTAGATACTGGGGAGAAGGAACAGCAAGTGCAAAGGTCCTGAGGTGGGAATACACATGGTATGATGGCGGTCAGTGGGCAAGATGGGGGGTGGCAGGAGCTGAGGGCAGAGAGGGAGCAAGCGGGGGCCCCAGGCAGGACTCTGCTTTGACCCTGAATGAACTGGGAGCCATTGCTGGGTTTGGGGCAGAGAAGTGCAGGATCTGGCCTAAGTTCCAGCAGGGTCACTCTGGCTGCTGCATAGAGAATGGATTCCAGGGGGCCGAGGGGGAAGCAGGAGAACCATGAGGAGACTGCTGCACTCATACAGGTGGGCAGTTCAGGTGGAAAAGGGGTCAAACTGCTGGTATATTTTGAAAGTAGAACCAACAGTATTTGCTGATGGTGAATGGGGGTAAAGGTGGGGTGGAGAGAAAGAGAGCTTGAGATTATGAAAAGAGAGGGAGACAGGAGTCAAAGATGAGCCCAAGGTTTTTTGGCCGGAGGAACTGAGTGGAAAATGAAGGTGCCGTTACCTGAGGTGGGGAAGGTTGTGGAGATGAATTTCAAGAGCTCGGTTTGTGATTGCTGAGGCGAAGCTGCCCCCTGGCCATCCAAATGGAGCTGTGGCAGGCAAAACGCATCAGCTGGACAGGCCTGGAGTTTGGGAGAGAAGACCAGGCTGGGTGTGGGCACCTGCCGTATGAGTCCCCACGTCTTGCACATAGTAGGTCGTCAGTGAGTGCCTTGTGAGGGACACAAAGCTGGCCATAGCACAGCTCCTGACCTGTAGGTAAGGTGGACCGGGGCCCCGCGGGCCAACCACGGAGAGCCGCATCCTGAGGGGGGCACAATGGGCCCCGCCAGCATTCCTCGGATAACATGGCTGGAGGGTGGTCTGGGAAGGCCTCTTGGCCAAGGTGGCATAAGAATCTTGGCAGACAGAGATGGGGCGGGCATTCTGAGAAGGCAGGGGCTCTGGCTTTAGGGATGAGGTGGGAAACAGGAGGGGGAAGGCCTAATGGAGCCAGTGGGGCTGGGGTTAAGTGGATGGTGCAGGAGCCCAACCCCTGGCTCCAATCCACGCTCTGGTACCTGAGGCAAGATACTTAACCCCTGAAGTCTCATCTTTTCCTCTGAAATAGGAATGATAACCATATCCCCTGCATGGGTTGGTGTGAGGATCAAATGAGTTAATCCATGTAAAGTACCCAGAATAAAGTGATGGCAGGTTCTCGAAAATGTGACCTACCCATTAGTACTGAGTCCAGAGAAGGCGGTGTGCTCCAGCTGGGAGAACGAGAGAGAAATGAGGGGAGAGAATAGTGCATGAGGCCCAAGTGTGACGTACCTGGGGCCCAGTTAAGGAGGGGAACTTTATTCCCTTTAGGCAGTGGGGAGCCATGGAATGTTCTGTGCAGAGAGAGAAGCGGTGCTCTATTTAGTCCTCGATTATCCTCTACCTGTGCTCAGCTTGACGCACCCACTCCCATCCCAGGCCCAACAGTCCCACCCAGCAACCCACCTGCTGGGCTCAGGGGCATGTCTCACGTAAGAGCTAACGCCTGGTGAGCTCTTAACTACATTAGTTCTCTCAACTGCCCCGTGTGTGAGGTTTGTCCGATTACCATTATGGTTTGACGAATGAGGAAACCAAGGCACAGAGAACGTCACACAGGTCAATGTCGTCACGCAGATGGTGGCTGGCAGAGCCGGGACACGAACAAACCGAGGCAGTGGACTCAGCTCCAGAATCTCCCCCAGCCTCTCCCGGCTCTGAGACAGACCCCAGAGCCCTTTGAAGTGGCCGGGCATCGTGTGGAGCACCCAGCACTAAGTTTCTCCCAGCAGGCAAGGTGGGGTCGTTATGCCCACTCCCAGGGGCAGAGGCTGCAAGGTGAAGGGCCCCACAGCTTGTCCACGGAGGAGCTAGGACTCCAATCCCAGTCCCTTAGACTCCACATGCCCGCACTAGGGACCTGGCAGGCACAACACCTGGAACCCAGAGCTTCCTCTAACCTGAGCCTGCATCAGGGGTGAGCTCCCTCAGCCTGGAGCTATTTCTGAGGTCCTCGCTCCCCTTTGGGAGGATGGGGAAGACAGTGGATCCGTCCTCCCAGGCTGCCCTGGGGCTCGTGTCACAGGCCCCTTCACTGTCTGTTCCCCTCCTTCATCCTTTCAAAGTGGTTTTTCATCCCAAGAACCGACCTGGCTCACCAGGTCCCGGCCCTGCCCTGCAGAGAGGAGACTGAAAATCAGGCTTAACTGCATCCTCTTAACAGTTTCACAGCCAGAAAAACCAGCAGAGGGAAATACAATGTTTGCAGATCGGGTCAGGTCCAAGGTCACTCCATAAAAATGGATTCCTAGAAAAACATAAACCAGCAATTTACCCAATGAATTTTATTGGCTCAAAAAAAAAAAATAAATAAAAAGCTATCCCATTTGAATAACGAAGGGAGAGAAACCATTCCCAGTTCCTCCTTTATTAGTGAATAAGGACACACAAAACTCAACAGAAATGGAACGTTCACAGGCAGCTTCAGGACTGATTTATTAGCCGCTTTCGTTTCATAAAATCCAGCATTTTCTATTAAAATAGGATGATGTCCAAAAGGTCTGTTTGCTTTAAGAAATTGTATTTAATACAGTTCAGGTCCTAGTTTTATTTTTTGTTTTTTTAAACAAAGCTCATATTCTCCTGACTCCACGCCTGTTACTACAGCCAGAGGGAAACTGATTTCAGAATCCATCTGATAATGTCGGATTTCTTTGTGGCATCCACTTCATCGCTCAGCAGCCAGCCATGATGTCATAAGCCCATCAGATTTCCGGTAGGGGGGAAACGCTGGGGAATTGGAAAGAATGGATGTTTCTTACCCGTCAGGAAGGGGAGGGAAGGGGCTGGGTGTGTTTGGGAGGCGGGGGACGACGGGAGGCAGGCTCAATGTTTGTGATATTAAATGTCAGGCAGAAACCTGAAAAATCCAGCCACCCAGATGTTTTCTAAATATCCAGATGTCTGGCACCGAGCAGACCGCACTCCTCCCGCCCCCTCCCGTCCCAAGAGGAGCTCGACATTTCGGCTTTGACCTCAGGTCTCCGGCGAGTGCGGGCTGCCAGGAGCTGTGCATCCTTGAGGCTGCCCACCCTCGGGTTGGGAATTTTTTCTAAATCTTTACACATGGATGACAGGAGTAACTACGTCCAGATTTTTAAAAGCTGTTGAAGCAGTGATTTGAAAAGTTCAGTCCCTGGAATTAGCTTCCACGGAATACACTATGCAAGCCAAAAAGGAGGGAAAAAAAAAAATCCCTCAGCCAACACACACACAAACATATGTGACTCTTAAGCCATAGGAGTTAAAAACCCAAAACAAAACCAGCAAGTCTGAGAACCAAGGACTCGGAACTGACACTGAGAAGCGATGAGCCCTCCCACAGGAGCACGCTTCCCCCAAATCAGAAAAACACCAAACAGCTTTGTTCTTCCTGACAAAGCCCCTCGCTTCCAAGGAACAGACAGTTGCCAACAAAAGCACAGGGTAGAACTAATTTACACTCAGACTCGGGGCTTCGAGGAGTCATAAAGTACAGAAATGGAAATGGCTTTGCCTGGGAATCTGCCTCCCCACCACTGGCAATGGGGACCCCCGGGCCTGGGGGAGCCCCGCAGGCCACAGACGGAGCAGAGTCCTGGCTTCCAGTGGCCTGGCCACACGCCCACTGAGGCCACCTCCAAGGCCTGTAGCTAATTGCTCCTGAAAACGAGCCAAGAACGGCAGGCCCCTGGGGCCCAACCCTGCAGACTTCACAGGGAGCCAGGAGGAGAGGCAGCTGGGGAGGGGACCACCTCCAATTAGAGATGAGTGCTTGGATAAAGAGGAAAGGGGTGGCCAAGGGAAGGTGTCTGGCAGAGGGCAGGAGGAGGTGAGTGGGGGCTCAGGGCTGGAGGTGGGGGGCTCAGTGGCATCATCTCCTAGAACAACCCCTGTGCTTTTCAGATGCAGAAATTGAGGGCCGAGAGTGGCTGAGTGGCCCACCCAAGGTCACCAGGCTAATTAGAGGGACAGCCAGTACTGGGGAACAGAAAACACAGGCGTGGCATTGCATGCCTCTTCCCTGAACGTTATCTAATTTAATCCTCACAACACCCTGTGAGGGAAGGATTATCATTAACCTCAGTTACCAGAGGAGCCAATGGAGGCGCAGAGCAGTTAAGTAATTTGCCCAAGGTCACACAGCTCGTCATTAGCAGAACTTGGCGTGAACTGCTGAGTCGCTGCCCGGCTCCAAATCCAGTGCTCTTTCTGCTGGGTCGGGGGGGAGGCAGTTAAGGTTTAACTGGGAGCAGTGAATCTGATTTAAATACATCTTTTCTTTTTATTTGGTTTTTTTTTTTGCGGTACGCGGGCCTCTCACCGCTGTGGCCTCTCCCGTTGCGGAGCACAGGCTCCGGACGCGCAGGCTCAGCGGCCATGGCTCACGGGCCCAGCCGCTCCGCGGCATGTGGGATGTTCCCGGACCGGGGCACGAACCCGCGTCCCCTGCATCGGCAGGCGGACTCTCAACCGCTGCACCACCAGGGAAGCCCCTAAATACATCTTTAAAATGCTGGTGATCCCCATAGAACAAAAGGGAGTAAATCATTGCAAATTATTATTTTTTTAATTTTTTAACATCTTTATTGGAGTATAATTGCTTTACAATGGTGTGTTAGTTTCTGCTTTATAACATAGTGATCAGCGATACATATACACATATCTCCATATCTGCGAGTTAATTTTTTAAAGCAATTCCAGTCAGGAGGGCTGGCTGGGCGGCTGGGTGGGGAGCCCGTTTTTATTCCTTCGCTGCCAGGGCCTGAATAAAGCATGCAGACTCTCTAGCTGTGCGTGGAGGCCGCTCAGTCCCCTGAAGTGGGGAGGATGAGGGGGCACTAAAAGCTTTGTCAGGCGTCTGTGAGAGCATAATCTGCCACAGGAAAGCTGCCAGGCGCACAGGTCTGTCAGAGCCAGGGGAGGAGGAATTCACTGAGCGTAGAAACGATGAAAAATGAAAATAAGAGTTGCCCCTCTAAGCCTGATTCCTACTTTCCAGCCAGGAGTTTAAATGAACTGTAGATCACCTGGGCTACTATTTGTGGCCCAGAGGCCTGATTCCAGATGAGAGAGGCACTGCCCAGGGTCCTGTCTGTCCAAGATGTGGGGGGAGGAGGGGAGTTACTGTGGCCCTGTACCCTGGCCATCCTGGGGACCCTGCTGGCCACCACCTTCTCCCAGAGTGGCATTTGAAGGAAACCAAGCCTCCCAGAGCTGGGACAGAAAAATGAGGAGTAGGCTGATCTGAACTCAGAGAACAGCACAGTCACCTGTCCCCAGGCCTCCCCCCAGAAGGGTCTCTTCCCTTCCTGAGGGCCAGGCTCGGCGCTCCAGTGGGCCATCTGTGCCAAGCCTTTTCCTGCTCTCTTCCTCACCGGGCCTGCTGGTTTCTTTTACTTTGTATCTCTGAACAGCAAATGGGGTGTGGAGCCCAGGACTCAGGCCGGGGACGGGGAAAGAAAAGTTTCTGCCATCAGGATGCCTGACCTGGCTGAGCAGCTCCTGTTTTTCTGGGGAAATTCTACTCATCCTTTATTCGCTTGGCCTACCATCTACCCAGAAGAGATTCAGGTCCTGCCCTCATGCCTCTTACAGTTGATGGGAGGAGACAAACATCAACCCAATAATGACATAAGAATGTCCACAGAGGGAGTGGTTCCCGGGCTATGAGAGCCTGGCATAGGGAAAGTGTCAGGTCAGGGAGGTCAGGGAAGGCTTCCTGGAGGAGGAAGAACTGATGATGAGGCATTAACCCTTCTGACTCACTGTCGCCTCTGCAGAGAAGCCTTTCCTCATGCCCACTCAAGGTTGCCTCCTGTCCCCATTCCTTTCCTGACTGTTGTTCACCAGCTATGTCCCTGCACTGGTCTGAAGTCCTGTGAGGGCAGAGACGGGGTTTGTCTTGTTCACCACCGAGTTGCCTGTGCCTGGGACACAGTTGATGTTTGATGACTACTTGTTGATCAAAAACATAAATAACATGTGCAAAGGATCTGTGAGGAATCACAGAGACTAGGAGGGTGTGTGAAAGTAAGAACGGGGCCAAAAGGCACAGAGAGGTGGGGCCACCCCGAGAAGCACCCTGGACCTGTAGGTGTCCCTCCAGCCTCTGGGCCCCCTTCTGTCTTTCCCCTGTGGCAGAGACTGGGGTTGGGTGTCTTTCTTCTCCTACAGAAGAGTGTCACATAGCTACCCTGCCCCACTTGATCTGCGCCAGACACAGCTCCCCTGGGTCGAGGTAGGTGAGTACTAGATTCACTTGTCCCATACTCTCCGCCCCCCCACCCCCGCCACCGCCTTCCCTCCTCCATTCATTCCCTTGCCTGATGCTGTGAGGCCACTGGGAGCCACAAAGGGGCAGGGGGAGGCAGATCCGGGGGTCCCGATCCAGGGCCTCCTGACACCCCACCCCCAGGTTTCATCTGCGCTCCCCCCCCCCCACCATCCTGGCGCCCTTCCTCCTCCCTGAGGCAGAAGTGGAAGGAGAGAAGGAGCAGGGCTCCGGGCTTGGACCAGACCCGGTTGGAGTCCCCTCAGCTGATGACCAGCGCGTGTCTGGACACCAAGCTGGCTCTGCCCCTCACGGGTGAAATGGAGATGCCCCAGGCTTCAGCGGGGACAGAGCAGGTGCTGGGCGGACCTGCCTGAGAGGCTCGAAATCAACCTCTGGTTTTCCTCTAGGGCTCAGTTCAGTTACTGCCTCCCCAACTCCCTTTGCCACCTCAGCTGCAGAAGCTGAGGCTGGGGTTTGGGCTTCCCCCAGGGCGCCTCTGGCCCGGGGAAGCGGCTGAGGCCGGCGGCGGCGAGCGGGGTCCCAGCCCCAGCGCGGCGCCTCCGTCGGCACGCGGACCCTCCGTCTGCGCCGCGCGCTCCTGCAAACTTTCCGCGTCTGCCACCCGCCCGCGTGTACACCTGCTCGTGGTTCTGCGGCGCGGGTCCACACAGCCTCACCTGCCCCCGGGTCGCTGGAAGGTGCCTCAGTCATAGTCCGAGTCTCCAGGCTCACCCGCCGCGAGTTACGAGGACCGTCAACCCCAGCCTTCGGGATCAGTCTCCACTACCTCGGGATTTCGGGGGTGCCTCAGCCCGCTCACCTGCGCTCGTCTACACCGCCTCGGCCGACCCCAGGTCACTGAACACGTCTCAGCTCAGAGGCCGCGTCCACACCGCCTCGGAGATGCCTCATCTCTGGGGCCGCGTCCACACTGCTCAAGCCTCACGAGACCCTTCAGAGCGCGGACCGGGACACAGACCCCGCGACAGCCACTCAGCGTGGGAGGTGGTGCCCCGATCTTCTCCGGGCGCCCCCCACGCCCGGAGACGCCCGCGGGGGGCTGCTTACCTTGCCCGCGGCCTCACGCTCCTGTCCAGGCGATACCGTCTCTTTCATACATTGGTGCAAGATTGTCGATGGTGAAAGAAAATGTTGTATATCCTCTGCCGGTCACTTGGCAGTTCCCCACCCTCCCCCCTTTCCTCTTTTTTCGGCCCTTAAGACAATACTGGGCCCCAGCGGCCGGCCGCCGGCCAGGGAACTCCGGGCAGGCGCGGCTGACCGCGGCGGGGCGGGCCTTAGGCGGGGAGTGGGCGGGGAGTGGGCGGGGCCTGGAGGGGCGGGGCACGCGGGCTCCGGCCGCCCTCCCTGGGGAAGCCTTGGTCTGCGACTCGAGCTCCTGTTCCGGCTCCTGATTAGTCGGCAGGCCGGAGATGCTGGCGCCTGATTGGCTAAGGCAAAGAAGGGGTGCAGACAGTGGGGGTGTGGGGTTGCGGGATCCATTCTTTGCCTTTTCTTTTCCCCTGTGTCCGCCACTACTCTTTTGGGTCCTCCTGAGATCTGTATCCTTTTCCTCACTGCTTCTGTACACCCCATCATAACACTTAACTACCTCGAGGGTAATGCGTTTCTTTGTCTTTTTCTACAAAATAGGTAGCACCTTGAAGTCAGGACACCGGGTTTGTGCCGCTCACCGCTGTATCCCCAGGACCTGGCACCCAGGAAGCGCTCAGAACATGTTGATTGAATTCATGGAAAATGTACATACAGGTTTTTAGAGCTGTCTTTAAGGCTGGTAACATCCCTAGAGGGTGGTATTACTATTCTCCTTCTAGAATGGGGAGACTGAGGTGCAGAGAAACGCTGTCACTTGGGACATGCTACATCACTGGACCTCAGATCCCTACACAGCGATGCCCTGTGGAGTGTCCGGGCCTGAGTTTCCCATCTATCAAAAGGGAGTGGATTAGATCAGATGGGTTAGAAGGTGAATCGTTTCAATGAACAGGCTGCACCGAACGCTGTGTTTGGCAGTACGAGTGAGACGGCCCTGCCTTCGTGTTAAAATCCTGGTAGCCTGCAGCGCCCTCTCCCTCTCTGACCACCCCCTCCCCCCCAATCACAGCGGAAGTTAAAAGCACTCTGCTCAAACCAGTGTACCTTGCCCGCTTCTGAGGGGTTTGCGGGCATGTGGGAGGATTTTCCTGGGGGAACCACAGGGGTTATCATTAAGCAAACTGACTTGAGCAGGCACGCTGTTCTGGGGGGAGGGCAGTACTTGGGAACCTCCACCTCCCAAGAGAGTCGTTTTGATTGCAGGGTGGTCTCTGATATGGGATAGGGGAGAGAGCTTCCTCTGACAGAGGAGGATGTAGGAGCTGCTGCTGGAGTTGGGTGGGGGAGGGTTAATCGACTAAAGAAATGCTGAGATCCTGGGCAGTCAGATCCAGGTGTGCAGAGGAGCCAGCTTGGTGGCACAGTGAGTTCTCCCTGTGTCTCTGTCTTCACATGCCCTTCTCACAAGGATGCCAGTCATTGGATTTAGGGCCCACTCTAATCCAGTATGACCTCATCTCAAAGTCATTACATCAGCAAAGACCCTATTTCCAAATCAGGTTACATTCACAGGTACTGGTGGTTACGGTTCCAACATATCTTTTTTGGGGTCACAATGCAACCCACAACCAGACCCAATATGGAAAGACCATTCTGGTCAGAGGGAAGCAGAGCAGGGGCCCTGAAGCTGCACAGGGTAGGTTACCCTCCTAGCTGCCCACTGCTCTTTTGGGACTTCTCTCCAGCTCATCTCAGTTCCTGGTAACTGGCAGCTACCTAAACAGAGCCAGGAGGGAGCTGACCCCCTGGATATCAAGCCTCTCCTTCCAGCAGACCCTGCTCAGCCTGGGACCCTGAGGAGAGCCCAGCCTGCCTTCCCTCCTCCCCCTGCCTGCCTGGCCCCCACCCCCACCCCCACCTGCATCCCACATGCAAGATGGACAAGGACAATAAAAGCTGTTTCACCAGCAGGTGGTGATTAATTGCCAAGTTAATTAAAGAGGCAGTAATTACTCTCGGATTTCAGAGGAAGGAGTGATGTCTTAGGCAGGGGTGGGTGGTCAGCATTCAGGTCTCCCTGAAGAGGTGGGGACAGAAGATAGAATTTGAAAAGCCAGGAAGAATAAACAAACAACATTTTAAAAAACAAGTAACATTTAAAAGCTTCAGTCTTAGCTATATAGTTATGGTTTTATTTGACAGAATCAGATGATGGACTTAGATGTTTAAGCCTGTCTCCGTACTTTCCCATCTTTGAAATATTTCATTAACAACAACCAAAAAAAAAAAAAAGGCCGCGGGGAAGTTAAATATTTCTAAACTCCAGTTTGGGATTTATAAATGTCCTCAAATACACATTGCCTCAGTTTATACAATGGAGAGGACCTTAAAATTATGTGTAAATCAAATCCCGTTTGCCCACCCTGTACATCTTAACGCAAGTGATGCTCTATCTTCATTTCTGATTGATTTTCCCTGGCAGAGGCGCAGAATTCTTTGCTTTAAGTGTCAGACTCTCTCTGTCAAGTAGTTAATGACCTATAAAGCACTTAAAACGTACTGGAGGAGATGCTATTTGGAGGCACCCCGTGGTGTACCCTCTCCTATTGTCAGTAATCACCCCTCATTTATTTGCGCTTATTGGTTTGGAATTTGCTATCAGGTTTCCCTAAAGTGGAGCCCACCAGGAAAGGTCCAATTCCATATGGACCCAGATGAATGCTGGGGTTGGCACCCAGGGGCAGCAGCAGCAGCTGAGGAGGGAAAGAGACCTTTCCTTAAGAGCCTTTCACCACGGGTGCCCTGGTCACCTCTCAGCACACCTTCCCTGATTACCTCATTCCTCCTGCCGCTGTGGCCACCACAGCCTTCCCAGTTTCTCCCCATCCTCTGTCTGCAGCCTCAACCTATCTCCTGAGACCTGACCCATTCTCTCGGCTGCCTTTGGGACACCTCCCCCTGATTGCCACCTGGATTTCCCCCCACGTTGCCTCTCTACTCCTGTACATCTGGTTCTGTTTACTGAAACCAGCCTCTGTCCACTGGATGGGGGCATGGACATCCCTTCACCCTTATGCCTTGAGGCCAGTAGGTCACCAGGTCTTGTTGTCCCCTTTCCAAAGTGGCTCTAGAGTCTGCTTCCCTGCCCCAACCTCTACCTCCTCGGTCTCAGTCCCAGCCCCAAAGCTTTTGCTTTTGGAGGCAGCAGCCTTCAAATGGAACAGGCCACCCTCCCCAGAGCCACTCAGTCGAGTTGCCTCCTAAAGAATGATGTAGGGGATTTCGCTCTCCTGTTGCCCAAGCTCTGTGGGCTCCTCAGCCTGGTATCCAAGGCCCTTCATGACCTGGGCCTGGTGTCATCTCTCCAGGCTCCTCCCAGTGCTTCCCCTTTCCTGCCATCTCACTCCTTCCATCTTCAGGCCTTTGCTCATAATATTCTCTACCTGGAGTGCTCTCATCCTTCAAGGGCACCTCTTCCAGGAAGCCTTCCTTGGTTTGCTCAGGCATGGTTACCACCCTCCTTGAAGATCCCATAGACCTTCCCATGATGTGTTTTCCGTGGGTTACTGTGTCTGCCTGTCTTGTCACTCACTCAGGGACATTTACCAAGTGTCCACCAGGAGAGTTGTTGGGAGCACGAGCCCCTCTATCAGACAGGCCCAAATTCAAATCCGGCTTTGCCCCTTGCCAGCTAAGTGACCTCAGGCATTCACTGCCCCTCTCTGAGCCTCAGTTTCCTTCTCTGCCATGCCCTAGAGCTGGTGCATGTCCTTGGACAACTGGAGGATGACGCCAACCTGGCAAGGTCAGTGCTGGGAGTGAGAGGAGAGGCCAAGGCTGGGGTGAGCGAAGAAGCTGTGGCTGCAGCAACCTCCAGGGTCAGAGCCGTGAGGAGGCAGCCGTGTGCTCCAGCAGCACAAGGAGCACAGAGTGGGAGTGAGCCACTGACCGGGGGGGTGGTGGTGGGGTGACTAGGAGGCTGAATCGGCTCTTCCAGGAGGAAAAGTATATCCGACTCCTAGATTGCTATAACCAGTTGCCACAAGCTTGGTGGCTCAAAACAATATCCACTTTTCCTCTTACAGTTCTGGAGGCCAGAAATCCAAAATCAGTTTCCGTGGGCTGAAATCAGGGTGTCTGCAGGGCCATGCCACTGCAGAGGCTTTGAGGAGAGCCTGTTCTGTCGCCCTTTCCAGCTTCTAGAGCTGCATTCCTTGGCTCAGGGCCCCTACGTCCAGCTTCAAAGCCTGCAAGGTAGCATCTTCAAATCTCTTTCTCTCCTTCCATCATCACATTGCCTTCCGCCTTCTGTCTGTAATCTCCCTCTGCATCCCCCTTATGAAGACACTTGTGATTGTAATAATCCAGGATAATCTCCCCATTTTAAAATCCTTAATCACAAGTACAAAGTCTTTGCCATATAAGGTAATATTCACAGGTTCCAGGAATTAGGAGGTGGACATCTTGTCGGGGGGGCATTATTCAGCCTGTCACAGAAAGCAACCAAGCGAAGAGGTTCAGATCACTGACTCTGAAGCCATTTCTGGGGGCTTGAACTCAGCGGCACCATTTGCCAGCTTCCTGGCTTTGGGCAAGTTGCTACATCTCTGATACTGTTTCCTCATCTATAAAATGGGAACAGTGCCCAGCTCCAGACAAGAATTCAGTAGGCATTTAAGTATCTATTGGGCTGAGGGAGCTGCATGTGCCAGGGCCTGGAGGTTAAGAGAGACCCCGGAAGCGCCCTTCTGTAGAAAGAAGGGACGAAGGGCAGGAAAGGGAACAAGGCAGGGCAGGCTGGAGTGGAGGAATGAGGGTGGAGCCGGGCGGGCCACGTCCCAGGGAGGAGGGAGAGCGAGAGCGAGAGAGAGCGAGAGCGAGAGAGAGCGAGAGCGAGAGAGAGCGAGAGCGAGAGAGAGCGAGAGCGAGAGAGAGCGAGAGCGAGAGAGAGCGAGAGCGAGAGAGAGCGAGTGTGTGTGTGTGTGTGTGTGTGTGTGTGTGTGTGTGTGCAGGGCAGTTTTAGGATGGAGCATCGTAAGGCTCTCTTTAGTCTCCAACTCTGGGCTTGAACCCAGAAAGAAGACAACAGCGTCCTGAAACACTGAGATGTGGGGTAGGAGTGCAGGCCAAGGGGCCAGATTAAACCTGGGGTCAACTCCCTCCTCGGCCCCTCCCAGCTTCCTGCCCTTATCCAGAGAAGCTGGGCTTACCCGCGGGCACAGGCTGAGGGAGGCTGAGGCATGGGAGCTCAGGGCTTGCCTTGTATCGCTACAGTTACCATTTTTCTTTCTGGACCTGGGCACTCGGCTCCAGAACCTCCCTCCCCTGGGGACTCACTGCACAAACTTGTTCTAACAGATCCAAGGGGGCCGCCAGCAATCTTGGCCCCGCCCCCCCAAAAGGCACCCCCCCCCCATAGGAAGCAGTAGGCTGTGGGGCTGCAAGAGGAAGGTGGGGGGCATTTGAAGCTGGGTCTTGACTGGTTCCCAGGAAGCCAGAGTAGGGGACCTTCTAAAGGCCTGAGCACCCTGAGCCTTCCTTACCCAGCCAGCCGCTCTCAGGGTGATTGTGACCTAGCCTGGACACTAGGGACCCACAGGGCTTTGTCAGTGTTCCCACCCCACACTCCCCACTGGGCTCAGTCCTGCTGGCTGCTTGGAAGGTCCCAGGCCCCGCGTGGTCAGGGCTGTCTGGCCTGGCCTACCAGCCCCTGAGGCAGGACATTGCTGAGTCGGCTGAGACATCCCCCCGGCAGTGACAGAGGCTTCTGGGATCAGTTAGCAGGACCACCCTAACAGGGCTCACGGCCCCTGACGTGTGCTCCACAGGCACGCAGCAGCATCATCGACTGATCGGAGCCCCTAACAGCCTCCACGGCCCGGAGGTGAAGCGAGGGGCCTCCGCTGACCTGTCTGATGCGCCTGGGCTTGGCCTCCAACAATCCAGCACAGAGCTTGCCCCTTCCCATCAGGCGACAGGGGGCTACCTTTTCACCACGTGCACTTTCATGGCCCTGCCTATCCTGGTGGTGCGGATGCAGCTACACGTCTTCCTCAATTTTCACATACGTAAAATGGGTCACCTACTAATTAGCGATCGCTTTCTGGAAATCTGGGAGAAAAATCATTCTCCCTTTTTCAGCAAGAACCAGCACTAAATCACCAGCAAAGGAATAGTTGAATTTATTCTTTAAACAAATGGCTCTTGGGTCCCTGCTATGAGTCAGGCAGAAAGAGAGACGAGTAAGGTATCTGCCATGCGTGCTCAGAGAGCTCAGACCCTCCTGGGGATGTGTGTGAACCGATTCAATGCAAGGAGGTCAGAGCAGTCAGAGAGATGAAGAAACTGCTTGGTGGGGGGAGGGAGTTTTAGGGAAGGCTTCATGGAGGAGGTGGCATTTGAGCAGGAATTCCTGCTCAGGTTCAGAGGTGGGGAGTTTGGCACCAGGCGGAACAGCAGCCATGATTGGAGCATGGACAGGACTTGGGGTGACTTTGGGCCAGTGGGAGCTGGTCAGAAAGGAGGCTGATGGACTCCATGAGGACAGAACTGTCTGTCTCTTATCCCAGCCCCAGCACGGGGCCTGGCACATAGTCGGAGCTGAACAAATGTTGAAAGAATGAAGGGATTGTAAGAGCCCTGTATACAGGTCTGAGGGGTCAAGCCTCCAACCTGTGGACAGTGGAAGCCACTATGAGGTTTTGTACAGGTTGTAAGGTAGGGGTCCTGCTTCATCCTTTTGCATGTGGATGTCCATTTCTCCCAGCGCTATTAGTTGAAAAGACTGTTTTTCCCCATTGAATTATCTTGGCCTGTTTATTGAAACGAATTGACCATAAATGTAAAACTACTGCAGGGTTTTGAGAGGGGAGTAACATGGTCAGATCTGTGTTATAGGAAGATCAATTTGGTGGCAGAAACTGGGAAGGGCTGGAAAGAGGAAGGGTTGGAGACTAGATGGGTGGGCTCGAGGGAGGAAGGAAGGGGGAACTAGGGAGAAAAGCAGTCCCCAGATCAGCAGGGGCGCATGGTGGGGAGCCAGGTACAGGGCTGATGCCGGAATGTGACCTGCGGAGGGGCCTGTGGCACTCACTGGGGAAGCGGGATGGGGCGGGTAAGGGGGTGACAGAGAAAAAGCCTGTGCTCCTCAGCCCCTCAATGTCCCAGAGTGGGAAAATTAACCCCTCTCTAGATATGCCAATGCGAGTAGGTTTTCAGGTAACGAGAGGATTGTAAATGCAAAACAATGCCAATTACAGCAGCGTTACCCCAGATTATAAAGCTTCTAAGAAGCAGCTCACACCTCCAGGCCTGCTGTGCCTGGAAATTTCCAGGGGAGGCTGGGGATCTAAACATCCAGGCTGCCTGAGGCCAGGCCCCACAGCGGGTGTGGGCAGCTGGGCAGGCCTGGCCCCGTCACTCCTACAGACCTGCCTTCATTTCCCCAAGGAAATAGACCACTGACGGGCAAGAGGACACCCCCGGGTCCCCACAATTCTGAGCAATATTCTTAAGGAAATTTGTCCCTTCATGGGCCCCCCAGCTGGGGGGGCACAGAGTCCCTCCATGGCTCTTTCTGCCTCCCCCCTGCTGCCCTTTGCCTGCACACAGTTGGAACCAGCCCAGCGCTGCCCCTTCTGTGCTACAATGACCTTTAGCCGGTCAGCTTTCCTGAATCGCAGTCTCTGCTTTGGTAAAATGCAGAGACAAGCCCACACACACACACACACACACTTCGCAGTGTGTTTTCAGGATTAAATGAGATCTTGTAGATAAAGAGTCTGAACAACAGAAACCAGTGCAACCTCCATGCACGACGATTTGGCAGTGTCCGTTAAAATAGTAAATGTCCACGCCCTGGGCCCCAGCGATTTCTTCTCGCCATTTCCTGCAGAGAAAGTTTTGCAGATGCGTCCAAGGGTGTTCCCTGCAGCACCTTCTGTGAGGTTAGAAAATCATAAACAACTGAAAGGGGCATTAACAGGAGCCTGATTAAATTAGGATCCATCAGTCCTGTGGAATCCTTTGCTGTAATTAAAGAGTCTGGCAGTTCCTGTGTGCTATCACCGGCAGATCCCCACCACGTGGGACTGCATGAACAAAGCAAGAGCAAATAACACCTACAGATGATTCCATTTAAGCTTTTCAGAACCCCACACAAACACTAGATATTTTATGTTTGTCTATGTGCATATATGTATGTAGATGCAATAAGAACAGCCCAGAAGAAAATATGCCCCAATGACCCAGGGTTGCCTCTGGGGAGGGGATTGGGATGGAGGCTGGGAGGTGGCAGGAACATCAAAGAGAATTTCGCTTTGCTGTAGTGTCTACGTGTTTTACTGCAGTACATGCCTGTGTCCCCTGCAGAGATACACACATACAAAACACACGCCAACACCAAGTGCAGAGAATAGTAACGGTTAGCCTGACCCACGCACCATCAAGGCCCAGAGGCCACAATTCTGACTGCAGTTCAAGGAGGGCACCTAGGAAGGAAGGTGTCTCAGTGCCTCCTGCCAATGTCCGCAGCTCTTACAGTCTGGATTCAGGTCTGGGGAAGCCCCTCAGGTGGGCCAATGCCATCCCCTGGCGTGTGGGAGGGATGCACTCTGTTAGCCTGGCTGGGCCAAGGCCCCAGCCCGCCTATCCTGGCTGGGCGTTCTGCCAAGAAAACTCTTGAACTACATAAAAATCCATCCTGGAAATCCGAGAGGCATCCTTAGAACGGAGTGTAGCCTTTCAATTCGAATGGGGAAAAAAAGGCAGATTTGCCTGTAACTTGATTTCAGGTGGGTGAGGCCCGGTGGCCAAAATGCAACGACTGCGTCTGGCCGTGGCCCTCACGCCAAGGTCCTGCCATGTGCTGTGAAGGGGACCCCAGCCCCACCAAGGTTTCCAGTGTAACCAGCACGTGTTCCCATGGAAACTCTGCTTTGCAGAATCCTTTGGAAATTGTTTCCGAGGAGGGGGAACCGCTTCCCACACCCGCTTTGCATTCCTGGGTTTGGTTTCCAGGGATGATTTTCTCCAAGTGCTAAGAAGGGCAGGAGCAGGAGGGAGGGCTGGAGGCTGAAACCTGCCCGAAGGGGCAGAATGACCATTTCTAAGCCGCTACCCTGGAGAGGCCAGTGGAGGCTGAGGGTGTCAGCAGTGGGTGAGATGTTTCAGATGCCCAGAGGCCTGGAAGAGGGTGGCAGGGGTGTGACCTAGAGATGGTAGGGAATCCCAGGTCAGAGCTGGGGTGGGTCAGGCAGAAAGAAGCATAGGCCGAGACCGTGACATACATGTCCGCCCCGCTGTGGTGAGGCTGGGGTGGGGTCGGGACAGGAGGAAGCAGTGCCCGAGGCCTGGCCATCAGGGGCTGCCAGGGGCTTCTGCTACAAGCTCCAGGGCCAGGGGTCCACCCTCAGGATGGCTGCCATCCACCCTGCTGGTCTAAGGCTCCCCTTCACCTGGGTCTCACCTATTGCTCCTCAGCCTGCAGGGGGCCAAAGAAGGGGGTCCCCACCTCCAGGGAGGCCTGCCCCTCATTTAGCAGATTCCCTCCGCACTGCCCAGTGGCAGCCTGTTTTTCCTGAAGGATGAGTGGAGAAGGAAATACACACCCGCTGAGCCTCTGCAGGGCAGGGAGTTCCCCATCTGTCCTCTCTGAGTAACACTCAGCGACTTGATTGTTACTGAAGCCAAGGCTCAGGTGGACATGGCTTCTGGAGCTGGGATTCGAGAGAGGCCAGCGGCCACCCAGCCCCAGATGACCCCCAAGGGCGGTTCCTCTCTCTTCTCTCCTCTGCCCACTCAGAGTCCACGCAAACCTGCCCTCCAGGAGCTCAGTTCGAGCCCCCTCTGCCCCCTCCTCCTCTCTCGTGGCCACCTGCGCCCCCTGCAGTCGTCTGCCACCCCTCACCCCTGCACCAGCCCATCTCCGCAGGCTCCCAGTCCTGGGGGCTGGGGAAGGAGGGGTGCTTAGTCTTCTTGGCTCCGTACTGGGCGTCCCAGAACGTTCTCCTCTGGGGGTCCCCCCTTCCACCTTGACCCTCCTCCCTGCCTCTCTCCTTGCTCGCTGAAGACCTCAGCGCCTGCCCAGCCTTGCCCTGAACTGAGCTCGGTCACCACACTTGACAACGTCTGTGTCCACAAGAGGGGCGATGAGTTGGTCCCTGAGGGCCTCACAGGCCGCAGGGAAGAGTTGGGATTTTGTTCCAAGTGAGATGGGAACAGTGGGGGGTTTTGCACACGGGGAGGGCCAGGGTCCTGTGTAGGTCTCAGGATCCTTTGCTTCGTGGAGAGGGGACTGCAGGGGGCTGGGCCAGGGCGGGGAGCGCAGTCTCTCCAGGCTCCCCGCACTACCCCAGGGGCCAACTGGAAAAGGCTGATTCCCAGCCTGAGGGTCCGGGGCCAGGGGCTGAGGACGCTCTGGGCCCAGCGAGGCGGCCTCCTCCTGCCTTGCTGCCTTTGATCTTCCCTGGAGAGGCTCCGCTGCACGCTGCGCGGCCTGCCTCCCTCACCCGGCCCCCAGCCCCGGCCTCTGCCTCAGGCTGACGGAGTCAGGGGCCTGGAAGGCAGCTTCGCCTCCCTAAACAGGCTAGGAGTTCGTTAAACTGCCTTCTGGCGAGCGGGGGCCTCTCCCCGCAGCCCCGTGTTCCCCCTCAGAGCCCTCCTTGCCGTGTGCTCCAAGGCCAGGCTCAGAACCAAGCTGAGATGCTGTGAACCGTGCCACAGGCCCAAGGGGGCCACACACAGCCCTAGCGGAGGGGCTGGGGCTTCTTCCTGACGTCAGCCCAGGCCCACCCTGCCGGCCCCAGCCCTTACCCTGCGGGGGGGCCGACCTGCAGGGCTGAAGGTGTTACCCACAAACCAGCCGGGGGTCCGGCCGGGGCCTGCACCTCGGGCCACCACCCTCCTGGGCACATTGGGGTTTGTGTGAGAGGGCACCTGAGGGACTCTGGGGACAGCACTGGGTGTGTGTGGAGGGAGGACTGGCCTGCCCATTGCACGAATGACCAAATAGTGGAAAGCAAGGGAGGGATGGGGGACAGCAGGGGAGGGAGGGCTCAGAGCCTGACAGCCTGGGTGAGCCCACCCTTAGCCCTGGTCTGCCTGTGAGGTAGGTTACAGTGCGGGGCTGCCGTGAGGTGAAATGAGGGGTAACGTGAACACTCAAGCAGCAGAAATGGCTCAGGGTCAGACACTGCAGGGCCATGGGGCCTGAGCTTCTGCAGCACAAAGGGACCCCTCTGCCCACCCCAGGGGAAGGCCCAAGAACAGAGCTATGCAGCTGGACCACGACAGAGAGGGCTGGCCTCCAGGCAGCTGGGACCGGCCCGGGGCAAGGAGGGAAGGGGCCGGGCTGGCCTCGATCCCCAGGGGCCGGGGCTGGGGCATAGGGCAGACAAAGACAGAGGAGGTGGGAGGGGTCGAGATAGGCCAGGTGGAGGGGCTCTGGGGAACTGAGCTGTAGGTAGACCAGGAGCAGCGAGGCCCCGAGGCTGGGGAAGGTTTGAGGTGGTGGTGAGCAGGGCGTGGTGAGGAAGCAGTTGCCACACAGAGCGTAGGCGGCCAGGCTGATGGGAAACAACCTTGGGGTCCTTGCTGGGGGAGGCAGAGAGCTCCCTGCGTGTGCCCGGACCCTCGCAGTCCCAGGCCCCCACTGAGCCACCTCCCCGGCCTCCAGCTCTGTTCCTGAGCCCAGCCCAGCCTCTGCATGGTTCATTCTTGCCCACGCCCCATACCCCCCACGCCATCCCCCTGATCTACTTTGTGTGGTCGCCTCGTGCCTTTGGCCTAGTTGGGCGGGGGGCGGGGAGACGGGGGCCCTTTGCCTAGTTGCTCCTTTATTCACCTACGCTGGGACCCCTGTGCACACAGTACTGACAAGGGTCCCTGGCGGGAACCTCCTGGTGGTTCAGGCTGGTGCAAGAGGGCCCGTGTGTCTAGAGAGGGTAAGAAAGGCTCTGGGTGGTGTTCAGGAGAGCCCTTGGGGAGGGAGGGAGGGCCCGCCTGGCAGAGGGAGCAGCTCGGGCAAAGGTCCGGAGATGTGGCACACTCGGCGGGTGTGGCTGGGCTGCAGAATGGGGGGGGTGGGGTGGGGCCAGCCAAGGCAAGAGGGCAAGTGAGGTGATGGGGCGCCCCTGGGGCCTCGCTCCTGGTACAGATCGAGTCCTTTGGAGGGAGAGGCTGCCCCAGGGCCTCTGATCCAGGGCAAGACCCAGGGGCAGGCAGAGCTTGTCCTAGAGATTTTCATAGACCAGGTTAAATTCACCGTCACCCTCAGATCCATGTTGTTTCTCCTGGAAAAAAATAAAAAGAAAAAAAGAAATAAAAAACAGTAGGGAGTTGGAAAAGAACAAACTTGCACAACTTTAGTTTTAGGCAGAGGCAGACAAACAGATGGCTTCCCAAGCAGCTTTGACAGGGAGACCTGTCCTTGCGCCCAAGCCCACCGCACCAGCCTCTTCTCCCATCATTCCAGCCCATGCCTGCTCTCTGCCCTCCAACTCCACAGACCTCTTCTTTCCTGCCTTGGGCCTCCCCAGGTGCTCTTCCCTCTGCCTGGTGTGCTGCCTCCATCCTACCTGTTCCCTGGCTACCTCCTCCTCACTCTGCATCCCCCGAGAGCCCCCTTCCCAGCTCTGGCCTAGTCCCTCCCCAGAGCCCACCCTTCACAGGGGGCTACAAATGTCTCTGTGTGTTTGTAAGATCAGTGACCCTGTTCCTGCAGACCCAAGGATCCTGGAGGGCCGGAACATTTCTAGTCATCCTGCCAGGACTTCAGGGCCTGGCACATGGTGGGCACGGCCTGGGATGGCCCAGACATCCTTGGGGAAGGCCTGCCTCCAATCAGAGCCTAGTTCAGGGATGAGTATACAAAGGGCTTTGAGAATAGGAGATTCAACAAACAGAGTCAGCCTGGGCCAGCGGGGCCAAGCACTCGCTCCCCTCACTTCCTGATGGCTTTTCCAAGGTGCCTACCCACAGGCCTTGAGCTCCTGAATCCAACCTTGCACTTGATGGCGTCCAAAGCTCTGGTGTAGATGCTACTTAACTTGGAACTCATTTGAATTCAGGGGCAGTTGATTTTGCAGTAAAGTGTCACTCATCCACTTTACAGATGAGCAGACTGAGGTTTAAGAGAGAATCATGATCGGGACTTCCCTGGTGGCTCAGCAGTTAAGAACCCGCCAGCCAGTGCAGGGGACACGGGTGTGAGCCCTGGTCCGGGAACATCCTACATGCTGCAGAGCAACTAAGCCCGTGAGCCACAACTACTGAAGCCCGCGCTCCTGGAGCCCGTGCTCCGCAACAGGAGAAGCCACCGCAGTGAGAAGCCTGCGCACTGCAATGAAGGGTAGCCCCCGCTCGCTGCAACTAGAGAAAGCCCGTGTGTAGCAACGAAGACCCATCGCATCCATAAATTAATTAATTAATTAATTAATTTAAAAAAGAGAGAGAGAGAATCATGATCAAGTGATATGCCTTAGTCCCCATCGTGATAAAAACGAAGCCCTGTCCAGACCCTCCCAGGCTGGCATCAGTGTAGACTCCAGCTCCCGGCTTTAGCCACCTTCAGCCTGGGGAGAGCTAGGAGCCAAACACCCCTGCTTTACTGGCCAGTGTAGACACTATACCGTGCCCAGTGGCAGTTACGATTGCTCATCTTGCACGGCGCCTACGGGGTCCCAGTACGACATTAATCCTCATGGCAAATCTAGGAGGTGAGTGCTGTCAGGCTCCTCAGTTTACAGCCGAGGAGAAGCAGGCACAGAGGTTAGCCCCTTGGCCAGGGCTGCACAGCTGGTAAGGGGTGGAGCAGGGGTTCAAATCCACCAGACCTCCTAACCACTAGGCCAGCTGCCTCGCAGAGAGGGCTCTGATTCGGCAGCAGGTGGCTCCCTCCTCTGGTCCTATTTACCCGTTTCCCAGACGAGGAACAGGACAAATGGAGTAAGACGAGGCTCGCTGCCCAGCCCCTGCATACCTGGGAGAGCAGGTCCTGGTTGGAGGGCGGGCTGCTGGCCTCACTCTGGATGCAGTCGTAGACCTCGGTCTCTCGGCGCTGCAGGTCCTGCAAGAGACGTGGGAAGGTCACAGAAAGGTGAACAGAGGGGCAGGGCCCCGGCCGCAGCGGCCTGCTATACCTCCCCGCGCCCGAGGGAGCCTAGGGGCCGGGCAGACCTGTGAGGGGACACCCACCACCCCCAGCCTCGCCACTCGCGGTCACACGGCTGCACCTGTGCACCTGCCGTTCCCTCTCGGAGCCATCTTACCCCTTCCCCGCTAGTACAGTGCCACTCCTCTCTGTGCCCCTTGCCAGCCCCTCACATCACCTCAAGGCTCTAGCAGAGCCTGTGCTCAGCCCGGTGGGCTCTCCAGGCCCCCTCCCACCGTCCCTGCCTGTCCTTAGGTCCTTTGGTGCAGCCAGCAGCCCCCAGATGTGACTCCCATGGCCAAGGTTTCAATAGGATGCTCTCCTGGCATCCCCCCCTCACTCCCCTGGGCCAAAGCCCTGTCCCTGTGAGGGTCCCACCCACGCATCCACCCCTGTAGGTCTCCCTTCACCCCTCACCCCAGCCTGTGCTCATAGATGACCTAGGTACCCACTGGAGTCACACTCGTTCCCACAGCCGTGCTGGGTTTGTTGCTGGGTCACTAGCTGTGGTTGGCACACTTGGAGAACAACACCAAATGAGCTCTGATGACGGGGCTCCTCGCTCAGCTAGATGTGTGCCTTAGGGCCACACTCACTCTTGGCCCAGCAATGAACAGCCTGACCAGAGGCCTCAGGATGGTAGAAAGAGATGGAGCTTTGAAATCAGACAAGCCTAGGTTCAACTCTCAGCTCTGACACCTGCCAGCTATAGGCAACCCCGGAACCTCCCTGTGCCTCAGTTTCCTCGTCTGTAAAATGGGAATAATTGTATCTCTCTTTCAGGCTCAATGGATGATTAAATGAGATATTGTACATAAAGGGCCCAACAGAGGGTCTGGCGAATCCCAGGTGCTTAATAACTGTTGAATGGTCATCAAGGGAGGCTTGATACCTCCCTCCCCTCTCTGCGGTCACAGCCTGGACCCTTCCTCAGACCCTGATGGGCACCGGGGTCCCAGGCAAGGGGCAGATGCTGCTCCTTGGGGGATGTCAGAACAGAGCTACTAACAGCCTAAGCAAGAGGCAGGAACCTTTCCTTCCCACGTGTACATGTCATATGGATGCCGGCTGCTTGCCAAGGAGGTGGTTTCCCTGGCAACAGGCAAGCAGGGGTTGCCGAGGCAGGCTGCAGAGACAGGTGGTGCTCTGAGGCAAGAGAAGGGAGGGGAGGTGGGGTGGGGGGAAGGAGGCTCCGAGAGGTAGCGGGGCATGAAAACCTGTGTAATAAACCATTTGGCACTTGGGAGACCCTCACTTCAAGGGCATCACACACAGGGATGGCAAGGCTGCCCTAGGGATCTCTGCGTCAGAAAGAGGGAGGGTCAGGACTTCTGTGGTGGCACAGTGGTTAAGAATCCACCTGCCAGTACAGGGGACACGGGTTCGAGCCCTGGTCCGGGAAGACCCCACATGCTGCGGAGCAACTAAGCCCGTGTGCCACAACTACTGAGCCTGCACTCTAGAGCCCGCAAACCACAACTACTGAGCCCGCGGGCCTAGAGCCTGTGCTCCGCAACAAGAGAAGCCACCGCAACGAGAAGCCCGCGCACCACAACCAAGAGTAGCCCCTGCTCGCCGCAACTAGAGAAAAAGCCTGCGCGCAGCAATGAAGACCCAACGCAGCCAAAAATAAATAAAACTTAAAAAAAAAGAGAAAGAAAGAGGGAGGGTCTTGGGAGGGGTGCTTCCAACCTGCCTCTGGGTAAGGAAGGGGGCAAGGCTGTCCCAGGGAGGAGCCCAAATTCTGGTGAAAGGCATTTTCCAAGGCCTGCTCTGGCCTGTTGGGCTTTCATGCCTGCCCAGAGCACCAACCACTGCCGGCAAGCCTGGCACACGGGATGGGAATCTGCTCCTCAGCAGCCGGGGGCCTCCACCGCCTGTCCGCCCGGACCTGGATCCACAGATCTGACAGCCCCCCAAGCTGGATGCTTCTGGTCACAGAGTGAAGGGAGAAAAAGGGCCTCCTGGCTGACATGTCAGCAGGAGAGCAGATCTCGGGTCCCACAGATGGTTCCCTTCTCCCTCGTGTCCAGTCCACGCGGGCTGCCCACCACGCATTAGCCCAGAGAGGCCCAGAGATGTCTCAGGTCACACAGCCCCTCCCGCCCTTCGCTCCATGTGCTCCCACAGGCCTGGGCACACAGCTAAGTGATTTCCCAGCCAGAGAAGAGCATCCTGACCTGGGACCCCACAGGCCTGGGCCCCACACTGCAGGGGTCATGCTGTGGGTGGGAGCAGCTGCAGGGCTGAGGGCAGGGGAGGCCGCAGAGGTTGCTGCCAATTAGCAGCTGCTGAGTGAAGCCTCTGACAAGCCCTGACCTGCTGGGCTGCGTTTGCGTGCAGGGAGTGACTGGCATCACTAGGCTGTGAAATGCAGGACAGCCCTGTCAACAGGATACCTCCTTGGCCTTGCTTGCTGGTGATGGGGACTGCCTCCCACAGGGTACGCCCGTGAGGAGAAGGCCAGGCCTCTGAATGGGCTGGGCTGGGCTGTACTGGGATACGGGTCTGGGATCCAGGCCCTCTGAGCCCGTTGCCTCCTGCTGCCCAGTATGAGCAGTGATGCTGGGCCGAGTGGTCACCAGCCCTGGCAGAGGCGTGAAGTTCGTGCCAAGGCTTTTGTCCAGGTGGGCTGAGGCCAGAGCTGAAGTCAGCTGCCCTGGGCCAGGACCTAATCTGAGGGTCCGGGACATTGGTCCCCCTGTAATACCCTCCCCTGTCACCAAGGAAACACAAGAGCTGTGGTCTCACGGACACTTGCATGTTGAGGTTTGCATGGTGCCCTCTGCGGGGCAGACGGCTGAGACCTGGGGGCCTTGTTCAGCAAAGAGTGGTACTCAGGAGAGATGGAGCACCTCTGCTCTAGGTCAAGGTCCTGGCGTGTGCGAAGTAAACGGCCCACGGCAGTGACAGGAGTCTGGTGGGGCAGGGCTGGGTTTGGCCTCCAATGAAGGCCTCTTGTGCCAGGCTGAGGAGCTGGCAATGGGGAGCCCCTGGAGGTTTCTGAGTGGGAAGCGACAGCATCAGTGGTGTGTCGGAAAGGCCCCTCCTGCTGCCGTGAGGCGTGGGAGGGCTGGAGGCTGACAGCAAGAATGAGGCGCTGGGCCAGGCAGAGGCTGGAACACAGCTGGGTGGGGGGGCGGTGTCCAGATGCTTCTGAGGAGCGTGAAACTACAAGGCTGAGGCCCCACATTCGCCATGGAGCACCTATTCTGTACCCAGCACCGAGCCCCAGGGAACCCCAGCCAGCTGGGAGCTAAGAACAGGCCTCCGCTCAGCTGATCGCTGAGCACCTACTACGTGCCAGGCACTGGACTGGTGCGGGGGAGGGCGCCAGGCAGACCACGATCAGAAAGAGATCGGTGGCCGTAAGGGCCACGGAGAGACCCAGAGAAGGAGGATGGGGATGTTGGCTCATGGAGAGGGTGGGGAGGTCAGAAAGGCCTCCCTGCAAAGGTGTCCTCTGAGCAGAGAGCTGGGGAGTGAGACAGCAGCCCCTGGACGGCTCCAGAAAGGACACTGTGGAGGGGAGGGTGCAGCCAACACCAAGGCCCCCCTGCGGGGTGGGCATGGGGGGCAAGCCCGGTGCATCTGGAGAACATCAAGGAGGCCAGTGTGCCTGGAGCGAGTGAGTGAGGGGAGAGACAGTGGGAGGGCCTGTGGGCAGAGCTCTCAGAGACCACTGTCAGGGCTCCGGTGTTGACTCTGAGTGAGACAGAATCTATCTCACTAGACGGCCGAGGTGGTCATGAGAACGTGATCCGCAGACCTCCAACTCCAGGGATCAGCATCGACCCGGGGCCCCAGCTGCTGGGCTCTGAAACCCATCATTACGTGTGCACAGAGGGCCCCCCCCCCGCCACCGTGGGCTACCGCCAGCCAATGGCTGAGCTCAGCAGGGATGCCGTCACAGCCTCCCACCCTGGGAGACCTGGGACTCCTCTGACTGGGCTCCCCACGGCCTGCTGAATCTTCCCTAGACGGTGCGGCGGTCGGTGCATCCTCTCTGCCTTCCTTCACCCTTTCCTTTACCCAGGATGAGATCTGCAAGAGTCTGACAACTCTCCCAGTCTTCTCCATTTTCTCTCACAGGTGGTTTCCCTAATAAAACTATCACACATTTACCCCCGTCTTGGTGTCTGCTTCTCGGGGGACCTAGACTCACCAAGGGCCCTGAGCAGAGCGGGATGTGATCTGTGTTTGGGTGGGATCACTCTGCTGCTCCTGGGCGGAGCACAGACTGTGGGGCAAGGATAATAATGGGCCAGCTGATTAGAAACCAATTGCAGGACTCCAGGCACGAAATGGTGGTGGCTCCCACCAGCGTCAGCCCTGGAGGGGTGAGAAGGTCAGATGCTGGATATGTTCGCAATAAGATGTGCTGATGGATCCGATGTGAGCAGTGATGGAAGGAGGGAAGGAAAGGGCAATTTCAAAAGGTTTAGCCTGAGCATCAGGGAGGATGGAGCAACCATTCACTGCATGAGGAGGACTGTGGGAAGAGGTACTTCGATGGGTAAAGAATTGGAGATTGGTCTGAGAGAGAAGCCGATACGGGGTCCAAATGCAGTTGCTTCTGGTGTTCAGAGGAGGGGCCTGGGCTGGACGTATAAATTTGGGAGTTGTCAGAGTGTAGAGGGTCTCAAAACCTTGAGGCTGCTTCACTCCCAAGGAGGAGAGTGAAGATCAAAGAGAAAGGGCCCCAGGCCTGGACTCTAATGCTTAGAGGTCAGGATTTCTCTGGTTCCTAAGGAACCAGGGATGCAGGCTGAGGAGGCATGGTAGTGAGTCAGAGGGGCATTAGGAGAGAGTGGAATGTTCTGGAAGCAAGTAAAGAAAGTGTGTCTAGGAGGAGGGAGAGCTTGCTGGTGTCACATGCTGTTGCTCATCAGGAAAGAGGAAGGCTGGGAACTGACCACGGGGTTTAACAATGTGGAGGTCAACGGGGACCTTGAGAAGGAAGGCTTTGGGGGGCAGAAAGGAGAGGTGTGCAGAAAGCCTGACTGAGTGGGTCGGAAAGGAGAGCCAGAAACTGAAGACAGGGAATTTTGACAGATCTGTTATAAGGAGTCGTCGAGGAAGGACAGGGTCCCTGGAGGTGGCTGTGAGCTCAAGATAAGGAATTTAAGATGGAAGAAATCATAGCATGTTTGCAAACCGGAAATGTAATACTGTATCATTAGCCCTATATTAAAGGTTATGAAACCAAGGCTCAGAAAGTTTAAGTAGCAGAACCCGTGAGCAAAAGAACTAGGCCTTGAACCCCAGTCTGTCTGGCTTACTCCAAATCCATGCTCCTTAATAGGTCAACTTGGGCTTCCCTGGTGGCGCGGTGGTTGAGAGTCCGCCTGCCGATGCAGGGGACACGGGTTCGTGCCCCGGTCCGGGAGGATCCCACATGCCGCGGAGCGACTAGGCCTGTGAGCCATGGCCGCTGAGCCTGCATGTCCGGAGCCTGTGCTCCGCAACGGGAGAGGCCACAACAGTGAGAGGCCCGTGTACCACAAAAAAAAAAAAAAAAAAGGGTCAACTTTTCACACACAAAAAAACTGGAGTAGTACAGCTTTTTTTTTTCCTGTCACAATACATCATGAACATTTTTCCACATGAATAAAAAGCAAAAATTGACATAATCAGAAGGAGAAATATACAATCTACAAGCAAATGGGCAGATTTTAACTCAATTCACTCAACATCTGATAGACAAAATAATCAATAAGGATATGGCATACTTTAGCAACACAGTCAATAAACTTGACCTCGCTGACACATATAGAACACTCCCTCAGCCATGCACAATGCACACGAAATACAAGCCAACAATAAAGCGAGTCTCCAAAGACTTCAAAGGATTAAAATCCTACCGAATGTATTCTCTGATCACAGTGGAATTCGTGAGAAACAAAAAACAGAATGATAACTAAAAAACAAACGTTTGAAAATTAAGCAAAAGACTTTTAAATAACTCATGGGGCAAGCGGGAAATTTAAACTGAAAGACAACAGAACTATGACATATCAAAACTTGTGGGATACAACTAAAGCCATACTTAAAGGGAAGTTCATAACCTTAAGTGCATAAATTAGGAAAAAAGAAAGATTGAAAATCAGTGATCTAAGTATCCCTCCAAAGAAAGTAGAGGAGACGTATACAAAAATCCTTCCCTGGGCTTCCCTGGTGGCGCAGTGGTTGAGAGTCTGCCTGCCGATGCAGGGGACACAGGTTCGTGCCCCGGTCCGGGAGGATCCCACATGCCGCGGAGCGGCTGGGCTCGTGAGCCATGGCCGCTGAGCCTGCGCGTCCGGAGCCTGTGCCCCGCAATGGGAGAGGCCACAACGGTGAGAGGCCCGCGTATCGCCAAAAAAAAAAAAAAATCCTTCCCTGGATGTTGTCCACTGTCACCACTCTTGTTCACCATCACTGTCTGAGGCAGTGCGATAAAACAAAAAAAAAAAGAAAGAAAAGGTATGAAGATTAAAAAGGAAGAAATGAAACTTCCACTATTCATAGATGACATGACTAGGTTCATAGAAAATCCAAAGGAACTTACAGAGAAACTATTAGAATTAATTAGTGAATTCATCAAGGTTACTCTCTATATAAAGTCAATATACAAAAACCAATCGTATTTCTACATACCAGCAATAGACAATTAGAAAATAAAATTAGGGACTCCCCTGGTGGTCCAGTGGGTAAGATTCCGCACTCCTAATGCAGGGGGCCCAGGTTCGATCCCTAGTCAGGGAACTAGATCTCACATGCATGCCGCAACTAATAAGCCCTCATGCCGCAACTAAGGAGTCCGCATGCCGCAAATAAGAAGCCTGCATGCTGCAACTAAGACCCAGCACGGCCAAAAATAAATGAATAAATTTAAAAAAAAAGAAAATTAAAATGGGGACAACACCTGTATCCTGAAGCCCTATTATGAGTATTAATGACATAACAGGTATAAAATCCTACCACAGTACCTGGCACGTAGTAGGTACTCAACAAATGACTTCGTGACATCATCATCACTCTTGTTAACGTATTCTTATCTGCCCAGGCCCAACCCCAGCAGCTAGGGACTGGTCTCAAGGGCTAGCAGAGTCTGCGACCTCCCTTCACATCTCCTTTCCAGCCCTAAAACCTTTTGAAGCCACCCTGCAACCCGGCAGGGCCTTTGGGCCTCTTCCTCACGCTCCAGAGAAGTCTAAACACGGGCAAGAAAGATGTTCCATGCAAAAGTGAGTCTCTTCCATTAAAAGTAATCTTGGAGAAGGATATTTATTCATGTGAAAAGATGTTCATGAGATATTGTAACATGAACAAAACTAGCTGTACTACTCCAATTTTTTTAAAAAAAGTATGTGTGAGTGTGTGTATGGGTCTCTTTGTATGTGTTTACAGAAAAGACTGGAAGGTACAGAGGTCAGCGCTACTAGTGTTTATACTGGAAGAAGATAGGCTTACGATGATGGTTATTTTCCTCTTTTTGATATATATAGAAAGATCTCGTGTGTGTGTGTGTGTGTGTGTGTACGGAGAGAGAGAAATGTTTTCATTTAACAGTTGACACCAGAATTCCTCCTAGGGAAAATACCACGGTGAGCTGCTGGGAGAGAAGAGAGAATATGGGGAAGTCCGGGGCCACGCGGGAAGCAGTGGCTGCTGGAAATTCCCTGGGGTGCAGGGGCTGAAGGCCCCATGAGAGCTGGCCGTGTTACGTTCTGTTTGGGGTTATGGGCGCTGCCCTGTAGGAATGCTGCCTTTGCCTCGTCCCCATCTGCCTCATCCTCAGTAAACCGGACCATATTCTGAACACCCTCTGCGCGGGGTTTTATGGACATCGAGGAAGGACCTGAGCTTCATGTATGAGTCAGGGTGGTGGGGACAGGAACAGCTACAGCCCATACAGGCAGAGTCCCGGAACATGCCCTTGGAGGACCTGCAGGACCCAGGCATGGCTGTGCACCTCCCAGGTGCTGAGTCAAGACCCCTACCTGGCGGCTGGAGGCCCCGTGGAGTTGAGACCCCAGCTGACACTGGGTGGCATTTATTCTTCACTTTCTCCACAATGAGCATATGTTATTTGTTCAACTAAAATAGATGTAACTGAAAAAAGAATGTCTGTCACCATCCCAGCCACCGGGCAGAGTGACCACGTGTTGACCAGATGGGCAAGCCAGGCTGGGGGAGCGCACAGCATCTCAGCCGTGTCTCTGCTTGACTGTAAGGACATAAAACAGTGCGTGTGTGTGTGTGTGTGTGTGTGTGTGTGTGTGTGTGTGTGGTGGGGAAGGGGGGTGTGAAGAATTGAAAATCGTTGTGTGTTAAGGGCGTGGGACACTGCCTGACTCTTTCCTCTTTTTGTGATTCCTGTTGCTGTGGCTCTGATGCTGTTTGTGCAATAAAAACAGGAAGGAGTTGGTGAGCGGGTCAACGTCACTTGGTCAGATGAAGGGACTTTCTCCATTCCTCACCAACTGTGCCCTCACTGGCCCTCATTCCAGAAGTGCACGGGCACGCCAAGGAGGGGACCCCAGCGGCACCTCGCACCTGCACTCCTTCCAGGGCCCAGGGCCACACACTTGTAACCTCGGTTCACCTTCACAGAAATCCCTCCAGGCAGGAATTCTTGTCCCCAGTTTACAGGTGAGGAAGTAGAGGTTCCCAGAGAGGTCACACAGCTGGTACACTGGCCGAGCCAGGGAACCAGACCCCGAGCCAGGCCTCAGAGGGCGGAGGACTCACTGTGTAGACGGATTCGGGTGGAGGCTGCTCCCGGCTGCTGGCAGCGCTGGGGCCCTTCTGGGCAGTGTGCTTCCGTGGAGCCTGTGTCTGTCTCTGTGGGGAAAGGAGTCAGGGCTGGGGACCAGAGGCTCTCCTTCTTCCCACCCCCAACCAGACCCCACCAGAGGAAAGGATGGCAGGTTGTCATGAGGCCACTCAGAAGTGCATCACTCAGCACCTTCCATCCACCCTCTCCAGGGAAACAGGGCAAATACCTGCAAGACCTACATCAAACCACTCATCTGCCCGGGGACACCGGACATGATAAACATCCCGGCGAGGCAACTGCCCACCACCCAGTGCCAGAGCACAGTGCCCGCAGTGTGACAGGGTCCCTGGCTGCAGCCCATTACTGTGGGTGTTGCTGAGTGAGCCAGCGCAGGCCAGACCAGGTGTCCAGTCCCTCTCTGGCCCTCACTGGCTCTGCGGCCTCACTCAAGCACTTACTCTCTCCGGACCTCAGTTTCTCCAGCCATCACCCTCCTTTGCGAGATTGGTGCACAGATTCAGGGAGGTGATGAGGGAGTCAAGCACTCTTGACACTCGTGGGCCACTTATGTGGCCCTTGGCCAACCACACACACTCTGGTTAGCCAGGTGGTGTGAAGAAGGGGACACCATCCCTGCCCTCCCGGGGCTTAAGACCTGGTGGGGAGATGGACAACGAACCAGCAGTTTTACCACGTGTGGTTCATGCGCTGACCCACGGGGACAGAGCCCCTGGCGCACAGGAGGGAAAAAACGCCTCGCCTGGCAGGGAGGCTGAGAGGAAAGCTGTTTAAGGCCGAGATGTTCATTGGGAAGAGAGGCAGAGGGAGCAGGTCTGGAAGAATTTAAAGACGGTCGGCGTGGCCGGAGAGGCGAACCTGCCCTGGTTGGGTCAGGACGGCCATGCTGGGCTTCGAGAAGAGGGTGGACGGTGGAAAACATCTGAGGGCTTTAACCAGGAGGCGCCAGGATCAGAAAGTGGTTTCAGAAAGCTCACGCTGGGTGCTGCGTGAAGCGCTAATGGTCGTGGAGGCCAGGGCAGTGGGCCTTCGGGAGGGTGAGGGCTCAGTTCCTTCCAAGTCAGAGGGAGGCTGTCCGGACGCCCCCCTCATCTCAGGCACACCACACTGCCAACAGTGAAGCAACACAGCCTCATCTCGGGGCAGGACCTAATTAAAAACCCTAGCCGCCTGCCAATCCCCAGACCACTTACTTGGGATTAGCTCTCGAGAGCTGCTTAACACTCGGGCAGAAGCCAGCGCCACCCCCAGTCGCAGCATAATAACGGCTCGGGAGTACCTGGAGCCTCACTGGGTGCCAGGTGGGGCTCTAAAGGCATCACTTGCCTTATCTCCTGTGCCTCTCAACAAACCTGCAAGACCAGTCTTCATATCATCCCTGTTCCACCCATGAGGCTGTGAAGGCTCAGAGAGGGCTGACAACTTGCCCCAGGTCACAGAGCCAGAAGTGGCAGGGGCAGGATTGGAACCCAGGTCTGTGTGATTCACCAAGATGCTGATCTGGCAGTACCTGGAGTTTTCACTCCCCTGTTTTGTTTGAAAGTGCAGGTCTCACAGAGAAATCGGTGCAGGCATCCGGGCAGCACTTCACAGTTTACAAAGAACTCTGGGACTTATTGTCATTTAATTCTCATAGTAGCCTAAGGAGGTGGGCATGGACTTCCCACTTGCCAGAGGAGGAAACAGGTTTGTCCAGCTAGTCATTGACTGCCCTTGGATCAAACCCAGATGCCCAGTTCTCAAATCTCGTGCCCCTGCCCTGCACCACCTACTTCACTGCCAAGGCTGGCGGTGTGGGCTCATGGGCAGGGGCTCTCCTGGACCCCATGGGGAGCAGCACCCAGGCCTGGCCTCGTGGCATTCCTATTGAGGCTGGTGGGGCCGCCAGGGAGGTAACTGCCACTGTGGGTTCGTGAGGAGTCCATGTCTACCAGGGGCTGGGGCAGACTTCTCAGGGTTTGCTTGTGCCCTGAACATAGGACAGGAGTCTGAGGATGTGTCCCAGGCCAGGGAAACAGTGCAGTGTTATTACTGGGGTGGTGATGCTCCTTGGAGCCAGCCTTGCCCCATCTGGATGCCCTGTCCCAGACCATCAGCATTTACCCTTCCAATTGTGATTTTCAAATGAATAAACCAATCGGCAGCTCAGGAAACCTGTAGAGCCTCTGTTTCCCCCTCTGTAAAACGGGAGCGATACTATCACCTTGCCCACCTCACAGCCTGGCCACCTCTGACTCATCTTTCAGGTCTCAGCTCTCATTTACTCCATCACTCCTTCCATAAGCACTATGTGTCAGGGTCTCCCAGACACTGGGGACACCAAGTCCCTTCTTTCTGGGGCTTATGCTCTGGTGGAGGAGACGGTAATGACACAGAAGCAAGGGTGTGGGGAGCAAAGCAAGAAGAACCAAGCGAGAAGCAGGGAGACCCACATTCTGGGCGAGGGGTGATGGAAGCCGGGGCTGGGGTTGGGGCAGGAGAGAAGGGGCTGGATCCTGGACAGACTATCGGCAGGACTTGCCGAGGGATGGGCCGTAGGGGGAGGGAGGGGGCGGGCACAGCAGCAAGCCTTCTGGCCTGAGCATCTGGGGGCCTGGTACCATGTGCTGAGCTGGGGCCGACCTGGGGGGACTAAGGAGTGCTGTTCCTGACCAGGTGGGTGCAGACGCCCGTGGGTGCCCACACGGAGTGGACGTGATCTGGGGCTCGGGGTGGGGGGCTGGGGGGCTCTGGGCAGCCACATTGGGTGGGACTGTAATCCCGGGAGCAGAGCCGTCACGGAGGAGCGTAGACAGATGAGGAGATCTCTGAGGAAGGGGCCTGGGAGGTGCCAATGTTCAGAGGCCATGAAAATGTGGGTGACCCAGCACAGGGCCACCGGGGGATCCTAGGACCAAGGAAGGAGTGTGCCGTGGAGGAGGGAGACTGTGTCTGATGCCCTGCGAGGATGAGGACGGATCAGCATCGGAGGCTGCCTGCTCCGGGGAGCCAACCTTGACCCCAGGTTGAGCCCTCGAACCTGCTCTCAGGACAGGAATCATCTGCGTCTTCTGAGTCAGTGGCTCCGGCTTCGATTCATTTATCAGATGTGCTGCTGGCGTCCTCCATGCCTCTTCCTCCTCGGCCCTGTCCTCCCGGCCCCCGTGGCTGGCTGCCGGGCCTGTCTCTGGCCGGGGCTCCCACTGCATGCTTTGCTCCTGCGCTCAGCTCATGGTTCAAACGCTGGCCATCCAGTTCTGGGGCAGCACCTACAGGGGCCACGTCCGAATTTGGATCCAGCTCCGGGAAGCTCTGGGAACTTCTCTGGCAACACAAACCCAGCAGCAGCTTCTGGCCTCCTGAGTTCTCTCTCCTTCAGGACCAGGTTCTCACAGCAGCCCCTCCTCCCTCAAGTGCAGGGAGGGACGGCAGGAAGTGTCCATGCACTGTGCTCCCACCAGGGGTCGGGCACCAGCTGGTGACTCGCAAATGCGGTCTCTTCCACCCTTTTCGGGTAAGGGTGGGGATCCATCCTTATCCCCATTTCTGGAGGAGAAAACACACTCGGAGAGGGTCGAAACTTGACAAGAGGACAGGGGCTGCATCTGTCTTGCTTTCCACTGTGTCTGACGATTAGCCCAGTGCCTGGCACACACTAGACACTCAACAGCTATTCCTGAAGGAGAGGAGGGAAGGCGAGAGGGAGAGGGACGAAGGAGGCAGGGTCTCCGAGGCCGTGTGGCAGGAGGAGGGGCTGGGATCTGAGGTCAAGCTGAGGCTTCGAGGTTCACGCTCTCCCATCCTCCCTTCGAGACTTTACTGAGCACCTACTCTGCACCACTGTCTCCCTGGCCTCTCAGGACACTGAGATCCAGTCATTAAAATCCTCTTTTTGGGGCTTCCCTGGTGGCGCAGTGGTTGAGAGTCCGTCTGCTGATGCAGGGGACACGGGTTCGTGCCCCGGTCTGGGAAGATCCCACATGCCGCGGAGCGGCTGGGCCCGTGAGCCATGGCCACTGAGCCTGTGCGTCCGGAGCCTGTGCTCCGCAACAGGAGAGGCCACAACAGTGAGAGGCCTGCGTACCGCAAAAAAAAAAAAGAAAAAAATCCTCTTTTTGCAGAGCAGGGGCTGAAGTGAGGGCTCAGGGCCAAGGTCTTGCCCTGGCTCTGCTCTGCCCTCACCGGCTGTGCGTCACACTTCATGGCAGGCGTTTGTGTGGTCATACAGTAAGCCAAGTGGCGGGGGGGTCCACAGACGGAGTATGAGTCCCTCAGCACCCCTGCCTGAAGCCCAGTTACTGTGTCCACACCCAGGTTGAAGCCTGGGAGCTGCTCGGTGAGGGCAAACAAGAGCTGTCCTGCCTGTACCCATCCTTGGAAGAACAACAGGGTGGGGAGGAAATATATTAAGGGCCAGTCACCGCCTCTCTGAGCCTCACTTTTCAGAGCTGTAAAATGGGAAGAAAAGTCTCTCACCAGGTGACGCTGGGACGCGAACCAGAGCACGCCTGGGAGGGTGCCTGGCACCCAGCGGCCCTGAGGAAAGGTGTCTTCCTTCCTTCTGGGCTGCCGGGGATCCGGAAAATCTGAGATAAGGTTTCCTAATCTGGAGGGCTAGAAATGGTAAGCACGCGGGCTCATGGCTTCCATCAGACACTCAGAGGGACCCGTGGCCCGGAAAAGGCTCAAGAGCCCTGATTTCTTGCAACAAGATCAAAAAGGACCTGGTGGTGGTGAGTTGGCAGCACAGGCCCAGCCACAGCGCAGGACGAGGGAGGGGGCCCTGGTGCAAGTGGCCACGAGGAACACCTATTCCAGGCACCCCCTCATGGGGTGGCATCCCTAAGCCATGGTGAGTGGGGTGGGGGCAGCGTCGCCGTGTGCCCGCAGCCCCTACCTTCTTCCAGAGCAGCAGGGCCGTGGCCAGGATGCCAAGGACAGCCAGGAGGCCGATGAAGCAAAGAAGCAGGAGGTCCTGGGGGCCCTGCGGGGGCTCTCGGTAGCCTGTGTCTGGGTGCAGGGCAGGGAAGCAGAGACGTTAGTTGCCTGGGAGAGACACCCCCCACCCCCCAACCCTACTTACAACTCTCCCCCACCAGGACCCCCAGACCCCGCCTCTGCTGAGGTCCTCCTTCCCACACTCGCCTTGGCTACGTTTCTATGTTTGCTGCCTTGATTCCTGTTAGGAGTCAGGACTACATCCTTTGCTTCTTAGGTGCCCCTGCCTCGGTGACTTGGGTCCACCGAGAGGTGCTTATGGGACCTGGGTGAGCCATTTCGCCTCCTGAGGCCTCCTCCTTTCCACACGTGAAGTAGTGATCATACAGGCAGGAGTGGTGAGGGTGAAGGGGGTGGGCTTGCACAAGGCCTGGCAGGTGCTGCCGGCACCAGGGGTAGGTGAGAGCACAGCCCAGCCCCTTCCCTTGAGCCATCCAGCCTTTCATCCACCACTTTCTCCTTCCATGCCTCTGTCCACCCCTCTGTCCAGCTGGTTGGCCCAAAATTACAGAGTGCCAACCACATGCCAGGCTCACGAGCGTCTGTTATTTAACTAGCACATCCTGCTACCGGGCGCCAGCCCTCGCATTCAGGATCTCACTCATCCCAGGAAAAGCCTCTGACAGGCAGGGTATTGCCATGAAGAGTAGGTCCAAGGTTATATCCTGGCAAGCAGCAGGACTGAGGGCCAAACTCAGGTCCGTGGGATTCTGTAACCCTGGCCCCTACCAGCGGGAGTCGCAGAGGTGCCTCAGAGAATCGCGACTTCAGTGATGGGCTGTTCTTAACCTTTTGGAGTCATTACTCTTTTGAGAATGTGAAGAAAACTAGGAATCTGTCCCCAGAAAGATATACACGAGCCATGTCTTTGTTCACAGGTCTCTGCAAACACACGTGCACATGCCCCATTCTGTGCTCACCGAACTAATAGTGCCAAAGGGACACTGAGAAAAGGGCCTGCCAGAGGTAGTCAGACCCACACCCCAGGCCTCTGCCCCTGCCACACAAAGATGGGCGTCTCGGCACACCTGTGTGGCCAGGGGCTCCCCGAGGCTGCTCTGTTCTGTTTTGCCAAAGCTGAACAACGAGGCAAACGTTCCCCACTTCGGCTCCTGTGCCCCAAAGTCTGCCGGCTGAAACCTCCGGGCCCTTCGCCCTGGGAAGAGACGCGGAGGAAGCTCACCTCTGACCAGGATGAAGGTGCCGTTGCCTGTCACCCTGGAGCCCGGCCAGCGGACGGAGCAGTAGTAGGTGCCAGTGGCAGCTGCGTCAGGCAGCTTGGGGGTGATCTGACACTCTTCGGTGTGGGTCTGGTTCTCTCTGCCTGGACCAGGTTTGCAGCTGGTCTTCTCCTCAGAGCTCATCCGGCCCAGGAGGTCCACGTAAAAGTAGCTGACTGTGAAGTGCTTGAAGGTGGGGGTGTATGGGTAGGTAATCCTGCAGCCGAAGGACACGGCCTTGTTGGCCAGAGACACCACAATGGGGAGGCCGGTGTGGGTCACCGACTGCCCTCCTGCAGGGGAAGGAAAAGGAGAGAGTGGTAACTTCGATCCCCTGCTTCCCCTTGAGGACCGTGCCTCACACTCACACGTCCCACGCCCTCAGTGTGTGCAGGTGGTGTCCAAGTGCTTTACACGTGATGACTCTATACTTCCCAACACACCCAAGGCACAAGTGTGTAAGGGCTCCATTTTACAGAGAGGAAGAGTCTGGGGTCAGGGAGGTCAAGCCTCTAGCTTTCAGTTTCTCTGCAGGTATGGAGCGGAGCTGCCACCCCCCCAACCCCGGGCTGGATGACCCCAGACCCCACGCTTCCAACCACTCTCCCTCCCAAAGGTCAAGAAGCCACGTTGGATAAAATCACAGGTCTGAGACAACCCGACGCTGGTGAAGGATGAGAAGTAAAGAGGAAAGGGGCAGGAAACAAAATAATGAAACCCTTCCTGGCAGGAAGAAGCACTTCCTGGCGTAGACAGACGCACAGAGGGAGGCAGGTCTGCCCAGGGCTCTCCCCAGCCTGAGGGGGAGGCATGCCAGGGAACAATCAGGAGAGACACACCTTTCCCTGAATCTGAGCTTGGAGCATTTGTCAAGTTTTTATAAACTATAATAAGCAATGCCCCAGAAGCAGTTTTCCAACAACACAGAGGTGCTCCTTATGCACCCATTTGGCCGTGAGCATGACGAAGGCAGTTCTCCGGGAGCTGTCTTCTCCCCCACCCCCGTGTACCACCCCCCTCTCATCAGAGGCACCTAGGAAAACAATTTGAAAGCCCCCAAAGCAGCAGCCTGCCCGGCTGGGCGGCCCGCCCTCCCGCAGGCTCTGAGGCGCTGGTCAGGTCCTGTGCAGGGTCAGCACAGCTGCCACCTCTCCCCCCGCCCGGACTTCAGCTGCACAAGCCACGCCCACCTTCAGTACGCCCTGTCCCCCAGCGCCTTCCCTCTCCTGCAGATGAACGACAGACAGTTCTAGACTGAGGTCGGCATCGAGCAGCCTAGAACATGCTGGCCAGGTTGCTAATCGGGAGAAGATGCGTTGGAGCCACTCGCGGGGAGCAGCAGGGTTTAGGTGGCTGGGGAAGTGAGGCGTGGGCCTCCCACCTGCGGTCCGTGTGGCTCTGGCGAGAGGCCAGGCCGGTTTCTTTGGTTTCTTCCTGGGTCCTTTCAGCTCAGCCCTGGGCCGGATCCTCAAGGGAGGTGAGGCCAGGCCCCCTGGGAGACTCGGGGGCAGGGGCGGAGAGGGTCCTCCACACCCGCTAATCCCTCCAAGCTCGGGCCAAACAGATATTTTGAGCTTCCTGGGGAGCAACTAAAGAGACACCCCCTCCCCCGAAGAACTCAAGCCAGTTCCAGGGAATCGGCTGGTGTGTCTGGACGTCACAGTGGGTTGATTTTGTCCTGTGTGATGCTCACGTGTGGAGACGCCACTGAGCCAGCCCCGGGGGCGCCCCTCTGGTGAGCGGTGGAGAGAGGACTTCACACCGCACCGTGGACCTCTGGGCTGCTAGTGGCTGCTGTTTAGCTAGAACGATATATTCATTTTGTCATAAAACAAGGAGCCTTGATTCAGGCCTGAGGTTGGAGGCGTGGCAGGGGCAGAGTAGGGGTGCAGAGCTGGCGGGAGAGGGGTTGTGCATGACCCCCCCAGGGTCCCAGGTGGGCCGAGAGGACAGGAGGCGAGATGAGCAGTGCTCTCCAGCCCATGCTGTGTCCTTCCTGCGCACAGGCCACCGCCCCCCTCTGCAGCCACCTCCGCCGTCCTCTCTGCCTGGGACCGCCACCTCCTCACCTGGCCAACGCCTAGTGGGTCCCCCAAACTCGGCTCAGGAACCACTTGCCAACTCTTCCGTACCTCCCCTCATCTGGTTCTCCTGGTGACCCTGCGAGGCAGCCCGCCAAGCGCCAACAACAGGCTGGTGTTTCCTCATGAGGGTCGGCAGGTTGGAACCCAACCAAAACCACCGGGAAAGTGGCTACGCCGAGGCCTCTCCCCCTCCCCCAGGGCCGCTTGCTCCTCCTCTCCCGTATCTAAGAGGCCCCTCCAGGCCCGGGGAGGCTGGACGTGCTGTCAGCACGGCGAGGCCACCTTCCTGTTTGTCCTGGCAGGAAGACGTTCATCCAACTGTCTTAAAAAATTATCCCCATTTGAGGTGTCTTTCTAGAAAATGAAGGAATCTGCTAGTGCAATTAAGCCAATCTTTTACATTTCTGGGGAAATCTATAAAAATAGATGATCATTGTTCTGTATTCTTCTGGGATTTGTTATTTTAAGGTCAGAGGGACAGGACTGTGGAAGTGTATGGTCTTGGCTCAGGTCTGCCACAGAGAGAACCTCAGACCTCAGGTGAAACTGCTGTCTCCAAAAAGTGAAGGGATGAGGCCATCTCTGTGGACCAGTAAGGTCCATCAGTCAGGAGACAGCAGGCCCAAACAAGGAGGAGGACGGGAGGCCTGCTCTTGCAGCAAAGGCGATTGGGTTCTGACCTGATGATGTAGCTAACTGCTTCCAGGGCCCCTTCTTTTTACTGGGTGTCAGCACCCCAGAGCCTGGACCATGGCAGCCCAGCTCCCACCTCCTCTCCTGGACCTGTGCCTCCAAGAAGCCCCTCTGGGGTCCAGGCTGCTCCAATCGGCGGCCACCTAGAAGCATCCACCAGTTACGGCCCCGTGCTACAGACAGGTTCAGAGTAAGTTCTGAGTCCACAGATGCTTTTCAGCTACCAGTTGTTTGCAGCTCCAACAAACATTTAAGAGTATCAGTTAGATCACAGGCCCTGTTTGAGGTCCAGAGGGGCTCCCTGCCCTGGCAATGTCCCCAGTCTAACAGGGACGGGAGGGAGCCTGGAGTGGGAAGCCTGGTGGAGAGGGAACCACTAACTGTGACTAGGGAGGAGGCGAAGGGGTGGTGATGCCCTGGGGGTCTGGAAGCAGGAACACACACGTACAGTGAGGCCAGAACTGGCCCAAGGACAGAGGGAAAAGAAAACGTATAGAAAACGTATTCTGGCTTCGTGTGGCACAGACCCTATGTCAACTAAACACCGTGACAGGACTTCCCTGGTGGTGCAGGGGTTAAGAATCCTCCTGCCAGGACTTCCCTGGTGGCGCAGGGGTTAAGAGTCCTCCTGCCAGGACTTCCCTGGTGGCACAGTGGTTCAGAATCTGCCTGCCAATGCAGGGGACACAGGTTTGAGCCCTGGTCCGGGAAGGTCCCACATGCTGCGGAGCAGCTAAGCCTGTGGGCCACAACTACTGAGCCCGTGTGCCACAACTACTGAAGCCCACATGCCTAGAGTCCGTGCTCCGCAACAAGAGAAGCCACCGCAATGAGAAGCCTGCGCACCACAATGAAGAGTAGGCCCCACTCGCCGCAACTAGAGAAAGCCCAAGTGCAGCAACGAAGACCCAACGCAGCCATAAATAAATAAATAAATTTATTTATTTATTTTAAAAAAAAAAAGAATCCTCCTGCCAACGTAGGAGACACGGGTTCGAGCCCTGGTCCGGGAAGATCCCACATGCCGCCCGTGAGCCACAACTACTGAGCCCGTGTGCTGCAACTACTGAGACCTGTGCACCTAGAGCCTGTGCTCTGCAACAAGAGAAGTCACCACAATGAGAAGCCTGGACAACACAACGAAGAGTAGCCCCTGCTCGCCACAACTAGAGAAAGCCCGCGCACATCAACGAAGACCCAACGCAGCAATAAGTAAGTAAATAAATAAATAAAATAAAAATAAACACCGTGACAATCCTATGAGGCAACGATTGCAACCCCATTTTGAAGAAAAGAAAACAGAAGGTCTTAGAGGTCCAAAGCCACAGAGTTCCTAAATGGTAGAGTTGGGATTTGAACCCAAGTTTGTCTGACTGTGCTTAAGGAAGAAAAGCCAGCACTCGGGCCAGGCAGCGGAGTCAGACCCAGCCAAGTGTGACCGGTGCCAGACTGTGAGCGTTCGCGGTAGCACCAAGCACAGGAGACGTCAGATGCTAAGAGAGGGCTTTGTCAGACGCCTGGTAGGAGGCATACTTTTCCACAGTTGGAGGCTGACAGGTGGCTGCACGGCTGCAAGATCACATGGAAACCACGGATCAGACAGTGTGGGTGAAGAGAGGGCTTGGACAGAGCTGCTGGGGCACCCAACCTGCCCTGCGGGGGCCTGCTTCTCATCCTAGATGCAGAGGGGCTTCCTTGGGATGCTCACAGAGCTTGAGGTGTGCCCCCTGAGTGCCACAGGGATGGCACGCGGGCTGGCGCCTGTCTCAAGCCCTGTATCAGCTGCATCACGCTTTGGCCCTAGTTCAGCAAAGGGAGTGTGTCTCCCGGGGGACAAGGTGGGCCAGGCCGAGTGGGCCAGCCTGGGGATTCTCTTAGATTCATGGGCTGTCAAGAGGGGCAAACGGCCCAGGGAGGAGGACTGGGGCGGACCTTGGATTCCTGAGGCTGTAGCAGGAGGGAGAACCACAGGAGCCCGGTTGGGGGCCCCTGAGTGGCCATGAAAGTGCCCAAGAGAGTCCACTCCACACCCTGCACCCAGAGACAGGCCCCGTGTCCGCAATACCTGATGGGCAGGGCTTCTCGCTCCTTCCCGCTCCACCCGGTTGACACGTGGGGACGCTCGAAGAGGGGATCTGAGCAGAGAAGGAGGGAAGGGGGCCCTCACCCCTTACTCTCACCCCATGGCACCAGGAATGAGTTCGGCGTCAGTCAGTTCTGAATCTTGGCTGTAACTCAGGTTTGGAGGCTTGAAGAACTCATCTGCGACGGTAAATGACCGCAGGGCCCTGCCGTGCTCAGGATGGCTGCAGCAGCTGCAGGCGCGGAGGAACCTCCGCACACCGAGAGATCTGGGCCGCAGCAGCACCACAAAGCTGCTTTTGGATAATTCTGTGCATCCCGGTGCAGCCTACAGGCCCGGACAGGCACCGGGAGGAAAGCACTTCAAGGAGCCTGGCGTGTTTTCTGCAGGAGGGACGGATTGGTGGCACAAGGGAGAAGGGGCTGGAGGTGGCTGTTCTTCCCAATGCAGGTCTGAAAGGACAAGAGGGGGCGGGAGGCGCAGGGAGAATTTGAAGGTCGAGTCCAGGGGGAGTTTTTCCGGATGGGAGAACTGTGAGCCTGTGTCAGTGTGGATGGTTCGGGACCCGGGAGGGGGTGCAGCACTGTTGGGTGAGGTCCATGGCGAGTCGGAGGAGAGAAGGATTGGGAAAGAGTTGCAGCAGGGCGCCTGGGAGGGCTCCACTCCCCAGGGCCACCACCCAAGCCCCACACAACGGCAAGCACCCAGAAGCTTGCACTGGGCAGCACGGCTACACCCCAAGCCCTGCCCACTCCTACTTTGCAGGAGATGGTGTTTTCAGGGATGGTACATCCTCCATCCCTCACTTATTGGCAGCTCCAGGGACTGCTAGGAAGCCTGCGGCCTGAACAGAAATGGCGGGGGGCGGGGGGGCGGGGGAGGGGTGCCTGGGAGAAGACCAGTTTCCGGAGGTAGCAGGCCTGGGTTTGGATCCTGGCTCTGCCATTAAAAACTGTGCAACCTTAGGCAAGTGACTTTACTTCCCTGAACCTCGGTACCTTCCCTGCAACAAGGGGAGAAAAACAATGCCAAACTTGCAGGGTTGTCATGAGAAAAAATGGGTCCAAGAACACAGCATGCCTGCCACAGGGTCAGGCTGCCTTTCCCCAGTGACAAGGAGGCAGGGAAGCCAGACCAGTCCTAAGTCCTCACTGTGAATGTGGAAAGGCAAATGCCAGCCTGACTCTTCTGCCCACGTAAGTGAGAAGCCCACAGCACAGGGCACTGCAGCACAGGGTGGCCTCCGGGCATGACAGGACCCCCAAGGACTCCCTGCCTCCTGCCCCAAGCCTGTCTAACACCTCAGGCCCTGTGCTGGGCCGGATACCAGGGGTAGGCGACACCGTGGGGCGTGGACCCTGGCCTGGCCCTCGAGGCTCGCCTGCCTGGGAGAGCAGTGTGTGTGCAGGGGTTCTGAGCCGGGAGGCCCTCCCCGCCCCAGCAGCTTCCAGCTGCTCTTCCCCCATCCTGCCTGCTTGTCTGCCGTCCCTGTTGGGAAAGACTTTATCTACCACCCGCCGGCACCTGATTCCTCCCTTTTCCGGTTCTTCTTTTGAATCTGTGGGCGCTTGAACTGTGGGTTTGAGAGCTGGCTGGCAGTCGGTGCCTCACTCCCCACTCCAGCCCAGGGACTCCATGCTGAGTCTCTGGGGCAGGGATCTGTAATCAAGGAACTTGACGGGGTGTGTGTGGGGGGTGCCCACGCCATCAGACCTTTCCATCCCCAGCACAGAAGCCCCCTCTTCCACCTTGGCAGCTCCAGCATCCATCCTTCTCTTCTCCCCAGCCAGGCTTGCCGGGCACTGCCCTCGAGGGGGATCCACCAGCCATCCTGATCCTGCCCTGCCTGGCCCTGCCTGGACCCCTCACCGGAGAAGGCCCAGGAAGGAGTCTGAAATCAATTTACAGGGTCAAGACATGCAATTAAAAAACACAGAACATGGAGCATCTCATTTGTAGTAAGGACGCTGTTTGTGACCTTCTGGTTTGTTACATTCCTACAACTGGATTCAGACAGGGTCACGCTAGAACGTGCATCCCTTAACTTTGGGCCACTGTTAAAAAAATTTCTTTTAAGTCCTTGTCCTGGCGGATCCAGTTAATTCCCTCAGGCCCTGTGCAGCCCCACTCAGCTGCCCTCGGTCCTCACTCACTCGCTCCCCGACAGATGCCAAGTCTACCAGGCTCTTGAGCCTTTGCCCACACTATTCCAGCTGCTCAGAATGCCCGTCTGTTCCCCTCCTCTCCCCAGGCTGTGGAGTCACCCTCTCAGTCTGCAGGACTCGCTCACCTCCTCCCTGAGCCACTCCTGGGTGCATGGCCCTGCCCGTAGAGCACAGACCCTCAGTCTTCGCTGTCAAGCCTCCGATGACAAGGACTAACCTCCACTGGGCGTGTTCCCTTTTGCAGATGAGAAAACTGAGGCTCAGAGAAGGGAGGAGGTTTGCCCAATCGGCACAGTAGTTACTAGTGGAGGAAATGGGATTTTAAGCTGTGTCTCTTCGAGCCGATAACCCCACACTCTTATCCACTACTCTGGGCTACAATGTTAAAATCTCAAAGCAAGCAAAAGAAAAACCTTTTCAAACGAAAGAACTGCCTTCTTTTAAAGGGAGATAAAAATTCAGAGGCCTTTCCCCTAAATTTGGGTCATCTAATAGGGAAACACATCTGACAGCCCGAAGGGGGTCTGAGGGTGGTGAGTAACCCTGCAGCATTAGGGGGACCGAGACTGTTGCCCAGCTCAAGGGAGCCTGTGGCTCCCAGAGCAGAAACCAGTGGCCCCAGGAGCCCTGTACAGACTGGTGCTGTGGCGGGGCCAGCCAGAGTCCCTCCCTCACCGCGGCACAGACATCCTCTCACCCCTAGGATCTGGCACTCTCCCCCACACGCCCCTCCCTCCCCAGCCTCTCCAGCTGTCCTGGGCCACTCACTGTTCCTCTCGACATCCAACCCCAGAGCCAGGCCCTGGCCCCAGCTTCCCCCTCTGCCTGGAACTCAATCCCTTCCAGGGCACCGAGCCAAGGGTATGAGAGCCCAGAGGTGGTGATCAAAGGTATCCGTTCCAACTTAGGTCGATTTTAAATGAAAACGCTTTGTCCAGCTACAGAAGAGAGCAGTTCCCACGGTCTTTATTTTAGGCATGGAGCTTTGCCCTCCAGTTTAATTCTGGCATCTCTCAGAGCCATGCCTTTTTTTCAAGGCCCTTCTGATGGGCTGCTAGGAAGACACAGATGCGGGGCTGCTGGTTTTATCACAGAGCTCTGGCCATTTGCCTGAGCCTGAATCCCGGGATGCCACAGAAAAACAGGTGAGTCCTTCAGGACACATGCATCAAACATGACGGTGCGTGGCCAAGCAGCTGATTAGGGAGAAGCACAGAGCAGGCGTTGGAAGGCAATCTTTGAACAGAGCGTGTGTATCCTGGAGCTTTTAGCGCTGATGCCCTCGGAACACTGCCATCAGACTGGCTGTCACATCTTTCAACACCTCCGACTGACAAAGATGCTCACGGATGTGGCTTGCCTGGGGGTGGGGGGGGAGGGCATTTCCATGCCTGCCTGCATGCTGTTCTCAGGCCTCCAGACTCTGGACCCTGGGTGCACAGGGACCACACGGGGACACAAACCAAGTGCAGAATGTCAAATGTTTAGTCCCAGAAATGTACAAGCTTCAGCGTGTTAATTGGTATTTTTATAGCAGTCACCTCCCTCCTGGGCTGTTTTGAAAGGCAAGTTGCTCAAACTTTGGAGCTCGTTTGAGGGTGTGGCCTGGGGACTCTGTTTCTCCCTTTACAACCGGCTTTACCCTTAAAGTAGGGGGTCAGGATGTGGTGGAGGCATCATAGAGCCAACGGCTTGAGTGAGGTTTTGCTCCTTGTCTCTGAAAGGGGAGAAATGGAGCAAGGGGGATAGACCCCACCAGGACGCATCCTTCAGCAAGGAATGTGTGTCCCCCCCAAAGTCCCACTGCCACTGGGAAGGCACCTGCCGGACAAAGCTGCAAGTGGTGAGATAAAGGGGAGTCTCAGGGATGGCAGAAACCCAGGGGAGGAGACCCAGCCCACACAGAAGGGGCCGGGGCTTCCTGGAGAGGCGACCCTTGGAGCTGGTGCTTTGTTTTTTTAATTATAACTCTTTAGGGCACACCGCCTCCCCCCACCCCCACATTATGAAAGCGCAACATGCTCGCTGTATAAATTCTAGAAACCGCAGCGAAGGATCATAAGGGCGTCAGGCTTGTGTGCAGTTCTCTCCCCCCACCCCCCGCCCCCGTGACATCACAGCTGTGAGCATTTTGGTCTTTCTTTCTCATCTCTTTACCGAGCTGAGCTTTGGAGGAAGAGTCATCGGAGGCAGCCAGGTTTAGGGGGGAGGGTCCACGCGAGGGGGTTTAAGCACAGGAAAGCTCCTGGGCGAAGCTTCTATAAGGCTTGAAACAGGCCAAGGAGTTGGGGGACTCCAGAGCCGTGGTGGAGTGGAAAGAAAGGGTTGGAGTCGGGACCAGAGGGAGGTGGGGGGTTGAATGTTGTCCTGGAAACCTGGGGAGCCTCTGTGGGCCTCAAAATCGGGAAGTGACACGCTCACACTTGATGTTAGGGAAATGACAAGAGAAATACTAGAGAGCTCCAAACAGCCTTCCTCAGCTGCCCAAAACCCTCGCGTTAGTGACTCGTTCTGTGGGATGCGGCGCCCCCACCTCCAGCCTCCTTTTAAAATATAAATGCTTCTGGCTGACAACACACTAACTCCTTCCTGTGGATGCCTCCACCAGATCACACTTTTATCCTGACTTCTCTTAAATCTCCCCCTCCCCAAAGATCCTATACCCTCCGGGCACAGCATCACTCGACTGCCCTCCATCTTCCTCTCCCACCCCTTCCGCATCCTCCCGTCTGCCAGCCTGGTCCTTCCCTCTTGTCCCATCCCCTCCCCTCCCAACATCGGATGCTTTCCGCCCAGGAGGTCAGCAAAGACCCTGGTGGCTAAGCTGTGGCTCCTGCTCTTTCTGGCCTTGACCCTGGCCCCATAGACCCCTTCCTCTCCAGCCTTCCCCTTCTCTCTTTCTTACACAGCCACCTCCGAAGGTTGGGTACTTGCTCCTCGGCTGTCTGTACCCTCACCTGCCCCAGGTAAGCTCAGTCGTGCTCCACACCTCTGAGCTCCTGCACATTCAGAACCACAGGTGAACACCCTGGGGAGCAAGGCTGGTTCGTCAGGGACTGGGAGAGTTGACCAGAAAGGGCACCACAGAGAAAGTAAGAAAGTACCAGAGCTTGACCTTGGCCAACAGGTTGGAGTCACCAGGTAGGCAAGTGAGAGGACACCTTCCAGGCCAAGGGAGCAGCAGGAACGAAAGCTCAGGGGCAGACAGTCACCAGCACGGCTCAAAGTGGGGTGTGGGGAAGGGGGGCAGGAACCTGGGAGGAAAGGGTAGCCCAGGGCCGGGGAGGGGGGGGAGGGGGGAGGGGGAGGGTTCTACCGAAAGTCTCCACAGCAAGAACCAGCTGATGGCAGTGAGGCTGTCTGCAGCTGTGCTCCATGGACCCAGGGGTGATCATCCTTATATATACACATTCTCTCTTGGGCCCCTAGCTCCATAGTACAGGCCTGAGAAGGGGAGGTTCTGATTTAAAGGGTATGCATGTTTTAAATTTTGGTACGTGTTGCCAAGTATGAGCTCGCCTTCGGAAACGTGCCCTTGGACCCTATGGCCAACGCTGTAGCAAGTGCCTCGCCTGACTGTCTGAGGATGGGCTGCCTGAGGGGAGGAGGCCAAACCTGCACTTAAGCTTGGGTTGCACCCACTTGGTGCCTCCTTCCTGCCCCCACCCCTACCCCACAACCTGCCCGTGAGCAGCAAGCAGGGACCAGGCCTAGAGCCTCAAGAGGGCGCCAGCTCCGGCCCTACCCTGCCTCCACCACAGCCCACGCAGTCTTGGGGTGGCTGTGTGTGCTGACGGGGGAGCAGATACCAGGCCCACCCCCTCCTCCAGGCAGCCTGTCCCCACGATGGAGACCCACGAACCTTCCCTGCGGGGTCCCAGGTGCCAGCCCTGGGGCCATCGGTGGTCCTGGATGTGCCCTCCTCTTGCCACTGGCAAGAGGCCTGCATAGGAGGGTGCTGAGCGCCATGACAGGGACATAGGAGCTCAGAGCGGTCAGGTGACTCGGACAAAGTCTTCCAGGACTCAAACCCAGGTAGCTCAGGAAGCCAGGTAGCTGCTCCACCTGCCAATGTCACATCTACTCCCTCTCCCTCCACCTCTCCAGGCTCATTTCAATCGCCCCCTTCCCTTCCTCTGGCTTTGGCCCCCACCCCAGTGCCTGACACCCGCACTCCCACTACCGTGAGGCCCCACCTAGATCCTTAACAAGCAAGCAATCAGGTGGAGGGTCAAATCCTGTTTCCCGGCTTACGTTTACCCAGCACCCCGACATCCACCCCCTCATTCACGGATCAGGAGGGTTCTGTCACTCCTCTCCTGGTGGCATCACACCTCCACCCTGCTCAGAACTCCAGGGGTTGTCTGGCTGCGAGTTGAATTCATCCTGTTACTGTTAGTGTCTCCTGGGCATCCTCTGGGTGCCAGGCCATGCTGGGAGTCAAGGATTCGAAGCCAGGTAGGTCCGCACGTGTTCTGCCCTCTCGAAGCTAACAGTCCAGACAGGGAGGCGGACAGCGCAGAGAGAAGCAGCCTTAATGGGAATATACCCCCTGGAGGTACCGAATACACGTGTGCCTGGAGACCACACATGAGTATTCACAGCCACAGACGGGAACACCTGGGACGTCAATCATAACTAAATAGATCGCAGTATATTCATTCAATGGGACGCTCCTCAGCAGGGGTTGACAAACATGTTCTGTAAAGGGCCAAGTACTAAATACTTTACACTTTGCGAGCCATATGGTCTCTATCACAGCTACTCAACTCTGCTGCTGTGGGGCAAAAGCAATCATAGATGAGCCGTGAATGGCTACGCATGGCTCTGTTCCAATAAAACTTTACTTGTGGACACGGAAAAGGGGATACCGTCATCACTCGGTATCCACGGGGCATTGGTTCCAGGACCCATCATGGATACTAAAATCCACAGATGCTCAAGAGAGGGGGTATCTTGTGCGGGTTGAGGGGTACAGGGGCTTTGGGACACTAGAATGTTCTCTCGCTTGAGCTGGGTGGTAGACACACAGGGCTATTTATTTAATATGTATTGTACTTTTCTGTGTCTGTATTATTTTTCATGATATAATGGCATAGGATTCATAAAATGGCATAGACCGTCAACTGGATATATCTTAAAAAACATAATGTTGAGGGACTTCACTGGCGGTCCAGTGGCTAAGGCTCCACGCTCCCAACACAGCAGGCCCAGGTTCGATCCCTGGTCAGGGAACTAGATCCTGCATGCATGCCGCAACTAGGAAGTCCGCACGCCACAACTAAAGATCCCACACGCCGCAATGAAGATCCACGTGTCGCAACTAAGACCTGGAGCAGCCTAATTAATTAATTAATTAACATAAATAAATAAAATTATTTTAAAAAACAAAACAAAAAAACATAATGTTGAGTGAAAGATGTAGGTCGCAAAGAACACCCACAGTATCATTTTGATTATACAAAGTTCAAAAACAAGCCAGACCAATCTATATTACTTGGGGACGCAAACTAAAGGATACAAGTATAAAGAAATGCCAGGAAGCGATTGCCCCAAATTCAGGATCGTGGTGCCTCTGAGGGGAGAGGGGTTGTCTTGGGGGTGTCCAGAGGCTTTGGGGCACTAGCATGTTCTCTTTCTTGACCTGGGGGGTAGACACACAGGATTTTGTTCTATAATATCTATTGTACTTTCCTGTGTATCTATGCTATTTCACAATTTTAAAAAAGAAAGCAATGACAACAGGACCAACTGGAATGGCATCTGAACCCCTACCTGACGAGCATTTATAATCCACCTGGAATCATATCTCAGTGGGAGTTGTATCCCACAGCTCTGCTAAGAGACCCTCCTCCCCAGTCAGACTGAACCTCTCACCGTTCCCTCGCCCTGGCTCTGCCTTCCGACCTCCCAGCCTTTATTCATGCTGTGCCTGCCACCCACCCACCTGCTCTGTCTCCTCCCTGTCTCCCCTTCCAACACTCCCCCTGCCCCACCTCCAGCAGAGAGGTGCTTCTCGTCCGCCAAGACTTGAAAGCTCTTTATTGGGATTAGACGAAGATGAAAAGCAGAGGCCAGTCCTGACAGAGGCCCAGAGCTGCGGGAAGGGAGGCAGCAGGCTCCCGAGCATCTTGTGGACAACAAAGGGAGCGGTGACCCTGAGCCCAGAGCAAACGGGGGAGGGGAGGCAAGCCTGCATCGGTACTCTGGCCTTGGGTCTTGTTCTGCGGGTGAGTCTCACGGACTCCACCAGGCTTGGGGTGGGGGCTGTGGCTTGTTCACCACCAGGTCCCCCCAGTGCCTAGAACTGGTCCTCTTCAATGAATATTTGAGAGATAAATACAGCCCAGAGCTCTGGAAAGGCCAGGGAGAGAAAGAGGACTGACTTTTTTGAGGACACTGAGGCTCAGAAAGGTTAAGTAACTTGCCTGAGGTCACACAGCAGTCAATATAAGAAGGCAGGACTTGAACATGGTCTGTCTGGCCTCAGAGCCCTTGCAGGTGACTTGAGGCTTGGTGGAAGCAGGGCTAGAGCAGGTGTGCAGCTGCTCCCAGGAAAGCTGAGCCTCAGACTCAGATGATTCACCTCTGAGGAGAGCAGGTGTCCACGAGACCAGAGGTGGCTTCTAAACCCTTTGAGAAAAGTAGAATTTGTCGAGGGCTCAAGAGCCCAGAGGAGAGCAGGAGGAGGAGGGCTGGGAGCAACAGAGGTCCTGAGGTGCCATCCGAGGGTGTGCTGGAGACCCCTGGAAAAGTCGAAGTGACCCCAAGGAACCCGTGGGCTCCCCAAGATGTAGAGCCAGCCAACTGAACCTTGCATTTCGATTGGCTCCTCTAGGCTGGCAGGTGGCTGACATTCTCTGAGCCCTAACCACATGCCCTAACCTCAGTCTGGGGATGGGCCACCAGCAAGCACTCCTGTCGCACCCACTTGACAGATGAGGCCATCGAGGCACAGCAACATTAAGAACCTGCCCAGGGGCCCAGGATGAGTTGCAGAGCTCAGACCCAAACTCAGGCCTGCAAACGCCCCTGGCCTGCACTCAACGCTGCATCAGGCAGTTCAGGGAAACGGTGCATCGAGCCAAAGCTTCATGGACAATATGCTCCGCAAGGCCCCCGGTGGACACAGTTGAGGCCACAGGCTGGGTCTTGGTGCTGGCAGTGGTGGAGCTGTTTGCACCAAGCTGATGGGTGAGGTCAGGGGAGGTTTGGGGGACATAGGAGGGGTAGGATTCCCTCCACCAAACCCTCAAAGCTCAGAGACAAGAGGGTGGGGAAGGGGTGTGGCACAGCAGAGAGACAGAGCCAGGTGCCCACAGGGGAAGGACCAGGAATAATGGGGTGCTGTCTGCTGCTCCAAGAGGTTCTAGAAGGGACCTCCCTGGTGCTCCAGTGGTTAAGACTCCACGCTCCCAATGCAGGGAGCATGGGTTTTGTCCCTGGTCGAGGAACTAAGGTCCCAGATCCCGCATGCTGCAAGGCGCTGCCCCAAACTAAGAGAGTTTCTAGGAGACCACAAGGTGTTTCCATCTCTTGCGAAAGAGCAGTTTCTCGTCTGCATGTTTGCTGCAATACTGGGGGGAAATCTGTTGTTTCTTTCCAGTCAAGAGAGTTACAGAAATGCTTCTCACAGCAGCACCCCGAAAAGCCTCTTCCACTCAGGTACTAGGATGTGCCAGGTCCCTTCTGGGGAGGAGGGACCACACAAAGAGAAATGATGGGAATTGGGGGGAAATTAAGTTAAAAATGAAAAAGTAGGCGTTCCAACACATTGTCACCCACAAGCCACATTTCCTCAGGCCATCTTTGCATCTGTCCATGGGTGGGTGAGGGGGGGTGTGTGAGGTGCCCAGATTAAAGGAGATGACCTCACAGGGGGCCGGGCCTCGAGGCCTGCAGTAGGTGCCACACAGTCAAGTCTTGCCTCCCCAGGGGGGTAGATCTTTCTGTGAAGAATGTTCTTTACAAAGAAAGGTAAGAGGACCCCCCAGAGCCCACTGCCAAGAGTCCTGGCTCGGGGCTGAACCTGGCCTCTACTTACCCTCCAGGCCATGGGCAAGCTACCTGGCCTCCCTGGCCCTCAATTTCCCGGTTCCTGAATGGTGCCAGTGGGGACAGCACCCCAAGGGAGCCTCGAGGGGGCCTGAGTACGCATGTGAAGCCCAGCTTATGTGCTCAAAGAGGCTAATTCATGATAATAAGAATAGCTGTTATTGTTTATGGTATAACCGAAAGGCAGAGGATGAAGTAGAGGGTGGAGAGCAGCTCCTGGAAAGCTCATAAAAGTCAAGGGGAAGGGGAAGGAAAGCACCCAGCCTGCACCGCGGGGGGCAGGGGGAGGACTCCTGGGGCTGCAAGAAGGTCGGCACTGCCCAGGTGAGACGGCACTGCCCAGGTGAGACCGAGCCTCAGGGACCCCGGGGTGGGCAGCCCTGGCCAGGGACGCTCCTGGGAGTTCCCTGGCCTGGATGAACTCGCCCCAAAGCCACTCATCCCAGCGCCTGGCTTGGATCCAGTCCACCCAGCTTCTGAGGGAACCTGGGACCAGGAAAGGGGCACAGTGTCAGCCCCCGGAAAGTAATGATGTGGCCTCTGGTTGTATTTCAGGAAGTGGGAGGTGCCCCCCTTTCTGGCAACAGTGGCAATTCTGTGCCCCAGGCATTGTGCTCCCATGGCCAGCAGCTGCCTCCCTCCTCCCCCAGCTAAGAGGGGCCACACCTGGGCAGGTTCCATGCGGTGGCTCCACTGTAAGCTGCCTTGGGAGTTTACAGGGATTGCCCACCCAACTGGATGCCCCCAGGCCGCAGCAACGCCCACCCACCTCTTTGAAGGGCCAGGAGGTCAGGCTGTGCTGGGAGGGAGGCTGTTTCAGCAGCGAGGGTGGGGAACGCTGCCCCCGCCTCTTCAAAGCCACCTTGGCAAGGCCTTAGCTAAACATCTCCTGGTCCCTGAAGGCTTCCCCTGTGAAGTCTGCAATGTTCAAACGCAACCAGCAAATCCCCCGAGACAGGTCCCGGGAACTAGCCGCGGGGCAACACGAGCCAGAGAGGAGCGCGTGGGAAGGAGGATGGCGTACCTGTGCCTGCGAGCTGCAGGGTCCAAGGGAGCAGGAACAAGCCCAGGAGCCGGGGGGCTGGGATGGGGCCCGGTGGGGCCCGCCACCAAGGAGGCCGGCTCTCCATCGGGGCCCCCGGGTCAGTGTCCGTCCTTCCTCTTTAGCTCACACGAGGAGACAGCCTGCTGGCATCCACAGTTCCCCTTGGTTTAGCCAATAAGCTCCTCCCTGGCCGCCCTTCCGCTTCCTCAAGGCCTCAGTTGGCCCCCTTGTCCTCTCAATAACCCCAGAATTGGGCTTCCCTGGTGGCGCAGTGGTTGAGAGTCCGCCTGCTGATGCAGGGAACACAGGTTCGTGCCCCGGTCCGGGAAGATCCCACATGCCGCGGAGCGGCTGGGCCCGTGAGCCATGGCCGCTGAGCCTGTGCGTCCGGAGCCTGTGGTCCGCAACGGGAGAGGCCACAACAGTGAAAGGCCCGCGTACCAAAAAAAAATAATAATAAAAAAAATAACCCCAGAATTTCCACTCAAGTAGTGGGAACAGCCCCAGGCCAGGTGGCCGGCCTCCAGGTGAGGATCTTGTCCAGGGGAAGAGTTGGGAGGGGCTAGGCCTCCCAATCCCCCCGGGGGGTGGGCTTCTCCCTCCTCAGCCCCTTTCCAGCTAGTGGCCTGTCCAGAAGACACTGGTGACAGAGGTGGGCACAGGATTTCCATGGGATTTCCAGGGCTGGTTTAGCTGCTCACGCCTGAAACTCTTAACAAAAACAAAAAACCAACCCCATTCACAGAAAGTTCCCCTCAGAAATAGTCCAGGAGCTCGTTGGATTAAGGTGCTCCTCCAAGAGTAGGGTTTTGGGTGTGGGAGCAGGGGGTGGAAGTGGTCGGGAGGATGGGACGGGGCAGGCCGTCAGGGGGAGGGCAGGAGCCACAAGTTCCCAGCTTTCCACGGGGCCAAAGAGCCCGTCATTAGTCCAGTGAAGGCCACCCTGGGTGCCCCGCAGAGGCCCAGCCAACGCCTCCCCTCTGACCGACCTCACGTGAGATGTCCTTCCTCGCTGCAGCTTCCCTAAACTTGAGCCACCGCTTCTCCACCAGGAGACACGCGAATGTCTTCCCCATCCAGCCAGAACAGCAGTCCCTGTCCCCCCTCCACAGGCCCCAGCACAGGTAATTCTTTGCCGCCTGGGCCCCTTTCCCCCGCAGACTGGGAGCCGCTCGGCCTGGCCTTCTGGAGCCCAGCACCGGGCAGGGCCGAATGTGGGGGGACAGAGGTCTGCCGCGTGTCCGGAGTGGCAGAGGGAAGGGGTCTGGGGAGGTGGTGAGAGGAGCCAGCTGGCACGGGAGGAAGGCGGGCTGAATGGAAGGTGATGTGTTTCAGCGCAAGCTGAGCGCTTCCCCTCCTTTCCCCATTAGTGCCCATCAACCCTCAAGATAAAGGTTTTTATCCCAATTTGACAAACTACGCCCCCGAGAGGCAAAGCAACTTGCCGAGATCAGGGTGGGTACCTGGGGCGGGCATTCAGTGCCCAGCTGTGTGAAGCCGGAACCTCTCTCCCCACCCCTGACGCGGCCCCCAGGGATGGCAGGACGGGGTCCAGTTTCCACCCTTCGTCTGAGTGCTTTCCCCTCAGCCACTTAGCACACAAACAATGAAAACCAGAAGCCGTTTCCCACCAACTCCAGGAGTGCCAGGAGGATGGCAAGCAGCAGGGCCCGCCCACCAGGTGAGGAAGACGTATGAACACAAGACATTTCCTACTGGCTGGGGGGCGGCAGGGACCCCAGTGGTATTGACTGTTGATCTATCACAGTGATACATGATAGCATATGTCACAGCGAGACACAGATAATCTGCTTCACGCTGTTTCCGAGCTCCTGGGGGGAGCAGGTTGTCTAAGCACCTCGATGCCATGGTGATAGACGTCATGTTAATGCCTCCACGCACGGAGGGAGCACGGTAAAGGCATCAGTCTGTGCCTCTGGGGTCTCTTTAGGACTCGGCATCGGAAGGCAGCCGAGCGCCAGGCAGCCTTGGAACACGGACCCGGGCTCTGCCTCCACACCTGCCTGTCCACTCCGGGGCTGCTCTACCTTCCCCCGGCCATCAACACAAGGCCCTGGGCCCCCTAACGGGGCAGCCCACCTCCGGATCTGCACGCTCGGAGCCCCAGGAGCTTTGCCACCTCTGAGCCCAAGTCCAGCCCACGGCCTCTTGCCTGCCTGTGGCCTTGTTTGTCTTCTTTACCTCTGACCCCCCCGAGCCTAGCACAGTGCCGGCACCTAGTATGTGCTCGATAAATACTGGTGCATGAATGATGCATGAATGAGCATAAGACGGGGGTAAAGTGCCTCCCGCCCAGGCTTGCTCTGAAGGTGGGTGCCTAACATCGAGCCTGGCACATAGTAGCCTCCCTTCAGGCCCCCGTGGGATGGCTGGACTCCAGGGTGGGGCAGGAGGAGGGCCATGCCCTCCCCGGGCAGATGTGACTTGAAAGGAAGTGGCTGGGGGTCTTGGGTCATTGTTGAGTTTCGTAGACGTTCTGAAGCCACCCAGTCTCCTGGGGAGAGGCAGGCATGGACCTTGGGTGGGGAGCCAGAGGGCCCAGGTTGTACTGTCTGGGCCTCAGGAACAAGGGTGATGGAAGAGAAACCACAGCACATCCAGAAACCTCATTTTCTTCAAGACTCTCCACCTCCTCTCACTGAAGTGGCCACCAAGCAATGAACTTGCTGGACTTCGGTCCACTGGCTTCTCCTCTCCCCTGCCCTTGGTAGGAGCTTCGAATAAGTGGGTGAAAGGAAGAGCAGAGGACATGAGGCTCTGTTGGCATCTCCAGTGGGCAGCCAGGAGCTTCGTGGCCTTTGGGCCAGGCCTCCACAGCTGAGTCTGCAGGCGAGGGCCCTGGGGCCTGCATACTCAGCCCCTGCTCTTGTCCAGTCATCTGTCTGCCTGTCCACCCATCCATCCATCTATCCCTTCACATTTTGCTGAGCACCTGTTCTTCACCAGGCACTGGCCTCAACAGAAGGATGCAGAAGTGAAAGACCCCAGCTTCAAGGAGCCCATGTCTCCGGGCAGGGGGAGAACTATAATATATATATATATATATATATAGAGAGAGAGAGAGAGAGAGAGGCCTAATATATAGGCCTCCAGATAATATAATATAATCAACACAATTATACAATCACATCACAGTTCAGAGCAGTTACTCAATGCCACACACCATCCAAAATGATTTTAATCTACACATCAATTTAATCCTCACTGCAATTCTACGAGGCAGGTACTATAATCACTACCATTTTACAGATAAGGACACTGAGGCACAAGGAGGTTAAAATAAAATTTGCTCAAGGTCACACAGCTAAGAAATGTGTCCAGGGGAAATGACCCAGCCTCTGCTCCTAACCACTGCTCCAGCCCGCCTCAATGGCAGAAGTGTGTACAGAGCAAAGAGGGAGGCAGGGGAAGAAGTGAACTACTTGGGGTGGAGGGAGGAGGGGCTACCCAGGAGGACTTCATGGAGGAGGTGGCAGCTGTGAAGGAAGAGGAAATGGGGAAGCACACACATCCCCTAAAGTCCTAAGGTGCCTTGTCCACACAAAGACTAAAGCTTTCCAAACTGGACCACAATTGCTGGCCTCCATACACATATTAAGTGCCTACTGTATGCCAGGCTGTGGGAGTATAAAACATAAATCTTACTTTTGCCCTTAAGGTGCTCCCTGTCTAGGGAGGAAAACAGAACCCCCAGACAGGATTTCCAACTGCCCCAAGTGAGTGAGGGTGAGTGATCGAGTGAGGTGAGTCCCCTGGAGCCGCGCTTGGCTCCGACGCTCAGGATCTTCTGTGTCTTCTCTGCGTTTCCATTCTCCTCCCTTTCCCCCCTGCAGGAAGTCACTTCCTTCCTCGGTACAGACGCCAGCACCAGAGGAGCCCACCAGTTGGAGGGGCCCCCGAGAACGCCCTCTGAACTGGCCTGGTGGTCGAGATGGAAAATGTCCCCCTCTGTCGGGCCTCTACGTCCCCACTGCCCGGGGTACCAGGGGCAGCTGGGTCAGCTCCTTGTTTCCTTCCATCCTCTCCCTCAAGCACCCCCACACTGGAGAGAGCGGTGCGGAGGGCAGCCTCCCTCCTCTCCTAGCAATACTCAGGTTCGCCTTGGAGGCCCCCTTTCTGCACCGTGTAGCAGCCTGCAGGTGGGTGGTGCTGACGGACCCCCCCACCGCTGACCTCAGTCTGAGAGTGGACCTGACCACCAAGCCCAGGGGGCCTGAGAACTGGCTATAACTCAGTCGAATGAGACCCATCTAATTGTGAACTTTCTCAGGAGGGAACGAGCTCGCTGTTGCTGTAGCCGTGCAAACCATCCACCCGCACGCTGCTGGAAGATGCCTACCTGGCCTGGAATGCTGACCTGGCCCATCTCCAAAGTCCCTTCTCAGTTCAAGCTGCTCCGATTTTGGCCTGTTTATGAAATATTTGTTTCATGCCAGACACCATTCTAAAGGCTTTACGTGTATCGAATACTTCAGTCCTCACAGAAACCTCATGTGGGTAGGTGTTATTATTGCCCCCATTTTACAGATGAGGAAACTGAAGTTCAGAGACTGTTAGCCACTTAACCTAAGTCCACACAGCTAGTAAGCAGTGGAACAAGGACTTGAGTTCCCGGCTGCACTTCTAATCACTATGCTCTCCTGCAATTCATTTGATTCTCCCGGGGGGGCTCGTATTACAACCCTCATTTAGTGATGGAGAAAAATGAAGTGGCCTGCTTGGGGGTCCCAGAGGGGACCACAGTGCAGGGTTTTCCTATTGGACACATACTCAGAGTTAGATAAGACTCTCCTTGCTAACTCTGTTGGGGGGAGGCAGCAAGGAGCTAGTGCCCCCTCCCCAGCCCCTGCCACACTGAAAATAATCCTGAAGATCTGAACAACAAAGGTGGCATCATTTTTCAACCTTTATTCCATGTTCACCACGTGCCAAGGCCTTGTTAGGATTAGGCTCTTGGTACAGTTGTGTCCCCAGCAGAGACAAGCACCGACCAGGAGGCTAATCACTGGAGGTCCTTGGGCGGCGGGGACCAGAGCTCGAAGGTCCCGTACTCAAGCCGCCACCCCCTCCAGCCACGAGGACAGCCCCTGGGTTGTCCTGTGCTGATGGTGCCACCTGGTGGCACATGTGGCTCTCACCTGTGATGTCTTCCTCTCCAGGTCACTTCTTCCCTCTCTGGGGTCTTGGGCTGCCCAGAGGCCACTACTCAGCAAGGTCAGAGCAGGACTTGAGAGGTCACATGATAAAGTCGCAGGGGGCAGGGGGTGGACAGGGCCGGCAGGACCAGGCATGCGCTGGGGGCCTGTGGGAACAGAGGGCAGGGCATGCGGCTGCAGGGCCCCAGCCCGCCTGCCTCCTTGATGTCTTTTCTGGGCACCCACAGGAGCCTCCTTCAGAGCCCGCCCCACTCTGTCCTAACAGCTGCTTTGGCTGGGAACACCTTAGAAATTCCTCTTGGAAAGCTTCATAGGAGCCAGTTATTGGGTGCCAGGAAAACCAGTCCATGGCCCCCAGCAGGGCTCCCCATAGAGTTCAGCCAATTAAGGAAGCAACTAGCCTCCCCCGAGGCTAATTCATGCACTGGCACCTCACACAGCTTTATGGTTCTTTGGGACAGAGGGCCTCAGCTCCCTGTGGGCAGAGCGGGCTGTGTGGCAGCCACTCCTTACAAAGATTCCTGGTCCCACACCAGCGATCCAGCTCCACAAGGCTTCCGGAGGCCAGAGGACCTGTGTTTTAACAGATGCTGGTTGTCACACTTGAGAAACTGCCCGAAGTGCTTCCCAAGGCAGATTTCCAAGGGGCTGTGGGTAGGGTGATGGGCAGCTCTCCAGGGGGCCTGCTCTGAAGGGGCCACTGGCCAGCAGGAACCCTTCAAAGAGGCTGGGTTGTCCCTCCTTCCTTCCTTCTCCCCCCTTCTCCTCCACTTGTCCTCCCTCCCTTCTCCCTCCCCCTTGGAAGGCCGGTGTGGTGGAACTGGAACAAGCCCCCTCCATTTGCATCCCAGCCTTACCTCCTAAGCCAGTGGGGGCAGTTTCCTCACCTACAGTATGGGGGTAGAATACCCTCCTTGCACGGATTGGATGAGGAACAGTTGTGGTAACACAGGTGAGAGTGCTTGGCAAAGAATGAGATGTTGATTGGAAGTAGCTGTTTTGCCTCAGCCTTTGAGCCTCTCTCGAGTAGGTCTCTTTACAAGAGGTGGGCCGGCGGCTCGGAGGGGAGCAGGTTCTGCAGAGAACAAGCGTCCAGCATCAGGAGATGAGGCAGGTGTAGCCCCCAAAGGTATGCGGTTATGGATGAGGAACTCTGCCTGGGGGGCGGGTCTGGGGGCAGCAGGGAGACACGCGGGAAGGTTGGAGAGTGGGAACGGGACGGGAGGCCTTCCAGGCAGCCTGGAGTCCTCGAGCTGGACCCCTGGTAGGTTCCAGAGCAGGGTGCAGGGGGCTGGGCAGCATCCGGTGACTCTCCCACCAGCTGACCCCTCAGGAAAGCTCTGCTCTCCCCTCTCCTCCCTGCCCAGAGGTACCTTTCCTCTCACTTCTCTTCCCATCGAACTGTGTCTAGGCCTGCTCCCTCATACCCTCTGCCTGGGGAGACCTGGGTCAAGGTCAGAAGGCCTTAGGTCCACAAACAGCAAAGAACCCAAGCCAGCACCTCTAGTTCCTACAGGAGTCCAGAAGTCCCTCCAATGGCCCACAAGGAACTTTGGTTCGCTCATTCATTCATTCAGCAAATATCTCCAGGGCGTTGCTCTGAGCCAGGCCCTGTCCTGGGCACTTTCCATCTAGGACAGAGCTTGACACCCACACATCTAAGTCACAACCCAGTGGGAACCCAGTGTGAAGGGGACACAAGCCCAGATCAGGCTGAGCCTGCCATGGAAACCAAGGCCACAACATTCAGAGTCTTGGTAAGATGCTCCAGGAGTAGAAGAGAGAGGGCTGGCAGGAGGGGCTGGGACGTCAGGTCCAGGCTAAGAAGCTGAGACAGGACAGGGGTCCAGGGGAGCCAGACTGGGACGGACTCCCTCCTCCCCCATCCTCTGACGAAGCTACCTTCTCTCTCCAGTGTCAACAATCAGATGAATGAAACCATTTATTTTTCTATTAAAAAATTACTGGTATTGCAACTAGTATAGATTCCTACTGTTTTCACTTCACAGTACAGATTTTCAGCCACACTCTGAGTTAAGCAGATTCCTGGCTGTTCCTGGAAGCCCGGCATCATTTATGACACGGTTTCTGAGTGGAAAGACTTTCTCCAGAAGACACAGCTCATTTGGAAGTAAAGAGATTTCCTGCGTTCACTGGAGTGAAAATCCCGTTCTTTACAAAACCGCCTGCAACACTGAGGAGAGGCGGTGGGCTTTTTAGGACCAGAAATTTTCATGGGGCGTGCTGATCGAGAAGGACCACAGTCTGCCCTTCATCTAAGTAGAAAAAGAAAGGGGAGAAGTCAGCTGAGTCTAGACCTTTGGATGCTGCGCCGTGAAATTTCCACCAGGTCACAGCAGATGGGCAGCAGCCTGAGAGCCCAAAGATTTCACTCACCCAGAAACCTCCTCCCCAGGAAATTCCCCCACCCCCACGGAGCCCAAAGGAAAGTATTTTCAGGCTTCTTCCATTGGACTTGGGTGAAAGTATTCCTAAGCAGCGGCCCAGCCTGGCTGGGAGCCCGGGCCTGAGTCACCGCATCCCTGCGCCCTGCTGGCCACTTCTTTTCCTTTCTTCCCTCCCTGAATCTAGCTGCTGATCTTTGTGTCACCACCTTCTGGAAGATGAGCCATGCGCAGGCCATGGCCATCCCTGAGCTGCCCATGGGACCGGGGCTGGGCTCCTTGCCAGATGCAGCTGACCTCAGAGTAAGCAGGAGGCCCATTGTCACCTGGCCCAGGGCCTGGACCCAGGCAAGGGTCCCCTCTGACACCATCCTTCCCCCTCCCCCCCAGAGGGGGAGGGGAGGAGACTAGCAAATGGTGCTGGGGTCCGGGCAGCTGAGGGGACAGCTGTGCTTGGGGTCAGGTGGGAAGGGTGGAAGCAGGGGTGAGAGCAGGAGGCCTTGGCTGTTTGCGGAACACACTGGGGGAGGAGGAGATGAGGGGGGATGGGTTCAGTGGGCTTCCTGGGGTCTGCAGGTGGCCTGGGGCTCCTGCCACCTCTCCCTGGAGTCCCTATGGCTTTGCTCCCTCCCCTCCCCACCCCTCCCTCTGCTTGTGTTCCCTTGACGGGAGGCTCTCAGGCTCACGGAGCCGCCCCTGCCCTGGATGAAATGTCTTTCCCTCGGAGTTGTTTTTTTTTTTTAAGAAGGATACAAGTCCTCCTTTTTTTTTTTTTTTTAAATTTACTTAATTTTGGCTGCGTCGGGTCTTCGTTGCTGCGTGCAGGCCTTCTCTAGTTGCGGCGAGCGGGGGCTGCTCTTCGTTGCGGTGTGCGGGCTTCTCATTGCAGTGGCTTCTCTTGCTGCGGAGCACGGGCTCTAGGCGCGCGGGCTTCAGTAGTTGCAGCACGCAGGCTCAGTAGCTGTGGCTCATGGGCTCTAGAGCACAGGCTCAGTAGTTGTGGCACACAGGTTTAGTTGCTCCACGGCATGTGGGATCTTCCCAGACCAGGGCTTGAACCCATGTCCCCTGCGCGGGTAGGCGGATTCTTAACCACTGCGCCACCAGGGAAGCCCTTTCCCTCGGAGTTTTCACCTCCAGGTCTTTCTTCTTCCATTTCCCGAGCAGGTCTCTTTCCTTCTCACAGGTGAGGACAGGGGGGTGTGGTGTCCTGCCTCCCCTCTTCAGGCCAGGACATCCCTGGTCCTGATCATTCCCCCCACCCGGCTTCCAGACCCTTCCCCATAGAGGGCTCCTCCAGCCTGCATCTCCCTAGTGCCCAGCTGGGGTCTGACCAGGGCTGAGGTCAATGGGACCACGGCCCTGCCCACATTCTGGACAGATGCCTCCTGAGAATCCCCTACCTCCTTCTGGGTCCCCTGTTTCCCCTGAGCTGCTGGTCGACCCTCTGCTGTGCCCCCTCTATGCCCCAGAGGCCACCCCCCACGTGGGTCCTCTTTTGAAGTAACTCATGATGTTGACTAACGTCTGCCTCTCCCGTGGCAAAGCCTGCCCTTCCCTGAAGGGGCCCATTAGGGCGGCCCGAAGGGAGAGGCACTGCCGCAGAAGACCCCCTCTTTATCCTGACAGGCTGATCCTAACCCCTCACATCACTGGCTGAGATTGTTCACAGGTCATTTTGATTTAGAAAAAGGCTTTCTCGGGCTCTCGGGATCCGCTCTCTATGCGGAAGTTCAGAGCAAAGGCAAAGATAATACTCACCCACTTAGCGGGGCCCATGGGAGGAACTGAAACCATCTTTGTGAGACATGCGCCAGGAAAAGACGGAGGGAAGGGGCTAAGAACTGGCATCTGTTACGGACGCAGGAGGCCTGCAGGCACTTTACACACGTGATGTCACAGCCCCCCAGGAGGGACGCGATCCCCCTGTTGACAGAGAAAGAACCGAGCTGGGGAACCCGGCCAGCCAGGACCCAGAGCGAGGCAGTGGTAGGAACAAGCCCCTCTCTTCTCTGTAAACCGCCTGCTCTCAGCACAGAGGAAACTGGGGTCTGAGGCTTACGGTTTCCAGGGGATTTTCACTGGAAAAAACCCCTACAAGTGCAAAGCCAATTTTAGGTATGACTGTGAATATTAACTTCCCCTTCTTGTGAGAACAGAACACACAAGTTACAAGTTCTAAAAGGCTGACAAAACCATAACATTAAGCAACCCAGGAACATAGACTATTGTGTATGGACTGCCCGCCCACCTCTGTAATGCATTCCCTGTGATTCTGTACACTGATCACCTCTTTGTTGGACAAGGATTCTGGAACGTCATATTCTATCGAGAGAATATAAACTTCGACCAAGTTTCCTTCATAGATGAGCAGGAAGAATTCAGGGCATGTCCAGTTTCCTCACGCGGGGACTCCCCTGCTCCTTGGATGGACGACCCTCCTTACCCAGTGTGGCTGTGCTGTCCTCTCTGCAGCGACCTATTGTGAGTTATGTTCATTGATGTCAATATTTCATGTCAAATCACCAGGAGATTTAAACCTTATTCCATCGTGTTCATCGGATGTCCTCTTCTTCATTCATCGGTGGGAGAATTCCTGGAAGCCATCTGGACCCTCAACGGCCCAAGAACTGGCCTCCACGTGGAGGTAACTGGGAGCCACATAACCCAGGGCCAGTCCAGCGCCAGCCGCCTGGAAGAGAGAAGAGAAGGGAATCGAGGGGAAAGAGGTTTAACTAACTGAGGTTGAAATGTCTCACATCTGCAAACCTTACAGAAACCTATGGTCATGTGAACGCAATGCAGTTACATATTGCAATTCAGTGGCCGAAATAAAGCCTGTATTTTGACTGAATGGCACTGACTGAGCAGGTACATCCAGGCAGGTGGAACCAAGCCACTCCTTGGCTGTTCCAGAAAAAGTGCCCCAAAGAGGATGTGGCAGCCAAACTCCTGCTAGTTTTCCGTCTCTCTCAAAAGGCGCAGCCTTGGAAATAACCCTTGCAGGTAGGGGTGGCCTCTCTGCCTTATAGGAAACTGAGTCTGGACTTGGAGGCAGGAGTTCTGGGTTCAAGGCCCAGCCCGGCCTCTTCCTACCTGCGGGAACTTGGGCAAGTCATGAGGGTCCTCTGAGCCTCCCCTTCCTCCTCCATGAGGCCGATGAAAAGAACAGCCACAAGGAATGGGAGTGCCTGTGAGTGAGAGCCCGTGGACGTACACGGGGCTGTTCACTTCTGTCCGGGGATGCTGCCGTCTGGGGCTCTGCAGGGGGGCCCAGGAGCCCGGTTCTGGGAGCTCCTCTGTCTCCCCAGGCATGGAGAAGGGGGTGATGTCTCTGATCAGGATTCTGAACCAGTTCCAACTAGGCTGTGGTTTCCCAGCAGGCGGGGCGCCAGCCTCCCGCCCTGGCCTCGGCCTGCCCTCCACACGGGGGCGCTCTGACCAGCCCACCCGGCCACCTCGGCAGCCAGGCTCCGCCTCGTTTCCTTTCCCTTTCAGACCTGACGGATGACTGACGGCTCCTCCTCCAGCTGTAGAGAACTCCAGCCCGCACTTTGCCTCCAACTCGATCGTGCAGGACCCAGCTCCCCTTCATCCTGGCACCAAACGTCTGTTTGATCAGCTTTTCATCCGTTTTCCGAAAATGTGGTGATTTGAGGCTATTCTGAATCTTGCAGAACTGTACGTGTTGCACCCTGGCAAGATATTGATGAAGCCCCAAAGCTGATACTGGAGATGCCCTGCTCTCTGACGGCCCCTTCATCCCCTCACGGCCCCCGCCATGGCCCCCACAGCCCCTGGCTCTCTCCTCTTTGCCAGGGCCACCGTGAGGGACAGAGGGTCAGCTGAATGCGCTGAGCAGAGGGTCAGAGAGGCGGTGAACGTGTCCTCACCGGGTGGGGATCCTCTGTCCCGCCCCACCCCCAGGTCAGCTGGGAGGGGAGGGGTGGGGCGGGAGGGGCGTTGGGGTAGCATACAACAAGGTGGCATCTCCGTCCTGACATCCTGGATTCCACGGCCCCTCTGCTCAGCCTTCGTGACAGTAAAAAAAAAAAAAAAAGATTGTTTCAGTGCTGGTTAAGTGTTCTGCATCTCACATCTTTAGTAATAAGCTTTCTCACTTGACAGCAAATCCCAGTTTTACAAAGCACTTTTTCAACCATTTTTTTCCCTTGTGCACAGACCCCTGTAAGGTAGCAGCTCCCCAACTTTTCAGAGAAGGGAGCCAGGCATCGGAGAAGCTGTGGCAAGTTCATGAGTTACTGTCAAGGATGCTCATAGGTTGATCCAGCAACAGAAAAGCCAGGGGTACCCTGATTGGGAGCTGCGGGCGTCAGGGCAGGGAGCCAGGGGCCTGGTAGGCAAGGTTGTGGGTGGTGGCAGTGGACCTTGGACCAGGGCTCAGGATGGAACCTCTGAAATCCCAAGGGTGAGGAAGGAGGACGGACAGAGCAGGGCAGAAACAAGGGCCCAGTGAGGATGCCGGGGGACGGAGTGAATCAGAGCTCAGAAAGTGTAATAATCAAAGATCTATGAAGACAAAGCTCATCACACCCGCCCTCCCACCCCTCGGTCCCTCTCCCCCAAAGGGGTCTACATCCTCAGGCTCACCTGCAACCTTCCTCACTCTTCTGACCTGCAAACAAATAAAGCACAGAGCCACACACAGCCAGGGAACTGGGTTTGTTGGTTTTTACTGCGGTGGGGCCATCCTCGCCCTTTTCACCTGAATGCGTCTTGCTTCGGGCCGGTGGGCAGGCCGGTGTGGGCTGCTCCAGCCTGCGCCTGGCCGGTCAGCTAAATCGGGAGGGAGGGCCAGGCAAGGCTGCAGAAAAGCAAAGATCTGTTGATCTGCTCTGCCCGGGGTGGGGTTGGGGGGACTGGCCCTGGGGGAAGAGGCAGAGGGCAGGGAACTGAAAGAAGCCAGCTGCGGTGGGGACAGCCCTGCCCGATTGACTGACCTGGAGAGGGCAGGAGTCCCCACAGGACAATCAAGGCTGTTCCTAGGGCGGGGTGGGGCGGCAGGGGGAACAGGGGAGGCCCAGCAAAAACTGGCAGAACCGCCCCCATCATAAAAGGATATGTTCTCGTCAGGCTCTTTTCTAATCCAGACTTCCCTCCCCCCCATTTCTCCAGGTCGCCTTGTTTCACCACAGACACCACTGGGGAAATTGCTGGGAGAAGGAAGGAGGGAGAAGCAATGGGGTTTATTAGGAATGGTGACTTTGTGATTTTCTGCTGCTAAGCAGCAACACTAGCTTGCCCTCCCCCCGCCTGCCGGACAGAGGAGAGGGGAGAGGGAGGCGCAGCCCCAGCCCGAGGTCTGGGCGGGACAGCCTGGGGCAGCGAAGGCTACAGGGCCACCAGCGAGCACCAGAGCTCCAGCTTCTCTCCGCCCTCTCTGAGACAGTCTTACTGAATGTAGTCGGTTGAACTGTGTTCCCCAAAAGATATGTTCAAAGACTAACCCCCTGTGAATGTGACTTTATTTGGAAATAGGGTCTTTGCAGATATCATTAGTTCCTTTCATCTCGAGATGAAATCATCTTGGATTTAGGGTCGGCCCTAAATCCAGTGGCTGGTGTCCTTGTAAGAAGAGGAGGGGACACACAGAGACACAGGAAGCAAGTCCACATGAAGATGGAGACAGAGACTGGGGTGATGTAGTTACAAGCCAAGGGATGCTGGGGGCCACCAGAAGCTGGGAGAGGAAAGGAAGGATTCTCCCCCAGAACCTTCAGCAGGAGCATGACCCTGCCGACATCTCGACTTTGGAGCGCTAACCTCCAGAACAAGTGTCTGTTGTCTGAAGCCACTCAGTTCGTGGTACTTTGTCACAGCAGCCTCAGGAAACGAATCCACCAAATAAAGAAACCAAGCAGGGGTCATTAGGGAGGATGATGACTCTCCTGAAGAAGAGGCAGGCAAGGGATTTTAAACACCTCTGAATCCACTTGGGAGCAGCCCTTTTACAACAAGGAGTAGTAAGAGAGAAGTCGGTAACCTTTTATTGTAAAGCCACATAACCTTATGAAAAGTCTGGAAAATAGAAAAGCACATTTACCTGTTATCCCATGATACCCTTTGGAGTCTACAGACCTGGGTTCAAATCCCTGCTCCATCTTCCTTTTGACTTGAACGTAATTCACTTCTCTGAGCCTCAGTTTATTCATCTGTAAAGTGGGGATAATAATCCCGCCCCCCCCCCCAAATTTATTAGAATTAAACAAGAAAATACACACTAGGTCCTAGCACGTGCCTGGCTACTCACCAAATCTTAGGAAGGTGCTTGTTGAATACTGGTTCCTCCCCCTCTCTGATAAAAAGCTCCAAAATGATGAGACTGAGTTCATTTTAAAATCCCTAAATGTGGATGTATCACAACTTTCTTCTTCCTTTATTTGGAAACAATGAAGGTTTTTTTTTTTTTTTAACTTTTAGAAAGATTTATTTTTAAATTTACATACAATAAAATTCACTCTCTTGGGTATATAATTCTCTGGGTTTTGACAAGTGCATAGAGTCGTGTAACCACTACCATAGTCAATATAAAGAACATTCCAGGAACTTCCCTGGTGGCCCAGTGGCTGAGACTCCGCATTCCCAATGCAGGGGGCCGGTGTTCGATCCCTGGTTAGGGAGCTAGATCCCGCATGCATGCCGCAACTAAGGAGCCCGCCTGCCCGACTAAAAAAAAGGATCCCGCACACCGCAACGAAGATAACTTGTGCCATGGCTAAGACCCAGCGCGGCCAAAATAAATAGATAATAATAAAAAAAAAAAACAGTCCATCACCTCGCCAATTCCCTCCTGCAGCCCCTTTGTGGTCAGACCCCCGCCGCAGCCTTCAGGAACCACTGGCCTGTTCTCCTTTTGTCTTTTCCAAAAAGAGGTTCATAGAAGTGGAATCGCAAGCACGTGGCCTATCGCGTCTGGATTCTTTCACTGGACATACGTTTCTGAGGTCCGTCCATGCTGTCGTGCGGCTTCCCCCGTATTGAGGAGGGGTTCCCGCCGAGTGTGCTCCTGTGTGGATGACCACAGTGGCTGATCCCTCCAGGTGAAGGATGTGGGCTCTTCCCCGATTTCAGTGACTATGAATAAAATTGCTATAAGCATTCATGTCTGGGTTTTCGTGTGAACATGAGTTTCCATTTCCCTTGGGTAACACCTGAGAGTGGGGTTCCAGGTTCCCATCAGGTTTCTAATGGCCTCTGAGTCAGACCTGCTCAGAGGTAGGGTAGAGAGGGGAGCACGGTCTGGGAAGATCTGGGTTCCTGTCGCAGCTCAGGGATGACAAAGGTCAACCAACTGAGGAGCACTGCTGTCACTTCAGCCTCCTCCAGGTCTGCTTCCCTTCTCTTGGAACGACCAGGCCAGGGTGGGGAGGAGGGTGGCCAGCGACGGGCCCTGGGACTAAACCGAGCTTTGTGGTATAATCCATATGTTCCGCTGCAGCCCTCCGGGGTGGGGAGGTGGGAGCAGCTCTGTTTAGTTCTGGCGCTACTGGGCCTGCAGGTGGGTCTGTGCCATCCTTGCTCTCGCGGCTGTTTCTGGACTATTCTCCTCCCTCTTCCTTACAAAGCCTCCCTCTGCGCCTCCCGTCCTCAGCTCTCCTTACGTGTCACCTGTTACCTCTCCTTGCGGCAGGTACCCAGACCTCCAGGCCACGCCGCCCCCGGTCCTTGAAGATCCTAGCGCATGGCCTCCTGTCCCATCCACCAACTGCTCCTGTCTTCTCAGTGATTCCAGAATCCGTGTCGATAGTCCTTAGGCCTCTCAGTCCTTCACTTTCTCTCCTCCAATGGCTTTGTCCTCCTCGAAGCCCAAGGACCCAAGGCACGCTCTGGACCTTGCACCTGTGCCCAGATCCTTCAGCCCCTCAATCTCTAGCACTTCTTCGTCACCACCTCTTACCATCCACTTCCTGCTTCCGGATTCCTACTTCCAACAATCCTTGGCTACCTCAGGACCTACGAGCCATGATCTTACCCTCACCCCATCCTCACTCAGCACCACAGCCACTCTGACACCTGGAACCCCCCTCTCCATCCTCATCCTACTTGCCTGGGGAGAGCCCGGCTCTGGTTAGATCCCACCCTCCACCCACCTGTGCAGACGCCCACTCTCCCCAAGGTGGCTGGAGGCCAACACACATCCCCATGGACCACTCTCACTCACGATCCAAATCGCCCACCCCGAAGGGGCCCCACTGCCACCTGGTCCAGTTCCTGCCCCCGCTCTTTGGGGAATAACCCCACCTCCCCTCTCTGCTTCGCCCACCTGCTGTACTTCCCTGAGGAAAAGGAGAACCGGCCAGCAAAGAACTCAGGATCCCTCAAGATCCCTTGCCTCCACCCTTCTGCTTGTGCAGACTAAAACCTCGGGGTCGTCCTCACGTCCCCGCCTCCTCTCACACCCCACCCCTCCACCTGAAAGTATCCCCACAATACAGCCCCTCACGTCCCCTCCACGCCACCGGCCCCCTCCGAGCCCCTGTCTCCCACCCGGTTCACCGTGGAGCCTCCCCACCGAGCGCCCGCCTCTGCCTACGTGTCCTTCCCCAGCTTGTGCTCAGCAGCAGAGGGCTAAGCCGGGTCGCGTCACACCTGCACACCCTTCATGTCACTCGGGGTCAAAGCCAGTGTCCTTGAGCCCTCACAGGCTCTCTAGGACCTGCTGCCACCCCACCTGTTACTTTCCGTCCAGCCTCCTCCCCTTCTCTCTCAGGCTCACCCACTCGCCACACTGGCCTCCTTGCTGGTTCTCCAGCCAAACTCGCTCCCCTCTGAGCCTTGGTACTTGCTGATCCCTCTGCCTTGAGCCCTGCCCCCCAACAATATCCATGACAGTCCCTCCCGTCACCGTTTCCCAGCTTCACTAAAAGGGTCCCCTCCTGGGGAGGTCTTCCCAGGCCACCCCATCTAAAATGGCACCTTCTCCAAGCTGCGTCTCCCTCTCTGCCCGTATTCTTCTTTGGCACTACTGCAGTGTCTTTTTTATCTATTTTTACCTTGTTTGCTGTCCATCTCCCTTTACTGGAACATGAGCTCCACGAGACCAGTGAGTTGTCATTTGCCCACTGCTGAGTTCCCAGCACTGTCACAATGCCTGGCCCATAGCAGGAACTCAATAAGTTTCTGCTCTCCTGCGCTGCCCGCGCCCACCCGGGACCTCTCCTGGGGCCGTATCCTGTCCTTCTTGCCAACTCAACCCACTGCTTTGGAAATTCTCCCTGGCTCCTGCATCATTCCCCGCTTGCTGTTGGGTCATTTCCATCAGTGTACAAACATGCAAATACACTGGATTTTCTCCTTCTTAAGAAGAAAACAACCAAGGACGTCCCTGGTGGTGCAGTGGTTAAGAATCCGCCTGCCAATGCAGGGGACATGGGTTTGAGCCCTGGTCCGGGAAGATCCCACATGGCGCAGAGCAACTAAGCCCATGCGCCACAACTACTGAGCCTGCACTCTACAGCTTGCGAGCCACAACTACTGAGCCCACATGCCACAACTACTGAAGCCCACGCGCCTAGAGCCCGTGCTCTGCAATAAGAGAAGCCACCGCAATGAGAAGCCCGCGCACCGCAACAGAGTAGCCCCCACTCGCCACAACTAGAGAGAGCCCGTGTGCAGCAACGAAGACCCAACGCAGCCATAAATAAATAAAAGGCTAGTTCTTTAAAAAAAAAAAAAAAGAAAGAAAACCTAAAAAATAGGATCACACGAAGTGGGAGAGAGGGAACAGTGTAGGGAGGATAGGGGTAGAACGGGACCTCTCTAAACATACCTTGTTTTGTAGTTTTGACTCTGGAACCATGTAACTGCCTTATTTAATTATAAATACATTAAATTGAAATGAAAGAAATCCCCTAAAAAGCAAAAGGATAGGCTTCCCTGGTGGCGCAGTGGTTGAGAGTCCGCCTGCCGATGCGGGGGACACAGGTTCGTGTCCCGGTCCGGGAACATCCCACATGCCGCGGAGAGGCTGGGCCCGTGAGCTGTGGCCGCTGAGCCTGCGCGTCCGGAGCCTGTGCTCTGCAACGGGAGAGGCCACAACAGTGAGAGGCCCACGTACCGCAAAAAAAAAAAAAAAAATGGTGGTAAAATATACCTAAGATAAAAGTCACTATTTCAACCATTTAAAATGGTCTAAGAGTGCAAACTCATGATGAAGAACGAGATGCCTAGGGGAGACAGGCTCAAGGAGGGACGGGCCAGCTGTGGACAAGTGACAGTGAAGAGGCAGAAACAGTGCAGACCACAGCCCAGGGGCAGAGAGCAGCGTTAGAATTTCATAAGGCATGCCAAACATTTCCAGAGCATCTTGGGTTAGAGATGGGAGAGAGCTACCAACAGCAGGATAGGTCTGCGAGAAAGACCTTGCTAAAGAAAGCAGAGAAAACCTTGGGAATAAAATGTTGCCTCTGAGGCTTCCCTGGTGGCGCAGTGGTTGAGAGTCCGCCTGCCGATGCAGGGGACACGGGTTCGTGCCCCGGTCTGGGAAGATCCCACATGCCGTGGAGCGTCTGGGCCCGTGAGCCATGGCCGCTGAGCCTGCGCGTCCGGAGCCTGTGCTCCGCAACGGGAGAGGCCACAACAGTGAGGGGCCCGCGTACCGCAAAAACAAACAAAAAAAAAAAAACAAAATTTGTGGGACTATTAGCTATAGATATTTTGCAGATGCTCTTTATCAAGTTGAAGAAATTCCCGTCTATTCCCAGTTTGCTAAGAGTTTTCGGTTATTTTATTTTATTTTTTAAAATTATTTATTTGTTTGTTTTTGGCTGTGTCGGGTCTTAGTTGCAGCGTGCAGGCTCAGTAGTGGTGGCGCTCGGGCTTAGTTGCCCTGTGGTGTGTGGGATCTTAGTTCCGCGACCAGGGATCGAACCCCAGTACCCTGTGTTGGAAGGCGGATTCTTAACCACTGGACCACCAGGGAAGTCCTGGGTTATTTTAAAATCATGAATGGATGTTGGATTTCGTCAAATGCTTCTTCTGCATTCATTGATATGATCGTATAATTTTTCTTCTCTAGCCTATTGATATGGTGGGTTACATTAATTGATTTTTGAATATTGAGACAGACTTGCATACGTAGAATGTGTTCCGCTTGATTGTGGTATATAATTCTTTTTATATTTGTTATAAATTTGATTTGTTAACATTTTGATGAGGATTTCTCTATGTCTGTGAAATATATTGGTCTGTAGTTTTCTTTTTTTCATGCTGCCTTTGGTTTTTATATCAGGGCAATACTGGCCTCATAAAATGATTTGAGAAGTATTCTCTACTATTTCAGGAAGAGATTGCATCATAATATTGGCGTTAATTTTTCATTAAATGTTCGGTAGAATTCTCTATTGAACCCACCTGGACCTAGAGGGTTTTTTATGGGAGATTTAAAATGATGAATTCAATTTCTTTAATGGTTATAGGTCTTTTCAGATTATGTATCTCATCTTGCTTGAGTTTTGGTAGTCTGAGGTTTTCAAGGAATTGGTCTGTTTCATCTAAATTATCAATTTATAAGTGTAAAGTTATTTATAGTATTCCTTTATTATCCTTTTAATGGCTGTAGGATCTGTGGTGATACCCTTGTGTCATTCCTGATACTGGTGACTTGTGTATTCTCTCTTTTCACCTTGTCAGTCTTTCTAGAGGTTTATTATTTTTTTCAAAGAACCCGTTTTTGTTTCATTGACTTTCTGTATTGTTTTCAATTTCATTGATTTCTACTCTTTATCATTTCTTTCCTTCTGCTTGCTTTGGGTGTATCTTGTTTGTCTTTTTTCTCGTTTCTTGAGGTAGGAATTTAGGTTATTGATTTGAGACATTCCTCCTTTCAAATGTCAGCACTTCATGCTATATATTCCCTTTCAGCTCCACTTAACCTGCATCCCACACATATTTTCATTTTCAGTTCTTTGTAGAGGATTGTTTTTTAAAGTGGCACCAAGATGTTTGGAGGAGACAAAGACAGCTATCTACCAAAAGGCATGTTCTTCCCCTCAACGGCATAGATGTGTTGCCAGGAAGTGGCTACACAACCAGGGACTAAGTTTCCAAGTTGTCCTTGTCTCTGGTGAGGCAGTATGAACAGTTCTTGCCAATGGAGTGTGAGAAGTGCTGTATGCCACTTCCAAGCCAATGAAGTTAAGAAATAAATATTCTTTCTTCATCCTCTCCCTTTCTATGATGGAGGCAGGTGATGAAGCCTTAGGGGGTAGTGGAGCCGAAAGATGGAAAGGCTATGGTCCCTGAATCACTGAATGGAGAAACACCTCCCACCAACTGTGAACGCTCATATCGGTCTGTTATAGGGGCGAGACACATGTCTTTTTGTGTTAAACTCTTAATAGTTGGGATTTATTTAGCAACAGCTAGCATTTCCTTGCTGTTAACCTCAACAATCAGCAGTGTAACTTGAAAGACATCTTTTAATAACCTGTTAAGGGCATGGCATCCATAAATATACCTGAACTTATTGATTTCATCCAGAATCAATTCTTGGGTATGAAAGGCCTTACCGTTTATTGCCTTGTTATACCTACTATACTGAGAACATAAAACAGTAGAACATTTGGACAAGAGACCCGATCAGAAATCCCAGTTCAAAAGCATTTGGGAGCCATTCAGAAAACCAAAGCCCCAGAGCTATCATCTCTGACAGTGCTGCTCCAGACTTCTGCCTTTCCCCCACGAATGTCTGCTGAAGACAGCTGTCTGGAGAAATGAGAATCCCTGCACTGTCTCAGCAGACAGTTTCTGCTCCCTATGTCCCCATGGTACGGGCACATAGATGCCTTGGGAAGAGCTGATGCTCTTAGGCTCTGAACCCGCTCTCCTGAATTTGTTTCATTTTTGTAAATCAGACAGGACGTGGTCCGGAACCGTCTACAAAACACAACCCCAAACTGCTTCTTGATGTATTTCCAGTTGAAACGAACAGCTGCTCTAGTCTCAGATCTCCTTTGTATCATTTGCTGTTTGCTGTATCTGTCTCATTGGCCTCCTCTTTTTCAGAAAAATGTACTTACATTTAAAATAGAACGTGGTTATATTTTTGAAAGCTAAATGTCTTCCTCACCAGGCCAAATGGGGGTGCTTTCCCCCCTCTTTTTTCTCTGCACTTCCTCTCACATTAAAGCTGTTGAATTTGATAGGCGCTTTTGACTCCTATCTGGTTTATAAGCTCTGATTTCTAGAACAAATTACCTACGTAGCGCTCAGGCAGGCACCCGTCTGTCAGATAACCCTGGAGTTTGATTTTTCCGCCCTGCCCCCGCGCTCGATTATTCATTCATGGCAGGGAGAGATCCGGAGGGCCAGAACAATTTCATCAGCCCTTGGAATTCACGTACTGTGAGCCTCCTCTCCCCAGACCACGCCGCTACCATAAATAGACGTCACGTGGCTTCCCTTTATGATAAGGTCGGAGGAAACGAGTGCACAGGGAGAAGCCGCTAGGAGAGTCAGAGCTCTGAGTTCCGGCTCTAAAACCTGAACAGAGCTAGTCTTCTTGCCGGGGAGGGGGGGGGGGCAGCTCAGAAAGGAGGGACGAGGTGGAAGACCTCGTGGGCGGGCCGCCTCCCGAGGGCTCCTCTGGATACCTGAGCGACTCCCTGACTCGCAGCACTCTCTGCCCTCAGCCATCCCTACCCCTCGCGAGGAGGCCCGCAGACTCCTTCCCGCCCCACCTGCCCGGCCAGGCTCTGCGGCTCCCCCAGCTCATTTTCTGATAGAGCTGTCACTTTTTATTGCTGATGGGAGAAATCAGTTCCTCTCTTAGCTGAATGTTAATTGGCCTTTCTCCGCTCTTTCATTCAGTTAGTACATGCAGTCCCCTCGTTTTTTTCCACTCCCCAAGGGAAAAGCACCTTAGTAGAGAAGCATTCCAGCAAGACAAGGAAGGTGTTTCTTGCAAAACTGCTAATTGGTAATTGCTAAATCAGAGGTTAAGAAAAAGCTAAAAAGGAGTGCAAGGAGGGGGGTAACCAGGCATTTCGGTAGCTCCACAGGAGTTTTAACCGCCTGCAGGCTCACCGCTACAGTACCTACCACTGCAGAGGGCTCAGTACTCAGTAGGGAGACCCGGGAAGCCAGCTGGGTCTGGTTGAAGAAATCAACGGAGCATCTTCAAGGGGCCAGGCACCTAGACGGACCCGAGAGGTGCCGAGATAACTAAGATGTAGTCACAGGAGGCAAACCAATAAATAAACTGGGGACACTGGTTTCCATGGGACCACAGCAGCGGCAGAGGTAAGCCGGGATACTGCGGGAGGCACAGAGCATCAGAGAAACTTCCTGGAGGAAGCCACGCTGCAGCTCAGCTGTATAGGATACCTAGGAGGTCAGCAGCAAGGGCATCCCAGGTGGAGGAGACGGTCTGTGCCGAGTCACGGTGCCTGGAACAGGGTGGTGCATGGGAGGAGGTTACGGTCACAGCAGGGCTTCGGTGCCCAAGCAGGTTTTTTTCCCCATATAATTTTATGCCCTTAAAAGAAATAGTCTTATTGAGATTTAATTTATACTCCATAAATTTACTGCTTGAAGTGCACAATTCAATGGTTTTAAATTTTTTCGTATATTTAAAGAGTAATATTCCTGTATATTTACAGAGTTGTACGCCCATCACCATAATCTAATTTTGGAACGTTTTCATCATCACAAAGAGGAACCTTCTCAGTGGGGTTTTTGATACGGGCCTGGCCAAATTCTGCCTCACATCAGTTGGCAGCAGGGCAGAGAGGGGTTTGGAGGGGGAAGCCTGGCCCCTCCCTCATCGAACCCAGAACATGAGCAAGGAGCACAGCAGGGACTGAGCCCAGGGGCTAAAGATTTGTGGCAGCGGCAGGTAAAACCTACTCCATCTCTCAGATTCTTCTTTCTTGACAGGAAAAGAACTAGGTTATGAACACTCAGGCTAGTTTTTGCTGGCTGGTTATTTAGTGGTAGTGATACAAATCAGTATTTTAGATGGATGGTCGCCTACTTACAAAGAAAAAAGACAGAGGCCGTATCACAGCAAAAGCCAGAATTCTGAAGTTTCTGCAAAATGGGAGCAGCACAGAGCACTATTCGTATGTTTCATACAGCAAAAACCAGAGCTGGTCTGTCCCCAAAAACGGGCAGGGAGGGCTTCCCTGGTGGCGCAGTGGTTGAGAGTCCGCCTGCCGATGCAGGGGACACAGGTTCGTGCCCTGGTCCGGGAGGATCCCACATGCCGCGGAGCGGCTGGGCCCGTGAGCCATGGCCACTGAGCCTGCGTGTCCGGAGCCTGTGCTCCGCAACGGGACAGGCCACAACAGTGAGAGGCCCGCGTACCGCAAAAAAAAAAAAAAAAAAAAAAGGGCAGGGACTCTGTCCTCAAAGTCTCTGTAGGATGACTGAAGTGTGGTCACGTGAACCAGAGTCTTGAGCAGGCCTGCCTCTGTGTAGTACAGATAGACCATTCATACCCAAAGTTCTTAGCAAAGCAAGGACCAGAGGGAATGGGTGCACCTCTGCAGTGGCTTTGGGGGCAGGTGGGTCTGATCTGAGCATGATGCTATGATAATTGTGTGTTATTTTTTAAATATGTGTTCATTTATTTATTTATTTGGTTGCACCGGGTCTTAGTTGCGGCAGGCGGGCTCCTTAGTTGCGGCATGCATGTGGGATCCAGTTCCCTGACCAGGGGTCAAAGCCGGGCCCCCTGCAATGGGAGCACGGGGTCTTAACCACTGCGCCACCAGGGAAGTTCCTAGGTTTATTTTTTAAATTGCAAGTAAGAAACAAAAGCAGAAACAAATTAAACCAGCTTTCACAATAAAGGGGACTCAGTTCTGACAAAATCTTGACCGGTGTAATGTGAAAAAACTCTCCATACAAAAACAGAAATGCGGGATAAAATATAACTACATAAAGAAACCTAAGCGCAGGCTGAGTTAGCAAGCAAGAAAGGGATAGCCCCAGGGGCCAGAACAAAGAGGGAGAAACCAGAGTGCTAATCATGTGATCTGACCCCACAGCTGCCTCAGGGAGGGATGCAATCAGAGCCAGTAACCCAGGGGCCTTGGCTTTGGCCTCCACATTGGGATGAGATGTGGAGATGGAAGGTAAGATCTTCAGAGGACAGGAGGTGGACAGGTGAAACTGATTGCCTGAAAAGCCAGGCTCCTCTGAAGGCTGATCTCTCAGTGAAGGGGTGAAGAGCTAGGAAAACCCTATCCCCTGGCATGAGGAGATAACAAGAAGTTTGTCTATCACAGCACAGGCGAGAACAGGCTACTTACAAAAGGATCCTCTGAAAAATCCAAACCTCACCTATGTGCTTTGAATGGGTTTGAGGCCCAAAGTGGTATTGTATGCATGGTCTGAGATTCTCATGCCAAAGGAAAAAATTGGTCCCAGGCTGGTGATAACCCTGGGCCACCTGGCAGAGCAGCTGCAAAATGGCTTTAGAGGGACACTCTTACAACTCAGGTAGCAAGAAGTTCTCCTGGGAAAAACAAGCTCCTCCAAAGATGAGCTCACGATATCAAATTCCAGTACCGGCACCCCTTGTTTTATTGCACCTTGCTTTATAGTGCTTCACAGATACTGCATTTTCTACAGATTGAGGGTTTGTGGCAACCCTGTGCCAAGCGAGTCTTTCAGCAGCATTTTCCAACAGTATTTGCTCACTTCATGTCTCTGTGCCACGTTTTGGTCATTCTCACAATATTTCAAACTTTTTCATTATTTTTCTATTTGTTACAGTGATCTGTGAAGTTACTATTATGACTTGCTGAAGGCTCAGATGATGGTTAGCATTTTTTAGCAATAAAGTATTTTTTAATTAAGGTATGTGCCTTGTTTTTTATAGACATACTGCTATTGCACACTTCCCAGACTATAGTATAGTGGAAACATAAATTTATATGCACTGGGAAACCAAAGAATTCGTGTGATGCATTTTATTTTGGTATGTGCTTTATTGTGGTGGTCTGGAAGCAAACCCACAATATCTCCAAGGTATGCCTGTATTCATGAAGAAAGAGGTCATCTTGAACACAGCAGATGCCACAAACAGGAGGATTAGAGCCCTAAGACTCTGAGATAGTACAACAGCAGGGCCAAAAGAGATTGTGCGATAAGAATGCTTATAATGATTCAAGGCCAAAATGAAAGGTTCAAACGCTCAAGAAAATAGCAATACATCATGAAAACAAGAATAGGCAGATCTGAACAATATTTACAGATGAAATGATATGATATTTGAGATTGCCTCAGAATAATCCCAGAGTGGACAGCTGTGTGGGTTGGCACTTGTGGAAGGTGAATAAGCATAAGTACATAGGGGTTTCATATTCTATTAACTCTAATTTTATATATTTGAGATATCCATAATAAAAATTAAAAACAAACAAAATTAAAAGCTCCAAATAGAACTTCTAGAAATGAGTAATATAAAAAATGAAATTTAAAGCTCAAGACAGGGTTAATGGCAGATCAGACAGAGATGAAGAGAGAATTGATGAACTGGAAGATATTTTTTAAAAATATCCAAGGGCTTCCCTGGTGGCGCAGTAGTTGAGAGTCCGCCTGCCGATGCAGGGGACGCGGGTTCGTGCCCCGGTCCGGGAACATCCCACATGCCGTGGAGCGGCTGGGCCCGTGAGCCATGGCCGCTGAGGCTGCGCATCTGGAGCCTGTGCTCCGCAATGGGAGAGGCCACAACGGTAAGAGGCCCACGTACCGCAAAAAAAAAAATCCAGAATGCAAAGTAGAGCAGAAAATGTAGGGAAAACTTCAAGAGAGATTAAGAGACACAGAGGATAGACAACCACTTTAGAGTGCAATTTTTAAAATATTTATTTAGTTATTTGTCTGCACCGGGTCTTAGTTGTGGCATGCAGGATCTTCACTGCGGCATGCAGGCTCTAATTCCCTGACCAGGGATCAAACCCCTGCCCCCTGCATTGGGAGCGCAGAGTCTTAACCACTGGACCACCAGGGAAGTACCTAGCGTGCAATTTGACATTATCTGGTGATGCTATGACCTGACAGTTTCACTCCTAGTTTTGCTTCTCATACGTAAAAGTATGAGCACTAGAGCTATTAAGAATGTTCATAGCAGCATTATGTATAATAGGGAAAAGATGGAAATAAGCTAAATATTCTTTGGTGGCAGAGAAGATAAATAGCTTACATCTTGGTCATATAAAGCAGTAAAAATAAATAAACAGCAACTACATGTCTCTCCATTAATAAATTACAGTGGGATACATACATATATATATATATATATGCCACATCTTCTTTGTCCATTCATCTGTCTATGGACACTTAGGTTGCTCCTACGTCTTGGCTATTGTAAATAGTGCTGCTATGAACATCGGGGAGCATGTATCTTTTCAAATTATAGTTTTCTCTGGATATAGGCCCAGGAGTGGGATTGCTGGATCACATGGCAACTCTATTTTTAGGTAAAATTGTTTTTTTTAAACCCATATGTTTTAAAATTCAAATTCACGAATCACCCAATATAAGGGTCAAAGAAGATATCATAAGGGAAATCAGAAAATATTGAGAACCGAAAGGTAATTAGATCACTATGTGCTAAACTAGAAGAATCCCACTGCAGGATTATGCAGAGGGAGAGTTATAACCGTAAACACACACATTAGAAAAGAAGAGCGTTTCCCTGGCAGTCCGGTGGTTAAGATTCCACGCTTACAATGCAAGGGGCGTGGGCTCGATCCCTGGTCAGGGAACTAAGACCCCACATGCTGCACGGTGTAGCCAAAAAGAAAAAAAAGAAGAAGAAACACTCCAAATAAGTGTCCAACTCTAGAAGGAAGGAAGAGAATAGAATAAAGCAGCAAAATTAAAGTAGAAGGAAGGAAATTAGGAAATAACAAAGAACAGAAATTAAAGAAAAAAAGAAGAGGATCAACAAAACCGCAGCTGGATCTTTGAGAAGACTGATAGGCAGCTCTCTGGCAGGAGCGGCTGAGAACAGGAAGGAGAAGGGACGAGGCATGTTAGGAATGAACAGAAAGGACACAGCCCAGCTAGAATAGAGATTCAAAAAATAATGGCAGCCCACATTTACAAGTCAGTCTTTCATACCCCATTCTATAACGTAATATTTATTTACAGTGTAGGTTGAAATACAAATCTTTTCTACAGAACCTTCTGCCTGGGTATAGTAACAGTGATGGGCTAACACTTAGAAAGAACTTACTAGGAGCCCCTGCACCTGCCATGGGCTTTCTCGCCTCCACCCCTTTGGTTAGGCTGTTTCCTCAGCTCAAAATACCCTTTCCCTCTCACACATCTTGCAAAGGTTCGGCTAAAATGCAACTCCTCTGGCTGTTCCTGGAAACCCATTATCCACTCTGCCCTTCTTCCTTACCAATAGAACGATAATTTTTGTTCAGGATAATAAGATGCCCCATTAAAATAACCACAACTACAGTACTATAGCCCCAGCTTCCTCTACGTCTCAGGGTGGAATGGGACTCCATTTGGTTACAAGTAGGAGTTTGCTAGGTACATTTTTTTTTTTTAGGTACATTTTTTGAAGATATTTTTTTTAAAAGTTTATTTATTGATTGATTGATTGATTTTGGGCTGCATTGGGTCTTCCTTGCTGTGCACGGGCTTCTCATTGCAGTGGCTTCTCTTGTTGCGGAGCAGACTCTAGGCGCGCGGGCTTCAGTAGCTGCGGCTTGAAGGCTCTAGAGCGCAGGCCCAGTAGTTGTGGTGCACGGGCTTAGTTGCTCCACGGCATGTGGGATCTTCCCAGACCAGGGCTCGAACCCGTGTCCCCTGCATTGGCAGGCAGATTCTTAACCACTGTGCCACCAGGAAAGTCCTGAAGTTTTTTTTTTTTTTGGCTGTGTTGGGTCTTCGTTTCTGTGCGAGGGCTTTCTCCAGTTGCGGTGAGCAGGGCCCACTCTTCATCGCGGTGCACGGGCCTCTCACTGTCACGGCCTCTCCTGTTGCAGAGCACAGGCTCCAGATGCGCAGGCTCAGTAGTTGTGGCGCACGGGCTTAGTTGCTCCGCGGCATGTGGAATGTTCCCAGACCAGGGCTCGAACCCGTGTCCCCTGCATTGGCAGGCAGGTTCTTAACCACTGCGCCACCAGGGAAGCCCCTGAAGATTTTTTTCATCTATCCACCCAGCCATTCATCCACCACCCATCCTTTCACTCATTCATTCACCCATCCACTTGCCCACCTGTCCAATCACCTACCCACCCACACACCTATCCATCCATCCATCCATCCATCCATCCATTTCTGAGGGCCTTTAAAGTGCCAGGCACAATATTTAGGTCCTTGACATGGAAAATGAGTGATATTTGTCCCCTGCCTTTAAGTATCTGCACTCTATTTGGAAAGACAGATAAGGAAACAATTTCAATACATTTGTGGTAAGTACTATGCTAGAGGTAAAAGAGAAATAAAAATCTTAATATATTAATATCTTTTCCTTCTCTCATTCATCCAGAGGCACCTATTTGTCTCAGGGAGGATTGTGATTTTTGTAGTAGAAATGTAACAAGAGAAGAAAAAAAAAAGACCCTTTAACCATTGAGTCTTAAGACCAACTCTGAGTGCACATGAGATAACAGTCTTGAAACTGAACTTCGTTCAGAGAAGAAAGGGATTTTCTAAATTCGAAGGGCTCCCCTTTAAGAAACACTGACCGAATCTGGTGGACTTGGACCCAGAAGCAGGATACAAGGTCAAAGGATACGACTTGGGAAAGTTCCCATCAGGTAGGAAGAGGCAGGATATCAGATACAAAGGCCTTGGCTCGCTCCCCCAGGTCATAACAGCAGTGGAAAGGCCCAAGGTGAGCGTGGCTGGAGAACATGGGAGGCCAGGCGGTGGTCTCGGAGGGTTCTGTGGCCAGAGCTCAAGGACCAGGCCGACTGCTGCTCAGTGGGCCCAGGACAGGCACCGCCTTAGCTGCACGCCTTAGAGGCAGAAGCCGGAGCCACGACGCTGTCGGGGAAGGCGTGGGGAGAAGGAGCCCTGACAGGAAACCCCAACCTGAATGTACTTGAACTCCTCTTATCTTGATGGGACTGAGTTAACTCGGAAGGAGTTCTTGAAGCCTGAAGAGACTGAGTTAGCTTTGATTAGCAAGTTCACGGTGTTCAACTTTTCTTTTTCATTTTTTTGCCCTTAGCAGGAGTGGGGACTTGTGAGCGAGACAGAATCCATTACAGACCATTTTCGGTTGCATTTCTGTGGCCCTTTGCTTACAGCATGCAGATTTTATCCCATGAAGGAGGCTTGCACCGGGTGCTGAGAAGCCAGAGGGCTGAGAGGGGGTGTCAAGGGGGCCATGGGCTTGCATCAGGGCAGTCACACAGGGCGCCAGGCTCAGGAGGGCCCCGTACTTAAGGATTTCATGCTCTGTGGTCGTGGTCTTGAAATGCTTAATAATTTTACCTTTGAATTTGTGTTTTGTTAAGTGAAGTCTGATGGGGCAATAGAAGGCTGGGGGCTTGGGGTCCTGCGTCCCACTGCCTCCTGGGACCAGGAACTAGACGGTTCTCAGCGACCTGCTCCCCGGCCTTGCCCACCTCACCAGAGCCTGCTGCTGCCCTCAGCCCAGGCCAGTGACGGGGTCATGTCGGTCGTGGTGGGGAGTGACCAAGAGGCCAGTGTGTCTCTGGCGCCCTCAGCTCCCAGCAGGAGCCTCAGAGCAGGCAGCCGTCCTCGCCCCAGGCTGGCTGTGCCGTGGCGTGTTTAGCAGGTCACTTGTAGGAGGCCCACCCCTCATCTAGGCACCAGGTGTGTCTGTGCACGGAAGCTGCATTCCCTTGGGATTCCCCTTCCACCATGAGCTTGGGTGGCAGGCCCGTGGGAAGGGGAGGTCGACTTCCCACCCCTGCTGGGGCCCTGTAGTCCAGTAGCTGGCGGCAACGGGATCCTGGCAGCCTCTGAGGGTCTGCACCTTCACTTCACTGTCCTCACACCTGATGGGAGTGTGACATTAGGTAGCAAATAAAAAGCATCACGACAGGCTTAGAAGAAAGGAAAAAGCTGTGTATTGTTAGTATCTTTAACAGCACCATTTCCTACTTTTCAGACAAGAGGCCTGCATTCTCATTGCACACTGCGTCCCACAAATCATGCAGCCGGTCCTGGCCTCAGGGAAGCTTTACCAGAAGGAAGTCTGCTGGGTCTTAGGCCTTCAGCCAAGCTGGCCCACCAGGTAGCAGTTTTGACCACCTCGATGGTCAAAACTCAAAAGGCATCACCCTGCTTGGTAGGCTCGCCCAACCACACGATCAAAGCAGGGCTACTGCTTCAGAAACACGGAGGCCAGGCTCTGGCCTCACCAGCAGCATCTCCAAGGCCCTTTCCACCAAATATCTCAGCGTCTCCAGGGATATCTCACTTCTTTTCAAGTACTATTTTCTCAGCTAGCACATGATTTCTGCCACATTCCTTCTCTCCTTCCTGGGATGGCTGCCTTTGGAGCTGTCTGCAGCCCTCAAAGCCCGAGGGTACATCCCGCGACTGCCCGCCACTGAGTGCCTAGATTCCGGTCCCCACTGACAGATTAGTGATGAGGAGCTAGGATGTCCGCTGTGCCTGCCATGCGCCAGGGACCCCCCTGAGCACTTGACTCATTGAATCCTCTCGTCAACCCAACCAAGTACGCACTTAGCACTGCTTTCTTCCACATGAGAGAACAGAGGCACAGAGGGCACGGATTGAGCAGGGGATGGAGTTAGGATTTGAACTCAGGCAGAAAAAGTGATAATTTAATGATAAAACAAAAGATGTCACACCTGAGACGGTGTGCTGGAAACTCGCATGCAGTAGCTGAACACGTGTTTAAGCTGCCAGAAAGGATTTTACCAGCAAAAAGGAAACACTGACTCATTAGCATGATGGTGACAGTGCACCCAGTTTGGAGAGCTTGGGTGCGGTTGGGCGTCCCCTTTGTGGTGCAGAAGGGCAGGGAGGACAGTTGGGATCAGGGACATGGGGTCAGACGGCTGGTGGTACAGATACATCTGACAGCCTGCATCAAACCCCTCACCTCTGCCCCAGGCCCCAACTCGACAGGACCAGGGGAGCAGCCTGTGTCTCCACCACCTGACACCGCCCCAGACCCCAACTCTAGTCTCACAAGGCCAGTCACAGAAAGTCAAGATGCTCAGTCTGGTTGGTTTAGAAGCCAGGGTTAGATTTACATTTTTAATAAAAATGTTACATACTTGGCCATAGCTGATTTATTTGAAGGTTACCTTAATTTCTTTCAGTCCACAGGGGCCCAATTCAATTTGCAAGGCTGATTAATTCGTCCCTCCTGTCCTCACTGTGACAGTGACAGTGATCCCACAGAGCTCTCTTCTTCCTCATCTGACCCCAGGGCCCCTCTCTGCATTTCTCCTCCAGTGATACCCGGAGCCTTTGGTGTTTCTGTCCACCTGTGGTTTCTGGTTGTCACAGTCCCTTTCTAGGAACAGATAAAGATCTGCCCTGCCCAGAATCTTTGGCTTCCCCCAGCCTGAAGTTTGCTGGGGGGTCTGTCCTAGTTTTACCATCTTAGGGCCAAAGAGGGTCTGGAGGAGGCAGACACTGCCCCTCCTGAGGGCCAGCCACCCATTCTCCAACGCAGCACAGGTTACACTTTTAACGTAACCCTCTGCAAATTTAGAACCATGACATTTTGGATACAGTAGTTTCTGGGAAAGCGCCTGCATTTTGTTTAGACACATTTTTACCTAGATATTTGCCAAAGAATCCTGGAATTAAAATTCAGTCATTTGCCAATTAAAACTAATTTATTTTTTAATAAATTTATTTATTTTATTTTTGGCTCCGTTGGGTCTTTATTGTTGCATGGGGGCTCTTCTCTAGTTGCGGTGAGCGGGGTCTACTCTTTGTTGCGGTGCACAGGCTTCCCATTGCGGTGGCTTCTCTTGTTGTGGAGCACAGGCTCTAGGCGCGTGGGCCTCAGTAGTTGTGGCACGTGGGCTCAGTAGTTGTGGCTCGCGGGCCCTAGAGCGCAGGCTCAGTAGTTGTGGTGCACGGGCTTAGTTGCTCCACGGCATGTGGGATCTTCCCGGACCAGGGCTTGAACCTGTGTCCCCTGCATTGGCAGGCGGATTCCTAACTACTGCGCCACCAGGGAAGTCCCTAAAACTAATTTTTGAAAGGATATTTAACTCTGTGCTGCCAGTCTGTATGTACATACACACATACATATTTTATGCATACCTGCACGTGTATTTAAGTCTCTTTGGTTAACTGTGGAAATAAACGAAGACCAAGCAAATGAGGAAAACAAGGCTATTTGCTCTGAACCTGCTATAGTGAAGGAGTTGGCCAGTGCCGCCTGCGTTTTGGCAAAGACTCAAAGGCAGGCAGAGTTGAAAGCTTTAAAGCGGAAAAAAGGGAAGGCCTCAGGTGTGCCCTGATTGGAGGCTGTTGGCCTGGGGAAGCTGTGGGCGGGCTGACTACAAGCGGATGTCCTATGTGATTGGTTAAGGATACAGATTCGGCTTTCTCTGATTGGTCCTAAACTGGAAGAGAGGACATAGATTAAGAAAGCTGTTGGTTATTAATCTAGAGCTGGTCATTTGGGGTCAATTGTTAGAGAATTTGTTGCTTAGTTTCTTGGATTGTCACAGAGATAGGAATCTGGCTTCCTATCTCTGCAAATCTGACTTACAGAGGGCTGGCTTCCTGGGAAGGGGTCAGTTTCCCAGGCAGGTTGCTGCAGGCTGTAGGTAAAATTTCTATTCTTATATATGGTCTAGCCATTGTCTTTATATGTTCAGTCTCTCATGATAATTATGTAAGAATGGGTCAAATACGTCCATCCCTTCTCTTTGAAGGGTAAATCAGTCCATTCAGCAAGTTTAAAAGGTGACCTTATTAAAGAGTAGCAATTAATCCGCTTAATTCTGTCAGATCTCAAACAACTTCACTGAACAAATCCACAAAAATCACATGTGATCAAAATGCAGCTATCTCACACATAGAACCAAGCTCGTGTTTGGCAAGAGCGTGGAAATCGTACATGACCTAGATTGGGAGAGAAAACCAAGGCAGCTCCTTAGAAAGCTTCAGACAGCTCCTTCTTCCCCCCTTCCCTGTCCCGGCCCCCCTCAGCGTCTTGCCAGGCAGTGCTACTGGATGAATTCTGATGGAGGAAGAAAATTAAGGAAAGGAAAAAGTAGCTTGGTAATGCAATTCAGAAAAATGCATGCGTTCCTCCTGAATTATTAGGACAAATGACTCTGCTTGGCAAGAGCACCCTCCCTTCCGCAGTGGGGATGAAGCGGGTACTTTGGGAGACCCGTCCTTGGTGTCCCGTCAGTCCTGATGGTGGGAACAGAGGTGGTGCTCCTGATTCTCTGGGGGCCAGCCCAGGTCAGTGCCCTTTCTCATGTCAGGAGCACTCGGAGCTTTTCCTTGTGAAATTAGTTCCTGATCATTGATGCCTCTACTTCCCAACCTGGGCACTTCCAAGGCCCTTCCTTCACTACGGTACCAAATTTCACACAAAGGCAAGGAAATGGACCAAGGATGTGAGGCAAGGAGGCCGTGAATCCACAGACGTGGGCTGCGGGGGTGGAGTCGGACGGCCTGGACGGATGCACAGTTTTGCCCAAGTCAACAATGATCTGGGCAAACCATGTATTTAATTTCTTTTGTTTCAGACTTCACATTGGTGCAACGAAAATTAAGATGCTATTTCACTCCACTATTTCACTCACGACACGTTGAACGGCTCCTCTGTGCCAGACGGTACATGCTGGGTGCTGAGCTTACGGCTCGTCCATCTACACAGAGGAAGATGATAAACACACAGCAAATCAGAAACTCGCAGACTTGGAAAGTCTCTGAAGGTGAACATTCATCCTCGGCTTCCCTTTCCCTCACCCCACTTCCCGTCTGAAGACAATCCTCTCAGCTCCATCATCAGACCTGGTCTCCCCAAGTCCACTCTGCAGGGGCCCCTGGGGATTCCAGGAGACTTTACTGGCCTCCTGCCTCTGCTCTCTTGCCCTGAGGGTCAGTTCTCACCACGTCAGCTAGGAAAATCCTTTTAAAACATAAACCCAGTCATAGTTTTCTGCTCAAAACTCTCGCATAATTTTCCACCTCTCCTGGAGTGAAAGGCAGCGTGCTCACGGTGACCTGCAAGGCCGTCCCAAACCCGCCCCTTGCCTCTCAGACCTCCTTCCTGCTCCCTCCTTCAGCCACTGTGATCCAGCCACCCGTCCCTGCTGCCGGGGGACCCTGCGTTGAGAGGGGCCAGGTTCATGACTGTTGGTCGCACACGGTTATTAATGGTGCCACTTCCACTCTCAGAGGCCCCGGTTTGGATGATGGATTAGACGGCCGCACTGGCCGCTCACTTGCTATTTTTTCTCTCCTCTGCCCGGCCTGCTCCTTCCCCAGAGAGCTGCTGCCTTCCCTCACCTGCTTCGGGTCTTTGCCCACATGTCCTATTCCTTGAGCGTGCTTTTCCTCCCTAGAACTTCTCACCACACTGTTTATTTTTCTTATTTGTTTATTGTGTCTCCCTGCCCCCCCGTGCAGGCTCTGTGAGGGCAGAGATTTTTAATGTCTTGTTCACTACTGTATCCCTAGTGCCGAAAACACTGCTTAGCACACGGAGGGGCCTGAGAGAGTAGCTAGATGAGGGCGGGGATGCTACTTTGGATACGGTGGTCAGAGGCGACTTGTCTGAGGGGTTGGCACTGAAGTTAAGGTCTGTATCGGTTTCCTGTTGCTGCTGTAACAAAGTACTACAAATTTAGCGGCTTAAAACAACACAGATGTATTATCTGACAGTTCTGGGGGTTAGAAGTCCATGATGCATCTCAATGAGCTAAAATCAAGGTGTTGGCAGAGATTCATTCCTTTCTGGAGGCTCCGAGAGAGAATTAGCATCCTTGCCTTTTCTAGCTTCTAGGGGTCACCCACATTCCTTGGCTCCGGGTACCTGCCTCCATCTTCAAAGCCTGATGGTCGGCCAAGTCTTTCTCATGATGCCATCTCTCAGTTCTGAATCTTCTGCCTTTCTCATCCCCATTTAAGGACTCTTAGGATTACACTGGGCCCACCCAGATAATCCAGGATAATCTCATTAAATCAGCTGATTAGCAAACATCATTCCATCTGCAACCTTAATTCCCCTTTGCAATGAACATAATATATTTACAGGTTCCAGGGATTGGGACATGGATACCTTTGCAGGAGGGGCATTATTCTGCCCTAGTGGGGATGCTTCTTTGGATAAGGCGGTCAGGAAAGGCCTCCCTAAAGAGTTGGCATTGAAGGCAAGATCTGAAGGACAAAGAGGAGCCACCTGTGTGAAGAGACAGAAGAGGTTTTCAGGCAGAGGGAGTAGCATGTGCAAAGACCCTGGGGCAGAGAAGAGCTTGGCTTATCAAGAAGCAGAAGGTCGCCCAGAGAGGCTACAGTATAACGAGCAAGGAGGAGAGTGGTCCCAGGTGAGGCTGGGGAGGGAGGCAGGAGTCAGCGCAGATGCCATGGTTTTCTCTCTCCCAGGCTAGGTCATGTAGGTTCTGTGTGTGAGGCAGCTGCATATTTCTAAATTTTTAAAATTTTTTAGATTTATTTTTATTTATTTTTGGCTGCGTTGGGTCTTTGTTGCTGCATGTGGGCTTTCTCTAGTTGTAGTGAGGCGGGGCTGCTCTTTGTGAGCAGGGGCTGCTCCTTGTTTGTTTCTCATTCCAGTGGCTTCTCTTGTTGTGGAGCATGGGCTCTAGAGAGCAGGCTCAGTAGTTGTGGTGCACGGGCTTAGTTGCTCCGTGGCATGTGGGATCTTCCCGGACCAGGGCTCGAACCCGTGTCCCCTGCATTGGCAGGCAGATTCTTAACCACTGTGCCACCAGGGAAGCCCATGGGCAGCTGCATTTTAATAATATGATTCTTGTGGGTTTGCTCTATGAAGTTGTTTGCAATCTGACAGTATAAAACAGATAATTGCTATTCATTGACAAGGCCACCTTTTAAACTTGATGAACTGACTGATTTACCCTTCAAAGAGAAGAAAAATAATTTATTCTCTCACAGTTCTGGACACCTGAAGTCTGAAATCAAGGTTTCAGTAGGACCCCGCTCCCTCTGAAGGCTCTAGAGGAGGATCCTTCCTTGCCTCTTCTAGCTTCTGGTGGTTCCCGGCTGCTATGAACTGAATGCCTATGTCCCCCCAGATCCAAATGTTGGAACCCTAACCCCCCAGTGTGATGGTATTAGGACACGAGTCCTTTGGGAGGTAATCGGGTTTAGATTAGATCATGGGGGCGGAGCTCCCATAATGGGATTAGTGCCTTTATGAGAAGAAAGACAAGATCTCTCTCTCATCTCTCTCCTCCTCTCTCTGCCATGTGTGAACACAGGAAGAAGGCAGCCATCTACAAACCAAAAGAAGAGCCTTCAGCAGACATCACAGCTGTCAGCACCTTGATCCTGAACTTCCCAGCCTCCAGAACTATGAGAAATAAATGTCTGTTTAAGCCACCCAGTCTGTGGTATTGTATTAGAGCAGCCTGGACTGACTGAGACGCCGGCAGTCCACGGTGGTCCTCGGCGTGTGGCAGCAGCACTCCAGTCTCTGCCTCCATCGTCACATGGCCATCTTCCCTTTATGTCAGTGCCTTTATGTCCAAATTTTCCTCTTCTTATGAGCACATCAGTCACTGGATTCGGGCCCACCCTAGTGGGACCCCAACTTAACTGGATTACATCTGCAAAGATGCTATTTCCAAATAAGGTCATATTCACAGGTTCCAGGTAGACATGAATATTTGAGGGACACTGTCCAACCCAGGCCACCTCCAGTTCCATATGGCCCTCTGTTACTATCTCCCCAGGCCACCCCAACCCATTCTCTTTGAGCTGCCCTGGCCCAGAGCTACCTTATCAGACTGACTTTTTTTTTTTTTTTTTTTTTTTTTTTTGTGGTACGCGGGTCTCTCACTATAGTGGCCTCTCCCACTGCGGAGCACAGGCTCCGGACGCGCAGGCTCAGCGGCCATGGCTCACGGGCCCAGCCGCTCCGCGGCATGTGGGATCTTCCCGACCAGGGCACGAACCCGTGTCCCCTGCATCGGCAGGCGGACTCCCAACCACTGCGCCACCAGGGAAGCCCCAGACTGACTTTTCCTGTTTGTGGGTTTGTATACGTGTTGCCTCTCCTCTCCATACCCTATCACCCTGCCCCCAATTTTGACTGCAGCCGCAACTATTTTTTTTTTTTTTATCAGTAAGTCTTTTTACAATGCAGTTGCCTAGCAGACTGAATGCAGTTTAAATCCTCCAGATACCTCCTTTCAGGTCCATTTCTCTCTGTAAAGTGCTTATCTTAGAAAATCTGGGAAGAATCTGAGTTTGCTCTTTATATCAACTAATTAGTATATACAGGCTCACCCTCCTATATGGTTACAGCTATCCTGAGCTGCTGACTGACTTCAGGCCACAGTACAAAGGAGACTTGTGCCAAAGAGGCTCAGGGAAGGAAGAGCTGAGTGACACTGTAGTCAGAATGCTGTTCTCCATCATCTCCCAGTGGACACTCACTGCTGCATCCTGTTACTCAGATGGTCGTAGAACCCAAGGAGGCCACTAGCCATCCTCCATTTGGTAAAGGAGGAAACTGGGGTTTTGGAGGTTTACAGGACTTCCTCAAAGCCACAGCAAGTATGTGATAAAAGGAAGGCTCTGGAGTGAAATTGATGAGTGGTTTCTTAATATGATAAAATATATATACTTTGTTCCTAAAGCTAGAATCTAACTTAATGGGTAAATACTAAGGGCATTTCCATAAGATCAGCAATAAACCAAAGAGGCCCTCTACTATTCAACACTGTACTGGAGGCATCAGGCATCTCACTACTTGTGAGAGAAGAGAAATCAATAAGAGGTACAAGAATTGGGGAGAAAAGGAGTAAATCTGTCACTTGCAGGTGATATGATTGTGTACCTGGAAAGCCCTAAAAGTATTTTGTATTTGTCTTCATTGTTACATTTCTGGAGTTGTTCATTTCTTGGTGTAAATCCAGGTTTTTATCTGGTATCATACACCTTCTACCTGAAAAACCTCCCTTGATGTTTCTTCTAGCACAAGCCTGCTGGGAATTAATTCTCTTGGCTTTTGTTTTTCTAAAAACATCTGTATTTTTGCCTTAATTTTTGAAAGATATTTTCACTGGGTATAGCCTTTTTAAAAATATATATTTTAAAAATATTTATTTATTTATTTGGCTGTGTCGGGTCTCAGTTGTGGCATGCTGGATCTTCCTTGAAGAATGTGGGATCTTTCGTTGTAATACTCGGGCTTCTCTGTAGTTGCAGCGCACAGGCTCAGTAGCTGCAGCGCGGGCTTAGTTGCCCTGCACCACGTGGGATCTTAGTTCCCCAACCAGGGATCGAACCCGCGTCACCTGCATTGGAAGGCGGATTCTTAACCACTGGACCACCAGGGAAGTCCCTGGGTATAGCCTTTTAAGTTGACAATATTTTCTTTCAGCTCTTTAAAGATGCAATTCTTATCTTTGTTCCTCTGAATGTAATGTATCTTTTTCTCTGGCTGCCTTCAGGATTCTCACTTTACCTTTGGTTTTCAGAAGTTTTAATATAATATGTCTAGATTAAAAAAAAAAAAAGGAAGGCTCTGGAATCATGCCTCCACTTCTCTACCCAATCCCCCACCTGTTGGCATCCAAGCCTTGGAAGGACTTGCCACCAACTGGTCTTGTAAGATGACAGCAGCTACACTTGGTGCTTGGAATAGCCAAGGGTCCCACCTCCAGCTAGCTCAGGTCCTAGAAAATGTGCCAGCTACACTGTGCCACACGGGGCCACAGCCGAAGGGACGTGGGATATTACTGCCTCTGGGGTGGGTAGTGGAAACTAAGAGGAAGAACTTACCAGCTGTTTAAACCCTGTTGCATTCACCCTTCAAACACTCTGGTGGCTCTGGTTCAGTGACCCCCCCGTTAGTTGGTTCCCATCTTTCAGGTTTTCTAAACATGCAAATGAGCTGCGCAATAAATCCCCCCACAGGCAAAGCCATGATTTCCTCAGCAGGTGGATGCGGAACGCTCAATGACCTAGAATAATCGACGCTTTGCAACAAGCACTTTTTCTTCCTACTCACTATCGCTGCGCTTTAAGAGGAGAAAGGAGTAACCGCTCTCGCACGGTTACAAAGAGACACTTGGAAACATGCTGCTGGGGGCCGCTCTGTCACCAGGAAAGACAACGGAATACGTTTTAAACGTCTTTTCCCCTTGCTCTGCCAAGCAAAAGCATCGGAACCCTTCTGGGAATTCACCGGCCCAGGAAAGAAAATGAGGCCCCGCGGTTGGCGCCACTTGCGCCCCCTCCGCTCAGCCCCCGCCCAAGGTCGGTGGCCGCCGCCCGAGGTCGCAGGGGCGGGGTCGCCAGCGCGGGCTTCCAGCGGTCGTGTAGTTGGGACGCGCTCGCTAAACGCAGTCGTTCTCTGCAATGGCTCACGGCCCTTTCTGTTTTGAAGGCGCCTCTGTTTACTCCCATTGAACCGCCTTCTGCAGAGGGCGACCCCGATTGCAAAGTCCCCACGCTCTGTTTTCCTCTTTTTCTGTCCCCACTGGACAGACCCTTAAGGCTCCGCGTACGTTTGGTGCCCAACAGAGGACCTGGCGCGCGTCGACCCCCGCTAATGCTTGAGGGATGGATCCCTACCCTGTCGCCAACGTGCGATCCCAAAGGAACACCCATTTCTCAGGCTTTAAAAAATTCCTCTTGAAAAAAAAATTTAAAGTCGCCAAAGATTCTAGCCAGCAGGAACTTCAAAGTTGGAGAGCTTGAAATTACTTGCTCTGAACGTCTTGCTGAACCAGCAGAGTCCTTCTGACCATTGATCTGCAAACCTGCTGGGTCAGGAATCAATGCTGGTCCTGGTGCTGGTGACAATGGTGTGTGACAATGTGGCCAATTTGGCCCACTTGAGGGAAAGGCCAATCCGAATCAGTGAAAGTTCTGAATTAGACAAAGTGTAATAAAATTTAAGCATTTTAAATGACTGATTTACAATCTTATTTATAAATTATTCATGCATACTATAAACAAAGGGTTTATTAAGGTAAATTTGGGGCAGGCCCCTATCAGTCATACTTGAATGAAATAATGTTTTGACTCTTGCTGTAAATACAATTGAGGACCAAAGTAAATCATTTCAACTTTTGTCACTACCCAGGAGGAATGAAGATTCAGTATTTATCACCAAACAAGACACCCAAGTAAAGAAAGTTTTTCTTTCGTTAACTAAACTTATAAAACAGTATAATAAAATCAACAATACTTAAATAAAAGTATAATAAAATATCTGCGAAAAACATGACCAAATGATCATTTTTTTAAAAAATCAATATTTGCTATTTAGGAGCCAACATATCCTTACCCAGAATATAAGGTTCCTAATACCAGAAAAATCATTTTAACCATGACCTTTGACCATCTTTGCAGCTAGGACTTTAAGAATGTTTAGATCTGGACCTAACTTGTGATATTCAGAGTTCTGCAGGAAGGTTCACTAGGCAAAAATCAACTCTGAGTTAATGGGAAGTCCCTGGTGGTCCAGTGGTTAAGACTCTGCTCTTCCACTGCAGGGGGCATGAGTTTGATCCCTAGTTGGGGAATTAAGATCCCGCATGCCAGGCGGCCAAAAAAATTTCAAAATAAATTTAAATCCTGAATTAAGACCAAGACTGAGCTTGGACTCCCCCCTCGAGTTGCAAAATATTTATTAAATACCTTTAAGGGAAAAAAATATATTTTTTTGGCTGCGCTGCTCAGCTTGTGGAATCTTATTTCCCCCACGAGGGACTGAACCCGGGCCCTTGGCAGTGAGAGCATGGAGTCCTAACCACTAGACCAGCAGGGAATTCCCATAAGGGAAAATCATTAAGTCCACTAAACTATGCATCACAGACAACCTACGTGGGGCATATGTTTCTGTTTTTTTAATTTAAAACATATTCATACACACAAAAAACATTTTCCAGAATCCTTGTGCCTAATAATTGTGTGCTTACAGAAAATGTGGGCCAAATGGCTTAAAATTATTACCTTCAAGAGACATTTCGGGGGACTTCCCTGGTGGTCCAGTGGGTAAGACTCCGCACTCCCAATGCAGGGGGCCTGGGTTCCATCCCTAGTCAGGGAACTAGATACCACATGCATGCCACAACTAAGAGTCCACATGCCACAACCAAGAAGTCCATATGCTGCAAGTAAAGATCTCTCATGCCGCAACTAAGACCCAGAGCAGTCAAAATAAACAAACAAACAAAAAAATTTTTTTAAGACATTTTGGATAAAGATTATGGAATAATTCATCCCTCAATACCTAACTTCCCCATGGTGTGTTTTTTGGTCCCTTTTATTTTCTATTTGCAAGCTTCTTTGGTCAACACCCACTTTATAGACAAAAGAACTGGAGCACAGAGGCCACACACTGAACCAGTGACAGAATTGATCACAGACACATGAGCTGTCCTCTTCAACCAGAAGCCACGGTCCTCGAGGGCTCCACACCCACCCACTTGTCTATCTGTAGGACTGAGTATGCATAGAGTTGAACAATTCAGTAACGAAGTGCAAACTTGTTTTAAAAGGCTGCCTACAGTTCCAATAAGTTTTTAAAATCTGATTTGATGTTTAATATAAAATAAATATTGAATATCAACCATATATTGAGGTTTTAATGAAAAATATAATCCAGAAACCAGAAGTCAGGTTTACAGGTGCCTAAATGACATACAAGGTGTTGAGATGATAAATGATGCCCATGTGTGAGATCCATACTATAAGATCCAGCATGCAATTCATTTATCAGGTGATCTTTTGTGCTGTTTCTATTTCCTTGCATTTTAGGGTTTGGACCCTAAACCTATAATTTTAGAAAAAGTACTGCTAACAATTTTTTAAATTGGGAATACATAATAATATCTCATAGAACTACTATTCCATGAAATAGTTTGGGAAATGGTGTTTTCATATAAATCCAACCAGTTTTAAGAGGATGAAAAAAAATTTTTTTGAGGATGAAAATTTTTTCCTTTACCTCCAAAGTTTAAAAAAATCAAATCAAGAATACAATGGCTGGGCTTCCCTGGTGGCGCAGTGGTTAAGTAATCCACCTGCCAGTGCAGGGGGCACAGGTTCGATCCCTGGTCCGGGAAGATCCCACATGCCGTGGAGCAACTGAGCCCGTGCACCACAACTACTGAGCCTGTGCTCTAGACCCCACATGCTACAACTACTGAAGCATGCGTGCCCTAGAACCCGTGCTCCGCAACAAGAGACGCCACCGCAATGAGAAGCCTGCGCACCGCAACGAAGAGTAGCCCCCACTCACCACAATTAGAGAAAGCCCGCACGCAGCAATGAAGACCCAATGCAGCCAAAAATAAAAAATTAATTAATTTAAAAAAGAAGAATACAATGGGCATAGTCTAGAAGAAAAACCTAGAGGCTGAAGTCAGGAGGTCCTGGGAAAATCATTCCATTTCTCCAGGTCTTAATCTCTTGTTCCCCAAGGTCCAGGGTTCAGCTTACATCAGACTCTGTGACCTGGCCCTACACCTCATGCCATGGGCCTCCTACGCAGCTATCAATACAAGGCTGCTCCACAAGGGCTCAACATATTTTTGCTAAATGAATCAATGATCCTATAAAAACACATACAAATTACGACGGTATGGCGGTGTTGTGAGGAAAATTGAACAGCCATCTCCCTATAAAGCACTGTCATTAAAGAGGACATTTATCGGGCTTTTAAATTAATTCGGCTTTCCCATCTTTTATCTACGCATTAATATATTTTTGTAATATCCTATTTGGGGCTCACTTGCAGAGTCTGCCAGGAGAAACAGAGAGGAATAGTGGGAGGTGAAAAACCCATACTGCTTTCTGTGTGCTTCTACTGACACCAAAGGTTTATCGTGAAACTGACACTCTGAGCCCAATCTCGCTTGCCACAAAGACTGTCGAGTATATATCTGCTCTGGTTGTCCAAGAAAGGCACACGAGGAGCTGTCTGTAGTAGGAAAACGAGGTATACCTATTGACTGAGTCATTTTTTTTTTTTTGGCTGCGTTGGGTCTTCGTTGCTGTGCACGGGCTTTCTCTAGTTGTGTCGAGTGGGGGCTACTCTTTGTTGCGGTGTGTGGGCTTCTCATTGCGGTGGCTTCTCTTGTGGAGCACGGGCTCTAGGGCACTTGGGCTTCAGTAGTTGTGGCTCGCAGGCTCTAGAGCAGAGGCTCAGTAGTTGGGCACAGGCTTAGTTGCTCTACGGCATGTGGGATCTTCCCAGACCAGGGCTCGAACCTGTGTCCCCGGCATTGGCAGGTGGATTCTTAACCACTGTGCCACCAGGGAAGCCCGAGTGTTCTTTTTAAGAAAAATTCCAAAAGTATTTTTTTTTTTAATATTTATTTATTTATTTGGCTGCGTTGGGTCTTAGTTGCAGCACACGAGCTCAGTAGTTGTGGCGTGCAGGCTCAGTAGTTGCGGTGCGGCACGTGGGATCTTAGTTACCCAACCAGGGATCGAACCCGCATCCCTTGCATTGGAAGGCAGATTCTTAACCACTGGACCACCAGGGAAGTCCCCAAAAGTATTTCTTGATCAATGATATGATCAATGTAAACATTCTAAAAATCACTGAAAAGGGTACAAAGTACATTGTCTGTATCATTGGGGAAAAGTATGCTGTACTTCCTATTTTACACATATTTCTACCTAATTTTTTTTTTTTTAATTTTTTTTTTTTTTTTTTTTTTTATTTTATTTATGGCTGTGTTGGGTCTTCGTTTCTGTGCGAGGGTTTTCTCTAGTTGCGGCAAGTGGGGGCAATCTTCATCGTGGTGCGCGGGCCTCTCACTATCGCGGTCTCTCTTGCTGCAGAGCACAGGCTCCAGACGCGCAGGCTCAGTAATTGTGGCTCACGGGCCTAGTTGCTCCGCGGCATGTGGGATCTTCCCGGACCAGGGCTCGAACCCGTGTCCCCTGCATTGGCAGGCAGATTTTAAACCACTGCGCCACCAGGGAAGCCCTCTACCTAATTTTTAAAAGGCTTTCAGGAACCAAATCTTCTGACTCAGATTTTGACTGAAGTCTGAACTCCCAGAGTCACACCATTGGCACAGTACAGTCCTCTGTGACACTAACAGGATTAATTGTAAAGTTTCCAGAACCGAGGCGCACCCTGCTGAGGAGCCCCTTCACCCCTCATGCTATAATGCAATATTCAGTTATCTTCCAGGTTGAAATACAAATCCTTTCTACAGGATATTTTGCCCCAGTATCACATTATTAGTGATGACAGCCCTATTGTATATTCAAGCTTACCATGAGCCACAGAACAGTGTGAGTCTTTGTGTGAATTACCTTGTTCAGCAATGACTTATCCCCGCTCTGCGATGAGGAACTGAGGCTCGGAGAGGTGAAGTAACAGTCCAGAGTCACACAGCAGGGACTGGCTGGACCACTATTCAAACCCAGGCCATCAGCTTCCTGAGCCTGAGCGCATACCCTTTGCTGCACCTCCTCACAAAATTAGTCTTGAGAAAGTTACTGCACCACTTTTTGTTTTTATTTTTATAAATGTATTTATTTATTTTTGGCTGCATTGGGTCTTTGTTGCTGTGCGCGGGCTTTCTCTAGTTGACGGCGAGCAGGGGCCATTCTTCGTTGCGGCGCGCGGGCCCCTCACTGCAGTGGCTTCTCTTGTTGCGGAGCACGGGCTCTAGGGTGCACAGGCTTCAGTAGTTGTGGCGCACGGGCTCAGTAGTTGTGGCTCGCGTCCTCTAGAGGACAGGCTCAGTAGTTGTGGCGCACGGGCTTAGCTGCTCTGCGGCATGTGGGATCTTCCCGGACCAGGGCTCGAACCTGTGTCCCCTGCATTGGCAGGCGGATTCTTAACCACTGAGCCACCAGGGAAGTCCCATGCACCATTTTAAAGTGGGGAACTGGAGTCAGAAAGGGCCAACAGCAACTCTCACAGGCATCCAGGTGGCAAGAAGTCAGCAGCATTCAGCAGACACATTTGGGGCTGTCCTGAGCCAGGGGCCCCTAACTTTTTGTGTCCAAGACTTCAGTGAGGGCTCTGGCACACTCTCCACAAACATGCACAAGATGCACACACACAAAACTTCACATAGTCCGTGGGATCATCTAAAGTGCATGGGATCCCAATTAGGAATACGCCTTGCTCCCCTCCTCAATCCTAAAGGAATTTCTGTTTATCTGAAGTTTTAGAATTTTTGATTTACTAATTCCAATAACTGAAATGTCGGGAAAAATAAATCACTTTTTTTCTTCAAGACCAAATGTCGGGACTTGCCTGCTGACACAGACTTCCCTGGTGACACAGCTAAGCCCCTGCGGTGCCACAACTGCTGAGCCTGCGCTCTAGAGCCCTCGAGCCACAACTACTGAAGCCCACGTGCCTAGAGCCTGTGTTCCGCAACGAAGAGAAGCCACCGCAATGAGAAGCCCGCGCACCGCAACGAAGAGCAGCCCCCGCTCACCGCAACTAGAGAAAGTCCGCATGCAGCAGCGAAAGCCCAACGCAGCCAAAAATAAATAAATAAATTTATTTTTAAAAAAAGACCAAATGTCCCACACATCCTTGCCTCCTTCTATTTCCCCCTCTATCTCCCCTGCCAATAGATCTGTCTAAAGCCCACCGGTTAGTTGTGGCATGCATATGGGATCTAGTTCCCTGACCTGGGATCGAACCCAGGCCCCCTGCATTGGGAGCACTGAGTCTTATCCACTGTGGCACAAAGGGAGTCCCCACTTGCGACTTTAGAATCCATTGTAAGGATGCTGGCTTTAACGGAGGGAAAGGAGGAGCCATTGCAAGGTAGGGACAGGGCATCACTCCGGCTGCTGTGTTGAGAATAGATTTTAGGAAACAAAAGGTTATATAGGGTGAGGCACTCTGGCAGTATTTCAGATGCGAGATGAGGGTGGCTCCAACTGTCTGGCAGCAATAGAGGTGGTGAGGAGAGACGGATTCTGCATTTATTTTAACGCAGAGCCAACGGCATCTCGTGATAGATGGGTTCTGGGGTGAAAGAAGAAGAGAAAGAAAGGATGATTGTAAGGGTTTGGGCCTGAGTGACAGGGGCTGGAGTTGCACTCAACAGAGAGAGCAGGACTGAAAGGCAAGATGAGACATGCGGATTGGGATGGCCCGAGACAGATGTGGACACAGGGATGCTGAGAAGGCAGCGGGGTGCACGAGAGGAGAGGTTCCAGCCAGAGATAGAAAGGTGGGAGCTGTCAGCCATCACCAAAGCCATGAGAAATTACTGCCAAAGGAGAGAAAAGGTAAAATTTAAAAATTAATTTCTGGTTCATTTATAAATGTTCACTCAAAGAAACAGAAGATCCTAAGTATATTAATTCGGATTTTTACAGAAAATCAAGTTATCACATATAAATTTAGTACAAGCTACAGTGGAGTAGATGACACTTGCAGCTCTTTGTTGGGCCTCTTTCCCTTGATGCTATTCCTGTCGGTTTTTTAAAAGCGTAAAACATTACATGACATCTTAGGTTGTGTCAGCTGTCGAGGTTATGTGTCTATTTTATTCAGCTCAGGATTATGCTGGCCTTTCCAAATGGCCAAAAAGCTTGTAAACGTTTTGACATCAAATCAGGGAAGGTGCATTTTAAGATAATTTTAAGATAAAAATCAGGTTCTGAATATTAGGTTCTGAATATGTGACTAGTATCTTATTTCAGAACTGCCATTGCTGCATCATTTAATAGTTTTCACCCATGATCTGATCTGATGCTGGAAACACCCATGAGGTGAGTTAGGAAAGCACCCTCCCCGATGGCTGAGGATCACAGAATGCCTGACAATCTTCCAGGCTCTGAATGCGAAGCCTGTGGATTCCAGGACCTGCCCAGGCTCCAGTCAGACCCTCTGGCTCCAGGCCCAGTTCTCACTCTACTTCTCATGGCTCTTCTTGATTAACAAAGGAGAAACCCATCAACTTGAGGAGAGTCAGAAAACGTGGAGCAAAGGGAAGCATAAAGAGAAAAGAGAAAACATTCCCAGATAAGTAAGCATGAAGGCAGCAACAAAACAAGGGCAAGACAGTAGCTCTTAAACTCCCACTATTCACTTAAGACCCCAAATTCAACCATCAGTATTGCAGTTTGGCACATACTAAAAAGATACTACATTTTAAAGGGTAAAATTCATCCCCTGTCCTACTGCGCAGTAATCCAGAGCCCTTTACCAGATGAGACCAGCTGCTGTCGAGTTTCTTCAAGTGCGAGGAATCACGTGGGACCTGGCCACGCCTTCAGCTTCCAGGAAGCCTTCGTATCGGTGTCCTTGACCCCATTTCACTCTCCTTAAAAATTAGCCTCCATTTTTACATCTGAGGAATACCAGTTTATGAATATATAAATAGCCAAGAAGCCTCTATGACCTATTTTAAGACTCCAGAGAGAGCAGCCTCCACCTTTGAACTATTCTCCTACTCACCTCAAAGCTGGATGCTATCTTAGAATGGATCCCCAACTAGAAGGGGAAGAAAGGCTATAATTTCTTACGTGGTTACTTGGTCAGACACGGAGGCGCGTCACAGGAGCTGGATTTGGAATGTGTCCTCACAAGAGTCAGAAGACCTGGGTTACGGTCCTGGGTCTGCCCTTCATTAGCAGGGTGACCTTGGAAAAGCCCTTCATCCCCATCAGATGGTGATGTGGTTTTGCTGGCCTGTCTCAAAAGGATGCTGTGATCCAATGAGAAAATTCACTCACTCAGTAAATATTTGGTAAATCATGCATGAAGAAATGTGGTGTAAATTGTAAAATGCTAACCAATGAAAGATATTGTTACGTTTCAACAGAAGGCAATGAACATCGTATTCTATTGGTATACAAGATCCCAAATGCCCATGGCAACCCTCTGAGTTGTCAGTGGAGGAGGGAACAGTTATGAACAAAATCCTACTCGTGACTTTAGGTGCATACTCGCCAGTCTTTTTGTTTTTGTTTTTTCTATTAGTATTTAATGCATGCCTACTTTTTTTTTAATTAATTAATTTATTTATTTAGGCTGTGTTGGGTCTTCATTTCTGTGCGAGGGCTTTCTCTAGTTGCGGCGAGTGGGGGCCACTCTTCATCGCAGTGCGCGGGGCTCTCACTGTCGCGGCCTCTCTTGTTACAGAGCACAGGCTCCAGACGCGCAGGCTCAGTAGCTGTGGCTCACGGGCCCAGTTGCTCCGCGGCATGTGGGATCTTCCCAGACCAGGGCTCGAACCCGTGTCCTCTGCATTGGCAGGCAGATTCTCAACCACTGCACCACCAGGGAAGCCCATGCCTACTTTTTTACATAAATTTATTTTTATTTTTATTTATTTTTGGCTGCATTGGGTCTTTGTTGCTGCCCACGGGCTTTCTCTAGTTGCAGCGAGCGGGGGCTTCTCTTCATTGCACGGGCTTCTCATTGCGGCGGCTTCTCTTGTTGCGGAGCACAGGCTCTAGGCACGCGAGCTTCAGTAGTTGTGGCTCGCGGGCTCAGTAGTTGTGGCTCGCGGGCTCTAGAGCGCAGGCTCTGTAGTCGTGGCTCACGGGCTTAGTTGTTCCATGGCATGTGGTATCTTCCGGTACCAGGGCTCAAACCGGTGTCCCCTGAACTGGCAGGCGGAATCTTAACCACCGCGCCACCGGGGAAGCCTTGGGGGGCTGTTTAGATGGGATGGCGCAGGAGCAATAAGGGCAAGCACCCTCGGGGCCCTGGAGGTCTCGGTGGGGAGCTGGACTTAATTCTGAGTGGCTGGGAAGCCGGTGAAGGATTCTGAGGTGAGACGTAGCCTGGTCTCACTTACATTTTAAAGGGATCATTCCATTTGCTCTGGGGACTGTTTCCCTAGTGCAGGGGCGGGAGGGGGTCGAGATCAGGATGGGCTTTGGGGTGGGGGGAGGAAGAAACGGACCGGCTCTGGATTAATTCTGAAGATAAAGCCAGTGGGATTTGCTGATGAACTAGAACACTTTTACCCATTTTTAAACTTCCTGCTACTACCTTATCTGCCGTGCCAGGTCCTACTGGTTCTACTGCATATGCCTCACTCCAGTCAAGGCCCATTTTTCTGCCCAAATGTAAGTGGTCAGGGCAGCCCCTGTTGGCCGCACTGGCCTCCTGCCCTAATCCAGCGGCGCCGAGCAAACTGTACAGGCAAACCCGAGCCCGAGATCCCACTGCAAGGGTTCACGCGCATTCACTGTGTGTGTGCTGTGGCCTTATCTAAAAGCCTAGATGGACGGCAACAACGTGAACGCCCGTCCACAGATAAATTATGGTACATCCATGCTCTGAAAACTGACAAAATTGTTAAAAAGAACGTGGTAGATATATACGTGCTGACAGCAGAGATGTCTGCAACATAGATATTTTCAGTAAAAGTAAATTGCATACAAATATGTACGCTTTCCCTTTTTATTTAAGAAGACATGATCTATGTTTGCATGAGCGTAGAACAGAGAGCTGGGGAGGACACGTACCCCATTGGGAACAGTTACTGCCCCCAGGTGTGGGAGGAGAGAGGTCCAGAGGGAGGACCGTATGGATCTCTGTGCTGTTTTACTTTTTTACAGTTATTAAGTGTTGTTTTTATAAGAAAAAATGAGATCTTTTCCCCAAAGGTCCTGTCCGGCTCTTGCAGGAACTAGTGGACCATCTCTGCCCGTTCCCGCCCCCTCCATCTCTTGGTCTCATCTCTCCCAATACCTTGCCCCCCTAGTCCTGCCAGGCAGTGCCTTCCAGGCTGTTTCTGGCTCTCAGCGTTTGGCTTCGCTCCCTGGACTCCATTAAAGCCTCTTTTCCATCTGGCAGTGCCCACAACCCACCATCTGGGGATGGCCCACACTCCCGGATCCTACCCGGCCTGCCTATAACCCGACCACTAAATGCTCCTGGGCCCCCTTCTCTAACCTGGCCCCCATGCCCCTGCCCTGGAATGTCTAAAACACTGATACGCTTTGAATCACTTCTCTGCTGGGAAACTTCCAAGGTTTCCACTGCCTATGAAATAAAACCCAAACGCTCTGGCATGGCAATAAAGGCCCTTCACAAAACTTGGCCCAATTTCTCTGCCTGCTTCGGGCCAGTCTCCTGCTTCCTGTTACCCAAGCTCAGGCCACAGCAAACCGGTCAAGGTTCCGAATACGCCAGGCCCTGTAGGCCTTGTTGTCCTTATGCCTTTGCTCAAGGAGCCTGGAATCAGCTCCCCACTGGTCCATATACTCCACCCCCTTCAACTGACCCCAGGCAAGCAAATACTTAACTGTCAAAGCCTCTGTCAAATTCCCCTCCTCCTGGAAGCATTCTCAATCCTACCTCCGTCCTGCAGAAATAGTTAACCCCTGCCTGCTCTGTATTCTGTAGCATTTTGTACGTACGAGGTCTGTCATAGCCCACTCCAGGAGCTCACTCCAGGAGTCAACGAAACGGGGCCCGTGGGCCAAATCTAGCCTGCCACTGATTTTTGTATGGCCTGCAAACTAGGTGTATCTTTTACATTGTTAAGCAGTGAGCAAAAATCAAAAGGAGAATACTTCATGACACATGAAAATTATATGAAATTTATATTTCAGTCCATAAGTAAATTTGATTGGAACACAGCAACACTCGTGTACTTAGTTAGCTAGGGTCCACGGGTGCTTTTCACGCTACAGTGACAGAGTTGAATAGACGGTATGACCACAAAGTCTAAAATAGTTACTATCTGGCTTTTTATAGAAAAAGTCTGCCAACCCCTGGGCTACTCTTTTTTTTGTTGTTTTAATTTTTGGCTGCCTCAGGTCTTAGTTGCGGCATGCAGGATCTTTTGTTGCAGCGCGCAGGCTCTTGTTGCAGCTCGCGGACTTCTCTCTCATTGAGGTGTGTGGGCTCAGTAGTTGTGGCGTGTGGGCTTAGTTGCCCCACGGCATGTGGGATCTTAGTTCCCCGACCAGGGATTGAATCCACATCCCCTGCATTGGAAGGCAGATTCTTTACCACTGGACCACTAGGGAAGTCCCTGGGCTACTCTATTTTTGTATTTATATAGATGTCAATTTTCAACAAGACAGTAAACCCACAAAAACAAGAATTTATTGTACTTCTCTGTTTATTTGTAGCCCTTAATACTGTATCCAGCATGTAGCAGAATATCAATATTTAGTGAACAAATGCATTGCTGTGTTCTTGAAAGGGAGAATGTACTGGGTTCCTAATTCACAGAGGGAATGTCACCATGAAAGAAAGATCAATGCCAGGTGCCACTGGGATTGGAGGTTAGCATTTTTTTTCATGAGGTGGAGAGAGAATACAACGTGTCACAAGTTCAATTCCACTTACAATTCCTACTGATTAAGGACAAAAACTGAGATGTTAATAAACACTTAAAAGTTGCTTTTCATGAAAAATTCCCAGGCTGTATTGATTCCACTGATTTTATTATCCTAACGCAGGTTCTTTTAGTAGGGGCTGTATTTACCTACGACTTTGTTTAAAATACACAGGGCTAGGACTTCCCTGGTGGCACAGTGGTTAAGAATCCTCCTGCCAACGCAGGGGACACAGGCTGGAGCCCTAGCTGGGGAAGAGCCCACATGCCACGGAGCAACTGAGCCCGCGCACCACAACTACTGAAGCCCGCACGCCTAGAGCCCGCACTCCGCAACAAGAGAAGCCACCGCAGTGAGAAGCCTGCGCACCGCAACGAAGAGTAGCCCCCGCTCTCCGCAACTAGAGAAAGCCCACACGCAGCAACGAAGACCCAACGCAGCCAAAAATTAATTAATTAATTAATTAATTTAAAAAAGAAAAGATACACAGGGCCTCTCCATTTCCTCTCTTATCACATCTAAAGACATGATCAGTTTCCAAAGTCCACCATAATTTGGTCCCGCCCTACCCATCCAACCCCAAATCGGAATTCTCTCCCCACAGGCAAGGCTGGCTCTCCAGTCTCCCCAGGCACCTGTCTCCTGCCAAGGCCATCTATCAAACTCTAAGCATCCTTGAAGACTTACCTCAAGCCCACTCCTCCTTCCCTGAAGATTCTGACTCCTCTAGGTTTCCAGGACATGTATTAAAAACAAAGCAATTACCTCTGCTAGACCTTTTGGCACTTGATAGAGCTTGGAAAGCTAGCAGCCATAATGGAACTGTATATTCTCTGTGAAAGAAAACTTCATCTCACCCCGCTTGTGTATCCCACATGAGGTGAGACCCTCAGCAAATGCTTAAAGGTTTACTGAGTTGGTGGGGGTCAAAAGATGAGTAGCCAAGATTAGACAAGAACCCCAAACTGTAATGAATGGAGAGCTAAAGTTAATTCTATAATGGAAAATACACATAGGATGCTAATGGCAAGTCAGTGGGATCAGCAAGGGGTTTAGGGAATAGGTACCTGTGAAATCATCAGTGAATGCTGGAGAACTTTTTAAGATACAGAAATAGGACAGATATTGTACACTAAAGGTACAAAAGCACATAGTCATCCTTGGTCCTTCCCAAGACTTCTCTAGGCCTGGGTGTGGGAGGTGAGAAAAAGTTGGATTAAACTAGTTAACAGTTATTAAGGGCTTTACATGGACTCATTAGCTTAAATTTCACAACAACCCTATGAGATTATTATCCCATTTTACAGATGCAGACAAAGAGACACAGAGTCATCTGGCACTGATAACTTACATGTCACAACCATGTAGGTCATCAGTGTCAGAACCAGGATTGAAACCCAAGCATCAGGCCATGGCATCTTAGGTAATAAACAGTTCGTCACACACATTTTTACAAGGTTAGTCCTAGGAAAGGGATAATAGTTCAGGATTCTTAAAAAAACAAAAAACAAAACACAACCCAACCTCAGATTGATTATTATACCATTTCTTTATATGCTGCATTAATCATTTTTGAAAAACCAATTTCCATTTAATATTTGTTTTCTTGAAAATAGCTTGGGTTTATGAAACCTTCACCACACCGTACTCAACTGTCCACCAATAGGGACCATCATCCACAAAAGGACAGAGGCAGCTCTGCACAGTTGCTACGGAAGGTGACAAAGATTGTCCTCCACCAAACTTCAGTCAGGTTCCTCTGAGTCCTCTTCTCCACTAGACCTCAACCTTGGCCTGCAAGAACTGCAGCTTTTAGCACAATCAATTTCAGCCACCTCCCCACACTAAGAGACTTGAACAAACACTAGCATGTTTCCAGCAGCTCAAGGCTGTCCCTAGGATGGGGACCCCAAGCCCTTTAAAATGTCTGCCTGAGAAAGCTCAGGCGGCTGAAAGAATGTACCTGAAGAATAGTCAAGAATATTTAAAATAAGTTATTTCTCTCATGGACATTTTTATTTTGACTATTATTTCAGAGGTCCAGCTAGTAATAGGGATAATAACAGCTAAGCTGCAATTGAGCACATACTATATCAAAACTGTGCTAAGTATTACATATTTTATAAAATTATTTATATAAAAATAAAGTTAAATTAAATATAAGTATTTTCTTTAATCCTACAATAAGTTTTAAGTATGTAGCTCAATTTTTAAAAATACTTATGCATTTTAATTCAGTAATGCCAAAATATAAACATTCAAATGAAATGTATGCAGCTTACAATAACTTGACACATTCTTAAACTTAAAATACATCACACCAAGAAGCTTAAAAAGCAGTTAAAATTGCAACCTTTGAACCTTATATGTCAGTTTTCACACAGTAAAACAGAGGAGTTTTGACTGTGTACATAAATTGCATTTCCAATAGGCTAAAGAAGCATTAAGACGTTTTCTATCTATAGTCTCTTTTCTCACTGAATAAATTTTTCATGCTATTTTTATCTACCATTTATTTTGTGTAGGACGCCAAGACAGGCACCCTACTGGCATTATCTCATTGATTAAATGATTCACTGCACAAAGTTCTAAGACCCATGCTGGGCATAGCTAGTGCTCAATAAATGTTGGCCATTATGATCTCACTTAATCTTCACATGCCGCATCATTCCTAACGAGGGAAGGAGTATTATGCTCCACCACAGATCTGGACACTGTGTTCAGTCCAGAGTGACCCATCTAGTACGTGGCAGAGCCCAGCCGAGGTCAGGTTTGTCCCTTCTTGCACTGCCACTTCTCACTTCGTACTCGATTTCAGAACATTCTTGGAAAGGATTTGGTGGCTTGTCAAAAAATATAGTACATTTCGGACACATGGCATAACGTAGATTACATGTGGACTGGAGACTACTGACTCATTCCCTGTGGGAACTGGAGGAGATCCGTGGAAGAGGGAACACAGGGTGCAGAGACTGCCAGAAGAACAAATGAGACCTGGTCCTACCCTGAACACAGCTTCTGAGAGGGCTCTGCCGCTATGCCAGGCAGAGGACTGATGCTGAGGTGCTGACTGCCCTGCGGAGCTAACTGACGAGCAGCAAAACAGCCCAAAGACAAAGAGAAAATAGCTGCAAACGGGGATGGATGACGAAAGCAAACAGGGTGCTGAGCTGGGGACCAGAGTTACAACTTTAGATGTTCAGGTAGCAGTTTCTTATACTTTTCCTACCAAATGTTTTATAATCAAATGCTATGGACAAGGGAAGCTATATACTCTCCTTCTTCCCTATCCACCCGGCACTTTCCATAATGGTAAACTGAATGGATACATTTTCTTTCTTGTTTTTTTTTGACTTCATAGGACAAAATTCTACTCTTGGGTGACAAGTGCCAGAGTATCAAGAAAGTTTTATATGTGCCTTGACAACGAAACATCTAGAACGGGGCAGGGATGGGGGGAGGCGGCGGTGGCGGCGCGGCATTTGCTAGGTTAAATACCTTTTTTTTTTTTTTTCATGTTTGCTTTCAGGATCCTCCAACTGGGAGTTTCTGGGGCAAAGGGTAGATGCCCAGACATTGTTCTTTGGAGCTGTCTCCACAGACAGCGATTGATAAGAGGCAAAGGATAACACAAAGACCTCAAGGCAGAGTTAGACACTGAGTAGGTGTGTGCTGCCCCATGAATTAGTAATGAACTACAAACTTCCCAGGATGAACCAAACAGATGAGGGCTTTTTTTTTTTTTTTTTTTTGGTGTTATAAACTTTTACTCTCCAACTATGTATCTAAAGTATAAGGCTCCAAAAAAACAAAAAAAAGCATAAAGCTCCCTTGGGTAAAGCCCACAGCATTTGCCTCATTGTCTTAGTAAAATCCCAAGTTAGGAAAGCAGAGTTTTATTTCAACTGAAGATATTATTTGACCTGAAAACAGTTTTGAGAAACAGCTATATAAACAATATCCAATCTATTTCCAAGCTGAAGGCAGGGAGTAGCGTCGTGGGTGCTGGGAGTGGTTGGGTGGCTATTTCCACATATACTTGGTCTAAAACTTAGGACTATGAATTCTTCCAATATGAGCTGGTCTCCCACTGTCTCCAAGGATATGAAGACATATATGCAATGTATAAAGATGGCATTTGGGATGCTTAATTTACATATTCTTTGTGAGCATTATTATTATAATTATTATATATCATTGTACAGTTTCATGTTTGAAGATGGATGAAAAAAGCTAGAGAGAGAAGAGACAGAAAATACATGATGTGAAGATAGGTTAAAGACTTTCATTATTTAACCTGGAGGAAAGAAGGTTGAAACGCATACAATTAATAATTGTCTTCAATTATTTGGAAATTTATCATGTAGAAGTTAATGATAAATTGCCTTCCATTTCCAAAAGCAACAAGAGATGGTGTGCTAAAAGTGTAACAGAAAGTGTTTAAGTTAGAACTTCAGAAAAATAAATGTTATGAGACCAAGGAAGAAGGTGAAATCTATTTCTTTCTAGCCCTGTATCGATGGACCAATAAGTGCGTTCTTCTAAATGATGCAGGTGCGGTGGGTCTTGTCACTAAATCGGTTCCATTCGGAAGCCCTTTCTGTCTTACACTACTGTGATAAACCGCACTCTATCAACCGCTAGCCCAACGTGGGCACAGTTCTAGAATACTCCGAGGTCCCAGAATGTCCCTGGTACCATCGATTCAACCTAAAACAAACTGACGATCCTTACAATTCCTGCCTGGTGAATCAGAAGTATTCTCCAATACTGGTTCTGAGTTGACCCCGAAGGTCCTCCCGGCAGTTTAAGAAGCAACGTTCAAAGAATCAAATCACAAACGAATCAACAATTTGTAAAAACATTATTCTGTTTTCTGTACGTATCTGAAACCCCATTCCCAAGTGCCAAATCTAACTTTTCAGTGACTGTCCAATTAAAAGCGCCCTAAGACTTTGTACGGCGGCAGCAGGAGATGTGCTTTAGAATCTTTGACCCCGAAGTGGTCCTTGAACCAAAAACGTCTAGAGAACCCCACCGGAGTGTATGTGTATTCCTCTCCATTTTCTCACACAGGGGTCGGAAGGAAGACCCTTCCTCCCTTTTCTCTTTAAATTAAGGCCAGATCAGTAGCAACCTAAGCGCGAAGGGACTACAGGCCTTGGTAGGAAGCTGCTGGACGCTCTCGCGGCGCCTGCCCGGGTCCCCGCGTCCGCCCGGGGAGGACGCGGGCAAGGGCTGCAATAAGGAGGGAGGCCGCCAGGGTGCGCTCCAGTCCCGCCCGGGAAGCGCCGCACGGCTTCCTGGGGGTTGACCCGCGCACGAGGTCCTCCCCGCCCGAGGTCCGCGCGGCGCTGCGTGTTTGGCGTCCCGCGGCGGCCGGGGCCTCCGTGGACCGTTCAGCGCCCCCTCATGCGCCTCCCCCTTTCTGCTCGCGCTCACCCTAAACCCCGCAGCGCCCACCTGCGTCCTCGCACCGGCCGGGTGCCGGTGCGGCCCGAGCCACTCTCGAGGGGTCGAATTCCGGGTCTGCAGGAGGCGGGTCTTCTTCGAACTCTATGTCCCGGTAAGGATGAAATGCCTCTCTCCCCTTCCATTCGGCCTGTCACCCCACTGCCCTCAATTAAGGAAGCTCTCTTTCTCCAAAAAAGTGTCGCGTAAGTCGCGGCCGGGATGGAGACTCGCCCCGCCCCCGAAGGGGTTCTAGAAGGAAGGAGAACGGGGGTGGGGGGGGCGGTGAGGACCACACACACAAACACACACTCGCTCTCCACCTCCCTCCTGCACCCCTTCACCCCACCTCCCAGCCACGCAGGCAGCCCCCGGCCCCAGAACGGCTCCTCTGGCCCCCACCCGCCCCCGCTCCCCTCCCCCACGGTACCCGCCCGCGCCCCGCCTTCCCCGCGCCCCTTGCGCACCTGGAAGCAAATTCACGCCTGGAAACCATCCAAAGGGCGGGAGGCGTGTGGTGCTGGGTGGTGAGAGAATCAAATTGAAACGAACCTCTCAGTCGTTGGAAAAGCATTTCCCCACCCGCCTGTCCCGACCTGCAGGATTGGTTAAAATACTTCTGTTTCCTCAGTGGCAATACGAGAGGTTTGGATGAAATTTTTTTCTGGAGCCCATCTGAGGGCCTCTGAGCGTCTACACCGCCTTCAGCCTGGAGACTTTTCCAGATTTTAAATGGGGACTGAGCTGCTGTCTCACCAGAGGAGGAAATTCCTTGAGACCAGGAACAGGAACCCAAGGGAAAGCACCGTGGTAAAAATGCAGCTGGTGGGAATTAATGCACGTGTGTGTCGCCTACTGCAGGGATCAGAGATGGGAGCTGGTCCAGGGCACTGTGATGGCGAGATGGGTAAGGGAAGGAGCCCCGCACCTTGTGGGCCCTCAGTCCTTGTTGAAAGAGAGAAGCCGGCTGGGCTGGGTGAAGCACCTCACATCTCCGCCCTAGGACGGTGGGGGGACCTGATGGGCTGTGTGAGGGAGGTTCGAAAAAAGGATGAAGTGCCAAGGCCAGACTTTACCTCCCTTGCAAAGTTTTCCCCCGGCCTGCTCTGCTATGCTGGAGGCTGAAATGATTACCACCCTGATCTCCCTCAAACTATGTTCCATTTAGTAAACATTAATCTAGGAAGACCCAACACTAGAGCCAGCAAGGAAGCAGAGATGCTTATTGGGAGGAACTACTGCATCGTCATAGCAACCATCAGTTATACCACCAGTCCCTTTCAACTATAAGCCTCTTATCTTAGGTTGGGCGCCCTGGGAAACAAAGCTGGAGTCTCTTATTCGTGCATGCAGACAGCTTATTGGGCAGCCTCTGAGTAAATCAGAGAAGCTGCACTGGACAAAAGTTGAACTTCGATGCAGCTGGGAGCCTGACCCAATTCCATAGGGAGCTCAGGAGCTGGGATGGTCCTTCAGAGTTGTCCTGAATCAAGGTAGGGGGCCAGCCCTTTGTACCCCTGCATGGACCAGTTGTTGGTGGTGGACTGCGCTAGGGAGGTCATATCCTTGGTCATGGTCCCTTCAGTAAAGGGCAAGTCTCAGGGAAGAACTCAGCTGTGAGCTGTCACAGCCGATGGCTGGAGGAATGGCACCCCGGCCCTCGGAGGATCTGGCTGGCACACCACAGCACCCCCTCCATGCCTTGAGGGCATCCTGTTTCATTCTCTGCTGCTCTATGCACATCTGATTTTCTTTTTTTTCCTCACCGCTTAGGTTGCAGGGATAGATGATGGTCATACTACAGCTCCTAATTTTTTTTAAAAATGTGTTCCATTCTGAAGACAGGCCTAGAGTAAGGCTGGAATATCAAACCCAATTCCAGATTTGAGGGACAACTTGGCCCAACTTGGATCAGGTTGCCCACCCCAGTAACTGGTTAGGGACCCGGGTTCGATCCCTGGTCAGGGAACTAAGATCCCACATGCCGTGGGGCAACTGGGCCCGCGTGCTGTGACTACTGAGCCTGTGCACTCTGGAGCCCTCACGCCACAACTAGAGAGAAGCCTGTGCGCTGCAACGAAAGATCCCGTGTGCCGCAACTAAGTCCTGATGCAGCCAAATAAATAAATAAATATCTTTTAAAAAATAAAATAATGTAGTGTAGGCAGAGTTGACCCTTGTCACAGTTATTGAGCAAAAAGAAAGAAAGAAAACCCCACTTATTCTGTTATATGGTAGGGGTTGAAGAATTCTAGTCTGTGTTGCTCTGGTTGCTTAATCAACTAGGAAGAACCTACCCCCTTTTACTGTAGACACCATGGCGGGCAGGATGCAGGATTCAGAGCAAGGACGTTCCCTGAAGCTGACTGGGGGGTGCTAACACGTTAGAACTAGGAGACACGGAGACCATACACTGCTTCATTTTACAGCAAGAAAACGTGTTGCATACATGACTTGGAGTCAGAAGAACTAAATGCAGTTGGGCTCCCTGTTCTGTGCTCCTTTCATAACTCAGGGAAGATTTGGGTCCTGGGCTCCTCTGTCTGACTCTGGCAATAACTACATTGACAATCTGTCAGCCCTCCTCACTCCTGTCCCTCTCCCCGAGCTCCCCCCTGTGGCTTGAGGATAATGATATTGCCTATTATTATTGAATGCTGACCGAGTGCCATGCATCGGGCTAGGAGCTTTCTCTGCGTTTTCTAGTCTACCCTATGATCAGGTGTTAGGGATCTACTGGGTTGCTTATCTTCTCTTCCCCTGCCTCTTATAAGACAGTCGATTTAATAAAAGATAATCCATACTATGTGGATTTTTATAACAAGGATTTATTCATTTTGTGATTAAAAAGGTAAAGCAGTTATCCGTATGTGTGACCATACGTGAGCCCAAGCTGTAACGACATTTTAAGGAAGGAAGGACAACCTAGAATGCAGTTCCCTTAATTGTAACCTTTGAAAAAAAAGAGAAGCCCAAAGTGAGAGAATCTCTGACTGCCTGTCAGGATCGTATTTCCTGGGCAACAGCAAAGGTCTGTGGGTTATGCAGTCCTAGGCAACTCAAGGGTCTATGGCTAATGCCCAGGTGGCAGCAAGGGTCTCTGGGTAATGCCCGGGAGGCAGCAAGGGTCTCTGGGTAATGCCCGGGCGGCAGCAAGGGTCTGTGGGTAATGCCCGGGTGGCAGCAAGGGTCTCTGTGTCATTTAGTCCTGGAAAGTGCAGGGGTCTTTGGGGCATGTGTTTCTGGGTAACAGCCAGTGTCTATAGGTAACGCAGTCTGTCGCTGGGATGTGACGTGAATGACATGGTTTTACTTAAACACCCAGAACGTGTTTCTGGTGCATTTGGCTACACCCCCTCTTCCTCGTGGAAGGACTCTGTTTGGGTCAGCCCCTCACCCACTTTGCACTTGTTCATTGTCAGGATGGGTAACGGGAAGCCCTTCTGGAGGCTCACACCACGTGGACTTCACCGTAGAGGCCCAGGCGGCTATCATCCTGTCCCAAAATGTCCGTGACCAGGCTCCAAAACCAGAGATGCCTATGTATCGTGTTGTGTATAGTTTTTGGTCATTAATTTACTTTTAAACATTCAGTAATTCTCATCCCAGCATTCTTCCGCCTTTGTTTCATTTACGGGGATACCGTGTTCTTGTGCCAGCCGGGGCCTAACGTCAGAAATCTGAACCTCAGCCTTGTGGAGCCTCGTGCCCTAAGCTTCCCAATCCTTCCTTATTCACGTTTACCTCAGCCCCAGAGGTGCTCGCCTCTGCTGGGTTGCTACCTCAGTTACGCCTTCTCTTTTATTCCAGCCACTAGTTAACCATCTTTTACCTCGTTAATAATTCTTTGTATTGAAATTTTCCCTGTTCAAATCACTTGTATGATTTTTGCCCCCTGCCTGGACCCTGACAGATAGATACTGGTAGAAATTCCCTGTTTGACTCACAGACTTAGAGAACAAACTTATGGTTACCAGAGGGGAAGGGATAGTCAGGGAGTTTGGGATTGACGTGTATACACTGCTTTATTTATTTATTTTTGGCTGCATTGGGTCTTCATTGCTGTGCGCGGGCTTTCTCTAGTTGTGGCGAGCGAGGGCTACTCTTCATTGCAGTGCAAGGGCTTCTCATTGCAGTGGCTTCTCTTGTTGCTCAGCACGGGCTCTAGGCGCATGGGCTTCAGTAGTTGCGGCACGCGGGCGTCAGTAGTTGTGGCATGCGGGCTTCAGTAGTTGTGGCTCGTGGGCTCTAGCGCTCAGGCTCAGTAGTTGTGGCGCATGGGCTTAGTTGCTCCACGGCACGTGGGATCTTCCTGGACCAGGGCTCGAACCCGTGTCCCCTGCATTAGCAGGTGGATTCTTAACCACTGCGCCACCAGGGAAGTCCCTACATTGCTATATTTAAAACGGTTAACCAACAAGGACCTACTGTATAGCACAGGGAACTCTGCTCAATGTTATGTGGCAGCCTGGATGGGACGGGAGTTTGGGGGAGAATGGATACATGTATATGTATGGCCGAGTCCTTTTGCTGTGCACCTGAAACTATCACAACATTGCTAATCAGCTATACTCTAATATAAAATAAAATGTTTTTTTTTAAAAAAAAGCCTGTTTGAAGTAGGTTCAAGACAGCTGGGCAGAGAGGGGGCAAGTCAGTGGGAGGAGACATCTCTGAAGGAATTTTGATATGAAGCTGAATTGAGAAAGGGGTTGAAAGGGGATGGGGGGGGTTGTTTTGTTTTGTTTTGCTTATTTAACATTTTATTATGGAAAATTTCAAACGTATACAAAAGTAGAGAGCATACACCCCATATATAAACAGAGTATAACAAACCCCCATATACCCATGTTATGGGTTGAAATGTGTCCCCCCCAAAAAATATGTTGGCATTCTAATCCTCAGTACCTGTGAATGTGACCTTATTTGGAAATAAGGCCTTTACAGAGATAATCAAGCTAAAATGAAGTCCTAAGTGTGGGTCCTAATCCAATGTGACAGGTGTCCTCATCAAAAGGGGAAATCTGGACACAGAGACAGGCACACACAGAAGAAAGAAGATGTGAAGACACAGAAATCACCATGTGAAGATGGAGGCAGAGATCAGAGGGATGTATCTACAAGCCCAGGAACACCAGAGATCTCCAGCAACCCCCAAAGCTGAGAGAGAGGCCTGAAGAGATTCTCCCTCAGGACCAGCCTTGCTGACACCTTGATCTTGGACTTCTAGCCTCTAGAACTGTGAGACAATAAATGTCTGTTGTTTAAGTCCCCCAGTTTGTGGTACTTTGTCCCGGTGGTACTTTTGTACCCAGGTGGGTTGGGTACAACCCATCACCAAATTTCCTCTCCACCCATACCCACTTCTCCTTCTCAGATGCTTTAAAGGCAACAGTAAGGGGGAGGAGACATCCCAAATGGAAGGCCATCCTGGGCCAGGGCCTATGTTGGGGTGAGGATGGGTGCCATGGTGGTCCCAGGAGCCCTCTGGAAGGAACATGCAGAGGAACTGGAAGCATTCAGTTGTTTCAGTGATGGGGAGACAGGCTTGGACAGGCCTTTCCTTGTGGAGTACGGTCCTCTCCACTGCAGAGGCCAGGCCGAGCCTTACTAACTTTTCCCTGAGCCTTTGCACTCACTCCAGACAGGTGGCCGGGATGTATGAATACATAATTATAACACAAGTCTACAAATTCAACAAAGATGCTTCCTCTTCCTTCTCCATTCCAATCTCTAGACAGACCCTAATCAGTTTCAGTTGGCAGGGATGTCACTTCACCCTTTTTTGTGACTCTTGTCTTTCCTCTTCTACTGTTTTGATTTGAGCTTTACTACACTTTTCTTTCAAATACTCCCAGGTGCCTATGTACCTTGTCCTGCCCTTGAGATGGAGCCTGGCCTTGTTGCCTTCCCACCTCACCTTCTGTTCACTCCTCAATGCACTGTATCAGGATACTGACCCCCTCTCACCAGTGAACCGAGTGATAACCATCCCCTAACCTTACACTCCCATTAGCACAGCTCCAGCTTCAGCTTGTGCTGTTCTCTCTGCAGTGCTTGATTCTGTTGACTACTCCCTTCTTTTTTTTTTTTTTTTTTTGGCTCTGTACATTAGACCACTCCCTTCTTGACAGTCTCCTCCTTTGGCTTCCCGGAGATCGCACACTTCCATGGGTGGCAGACCACTTCTCCTCCCAAGGGTCTGACTGCACTGCGTAAGACTCCCTTTGTGGGCCCCCATCCCGTTGCCTGTCCAGGAAATGCCAGGGCTCCTCAGGATCTCCCAGACCTTTCCCCTTCCTGCACTGCACGCCCTCCAAGTAGACCTCATTCATCTCCATGGCATCACCTGCCAGCTGTAGGCCCATGGTTCCAATTCTATATCTCCGTCGTTAAAGACACTAAACATTGTATTTTAAATTGTATGTCATATATAGAAGAGTATGTAAGATATCTGTAACACTTTGAAGATTTATAAAAATAAGGCAAACACTTATATAACCACCAAACAGTTTTGGAGCTAGAACACTGCCATCATTTTAGATGGTCCCTATGTGTCTCTCCCTGATCACATTCCCAAGACTAACATTCCTCCCCTTGTTATACCTTATAGTTTACCACTATGTATTAATCCGTAAGCTGTATTTTTTAGATATTCCACTTCTATTGAACCAAGCTTCCACAGGTAACAATTGTAAATTCTGGGGAAAAATATAAAAAACGATGACCTGAAGGCACCAGAAAGCAACCGAAACAAGCAGATACTGGATGGGGGTTGACACTTGGAAAAGAAAGGAACCGAGTGAGTTTCCCACTTCTTAAAATAGATTTAGGCTAAAAGCAGGCCCCAATCCTCACAGCTAAAAGAGGTAGACAGACAGCTAAAACCTGAATAGAGCCCCACAGTCTTCCTAGTTTGAAAACTGAAAAACAGATTGTGGCAAAAGCTGGCAAGTCAAGTAGGGGAGTTCCAAAGGAGAGAACGAGAGTTGAGGAGCCCCAAAATCTGTATATATATCCTGTCCAGACCTCTGATTGACCACCGAGTTATGTAGGCATGGGGTAGACTCCAAGAAGCCCAGCTGAGGCTAAAAGAGCAACACTGAAATTGAGCTGCTTTTTGCTAAAAGGGAGACCAAAGTTGCCGAAGGAGTTCAGCCAAGTTAATTGCTAAAATAGATAAATCAGTATTCTGTGGAAGAGCTGTATCCAGACTCCATATCACGTATTATTCACAATAACCAGAACAGAATCCAAATTACTCAACATATAAACAGGAAAATATGACCAAGAGAAAAAAAAAAAAAAAAAAAGCAAAGGAAACTGACCCCAAGAGAACCCAGATGTTGGAATTAGCAAAGATATTTAAAGTAGTTGTTATAAGTGTGCTTAAGGACATAAAAGAAAATACACTAATGACTATTGGAAAGACAGTAAATTTGAGCAGAGTAATAGAAGCTAGAAAGAAGACCCAAATGGAAATTCTAGAACTGAAAAGTACAATATCTGAAATTTAAAATTCATTGAATGGGCTTAGCTACAGATTGAAGATGACAGAAGAAATAAAGAACCTGAAGACAGATCAATAAAAATTATCCAATCTGAAAAACAGAAAAAGATTGAACAATATATATGTATTAGTTTCCTATCACTGCTGTAACAAACCTAGTGGCTTAAAAACAACACAAATGTATTATCTCACAGTTCTGTAGGTCAGAAGCCTGACACAGGTCTCACTGAGCTGAAAATCGATGTGTCCACAGAGCTGTGTTTCTGTCTGAGGCTCTAGAGGAGAATCCATTGCTGGCCCTTTCCAGCGTCTCGAGACCACCCACATTGCTCGGCTCATGACCGCTTCCTTCTTCTTCTAAGCCAGCAACATTTCACATCGCTGTGCCTTTCTTCTGTAATCACATGTTCCGCTCTGACTTTTCTATTTTGCCGCCTTTTCTGCTTTCAAGGACCTTTGTGATTTCTTTGAGCCCACTTAGATAATCCACATTAATCTCCCCGTCTCAAGGTCCTTATTATTGCATCTGCAAGGTCTCTTTTGCCATGTGAAGTAACACATTCACAGGTTCCAGGTATTAGGACACGAGCGTCTTTGGGAGGCTTTTTTCTGCCTACTACAATGTACTTTATAGTTTTTCTCCTTTTTGAACTCCTTGTAAAGTGTATTACACTGTCATTCTCTCTCTTTAAAAAAATAAGTTTATTTATTTATTTTTGGCTGCGTTGGGTCTTCGTTGCTGTGCGGGCTTTCTCTAGTTGTGTCGAGCATGCGCTGCTCTTCGTTGCGGTGCACGGGCTTCTCATTGCGGTGGCTTCTCATTGCGGGGCACGGACTGTAGGCACGCAGGCTTCAGTAGTTGCAGCATGTGAACTCAGTAGTTGTGGCGTACAGGCTTAGTTGCTCTGCGGCATGTGGGATCTTCCTGGACCAGGGCTCGAACCCGCGTCCCCTGCATTGGCAGGCGGATTCTTAACCACTGCTCCACCAGAGAAGTCCCTGTCATTCTCTTTTGTGTACTGCTTCTTTCACTCACCATGATGTTTGGAACTTTCATGTCTGGTAATGTGTGTAGCACTCATTCATTTTTTTGTCATTGCTATATTGTAGTCCATCAAATTTCATATACCACAATTTATTCATCTTTGTTGATGGACATTTAGATCATTCATCTTTTGGCTTTCACAAGCAATACTACTTGTACATATATCTTAATGCATATGTATACCATTTTCTCTACGTTTTATACCTAAAAGGTAAACTGTTGGGTCATAGAGTATCAATCTTCAACTTTAATAGCTGATGTCAAACTGTTTTTCAAAGTGCCTCAATTTATACACACACACACACACCCCACCCCTGCCACCAGCAGCTTCAGTTGCTCCACATCCTACCCAATACTTGGTATTAGCAAACTTTAAAAATGTTGCCAGACTTCCCTGGTGGTGCAGTGGCTAAGAATATGCCTGCCAATGCAGGGGACACGTGTTCGAGCCCTGGCCCGGGAAGATCCCACATGCCACGGAGCAACTAAGCCCATGCGCCACAACTACTGAGGCTGTGCTCTAGAGCCCACGAGCCACAGCTACTGAGCCCTCGCACCACAACTACTGAAGCCCACGCGCCTAGAGCCCGTGCTCTGCAATAAGAGAAGCCACCTCACTGAGAAGCACGCACACCGCAACGAAGAGTAGCCCCCACTCGCTGCAACTAGAGAAAGCCTGCGCACAGCAACAAAGACCCAACGCAGCCAAAAATAAATAAATAAATTGATAAAATTAAAAAAAATTTTTTTTGCTGATCTGGTGGGTATGTAATCACAGCAACCAGTGTCTAGTTAAGTCAACAGAAAAACTAGTTATTTCAACAGAGGGAATTTAATGAGGGAAATTGTTTACAAAAATGTTGATACAGAAGGAAGGGCAAACTAAGAAAGACTGCAAGATTAGTAATTGCAAGAAGCTGACACAGCTCCTAGGGCTGATGCAACAGGAGGAAGGTTGACACATCCTCCAACACTGGCTGCTCAGAACTGATAGAGGCGCACTTGACATTCTCTGGGAACACAGAAGGGGCTCCTCCTATGATGCTGTTCCTGCAGTTCTGCAAGGACAGTCACTATTTCTGGTACATTCTCTGTAGCTTGTGAGAGCACCTCTTTGTAGCCGATGGCTCAATCCCAGTATCCACCCGGTCACCCTAGTCAGAATCCTTGGAGCCATCCTGATGCCCTCCTCTTCCAGTCTCTTCCCCACTCCTCAGCCACCCCAAACCCTGTCTGTTCTACCTTCCAAATCTCTCTAACCTGGGCTGTCTCCTCCCTCCTGTCATCGCGGACTGCAGGGACTCCTGACACATCTCTCTACTCCAGCTCCCAGCACTGGGTCTGGCGAAAACTGCCTGCCCACAAAATGTTTCTTTGATGATCTGAAAACAGAAGGGTTGGGGGCAGATGAACCATAAGATCCCCTCCAGTTAGACATTCTGGGATAAAGAGAGAAAGCGGCTTCCCTTTCTAACCTGAGTCAACAGGAGGACAGTGGTGGCCACACTGATGGTGCAGCTGGACCAGTTGTTGAGCTACTGAGATGTTCTCACACCTGCTATTGAGGAGCCTCCGTGAGCCCCTCCAGGGACGCCCTGCAGACCTCCCCAGCACTGAGGGGTTAAGGTGGACCCCAGCCTGGCGAGTGCTTAAACATTTGAACATCACTCCGGAAGGGTGAGTCTGGGAGGAGAGTTAGTTTCACTGAGTCAAGATCTGTTGGTTTGGGTGAACTCTATTCTGTGACTTTTAAAATTAATTAATTGATTGATTAATTATACAGTAGGTCCTTGGTTATCTATTTTAAATACAGCAGTGTGTCTTTTGTGACTTTTTGTTTTGTTTTAATAGAGGCATAACTGACATTCAATAATATTTTTAGTTTCAGGTGTATAACATAGTGATTCAACGTGTGTACACACTGTGAAGTGGTCACTACAATAAGCTTAGTTACCATGTGTCACCTTACAAAGTTAATACAATATTACTGACTATATTCCCCATGCTGTACATTGTATCCCTGTAATTTTATTTTATTAACATCTTTACTGGAGTATAATTGCTTTACAATGTTTCTGCTGTATAACAAAGTGAATCAGCTATACATATATCCCCATATCTCCTCCCTCTTGCATTTCCCTCCCACCCTCCCTATCCCACCCCTCTAGGTGGTCACAAAGCACCGAGCTGATCTCCCTGTGCTATGCAGCTGCTTCCCACTAGCTATCTATTTTACATTTGGTAGTGGATATATGTCATTTTGTGACTTTTAAAGTCTAAATGAAATGAGGTGAAAACCCAGACTCCCTGGGCAAAAGGGAAGCTGTGGGTATTCTCAGAAGGGGCTTGCTATTTAGCCCCTCAAAGAAGGGACTTGGGCTTAGTTGCTCCGTAGCATGTGGGATCGTCCCGGACCAGGGCTTCCCTGGTGGCGCAGCGGTTGAGAGTCCGCCTGCCGATGCAGGGGACACGGGTTCGTGCCCCGGTCCGGGAGGGTCCCGCATCCCGCGGAGCGGCTGGGCCCGTGAGCCATGGCTGCTCAGCCTGCGCGTCTGGAGCCTGTGCTCCGCAACGGGAGAGGCCACAACAGTGAGAGGCCTGCGTACCGCAAAAAAAAAAAAAAAAAGTTTCCTTGCCTTGTTTGTGGCAAGGAAACAGAGCAGAGTCAATTCCCTCCATCTCATCAGTCACCTTGGGGCTCTAAGGAAACAGGTCAGGCCCTGCCTCAGGGCAGGAAGGAGAGGGGAGGAGGGAACAGCTGGCTTGGCAGACGGTGCTTAGGCCTCTGTGCTTTAGGCCCGTAGGACAGGGCAGGCTGGCAGCCAACTCAGCCTAAGGACAGCAGGGCAGACGCAGCTCTTGTGACTACACGTAGTGGAGTGACAGAGTGTATTACCAGCCCCGAGCTCAGGTTTCAGCAAAGGCTTTTAATAGCTCCGGAGGGTTTGCCAAGCTGCCCTGGACTATGTCACTTACTCTGAAGCTACTTGCCCAGGGCCAGGCACACCACAGGGACCCAGCATTTCTGTCCATCCCCACCTTCAGGCATTCAAGTACCCCTCGCCGAGACCCCGGGCACACCAGCCCCTCAGTCCGACCAGGTTGGGCCACCACCCGTCACTGTTTCAGTTGGCTCTGGCTATACCCTATGTCCCCTAAGTTACAACCAGCATCCCTGAATCCATGCCCAAACCAAAGAGGATCTGCTGCCCTGAAGCCTCAGGAGTGTGCGGGCGCTCCCTCCACGCAGAGCCCCGTCTTCAGGGGGTGGAGGGGGGAACTGCCCTGAGCCCATGAGGGTCACCCTCTGTCAGGGCCCCCGTGACAGGGTGTGTATTTGTGTAGAGTAGGGAACTCTCTAACGTTTTTTTCTAACGGTGTGAAACTACCTGACCCACAGGGGACTGAAAATGAGATATGCGCAACGTCCCACACAGAGACTGACCCACAAAACTGGAGACCAGAGGCCCACTCTCCGGGCACTCTAAGGAACTAAAAAGAAAAATACAATTTTTGAGGTGCACTGGTTTTCCGAGGTTATGTATCATTCCTTATTCTTTCATTTATTAATTCATTTAACAAACAAATTTCCAAGCTCCTTTCATGTGCCATAGCTGTTCCAGTAAACCTACTGCTGTGTAACCATCCACCCAAGACTTAATGACAAAGGCCTTTCTGCGGATGACTCAAATCTACAAGTGAAATAAGAAAAGATGGCTGATTTGACTACATAAAAATTTAAAAACTTCTGTGTGGCAATAGATTCAAAAGTCAAATGACAAGCATTTAGGAAAAAAATATGCAACTCATATCACAAAAAAAGAACTAATCTCTCAAATAATTAAGAGTTCTAAGAAATGGGGGGGGTGGGAATAGCAAAAATAGAGACAGCAGATTCTAAAAACACAAATGGCCCTTAAGTTCATAAAGAGATCAAGCCCATTAACCCAAAAAGAGAACTTCTAATTATAAGTACCCTGTGATACAATTTCTCATCTATCAGACTGACATAAATTCAAAAGCTGGATACTGGCCCCCTCTGTCAAGGCCACAGGGGAGTAGGCAGGCTTGTCCAGCACAGGTAGAGGGCAGAGTGAGACAGTCTGGCGACGTGGAAGCATCCAGCAACATCACGGTCGTGTTAGCCTTTGCTCCAGCTCTCCCTCCTCCGGGAGATTAACTTACAGTGATCCCTGACCGTGGTATACTATGCAGCATTGCTGTGAAGCAAAAAAATGGGAAACATTTCTTTTGAGAGTCAATTTTCTCTCTGTAAGGGACAGATAAATAAAACTGTGGCTTATTCACACAGTTGAAGACTACATAAGTATAAAAATAGCATGAGGAAACATTTTTTTTTTTTTAATGAATGTGGGCAAAGCTCAAGGATATACTGCTAAGGCACAGAATAGTGAGTATAGCAAGCTATTCCTAGTGCCAGAAAAGTGGGAAGATTTGCCCACACGTACATTACAAACAAAAAACAAAAAACCCCACGGGGCTTCCCTGGTGGCGCAGTGGTTGAGAGTCCGCCTGCCGATGCAGGGGACACGGGTTCGTGCCCCGGTCCGGGAAGATCCCACATGCCGCGGAGCCTGCGCGTCCGGAGCCTGTGCTCTGCAACAGGAGAGGCCACAACAGTGAGAGGCCCGCGTACCGCAAAAAAACAAAACAAAACAAAACAAAAAAACCCCACGAAGAATACTAAGAAATTAATAGAAGTTTCCTGAAGTGAGTGGGTTGGTCAGGGATGGGGTGAAAACAAGATACCCCACTGCACACCTTCTTGTGTGTTTCTTCTTTGAACTACATGAGTGTGTTATCTCTTTAAAAAATTAAATATGCATAACTCAATGAGAAGGAAATATACCATGTCGAGTTATATGGGACACAGCTAAAATTGTCTTTAGAAGTTTAAAGCTTTAAATACATTGAATAGGATACAAGGGGGAAACTTTTGTTTTTTAGTTAAAGAAAGTTGGAACAGAGCAAAACAGGCTTGTTAATAATGGCTGTACATTTCACAGTGCAACACACAGGCTATATTATATTTAATCAAATTAAACTATAAGTCAAGTTTCTTGTCAGGGTTGTTTTTTTTAAATGAAACTCTTAAGTTTTGGTATAATTTTAACTCACAGAAAAAGTTGCAGAGGTACTACGGAATTTCCTCTATGCCCTTCACCTAGTTTCCTGTGATGTTAATGCCTTGCATAACCATGATACAAAGCTAGAAATTAACATTGGTACATTACTGTGAACTAAACTCTAGATTTTAGATTTTTCCAAGAATGTCCCTTTCCTGTTCCAGGATCCAATCCAGGATACCACACTGCATTTAGTATCAAGGATTGCTTTTATTTCATAAACTTAGCCGAGGGACTTTCCTCTTGCTGATGAAGGAGGAACTCCTGGGCACATTTCTGGCTCTCACTTATTAATCCCTTCCCACCTCTCTGGATGTGGTCACTATTTTAACCGGAGGAACACAGCAAGGTAGTAAGGACGTAAGACCTTAAGACTTACTCCCTGACTTCCCGCACTGTGTGCTGCTGCTTTGGCGAGCCCAGAGGGACAGGCTGGGAGGGAATGTTCTTTGTAATTCTCAGCCAATTCAATCGGCAGAAGTTGACTGAGCCTCAACTGTGTGCAAGGCACTCTGGTAGATGCTAAGGGGGAAAACAGAGTTGAGTAAGACCTTTTCCTAATTTTAGGAGCTGACCCACCCAGGAAGTGGACCCAGTTGAATACAACACCAGACAGGGGGTCAGAGGCAGCATACCAGCAGCAAAAACAAGAGATGGGGAGATGCATCCCACCTGAGAGGACTGAAGAGGGCTTCCTGGAGCAGGTGACTTTCGAACCATGCCTTGAAAGAAGGGTAGGGTTTCAAGGGTTGGCAAAGGAGAACGGAATTCTGGACCGAAGAAATGGTGTAAGCAAAGGTGCAGCAGCGTGAAAATGTGGGCACATGCAGAGAGCCAGTAGCCCGGGATTCCTGGTGCTGGATATGTGTGTTAAAAGGAGGGAGACTGACCTCAGGGAGGGCCTCCAGTGCTGGGCGGGAGATCCACCTCCCTCCAGAGGGTAGTGATGCCAAAGGTCAGAGCTGCAGCCATGCTGTAGGGTGAGCTGGTGGCAATGGGATACGTGGGGTGGCGCAGGGGGCCTGGGGGAAGGGATTTCTCTTGTCTTCCTGGGGTGATGGGCACCCAGCCCAGGGGGGTCACTGGAATGGACGGGGGCAGAGGCAGGCAGGGAAAGGCCGCGGTGGGATCACGGTCAGGATGTGAATGTGAGGATGAGGAAGGAGGCGGAGGTGGGTGACTGAGGCGAGCCTGAGGGACAGAGATGAGGCAGCGGATATGGTCTGTGCTGAAGGGGCCGGTTGGGCTGAGGGAATTTGAGGTCAAATGTGCTAGAAGTCCCCACTCAGAGGTCAGGCTGGAGCCTGGTGCCAGGTATAAATGTGGCATCGTCCATGAAGAGGTGGCAGTGTGTCCCCAGGGCAGAGGAGGAAGGAGCCTCTTCACAGGGGCCATGTCCCCATTACTTCCGTCAGCTAAAAAAATATATTCACAACCTAAAAGTTGAGAGTTATGTTTTATTCGGTGGGAATTTTTTAGGACTTCAAGCCTGGGAGGCAGCATCTCAAGTAACCCTGAGAGAACTGCTCCGAGGAGGTGAGGGGTGGGGGGACCCAGGATAGATGGGAGTTTTGCAACAAAGGGCAGGTAGTCTGAACATCAAAAGATTATTGTTAATTAAAGAAAACCAGGGACTTCCCTGGTGTTCCAGTGGCTAGGGCTCCACGCTCCCAATGCAGGGGGCCCGGGTTTGATCCCAGGTCGGGGAACTAGATCCCGCATGCCGCAAGGAAGATCGCACATGATGCAACTTGAAAAAAAAAAAAAAGATCCCGCATGTGGCAACGAAGATCCCTCGTGCTGCAACTAAGACGCAGTGCAGCCAAATAAATACATAAATATTAAAAAAAAATAAAATAAAAAATAAAACCAGATATCTCAAGTTAAGGAATTCAGTACTTTTCTGTGTATGGGAAGATGCAAGAGTCTGGGCTCATTGAAATTATTCCTTTGATACACAACCTCAGCTATCTGGGGCCAGCATCCCGTGTTTTCACATCCTGAGTTTGCTCAGGGCTCACCCTAGGGAGTGGCTGTAGTCTGATGGCTGCTAGATGGCAGGTGTTCTTTCCTTCCTAAGTCCGCTTAGGACTCACCAGCTCACCACTGGCTGTGGCTGCAACTGCTGATGAACTGCGACATCCTTTGTTCACTGATATGGCGGTCAATATTCCATTGATCACTTCTGTCACCTCAGGATCTGTGACCCCCTGCATAACTTGTCAAGGAAGCCAAAGCATTTCTGGAACTCATGGACACCACTGTGCATGTAACCACCTACAGATGGTCTCGTCAACCCCAGCTCCCAGCCTCCCCAGACCCCCACCACTCAGTAAGGTCCAAACTCCTTAGCTCCACACTCAGACCCATCCTCACCCTTACCCACATTTTCCAGCCACCAACTTTCCCTGCATTGTGACCCACCCCCCAGCATGTCCACCAGCCCTGTCTTCAGGACCAGGGTCTCTGATCACCTCCCCCCCGCCCCCCCGGCATACACACACCCCAGGGAGAATTTACTGTACAGCTCTCTCTCCAGCCCTCAGCCGGCTGGATTCTGGTTCCAGTTAGGAGCTCTGCTGGACTGTGACCCCTCAGGGACCACATGGATTCTCTCCTAGGCCTTCCAACTAGCAAATGGTGCTGAGTGAATAGGAAGTATTTTCCCTTACTTGTCCTAGACTAGCCACTTCCAGAGACTCAAAGGATGCACACTACAGTGCCTTTATTATAGGATTTAGCACCCCAAACATCCCCTTGGGGTACTTGATCCTCTCCAGGCTCAATCGTCTATAACCCTTCCTCACCTGGGGGGTTCCTCATGTTCCCAATTTATACATTCATTCCTTCACCCATACAACAACTATTAAGGCTGGCTCATGCCAGGCAGGGTGAGGACCCCAGGACACAGTGAGAACACGGTGGACGCAGCCCCTCCTTCCAGGAGGACATTAAACCACTAAATAAAGAGTCACCCCACCTTTAGGCCTACGGTACTGGTCAGTGAGGACCCACGGGGTGCCCCGCTCGCTGGGGCAGCTCCTGGGCCTTCGCCAGCTCCTGGTCCCGCGCAGGGGCAGGGGTGGCCATGTGGACTGTCCAAGGGTCGCGGTTCCACCACCCACGTGTCAAGCAGGGCCGGCTCCGCTCCCTGCGACGCGGCCCCGGGTGTAGCCCGAGATTTTGAAGGTCGTTTGGCCACAGCCCCCGGGTTCCCCAGCCACTCGGCTCACAGCCTGCGCCGGGCGGGCGGGGACGGCTTTCCCCGTGCGGGCGGCGGCGGGAGCTGAAGGTCAAATCCGACCACCTTCGGGATCCAGCCAGCCCGCCGGAAGTCCTGCGGGCGGGGCGGGGCGGGCGGGGCGGGGCGGGGGTCTGGCCGCTGAAGGGCGGAACCCGGAACTCTGGCGTCCCTAGGCGCCAGCGCGACTTAGCTGGATGGAGAGACGGCCGCCTTGAGACCGCGGGACGCGAGCGATGGGTGAAGGTTCCCAGTCCGGGGCCCCCGAGACCGGAGTGTGATGGGGGAGGCCACGTGGGCGCTTCCGTCCGCCCACCCACTTACTTGGGACCGCGGGGGGGAGGGGCTCGCCGCCCTCCTGGCGGTAGCAAGTCCTGCGTCCGCAGCCTCTGGAGCAGGCCGAGCCACACCGGCGGTGGGGGGCGCGGGGGGACGGGGGGGCGAGGACCTGGCCTCACTTGACCTCCCAGGGTTCCGGGAGCCCCAGGTCAGAGAGGCAAATTCGCGGGCGTCTGGAGGTAGGCAGGTCTCAGGCCCGGCCAGGAGAGCCTGAAGGGTGAAAACGTTAGCCCTGGGCGACGGAGGAAGCAGCCCTGACTTGAGCAGGCCGGAGACAGTGTAGTGCCCGGTGGTCGGGACTGGGGCCTGGGGTCGTGCCGCCCGCGCTAAATCCTCGCTCCGCCCCATTCTCTCTGTGTGACCTGGAGAGTGGCCTGCACCTCCCTGTGCCTCAGTTTCTGGGTTTGCGAAGGGACAGAAAAGGAAACTGAGGGTTGAGAGGTTTTACTAACTTGCTCAAGGTCACACAGCCAGCAAGCGGCAGAGCCCAGGCCTAGCTAACCCCCCAACCTATTCTAGAAAGTTCTGCTGTGAAGCCCTCCCAAGGTTTTCCTCACCCAGTGGACCCAGCTTAGCTTTCCTCATCTGGCTCTCTCCCCATAACCCCCGGGGGCAGCGCAGGCAGCTGAGCCCCCTGGGTACTGCCAATGCTCTGGACACATTGGGTGTGGATGAGGGGCTCCGGAAGTGCAGGCTCCATGAATGGTCGCTCTGTGTTTCAGGTCTAATCTCAGAGCTGAAGCTCGCTATGCCCTGGGGCCACATTGCTGCCAAAGCCTGGGGCTCCCATAAGAGCCCCCCAGTTCTCTGCCTTCACGGGTGGCTGGACAATGCCAACTCCTTTGACAGACTCATCCCTCTTCTCCCAAAAGGTGGGCGTGAGGCTGAATGGAAGCCAAGGGGTGAGGCAGTGGGACTGCAGGAGAATCAGGAAGGGGAGGTGGCTGACCTAGACGCCTTCCCCTACCCTTTCCCTCTGTCTCAGACTTTTATTACGTTGCCATGGATTTCGGGGGTCATGGGCTGTCATCCCATTATAGCCCAGGTTTCCCGTATGACCACCAAAACTTTGTGAGTGAGGTCCGAAGGGTTGCAGCAGGTGAGTAAGAGACAGAGCCTGTATGTTCATCTCTGTGTGTTGTGGGTGTTTGTGTGTGGGGGGGTGCTCTGGGACATGCCCTCATCCTTGGAGTTGGTTGTGGTGGCCAGGAAGCAACGCTGGCTTGGGCGTGACTTGAGGTCTGGCCCCAGTTCTGCCAGGAATTCATGGGTGACTTTGGGAAAGCTGGAGAGAGCTGGCAAGAAGAGCTCGCTTCCCCCTGCGAGTTCCACCCCTGCTGTGGAACTGGGACTCCTTTAAGTGGGTTTCCTGAGTGGGGCATCCCAGATGCTGGGGAGGGATTTCCAGAGCACAGCGACTGCAGGACAGAGGGTGCGGGGAGGCTGGGCCCATCCAGACCTGGCTCCATGTGTTTTCAGCCCTGAAATGGAACCGTTTTTCCCTCCTGGGCCACAGTTTTGGTGAGTACGCTTTGGCCAAGACCTGACTGGTCTTGGGCTGTGGGGCTGTGAGGAAGGGAGGGGAGTTGGTACACAGGTATCTTTCCCTTGCACTTCTGGAACCGCAAGGGGAGATGGAGGGGGTTCATCAGACATTGACCCTTGGGCACCATGCCCTCTGGCCTCAGGTAGCTCCCCAAGGACACGTGGCCCCGTAGATAGCAGTCTCCGGATCTGACGAGGGAAACAGGGTCATGTCTGATGCAGGGAGCCCGTGGCCCCAGAGAGGGAGCCTCAAGTTTGATAGTGAATGCAGAGCCCGGCCTGCTGGTGGGGGCCAGGAGCCTGGCCCCTGGCTCGGGGCTGGCTCGACCCCTGGGAAGGAGTTTTAGAAGGACTTTGAGAGCTGGGGAATATCAGCTGACTACTCTTTCGTCCCCCCAGGTGGCACTGTGGGTGGAATGGTGAGTAGCTTACAGTGACCGTCCCTGCTCGTGCTCCAGGTGGGTGGGGAGAGCAGGACGACGAAGGGAACTTGCCTGGAGAGGGGGGTGCCTCCTCGCATCGGGAGTTCCAGGCAGCGTTTTAGTGACTGTGCCAGCTTCCTTTGTAGGCCCGTGATAATCACTGTTGTGAGGGCATTCCTGATGGAGTTAAGTGTTCCAACAGTGCCCATCTCCTCCGTCACAGAGAACCCTGGAGTCCAGCCCCAGGGTCGGGAGCTTGATGCTGAATGCAGACTGGGAGTAGGGGAGAGAAGGGTGCCCTGAAGGGACAGGAGATTCTTGCTGGCCTCTTGGGCAGCACCCTTTCCCCAGCCTAAAACACCGGTGTCCCCACAGGAAAGTGAGTCCCTTTCCCTGCCTACTCTCCCCTTCATCTTTCCCCTTTTGTGTCACATTATAGTTTTCCTGTATCTTCCCTGAGATGGTGGATAAACTTGTCTTGCTGGAATCCTCGCCATTTATCCTGGAAACTAACGTAAGGACAGGGCTTTTCATGCATGCTGTCGCTGGGGAAGACCTGGGTCCGGTCCCAGGTAGTGCCCTCAGCCCTGCCTCCCTCAGTGGGGTGGGAGGAGGTGGCAGAGGGTAGACAAAGGGCCTCAGGGCCCCCCCCCCCCAGAGGACAGGGTTACGCTACTTACACCCTAGGAGTGGGCAAGGAACAGGGCGTGTGGGCCTCGGTCATCCTTGGGAACCCTGTGTGTGGCCTGGAGTCTGCAGGATGCCAGGTGGGTCACGAGGCGGCAGGGGTGAGAGAGGGTAGAAGCAGTGGGTTGAGGAAGCTCTGGGGGCGCACGATTGGGTGCGCCCACCTGCACTTGTGCTCAGTCAAGTACCTTTGAGCTGTGCACACACTGCACAACTGCACACAGTAGACCTGAGTGTGGACCCGTGGGAAAAGTGCTGACCCCTCTCGCCACCACCGCCAATGACAACAACCAGAGCTAACTCTGCATCTGAGTGCTGGCTCTGCCGTTTCCCTGCTCTGTGACCCTAGGCAGGTCACTTTGCCTCTCTGGGCCTCAGTTTCCTCACCTGTAAAATGAGGAGGTTGGAGTAGAGGACTGTGGAGGTGCTCTCCAGCTATGACAGGTGGTCATTCTGTTCCCGAGGGCTCAGCCTCACATGGGTCCTTCATCAGTTTCAGTTTTCTTGTCCATAAAATGATCACAGATTCCATAAGGGCAAGAACCATAGCTGTCTCTTTACCACCACCTGCCGAGTCCCGGCACACAGTAAGTGCTTGCTAAACGTGCGTTGCATGAGCAGAGAGCTCGTAGGTTACTGTGAGGATTCACTGAGACAGCGGTGGCTGCCACTCTTGCTTCTTTACGGGTTTCACCCACTGAGTTGACACACACAGTGCCCCCAGGGGCTTCCTCCATCTTCAACCTGATCCGTCCAGCTGTCCCGGGCCTCAGGCAGGGCTGGGATGGCTGTGACCGAGGCAGTCACAGGGCTAACTGGCAGGGACTGATCCCATGCCGCCGCCCGCTGGGTCAGAATGCATCTTGGGCCAGGCGGGTGTGCAGCTGAGGGGCTCTTGAGAGTGGAGGGTGGGGCTGGGCGAGGGAGCAGGCCCCTTTGCGTGCGTGCAGCTGGGAGCCCCGCCCTGCCCACCCAGCAGAACCCATGAATCCTTAGGAACTGGAGAACATGCTGAGCTACAAGCGGAAAGCCATAGAGAACATGCTGCAGGTGGAGGCCTCCAAGAAGCCCTCCCAAGTGGTCAGCCCGGAGGAGATGCTGCAGGGGTGGGTGCCGGCGGGTGAGACCGGTAGCGTCAGAGGCCTGGGGGAGCTCTGGACCACGGAGGGAAGAGATCTCTGGGGCACGGAGGAAGCTTCCTTCTCCTACTGGCAAATCCACAGCAAGCCTGCTTCTCCCTGTGCTCACCTGGCGCTCTTTAGCCGCCCCAGCTGGGGCTTGAGCTGCGTTCTCCCCACCCCTCCGCATGCTCTCTGCCCCCCTCTCCACACACACACACACCCACACCGATGCGAACATCCCCATCGGTACAGGCCTGTGTCCTAGTGGGGTAGCCTTTTCCCTGCCCTCCTCTCCTTTCATCTGGCCTCCCCTGACCCAAGGCATCCAGTGTCCTCCTTGTCTCCCCCAGGTTCCTGAAGAACAACAGTCATGTGGGAGAAGAGTGTGGGAAACTCCTACTGCAGAGAGGAACCACACAGGTGGCCACAGGTAAGGGACTCGCTGTCCAAGGCCGTTGCTTATTGGCACTGTGCTTACTGAGGAATGATGATGGCTGGGCTTTATGGCTGCTTGCTCGGGCCCAGGCATGATACTTAGTGCTTTACAAAAAGTATCTCCTTTAGCGCTCCTACTGCCCTATTTTCATCCCGTTTAAAGCAGGGGAAACTGAGGCTCAGAAGGGCCAAGCGGCTTGTGCCAGGTCAGGCGGCTACTGCCTATCCTGGAAAGCCACGTCCTGTGGGGAGCTTGGTCAGGGGTCTTGGGACTAAATGTTGGGGTACAGCACAGCCCTGCTCTGCTGATCCTGTGTGGTGGGTGCCTGGTGTCCGAGGCTAGGCTTTGAGGACTCCCGTGGGGCAAGCGACTTTGAAGATGGTTTTCCGAATGGAGAAGCGGAGATGGGGGCACCTCGGCTTTGAAGGTGGTTTTCCGAATGGAGAAGCGGAGGTGGGGGCACCTTGGCTTCAGGGCAGCATCAGGCCTGTGTTTTCTACACTTTATCTCCCAACATATTCATTGAAGAAACCTTTTACTCGGAGTCCGCTCTGTGCCCTGCCCCTTTTGAGGCTGCAGGAGCATGGTGAACCAGAACAGACACCCGCCCTCTCCTGGTGGCCCAGTACCCGGCCAGCACAACTCCAGGGGGCGCCACCCACAAGCGCCCTTGCTGGCAGCGACTGCCCCAGGAACTCAGAGATTGTGGGCAAGCTCCTTCCCACAGTCAGTCTCCCTGGTCTTCTTAGGTGACTTCAGTTTGTAAAGAACCAAACGAGGCAGGGATCAAAACCCAAAATGCCTGTGGGAGCTGAACAAGTTGTGAAATTATGCCGGCTGCTGGGAGTGGGGCCGTGAGAAGTGGTGGGGATTGTGGCACTGAGACCGTGCGCCCTGCAGGAGGGCGGCTCCCAGGGCTTATCACATGGGAACTCGGGGCTCCTGTGGCCAGAATTTCTAGCTGCTCAAAAGGAGCCAGAGGTCTGCTGTGCTGTAATATTTTTTTTGGCCGCACCACGTGGCACGCAGGATCTTAGTTCCCCAACCAGGGATCAAACTCATGCCCCCTGCAGTGGCAGCGCGGAGTCTTAACCACTGGACCGCCAGGGAAGTCCCTGCTGTGTTGTAATGTTTCTCAGAAGTTGCCAACACACCATTAGGTCAAGTGCAATATACCTAAGGAGTTTGGAGACCCGTTCTTGTCTTGGTTACCGTCTCTGAGCGTTTGTCTGGCCCTTCCTGCAAATCCATCATGGAGGAGGGAGGTCGATGGCAGAGGGCGTGGGCCCCAGCTTCCCTGATGTGCTGGTACAGATGGCGGGCCAGAGGGGCCCCCGTGCAGAAGTGGGCTAATCCAGAATTAGACGTGCACCTGGCCTGGGAAGCCGATTTGGCCAGCCCAGGGTCACATGAAACAGTGAGCAGAGGTCCGCTGAGCCACTTGTCAAGGGGGTGGGCAGAGGGGGTGGGAGGGGTGGGCAGTGGGCAGGCGGCTGGATCGTTGTGTCGGGCCCAGCCCCTCCGCAGCAGTGTGGCCCTTTGAGGCCCGGGGTTAACCTAAAAGAAGACCAGGCAGCCTCCCAGACCCAAGTGGGCGGGGTGACAGCGGAGGAGCCGGCATTCCAGGACCCTCCTGAGCCCGTTCCCTCAGGCCCCAGAGCCTCCGAGAGCCCCCATTCCGTTCTGGAGCTGCACACACCTCCGTCATCCAACCCCATACCCCCCAACTCTGAATTCCTTCCCTAGGGCTGCCGTCACAAAGTCCCACAGATGGGGCAGCTTCAACAGCAGACGTTTACGTTTACTGTCTCACTGTTTCAGAGGCCAGAAGCCAAGGCCAGAGCGCTGGCAGGGCTGTGACAGGCTGTCCGTGCCTGTCTCCTGGCTTCTGGTGGCCTCAGGTGTTCCTTGGCTCATGTGTGACCCTCTCCCCACGTCTTCACAGAGTGTGAGGTGAGAGCGCTTTAGAAAAAACAGCGGGTAAGGGGCTCAGGATGTTCAGTAGAAGGGCCTGGGTTGGCCTTGTGGAGAAGGTGACTCCTGAATCCCATGATGCAGATGAGCTGCCGGCAAGGGCTTGGTGCACGAGCTCCATCAGGCTTGTGGGAGAAACGAGGCTGTGAGCCAGGGCGAGGAGGGAGGCCAGCTCCTATCTTATCTACCTCTTATCTGCGTTCCCATCACAGCCCTGGCCCAGGCCTTCGAAATGAGGTCAACGTGTTAGCGTTAGCGTGAAGGAGGGAAGGTCCAGCTCCGGGTGGGGTTAATGACCAAGGACTGTCTGTTGTCAGTATCCACCGCCTGCAGCCGGCCCACCATGGGGGTGCTCAGACCCTGTCACAGGCTGGGCTGCCCTGGGGCTGTGGGCATGATTTCTTTTGACTTGCGCAGTTTAAACACAACAATTTGGCACGACGGGGATTTTGAATAGGTTGCTCATATTTAGAATAGAGAGAGTTTATGTAAAAATGGAGATTTCCGGTTTCTTTTGAAAAATGGCAACACCTGGCAGCACATTCTGCCTTCCGCATAGGCAAGAACAGCTGCGCGGAGACCCTGCTGTGTGCGAGCGGGCGCTGCACCCACTCTGCCCAGCTTCTGCGGTGAGTCCGTGACCTTGGCAGGTCCCAGCAGAGGAAGCGGGTGGTGCACCCACCATCCTGATACCTCCCGGTATCCACCAACACAGAGGCTGTCCAAACTCAGAGATTTTTATGGGGGCTTTATCACATAGGCGTGAATGATGGTTAACCCAGGCTCTAGCCGCTCTCCCTTCCCCGAAGGGCCGGGCTGGAAGTTCCACGTTCCTAATCATGGCTTGATCTTTCTGGTGACCAGCCCCTATCCTGAAGCCATCAAGAACCCACCAAGGGTCACCTCATTAGAACAAAAGACACTCCTATCGCTCAGGAAATTCCAAGGGATTTAGGAGCTCTGTGTCAGAGATCAAATGTTCAGACAAAAGATGCTTCTTGCACTTTCACCACTTTAGGAAATAACAACAGTTTTTAGGAGCTCTGGCTAGGAGCCAAGGACCAGGACTAAAATATATGTTTTGTTACATCACAGTGTCACAGTCCCTAACTGTTGGCAGGGAAGTGGGGAGTCTATGGTCCTGGTAATATCTCCTGCGTTCAAGACCATTTCATTTTTTAAAATTATTTGTTTAATTATTTATTTATTAATTTTTGGCTGCGTTGGGGCATCATTGCTGCGTGCGGGCCTTCTCTAGTTGCCGCGAGCAGGGGCTACTCTTCGTTGCGGTGTGCGGGCTTCTCATTGCGGTGGCTTCTCTTGTCGTGGAGCACGGGCTCTAGGCGCACAGGCTTCAGCAGTTGTGGCACGAGGGCTCAGTAGTCGTGGCTCGCAGGCTCTAGAGCGCAGGCTCAGTAGTTGTGGTGCACGGGCTTAGTTGTTCCACGGCATGTCGAATCTTCCTGGACCAGGGCTCAAACCCGTGTCCCCTGCATTGGCAGGCGGATTCTTAACCACTGCGCCACCAGGGAAGCCCCTGGACTCCTTATTTAAGTGACATCTGCGCTGGCCCACTGGTCTGAGAAACACCATTCCTGCCCTCATAAAGGTCATTGTCACAGGAGAGGCAGACAGAAAAGCAGCCAGCTGCGGGAGTGCCTGGGGCCACGTCAGGATGTGTCAGGTGGAAGCAGGCTTGAAAAGAGCTGGAGGACTTGACCACAGGGAGGAGCAATTCTTAGGGCAGAGAAAACAGCACGATGGGGGTCCCCAATACCTGGGGGGTCACCCCACCCCCAAGAAAACCCCCTTTTTAAGTCTTTTCACATCCTCTCAGCACCTGAAACCCAGGCCTGGAGGAAGGAGGAGGGCAGTGAGCCTGGGAGTAGGGGCACCCAGGGGTCACCCCTGGTCCTGCACATGCAGCAGGGCCAGTCATCTGTGCAGGGAGGTCGTGGCCGGAGCTGAAGGCAGCCCAGAAGCCTCAGCCACGGTTTGATCAGGCTGAGATGACCTAGTAGTGTGGAAACCAGAAAACCTTCCAACGACATGGTCCTTCTAAGTATTTTGAGTCACAGATGTCTAAGAACCTCTATCAACAATTAGCTGTGGGGCTTCCCTGGTAGCGCAGTGGTTAAGAATCCGCCTGCCAATGCAGGGGACACGGGTTCGAGCCCTGGTCCGGGAAGATCCCACATGCCGTGGAGCAACTAAGCCCGTGAGCCACAACTACTGAGCCTGTGCTCTAGAGCCCACGAGCCATAACTACTAAGCCCGTACGCCACAACTACTGGATCCCACGTGCCTGGTGCCCGTGCTCCACAACAAGAGAAGCCACTGAAACAACGAAGAGTAGCCCCCGCTCGCCGCAACTAGAGAAAGCCCGCGCACAGCAGCAAAGACCCAACACAGCCAAAAATAAATAAATTAAATAAATTAATTAAAAAAAAAAAAGAGCTGTGAATTAAAAAGAGACCAACCCCCTTTTTGTCCTGGAAGATATGATCTAGCAGAGGGTAAATGATAGAGTGCATTAGAAAGTGTCGGGAGGGACTTCCCTGGTGGTCCAGTGGTTAAGAATCCACCTTCCAATGCAGGGGATGCGGGTTTGATCCCTCGTCGGGGAACTAATATCCTACATGCCATGGGGCAGCTAAGCCTGCGCCACAACTACTGAGCCAACATGCCCTGGAGCCCGTGAGTCACAACTAGAGAGAAGCTTGCGCACCACGATGAAGATCCCAGGTGCAGCAGCTGAGACCCGATGCAGCCAAATAATAAATACTAAAGAAAGAAAGAAAGTGCTGGGAGTTACGGAGAGAAATAAATCAGCGGGGGATGGAGGGGCTCTGGTAAGATGTTTGTGGGTGTAAAGGGGAGGTCCAGGAGGCCTGGCTGGGATGGTGGCATTTGAGCAAAGGTGTGTAGGGAGGAGGGAGCAGCCTTGCTTCTCCTGGCCGGCGCGTTCTCCTGGGGTGACCCACGTCACCGTATCATCTCCCTTTCTCACTCCCTGCGCTGCTCACATCAGGCAGCCTCCAGGGTCTGAGATTCTGTGACCTCCCTGAGACCCTGCAGCCCTTTTTTTTTGTTTTTTTTTAGTATTTATTTATGCATGCATGCTGCGCCGGGTCTTAGTTGCGGCACGTGGGAGTTCCGTTGTGGCACACGGGCTTCTTAGTTGCCGTATGTGGACTCTTAGTTGCGGTACGTGGACTCTTAGTTGCAGCATGCAGACTTTTAGTTGTGGCAGGCATGTGGGATCTAGTTCTCCGACCAGGGATCGAACCCGGGCCCCTTGCATTGGGAGCACGGAGTCTTATCCACTAAACCACCAGGGAAGTCCCCTGGCAGCCCTTCCTTGAGGAGACATTGCCCAGGCGGGAACTGCTGGGTGTCCATCCTCATTAGGTGAGGCCAAGTTGCCCCCACTGGGACCGTGGCAGAGAGCCCAGCTGGAGCTGGGACGACCCAGGCCTCTCAACCCCTCCAGCCTTTCTTTTTTGGCTCGATTTCTCTCCAGCAAGTGAGGATGCGATCCTTAGCTCTTAGGCACTTCCTGGTGCTTAAAGATCCGAGTGAACATTTTAAGGCTCTCAGAGATGAGACTGCGATGCCGGGTGGGTAATTGTCCCACCACCGTCATTCTGTGCTGCCCTCTGGGATGGCCGGGGAGGCACCTGCATGGGCGTTCCTGTCCGTGGCAGGGTAGCTGTGGGCAAGCTCTGCTCTGGCTGAACCCCAAGAGGATGTTGGGGGTGGTCTCTGCGGGTCCAGGTTGAAGAAATGAGCCCTGGCTGCACGGGGCCCAGAGTCCCAGGGGAGCCGAGCTGAGTTCCCCCCGCCCCCCGCCCCCTGACAGGCGGCGCTGAGGCCATGTCTCCATGCTTCCTTCCAGGTCTGTTTCTGAACAGAGATCGGAGGATCACTAGGGTGAGTGCTGCTGTCTTCCCACCCTTCACAGTGTGCCTGTCAGCTTTTTTCTTTTTCTTTTTTTATGGTAGTAAAATATACATAGTATGATATTTATGCTATATGTAAATTCTGTGCCCAGTAATCCCAGTCCTAGATATGTGCCCGGCAACAGTGTGTGCTGTGCGCTCCATAAGACACGTATGAGAACATTCCTGGCAGCTTTATTCATCATAGCCCCAAAGGAGGAATCACCCAAATGTCCATCAACAATAGAATGCATAAACTGTTACACATTCATACAATGGAACACCACACAGGAATGAAAAAAGCACAGTTACAGAGCAAAAGAAGCCCAAACCAAAAAAGAACACAATGATTCTATGTATATGAAGTTCAAAAAGTGGCAAAATTGATCTAGGGGGGTGCCCTTGGAGAAAACCCCTGAAGGGAGCCTGCTGGGTGCTGAGGGGTTCCAGGCCTTCATCCGGGTCATGGCTGCACGGCCGCATCCGTATGTCAAAGGCCATAATGGGCTGACACCCAGGTCTGTGGACTTTGCTGTAAGTTATACTTGAATTACAAAAGAAAAATACAGATCTGAGGATGTAAGTGGACTAGGAAAAGGAGGTCAAAGGAGAGATAGAGAGGAAGAGAAAAAAGAAGCCAGAGGGACTTCCCTGGTGGCGCAGTGGTTAAGAATCCACCTGCCAATGCAGAGGACACGGGTTTGAGCCCTGGTCCGGGAAGATCCCACATGCCACGGAGCAACTAAGTCCGTGCACCACAACTACTGAGCCTGCCCTCTAGAGCCCGCGAGCCACAACTACTGAGCCCACGTGCCACAACAGCTGAAGCCTGCGCGCCTAGAGCCCGTGCTCTGCAGCAAGAGAAGCCACCGCAATGAGAAGCCCGCACACCTCAATGAAGAGTAGCCCCCGCTCGCCGCAACTAGAGAAAGCCCGCGCGCAGCAACGAAGACCCAATGCAGCCAAAACATAAATAAATTAATTAAAAAAACGAGGCTGAGAAGCTGGGGTAGGAGGAGGTGAGGGGCAGTTCACGCCTGAGCTGAGTCCTGGCACCACCTCCTGTTAGCTGTTGACTGTGACATAGGGACTTAGCGTTTCTGATCCTTCGGGGAGGAGATAATGTGTGACGTGTCTGGGTCCTCAGTAAATGCTCATTCATTGGGCCTCGTGGTTGATAGGGGAGCCTCTGCTTCTGGAAAAGCCCCTGAGGTCACTGTGGCCCGAGGAGCAGGAGGTGGCTGGGAGGGAGGGGTTAGTGCAGAACGACGACAGTAAGTGGCTGAGCAGGCAGCTGTGTGCCTGTGTCTTCACAGGAGTCGTAGCTTCATCGTGATGCTGTAGCACAGCGCGACAGTTGGTCCGTATGGGAGCTCTCTTGAATTAACCCGCTCAGTACACGCTCACTGAGCCCCGCCTCTGTCGCGCCGTGTGCCGAGAGCTGTGAACACAGAGAAAATCCTGAGAGCTGCTGCCCTCAGAGGCTTCTTGGCCTAGAGCGGCACAGTCCAATAGAAGTACAATGTGAGCTCGTGTTAATGTCACGTCTTCTAGTGGCCGTATGAACAGTGAAAACAGGTGAAATCAACTTTAATAATATTTTCTAACTCAGTGTATCCAAGGTGTTACCACTTCAGCATGTAATCAACATAAAAAATTATTGAGATATTTGACATATTGTTTTCTTATACTAAGTCTTCGAAATCCAGTGTGCAGTTTACACCTACAGTGTGTCTCAGGCTGGACTAGCCCCATTTCAAGCTCTCAGTAGCCACAGATGGCGGCTGGTTACCGTGTGGACAGTATAGACCTAGACCTCTTAAATGGTCCTAAGACGGGGAGGTCAGGGCTGTGATGGAGGCCAGCAGTGGCTGCGGAGACACCAAGGTGCACTCTTTCTGCACTGTGGCCTAAGCAGGTTTCTTTCTCATGGAAACAGTCGGTGGAGGTAAGTGGGCTGTGCTTGCCGAGAGTCCAGAGCCCAGGCTGGCTGGGCAGCGTTACAGGGCAGCCCGTGGACCGGGAAAGGAGGTGTGGAGGGGCCATGCCTCAGTCCCAAACCTAAGCCCAGAAGTAGCCCAGGTCACTTGTCTGCATTTAGTTGCATGGCCACACCTGGCTGAGGGGAGTCTGGGACATGTCTAGCTGGGCAACCATGAGCCCAGGAAGAGGGAGAACAGATTTGGAGGTGGAGGGGGGAAGTCTCTGGCCTGAGGGAGTTAAAGCCCTCTGTTGAGGCAGTGATACAGTTGGGCAGTGGGCTTGGTCCTGGTTAGGTGGCCAAAGGGGCCCCCACTGTTCCCAAGGGAGACCGGTTTCTGCCCCCGGCAATGCCAGAGCCTTGTGGTGAGAATTCTCTGGGGTTTTGTCTCTGCAGCCAGAGTATTACTTCAATTTCATCAGCAGGGAGCTGTTTGTGCATTCCATCAGGAAGCTGCAGGCCCGCGTCCTGTTCATCAAGTAAGTCTGAACCAAGCGCCCCAGACGGACGTGAGTGCCAGGAATCTCCAGGTCTCCTGGTGTGAGACCTCTCCGCCATCTTTCTTGGGCAGCCCCCCGGCCGCTGGTGTGTGGAAGGCAGGCAAGGCAGTGGGAGGGCTTGGGCAGCTGGGGATGGGAAAGGACTGCACCACACTTTTCAGCAGGTGTCTGTATCTGTGGGGGGCACGCCCAGGTAAGGCAGAGAGACTGGCAGACACTGGAGTCTGGCCCTTGCCCTCCCCAGTCCTCCAGCCACCCTGGGCCCCTGACATCCCCAGACCTACACTGCTCCTGTCTGCTGTCCTCCCTTCCCCCACCTGCTAGCCAGAAGCCATCCACTGCCTCTGGGTGCCACAGCACAGTGAACATCCTTTGGTGTGGCTTAGGTGCCACCACCCACTCCACTGCAGCCATCCTGGACTGGCAGGAACTGTGACTTCCAGGGACACATCTGCCGAGCACAGGGGTTTAGAAGGCATGGACTCGATAGGGGCAGATCCAGACCACAGTGAGATACACTGCACACCCCTAGGATGGCCAGACTCTAAAAGTGAGATAACAAGTATTGGTGAGGATGCGGAGAAACTAGAACCCTTGCATGCTGCTGTAGGATTGTAAACTTTTTTTGTTGTTTTTAAATGGCTGCATTGGGTCTTCGTTGCTGCGCACGGGCTTCCTGTAGTTGCGGTGAGCGGGGGCTACTCTTCGTGGCGGTGCGTGGGCTTCTCATTGTGGTGGCTTCTCTTGTTGCAGAGCACGGGCTCTAGGTGCGCGGGCTTCAGTAGTTGCAGCGCGTGGGCTCTAGGGCGTGCGGGCTTCAGTAGTTGTGGCGCACGGGCTTAGTTGCTCTGTGGCATGCGGGATCTTCCCGGACCAGGGCTCAAACCCATGTCCCCTGCATTGGCAGGCGGATTCTTAACCACTGTGCCACCAGGGAAGCCCCTGGTATTGTAAAATGGTGCAGCCGCTTTGGAAAAGTCTGGCAGTTTCTCAAGCCATTAAATTACCATGACCCCGCAGTTCCACTCCCAGGTGTGTTTCCAGCATCTGTGCACACAACAGCTTGTACTGATGGCACACAGCAGCATCTTTCCTGATCGAACGAATAGTGTTGGAGGCAACCCAGATGTCCATCAATGGACAGATAAGCAAAACATGCTCCATCCACACAACGGACTCTTGTTCAGTGACAAGCGGAATGAAGCACTGATACACACTGTGACATGGACGGACCTTGACAACATTAGGCTAATTGAAAGAAGCCAGGCACAGGAGTCCAGGGAGCGTATGATTCCATCCACATGCAAGTCCAAATAGGGAAACATACAGAGACAAGGCCGATCAGTGGTTGTGTAAGACAGGGAGCTCTATGTGGAAACTGTAGGTGTGGGACTTTGTTGTTGTTGAGGTGGTTAATTATGTTCTAAAATTGACAGTGGTGATGCTTGCACAACTCTGAATATACCAAAATCCACGGAATTGTACACTTTAAATGGGTGAAATTATCTCCAGAAAGCTGCTAAAAGAGAAAGAGAACGCACGGACTCTGAGCCTGTTCAGATCCCAGCTCCGCCATTCAGTGGCTGTGACCATGGCCAGGTCCCCTGAGATAAACCTGAATTGCTTCACTTGAGCAGGCCTCAGTGAGCTCTGAGTGCCTGCGGGGACCGAATAACTCAATCCTGAATTAAACCTGGGCTCCAAGGGAGCCAGCTGTGGGAAGATTGGAGGGACGCCCAGGCTGGTCTCAGAGCCTGGAGCCCAGGGCTGGGGGAGAGCATGCAAGGAGGTGGTCCCAGATGAACCTTTCTTCTCGTTTCCCAGAGCAACCCAAGGGTTTTACGATCTGAGGAGAGAGAATGATGCCAACACGGAGCTCGTGCTATTCGTGACCAGCTCACTGAGATCCACCCTGAAAGAGGTGGGTACGTAGGGCTCAGGGCAGCTGGGCTCCAGGAGGGGCTGCCAGGCCGCCCCGGGCTCCAGCTCACCCATCTCTTCTCTTTTCTTGCACTGGGACCTCTGGTCTGGCCCTAGGTCTAACAGGTGACCCCCAGGAGCTACCAGACCTCACTCCCTGCTGCGGTCCCTGGAGACCTGGGGGGGGGGTCACATAAATCAGCACAGAAAGCAGACTTCTCATTGGCAGAATCTCCTGGCTTTATTGTCCTCACATATTCCCTGCGCCACACCCAACTCAGCACTGCCACGATTTCCTAGGGTCCCACACGGGAACAGATGACCAGTCTCATCAGTGGGTGCTGGCCTCCCAGTTGGAGGGCTGGGACGTGTGCTGTGACTTTGCCCTTTGCCTGGGTTCCTGGGAGCACCTGGCATTTTATGACCATCATCCACCATAAACACCTGACCCTGGGGCCTGTGCAGACGACTGGGTGTCACTAGAGGGAAGCCCGTGTGGCTGGCTGGCCAACTGCAGTGCCTTCCTGCCTTGTCGGCCTTTCTCCCGAGCAAGGGCGAGTTTGAAAGGCTGATGGTCTATTCCTTTTGCAAGTGGACCTTATAAGATGCTCAGAACCAGCAGCAGCCCCGACTACCAGCCCCCTCCCCAGCCTAGCTCTACAACTTCAGCTCAGAATGGCCTAGAACCCCAGGGTTTGGGCTCTTCCCTCCCAGACAGGCCTTTCTCACTGGTTTTGAGCCAGGCCCTCACACCCCCCAGGGGGTGCTGTGACTGACTGGGGCCCGCGAGGCCACGGGTCAGGCACTGCCAAGGCTCCTGTGGTGGACACTTGGAACCACTGGGAGGCAGCAGGCCGTGGGAAAGCCCCAGTGCGCCAGAGGGGCCCGCAGAGCCCTCCACTGGATCATCTCACCACGTGTCCCCTCCCTTCCCCAGAGGTTCCAGTACGAGCAAGTCCCCGGCAACCACTACGTCCACATGAACCAACCCCAGCACATGGCTGGTATCATCAGCTCCTTTTTACAGAGCAAGGAGAGGATCCCAGCCCACCTGTAGCCCTGGGCCAGGGGCTACAGACGCCTGCTCAGCCCCAGACTCCCAGCTCCCAAGCCCAGGCCAGGCGTGGTGGGGACAGGGCCCCCTGGTCCTGAAGACCAGCGTGGCCGGAAGAGAATCCTGTGGCAGAGCCGGCGGGGGGGGGGGGACGGGGGGGCGGATACAAGATTCTGACGCTAACATCTGTGACTTCAAGGGGGAGACGGTGTCTGGGTGTGGGAGTTACCTGTTTTGTGACTGGGTAGCAGGCAGAGGGAGGGGCTGGGATAGGCCCACCGGCCTTTTGTAGCCTTCTCTTGCCGCCCAGCTGGATGAAAAATAAAATGTTCTTGTATTCCTTCTGCGTTTGAGGCTGTCTCACTGCCCATGGGGCTTCTCCGTTAGGCGGAAGGGGAGAACACAGCAGACACTTAGCCCTAAGAGGAGAGTCCAGAGACAGGCTGGGGACAGAGCCCATGACAGGGAAGGAGCCACTTCCTGGGCCAGTGGCTTCCGGAGTCCAGGTCCTTGCGCCGGGCCCCAGGACTGCCGAAGCACAGGAGCCAAGGGGTGACACTGTCCTGTACCCCACATGAGGTGGGCTCAGATCTCGGGGGCTGACGTGTGGTCCCTCAGCCTGGGCACGGCTGCTGAGATGAGTGTTGCAGGCCCTGTGTCCTCGCTGGCCACGCACTGCCACCCAGTCCCCACCCCTCTCCACGGGGCCCGCGGAGGGGTGAGGCTCAGTAGGGTCGGAACTTGCGCTGGGCCCGCATCAGCTCGATCCTCTGCTTGTCCTCCTGGAACTTCTTGCGCAGCTGCGCGAGATCTGGGGCGAGAGGGGGTAAGACGAGACAGGGCCGGGATCAGACAGGCCGGGCGGAAGCTGCCCCCGCTGCCCCCCACTCACGAGGGCAGCAGCCCCTCCCTCAGTCCCCACTCCCCGCTGGGGGCGCTCCGCACGGCCGCCCCCCTCCCCCGTCGCCTCTGCGGTGGGAACTGGAACCAGACTGCAGCCCAGTCGGAGGGCAGAGGCTGAAGTGGAGCAGAAGGGACACCAGAGGTTTCAGGCAGAAAATTCACCAGGTCGAAGAGAAAGCAGAGAAAGCCAAAAGGCACTTGCCCCCTTACTACCCCGCCTCCAACACGCCCCCCAAGGTGAAGGAAGAAGGTTCTGGGGCTGCTGGGAGACCCCCGGGACACCTCTCCCAGCCCCTCCTCACGGCAGCTATCAGGCCGGGGGCGCGTGTCAGGAATAAGGGGCCTCCACCTCGAGACTGCCACAGAATACATGCGGCGACTCCGGTCACCGGTCGGGACGCCGGGTGTGGGGTTTTGAGCCCAAGGGCGGGGAGGCTGGTGGAGGCCCGTCAGGCGGGGCCAGAGGAGCGCAGAGTGAAGGAGCGGTGGGCACGGTGTGGGCAGGAGCAGTGAGGCAGGTGAGGGCGTGGTGTGACCAGGCGGCGGGGTCAGGGCCTCCCCCGTGCAAGGCCAGGACCCTCTCCCGGGTCCACGGGGAAGCCGTCCTGCCAGCAGGAGACCAGGCAGCCCGGGCCGCGAGCTCGGCGTCATAGCCCCCGAGAGCAGCCACAGGTGGTCAGGGGCTCCCTCTGCGTGTGGCCACCCTCTGCGTGTGGCTCCTTGCCGGAGGCTGACAAGGGCCTGGAGGTGGGGCCTATATCCCAGGTGCCTGTGCAGCCTCAATACCCAGAGGCACCCGCAGGTGCCTCGGGAGCAACAGGGAGCCCACGACACGGGGACGCTGCCAGGCTGGGACCATAACCCCAGAGCCTGTTAGGAAGTCTGCGCCCAAGAACGCCCTACCCGCCCGCAGGCCTGGCGCCTGCCGTCAGGAGCTCCGTGTCTGGCCAGGGCTGGCAGAGCGGCCACAAGACCGCGTCCACAGCCTGGGCGCCCAGGGCAGGGGGCCGAAGGACAGGGGCCTGGGGCGCGCCCTTACGCTCCATCTTGGTCTCGCGGTGCTGCCAGGCATAGAAGTTGAGCAGCTCCTTGCGTGCACGCTTCCGCTTCTCCCTCTCCAGCACCCGCAGGCTGGCCGCCTCCGTCCTCGGGAGCACCGGCCGCCGGCCGCGGCGGGTCACCTTCACCCAGCCCTCCTCGTCAGGGACCCCTTCCTCCTCCTTGGCCTTAGCCTCCTCCTGCAAAGAACGTAGCCCTGGGATGGGCAGGTGCCTGGGAGCCGCCCTGCGGCCCCAGGAGCACCTCACCTCCCCCTCTCCGCTCTCCCTCCCGTGCCCAGGACCGCCCTGGCGCCGCTCACACGCACCCAGCACTGTGTGAGCGGCTGAGTGTGGGGGAAGGGCGGGGGGCAGACGTGCCAACGCTGCCTCCTCCTCCACCCTCGACCGTCCTTTCCCTAGAGACCATTCCTCCTTTCCCTAGAGACCATTCCGAGACTAGATGTTACCCAGCCAGGAGGCCCAGGGCTCAGCAGAGAGAGAAGAGCCTGGACTCCACCAGCTGCCCGTGTGGAAGCCCCACCTCAGCCATCTTCTCGTCGTACGTCTCCATGAACGTGTCCACCTCGACTCTCAGGGCCTCGGGGTCCGGCACGGAGTCTGCGTAGTCTCTGATCCACTCTGAGGGAGGAGGGAGCAAGAGAGACGGATTCCAGGCCCGCCCCTCGGGGCCCCGCCCAGGACCTTGCAGGCCAGGTGGGATCTTCTTGCACAGGCCGTGGGGAGGGAGACTCGTGGGCCAGGGTTCGGGGCGTGAGGAAGAGCCTAGTGGTGGCAAGCTGGGCCCTCACCTATGCCCACCCCGAGTGCCAAGCTCAAGCCTCCCACACCTGCTCTGAGGGCGAGGGGACACGGCAGACGCCAGCCCACAAAGCTCCCCTCCCCGACCCAGGGCCCAGGGCCCAGGAAGGAGGCGCCCGCTGGCACCCGAGGTACTGACTGTGAACGCCGCTCTTCACAGGGTGACTCTCTGTTGAGACCAGCAGAGGGCCCTTCAGGGCCAAGGCAGCTGACACCGCACGTGGCTTCTGGAACACCACGTAGGCCACCTGGAACCCCTGGGAGGGGGAGAGATGTCAGTGCCAGGAGCCTTCCCATCCTCCCAGCCATCCCAGGCCTGGCCCAAGGGCTCCCCCCTGCCCTCAGCCTGACTTGTCGCGGGGCCGGGAGAGATGTGCTGGGCTGTTCCTGAACGTGAAGGTAACCAGGAGGTTGTTCTAATCCAGGGGAGGGGCGGCCACACTCCTAGTTATGCAACTTCTGCTAAAAATGACCCGATCCCACCTCTTCACCAGGGAGAGGTGAGACACTCAGGACTTTTGTTCCAGGTGTGGGAGGGACTCAGGGAAGAGCGTGTCTCCCTGGGCCAGGAGTGGACAGACAGATGGGGCGCTCACTAGTTCAAACTCCACTAAACGGGAGGAGGTGTGGACTCAAGGCACACAGGGAAACGAGGCCCAGGCCACCAAGCCTAAGAAAGAATTGACCTCAATGCGGGACGCAGCGGGTGGCTCAGGGAGGCCCCTTGGGCAGTGAGCAGAGATGCCCCTGAGCTTTCACCCAGGACAATGGAAAGAGCCAGACAGGACACGGCAAATCTGGGAAAGGAGTGGAAGCTGTTTACCTGACAGCCCTCCTAGACCACACAGGCCAGGACTGGCCTGAGCACAGGGAACGCTTGCAAGTCCCACTGCCACCCCTGACACCACCTTCCCCTTACACACTGGGGACACGGCCCTGGCCCGACCCACACCATCCTTCAAGCAGACCCCAGGAGTGGAGGCTCACAGGAACTGGCTTGGGGTGAAAGAACTTTGACTTTGGCTCCTTTGGGCTCTCAGCAAGATCCGGCTTCTCCTGTAACTCCACCGACTGGACAGGGCCGCAGGGGGACAGCAGGCGGGACAGGCACTCCTGCCGCGGCCGGAGAGAAGCACAGTATGAGCGGCTACAAGGCCTTTCTGGAGCCTCCCTCTGCCCTGGGCAGCACTGCCAGGGGACCGGGGCCCAGAAGGTCTCGGAGTCCAACCTGGGGGCCTGCACAGACGGCCTGGGCAAGCCACCACCTCCTCAACACCACCTCCTCACAACCCCGGCCCCCCATGGCCCCAGACAGCAACCTTGTGAATTTTCATGTTCAAAGCTGTGGGTAAAAAGTCCACTGGCCGGGGACTTAGGAGGGAGGACACAGAGGTGAGACAAAATTCAGGTATAAGCTTTTTGGCTTTATGACAGGACCCTGCTGGAAGCACATGCCCAGGATACGCTTGGTCTGTTCCTGAAAGGGATTTCTCCGTTTGAAAGTGAATGATCCGGGACTTCCCTGGTGGCGCAGTGGTTAAGAATCCACCTGCCAATGCAGGGGACACGGGTTCGAGCCCTGGTTTGGGAAGATCCCACATGCTGCGGAGCAACTAAGCCCGTGCGCCACAACTACTGAGCCTGCGCTCTAGAGCCCACAAGCCACAACTACTGAAGCCCGCGCCTAGAGCCCGTGCTCCGCAACAAGAGAAGCCACCGCAATGAGAAGCCCGCTCACTGCAACTAGAGAAAGCCTGCGCGCAGCAACAAAGACCCAACGCAGTCAAAAATAAATAAATAATAAAATAAATTTAAAAAAAAAAAAGTGAATGATCCGTAAAGTAGGAGTGGGTTCTCAACTTTTTAAAAAAATTATTACAAGAACAGGTGGGACATTTTTACTTTTATTCTGAGTACTCTGATTTTATACGAAAACCAACTAAGTTTTACTACCTGAATCAGCCATTTAAAAAGAGTTAAATCTGGGAATTCCCTGGCTGTCTAGTGATTAGGGCTCCATGCGTCCACTGCAGGGGGCACGGGTTCAATCCCTGGTTGGGGAACTAAGATCCCACATGCCGCGAGGCACAGCCGGAAAAAAAAAAAAAAAAGAGTTAAATCTACTCCGTTGGAATCAGGATGCTGGTTATCCTTGGTGGGGGGAGGGGCATGACGGGACTTCTGGGGGTGCGGGTGATGTTCTGTTTCTCCACCTGGGTACTGATGACACAGGTTTACTCAGTTTGTGAAATGCAGTGAGTGCTACACTTGGGTCCAGGCCCTTCTCCATACATACACTAGTCTTCAGGAAAGGTTAAAAATGACACCCTCTCCTCTCACTGTTACTTCTTCTCTTTAACTGTAGAGCAATCTTTAGAAATTAGTATTTCTTTTCTGTAAAAAAACATCGAAAATCCAGCAATTCCCTTAATTTCTCTTCTGTAAAATAATGAAATACTAAATTTAACAGCTTTTGTGAAAAAAAATTAACAGACATGTCTGCATAGTAGACTCAGAGGTAATTTTATTTTCTTCTACTTTTCCTATCTTTTACTATGGACATGTATCAGATCTTTATTTTTTTTAACATTTATTTATCTATTTGGTTGTGCTGGGTCTTAGCTGCGGCACGAGGGATCTTCGTTGTGGCATGCAGACTCTTAGTTGCGGCATGCGGGATCTAGTTCCCCAACCAGAGATCGAACCTGGGCCCCTGCACTGGGAGCACGGAGTCTTAACCACTGGACCACCAGGGAAGTCCCGTCCCTCAATTTTTTTAAAAAAATACAATGATTATGTTGTCAGATGTCACACAAGTAGTTGGCACAACTTTCACAATACTCAAGAAAAATGTTTGAGAACATGTGTCTCTGTCTTCGTATGGAATTATGGTAGACAGAGACAGTTATGCATCGATCGCTTTAAGCAACAGAACATTTCAGCTGTATTATTAACAGTACCTGCAATGGACATGTATCAATTTTATAATCAGGGGAAAAAAATACATAACTCAAACAATTCTGGGTAACATACAAAAAGCTCTGGGTTCCCTAGGGAATTATATTTTTTACAACACACCTTTAAAAGGCCAATCTCCTGTCACAAGAGAGGCAGCCTTACAGATACCACCCCTCAGGGCTTCAGTTAGCTGTTTCCACTGCACCACTAAGGACTTGGTGGGGGGCCCATAGGAGCCCAGCTCTGCCTGGAGCCCCCGCCCCAGGCTCAGGCTCCCTCCCAGACACCAGTTTACCTCTGTGCAGTATGGGGGCACATTGAGGACAAAAAGGGTCCGTTTCTGAGGCCAGGAAGACTTGGTGCCTTCTCGAACTTTGTGCTCTCTCACATAGAGGTAATGAGAAGACTGCTGCTTTTCAGAGAATTTGATGGGAATGGCTGGAAGGAAAATGGGGACGGGGAGGGACAGCATGAAAGTCAGGTTCAGGTTGTCTGTTTCCAGTCCTGTGTGTCTGTCTGTCCATCCATCCTTCACTGAGCCCTTCCCCTAGGCAAGGCCTGTGCAGAGTATTATGCAGGCTGGGAGGGTGAACAGATAATCTGCCCAGAAAGGGCTCCCAAGCTTGCAGGAGAGAGAATGTGAACAGGATGCGAAAGGAGAGAAGTTTCAACTCCGCTGCTCTTGGGGTAAACAGCCAAGTCCTTACCGTGGCCGCCTCTGCAGCCTCTTCTCACCCCACCCTCCCCCCTCCACACCACATGCTGGCCCCTCCGGCCTCCTCTCTGTTCCTCCAATAAGCCAGGGCCTCACACATGCTCTCCCCTTCCTGAAACATCAACCCTCGTCCTTCCACCCATCCTTCAGGTTTTCACTTCACTTCCTCAGGAGACCCTTACACGCCAGGTTAGATCCACCTGCTCTGCGCCTTCTTACCTTCTCTCACGGTCTCTATGTCTCTATTTGTGTGATTTTTTTTGGCCACACCATGGCATGCGGTATCTTAGTTCCGCGACCAGGGATCGAACCCGTGCCCCCTGCAGTGGAAGCACGGAGTCCTAACCACTGGACCGCCAGGGGAGTCCCTTGTGCGATGATCAGGCCGATAGCTGGCATTCCCATAAACTTTAACCCTCATCAAGCTAAGGACTGTTCTGCTTTTCTCACCACCTTCTTCAGAGCACAGTGAGGATACAGTTGCAACCCCTGCGCTCAGGAAGCTCACATGGTGAAGGCAGAAAAGGACAAGAAGTAAGCATGTAACAAGGTCGTATCAAATAGGAAGGAAACACACAGAGTGAGGTAGTGCAGGGTGATGGGTGGCAGAAGCCTGAGGACAGGCCATCGATCGGGACCAGCTCTTCGAGGAAGAAACATTAAAGCTTAGACCAGAATGACAGGAAGCCGTGGAACAGCGCAGAGCGGTCTGAGGAAGAAGACCCAGTAAGTTACAAAAACGCTGAGGGTGTAAATAGCTTGTTGCCTCAGAGGAACAGAAAGACAGAGCTGTAGGTCAGCAGGAGCCAGGCTATGCGGGGCCACGCAGTCAATGGTGGGAAGTGTGGACCTTGTTTTAGGTGCTAACTTTAGCCTCTGGAGGGAGTTCAGTGGGTACGGGCGTGTGAGGCAAGCTCTGATTTAAATCTGACTTTAGAAAGAACATTCTGGCTCCTGGGTGGAAAACGGAAGGCAGGAGAACCAGTGCGGAGGGCACAGGCCAGGTGAGCGCTGAGGGGGCTGCACTAGGAACTGCAAAGGGGAGCTGGTAAGCGGACGGGCGCACCTCAGGGGGAGAGTGTAGACGGACGCGGGTTCGCCCTGGGAGAGTGTAGACAGAGGTGGCTTCACTCAAGGGAAGCGTTAACCAAACTAGGCTCGTCCCGGGCGAGTGGAGCCAGATGGGAACAGGGCGCCGCGTGGGTCTTGGGGGGCCCCGGGCCTCACAACGTTCCGGGCCTCATGTCCAACTGTGTGGCTGCTCCTGGGGGCCCAGAGCCACTGCCGACCCCGAGCCTCCTGCCGACGAAGCCTGGCCGTCCCCCGGCCCCGCGTCCCGCAGCCCCTCACCTGAGTAGCCCGGCGGGCTCAGAATCCCCTTCTCAGACTCCCGCGCCGCACGCTTCCGGCCGCGCGCCACCATCTTGCCAACCGGAAGCCGCGGCGGCCGCTGGGAGTTGTAGTTCGGCTCAGGGAGCCGTTTCCGTGACGACGGCACTGCCTGGGGGCCCCGCCCCTCGGTTCCAGGCCCGCCTATCCCGGCCCCTACTCCCCGACCCCCCCGCCCACTCCCTCCCGCCGTCCTCCCAGGGCGCCACCTTCATTTGCTCGGATTAAAGTCTGCGCGTGAATGTGGGGGTAAATTCCGTAGAGCTGGGCCGCTCACGGGTGCGACCTCTACTTTCCGTTCATTCATTAATCCATTCCACAAATAGCAGTGAATACTCCTGGCACTGTCCTCAGCGCTAGAGATACAGGGGTGAAATAAAATAGAGCCTTCCCAGAGTTTATTTTCTAACGAGGGAAAGAAACCATGACCACAGGGACTTCTCTGGTGGTTCAGTGAGTAAAACTCTGCGCCCCCAATGCAGCAGGCCCAGGTTCAATCCCTGGTCGGGGAACTAGATCCCGCATGCATGTCACAACTAAAGATCCCGCATGCCGTAATGAAGACCCGGCGCACCCAAAAATAAACAAATAATTTGAAAAATTATAATAATAAAAAAGAAACCAGTAAACATCTAAGAAGCAACATATAAAGCACATGCATCAGTGCAAAGTGCGGGGAGTGTGGTGAGAGAAGGTGTTGTCATTTTAAATAAGACGAAGCCCTCATTGAAGTGACATTTGAACAAAATACTGAAGGAGGTGGGGGAGCAGGGCGTTCAGGTGAAGAGATTCTGGGCAGAGGGAACTGGCGAGGGGCCCTGAGGCTGGAGCCTACCTGGTGTGGTAGAGAAGCAGCAGAGAGCACAGGGAGCCAGAGGAAGAATAAGTCAGGGGGTAGGGGGCTTGGTGGGTCAGGTAGGATCGGGTAGGCCACTGGAAGCACTTTAACTGTTACTCTAAGTGTGATGGGGGCCACTGTAGGATTTTGAGCAGAGAGGAGTCACTGTATTACAGTTAGACTGTGGGGGGCAAGGGCAGCAGCGGGGTTGTTTAGGACACCATCGCAATAATCTGGGGGAAAGATGATGGCTTGGTCACCAAGGAAGTAGTAGTGGAGGTGGTGAGAAGTAGTTGGATTCTGGGTATGTTCTGAATAATTCCAATGGGATTTGATGACCGATCGGGTATGCAGTGTGAGAAAAAAGAGAGATCCAGGACTACTGCCAGGTTTCAGTGTCTGAGCAACTAGAAGAATGGTGTTGTCATTTACTGAGATGGGAAGACTGTAGGAGAGGTGGGCTTGGAGCAGGAAAGGGTGGGCAGATCTGGACTTTGCTGTGGACCACGTTGAGATGCCCATTAGACATCCCAGGGGAGAGGTCAGGTGGGCAGAGAGATATGAAACTGAAGATCACAGAAGAGGTCTGACTTGGGAAATACATGTGGGAGCTAGTGATGTACAGATGTTATTGAAAGCTATGAGAGAGGGTGTCATCACCCAGGGAGTGAATGTAGACAGAGGAGAGAAGTCCAAGGACTCTATTTATCTGATGACCAAAGGCCCACTCAGACCATGTACCCAACTCCCCTTGAAATTTCCAGTATTCCCCTTGTCCCAGTGTACAGTTACTTCTTGGAAGTGGCTGTGGGTCCCTTTGTGGAAGGCCTGGTGGAATTGCTACTACAAATGTTTGCTCTGGCATTATAGCATTCTTCTCAAGGGAACCCAGCCTCCCTTTCAATCAGTGACCTCTGGGTCTGAGGACTGACTTGGGCCTGGAAACTGGATGAGGGGTTGAAATTTTTTCCATTAGCAGCTGGCGTTAGCCTCCTGTTTACTTGTTTTCCCTCTTTCTTTGATGATAAGAGTCAAGAAATATCATGGTTGCCATAGTCCCTGGGAATACCATGGTCTGCGAGCCATCAGCACAGAACCCTGCAGGCCCACGCTCCCTGGCCGCCGCTTGGCCTTGCTCCCGTTCTGGTAGTTACATCAACCCCAGCCTCTGCTCTCTGGAATCCTGTCATCCCCACTGACCTCTGGGAGCCCAGCTCCAAGGTACTGTCCACCCCTCTGGCCTCAGAGGCAGCCCCCCGAGCCCCCTGTGGCATCAGTGATCCTCACTCGTGCATCCCTTGTGCTTGAGTGAAGGCAGCTCCTGTGGGCCCTCTGAGCATGCAGCCAGCTGGGTTCTCTGGTCTTACGTCCACCTCTGAGCCTTTTGGTCCCTTCTCAATACCCTGCCAAGATCGTCCTGTTACCTCCCTCTTATTTAGTGGGGCCACCATTTCTTCCACACTTCAAGGAGCCATCTCAGTGGCATGTCAGGACTGGCTCCAGGGCTCTTGCCAGATCACATCCTGAACCTCGGGGGAGTGGCTCCATGTCTGTAAACCCTCCCTCACCCAACCTAATATTCTGCTCTCTTCCCACCGGAGCCCTCAAGACCCACCTTGGACATGGTCTTGTTCTGCTGGCACATCTCGGCCAGTTTCTGCAGCCAGTGTGGGGAATCATCTCAGTTCTCTCATGGCAGGGGCAGGACTTCCCCAGTTGGGCTGTGGGGAGACTCGATCATAATTATTGGTCCAGAAGCAAAGAGGGAATTTAGGGGAGCAGATCTTGAGGAGGGAAAGCATTGCTTCAAGTCTTCTACCTTAGGGGGTGTATTAGTCAGGGCTCTCCAGAGAACAAGAACCAGGAGGATATAGAGATAGATAGATAGATAGATAGATAGATAGATAGATAGATAGATGATAGACAGATAGATGATAGATAGATAGATAGAAAGAAGAGATTTATTATAAAAATTGGCTCATGTGATTATGGAGGCCAAGAAGCTCCATGATCGGCTGTCTGCAAGCTGGTGGTTTGGTTAAGTCTGTGTGTGGAGGTCTGAGAACCAGAAGCGCGGATGTCTGAGGGCAGAAGAAGATGGATGTCCCAGCTCAAGCAAAGGGAGCCAATTTACCCTTCCTTTGCCTTTTTGTTCTGTTTGGACCCCCAAAAGACTAGGTGATGCCCACCCACACTGGTGAGGGCCATGTCTTATCCAGGCTACCAATTCAAATGCTGATCTATACTGGACACACCCTCACAGACACACCCAGAAAGAATTTGTTTACCAGTTATCTGGGCTCCCTTATCCCTGTCAAGCTGACAGACAGAATTAACAATCACAGGGAGCTCCCTGCTGGCCTAGTGGTTGGGATTCTGGGCTTTCATTGCTGGGGTCCAGGTTTGGTCCCAGGTCAGGGAACTGAGGTCCCGCAAGCCTCATGGGAAAAAAAAAAAAAAAAAGAATTAACCATCACAGGGGGGACTTTGCGTGGTCTCCAGGTAAGAGGCTGCTATTCTTAAGCAAGAGGGAATGGGCCACTTCTACTGGCTCAGGGGGTTAATGGGAATCTGGGGTTCAAGATCCTTAAGCCCATCTACCAGATGTCCCCCTGCTAGGTTTCAGTGTCCCACTCCTTCCCTTCTGTGACCATAACTGGAGCACAGGCTTTAGCAGAGTCATCTTTTTGGCCTGCTTCAGAACTCCACTCTTCTCAGGCAGGTTCTGGGCCTTCACCAGTACAGGCTGCAGTAGACAAGAGTCTTTAAACACTGATATTGAAACCTCCTGGCTTTCACACTGGGCCATGGATTGATAAATGTCTGTCCTGAGCCTGTTATTTTCTCCCTCAGCACATCATTGCCACTTAATAATAATCAAGTTCACTTTCCATATAAATTACCATTGCCCCATGTATCTCAAATGTTAGCGACATTGCCTAAGCCAGTGTACCCCCTTCTCCAATGTGCCCCATCCCAGGGCAGAAGAGATGAGTCTTAGTAATTATGAGATTCAGCATGCCAAGTGTTATCACAACAAGTTTCAGCTAGCTGTTGCTGCATAACAAATTTCCCCACAACTTAACTGCTCAAAACAATAGCTGTTTTATTACCTCTCATGATTTTCTGGGTTAGGAATTTGGGCCAGGTGATTCCTTTGCTCCATATGGCATTGACTGAGGTCATTCAGTTTGCATATGGTCTGGTCTGAAGGGGCCAAGTTAGGTTCACACATATGTGGCATCTTAGCAGGGATGGCTGGAAGGCTGGGCTCACGTGGGACTGTCAGCTAGAGCACCTACCCATGGCTTTCCCAATATATGGTCTCAGTAGTGAGTCTTCATACGTGGTGGCTCAAGGCCACCAGAGGGTGTTCCGGGGGTAGGAAGTGGGGAAGTGGCCAACCTTTCAAAGTCTGGGGCCAGAAGCTGGCTGAGTCATGTCTGGTCAAAACAGTTACAGAGCCTACTCAGATTCAGGAGGGGCACAGAGCCCACCTCTTGAAGGGAAGAGTGTCAAATAATTTGCAGCTATCTTTAATCCACCATAATACCTACTCCGGTTACTGTCACCAACTGGATCTTTGTTGCCATCTAGCTGTTGAGCCTTCCAATTCCAGAATCTAATTCTGAGTATCTATTTCTTAGACTCCCTTCTGGTACCAATTGTTCTAGAGTGGGTTCTCCCAGAAGCAGACCTTGGAACAAGGATTCAGGCGCAAGTAGTTTATTTGGTAGGTGATCCCAGGAGACACCACTAGGGAATTTAGTGCATGGCTGTAAGTTCCAACACTCCACCTTGAGTAGACTGATAGCTTTGTCTCCTCTTCCCTCTTTAGCCTTTGAAATCCAGTATTTAAGTCCTTGTATCAACAAATACCTGTAAGGTAGCTATAGCTTCACTGCTAACTTAACATTCCAATATCTAGATTCTTCATTTTTGTGCCTGGAGATATTCCTTATTTTCACAGGTGTACAGCACTGAAAGGAAGGCTGTTATATGAAGAGTTTCTAGGTGTTTTGTAAGGAGAGGGTTTTCCATATAACTTAGTTCTGCTTATTGCTGGAAGCAAAGGTCCTATTTTTTCAGCTTCATATGATCTCTGGGAGATTTTTTCTAAAGATGGCTGCCAACAATTCCTCCCACCCCTGTAAATACCTGCCACTCCTTTCATCAAGAGCTGGAGGCTATGTCCCCACTTGAATCTGGCCAGTCTTGTGACTTGCTTTGACCAACAGATTGTGACAGAAGTCATATACTGGGGTTTTCAAGCCCAGGATTTAAGTTTATAGCCTTCAACCTCCTGGGATCTAGCCATATAAAGAAACTTGACCTAGACTTCTGAGAGAGAGAGACCACATGGAGAGAGGGAGGCTGCCAGCTGAGTCGTGTGAATTAAGTTGTATCAGTTGTTCTAGCCCCAGCTGTACTGATGGAATGAAGCTGTAGGAGTGAACCCCACTAACACCATGTGGCGGAGAGATGAGTCATCCCTGCTAAGCCCTGCCCAAGTAGCAGAATACTGAGAACATAAATTATTCTTGCTGTTTTAAGTCACTACGTTTTTCATAACAGCTTTATTGAGATATAATTCACATACCATAAAACTCGCTGTTTCAAAGTATGTAATTCGGTGGGTTTTAGTATATTCATGAGGTTGTGCCACCATCACTGCTATCTAATTCTAGAACATTTTGAGAATCCTAAAAAGAAACCCCATATCCATTACCAGCCACCCAGTCTTCTCCTTCTGCCTTCAGCCCCTGGTAACCACTAGTTGCTGTGGACTTGTTTATTCTGGACATTTCATATATATGGAAACGTACAATATGTGGTCTTTTGTGACTGGCTCCCTTTGCTTAGCATAATTTTTTCAAGGTTCATCCATGTTGCAGCATGTATCAGTACTTCATTCCTTTATTTAAAATTGTGGTAAAATAAACATAAAACTTACCATTTTAATCACTTTTAAGTGTACAATGTAGTGGCATTTGGTACATTCACATTGTCGTGCAACTGTCCCCATTATCCACCTCCAGAACTTTCTCACTCTCCCAAATTTAACGTCTGTACCTGCCTTCCCCTTTTCCCAGCCCCTGTTAACCACTATTCTACTTTCTGTTTCTATGAGTTTGACTACATTAGGTACTTCATATAAGGTCCTCTTGCATCTTATTTCACTTGCCATGTTTTCAAGGTTAATTAATGTTGTAGCATGTATCAGAAGTTCCTGTCTTTTTAAGGCTGAATAATATTTCATTGTATGTATATACCACATTTTCTTTATCCATTCATCTGTCAATGGACATATGGGTGTTCCTACTTTTGGCTGTTATGAATAATGTTGCTATGAATATTCATGTACAAGTTTTGTGCAGACATGTTTTAATTTCTGTTGGGTATATATCTAGGAGTGGAATTTCTTGGTTATATGGTAACTCTTTGTTTAACTTTTTGAGGAACAGCCAGACTGTTTTCCAAAGTGACTGTCCCATTTTAAAATCCCACCAGCAATGTATGAGGTTTCCAAGTTCTCCACATCCTTACCATGACTTGTTATTATCTATCTTTCATTAGAAGTATCTTACTGGAAGGTACTGTACTGAAGTGGTATCTTACTGGAGTTTGATTTAATTTCCCTAATGACTAATGAGTTTGAGCATCTTTTCATGTGCTTGTTGGCCATTTGTGTATCTTTTTTTTTTTTCTTTTGAGAAATGTCTATTCAAATCCTTTGCTCATTTTGGGAGGTTATTTGTCCTTTTATTTTTATTTTTTAAACTATATATTTATTTATTTGGCTGTGCTGGGTCTTGGCTGCAGCACGCGGGATATAGTTCCCTGACCAGGGATCAAACCTGGGCCCCCTGCATTGGGAGCACAGAGTCTTAACCACTGGACCACCAGGGAAATCCCAGTCCTTTTATTGCTGAGCTTCCGTTATTCATCTTTTCTGAATACAATTCCCTCATCAGATATATGATTTGCAAACATCTTCTCGTATCTCCTGAGTTGTCTTTTCACTTTGTCAAAGGTGTCCTTTAAAGCACAGATTTTTAAATTTTGATGAAATTTATTTTTTGTGGATATCCAGTTGTCTGCACCATTGTTGAAAAGACTATTCTTTTTCCTCACTGAATTGTCTTGGCACCCTTGTCAAAAATTGATTGACCAGGGGAATTCTCTGGTGGTCCAGTGGTTAGGACTCCACGCTTCCACTACATGGGGCACGGGTTCGACCCCTGGTCGGGGAACTAAAATCCTGCAAGCCACCGGACGCAGCCAAAAAAAAAATTAATTTACCGGATATGTGAGGCTTACTTTTGGACTCTCCACTGCATTCCATTGATCTATATGTCTATTCTTATACTAGTACCATACTATTTTTTTTTTTAATTTTCTCTTGGGCTTCCCTGGTGGCTCAGTGGTTAAGAATCCGCCTGCCAATGCAGGGGACACGGGTTTGAGCCCTGGTCCAGGAAGATCCCACATGCCACGGAGCAGCTAAGCCCGTGCGTCACAACTACTGAGCCTGCACTCTAGAGCCCGTGAGCCACAACTACTGAGCCCGCGTGCCTAAAGCCTGTGCTCTGCAACAAGAGAAGCCACCTCAGTGAGAAGCTCATGCACCGCAACGAAGACCCAACACAGCCAAAAGTAAATAAATTTTTTTAAAAAAAGATTTTTCTTCCGTTTTCAAGACTTTCTATACTTCAATAGTTGGGGTTTTTTTTGGGGCCACGCCACACGGCACGTGGGATCTTAGTTCCCCGACTAGGGATCAAACCTACATCCCCTGCATTGGTAGTGTGGAGTCTTAACCACTGGACCACCAGGGAAGTCCCGTTACCACACTGTCTTGATAGCTTTGTACTTAAATTTTGAAATCAGGAAGTGTGAGTCCTTCAATTCTTTTTCAAGACTCTTTTGGCTACTCAGGGTCCCTTTAAATTCTTTAAAAATATGTTTTATAGTTTTCAGACTATGCGTTTAACCCTTGTTATATTTATGTATAAGTATTCTAACACTTGTTACATTTATGTATAAGTAGTTTATTCTTTTTGATTCTATGCTAAGTGGAATTGTTTATTTTCTTGTGATTTTTAGATTTTTCATTGCAAGTGTATCGATATCCTGCAACCTTGCTGTGTTTATTAGTTCTAGTTGCCTTTTAGTGGATTACTTAGCATTTTCTATATACAAGACAATGCCATCTACAATAGAGATGAATTTACTTCTTTCTTTTCAATCTGATGTTTTTTCCCCCGCACTGAACCCCCTGGCTAGAACTTCCAGTACAAAGTTAAATAGAAGTGGTGAAAGTGGACATCCTTGTCTTGCCTTTGATCTTAGAGGGAAAGCTTTCCATCTTTAACCCAGGGATTATTGATTCCACTGTGACCAAGGAGCTTGTATGGTCTCAATTCTTTCACATTTGCTGACTTTTGTTTTATGGGCCAGGATATGGGCTATCTTTGTATGCATTCCATGGATATTTGAAAAGAACGTGTCTTCCTTTGCTGGGTGGGGTATTCTATATTAATTGGATCGTGTTGGTCGATAGTGTTAAGTTCTTCTACATCCTTACTGGTTTCCTGTCCAGTTGTTCTACCTGTTGCTAAGAGAGAGGTGTTGCAGTCTCCAGTGGAAGTGTGGATTTGCTATTCTTCTTTCAATTCTATCAGTTTTTGTATCAGTTTTGCAGCTCTGTTGTTTCGTAAATACATATTTAGGATTGTACCTTCTTGGTGGGTTGACCCTTTTTTCATTATATAGTGTCCCTCCCTGTCCCTGGTAACTTTTCTTTGCTCTGAAGTCTAATATATCTGATATTAATATACCTACTTCTTTTTTGATTGTTTGCATGATATATTTTTCTATCCTTTTACTTTCAACCTTATAGTTATATTTGAAGTGAGTTTCTTGTAGATAGCATGTAGTTAAGTCACACTTTTTCATCCACTTTGCCAATCTCTGTCTTTCAATAGATATATTTAGACCACTTGCACTTAATAGAATTAGTGATGTTAGGGCTTGAGTCTCCCATCTTTTTTGTTTTCTGTTCTTTTCTTTTTTCTGCCTTCCTGTGGGTTACTTGAATTTTTTTTTTGAATTCCATTTTGATTTATCTATAGTGTTTTGGGGTATATTATCTTTTTTTAGAAGTTGTTCTAAGAATTACATTAAATACACATAAGTTACCACAGTATACTGTTGACATTTTATCAATGTTGTTGACATTTCTAAGCGTAGAAACCTTCCTTCTCTTGATATCCCTTAGTACTTTCCCATTTATAAAGTAATTGTTTTAAATATTTCCTTTACATACATTGAGAACATCAATTTTATAATTTTTGCTTCAACCATCAACCATAATTTAGAAAACATAAAAGAAGGAAAATATTTACCCAAGTTTCACTATTTCTGCTGTTCCTTCTTCCTTCCTTTTTGATGCTCCAAGTTTTCTTCTTTTATTTTCTCCTTTATGTTCAGAGCTCTTCTTTAGCCATTCTTTTTTTTAAATAAATAAATAAATTTATTTATTTATTTTTGGCTGTGTTGGGTCTTCATTGCTGCGCACGGGCTTTCTCTAGTTGTCGCGAGTGGGGGCTACTCTTTGTTGCAGCGTGCGGCCTTCTCATCGCGGTGGCTTCTCCCGTTGCGGAGCATGGGCTCTAGGCATGCAGGCTTCAGCAGTTGTGGCTCGTGGGCTCAGTAGTTGTGGCTCATGGGCTTCAGTAGTTGAGGCGTGGGCTCTAGAGCACAGGCTCAGCAGTTGTGGCGCATGGGCTTAGCTGCTCCGCGGCATGTGGGATCCTCCCGGACCAGGGCTCGAACCCGTGTCCCCTGCATTAGCAGGCAGGTTCTCAACCACTGCGCCACCAGGGAAGCCCTAGCCATTCTTTTAGGGTAGGACTGCTGGCAACAAATTCTCCTAGTTTTCCTACATCTAAGAATGTCTAAGTCCCCTCTACGTTCTGAAGGATATTTTTCACTTGATATAGAATTCTCAGTTGACGATACTTTTCTTTCACTACTTGAAGTGTGCCACTTCCTTCTGGCCTCATGGTTTCTGATGAGGAATCTCCTGTCCCTTTATAGGTAAGATATCATTTCTCTTTTGCTGCTTTTGAGATTCTCTTTAGTTTTCAGTTTAGCTGTGATGTGTCTTGGTGTGCATTTCGTTAGGTTTACCTTGTTTAGGCTTCTCTGAATTCGCAGGGGTATTTTTTCTTTTTTTAATCTTTTGGCCATGCTGCGCGACATGTGGCATCTTATTCCCTAACCAGAGATTGAACCCACGCCCCCTGCCTTGGAAGCGTGGAGTCTTAACCACTGCCAGGGAAGTCCCATGCAGGTTTTCATCTTTTGCCGTTTCTGGGAAGCTTACAGCCATTCTTTCTGTTTTTTGTTTTTTTTTTTTGCCATGCCACATGGCTTGTGAGATCTTAGCTCCCCAACCAGGAATTGAACCCAGACCACAGCAGTGAAAGCCCAGAATCCTAACCACTAGGCCACCAGGGAACTCCTGACAGCCATTATTTCTTCAACTGCTTTTCAGTCCCACCCTTACTTTTCTCCTTCCGGGACTCTGATGACACAGACTTTAGACTTTTTGTTTTAGTACCATAGGTCCCCATAGTCCTTCATTATTATTTTTTAAGTCTATTTTCTCTGCTGTTCAGGTTGGGTAGTTTCTATTTTTTAACTTCAAGTTCACTGATTCTTCTCCATTGGGGGGGGCGGTAATTGTATTTTTCAACTTTATTTGGCTGCACCGCACAGCTTGTGGGATCCTAGTTCCCTGACCAGTGATAAAACCCACAGCCCCAGCAGTGAGAGAGCTAAGTCCTAACCACTGGACCTCCAGGGCATTCCCTGTTTTTTTTTTTTAAATACATTTAAAAAATTTATTTATTTTTGGCTGTGTTGGGTCTTTGTTGCTACACACAGGCTTTCTCTAGTTGCCGCAAGCAGGGACTACTCTTCGTTGCAGTGTGCAGGCTTCTCATTATGGTGGCTTCTCTTGTTGCGGAGCAGAGACTCTAGGCGCGCAGGCTTCAGTAGTTGTGGCACATGGGCTCAGTAGTTGTGGCTCGCAGGCTCTAGAGCGCAGGCTCAGTAGTTGTGGCGCACGGGCTTAGTTGCTCTGCAGCATGTGGGATCTTCCCAGACCAGGGCTCGTACCCATGTCCCCTGCATTGGCAGGCAGATTCTTAACCACTGCGCCACCAGGGAAGCCCTGTATTTTTTGACTTTAAATGGTTCTTTACATTTTCTATTTCCTTGCTGAGACTTGTTGCAGTGTTAATTGCTCATCAACACATTTATGATGGCCACTTATAAATCCCTGTCAATAATTCTAACATCTCTGTCATCGTGGTGTCGATGTCCATTGTCTTTTCTCCTTCAGGGTGTGATTTTCCTGATCTTTGGTATGAGTGACTTTTGACTGAAACATGGACATTTTGGGTATTATGTTAAGAAGACTCTGGATCTTTTTTTTTTGGCGGTACGCGGGCCTCTCACTGTTGTGGCCTCTCCCATTGCGGAGCACAGGCTCCGGACGCGCAGCCTCAGCAGCCATGGCTCACGGGCCCAGCCGCTCCGCGGCATGTGGGATCTTCCTGAACCAGGGCTCGAACCCGTGTCCCCTGCATTGGAAGAAGACTCTGGATCTTATTTAAATCTTCCTACAGCACACCTCCTCTGACGGGCATGAAAAGGCACTGCTTCATTACTGCCAGGTGTGGGTGGCAGTGAGCTCCATCATCCCACCACACCTCTACTAAAACCCTGGTTGGGAGGGCCTGGGGTGCCCCATTTCTCCTCCCGTGGCCTCCACGGACATCAACTTAAAGTCCCAGCTCCCTATCCGGCCTTCTCTTGACTCCACCCCTGCAGAGATCTGGGGGTGCCCCCAGTACAGCCTAGCAAGGATTGGAAGTCTAGGACCCAACTTGGCGTTTACTGGTGAAGGTGGGGCTGCAGTTCTTCCCGTGGTGTTTCACTAGTTTTCTTTCCGTCTTCGTTAAGCTAACCCCTTTCCAGTCCTCACTTGGGTTTTTTGGTTGTTGGTCTGCTTCTCTAGCACCCAGCTTGGCTTATATGAAGCAAAAAGAAAACCCAGGGAACTCAATGCCAGTCGTTCATTGGGTCCCAAGGTCCCCAGCCAGTCTTTCTTCTCTCCACCTTCCAGTCTTATGTTTGTTTTATATAAAATATCCAGGGTTGTATTTAGTGGAAAGGATAGGGATAAGTACTTCCATCCCATCTTCCCATATAGGAATGTAAAATGGTGCAGCCACTGTGGAAATCAGAATGCTGATTCTTCAAAATATTAAAAATAGAACTGCCACATGATCCAGCAATTCCACTTCTGGGTATATATCCAAAGAATTGAAAGCAGGGTCTTGAAGGTTTTGAAGAGATATTTGTACACCCATGTTCACAGTATTATTCACAACAGCTAAAACATGGAAGCAACCCAAGTGTCCAACAGATGAATGGATAAGCAAAATGTGGTATATACATACAGTGGAATATTACTCAACCTTAAAAAGGAAATTGACACATGCTACAACATGGATGAACCTTAAGGACATTATGCTAAGTGAAATTAGCCAGTCACAAGACGACAAATACTGTCTGACTCCACTTACATGAGTAGTCAAAATCATAAAGACAGAAAATAGAACAGTAGTTGCCAGGGGCAGGGGAGGATCTCAGGAGAGGAATGAGGAGCTGGTGAAGGGAGAATTTCAGCTCCTACAAGATGAAAAAGCTCTGGAGGTGGATGGTGGTGATGGCTGTACAGCAATGTGAATGTATTTAATACCACTGAACTGTACACTTAAACATAGTTAAGATGATAAATTTTATGTGTATAATTTCTTTTTTTCTAATGCATAGTTGATCTAAGAAGTAAATTTCACCCGTAAGTGTAACTTCCAAGGCAAAGGCTCCCCTGTTCCCTATGAACAGACCTTACTATGTTGGAGCTGACCATGCTTAATACACAGTGAGGCACTTTAGGCCCAGAAGGTACCGAGTTCCTCTGCCAGGTGCTTCCAATACACTGATGCTCACATTCTCTCAGCTGCGGAGACTGCAGTTCAGTGAGTCCTGGGAACAACTGTCCCAAGGTCATAGCTGGTGAGCCGTAAAGCAGAGGTAAATCCTCGTTTCCTTGTGCCAAATTCCATGAGGCCTCTTAGCATAATCTTTTGAGAAATGACAGCTCTAAAGTAGGAATAACAAATGTTTATTCAGAAATGGGTAACACAGTCTCCTCCATCCCTTAATGCCTCTTCCTCTCCTTTTGAACAAAAGAGACACAGATGGGGAATGCAGGGGAGTGGGAGGTGAAGGACACAAGGATTGGCCTACCACCTTCTGTTTCCCACGATGCCATCCTGTAGAACAGGGGGGCAAACAGGCTCTGCCCTGCAATGTACCATATGGCCAGCCAGAGGACAGGGCCCAGATGGCCAGGCAGCTGCAGGTGGGCTCACTGAAACCCTGTGATAAGCAGAGCAGCCTGGCATGGTACTGGAGGGGAGACAGGAAGATAAAGCCATGCAGTCGGGATACGTACCGTCCCTCCCGAAAGCAGAGTCCACGCAGTGATCTGTCTCCAGTACCTGCGAAACCAGGTCCTAGTGTCTTATGGACATTCTCTGGGGCCAAGGAGGGTAAAGTGTAGGAGGCGTGTCTCCCAGCTGCTGAAGAGAACTAAGTTTGCACCCATTCAAAGAGGGAGAAGGGAACGAAAGCAGCCTTCTTTAAAGTACTAGAAAGTGGAGCAGCAACAGGCAGATTCCTCGGGCTTCCCAGGCCTGGGCAACCTCAGACCTGGAGGACTGAGCTCGGTTCAAACCCTGGGTCCCCCCTGCTTGACAGATTTAACTTTGTGGAAACATGAGTTTCCAGGTTTTTCTTCACTGGACTGGCCCCAAGTAGGTCACGAGAGATCCTTAGTGTCTCAGGTCCCGTTTATGCTTTCTAGGCTTGTGCCTTCCATACCACCTGCTACTGATCTGTAGCCCTCTCAGAATCCCGCTCCCCAAAACATGCCAGCTCTGCTAGGCTGGCTTCCCTTTACAGTCCCAACAAACCGGCAGGAAACTGAGAATGAATGTCACTGGAGCGATGCTGTGCTGGTATATTCTGGGGCTGCCCCAGGTTCTACAGTTTTGCCCCAAATGCCTGGAACCATACTGAGGGAACAACTCACCAGCTTGCCTGGAAAGGCTGCTTTGCTCTTTCACCTCCCTCCCCACCACCCATCGCTCCCCTACCCCGACTGCCAAGGCAGGAAAACACCCTCCCGTCAGGGTGGGTCCCTCACAACAGTGGAGCAGTGCCCCCTGGTGGCTGCTGGATATATGCCGCCTCTAAGCATCCCTAACTATTGTCCTGTTCCTGTACCTAAGGCCAGAAGAAAAAATCTAGCAGTAAGTCAACAACTCCTATTCAAATAACCCCCCAGACCCACAGAGTCACAGAACGGGAGGCAGACCCTTTGAAACACCCAACTAGCAGAGAGCTGGCATTTGCACCAAAACCAGGGTGTGACAATGCTGTACTGCATGAGAAATGGCAGGCTAATGATGAAAGCCCCTCCCAGCAGTGACACCCAGAAGGCCAAGAGAGCTGGGGTGGGGCACTCGGCACAACGCAAGGGAAGAGGCGAGTGTGAACTCAAGAATTTACTCTAGGTTGACAGAGACAGTACAGGTCCCCCAAACCAAGAGCCAGCGGTGCACTCTTCCTAGCGAAGCAAGTCTCACCCTGCCCTTGCCACAGGATCCTCTCCAGACCACACTGGTCTGGAGCCAACTGCGGTGAGAGGACAAGGGGCCTGTGACCTGATCCCCACCTAGGCCACCTCCACTGACCAGGAGAGTGAGCGGTAGAGATCTTGAGCTGACCTGGTTCCTATTAGGATGGCAGGGGCTTCCATTCCCCACTTCGAAAAGTTTAAAAAAGAGAAAGGGGAGTCAAACCCTCACCCCTGAAGAAAGAGCAGTGTCCTTCAAACAGCCCCTGGTCTGCATTCCATTGGGCCTCAAGAAGGCCACCCAGAGAATTCAGGGCACCATTTCCAGATAGAAAAAAACAATTTAGGGCTGAGTTTAGGGGGAGACACTCTGAGCAACACAAGCTTACCTTGGTGATGAGGTGGAGAGAGAAGAGACATACTACAGGAAATGTTAACATACAGAAGAGCACAGGGTAGAACACAACACAGAAAGGCGGGTACCATCCAGTGAGGAAGCTCTCTACCCCCGGCGACCCTTCCCACGCTCAGGGGCCTCCAGTCCAATGGCCCATAGGTCACAAGCTTTGTTTTGGGAAACAGAGCCACCCTCCTCTGCCCCCGCTTCTGGCTGTCTCGCTCCCCAGCTCAAAGTTTGATTTTGAATTCTGTGGGCTGTGTGGTCACAGAGGCCCCTGAGGACTTGAAAAGTGCCTTCAGGATGGTGTCAGGGTCCACTTCGGCAGGAGGGTTGGATGAGGCGGCAGAATTCACCCTGCGAGGCAGCTCACTCTCCTTTTTCACTGAGGGGCTGTCGCTCAGCCGTCTGTAGAGAGCAGAGAAAAGTCAAAGTCCTTGTGGGTTTCCCGTACGTAGAGAGAGGTCCCACTGTTAGCTGAGGATCTCTCAAAAGCTGAGCGCCAAACATAATGCTTTCCGTACCCTTTTACTCCATTTCTTATAGCAAACCTATCATTTTTTAAATTTGCTGATGAGACAATTGAGATGCAGTCTGCTATGATCTGGGGTTTTAAGTTTAGGAAAACTTAAAGTTTTAAGTTTAAAGTTTAGGAAACTTTAGTTTTAGTTTAGGAAAACTTAAAGTTTTAAGTTTAGGAAACACTGCATGTCCCTCAGGGATGGTCAAACACACTTCTGAGAAGTCTTATAGATTTAACTGGGTTTAGCCCAGTGGTTCCCAAACTCACTAGGTCATAAAACGCACATTTTTCAGAATACAACTTAATCCTGGAACACGGTTTAAGAAACTTATGTAAGTCACACGACGCAATATCCAGGGTTCAAAGTGCCGTCTTTCGGTATTTCGAAGTCTATTTCAGGCCTGCCCCACACTACCCCTCCCACCTTGGCAAGGCTAACATTCTCCCTGGGTCTGTGTATCCTTGTCTACAAAAGGACTTCCTTCTGAATGTCAGTCTAGACATTTTCTGCATCTCAGGCTTCAAAAAGTCCTCAGTCCTGGACCAGGCAATGTATGCCTGGGTATGTAACAAAACAAGGGGTAGCACCCAGCACTGCCCCCCAGAGTCAATCATGAGGAGGCAGGGTTTTCCGCTCACCCAGACAACGCACACACAGTTATGCAAAGAGGGACACAACTGGCCTGCTCGCCACTTTCTTCTCAGGTGTTTCTAAATTATAAGGCTGGGAACGAGGTCTTAATGTTAGCCCCTGTGGGGTCAATCCCCTGCAGAAATGATGTGACAAGCTACTTTGTACAAATTTAAGCTTCCTGATTGGCTGCCAACTATCAGAGCAGAGGAAATGGAATGGAGCTGTGATACAGGCAGTTTACCCCTCAGAACAGAGAGATGATCATGCAGAGTAGGCAAGCAGAAAAGCTCCACTTGGTCCCCAGCACCCCACCTTTGGAACTTACAGCAGGATGGGCTGGTCTGAGGTGATAACATTCCCATTCATGTGGAGGTTGCATTTCATTGGTTGCCCTGAAAAACCAAAAAAGAAAAGGCTCTGCCATGGGACTTCAGCTCCTCACACAAAAGGACATGGACTGCCATTTTCATTACCAGGAGTCAAAGCGTACACCACTGGCAGCTCTGGCTGCACAGCTAGGGATGGGGCTGTCAGGTTTTGGCAAAGCCAGAGACTAAGAAAACCCCAGGGTTATGAGGTCCATGAAACCTTGCCAATGATGGCACCAAGAAGCCAAGTGGCAACAGAACTGGCTTCATGCAGGAGATCAGAGTCAAAGTAAGGGAAAAAGTGGACTCAGCATGAAGCAATCCAAACTTGTTTGTGAAACAAGTAGTAAGGGAAAATGCTTACGGTATAAAATTAAGTGAAAAAAAGATTCAAAGTCTATGTTCAGATGTCTACTTTGTCCATGAAGGATTAACCTTACAAGGACTGGATTCCCACTTTATATAGCATGTGATAAGTGTAACAGTAACAGCACAAAAAAAGGGGAAGAGGGAATAGAGCCCTATAAGAGTAATATTTCTAAATCTCACTGCAACTGCGTTAATACTAACCTGAAATAGATTCTGATAACCTACAATGTATACTGTAAACCCTTGAGCAACCATTAAGAAAGTGACTCAAAAAATATAGTGGAAAAAAATCATTAAAAGAACTAAAGTGCTGCACTAGATTTTCATATAATGCAAAAGAAAGCCACATAAAGTGTGAACGGATTAAATAATCCAATAAAAAAGCAGAGGCTGAGATAACCAACAAGGATCTACTGTATAGCACTATGCTCAATATTTTGTAATGACCTACATGGGAAAAGAATCTGAAAAAGAATGTGTGTGTGTGTGTGTGTGTGTATCTATCTCTGAATCACTGTGCTGTACAGCTGAAACTAACATTGTAATTCAACTATACTTCAATTAAAAACATAACATCTCTGCTTGCTCTTACTACACAGGTGGCCCCGGAGGGTTTAATGCACCAGGAGGTCAAACCACCCATCTCAGAGGAAGGCCTGCTGTGAGCAGTGAGGAGCAGCAAGGTGAGGTGGCTGCTTTCTCCCTGACTTACCATCCAGACACCGGTTGTTATACTTCTTATATGCAGTGATGGCATCATCCTTCTTCACGAAGACCACCTCTGCTACCCCAGGATGGACCAGCCGAGCTCGCTTCAGGGCTCCACAAACACAAAAAAGCTCCTGTGAAGAACAAGAGGAGTTAGTTAGGGTTGAGGGAGAATTTTGGGCAGTCATCCTTCCAGCCTGCCATTCACACACTCCAGACAGGGCTCTGGGTTGACTGATGGCCGCACTCTGACTGAACATGCCCAGCAGCCAAGATTTCAGGGAGGCTCCATTTTAGGTGGTCCTGGGACATCCACAGGCCTCAACCTGGAACCAGATGAGGGGAAGAGCTGTTCTGGCAGTGAGAACTGAGTCTGGGCTTACAAGCCTTGGAGTCCCTGTGACTCCAAGTCACCCCCAAAGTCCTCCTGCCTCAGTGCCCACTTCCTCAACAAGGGTAATAGTTATGGAATACGGAATTTCTGTCAAGAGTGTCTGTAATGAGAATGGACAGACATATAGGCTCATCAAAGACAGTGGCTAATATATCATCTGGAAATCAGTTAGAAACACAAATTCTGGAGTTCTATATAGGGTAACCAATCATCCTGGTTTGGCTAGATTGAGGGGTTTCAACTGAAATCGTTTTCAAGGCAGTGCTTTTGTACACCTGTGTCATCATCATCATTTATTCCAACTCCAATCCCTCCTCATTTCACAGACTGAGGCCAGAGAGGGAATCCTATATGGATACAGACTGCAAAGGCCAACTAGCACCCAAGCCATTTCTTTGCCTGCAACTGCCTTCACAAGTTGGTTATAGGGACAAAAAGAAGATTTACGAAAAGGTCGTTGAAATGATTTGTTTCTAATGATAAAAGGGAAAATGCTACATATCAAAACCAAGATACGGAACTGAATACTAAGTGTGATTCTAACTCTATTAGTTTTTCTTTTAACATTACCTATTTGGGTAGAAAAGAGGTGAGGATGACTATTATTGGCAGTTCACTATGATTACTGGCAGTTTACTATGAGTAGTAATCATTACAGGTAATTCGTTTTTCATTCCTCTGTAATTTCAAAGATCCTGCATACAAAATGCCTGCCACACAGTAAGTATATAAATAATAATAGCTATAATTAACTCAATAAATAAAAGCTATTATTACTTTTATAATCAGGAAAAAAACTGCTTTCTTTCTAATTTGTCAAGTCTTATACAAAGTAGGCAACAATTTCTATTCTCATGTGCACTGTTCACAAAGTGATCACCCAGCACTCACATTTCACAATTAAAACCATTAACAAACGTGGCGGCCAGTGTGGGCTGTTATAGAACCTGGGACTCAGCTGCAGGGAGAGGCTGGAGTCCAGCTGCATTCATTCTGTGATCTAACAGTTGAGTAAAAAGGACACCTGGGTTCTTTAACAGTCTTATTGGTGCCTGAATGAAAATGAGGTTGAAAAGTCCTGGCTGAAAGACAAATACCGTATGCTAACACATATATATGGAATTTAAGAAAAAAAAAATGTCATGAATAACCTAAGGGTAAGACAGGAATAAAGACACAGACCTACTACAGAATGGACTTGAGGATATGGGGAGGGGGGAAGGGTAAGCTGTGACAAAGCGAGAGAGAGGCATGGACATATATACACTACCAAACGTAAAATAGATAGCTAGTGGGAAGCAGCCACATAGTACAGGGAGATCAGCTTGGTGCTTTGTGACCGCCTGGAGGGGTGGGATAGGGAGGGTGCGAGAGAGGGAGACACAAGAGGGAAGAGATATGGGAACATATGTATATGTATAACTGATTCACTTTGTTATAAAGCAGAAACTAACACACCATTGTAAAGCAATTATACTCCAATATAGATGTTAAAAAAAAAAAAAAAAAAGAAAAGAAAAGTCCTGGCTAAGTCTGGGCCACCCTTCACTAGGTACCTGAATTGGGTTTTGCCCATGACTGCCAAGGGTGGGACAGGATGGACCAGAAGCGCAATCCAGAGGGGCCAACCACTAGGTAACACCAGTCCATTTCATCCCTTTTACTTTGGAGCTATCATGAAAACCCCTAAAGGAGGAAGAAATTCCAAAGACTGAGGAAAATATGAACCACTGGATTTTGCACAGTGGGACTAAATGATCCCATTCTAGCACAATTCCATGGCCCTGAGATTTAGGTTGGGCACCTGGCTCTGTTTTTGTTGTTTTAGGTTTTTTTTGGGGGGGGGCACACTGCATGGCTTACAGGATCTTAGTTCCCCGACCAGGGATTGAACCCAGACCCCAGCAGTGAAAGTGCCGAGTCCTAACCACCGGACCACCAGGGAATTCCCCTGGCTCTGGTTTAGAAGCTGTGAGGAAAAGGGTTCACATACCTGGCCTGACTGCTCTCTTTTGGAAGGTCTGCTTCCAAGGCTGGCCCTTGGCTGGCATCTGGGAACTTAAGATTCTGGGAGGGCTCCCATAACCCTAACTGATAAGAGTGGCGCACTGAGCCTAAATTGTTTGTGCCGACAATGCAGTTTATGCTAAACACTTGCTTTCCTTCTGAGTCTGGAATTTTGGTGTTAGGCAGAGGGTGCCTACATGACTCGTCCCTGCTAAAAACCCTGGGCACTGAGTCTCTAATGAGCTTCCCTGGTTTCACACGTGTCATTACAACCAACTGCTGGGGGAATAAAGTGTATCCTGTGTGGCTCCAATGGGAGAGGACTCCAGAAGTTTGAGTGTGCTTTCCTCCAGCCTTTGCCCCACGAACATTTTCCCTCTGTTGATTTTGCTTTGTTCCTGTAATGAATCTTAGCCCTGATACAACTCTATGCTAAGTCCTGTGAGTCCTCTTAGAGAATCAGCTAACCGGGGGGTGCTCTTGGGGACCCTTGAAACAGAAGTGGCTTGAGATTTGAAATTCTGGCAGGCCACAGTACTCACAACAATGTCCTCCTCGGTGACTCGAGGGTGCAGATTATTCACGGTCATCTTGGTGCCTTCCAAAGGGCTGAGGACAGGCTGCCACAGACAAAAGAACGTTACCGGAAGTCAGTGAACGGCAGAGCTCACTTCAGGCAAACGACCAGGAAGGCCCAGAGGAAACCCCCATGGACAGCCTGTCACAATTGGGCCCCTCTAATCATGCCCCCATCACCCTATGCCAGGGAATGGAACCTCTCATCATCTCCCAAATACGCCGGGCCCTTTCGGGCCGAGCCTCTGCCTGGAAGGCCATTCACGTTTCACGACCCGCCCGGCTCAGATGGCGCTTTCTCTTTAAAGCCTTCCCGTATCTGTTCAGTTGAATTAGATGCTCTTTCCTCAGTGCTCCTGGCAGCCCTCTGTTGTATCACCAGGCACAGTGCTCTGTCTGCAGCTCTGTTTTCCCTATTTGCCTGTGAGCTCTCTGAGGGCAGGGGCCACTGGATCTTGGTTTGCTCATTTGTAAAACAGGGGTGGCAACGCCCACCTCAAAGGCACTATGAGGACCCAACAGGATGCACACAGCACACTGCCCACCCAGCACAGGCTAACTCTCAACTAGTGTGGTCACTTCCTCTCCTTCACCTTCACCTCACCTCAGCAGGCGGCAGCTCTTTGGGGGGATCCTCCTTGTTCACTAACGTCCGGGACATGTTGGTCAAGGCTTTTGTTCGAACAGAGGAGGGGAGAGCAGGAGCTGTGTATGCATCATTCTGAACCACTTTGGTGAGAGGAAGGGCCTTGGACATGGAAAGCTTGGAACTGCTCACCCCAGCCTAAACAAAGAGGAAGAGAGGAATCTGAAAAGCTAGGGACCCAGACACCCCAGGGGGCTGGCAACCCCCAGTATCTCAAGGCCTCCCACCTCCCAGTTCCATTATCGATCTAAAGCCAGAAAGGTGCCAGCTGCCAGGGAAGGGGCAGGAGGAGAGAAAAACGGCCTGCACGTGTGTTCACAGAAGCCACTTTCCAGTGTGGGAAGCCCTTTCCAAGAAGCTTCCACGCAGTCCTGAACAGGAGCCACAGGCTCACCCATACCGTTTAGACTTTATAAAAACCCTACAATTTGGAGTTAAGAGGCCAAAAGCTCGGGGTCAGGTTCACTCCTAGATACGCTTCTATCACGATGGGCTGGCTGGGAATAGGAACTCACTCTTAAGAAGGCCTGGACTCCCAGCTTTTTGGTCCCTGTTCTGCACAGAGGAACAATGTGTAGCCCTGCCTCCTCAGCTCCCAGACTGTCAGGGACATGCTGGCAGAGTCAGCATGTGCAAAGCAGCAGAAACAGCTCCATCCCTCACTCCCCTGTTACCCCTAAGTGCGGATGTGATCCCTTGGAAATATAAACCAGTGAACTCCCTGGTTTTAATGTGTCTGAGGAAAAAAAAATGCATGAGGCAGAAGTGGCAGGTGGTCTTGTCGTAGGAAAAAGGAGGAATGCAGCAGCCAGACAGGCAGATGATGGGACAGGGTCAATTCACCAGCTTCTGCCAATCCAGGTGAATCTAGATTCATGCTGGATCCCACATTTCTCAAGCTGTTTTCTGAGTCTCAAGAGCCAGTGAGTGTAGTGGTTAAACACATAGCCTGGGAGCCAGACTGCTTAGGCTTAAATCCTTGATCCACTACTTACAAGCTGAGCAGATTTATTTCACCTTTCTGTGCCTAATTCCTCATCCGTAAAATAGGGGTAATAATAGTACCCATCTCACAGGGTCGGAAGGAAAGGAAGTCTTAAATAAGTTAATATAAACACAGGGTTTTTTCCAATTAGGGTTAGCCACTAACTGAGTTAGGAAAGGCCCAGCCCCTTTGTAACAAACTGGCATCATTCAGCTTCACACATCACATTAAGAGCTTCAACGGTAACCAGGAAATTAGTCCACATATTCAGTGCAGTGACCAAAACTGAGTCTTTGGGTCTCTGAAGACCAAACAAAGGCACTTAGCTTGGGCACCCACTTGCCTCCCTATGTGTAATCTGGCTGCATGCACTGAGCTGAGCATGATGTTCAGAGGTCCCTGATATTCCGAGGAACTACTTTCTTTCCTTCTCTGCATCAGCATCCTAGTCCATCGAGCTTTCCCTGCATGCAGGCTGCACCTGGTGGAGCCTTCAGGCAAGGCTCAGTTTATTCTTGCTAACACACTGCCAAGGGAATCCAGACTCAAGAATGGAGCCAGAGCTGCTGACCATGGAAGGAAGGGGACCAGGCAGAATGTCCTGCCACAAAGGAAATAAAATGTGATTCTGTCCTGTGGGATCACTCATATTTCCCCTGCAGTGACTCAGACACAGCAATTGGGAGCTGCAGCTCTGCACTTCACTATCTGTGGGATCTTGAACAAGTCAGTGGATGCGCTGCTGGTCTCAGCATTTATAAAAGCCAGGGGTTGGACTAGTTCCGGTTTTGATAATCTCATGACCCAAATGAAGAAATATTTCTGAATTGAAAGGCCCTACTCTCCACCACCTCTCCCATGAACCTGATCAGACACACCCAGAGTGTAGGAAGAAGGTAAGATGTCATACCACGTGGTGGAGAAAGCTGCCTGAGGCTGCAAATTTCATCTGTTTACTAGGAATGGGAGCTATAACATCATCATCTTCATCCAGGTCATATAAATTCTGAAAATAAAGAAATATAAGCTAACGTGGTATGCAGGCTCTCAACAGACATTTGGAGTAAGGACAACAGGGAGATGAGGGCTGGAGTAAGTGAGGTGGGGGGAGAAGTGGGTGCAGGGGGAGTGCCTGGGGAAACTGGTCTGGGAGACTGGGGCTCAAGTTCTGGCAGGCTGCCTCCCTGCCCCCAAGGGCGCAATGAAAGTGCTGCAATTCCAGTTACATCAGAAGTACCTTTCTACAAGTGGGTACCTTGTAGTTACCTATCAAGGGCCCCTAAAATGTCTGTTTATATCCTTTGGCTTACAAAGTCTGTGCCAGGCAATCTGGCCTATAGAAACAAACCCAAACTCTAGAAAAAGCTTTTTTCCTCCAAGATGTTCATAGAAGGATTTCTAACAGTGGAAATTACAGGAAAATGGTTGAAATAAACTCGAATGTCAACTCAATGGATCAAGCAGTTATTAAAATGTTTACAGTAAATGTGAAACAGAAAAACGCTTGAGTTATAAAGTGAAAACAAACAACATGAAACTGGATAATAACATAATCACAACTACAACTATGCATTAAATAAATAATAATCACACACACACACACACACACATACACAACACAGGAAGGAACCAGGGCAGAATTTCAACAGGGGCTGGCTGTAGAGAGCCAGAGCGTGAGGACTTTTTTATCCCCTTCCTTAACCTTTCTCTGTTTTGCAAAATTTCTGTATAAGCACATACTACTTTTATAAAAAAAATAAAAATAAAAAAAATTTCAATTTGCCTCTCTCTCCCTATGCATTTAAGAAATTTCTTTTTAAAACTCATACACTGCAAAAAGTGTCAAATGTAATTAATCCCTCCTCCAACTCTTCAAATTGGAACCTTGGGCCAGGCCTCAGTTAATCCACTTGGAAGGCCACATCAAAACACACAAGTGTGGGGGACTTCGCTGGTGGTCCAGTGGGTAAGACTCCGTACTCCCAATGCAGGGGGCCTGGGTTTGATCCCTGGTCGGAAAGCTGGATCCTGCATGCGTGCTGCAACTAAGAAGTCTGCGTGCCGCAACTAAGAGTCTGCACATCGCAACTAAGAAGTCCGCATGCTGCAACTAAGACCCAGCACAGGCAAAATAAATAAATAAATATTAAAAAATTTAAACAAACAAACAAAACCACACACGTGTGTATACACACACACACAGTCCACCTGTTTGGCCTGGTGGTTATTGACGACGTTGATCTTCATTCCAGCAGGATGGGCATGAGTTGGTGCCATGGCCTTCTGCTGTGGAACCTAGAAATACCCAGTGGTCACAATTCATCCCACAGGGCCTGCATGTGTTCTCTATATGAGTAGAGGATCACTTAACTTAAAATATGGTGGGCACTCAGTTTTGGTCTGTGGTAAAAGGCCCTACAAGACCGCCTTATGCCCAAAGCAGGAAAGCGACAGGAAGACTCATCATCCCAGAGACCATGTGACAATGCATTTGCAGGGCTCAATGAACCTGGCTTAATAAATGTTCACTGCTGCTGCTGTTCCTTTTACCAAAGATGCTGAGAAGATTAAATGATATTGTTTCCATTCCCTTTGGGGCAGCGGCTGTGCAGGTGGCCAAGACCCTGCACTAAGAGCCAGGTCTGACTGGGCTTCTATCCTGGTCCTCCCTCCCACTGACCGGTTGTGTAACTGTGCACAATTACTCACATCTCTGAGACTTAGATTCTTCTTTTATAAAGCTGGGTAATAATCCATGGTTGCAGTGAGGAATACATGTTAAGTACCTGCTACATAGCACGAGCTCAGTCAATGTTTTGTCCTTTCCTCTCACTTCCCTCTACTACTATCTCACTTAGAAAATCACTTAATTTCTCTGGACTACCCCCCACCCTTTTCTTTTACAGAAAAGTGAGATGATATCTTGCCTACCTCATATGGTTACTACACAAACAGCTGGGGGAACTGTCACTTTGCCTAAACACTCCTGGTCCTTGGCCTGAAACTACAGCTGTTACTGGTTTCCAGGAATCTGTGACAGGAGCCACAACCTACCTGGATGGTTTTAGTGAGCTTCAGAGCAGGGGTCACTGTCCCGATGGGTGGGCTCATGAAGGCAGCAGGGGAATTCCGCTTCAAGCTGATCTTCTCCCGGGCATCAGCCACCTGGTGGGGCTTCTGGGGCACCGTGCTCTGCTGTTTGCGGGAATTCAGCATCTCTCTGGCATCTTGCACTTTCCCTTTGATCCGGAACCTGGCATCTTTCTGCAAAAGCTTTTCCCGGGCATCCTTGACTCCCAGCTTGAGCCGGGCATCTGAGAGGCCAATCTTCTGCCGAGCATCAAATCTCTGCTGGAAGGTGGCTGTGCGTGCTGGCTGGCCGAGAAGGCTCTGTTGGATCCCAACACGAGATCGGACACCTCCAACTCCTGGTCTGGCATTGAGCCTGCAAATAAAAACTGCAACATTAAGAGGATCTGGATATCAACAGCAGGCTGTGGAAGTAGAGCCATGGTAATACCGGAAACAAAGAAAGTCCTGGAGAAACCAGAAACCTGCTCCCTGTCAGAGGAAACAATGAATAGAGACTTCCGTAGTTTTATGACTTTTAACTCTGCACTGTAAACAACGTTAGGAGGGAGGGCCTGCTGGTTTCTATCACCAGGTAAGACTGTTTTTGCTCCCAGACCAGGTGTTTTTAGACAGTATGATAGACACCGCCAAACAATACCACAAAAAATAAGAATATTTCCCAGATATCAAAACCCCACACACCTGAAGAGCAACTTCAGTTTCCAAAGTGCTTCCACATCCTTGCTCTCAATCAGCACTCTCAGCACCCTGTGAAGCAGGCATTATTATGCCCATTTTACAGTAGAAGAAACAGGCTTAGAGAGCTTGAGTGATTAACGAAGGGTGCCCAGCTGGCCTCTGGCAGCCTCCTGCCTCCAGGGCAGGCAGATATCCCCACTGGGCTGGGACCAAGAAAGCCAACACATGGGTCTGGCTTGGAGCCAGAGGACTAACAGACTAAGATATAAAGACTTGGTAGACAGAAAAATAATCACTCTGAACTGTTTCTATTCACAATACTCTGACCCCAAATGTGTAGGTTTTTTCCTCACGTCAACTAATTCTCTAAGTCTCTAGACACCAACTGGGTGTCTGACAGCTCAATTCTGACACTAACTACCTAGAGCTGGCACAGACTCCACAGGTTAAAGGCTCAGTCCCACAAGACTGCCCTCAAGTCAGAGGTCAATTCCAAGTCCTGGGCTTCCTGTTCATCTGATCGACGGGCTATAAATGGAGGGTTCACACGACCCCCCCCCTCAAGTTACATAATTTGCTAGAATACCTTATAGGACTGAGGAAAACAGTTTACTTATTATTACCAGTTTATTACAAAGGATACAATTCAAGAACAGCCAAAGAGAAGATATGTGTAAGGCAAAGTACAGAGAAAGGGTATGGCAACACCACCCTCCTGGCACATGGATGTGTTCACCAACCCAAAGTTTCTCAAACTCAATTGTATAGGGGTTTCTATGGAGGTTCCATTACCATAATTGATCAAATCACTGGCTACTGATGATAAGCTCAATCTCTAGCCCCTCTTTTCTCCCTGGAGGTCCAGGGTAGGGAGTGGGGTGGAGCTGCAAGTTCCAACAGGCTAATCATGCCTAGGTCTTTCTGGTGACCAGCCCCTGTCCTGAAGCTCCCTAGGGGCCCACCAAGAGCTGCCTCATTAGAACAAAAGATGCTCCTATCACTCTTATCACTCAGGAAATTCCAAGGGTTTTAGAAACTGTGTGCCAGGACAAAGACCAAATATATACTTATCACAGTCTGCAACAACAAAAATGTCAATCCAGAAACTGTTAAAACTGGAAAGGAACGAAACTCCATAAAACAAGTCCCATTCTCTTCTGGGGCTCCTTCGTTGGCTCTTCTAATGGCTTGCGAGGAAACAGAAGACGCTTCTAGTCCAATCCTGGAAGTCCTCTCTGGGATCTGTGGGCTTTTGCCCACCCCACCATAAGGCTTCCAGCCACACAAACAGTCCTGTGGCAGGTGTCCTGCCTGGGGACACCAACTCCTACGCCTCCTCTTTGGGAAACCCTCTCTGATTCTTCCAGGACAGCCCTCCTTTGTGTCTACTATCCTTTGTGTTCTTCCTTTCTCTCCCTACCCTGGACTGGGAGGGAAGTGGCGGATGGGGCTCATTCCTGATTCACTGCCTCGTGCTTTGTAAGTGTTGCTGAGCCCTGACTCAGTATCAGAAACATCTAAGGAGCTTCTTAAAAATATAGATAGCTCTAAAAAAAGGAAAGAAAACTAACAAACAAAAAAATACAGCTCTCTCAACCCCACCCCAGAGCTACTGAGTCCAAAATCTGGGTGAAGGCCTGGGCATATGCATTTTTCACTCGACAGGTGATCCTGGAGAACAGCAGTGTTGAAAATCTCTGACCTGGAGTTAGAAGGTAAAACTAGTGAATAAACAAGTTCCTATACCATGTCCCACATCACTGCACAGGCCTCCCAGGAGGCATCCTTCATAGTGGGCAAGCCACTGGGTTCTCCTACTGCATCTTTCTTCCTCAGCCAGCTGAAGTGAGACTGTCCACCAGCTCCTCTGCTAACAGCAGGAGTGCAACCAAAGGTGAGTCTTCCTGGCATCAGTAAAAGAAAACATGGACCTTCATCTTGTTATTCTAAGCATAGTGGAAAAACACCTGCTGCCACTACTATGCCAGAGCCAGACCTAAGGCAGTGATGCATAACATCATTTTTCTTTGAAAAATGGCAAATTAGGATTTAAGTACTTTCCAGTGGGTTTATACAAAAAACAGGTGGAAGGGACTTCCCTGGTGGTCCAGTGGTTAAGACTCCGCACTCCCAATGCAGGGGGTCTGGGTTCGATCCCTGGTCAGGGAACTAGATCTCACATGCCACAAGTAAAAAAAAGATCCTGCAGGCCACAACTAAAGAAAGATCTCACACACATCAACGAAGATCCCGCATACCACAACTAGGACCTGGAGCAACCAAATAAATAAATATTTAAAAACAACAACAACAACAAAAAACAGGTGGAACAGAGAGTGGAAGGGGTCATTTACAGAATCAATCAGATTAGGTTTAAGGTGGGTAGGTAGGACTGCTTGTCCATCCCTGCTCTATTTTCTCAGGTAGAGACTCTGGGAGACTGAGGGGACTTCCCTGGTGGCACAGTGGTTAAGAATCTGCCTGCCAATGCAAGGGACACTGATTCAATCCCTAGTCCGGGAAGATCCCACATGCCGTGAAGCAACTAAGCCTGTGCGACACAACTACTGAGCCTGCGCTCTAGAGCCCACGAGCCACAACTACTGAAGCTGCGAGCCTAGAACCTGTGCTCCGTAACCAGAGAAGCCACCGCAAAGAGAAGCATGCACACTGCAACGAAGAGTAGCCCCTGCTCGCCGCAAGTAGAGAAAGTCCACGTGCAGCAACGAAGACCCAATGCAGCCATAAATAAATAAATAAATTTATATGTTAAAAAAAAACCCAAAACTGAAATTGAGTTATTTGTAGTGAGGTGGATGGACCTAGAGTCTGTCATACAGAGTGAAGTAAACCAGAAAGAGAAAAACAAATACCGTATGCTAACACATATATATGGAATCCAAAAAAAAAATGGTTCTGAAGAACCTAGAGGCAGGGCAGGAATAAAGATGCAGACATAGAGAATGGACTTGAGGACACGGGGAGGGGGAAGGGTAAGCTGGGACAAAGTGAGAGAGGGGCATGGACATATATACACTACCAAATGTAAAACAGATAGCTAGTGGGGAGGCAGCCGCAAAGCACAGGGAGATCAGCTCGGTGATTTGTGACCACCTACAGGGGTGGGATAGGGAGGGTGCAAGGGAGACGCAAGAGAGAGGGGATATGGGGATATATGTATATGTATAGCTTTGTTGTACAGCAGAAACAGAACACTGTAAAGCAATAATACTCCAATAAAGATGTTAAAAACAAAACAAAGTCTGTGGGGCCGTGGGAGGGCTTAGAGGTAGCCCAGGGTTTCTGGAAAGAGTAGTGTCAAAAGGCACCCTAGGCAGACCAAATGTGGAGAGCGCCCCCTACAGCCCACAGCTTGTAGTGTCTTTGCTCTCGCAGAGGGGGAGGGGGGAGCTGAGGAGGCGTTTAAGTTCTCCCCATTTCCCCACCCTCAAGAGCATTCCTTCACTTCTCCCATATAACTTCCACAGCTGAAGGCTCTCTCCTTGGAGCCCTCAAAGCACTGAATAAAGCTTCTATTAAAGCACTTACCACGCAGCATCACAATGATTTGTTTACAAGCCTGCATCATCCACAGGATTAAGAGCTTCCCAGGCGGTACATCCTACAGCTCCTCCCCTATGTCAACAGTGCCCCAGGGGAATGACAAAGGCTCAGAGAGCTATGTCAGGGATCCTACAGGGCTACTAACTTACATTCTCCTTTTAGGCTCACAATCTCTGAGATCACCTGCCATCACTTCCATTTTACAGAGGAGAAACCAAATCAAAGAGCTAGTGGCATGGCTGGGACTGGACCCCAGACTCCAGACTCTTTCCATTATAACAGATTCCAAGCTTCTCTCTTTCCTACTCCAAGCCCCAGGGGAGGTAAGACGGGAGAAGGGGTGGCTGCCCTGGAAGGGCTTCTCCTAGAGAAAACTGCCCCTGCAAAGCCAGTCCTCCACCCAGCCCTCACCAACTGGTCCAGTGCCCTGCTAGGATCCTGGCCACCAATCGCTCTCTCAGCTGAGAGAGGGGCACCCACACAGCCATGGCACAGGGCCACTCTGGCCCTCACTCCAAAAGTGGGACCCACAAGGATCTTGCCGAGCTGCAGGAGCTTCAGGAAAGGTCTCCCGGAAGAGAAAGCAGCTGGTCTCTTTGTAATGAGTGGACATTACAAAGGGAACCAGGCTGCATACACACTGACAGTGGAATACTTCATTGATGACCAGGTCCACCACACAGTGGAGGTCAGACACATCCTAACCCAAACCTGAGCCTTGCCTCCTGAATGAAGATTTCCTATCTTCATCTGTCTTCTCCAAATCCCACCTCCTCCCATCACCAGGGTACCCCTACCAAAGGTTCCTGATATTTATAACTACAGGAGGTGGGATGATCTTATCGTGTGATACACCATGATTTTACAATACCATAAAATTGGGCAAATCTAGACCCAATGGCATAATTATGCTTTCAGAAAGTCAAGTTACCCAATTTCACCAGTCATTCAAGCAATTAAACATTATTGCCAAGAAAAAAAAGAAAAAGCTACTGAAAGCAACTATTTTGAATAATTAAAGGAACAACGAGATTCTTTTTTAAATGGATGTAGGATTATCAGCTTATCTCTCTTTTTTTAAAAAACAATTATTTTATTTGTTTTTGGCTGCGTTGGGTCCTTGTTGCTGCGCAGGCTTTCTCTAGTTGCAGGGCGTGGGCTTCAGTAGTTGTGGCACGTGGACTCAGGCGTCGTGGCTCACGGGCTCTAGAGCGCAGGCTCAGTCGTTGTGGTGCACGGGCTTAGTTGCTCCGCGGCATGTGGCATCTTCCCGGACCAGGGCTCGAACCCGTGTTCCCTGCATTGGCAGGTGGATTCTTAACCACTGCGCCACCAAGGAAGTCCCAACAATGAGATTCTTGAAAACAAAATTCGTATCCTTGAACAGAGAATGAAGAAAGGGGCAGATTCAAAAGTTTTCTGGTTCATTCCAATTGGATCTGAACAGTAAACCTTTGCAGAAGGAAGGGCGGGGGAGATGAGGCTTCTGAAACCTTAATTTATTCATATTCCTCAACAATTTCCCTTCTCTGATAATTTGTAATGGCTGTTTGAAGTGTTGCATTGAGAATTCACAGAAGTCTATGGTTGATAAGCAATGTCTGCCATGGCCACACAAGGGGCAACTGGCTACCACGGTTTATGAAAGATTTTACAAAGAAGGCACTCTCAACTAACAGTTTTGAGCACTTACTACAATCCATAAACTCTGACCCACCTCCTTTAACCCTCACAACTCTGAGAATTAGGTTATTATCCACCTTTTATAGATGAGGAAACTGAGATTCAAGGAGAGTAACTATCCCAAATAACAGAGCTATAATGGTGAAAGCTGGATTTGAACTTCACTATACCTAGTTAAAATACCAATAAATCAAGCGTGGGTCAAAAATAAAGAACAGGACTCAAGGAGTTAAGGAAGGGTGAATACTGTCCCCAAGCTAAGGAAAAAATTAGGACTCCAGTCACATCCAGGGATATAGCGTACCCTCTAGAGACGAGAGGGTGAGCACACACACTGAGGCTGGCGGACAGGGTGCTCACCAGAGACCCACATACCATACTGCTTGTCTAGCAAGGAAGACCACCAAGATGTCCCGTGCTGGTATTTTTATCTATTTGAACAGCACAAAAAGGTACATTTTGGGGAGGGAGGTGATACAGCTGTGGACGCAAGAGCACGAGTAAGCTACTTTCCCTCCATTCCATGTATTCAGTTCCCTGGTTACACCAGTTCTTTCAACTCCTTTCATAAGCAGCTTTAGGGGGTTTCAGTGTTCAGGCTTTTTATAATCATTGCTCCTCTCCCTGCATGAAAAGACAGCCATTCATCCCAGCAAGCAGCAGTACTGCTTATATGGCAGGCATTAGTCATCAGGAATTTTTCAAATAAACACTCCTGCTAGAAGCAGGTCTCTAAAACATAGAACCAGTTATGTTACCCTCCTGCTCCAAGAACTGCTAAGAGTTCTCTAACAAAGCCCAACCCCTCAGTGGAACCACTAGTCTGGCCCCCACTGCCTGCAGCCTCACCTCCCACGGCAGACTATCTGATGTTCCTGAAACACATTCTGCACTTCTGGTCTCAGTAAATGTTCGGGATGGGGAGAGAGGGAGGTTTTGAGCAAGTCTCTTAACTGCCTGGCCCCATCACGCCTGAAACAGTACAACTGTACACTGCTTCCAGACGCTCCCCAGGCACGCCACCAGGTCCTAGGAAGAGTGGTGTGGGCGAGAGGGCAAACGCCCTCTGGAGCCTGTGCCCCTCCCCCAGTCCCCTGCTGGAGCCTGGCATACACATGACCAGGGAGGGTCTGTCTGAGGCTAGGAATGCCTCACCCTCTTGGATTTACCTGTGGAGAGCAGAGTGGCAGCTGGCTCTGGACAGATGTCCGGTCCAAAGGATTCGGGCCCACAAGGGGGACCCTGGACTATTCTAAAGTGGATTTTAATCCATGGGGGTCTCTGGGTTAGAACGTGTGTGTTGAGGTCATCTTAGGGAGGAAACACAGTTTAGTTCTAACAATTACTGAGGGTCAATTCTGAACTATGTGCTTTAGAGACACAAGGAAAAACAAGACACGATCCCCTTACCCTCCAAGAGAGTCTTGTGCAGATGTTTCATTTTAAATTATAATTCTTCCCTTCTAAGCTAATGTAGCAACTCATTTACCTCCTCCTTGTTTTAGATCTAATTTCCTTCACCTTATTTCAATAAGGAAACCAGTAGTGAGTACCAGGACCAGAGCCCTGGCCTGAACTCGAAAGTTCCCTAACCTCCTCTCCCCATGGCTCCAAGGACTCTCACATATGCATCTGGCCCAGAGCTGCTCACCTCCAGCACACTCAAGGCCCAACTTCCCTACTAAGGCTGCCGTGTCACCTTCATCTAACGACATGGAGGGAGTGACAGATAGCTATCCTGTGAGGGGTGAACTGAGCAAACCAAAGACGGGGTGACTTGACTAACCAAATCAGTGATACTCTCACATCTAAAGGAAGAAATGGACAAGAGGGGCAGGCCCACGCCACAGCTGGTGCCCAGTGCTGCCCTGGAAGGACTCATCTATGGGTCTTGAACAACTGGAGCCACTAGAGATGTGCTGTGTGTGGGGAAGGAGAGCACCTCACCATGGCCTGGATAAAGTACCATGAAATCATTCCCCCCTTTCTCTAATTTCATATTAATCAAGGAACCTTTTGATGATTAACTGGGGGCCAGGTAATAACGATGATGATGACACCTTTCTTGACTCACACAATCCGATGAACACAAAACAGAATGGCTGCTCTGAAGAACAAGCAAATTCCATGACCTGTGAAAAGGGGTTATTCACACTTCCACGGGCTCAGTCCTTTGCTATGTCCACTAAGAAGAGGAAAGAAGTTTTCTGAGATGGTCATAGGTTCTTTCTTCCTAAATTATTAAGCACAAAGTTCTTCCTGGGACATCCATGCTACATTAAATCAAAGTTTCCAGTAAGGTGATTTCTTCTAGAAAGCATGTAAAATACCCATTTGTTTACTGTAGGAACTGACGTTTGTTCACTGAAATTTGTTCAGACCTTTCAGTCCTTGCTGGGGACTCCCTCCCCACCCCATTTAGTTTTTCCCTTTGCTGGCTATGCAAGCAAACTAAAAATGGAGATTCCAGCAGGTTTAACCCAAACACAGCATGCAGTCCAGTTTCTTCTACACTGTCTCTTGGCCTGCACTTCCCCCAATCCAATCTTCACATAAAAGCAAAGCAATGTTCTCACACTGAAGACTGGATGTTACTTCTGTACTTAAAAGCCTTCCTTAACGACGATGATAACTAACATCTATTGGGCACTCAGTACCCATCAGATGCTTCCTGATGTACTTTAGATACACTGATTGACTAAGTCCTGACAACACCTAATGAAGTGAGTATTATCCATGTTTTATAGATAAGGGAAGAGAGGCATGAAGTGGTTAAGTAATTTTCATAAGATCATATGGAAAGTGGGAGAAGCAGGGATTGAAACTTGGCAGTCTGACTCTAGGACCCCAATGCTTAGCTATTATGTCCCCTGGGGGAAGGGATTTGGGCTTCTACTCTTTTTTTTTTTTTTTTTTGCGGTACGCGGGCCTCTCATTGTTGTGGCCTCTCCCGTTGCGGAGCACAGGCTCCGGACGCACAGGCTCAGCAGCCATGGCTCACGGGCCCAGCCGCTCCACAGCATGTGGGACCTTCCCGGACTGGGGCACGAACCCGTGTCCCCTGCATCGGCAGGCGGACTCTCAACCACTGCGCCACCAGGGAAGCCCTGGGCTTCTACTCTTTTAAAGTCATTTGCTAAACCCTTACTATCTGGTACAAACTTTAAAATATACATTCTTACATTCTCATTTAATTCTCTCAACCACCTACCAGGAACCATTATTACAAATGAGGAAACTGCCCAGCTCAGAAGTCACCTGGCCAGGGAGGCACAGACCCAACAATGGGCCTTGCCAAGGGACCAGGTCTGCCTGGCTGCACAGTCTCTGCTCTTCCCAGGGGTCCACATATCCTCCCTTCCCTGCATGCCCACCCAATGCCCAACACAAGACTGCACACATCAACACCAAAAAAAGTACAGACGGCCTGCAGTCAGGAACTGAGGGAAGTGACTGCAGGAAGCGCAGGTCCTGGGAAGCTGGCCCATTCGGCAACTGTCGAGCAAACCTGTGAGACCTGGATGGGCTTAGAAGTGGCCCGAGGACCCAGCACCAATTCCACACCAGTTACTAGAGGGAAGACCTAGGAGAGAACCACTCACACGTAATGGTAGAGTAAATTAATGCTGGGTGCCTGTCATGAACCAGAAGCCAGGTGAAGCGCTGGCTGGTGAATTCCGTGGTGGCGGGCGCAGTGGCTATGTGTGCAGAGGTGAGGGTGGGGGGATACCTTTCAGAGAGTAAAAGAATCCATTTTCTAGCCACAGGCACGCAGGCAGTGTTAATAAATTCACGTCTGCGGAGTGAATGACTATCTGAGAAAACTACATCTACCTTTACACCCGGCTGTTTACAGGACATGTGAACTAATTTAACGCGTGCTGGAAAACTACTGGCCTAAGTTCCCACTCTTTCATACAGGTGAACTGGAGCGCACAAAGGCTGGAAATGACTAACAACATTTGAAGGTCCAGAGGAAGTCCGGAGCACCTAACTGCGAACCATCCCCGCGACTCCTCACCCAGATACAGAACAGTCTTCTCTGCGAACCATCGAGAAACAGCCGGCCTCCAGCCCCGTCCCACCTGTTTCTCTGCCCAAGCCTGAGGCCAACTGAGCCAGCTCATAAAGTGCACTCGGCACTGATCTCAGCTCTCCGTGGCTTCGGGCAACTCACTCCGCCTCCAGCTCCTCATCTGGAAAATGGGGAAAACATTAAGAGCGGGCCAGCAGGGCTGCGAAAAGAGCAAAGACCGCCTGGGCAGCAAAGCGCTTAGAGAACCTGAAATGCCGCACAAAGGGAGTCGAGTATTAGAGAACAAGCAGGCGCAAGATTTGGAAATTAAAGGTCTGGGTGTGGATCTCGGCTTCGGCACTAACAGACCGGCAGAGTCTGAGCAAATCACTTGCCCGCGCAACTCCAGTCGTCCTAACTCTGAGGCCGCGCTGAGACCGTGGGGCAGCGCCCGGCTCCTCAGACGAGGGGCTGCGCCGGAGAGACCCTCCGGGCCGCGGACAGCGCGTCCCCTCCACAACCGCAGCTCCGCCCCCCGCGGGGCGCCCCTCGGGCCGCTCCCACAAGCCCCGCAGTCCGGCCCCTCCGCCGTCAGCGGTCCGACCGGCCTCTCCCCGGCCCGCCGGAGCGACGGCGCCTGCAGCCAGTGGGCAGCCGGGCGGCCGGGCCCGCGGCGGCGGCGGCGGCCGGGCCAATGGGGAGCGCGGCTGTGGCAGGGGGCGGGAGCAGACGGCCCTCCGCGTCGCGCCCAGACCGTTCCCTCCTCCGCCCCGAGCCCCGCTAAGACTCGGGCCGTGAACCCCGAAAGGAGAAAAGGCCGCTCACCGCCCCTTCGCCGCAGCCCCTCGCTTCCGGATGAGCTCGTCCAGGGAGATGTCCGCCATCTTGCACCGCCGCGCGAGCCGCGAGCAGCTAATCGTCCCTCAGCCCTGGAGCCCGCCCCTTCGGCCGCTACGGAGCAACTAGCGGCTTCCGGCGTTCGGCTGACGAAGTCTCGCGACAGATCAAACCGAGCAAGAACCGGAAGGGGCGGGGCTCTCCCCGTGAGCCTTTGCGACGTCCGCTGCTTATCTGCATACGGCGGGTCGTAGCCCTACCGTTCCCTCTTTCTCCAGACGAGCAAATAAAATGAAAAGCAACAGAAAAGAATTAAATGAGTAAGACAATCTTCAAAGGAAAGAGGTTCTCGGTTCGACGGTCAACTTTGCCACTCACCGTAGGGCTAATGAGAATGGGATTCATTACCTAGGAAGTAAGCGTTAGTAGAGGTTTATGCCTTAAACTTATGAGTAAGGAAAATAACGATTCGGGGTGACGCCCGAATCCTCACTGCTAATGTGAGACGAATTTTTGAGCGGGTAAAGGTTGCCCCTATGGTGACCCGCCTACTTTGCGGGATGCCTGGGTGTTGCGATCTGCCCGTACCCCTTGCATTTAAAAGGTAGAATTTAGAAGTTAACCCCTTTGAGGAAAGTTAAAAACGAACTAAGGAATTACGTTGTCGATTAACGGTGGTGGTCAAACCTCGCGCCCCTATCCGGGGTTGTTAACCCGTAAAAGGGTTAATATTGGGTTAAAATAATACAGTCAGTTCTTTGGAGCTTACTAGCGGCGTTGACTGGGAGTGTTACCAGTTAATTGTTAGGGAGAGACAACGTGCACTACACGGGAGCCTCGTTGTGTGGGTTATAATGCAGTGCTTACGTACCACGGCTCACACTTCTGGGCCGTAGGACGTTTACAACCGAATGTTTTTGCCAGCCTGACCGTTGTCTTCCTGATCTGCACAATGGGGCACATGAACTACGTCGCTGCGAGGGCCAAATGAAGTGTTCCGAATCTGTATTTTTTTTTTTTTAATTTATGTAATCTCAGTCTCCAGCACTGATCCCGGTGGGAGATTCAGTATGTCGAACCAGTGAATGAAAAATACAACAACAGCAGGAAACGGAATTCCTTGGCGATCCAGTGGTGAGGACTGCGCGGTTCTGCTGCAGCGAGCCCGGGGTTAGATCCCTGATCGCGGAAGTAAAACCCCCGCATGCAGCGCGGTGTGGCCGAAACACCACAAACAGAAACATAAAACAAAGACTAAACGTGCAACGCGTTTTAGACCAGCGCCGAACAAAGATTAAGTGCCCTATGAATCACTGCTGTAAGTACAACGGGTGAGTGGAGTTATGTGTTCTCGACAGAACATCACACCGCAGATGAAAACCTGGCATCAGAAAGAAGGTCCGTGGAGAGACGAGCTGGTGAAGATTGGGCACCGGAGGAGGGAAATCCAGGTCCCCGCCTTCGCAGCCGTGATTGGCTGCTGGCTGGCCCTCCTTTTCTCAGTCGTGAAACAGGACCATTAACTCCTCCCTCCGCGAGGTGCCGGGAAAGAACGCGGAAACCAGGAACCAACCCTTGGCCGGCTGCACAGCGAAGGGCAGGCAGGTGCGCAGGATTAGGAAAGGGCCAGAGGAGCGCGGGAGTTAAGGCCCTTTCGCACCTCCACGCGAAGAAAGCGAAGGGTAAAAATAGCGCTTAAATAATTTCCTTAAACTACCCCAATAGTGGAGTCATTGATGTCATGTAATTCTGTGACTGCCGGATTGCCCTCCTCCAGAAGCGTTTCGGAACTTCGTGGGGTCTTATTTGGGTGTCGGGACGGCAGGGATCCGGTCACGTGGAGGCGGGGACGGGATGGGACGTCCCACTGGGTCTCCCAACGCTCGGGACATTCCCGGGGCGGAGGCGCCGGTTACTATTCTTTGATCCTGGGTTTCGCTCCATTTCTTGTATGAACACGCAGGACTTTTTTCCTGGTGTAAACAAATATGGGATTGCCAGCAACGCACTTGCGCTGTAGCCAAAGGAACTGGGTCCTGCCTTACTTGGAGACTAACCAACAATTGTGACCCGCCTGGGAAAACCGCACCCCTGTCGGCAGAGCGGGGAAGGCGGGCGGCATTAGAGGCTGCGCCAGTGCGGGGACCATGCGTCCATGCAGACTCCTGATGCTTCCGTCTACGGGCCTTGGGGCCACCAGCATTTACATGCTGAAATGTGCATCATTTTATGAAGTCCTTTCCTTTTTTGCTTTTATAGTATGTTTGGGTTTTGCATTTTTGTTTTTAATATTCATTTATTCGGCTGCGTTGGGTCGTAGTTGTGTAGGCTCTTCGTTGTGGCGCTCAGGGCTTCCTCTCCAGTTGTGGAGCGCGGGCTCCAGAGAGCGTGGGGTCAGTAGTTGCACGCAGGCTCTAGAGTGCGTACGGTTAGTTACCCCGCGGCATGTGGGCTCTTAGTTCCCTGACCAGGGATCAAACCTGCGTCCCCTGCATTGGAAGGCAGATTCTTAACCGCTGGACCACCAGGGAAGTCCCCTTTGTGTTGATTTTTTTTAAAATTCTGTATAGGTGGGTGGTATCAGCGGTGACTTCAGGAGCGTAAAGCGGCTGTTATAAATGTTGTTTTTAAATGGTGTCACGTCTGAGAGGGTGGAGAATCACTGGCTTATTCACTCACCCATTTTACAGGTGGGGAGACAGACTTACAAGAGGGTAGGGACCAGGTCCAATTTACGTCCTTCTTCCCAGCTTCAGCAGACAGCCTCTTGTGGGCTCAGGCAGTGTGCAGCAAGTCTCAACGCTCAGGCCCGTTTTCTTATCCTCCAGATGGGGACAGGCACCAGGAGACCTAATGTGTGTCAGACGCTCAGCAGTGTCCTCAGCAGACGGTAGGTGTGGAGAGTCAAGCGCTCAGCAGAGTCCTCAGCAGACGGTAGGTGTAGAGAAGAGCCATCAGGGCCTGAGAGGCCCAGGCTGAGTCCTTCCCCTGCCCACTGAGGAGTCCCAGCCCTGCTCCAGGATGTGTGAGGGCCAGAGACAGAATGGAAGGTGAGAGATGAAAGGGGAGAGTGGCTCTCTAGCCCCGAGGCCTCCTGTGAACTCCCCCGTCTTCTCCTCTTCCCCACTCCACTCCAGCCACACTGGCCCTCACTGTGTCCCAGGGCCTCCGCACTTGCTGGTCACTCCCGCTGGAGTACCCCTCTAGCCCTGCCTCCCTCTCCAGTCTCATCCTCACTGTCCCCTCAGCCACCTGCCTTCCTTGATCTGTTTCTGGAAGTTTCTTCCACAAGCTTGTTCTAGCCACAAGGCCTTCACACTTGCTGTTCCGCCTTGAACACCTACCCCAGTGGGGCCAGCTCCTTCCCTTCACATCGCAGCACAAAGGTCACCTCCTCAGAGGGAGTTCCTGCTGCCCAACTCTGAGAACAGCCCTCATTCCCACACTGTCCCGCCTTTTTTTGTTTTTTAATTTTATTTTTATTTTTGGTTGCGATGGGTCTTTGTTGCTGCACAGGGACTTTCTCTAGTTGCGGTGAGCGGGGGCTATTCTTCATTGCAGTGCGCGGGCTTCTCATTGTGGTGGCTTCTCTTGTGGAGCACGGGCTCTAGGCACGTGGGCTCAGCAGTTGTGGCTTGCAGACTCTAGAGCGCAGGCTCAGTAGTTGTGGCACACAGGCTTAGTTGCTCCGAGGCATGTGGGATCTTCCCAGACCAGGCCTTGAACCCGTGTCCCCTGCATTGACAGGTGGATTCTTAACCAGCGTGCCACCAGAGAAGCCTCACACTGTCCCATCTTTAACTTCCATCTTGGCATTTCCCATCACCACTTACTTGTCTAGTGTCTTTCTTGTGAACACCCCAGGAGCAGGGAAGGGTGTGTCTGGAGCAGCCTTGGCCCTGGCCCTGGCCCTGGAAGAGTGCCTGAATGAATGAAGACACTCCCTTCCTCACCTGTAGCTTCCCCAGGACAGGGCGACACCTGCCTTGCCTCAGGCCCGACCTCCACCCTGAAAGCCATTCACTGCCCTGAGCCTCAGTCTCTCTGTTGGAAATAGGTGCTACTGACTTCTCTCTACTTCTCTCAGGGCTCTCCAAAGGACAGAGTAAAAAGGAAAACACTGGGGACACACGGGGTTGTCCAAAGTTGGGACTGGGGACACCTTTTAACACGGCTGAGATGATGTGAATAAGGCTGGGTGTAAGGGGAGGGTTAAAAGTTGGACCCCCACTGTCCACACTCCATCTATTCCCAGGAATCTACCCTAAAAGAAGTCATAAGAAAGGAGGGTAAAGGACTGCCCTACTGGCGCAGTGCCTAAGAATCCGCCTGCCAGTGCAGGGGCCACGGGTTCGAGCCCTGGCTTGGGAAGAGCCCACATGCCGTGGAGCAACTAAGCCCGTGTGCCACGACTACTGAGCCTGCGCTCTGGAGCCCGCGAGCCACAACTACTGAGTCTGCGTGCCACAACTACTGAAGCCTGCGTGCCTAGAGTCTGTGCTCCACGACAAGAGAAGCCACCGCAATGAGAAGCCCACGAACCGCAACGAAGCGTAGCCCCCGCTCGCCACAACTAGAGAAAGCCCACAAGCAGCAACGAGGACCCAACGCAGCCAAAAATAAAAATAAATTTAAAATAAATTTTTTAAAAAAAGGAGGGTGAACATGGCCACTGTTATTTACAAAATCTGCAAACTGGAAACAGCCTAACTGTCCAACAACAGGGATTTGCTACATAAGAAAATCATGATCCATGTGGGCCTACGGCGAGTTTCTGACCACAGCGGGAAAGCACATCTGACATTAGGGGAAAGCAGAGGCCACACAGTGGATGTCGTGGTGTCATCCAAGTTCTAAGTGCTGGCCTCTAGCTTCCGGCATTTTTTCCCCTGTGTATACTCTTCTGAACTCTCCCAATATATATATATATTTTTTTTGGCTGCACCACATTAGCTTGTGGGATCTTAGTTCTCCGACCAGGGCTCACACCCAGGCCCCCTGCAGCGGAAGCACGGAGTCCTAACCACTGGACTGCCAGGGAAGTCCCCAAGTTTTCTACTATAAACACAAACGTCAGAAATAAATGCCAGGCCTTACACAGCCCCTTCCTCTCCCCCTCCCTCCCCCCCAAGGACATAGGTCACAGAGCCTCCAGGAGCTACAAAAGTGTTCAGATTAGCAAAGTTTTACTTCAACGTTATGTGTGCTCATAAATGACTCTGAAAAGCCGATATGCAAGAGGATGACACGCTGTGGTCTAAAGGCAACGTCGAGGCCACTGAGAATGTCCCTCAGACAAGAGGCTCTGCTCAAAATCTCCCCCACCTGGGGTGAGGGCAGCAGGAGGGGGGTCTGGGACAGAGGGATAAACACATCATCTCAGCTCTCCCATCAGGACTGGCGGCCCGGGACCCCAAGCTGGTCGATCAGAGGTCAACTGCTTGGAACTCCCAAAGCTGCCCGAACGTTCTGGTGTTTCAGGGAAATGCGAAGGCTCCCGGAGGGCCCGTGTGCCGGATGGGAGGGCCCTTGGTCAGCCCCCTCCTAGTCCAGCCCCAGGGGGAGCCCAACTCCCTGCTGGCCGGGCCTGTGCCCTGGGGTCAGGGCAGCCTCTCACCCCAGCAGCCCCGTCAACAGGACGTGTTGGTGTTACCTACCACGTAGTGTCAGGTGCCGAGGCCTGGCTGTGGCCCTGAAGCAGGCAGTGGGTAGGGGCCTGGCACCTGCAGCTATGGGCTGCCCGTATATTTATGTTTATTTCCAGAGTGTGGTATGCTCTGGGGAGGGTGGGCAGCATGGTGCTGGCAGCCTCGGCCCAGTAGTGTGTGTGTTTTGTGTGTGGGGGGGACATCTCCAGTGAGGCCCAGACAGAAATCTGCCCTAAAGGTGGCCGACAGCAGCCACCTGTAACAGAGCCCTGCTCCCAAAGGGGCCCCTCGGGGGGCCAGCCCAGCGGGGTGACCTCCCAGGCACGGGCAGGCCAGGCTGAACCCGGCTGCAGCAGGAGACGTGGGGGAGAGTGGTGTTAACAAACGACAGCAGGAGGAGTGGGTACGGACAGGGCGACAGGGCGCGGTGAGTGTGGGGCGGAGCCACTGGCCAGGGCCCGCCCATCAGAAGGCAAAGCAGCGCTCCTTGGGGTGGCCCACGCGGTCCAGGTTGGGCAGGCAGGCGTACTGGATCATGGGCGGGGGTCCGCACATCAGCACCAGCGGCTCCTCCTCTGGGGGCGGAAGGTGGTCCCGGATCATCTCCTCGTTCACGAAGCCCTGGCTGTAGTCCCAGGCTGCGGGGTGGGAGACCAGGTGAGCCCGAGTATGGCTGTGTGACCAACTGCCAACTGCCCACCCGCCCAGCACCCTCTCCTCCGTGACGAAGTTCCTGTGCCATGAATTCCTCCCTTCTTTCCACAAACACTGAAGAATGAAGAGGCTGAGCCAAGTAAACCCTCAGCCCGATCCCCTGCCCCCAAGCCTGGCTCACCTGTGCCACAAAGGCAAGCCCATCAACTTTCCCCCACCACGCTTCACAGCGTGCAATGCATTTCATTTCCACTGGCCTCTCATGTGGCCCTCAGAAACGCCCTGTGGGCGGACAGGGCAGGGGTTACTGATCCCGTTTTACAGATGTGGGAACTGAGGCCAAGAGGACCCAGAGTTGAGTTGTCCCAGGTCACACAAAAAGGCATGGACAGGGCTGGGACGTTAGCCCCAGGTCCCAGAGGTCCCCCAGCCAGTGCCAGGCTGGTCAGGGTGACATTTCCTGCCCCACCACCCTCCATGCTACCTACTGGCCCTGTGCCCACTGTCTGACTCTTCCCTCTACTGCATGTCGGTCCACGAGGAGCTGTGTCTGGTCCACAGCTGTAGTCCCAGTGCCCAGACAGCCCCATACACAGTAGTTACGCAATAAATGATGAGTAACGGAATGCGTCCCAAATAAGCAATCGGTGAGCCTGAAAACAGCAAGGCCAGGACCCAGGCTGAAGCTCCAGATGCAGGACCCTCGTGGCAGCAACAGCTCCTCTAGGTCCTGCCGGCCTCCCTGTCTCGCACACGCACGTGTACATGCGCAGTGTGTCTCCAGGTTTCACCTGAGATCCAGAGCCACCTTTTATTCCTACAAGTCACTGCTGGTGCCCGCGGCGAGAACCTGGTGCCCCGAGGCTGGCAGGGCTCTCGTCCCACCCAGGCCCTCAGGACTGACCTGCCAGCAGGGGCTGCTCAGGGAGGGGAACCAGCCAGTTCCAGGAGCATGGTGGGCCCACGGGGACGGCAGGCTGGCAGGGCTCCGCCAGGAGAATGGGGCTCTGATGACTGGGGCCCGAGGAGAGGCAGAGGAGGCGACACCCAGCCCGGCTCCACTCTGGCTCCGATCTACGCCTTGGCTTCCACATCTGCGCTCAGGGCCGTAACTCCCCCATCACGGCAGACAATGCTCTCTGCATCACATCATGTACACTCCATGGGGGGGGTCCCTTGCGAGAGGCCAAGCCAGTCCCAGCTGGTCTTGGGATGAGGAAGAGTCTGCTGTGCTGAGCAAGGGGGTATTCTTTACCTCATGGACACTGAGCTGAGTAACTGACCCCATCTCCCTTTTCACTTTGGCTGCTGGGAAGCTCAGAGTGATATACATGGCCACCCACAGCAAGTGTGCATCACAGCCCATGCTTCTGTACAAACCTCATTCCCAATTCCATTCTATGGCCCTGCCCTTGTTTTTCTTTCACTCCCACTTTCCATTTATACCACTCCGACTCACTCTATGAGTCTTTGTAAGGTGCCTAAAATCCCTCTGGAACAAGGCGGGACATAGGTAGGTAGATAACATTTTATTAACAGATCTAAAATTACTTTGAAAAAACCTGCATGGGACTAAACCATATTTGCTAGTGTAATGAATGTACAGGTATGTAAGACACATCTCAGTTTCACAAGGCCGTTTTTAGATAGTGTATTTTTCTTTACTTGTATACTGAAGGCGACTTTGTAGGGGAAACAGAGTCAGCTGGCCCCTCTCCCCTGTTCTTTTGCTTAGCTCCACAACTGCCTGCTGGCCTGGTACCATTTTCCTCCTCAGCGTCTACCCTTTCCAGCTTATGCCTAATGTTACGGCAATACCCGACCTACTCTCGAACTGTGGTCGGGGTAATGACAAACGTAAGTGCAGGATACCGGGGGGCTACCCGACGGCATTTCTCCTTGGCCAGTAACTGGTTACTCTTAAAACTGTCCCCAGGAGGCACGTCGGTTTGGCGTTGCCAGGTGTCACCACCAGAGGGCAGTGCCCACTCCTCCTGTGGCCAGGCCGTGTGCAGGCAACAGGAGTAGAGACCCCTGCAAAGACACTCCCATCGTGGCCAATGAGCCTACCTGACCACACTCTAGAACCTGCAACCAGAAGGGAGCTAAACCAGCTTTCATTTCCCCCTTTTGAATGAGACGTGGGTACAAGATAAATATTCCTTTCTTGGGCTTCCCGGGTGATGCAGGGGACACGGGTTCGTGCCCCGGTCCGGGAGGATCCCACATGCCGCGGAGCGGCTGGGCCCGTGAGCCATGGCTGCTGAGCTGGATGGGAGAGGCCACAGCAGTGAGAGGCCCGCGTATCGCAAAAAAAAAAAAAAAAAAAAAAAAAAAAAAAAAAATCCTTTCTTTACTGGAAGCTCGGACTCCCAGAACCAGTGCCTCCTGTGCGACCTCCAGTCTCTATGACTCCACTTTGTCTTTTCTGGGTCTCACTAATCACCTGCTATTGTACTTTATAATTTATTAATAAACCTGTTTCCTGTTCATCCTCCCCAGCTAGAACATCAGCTCGGGCCAGGCTGGTTTTGGGAACACACAGAGTGAGGGGTCCGACCAGGAGGAGACCCACTGAGACACAGGTGGGCCCAGGACGGCTGGTCCAGCCAGAAGCCCTGGAACAAGACTGTCAGGTCCATGGATCCACCAGGGGCCCAGGATCCGATTTGGTCAACCCAGGAGGGTGGCTCCTCTCTCAGGGATGGACCCTGTTGAGATGGGTACCCCCAGAGCCCGCCTGCTCATTTCTGGGGGAAGCAGAGGGTGGCCTGTTCCCCACACTGTGGTGGTTGAGTCCCAGGGGACCGGGTGGCTGTGTGAGGAGGAGGAGGCAAAGCAAGGGCAGTGTGGCAGCAAGCTGGTGCCCACGTGGGTGCTTTGAAAATGTCCAGTTTCTAATATTTAAAAATTTCCCATGAAAATGCAGGCCCCCAGCTTCCCCTGAAAAATGGAAAGGCTGGCCTCCAGGGCGGTACTCCTGCACAGCAGGGCTGCCCGCAGCTGGGAGGGGGCTGCCCCTCTGCACAGGCAGATGCTCTCCAATTCGTCACAGTCCCCACCACTCCCTATAGTCTCCTAACCCTGAAGCCAAACATGACTGGTGTTATCTACCAAGAAGCCTCAGCTGCTGCTTTTCTTACAACAGAGAAGAAGTTAAGATATTTTTCGTAACCACATCTACCTAAGGCATGAGAATGGAGTACAGTTTAGCTCCCAGAGGGCAACCTTGTTTCAGGTTTTAGGGGCAGCCCTCATTCACCGCCTCCTATGTGACCTTGGCAAACAGCTTAAACACCTGGATAAGTAGAATGAAGGTAACTGTACATCAGCCCAGCCCACACTCCAGGGCTGATGATTAGAGAGAAAGTGGGTGTAAAGTGCCTTACAGGGTATACACTGCAATGTGGAAACACTCACCCTCACCCCAGCACTGGCCCTGGAGACCTGCCCCACAGTGAGCCCCGGCCCAAGGGGAGAACACTGGCCTTGTTTGTCCAGCTGAGAGCAGGGCAGGCAGGGGAAGGTCTGGGGCTCTGGAGGAGGCGGGTGTGAATTCAAGCCCTAGCTCTGGGGTTTTCCCACTGTGTTCCCTCTCTAATCCCTCTTTCCTCATCACCTTCCTCTCACAGGGCCACAGTGAGCACCAAAGGAGACCATGCACGCAGAAGCCTCCACAACGGCAGAGGGCTCCGCCAGGTGAGCATGGGCCGGCACCTCCACCCAGCCCACCCGCCTGGGCGCTCTCACCTTCAGGGGCTTTGTCCACTGTGTACCAGAGCTTGAAGCGCGCAGAATGTTCGTTCCTCAGTTCCTCCAGCTCGGGCCGCAGCAGGATGTCCTTCTCAGTCTGCAGGGGGACAGGACCCAGCGGTCAGGAGGGACAGCGACAGGGACTGCCTTTGGAGACCCTCGTCATCCCGCCCACCCATGGGCCGCACACTTGGCAAAGCTTCCAGGGAAAGTCCAAGTCTTTCTATGTTCTGGCGTCTCAGCTTGTACGTCCACAGTCTAGGAAATACAGATACTACTTCCCCAGATCACACCTGGCCCTCCGCAGCCTTGCCCACGCCAATCCCTCTGCTTGGCCTGCAGCTCCCCACTTTCCGTCCCCACTGATTTCATTTAGCCAGCCCCACGTGGCCCTGTAGAGTTCAGCTTGTCACCTCCTCCAGGAAGCCTTCTCAGACCCCCAGGGAGCATCAGCAATCTGCTCCTGAAACGGCCCCTCTTTCCATTCCTAACCACAGACTTTGCCCTGTATGTCTGCAGGTCACTCACAGACGGACAGGGCTCCTCAGGCCAGTGGGTGGCGTGACTGATCTCATAAGACTGTTGTGAAACTGGGAGCCAAAGAGCTCTGTCGATCAGAAAAGGTCACAAACCTCTCCTGAGCCCCAGGCTGGGTGAGGGAGACCATGGGAGAGGCGTGGAGATTGTTCTGAGCAACCTCTTTTCCTCTTTTTTTTTTAACATCTTTATTGGAGTATTAATTGCTCTATAATGGTGTGTTAGTTTCTGCTGTATAACAAAGTGAATCAGCTGTACATATACATATATCCCCATATCTCCTCCCTCTTGCGTCTCTGAGCGCCCTCTTTATGAACAATGCCTCTCTGACCGCCCTCACTGCCCTGTTCCTGAGGATAAACTCGAGGGAGTGGAGTTCAGGGTAGAAAATTCCACACGGTTAGGGCGTTCAACACAGCAGCTGCTTTACAATCCCCGGGTGGGTTACACCAAGGCGCACACCAGCAGCGTGCCCAGGAGTGTCCACCTCCCTACACCTCTACCAGCACTGGGTAATGACCCTTTAAGCTTTGGCAATCAGGTTAATGGAAAGTAAAGCTTATGTTTTATTTTTTATTATTAATAAGTAAGTTTGTCACTGGTCTAGTAATATCTTATTAGTTTGTAAAAACTTTTTATATGAAGGATATTAGTTTTCACTGGTGATGCATTATATGTCTCATCCCCAGTTACTTATCTTTCTACCTTATTTATAGTTTGTGTTTTTCCTCAGGGGAGCTTTTCATTTTTAAGCAGATGGTTCCATCGATCTTCTCCTTGACGGGCTCTCCCTGGTGTCTTGCTTAGACTGACCATCCTTGTTCACTCATTCATCAATACTTCCTGTAAAAATGCTCACCTTCTACTTTTTTTTTTCCTAAGAAAAGGGCATATGTTGAACTCATACTTTATTTTTTTTTAATTAATTAATTTATTTATGGCGGTGTTGGGTCTTCGTTTCTGTGAGAGGGCTTTCTCCAGTTGTGGCAAGCGGGGGCCACTCTTCATCGCGGTGTGCGGGCCTCTCATTATCGCGGCCTCTCTCGTTGCGGAGCACAAGCTCCAGACGCGCAGGCTCAGTAGTTGTGGCTCACGGGCCTAGTTGCTCCGCGGCATGTGGGATCCTCCCAGACCAGGGCTCGAACCCGTGTCCCCTGCATTGGCAGGCGGATTCTCAAACACTGCGCCACCAGGGAAGCCCTCACCTTCTACTTTTAAAGCTTCCATTTTTTACATGTGTATCTTTAACCTAAACTTCATTTTTGTACCAGGTAAGGTAGGGATCTACTTCGTTTTTTCCAAGTGCATAGCAACTAACTCAACACTCCTTTTCAGTATGTTTTAATATCCAGTGCGCTAAGTTCTTCCTTGTCACTCTCCTTTTTCAAAACTTTCTTGGCTGTGCATGTGTACTTTGTCTTCCAGGCCATACTGCATCATTTTGTCATATTAAAGGGGAGAAAATATCCCCACTGGGACTTCGAGTATTACTTTATGAAGAACTGACACCTTCGGAATATCTGTCTCCCTGTCCAAGAACCAGGTCGCCCCGCCGTTTATTAACACTCCCTAATGCCCTTCTGAAAAGTCGTGCTTCCCTTAGGCTGGGGGCAGAGCCCCGGCCTCCCCTGGACTCAGGATGCCGTCCTCAACCTGCCTCCCCACCAGCCTCCACTCCCATCACTAGGTCACTCCAGGAAGAATGCACACGTCTGCAACGTTAAACGCTCCTATCCAAGGCCATCTCAACCCTCACAACCGTCCCGAGAGGTGGGTCCCCCGTTATCCTACATTACGGATGGGCAAATGGAGGGGCTGCGGCCCCCGTCCAAGCCAAGCACGGAGGTCACTGAGGACGGGGGAGGGAGGGGCAACGACTCAACTGGAGCAAAGCAGCAGTTCCCACAGTGTGGCCTGCAGACCCCTGGGGTCCCCGAGACCCTTCAGAGGGACCTTGAGGTCAGAACGATTTTCATATGATACTTAGTTGCATTCTTCACTCTCCTCCCTCACGGCTTCCAGAGGCTACAGGACTCGTGACACTGCACTGACTAAAGTGCAGAGAGAGATACAGAATCCACTGCCCCTGCTAACGGGCACAAAGATGCCCGTCCAGGTGACAGAGGGCTGACGGCCTCCACAGAGACTGCCCCAGCACTACCAAGCTGAACGCTGCCCACCCTCTCAACCCCACCAGCCAGCTTGGAATTTCTGGCTGCTTCCACCCACCCCTAGTCAAGGCCACCTCAGTTGGCCTCAGAGCAGTTTTCTGCAGCTGTGTGGGACCTCAGCCCGGGGACCTCAGCCCGGCCCCCCCCACCTCCAGGCTCGATGTCCTCACAGATGACGCGGAGTGGAGCCTGGGCCAGATGGACCCAGGGGCAAACTGACCTGAACCACATCTGAGAGGCACAGGGGGCCTGGGCACGGCCCCCACACAGGTAGGGGGTGCCTCGTCTTAGCTTCCCCCAAAAGGGGCATCACTGTAAGATCCACGTATTCAGTCATGAAACACTGAACCTAGAAAGACCCTTGTGATGACCTTGCTTCATCATCTCATTCCACGGCGAGGGAGCAAAGCCCAGAAAGGGAGAGTGACTTGTCCAAGGCCACACAGCAGGCCAGGGCAGGCAGGCAGCGGGTGTGGGGAGGAGGACATGCATTCAGGAGCCGGGGAGCCCAGGTCCAAACCCTGTCCCAACTCCCCCAGCTCAGGGACCTCGCGCAGGTGGGACCTTGGCACGTCATCTGTGAAAACGGCCCTTCGGGCTCCTCCCACTTCACTGGTGGGTTCCAAACTCTGTGTGCGGTGAAGGGAACCCTGAGGTGCCAAGGAAGCAGCCAGAGGAGCTGTGGGTGCTCCAGGGGCCTCACCCCTCCACCAAAGCAGCCCCGCTCAGGTGAGACGCTCTGAGCTCCGCACTGAAAAGCCTGACCCCACCAGCCCCTGTGAGGGCTGCTGTGCACAGAACGTTCAGAGCACCCCTCACATTTCAGCCTCCCTGAGCATCTCCGCAAAGCTGTGCAGACCCCTGAGCAGTGCCTGCTGGGCCTCGCCCCCTCTCAGCAGGAGTCGGGTTTGCAGACCTCAGGTCCACCCACTGACCTGGTTGGCAAAGAGCAGATGGCACACGGTCGGATCATCCGGGTCCTTCATGATCGCACGGATCACCTGCAGCATTGGGGTGATTCCTGCAACACAGCCACCCCCCACACACCGCGTGAGCGCCTGCTGCATACGCGCAGGCCCAGTGTCAGGCAGATGCCCAGAGCTGCCAGGACAACTGGGACCTTGGGAAGCTCCCAGTCACTTGTAATCTGTGCCGCATCCCACACCCTGGCCCCGAACCACGACATCCGCCCGCTAGGGACTCAGTGAGGGGCTCCGGGTCCACATACCCGTTCCTCCTGCGATCATGCCCACAGACTTCACCGTTGTGATGACAGGGCTGGATTTCTTGTCCGGACGGATGGCAAACGTTCCTGGGGAGAGGAGAAGGGGTGAGGCCCAGTTCTCAGACATGCTGTGCCTGGGGGTCGGAAGGGCTGGAGAAGCTGCCCCCGCCTCAGGGGTTCGGGCGCGGCGGCCACCACAGCCCCCAGCCAGTCAGGGTGAGGGGGATGGGAAGGCGGCACCGGGACCAGCTCAAATGCAGAGAGGAGCTCGAGGACGAGTTCCTCACTGCGCATGGCTGGGGAGCAGGGAGGCTGGAGAATCGGGGCGGCCCAGCTCAGCCGTACCCCTTGTTTGTTCTCAGCCAAGCAAAGCGGGTCTGTGGGCCGCATCTGGTCTGCAACCCCTGTGCCGGCCACCTTGATTCCTAACAGCCAGGGAAACGGAGGCCCCAGAGAGGAGATAGCTTGCCCTGCGAGAGTCACCCATCCAGACAGCAGCAGAGTCGGGACCTGCACCCAGCATCCACCGCCCCCACTGGGTCCTCGGGGAGTCCAACCCGGATCACCTTTGCCCTGGTAGACCAGCAGCCCATTTGGGCCTCGGAACTCAATGGTGTCTCCAATCTTCATGCTTTCCAGGTACTGGGACATCTTCCCTCCAGCGGGAAACTTGGGGTGGGTGTCTTTGAAGTAAACCTGCAAGACACCCACAGTCCTCAGCTCCCCGTTCCCAGGGCTGCCGGGGTGAGCTCTGGGCCACAGTGGGAAGACGCTCTTCTGGGGTCTTCTGCGGTCGTGTGTGGCCTTCTCACACGATGCCCCTTCCACCCATCAAAACTTACCCGTCTGTGTCCCGTCCCCCGCAGTGGTCTGCCCTCCCCATAACATCCCCTTGGAGGGCAAAGCATCAGCCTGGTGTCCAAGGCAGCGACCCGAGGGCCTGCTGCATAATGTTCTGCCAGGAAGCATCTCTGTGAACACCCCCCGCCCCCTCCCCCGGCAGGAGATCCCCATGGCTGTCAGCTCAGTAAAGGCTCTGGGAAGCCGGCCCTCCTGGTGGATGTTCAATTCTTTCCACTTCGTGCTGCCATAAAAACATCACTCTTGGAACAATTTCCTTCCCTGTGCCTTTTGGGATTTCAGCTTTGGAAAAAGGGATGTGCTACAACGCTCGTACAGAGAGATGGGCAGACAGGGGAGGAGCCCCAGGGCTGGGATGGCTGCACCACGGGGCGTTTCTGCTGGGCTTTAAGGGCAAGCAGGAGTGATGGGCAGAGAAGGGGGAGAGGCAGTGGGGGAGGGACAGCGTGGGCAAAGGCCAGGGCGTCTAATAGGGCTTGGGGCCTCGGGGGTGGGGTGGGGAGAAGAGCTTGCGGCTACAGCACAGGGGATGTGTCTGTGTGTCTGGGGTGCGGGGCAGGGAGAGTGGAGGGAGAGTGGGCAGAGCCCACTGCGTGCCAGGCTGGGGGCCTGACCTTTAGCCAGGGCCAAGGGGGCCAGTGAGGTCTCCAAGCCAGGAAGGGCCTGGTCCTGGTGAGTATTCCATCGCTACTTGAATCCCCCCAACACCTCCTCCACATCTGGCTCGAGAGACTTCAGCAAGAACAGATGCTTGAACTCTCACCACCTTCCCTTTCCTTCCGGACAAAGCCCCAGACTACCAGGGCCTCCAAGGATCTGCCTGGCCCTGCTGACCTCTCCCTTTTCGGTCCCTCAAGTCCTCAAGCCTCCTCCTGACCTCAGGCCCTTTGCACCTGGAAGGTCCTTTTCCTCCGTCTCCACCTGGCTGCCGCCTCCTCAGCCGCCAGACCTTGCCTCACTGTTGCCTGCTCAGGGGGGCAGCTCTCATCACCCCACCCCCGCCCCAGCTCTGGTGCCCATTCTAGGTGCTCAGTCTCTTGTGCTTGTCCCCTGAACAAACACTGACCTCTGTGTGACCACCTGTTCAGTGTCCATTCTCCAGCCAAAGACAAGATACCGAGGCCGGTGGGCCTGGGCACCCAGCACAGGGTCTAAATGACACCAAGCGAAGAGGAGATCCAGGCCAGAGCCAGGACTGACAGGCCCAGCTCCCTTCCTGCCCTCACAGACACAGCGCCCAGCCCAGGACCCTGTAAGACCCAGGGCTGAAGCTGAGGCCCAGCGGGGGTCTCTGCTCCTGTCCCCCCACCCAAGGGTCCAGTGAGGGGGCCCTGGGGCCTGCACAGTGGAGTTGAGAGAGCAAGCCTGATCCCCGGGGGTGCTGAGCCAGGGCGGCCATGGAGGTTTGGGCCTTGACTAGGGAGGGTCTCTAACATCCAGCCCACCGGCCTGGGCTGGTTCACACTTTTGGGTGGGTGTGTAATCAGAGAACACGGATCACTGCTGGAAAGTCTGTGTTTCTAATTTCCATAAACATGTACCGGGCTCTAGTTGTCATTTCTCCTTCTGTTCAGCATCTTGTTTTGTAAGATCCTTGCTGGTTGTTCTACGTCTCTCTGGTCTGTTGCCTCTAATGGCTACATCTTCCCACAGCGCACACCCAGCCCCCGACCGGTGATGGATCCCAGAAAGCCCCTCACCCCGGCTCCCGGACACGGTCCCATGAGCTCCTCATACTGCACCCCCAGCGGGCCCGTGGGATGCTTCCCAGGGGAAGGGCAGGTGCCCAGCTCACTGGGCTTCGCCAGTCCGAGAGCAGGAAGGTGAGCCCTCCACGGGCTGGTGGGCCTGCCTGGTTCCTCTTCTGCAGATGCTCAGCCTGAGCCCGACCCCTGCCCTCTGCCGAGACCCCAAAGCTTGGCTTGTGCTAAGAACTATGATCTGCTATTCACTCGGGAACCAGGCACAGCGAACACAGGGCCTTCAGAGATCAGACTGTGGGGCCTTGGCTGCGAGGTGGTCACCCCCGCGCCAAGCAGCTGTGGCCCCAAGACCTCACCTTGATGACCAGGTCCACGAAGCCCTTGTCGTCATCGCTGGAGACGGGCGTGTAGGGCCGAATGACTAGGTTCCCGTCGATTCGAGCCGAGAGGTAGATGTGCTGGCCTGCAGGACAGCAGGGGTGAGTGTGGGCTGACTACCCCTGCAGGGCCCCCTGGGTCTTGTCAGCCCACTTCGCTGCACCCCGTCCAGCATTCAAAGCCTAGCCTGACCTCGGCTCCCACTGCTCCCTTCGCCACCCCTAGGGACTCCCATCATGTCCCATCTCTTTGCCTTTGTTCGTGCTCGTGCCACTGCCGGGGACACTGAAGCAACTGGCCTCTTATCCTGACACTCACCCTTGAAGGCCCAGGGTGGCTGTCACCTCCTCCCTGAAGCCTTCCCTGCACTAACTGAAAGGCAAAGCCCCCACCTCTCTGTCCCAGCACCGGCTCCACGTGTGCTGGGTTGGGGCCGCACTCACCGACGGGGAGGCCCAGGATGTGCTGGGGTGACGGCAGAGCAAAGCGGAACCGGCGGGTATCATGGCTGATGACCTGCAACGAAGCGTGAGCTGCTGCATGGCACCCAGGGCAGAGGGGCCCCCAGACTCAGAGTGCCCACCCCTCCCCAGCACCTGCACACGCGTGGGCAAGGGCACAGAGGTCAGGTGCACACTGGGTGTGCCTCTGCTCTCACTGGCCCAGAGAAGGGCACTGACCCACCCAGGGCCACAGGGCAAGGTGGTCGGAGCAGGGAGTGAGCTCAAGATCCCAAAGGGAGGGACTTCCCTGGTGGCACAGTGGTTAAGAATCCGCCTGCCAATGCAGGGGACACAGGTTCGAGCCCTGGTCCGGGAAGATCCCACATGCCGTGGAGCAACTAAGCCTGTGCGCCACAACTACTGAGCCTGCGCTCTAGAGCCCATGAGCCACAACTACTGAGCCCTCGTGCCACAACTACTGAAGCCTGCGTGCCTAGAACCTGTGCTTTAAAAAAAAAAGATCCCAAAGGGAGGCTGCCAGAAAGCCCAGAAAATTCCAGGGACAGGAGGAAAGGATCCACCTCCGCCACAGCTTGAGAAGTGTCCTGGGGTGGCAGAAACAGCTCAGGGACTGGGCCAGCAGTGGGGCAGAGCTGAGACAAGGCCCCATGTGCCAGGCCTGGGACTCAAGAGAGGGGCTCTAGAAGCCACTACACTAACAGCCGCCCCCCGCCCCGAGAAGTGGGACAGCATGACCGTGGCTGGGCTGCAGAGGGCAGGAGGCATGGCAGCCTTGCTGCCCAGGAGGTCACTGGGGCTGGCCATGGCTAAGACAGGGTGTGCACCCAGGGTGTGGTCAATGGGTGAAGGCCATTCCCCCTCCAGGGTGGGGCAGAGGCTGCTTAAGAGTGAGGCTGGGCTGAGGAAGGAGCCCAGTCCTGACTGGGGCCAGGGAGGCGAGCATCCCACAGTGAGCTGTGTCAGAGCTGGGAACCGAACCCAGTGCCCGGACTCCGACCTGGGCTCCGGAAGGCCCCTGTGAGGTCTCCCCTGCACCAGGTGCAGCAGGATGGTGGGTGTCGAGGGGCCGTTTGGAAGGCAGGCAGCTAGCTGTCCAGCACATGTTGACGCCCACACGAGGCAAGGTCCAGTGATGGAGAGTGTTACCACCCGGAGGGGAGACGCCAGACCTCTCCAAAGGGACAGAGCGTCACTCTAAGCATCACTGAAGCGTGTGAGCCAAGGCAGGTGGCCTGGATCTCAGGAGAGACGGTGCCCAGCCACCACTTAGGACGCAGTGCTTGTCGGCGGCCAGTGGGCCTCTCTGCCCCACAGTCCGGGCCTGAAGCTGCAAACGGAGCCCCAGGGCCTCCCGCAAGCGGATCCCAGGATTATCAACTGGTCCTGGGGCTCAAGGTCAGAAACCCACGTGCCAGATGTTTTTGGAGGAAGAACAGAAGTGAGAGAAAGACACTGATGATTACTAGCCCAGCACAGCAAAAGTCATGAGGCTAACGTGTGTGAGGGCTCGGCACGGTGCTGGCCGTGATGGCCCGAGCAGTAGACTCACAGAGCTGTGGGCAACCTTGCTGATCGCCTGGTCCAGTCCCGTTCAGAGAGGGGAGGGGCCCACAGCCGGGACCCCTCCCTGGGCCACGGCAAAATAACCAAGAGCAGGCCCACCTGCTGGCCCACCACTAGGCTACAATGGGGGAGGGGAACTGCTAGCACGTGTGCCTCCTGATCAATCCAAGGGGCCTGGAGGGTCCACCGTGTGACATCCTGTGACAAAATACCAGACAGTCATCAAAAATAATGAATCAGGGCTTCCCTGGTGGCGCAGTGGTTGAGAGTCCGCCTGCCGATGCAGGGGATGCGGGTTCGTGCCCCGGTCCGGGAAGATCCCACATGCCGCGGAGCGGCTGGGCCCGTGAGCCATGGCCGCTGGGCCTGCGCGTCCGGAGCCTGTGCTCCGCAACGGGAGAGGCCACAACAGTGAGAGGCCCGCGTACCGCAAAAAAAAAAATAAATAAAAAAAATAAAAAATAATGAATCAGCTTTGGGTTAGACATGTAAAGGTGTCCATATTGTACAGCTGGGTAAAAACTCAAGTTATTAAAAAAGAGAAACTAAGTATGCACACACCTGAACCTCCACACATCATGTACACAGGAATGTACTACCAGAACGGCTCACGGTGACCCTTGAAGGGGACCCTCTGCAAAGGGGTTATGGGGGAGGGGAACGTTCACACCTCATGAACAGGGCACATATAAACATGTGCTTTTATTTTATAAAAGTAAAATTTTTATAGCGAGCACATATATATCATACATTACTTTGGGAATTAAAAAACAACAAAGAAAAAGAACTTTATAAAAGGAAAAGCTTTTAAAACATTGTTATTTCATTTTAGTAAGAAAAAATTGTGTATAAGATATATTGAGAGGATAAGTGTGGTCTCATCTGGGAAGCAGTAATTTTTTTTTCTTTTTCTTTTCTTTTTGCCTCTCTCTGGTTTTCAACTTCTATGAAATCCTGTTACAAGTACAGTCACAGGAGCCCCAGCTCTCATGGGGAGCCCGGGTGCAGACTAGAGCCCAGGACTCAGGCTTCCGGCAAGTGACTGACTTTCTCTGCCCCATGACTCAGTTTTCCCTGTCACACCCCTCCTGAGGCAGCTGTGGTGGCCAGAAATAGCACATGGGAGGGGCTCTGATGAGAGAGACTAAGGAGGGAAACAGCCTAACAGGGTGGGCGGCTGGGCAAAGGAGGGAGAGGATGGTTTTAAATCACGATCAGAGGTCTGAAAAGGAAAAGCATCAAGTGGGGAGGGCAGGAGCAAGCCTGTGGGAGGAGCAGATGGAGCCGCCCCGCCCACCCGCAGGGAATCTGACAGATGCAAAAGACTCTAGGGGCCCTGAGTGGGTGACCCTGCGGGCGGGGAAGGAGGAGGGGAGGAGACCTTATCTTTAAGGAAGGGGCACTGGGATGGGAGCCGCGAGGCCTAGGCCTAAGTCCTGGTCCTGCCCCTAACTCACAGTGTGACCTGAGTTTCTCCTCTCTTGTCCTCTGTTTTCACAGCCATTAAATGGTTACTTGGACCCAAGAGTCCTTACAGGGTCCCTCCCACTCTGGCCTTCTGGGGAATAGTGAGTGTGGTTCAAAGAACCAGCTCTGTGGGCAAAGACCTGAGTTCAAAGCCCTCTGCCGCTTACTGGTAGCCTTAGAAAGGGACCACCTTGCTTTCCCCATCTGTAAAATGGGCAGATAATGGGACCTACTTCACAAGGGGCCATGCCCTGAGCACATAGTAGGTGCCTGTGAAATGCTGTGATGCTGACAAGGACAGAGAGGTGCCCATGCCCCACGACGCCCTCAGGCCCCACACTGACCTCCTTGTCAATCAGCCGCAGCGGGTACTTGATGTCCGGGTTCTCGAGGGTGATGGCTGGGGTAGAGCGCTGGAATAGCTTCATGAACAGGCTATACAGGAACCAGACTGGGGAGAGGACCACGTGGCCCAACTGAAACGACAGGACAGACCCACGAGGTCAGCCTGCCCCCTGCCCTTCCTCCAAACACACCTCCGGGCCTCTCCCCTACCAGGAACACCCTCTCCCCATCATGTTCATCCAGGGAACCCCAGCTCCATTTTGGTGCCAGCTGGGAGAAGTTACAAAAATCAGACTCATGAAACCTATCACTGTGTTACTGAGTCATTGGAAAAGCTCCATTTTCCCTAAGGAATGGGGACAAAGAAAGCTACATAACTGAGCATGTAGCCCTTTTCACTTTGGCTGCCAGGAAGCTCAGCATAAAGTTCCCAAGTACCTGTGCTTAATCTTGAGCACTGTGTATCTGTGCTCCCTCCCTCCCTCCCTCCCTTTAGTCAATTTCCCTGGCCCTATTAAGTGATGTCAAGTGCTAGCTCTATTTAGACAAACAGACAAACCCCTGAGCCCTGGGGTTCTGCCTTCAGATGTGGGGGCAGCCAAGGCACTGAGCTAGACACTAGGAAGCTCTGCTCCTTGCTGGCTGTGTGACTCTGCACAAGTCCCTTCCCCTCTCTGAACTGAACTGGACCAGGTGATCTGCAAGGTCCCCTGGAGCTCTGAGAGTCTACTCCTAGCATCATGCAGAGCCCTGCACAGGGGTTAACCTCATGACAACCCTATGGGGTAGGCACTGTCATCACCACCACTTTACAGATGAGGAAACAGCTCAGAGAGGTGAAGCAACTCACCCACAGTCACACAGCAGGCAGGTGGGGAGCTGGAACTCAAACCTGAGTCCACTTGCCTCCCCAATCACACTCTTAAACATCAGGCCTCACCCTCATCATCACTCACCCTCTTGCGTGGCTCTGAGAACCTCTTCCTTGCCAGCCCCCTGCCCCCCATATCGCAGCCTCACAAAGACCCTAGAGGCGGTTTGGATTTTTTAAAAACAGAGAAAACCCACATCCCATGGCCAAATAAAACTACTTAGGTTTACCTGGAGAGGACACCCTTGCAAGGAAAGACAACCAGCCTGCTGCTCTTTCTAGCTATTTTTGCCCCTGGGAAAAGCACTTAGCCTCTCTGCCCTGTTTCTCCATCTGTGAAATGGGAGTCATAAGCTACACTCTCTGGCTGTGAAGATGGAGATCGGCTAACCCAGGCCGTCCCCCAGCAGGCACTTGACCTCACTGGGTATCTGTGTGCAGCAGCTACCCTTGGCCATCCGGAAGTCGAGTCCTGGGCAGCCTCCACTATCTGGACCACAAGTGAGACTCAGGAAGAGAACAACAACAGCCTCAAGACCGCTCAGACCAACCCTACAGTGGAGAACCTGGCAGACCCCACCCTAACCAGGGAGCAGCACAGGAAAGGGGCCAGCTGACACCGTGCACCTCCTGACACGAAGCAAGAAGGGCCCAGCACCACGCTGTGCCTTCCTTCAGGAGCACACAGCCTGCCTCTGACACAAGGAAACACCGAGGGCCTTTCGCCGCGAGAACTGGCACCACTCTTCAAAAACGTCAAAGCCAGGGCTTCCCTGCTGGCGCAGTGGTTGAGAGTCCGCCTGCCAATGCAGGAGACGCGGGTTCGTGCCCCGGTCCGGGAAGATCCCACATGCCGCGGAGCAACTAAGCCTGTGCGCCATGGCCACTGAGCCTGCGCGTCCGGAGCCTGTGCTCCGCAACGGGAGAGGCCACAACAGTGAGAGGCCTGCGTACCGCAAAAAAAAAAAAAAAAAAAAAAAGAGAGAAACGAAGGCCGAGGAATGGGTCCAGATTAAAGGAGGCTCTGGTGGGTCGGACGGTGCTCCCCTAAAACTCATGTCCACCCAGATCCTGGGGATGGAAAAGGGTTTTTGCACGTGTAATTAAACTAAGGATCTTGAGATGAGATCCTCTTGGATCCCCCTGGTGGGCCCCAGATCCCATGACAAGTGTCCTTCTAAGACAGAGGAGAAGACTCAGAGGAGAAGGTTGTGTGAAGACAGAGACTGGAGTGATGTGGTGACACGCCAAGGAGGCCAAGGACTGCTGGAAGCCACCAGAAGCAGGATGAGGAGGAAGGCCCCTCCCCTAGGCCTCCAGAGAGCACACCCTGCCAAAACCTTGATTTCACACTTCTGGCCTCCAGACTATGCAAGAATGAACTTCCATTGTTTTATGCTACCTAGTTTGTGGCAATTTATATGCAGCCGTAGGAAACGAATACAGTAAGTCCCCTACATATGAACGAGTTCTGATCTGAGAGCACGTTCGTAAGTCCAATTTGTTTGTTAAGTCCAACAAAGTTGGACCCAACTAACACAATCAGCTATACAGTACTGTACTGTAATAGGTTTATAATACTTTTCACACAAATAATACACAAAAAAAAAACAAACAAAAAAATAAAGAAAACATTTTAAATCTTGCAGTACAGTACCTTGAAAAGTTCAGTAGTACAGTACAACAGCTAGCATATAGGGGCTGGCCTCGAGTGAACAGGCAAGAAGAGTTACTGACTGGAGGAGGGAGAGGAGGTGGGAGACGGTAGAGCTGAAGGATCGTCAGCCATAGGAGACGGAGGGCAAGCTGCAATTTCACTCACGCCTGACGTTGGTGTCTTTCACTCACACACGTTCGCACCTTTGAAAGTTTGCAACTTGTAGGGGACTTACTGTACAGAGGCCAAAGAGACAGAACAACTGAATACAATGTGTGGTTCTGAATTTGATTCTGGGCCGGGGGGGGGGGGGGGGGGAACAGTTGTAAAAGACAATCCTGAGACAATAGGTGGCATATGCATGAAGGCCCATAGATTAGACAATAGCACTGTATCAGTTTTACATTCCTGATTTGATCATCGTCCTGTGATTATGCAAAAGAATGTCCTTGTTCTTAGGAGATAGATGCTGAAGTATTTAGGGGCAAAGAACCATCATATCTGTCGTTTACTCTCAAATAGTTTAAAATACACACACACACAATAAAGTAAATATAGCAAATGTTAACATCTGGTATATCTTGATGAAGAGTATATAAGGGCTCTTTATACATTCTTTCAACTTTACTGTAAGTCTGAAATTATTTCAAAATAAAAAGTGAAGAAGGGGGCTTCCCTGGTGGCGCAGTGGTTGAGAGTCCGCCTGCCGATGCAGGGGACACGGGTTCGTGCCCCGGTCCGGGAAGATCCCACATGCCGCAGAGAGGCTGGGCCCGTGAGCCATGGCCGCTGAGCCTGCGCGTCCGGAGCCTGTGCTCCGCAACGGGAGAGGCCACAACAGTGAGAGGCCCGCGTACCGCAAAACCAAAAAACGAAAAAACAAAAACAAACAAAAAAAAAAGTGAAGAAGGAAGTCCACACTAGTGGTTCATATAGTGGGGTCAACAACCAAAAGTTCTCCCAAAATACTGGTTCTCAAGAAAACTGTTTCACAGCTTGTTCACTCACCCTCCCTAGTGTACCTCCCTGACTTTAGTTCTCACAGCAGATGACCGTGTGTATTCTTCTTATCATAACACTACAAATTCCCCTTTTTGCCTTGGCTGCCAGGAAGCTCAGAGTCAAGTTCCTTGCTTGCATGGAGGCCTCTTTGCTTCCTTTGCAGGCCTCTTGAGGTAGCATGTTCTACAGAGGACAGACCTGGAATGGGCCCCTGCCCTATTGAGGGTCAGGTGAGAAGATTCTCACCTCTCAAGGCCCAGCCTCACTGCTCCCTCCCTTCCCAGAAGCCCTGCCAGGACCCCCCACTCTATCAACTGGGGAGGACACTCCGGCTGAGTACCTGAGGCCTCTCTGAGCCTCGGTATTCTTGGCTATAGAAGGAAGGTGAGGGCCACTGCCTGGCCAACAGCCCAAGGGAGCTGGGATATGAGATGAGATGAGGGGCTGAGGTCACCGAAGGGTCTATAACCTGTGGAATGTGGGCACGCACACAGGTTCTTCTACCACCCTCTTGGGGCCACCATCACCCAGGAGACGGAATACCCAAATGAAGGAAGGGCAGAGGCACCAAGATCCCACACCGGGCCTGGCCCCGCCCCCAAACCGGCCCAGCTGCTTCAAGTTGCCCAGCCGAAGCTTTGGTTACAGGCCTTTTGTTGGGCTCAAAACACCGTGCCTCTCCCGCAGACAGAGCCTCCAGGCTGGCTGCAGCCACGGCCTTGCCCCACGGGGCCCCTCGTCTGTTAACCAATGGGTCTAAACAGAAGGCCTGAGGGAGCTCGCCCCAGCGCACCCCTCCGGCCCACACAGGGCCACACAAAGGGTCTCTGGCCACCTGCCCACTTAACCCGCACCTACCATGTCCTGGCTACCAAGTGGTATTTCACCCACCCTGGGTCGCATCTAAGGCCCGTTGGCAGCCCTGGGCTCTGGGGTCAGGAGACTTGGGTTTGAGACCCAGCTCAGGACTTCAGGAGAGAATCTTCACCTCTCCAGGCTCCATCTTCCTCAAGTTCATGAGGACAGTCCCACCTAGGGCTGGGGAGGAATCGAGGCTGCAACAGGCCATGTTAGAGCAAACTGGCCAGTGTCCCCGAGCGGGCGCTGCTCCAAGAGTGGGACGTGAATTCTCTGGCATAATCCTCACTTCAATCCTAGGCTGTAGGTACTGTGATTACCATCAAGTTACAGATCAGGAAAGCCAGTCCTCAGAGGACTCACAGCCATTTCTCAGAGAGATTAAGTGACTCACCCATGGCCACGCAACCCAGGCCTGTCCAGCCCCAAGTGTGGCTCTTCCCAAGCCGCCTCCCAGGACAGATGCCCCGGAGCCCACAGCCCAAATCCCCTTGCTCCAGCACAGTCCAATCTCCCGGCTCTTGCAGTGAAGCCCCAGCTGCCCAGACTAACAGGCTGCTCCGCCACCCCCAAACACCCACCACGGCTCCCCACTGCCAACACTCAAGGTCCCCACTATCCGGTCACAAGCCTTTCTTGCCTTAGGCCTTTGCACACTCTCCCTTCTGCCCTGAATGCCCTTTCTCTTCCCTCATCCAACAACTCCTATTCCACTTCCAGAGCCCAGCTCAAACGTCAACTCTTACCCTCTAGCTAAGCAAGCCCTCAGCAGACATCCGGAGCGCCCCCCCCCCCCCCGCAGCCTCTGCAAACTCCACGGGGATGAGGGCGACTCTGATGAGTCCTCTGCTCCAGGCCTCTCCCACATCAGTCAGGGAAGCCATATCCATGGAGAACATTGTTTAGGGAAAAAGTTGAGCGAAGCTACGTTTGCAGGAAATCACCATTGTTGGGAGTCCTGGAAATAAACTTCAACGACATTAAGAGCCCAAGTGGAGTTATGTTTGGTGCTCTCTGGAGTCTTATTTCCCCCCAGCACAGCCGTTTAAGTGGTCAGCCAAGTTTAATAACTAAGACCCCCTGGCCTGCAGCTCGCTTCACAGTCTGCAAAGCACCTTCCCTTCCACTTCCTCACTGACCCTCCGCACTGGGAGACAGGCCAACTGCATTCTTCATTTGACAAACGAGGAAACTGTGGCTCAGGGCGGCCCAGGGTGGAGTCTGGGCTTCGGTTCCCAATTTTCTGTTGTTCACCCCAAATCTCTCACCTGCCCCAAATGCCAGCCCATGGTTATGTGCTGAGCCGTGAAAATGACTCATTTGTCAACAGTTCTGAAGATGAGTCCTCAACACTGGCCTTGGCCCTTACACCGAACTTGCGGATCCCAGGCGCCAGCTTCGTGTGCCCTGGCTGCCAGCCCTGGGCTCACACGGCTGGGCCAGGTTCCCACGTGAGGTCACAGACAATGTGCGACGGCAGACCCAGGAAGGCGGGGGACCTGGTGTCTCATCTCTAGCACTCAGAGCAGAGACACTCAGTAAATATTCGTGGATAAATTCACGAAGGGACAAGAACAAGCCCCTGCACTGCAGTCTCTCTCTGACTTTTCTTACTTTGTCTGAAAGTTTCCACAACCAGGACAAGGGATCAGATGCCTCCGGGGGAGGGTGGGGCTCGGCCCTCCACGGAGCACAGGGCTGAGGGGTTGGATCCTGAACTCCTGGCTGTTTCCACACCTGCCTCCCAGAGGTGTGGTGGGACTGCAGCCGCTGCTGGAAGGAGCTGTGCCAGTGAGCGGTGGATAATGTGACCAGCCTTCCTTCCAGTCCCCGTTCCCAGACGCGACACTCTCGTATCTCGCACAGTCCTTGAGCCCGGGACGCGGGCACTATGGCCACTCCACTTCAGTGAGGACACTGAGACAGGGTGAGAACTGGCACCCAGCTCGGTCCGAGCACTGAGCCCCAGCCCTGCACAGTCCCTCTGCGTCTGCAGACAGTCGGGCCACTGAGAGAGCAAGGGTGGACTTTGCACAAATTCCTCTCTGGAGGCAGCTGTGAGCCGACCCTCACTGTCAGTCAGTCCTTCAGGTCACAAACCCCAGTGGGCACAGCTGTCAGGGCCCATGTGGGATGCAGCGGACACAGGTCAGGGGACCGCGTCCCTGGGGAGCTCAAGCCAGTGTGGGAGATGGACACGGGCAGAGAGAAGGGTGCCGTGGAAAGGCGAAGCTTCGTCTCTGGAAAACTAGAGGCTTTACCAGACTCACAAGGGGCTGGGATGCCCTGTTCCCCGTCCAAGGCACCACTCCCACCCCTGCAAGCAGTGGGCAGAGTAAACAGGAGGCAGGCGGCCAAAGCCAAGGTCCCACCCCAGCTCCTCCTCAGCTGTGCTGCTCACACACACACACACACACACCACGTCACCCCAGCTCCCCAGGGGAGCTAGGGGACAGCTGCTTCGCCAGGCCTTGACCTGGTGCCCCATAGGCCACACAGTGCCCACAAGGGAACCCACCACCTGCCTTTCCCCACCTCTGCTAACACAGGAAGGGGAGAGGGAAACGGGGTGCCAGAGTCCCAGGATGCCTCCAGGGAGCCCCCAGCTCACCCACCACAGCCGAGGAGCTGGGTAGCCCTACTACCCCCATGTGGCACCCAGCCAGCTGCTCACCCCCTGGAACTCCCCACCGGGACCCTGCCATCCGCTCTACCCAGGTCAGGTCTGGGTGGGCAAAGGGACCTGCCAGGACCCCCCAGGTGCCAGCCCCCTGTGCTGAGGCTTCCCTGCCCGCTGCCCGCCAGCTGTCCATCTGGGATCTGCGTGTCCACCTCCCTCATGGCCCCCTTCTTGGGAAGCAGGAGCAAGTGGGAGGGAGTGGAGGAAGCTCTGCAGCGAGGGGCTCCTGGCTCTGCGCTTCTGGGAAAGGGAACCCAGGAGGAGGGGCAGGTGGACAGTGGAGCTGCCCTCCACAGGGGAGACCCAGCCCTGCTTCCCAGGGGCTGGGTGTCTGGACCACGGACTAGGCACAGAGCTGCCAGGGGCAGGGGAAAAGCCTTGGACTCTACCTGTGGTGGCGGCCTGTCAGGGTCCACTGAGCACTCACAACTGTGCTGGGGGAAGGGGAGCCAGAGTCGGGGACGGCAGGCTAAGCCCCCAACATACCCCCAGGTGGCGGGCAGGTTCAAGTGCCAACCCCTCCGCGTCCCCACTTCCGGTGTGTGGGAGGAGGCCTCTCTCAGGGCCTGCACATCTCAGATAAGACGCCTGGTGCCCAGAGCCCGTGCTGGCCTCCCGCAGACGGCGTGGAGCCGCTGTGCCAGGAGGCCTGCCTGGGGTCTGCTCCGGGTATTTGGGCTCAAGTGGGGACCCCGGCAGGGCCCACGAGGAAAGGGCAACCCTGCCACCCTTTGGATAGAGGAGGCTTAGGAGTTGGTGAAGGTCTCCTGACGCTCAGACGGGGCTCTGCCCCTCATAGAGGGGCTCCAAGGGGTCCTGGGCTCCTCGGCAAAAACACTGAGCAGCCAGACCTTGGGGACACAGAGACAAACCCAACCAACACGGCTAGAAGGTGAGAAGCACTGCGGGAAAACAGCAGGGGCGGGGGTCTGGGTTCCGGTCCGGAGGCTGAGCAGTGAGGGAGGAAGGGGATTGCTGGGAACACGCTGAGCTGGGGCGATGCCCCCAGGCTAGCCCTGGGCAAAGCCGCCCCCTGGGCTGAACGCCGCCCAGAGTCCTGGGCTGGGTCACACATTCACAAGCCAACACCCAGGCCAAGAGGCCTTCTGCCGAGTCCCCAGGGGGAGCCCCACAGAGCCAGAGGGAGGAGGTGGAGGAGGACGCCAGGCAAGAGGCTCTGGGCCTAATCCTCCCAGGGGCAGCCCTGCCCAAGTGCCCCCAGCCAGCGCCCAGGCACCCGCATGTGTGGGTGGGGACTGCCCTCTGGCCACAGCCTCAACGTGGAGCGCAAGCCACGCACCACCACTGTGGCTTCTGAGAAATTCGAAAGGCCCGAGGGCGAGGGAGGGTGGCCCTGGGCCGAACCAAAGTGACAGCATGACGATGGACTTTGCAGCTCCACAAGTTCAGACTCCGCCAGCCCGGCCCGTGGCCAAGTCTTGAGTGGCATTTCTTCATCTGTAAAATGGGGCCAACGGCTGGGGCCTCTCATGTTTGCTGGGTTAAGAGAGACCAGAGCCTAGCTTGCAGCCCACGGAGAGGGTTCAGGGGCTGTTGTCGGTAAAAACTGCGATCCAGCAACACCGCACGTGTGCGCGCACACACACGCACACACACTCATTCCACACACACCCACTCCACATACACTCACTCCACACACACACACACACACCTCACAGCCCCTCCACACGCACACACTCGCAGGTACTCACGGTCACACTCCCGCACACCTGCTCACTCTTTCACTGTCACTCACCCCCATACACACTCCTGCACACGCACACGTCACACCCACACACCCGGTCACACACACGCCCTCACAAACTCACACTCACACATACGCGCTCCCTCCTTCACACTTCACACGTGTTCAGTCGCACTCATACTAACTCACACGCGGGGGCACCGGCCACGTTCACCCCCGCACTCGCTCAGCACTAGCGCACACATCCGCACTCATCGGCCGTCCGGGCTGAGGGGGGCGGCGGCGGCGGCGGCGGGCGGGGCACCCCGAACGCGTGGCCGCCCGCCTCCGGGTGACGCCCCTTGACCGGGAGTGCTGGGCCCGGGTGCAGAGGCCCGGGCGTGAATCACGGCCGCACGGGGACGACCGGGGCGCGGCGGGCTGGGTGGGGCGGGGCCGGGTGGGGTCCTGCGCCCCGCGTCCGAGCCCGGTCCCCCCGCCCCTAGCAGCCGGGCGCAGTCGGCGCTGCCCGAGACGGGAGTCCGGCGCCCGCCGGTCCGCAGCGACGCCCCGGGCCCGCGGCAGCCGGCGTCCCCTCCCCGCCTACCGTGCTCAGCTGGGCCCCCATGGTGGCGCCGCTCTGCACTCGCTCCGCCGCCGCCGCGCACCGAGCCAGCCCCCGGGCCGCGTCACCGAGGAGGAGGGGCGGGCCCGAGCGCGGCCCAGTCGGGGCGCGGGGGCGGGAGGCCGAGCTAGAGGCCCGGCTCCGCCCCGCCCCGCCCGCTTCCGTCCGCGGGAAGAGGGTTGAAGGGAGAGGATCCGTTAGAACGCGAAGCCGGGCGCCGGCGCAGTCGCCCCGGTAGCCTGCGGCGGGGCTCTGACCCGCTGAGTGGCCTCGGGGACGCTGGCAGTCTCTGGGCCTCGTTTGCCATCCTAAAGGGGAGAAGATGGCGCCCCCTATTGATGGGATCTAAAATAAAATCCGGAAACTCCACCGCGGCCTCCAAGGCCTGCAGGAGGAAGCCCCGCTTGGCCTGACCTCAGCCTGAGCCCCTGAGCACGTTGCTGGGCCTCACAGGCCTTCTTGTTCCTCAAACTGCTCAGCTTGGTCCCGCCTCCAGGCCTTTCCCTCTCTGGAACACCATCCCTAACTGCCTCAGGGTCAGCCCTGGCTTCTTGCTTGGGCATCAGGTGAGATGTTCCGTCCTCAGCAAGGCCTGCCCTGACTCCCTCTCCAGGCAACCTCTTGTGGTCTTCCTGGCACTTAGCATTAAGCTAAAGTCACCCTTTGTGTTTCTTCAGGGATGGTCTGCCCCCAGCCCCACCCCATCACAGTGGACTGTGGGCTTCCTGAGAGCAGGACTCTGCTTTGAAGTCCCCTGCCTGCCTGGAACCCAGCACAGAACATAGAGTAGCATATAGTAGGTGCTCAATAAATACTTGTTGAATGAGTGAATTCAACAGACAGTGGGCAGGTGCCTGCTCTGTGTAGGCCCATGCTGGCCCGCCGGGGCTCTCTGGCCTTGATTGCAAAGGAAGTAATCAAATAGGAAAGCTTTACTTGAGCATGTGCAGCCAGTAAGTTCTCATGACTAGGTGCTTCCTAGGCCACCCACGGCACAGGTGCCCTCTCCAGAGACACCTTCCACAGAGGCCAGGGGAGCCACAGGCCACCCCGAACCTTAGCATTTCCCCCAGTCACTTCTCGTTTTCTCCGTGTTCTTTGTTACACCTGGACTGGTGATGGTTATCACGAATGTGGATGTCTGATGTTGGATTTTCTTCTCGTGAAATTTGGAGGTGACGAAGTTGCATTTCTCCTTTATTTTATTTTATTTTTTTGCGGTACGCGGGCCCCTCACCGCCGCGGCCTCTCCCGTTGCGGAGCACAGGTTCTGGACGCGCAGGCCCAGCGGCCATGGCCCACAGGCCCAGCCGCTCCGCGGCACGCGGGATCCTCCCGGACCGGGGCACGAACCCGTGTCCCCTGCATCGGCAGGCAGACTCTCAACCACTGCGCCACCAGGGAAGCCCGCCTTTCTCCTTTTAATCATCACCTAAATGGCCTTAAATAAACAAAACTTAAATACTATTTAGACTAAGGCTATAAATGCTAGTCCAACAAATAGTCCTAAAAAATCACAATTAGGATGGAATCTATTTTTTCGTCTTGTCATTTAAATTATTACATGCACTTGTAGACTCAAAAAGGAAATAGCTTTCCTCCTAAAGTTATCACTGCTGTCGTTGCCTCTCTTAAGATCATATTAACTGTCCATTTCTTTTCTTATTTATCTGTCTGAACCTTTTCATAATTGTTGCAGTATATAGGATTAACATTATAACAATATAAATTATTGAAGCATTTTGCTCTCACTACAGTAAAAGCTGTTGTGTTTACACCTTACCCCACTGAAACACTCCAGTGTGTAAAGCACAAGAGGAGATTTCACTCCTGGTTACATCTGGAAGCTTCCCTAGAAAGTATCCCGCCTGCCAGGCTTGGCCTCGCATGAAGGAGTTGTGGTCCAGTTTCTTTGGGAGGGGCAGGGCGGAGTTCTCCCCAGACTCCGGGAGCTGCTCATCTCCCGTATGACTGTAGGGTGGCCCCAGGGGCAGAGTGTTGGCGGGTAAGGGAGAGCGGGGAGAAGAACCAGAGGTGACATTGGTTAGGTGGCCCATTCCTGCTCTTGGAACTCAGACCAAGTGGGGAGGGTTCAGCTGGCATTCACTGTGTGAGCACAGGCCAAGGCCTTCTCCTCTCTGGGAAAGGGTCAGGGAACAAGGTCTTTAAGACCCCTTCTACTTCTGATATTTTATTCTGAGTGGGTGTTCCTTCAGACTTTTTATTTGGAAACATGTCCAATGTACAGAGAAGTTGCAAGCATAGTACAATGAACCACTGGATTCACCAGCTGTTAGCCTTTGACCCCTTTCCCCCCTCCTCCCTATCTACCGTTTACTTTGGCTGCACCGTGGAGAGTTAGTTGCAGATATGTCGCCCTTCACCTCTACACACTTCACCACGCATCTCCCAAGAACAAGGCCATTCTCCTACATACCACTGTGCAAGTATCAAATTCAGGGAATTTAACATTGAAACAACACAGTTGTCTGATCCCCAGTCCACATTCCCCTTGTCCCGGTTGTCCCATAATGTCCTCTCTAGCCATTATTTTTTGCGGTCCAGGCTCTAATCCCAGGTCAGGCATGGCCTTTACTTGGCCAGGGGTCTTTAGTCTCCTTTAGCCTGGAGACAGATGGGATCAAAGGGCAGGTGATGGGTCACCTGCCTGTTGGCGCCTGCCTGGTCTCCCTATTGTAAAGGTAACTTTTACTTTGATACCCTGTGAATGTCCTAATTCCCAACAAACTTTCATCCAATGCTTTCAGTTGATGATCATGTCTGAATCAATTATCATTGAGGTAGTTTAACTAACTGGTTTATGAGGTACTTTGGGAAAAAACAAGCCAAAAAGGACCTTTGTCTTAATTATTCCTCAAGGCCCTTTGGTGAGCCAGAGAACAGAAACTCTCACAAGCCTGTTTGCCTTCTGCAAAGGCAAACATCCGGTCAGCTGAGAATCCCCTACTCTACTGAGGTGTTTGATCCTTGGGAGAGGTTGGGAAACGGGACAGAGAAACCATGAGTTTCATTTTATAGAGAAGGAAACTAGGCCCAGAGAGAGGAGAGAAGTGGGCAGCAGTGGAATAATTCCTCCCAAGGAGTCTCTGGGCTCCCGCCCCTTCCAGGTACCAGGGCAGAGGTTTGGAAAGGAGGCTTTCAGGCTGACTGCGCGGTAGAGTTTTCAGGGTCCAGGTTGGGGCTGTCGGACCCTTGCCAGTCCCCCTGGTCCCTATTACCTATGTAGGACCTAGGTTGCCAGATTTAGCAAATAAAAATTCAGGATGCCCAATTAGATTTGAATTTCAGATAAACAATGAATCAGTTTTTTGGTACAAGTATGTCCAAGATATTGCACTTAAATGTAGCTATACTAAAAAATTAAAAGGGGACTTCCCTGGAGGTCCAGTGATTAAGACTCTGTGCTTCCAATGCAGGGGGCGCAGGTTCGATCCCTGGTGCGGGAGCTAAGATCCCACATGCCTCATGGCGCAGCTGAAAAAAAAAAAATTAAGCTAAAAAAACCCTCATGATGTTGTCCAGGGTGTTTGGACTGACATTAGGTTGCCAGGTAAAATATAGAACACCCAGTTCAATTTTAATTTCAGGGAAACAATGAATAATTTTTTCTCCCTGCTGTGGGGAATTAAAAAATGCATGGCACGTGTTATCAGATATAGGAAATAAGGCAGGTAAAGTCAGTGGGGCCTTGAATGCTGGCATGAGCTGTCCTTCTGAGAGTAGCTGACAGCATTGCAAGAAGGGACTTAAGTTTGGAGGCCCTTTGCCAGACAGTTCTAGAAAGGGACCAGTCGGGGGAGACTGCAGTGGCTGGTGACATGCCATGAGGCTCAGGCCAGGGGTCAGGGGATGAAAAGAGCATTCAGGAGGCAGGACTGATGGGGCCTGAGGCCCACCAGCTGGTGTGAGTGGGCGGGAGGCTTCTGGCCTGGCATGGGAGGGGGCGGGGAAAGCCTGAGGAGCAATGGAGTCCAGTGTCTAGAGTTCAGCAGGGGCTGGGGCCGAGGAGGAGAGAGTGGCCCTGAGTCAGGGAAGGAGGGACTCAGAGGTAGGGCAGTGTGATGGGCGGTGGAGCAACCTCCTAGGAGGCGTTTCTGCCATAGGAGGAGCTGGCTGGACCTCTGGGCCCCGGGAGGGGAGGGCTGGGTCTCCCCACTCCTGGAGGTGGACGGAGGTGAGGGGCCCAACCAGCCAGTCCACCTGCCCACCCTCTGTCATAGCTGAGTGTCAGGAGAGGCCAGTGAAATGATTCATTGCAAGCTAAGGTATTAACCCCCTCGGGCATTTACAATTTGAAGAGAGAGCTTGTTTAAAAAAAAAAAAAAGCAGCAGCAGCAGCAGCAGCAGCAGCAGCAGGGACTGGAATAGCTTTTTAGCCGGTGACTGAGGCATTACTGGTAGAATCAGGCACCTGCTCAGGCTGTGAACGGGCTTCAGCAGGGAGGGGGTGCTGGGACCGGAGGTTGGCTCCACTGTCACCAAGCCTGTCCTGCAGAGGCCTTTCTGGAAGCCACAGTCTGCTCTGGTGCAACCTCTGTGCCAGCAGAACTGGGAGGTTGATGAAACAGGAATGGGTGCCGCGCGTGCGCTGTGGCAACCGCATCAGAGTTCTCCAGAAGTATTCACAGCACAGTCCCAGCCTGCAGGATCCAAAACCCATGGAGCCAGTGGAGTCTGGCCTGCACCCCTGGACCAGCCGAGCCTGAGAGTGAGTCATCGCTTACCCAGGGCATCCTGTCTCCATCTCATAGCGGAGAGGCCGTGGCTCAGAAAAAAAAGGGCCTGGCCCAAGGTCACACAGCTGGTGAGGGTTGCGGCTGGAGTTTGAACCCAGTTCTCCTTGCTTCTGAAACTCAGCTCTCCCCACGGCCACTTGCCCCCAGAATCAGGCATCTGTTTTCCTTTTCCTTGTTGGCTTGAGCCACCTTACAGAGAATGTCAGGGACTGACTCGGGGGTGAGGGTTCTGTGTTACTGCCCCCATATCTTGTCTTCTCCAGACCAGAGATTTTCAAATCTTGGCTCTTGCTGTGTGACCTTGGGCAAATTACTCCCCTTTCTGGGTCTCAGTTTTCTCGGCTGTAAAATGGAGAATCATCTAGAACCTAGTAGAATCCAATAGAGCAAAGGTTGCAAACGGTTGGCCAAAGGTCAGCATCCAGCCCTCGGAAGAGTCTGTTCTGGGTTTTGGCTTCATTTGAACCAGTTGCCAAGTGAGTATTTCTGGCTTCTTGTGACAAATCTGAGACTCTTGCTGTACCAGCTCCCACAGGCAGGCCCTACAGGTGCTGGGTTTGCAGCCTCTGGTGGAGCTGATTCTACGACCTTCCCAAGGTGCCCCCATAGAGTGTAATTTTCACACTCTTTGCTCCCTGGGAAGCAGGAGATGGGTTCTAGGTGTGGCTCTGCCCCCAACCAGCTGTCTGACCTTGGGCCAGCCATCATTCCTCTCCAGGTCACATCTATAAACAGGGGCAACACACCCATCTCAGAAGGCTGTGGTGAGGATGAATCGAGATGCCAGGTGTAAAACTGCTTTACAAAGCTGGATGTGTGGAGAGGTGGATATTAGACCTAGCAGCACCATTACCTGAGTGTCTGTGGTATGCTGAGGGCTAGGCCGGGGAATCACAAATGAATGCGGCTCAGTCCCCAGAGACACGCAGAAGCACCAAGCTGAAAACAGTGGGTCCAGGCCATTCACTTGTGAGTGAAGACAACGGAGACCTCATCAAGGTGACATTTGCGTTGCTACCACCCGATTCATTCATTCACTCCTCATATCTTTACTGAGCCCCTACTTTGTTCCAGGCACTATTCTAGATGCTGGGGGTATAGCAGTGAGAAAGACAGTCAAAAATGCCTTTGAGGGCTTCCCTGGTGGCGCAGTGGTTGAGAGTCTGCCTGCTGACGCAGGGGACACGGGTTCGTGCCCCGGTCCGGGAAGATCCCACATGCCGTGGAGCGGCTGGGCCCGTGAGCCGTGGCCGCTGAGCCTGCGCGTCCAGAGCCTGTGCTCCACAACGGGAGAGGCCACAGCAGTGAGAGGCCCGCGTACCGCAAAAAAAAAAAAATAAAGCCTTTGAAAAGCTGACATTCTAGTGGGGATGGAGTGTGGAGAATAAACAAGAAACAATTTTTTAAAAACAGACATGTAACTTCGCTGAGAAAAGGAAAGACAGAGCAGGGTCAGAGGGTACAGGTAGTAGTGGGAGTTGCTGTTTTATGTAAGGGCCAGGGAGGCCTTCCTGAGGTGATGCTAGCAGAGACCTAAAGAAAGTCAGTGAGCAAGCCCTGTGGATAACTGGGGAAAGAGGGTTCCAGGAAGTAAGAGCAGCAAGTGCAAAGAGTCTGAAGCAGGAGTATGCTTGGCTTCTTTTTTTTTTTAATTAATTAATTAATTAATTAATTATTATTTTTCTGGCTGCATTGGGTCTTCACTGCTGCGCATGGGATTTCTCTAGTTGCGGCGAGCATGGGCTACTCTTCGTCGCAGTGCATGGGCTTCTCACTGCAGTGGCTTCTCTTGTTGCGGAGCACAGGCTCTAGGCACGTGGGCTTCAGTAGTTGTGGCTCGCGGGCTCTAGAGCGTGGGCTCAGTAGTTGTGGTGCTCGGGCTTAGTTGCTCCGTGGCATGTGGGATCTTCCCGGACCAGGGCTCAAACCCGTGTCCCCCGCACTGGCAGGCGGATTCTTAACCACTGCACCACCAGGGAAGCCCACTTGGCTTCTTTAAGAAGCAGCAATGATGTCAGTGTGTTCCATTACTGTGAGGCTAGCTTTGACCACTTGGCCAAGCCATGTCTGCCAGGCTTCTCCCTGTAAAGGTCTCTATTTAATAAGTCATCCATGGGATGGTCCTTTGAGACTGTGATTATATGATTTGACTTAATCCTCACAGCAACCCTAAAGCAGTTTTAAAACATATCTGTAAATTCTTTGATATCCCATCCATTGGGAGATGGGGGTCTGTGTCCCCTCCCCTTGAATCTGGGTTCTGTAACTTCTTGACCAATAGAAGCTCTGTGACACTGCCATTTTGGTGGGAGCCAGACCATAAGAAATTGGTGGCTTCCACTTCCTGTCTTTTGGGATGCTAGCTCTTGAAACCCAGCCACCATGCTATGAGGAAGCCCAAGCAGCCCACAGAGAGGCCCACGTAGAGAGGAGCCAAGGTCTCTGACCCTCAGCTTGGCTGAGCTCCCCAGCCAACAGCCGACGCCAATTTGCTGGCCATGTGAGTATACCACCTTGGAAGCAGGTCCTCCAGCCCCCAGTTAAGCACCCCAGCTGACACCCTGTGGAGAGATGACCCACCCCCCACAAGCCCTGCTCAAATTTCACATCCGTAGGCAAATTTAAAGACTATTGTTTTGTTTTATACCACTAAGTTTTAGAGCGGTTGGTTACACGATAATAGTTGACTGGAGCAAACCTCATGAAGAAAGCCACCCCATTTTACAGACGAGAAACTGAGGCAGAGAGGGTTGGAACATCTACCCAAGTTCTCACAGCCAGTTAGTGGGGGAACCAGCATTTGAAATCAGCTTCTTCATGTTATATTTTGGTGAACGGAGGTTTTTTTATCTTAGCGAAGTCCAATTTACCCATATTTTCTTTATGATTAATATGTTTTGTGCAGACATACTATTTTGAAACTTTTTTTTTCACATATGACTACGTAACATCTTTTGATGTTAAACACATAATGGTGTTTGACAGTTGCCCGATGTTCTGTTACATGGGATGCTATCATTTATTTGACCAAGCTCCATTGATAGGTATTTAGTTCTTTCCTAACTTTTCACTGCATTGAACAACACTGTGGGGAACACCTTGCACATATATCCCTGCATTGTTCCAATTATTTCATAAAAATAAGTGCTCAGACATGGAATTGCTTGGGCAAAGAGTGAGCAAAGTTTTAAAGCTTCCTAGTAATATAGCCACACTGCCAGTGGGTACATTATGTAAGTGGGTATGGGTTTTCTGAGGCTGTCATAACAGATTACAACAAACTTACTGGCTTCAATAAACAGAAATTTATTCTCTCACAGCTCAGGAGCTCAGAAGTCTGAAATCAAGGTTGGTTCTCTCTGGAGGCCCTGAGGGAGAAATCTTTCTGTGGCAGCATAACTCCAATCTCTGCCTCTGTTTTTTTTTTGTTTGTTTGTTTGTTTTTTGCAGTATGCGGGCCTCTTACTGTTGTGGGCTCTCCTGTTGCGGAGCACAGGCTCCAGACATGCAGGCTCAGCGGCCATGGCTCACGGGCCCAGCCGCTCTGCGGCATGTGGGATCTTCCCGGACTGGGGCACGAACCCGCGTCCCCTGCATCGGCAGGCGGACTCTCAACCACTGCACCACAAGGGAAGCCCTCTGCCTCTGTTTTCATGTGGCCTTCTTCTCTCTGTGTCTGTGTCCTCTCCTCTTCTTCTTTTTATTTATTATTTATTTATTTATTTATTTATTTAGCTGTGTTGGGTCTTAGTTGTGGCACTTGGGATCTTCGTTGGGGTGTATGGGCTTCTCTAGTTGCGGCGCGTGGGCTTCTCTCTCTAGCTGTGGCACACAGGCTCTCTAGTCGTGGCACGTGGGCTCCAGAGTGTGTGGGCTCAGTAGTTGCGGGGTGTGTACTTAGTTGCCCCGTGGCATGTGGGATCTTATTTCCCTGACCAGGGATGGAACCCGTATCCCCTGCATTGGAAGGCGGATTCTTAACCACTGGACCACAAGGGAAGTCCCTCTCTTCTTCTTTTAAGGACACCAGTCACTGGATTTAGGGCCCCCTAAATCCAGGATGATTTATTCTTGAAATCTTTATATAATTGCATCTGTGAAGACCTTTTTCCCAATAAGGTCACAGTCTGAGGTTCCATGTGGAACCCACTACAACCCACTACAAACCTGGTCTTTCTTTGTCCCTTGGTTAGAAAGGTTGTTGGGGGTAGAAAGGATATCCCCAGGGCTTCCCTGGTGGCACAGTGGTTAAGAATCCGCCTGCCAATGCAGGGGACACAGGTTCGAGCCCTGGTCCAGGAAGATCCCACATGTCGCGGAGCAACTAATGCCGTGCGCCACAAATACTGAGCCTGCGCTCTAGAGCCCATAAGTCACAACTACTGAGCCCGCGTGTCACAACTACTGAGCCCGCACCACTAGAGCCCGTGCTCGACAACAAGAGAAGCCACAGCAACAAGAAGCCCGCGCACTGCAACGAAGAGTAGCCCCTGCTCGCTGCAACTAGAGAAAGTCTGCGCAGCAATGAAGACCCAATGTAGCCAAAAATATAAATAAATAAATAAATTTTAAAAAAGAAAGAAAAAAAGGAAAGGATATCCCCAACTTGAGCTCAAGCTAGGGCTCAGACATCTGTGCAGATCTGGGCAGGTCTGGATGGAAGTCCCTGATGGTGATGGGGCAAGCCTGGCTCATAGCTGTTTGTGTGAGGGGCTGAGCAGCCCCCTGGGAGGGCAGCTATCCTTGGGAGCAGGGAGCTGGGTGCCTCGTATGACAGTACCTGCACCTCCTGAGCACCTCCCAGCACTGTCCAGGCACTTCCTCGGGTGCCATGTGAGGTGAGCTGGACCCCAAAACAAAGTTAACCACCGAGGGAAGGGGCAATTCTGAGTCTCTCTCATGGTGTCCATCACTGGCATTGGTCTCTAAGCCATCCCTGGGGCTGGGCTGCCTGCCATCTTGCCACTACCCATGTGAAAACAAGAGCCCGAGCAGGCCAGTGAAAGAAGGGCTGCCCACTGCAGTCAGTGTGCAGGCTTCAGCAAGAAGGAAGCAAACCATACCCAGGTATTCTGATGGACAGACGGAACGACTATGGGTACCACATGGGAGGGGTCAAGGGCCCGAGAAGGCGTAGGACCCAGAGCGCTCCTGGTTGAAGAGCTGGTGTTATTGAGGGCTTCCTGTAGTAACTCATTCAATCCCCCAATATGCTGAGGAAACTGAAGCACCGAGCTATTCAGTAACATGCCAAAGGCGACACACTAGTGATGCTGGAAGGGACTCAAAGCCAAGGCTGGCTTGCTCCAGGGTCCATGTTCTTAACGTGATTGCAACTGCCTGGGACGGAAACCCGATTCAAACCACCTGCGCAGGAAGGAGTTTACGGAAGGCCCCTGCCAGGTCTCCCTGCCCCACTTCTTTGCCTCTTTTTGCCAACAGTAGGTGTCTTCCCAGGGGGTGGACCTCCTGCCCCACAGCGGGTCTGAGTAGAGAAATCCTAGAGGAGGACCTTGATTGGTCTGTTTTGCCACGTGCCCATCTTTGGACCAATGAGCGATGCCAAAGGGCTGGCACTCTCCAATTGGCCCAGTTTGGGTCAGGTGCCTACCCCTTAGCCAATCACTCTGGTGAGGGAGGTGGAGTCAAGTGGGGAGTTGGTAACTCCCCTCGGGATGGAAGGGGTGGTGCAAGGTGGGTGCAGGGAGGGTTCCCAGGATAAAGGGCAAGCAGGCCTGTGACCACGGTGGGTGGTGCTGGTGGTTAAAGTGAGCTGTGAGCTGGGTGGCACCCAATGGGAGTCACCACTGGATCCTAGAGCTAGAAAAGGCTCCATCCCTGACTTGGCTTGGGCGAGGGGAGGATCGGAAGGTGCTCTGAGAACCTCAAAACACTGTGTGATTTTGTCCAAGGAGGAAGGGAGCCAGCCCCACACGAGCTGCCCTGTGCGTGTGGCAGCGGCCAGGGGCTTTTCCTGCGTGGAGAGATCGGATCAGAGGTGTTGATCTGGGCTCTGCTTTCTCTTGTTTTCCCCTGTATTTTCCTCCTTCCCTTTCCCTGTGCTCGCTGCCCCAGGGGAAGGGTGAGGCAGAGCAGAAAGCCAGCAGCCTGCCTGGGGCAGGGGGAGGACTCCCAGCATGGACAGAGCTCCTTGAGGGCACACGGAGGAGGAAAGTCTCCCAGCCCTGACTGGAGGGGTGGACCCAGGGCTGGAGCAAGTGGGGAGCAGCTAAGGGAGAGTGTAGATCCTGGAGCCAAGGCGTCTGCCCCCAGCGCTACTGCTGGCTAATAGGATGGCTTGTGTGAGTTAGAGGAAGATGCCCCCACCTCTGCCCCATGCTGGGATCCAGGGCGTGGTGAGTGACCACACTGCGTGTCAAGCTGGGTTTCCACTCCCACCTCTGCTGGGTTCTTGCACAACAGGACAAGATGGTTCTAACTGCACCTGCTTCCTGGGTGGGCTACACTGCCAGAGAGCAGGGGCCTTCCTGGTGTATCTGGGCCACTGGGACCCAGGCAGTCTCCCCAGAGAAGCCTCTTGAACGCCACAGGGATGAAGAGGAAACAGGGAGCTGCTCAGTTTCAGCCATCCTATGCCGATTTGTGAAGATGGGTGACCAGCAGAAACCTGTGAGGACCGGTGACCAAGGACCAGCCCCACCCAGTCCCTCCTCTGAAACTCCTGCTCTGAAACTCCCCTCCCTCCCTCCCTCCCTTGTTCCCTTCCTTCCTTCCTTCCTTCCTTCCTTCCTTCCTTCCTTCCTTCAGATTGTTCAACCTTTGCCTGTTGGGAGCTCTTTCAGTTGGCCTGTGTCCCCTTAAGGTGGTGTATATGTGTGTGTGTGTGTGTGTTTGAGCCCCTCCTTACTTTCTGGCACTGCAAGGCGCTCCAGGCTCATTTTGTATAATCCCTGCCCTAGTTCCAGAACCAGGCATTCCTCCAAGGAGACTGGGTTCCTTTTAGTGGAGAACGGCATTGGAAACCGAGGTCTGGCTGCGTGATGTTCCACCGTGTGGATCTATACGTATCCATCCATCTAGTTACGGATGTTTAGGCTCTTTCCACTTTTTGGCTATTACGAATAATGCTGCTATGAACAGCACTTGTGTACAAAGTTTTGTGTGGGCACGTGTCTTCATGTCTCCTGGTGACAGACCGAGAAGTGGAGGTCATACGACTCTGTGTTTACGTGGCTGAGGAACCGCCAGTTTTCCAAAGTGGCTGCGTTATTTTACAGAACCACCAGCAGTGCATGAACTTGCAGCTTCTCCACATTCAAACCAGTGCTTGTCATTGTCTGTCTTTTTGATGACAGCCATGCTAGTGGGTGAGAAACGGTATTGACTTGTATTTCCCTAAGAGCTAATGGTGTCAAGAGCATCTTTTCGCTTGTTTGGCCATTTGTGTATCTTCTTCAGAGGACTGTCCATTCAGACCCTATGCCCACTGTCAATTGGGTTGTCTTGATTACTGCTTTTTGGTGCCCCTTCCATTTGGGCCTGAGGAGATAGCCTCTCTGGCTTCTTCCAGTCCCGACCTTGATTTTAAAGAAATGAATGGGGGCACAGTGGGCCTTGGTAGGGGGCCGCCTCATCAATTCCCAGAGGTTTTGGCGACCAGGTGTGTGATGAGAATGTGGCAGCCGCGAGGATGAGGGGCCCTAACTCCGTGAAGCAGGGAGGGGGCTGGAGGGCATGCTTTGTCCCTGTAGAACTGTAGGAGTTGGGGACCACTGGGGCATCTGTTCTTGAACAGCTGACACAAAACAGAGGCAGAACTTGCTCCCTTCTCTGGCACCCCATCCCTCCATGCCCATAGGAGCCCTGCTGGGCTCCTCCCCAGGCCACCCACACCTGAATGAGATCCAGGACGTTTGTCCCCAAACTGGTTTGTGCCTGTTGAGTCTTTGCTATTGTAACCCCTGAAGTAATTCAGTGTTATGTAAGCTGCTGAAACTTGAGGGCAAACAGAAAAATTGTGGAGGTTTCTGTGAAAATAAACTTGAATCCCATGGAAAAGTTTGATATAGGTAAGTTGCTTGACAGTATTCTGCGGAATGGGGAAATTCCCCGGCGATCCAGTGGTTAGGACTCTGCGCTGCCACTGCAGGCTGCACAGGTTCCATCCCCGGTCGGGGAACTAAAATCCCATGTGCTGCGCAGCGCAGCCCAAAAAACAACAAAAAAAGAAATCTGCAAATTAGGTGAGTGAAATGACTGTTTACCATTGAGAAGAAATCATCAAAATCTAGACAGGCTCTGTACTTGGATGGCTTCTCGAGCCTCTGAAGGTTTGACCTCTACCTGGGAGCCAAGCCTAGAAGCCCCAGATGCTGCCTGATGGGGCTGGGTTAGGCCAAAAGCATGATCCTGTCTCCAGGCAGCAGCCCCAGCCTCTAGAAAGGTCTGGGTCCTCATCGACAGATTCCAAGGGGATGTCCACTTAACACCAGTTAAAGCAAACTGTTTAAGGCACGTGTGTGCCGGGACTTCCCTGGTGATCCAGTGGGTAAGACTCTGCGTTCCCCATGCAGGGGGCCTGGGTTCGATCCCTGGTCGGGGAACTAGATCCCACATGTGTGCTGCACTAAGAGTCTGCATGCCGCAACTAAGAAGTCCACATGCCACAACTCAGTCCACATGCTTCAACGAAGAAGTCCACATGCCTACAACTAAAAGATCCTGCATGCCACAACTAAAGATCCTGCGTGCTGCAACTGAGACCCGGCGCGGCCAAAATAAATAGATAGATAGATAAGTAAATAAATATTAAGGCACAAGTGTGCGTCTAAGTCCATGGGCTTCTTCACTAACTGACCATCCATGTCCCAGCTGGGGAGAACGAGACAGCTTGACTATATGACAGCACCCTGTGTAGGGGGATGGATGAGAGAGACCCAGTGTCAGGGAGAGGAGGGAAGCACCGTGAGGGCCAGGTTTCAGTTTCAGCTTGCCTGCCACCTCCCTGGTCCCGCACTGCAGCCCTGTGTGGGATACGGGCAGAGATTTCCCAGAGGCCGGGACTGGGGCCCACAGCAGCGCGGGAGCTGCCCATGGCTGATTGGTGGACTGGCGGTGCAGGGCTCTTTCATGCTTCTGGCTCTGGCCCCAATAAAGAGCATCATGGGAACAAACAGGCAAAAAGAGCTGAGTCCAGAGAGAGCCCTGGGGTGGGTCCCTGAGGAGTCGGCCTCCAGGATTCAGTCTCAGTGCAGCTGGTTGGGCACAGGAAAGAACACAGGTCTGGTGTCCAACAGACCCGGGTTCAAGGCCCAGCCCCTCCATCCACTGGCTGCATGACTTGTGCACGTGGCTAGGCGGGAGTCTGTTTCCCCATTTGCAGCGTGGAGATGATGACACACACATCCTCGGTGTGACATACACCCCTTCTGTGGGTCTGTGCTCTCTCCTCCACAAGGGGGCGCTTCTCAGGAACACAAGGGCCAGTGGCGAGTGCTTTGGAGACAGAACTGCTGCTCAGGCCCCTGACACTCCAGGGCTTTGCCATCCCAGCCCCCAAACCCAGCTGCCAGCCAAGGTGTGGGCTCCTGGCCCTGTGAGAAGGAGTCCAGGCTCTGAGACACCAGGCGTGGGTATGGGAGTGGGGGGAGGCAGATTCCCACTCAGTCAAGAGGCTTTCACTGTCATGGTCACTTCCCTGCTCGGGGCCTCAGTTTCCTCATCTGCGCAAAGGGATGACACCACCTACCAGGTGTCTGGGACGCTCAGAAGAGCACACGCTCCATTTCCCAAACTCCAGCCATTCCAGGGCCTGCAAGAGGTTTGTTCCACCGAGCCCCACCTCTTTTGTTGTCTTTAAATGGATTCACTTTTTTCCTTAAAAAAGAAACTATGTCAGGGACTTCCCTGGTGGCGCAATGGTTAAGAATCCGCCTGCCAATGCAGTGGACACAGGTTCGAGCCCTGGTCCGGGAGGATCCCACATGCCCTGGAGCAACTAAGCCCCTGCACCACAACTACTGAACCTGTGCTCCGGAGTCCACGCGCCACAACTTCTGAGCCCGCACACCTAGAGCCCATGCTCTGCAACAAGAGAAGCCACCGCAATGGGAAAGAAGCCCGCGCACTGCAACGAAGAGTAGCCCCCGCTCACCACAACTAGAGAAAGCCCGTGTGCAGCAATGAAGACCCAACATAAAAAAAAAAAAAAGAAGAAAGAAACTATGTCATCAGAAGCAGAGAACAAGTATCACTTGCCAGAAATAGAAAGTAACCATAAAGATAAGCCCAGTGGAAATACTGTGACTACATTTTAACTGCCTGCTGTGGTTGGCCAGAGGCCTGAGCAGGGCCTGCTCTCCTCTGGATATAAAGTGTGCTCAGCCCGAGTCACAGAGGTGGACAGGTGTCCTCACACTGAACCAAGCTTTCTCTTCTACCCAGACAGAAGGCTGGAAAGAGACGTGGAAAGGTAGGAGGTTTCTCTCCATGGAAGTCCACGTTAGTTAATGCCACATCCATGTAGCACTAAATGACCTAAGGACCCCCTGGCCCCAGCGGGACGTGCCCACACTCAGGGGAGCTGGGCAGGTCACCCCACACGTGTGTCCTTCTGTGTAAACTAGGACCTGGCCGCTCTGGGTTCTTGGTCAGTTTCTTAGGGTCCGGTTAACAGAAAGTCAAGTCCCACAGTCCATTCCTGCTGGGAAGGCCAGGGGCAGAGGACCCCACGGCAGCGCCCCTGAGGTCCTGTCCCGCAGAGCCCCTGTCCTATCTGGACACACCTCTCTACCCACAAGGGGATCCTGTGCTGTTGGTGCACTCAGCACACTGCATGGAGGCCCCTGTGGGCCTGCCTTTAGGAGCGGCAGGCATGTGGGCTCAGGCCTGGAAACAGGTGGTGACGGAGAGGTAGATGGGGGTGGGCATCAAGGGAGGGAAGGCCAGACTTCTCCCGTGAGCCTGTGAGCAGCCCCGTGAGGTCACAGCCACCTGTCTGGGCCCTCGGCTTTAGGGCGAAGATGGAGAAGGAAAAGGAGGAGTTCTGGTGATGGAAGAGGTGAGGGAGCAGGGCCCAGGGCCTGGCTGGCCAGCTGAGAGGCCAGAGGTGTAGGGCCAGACCGCCCTTGTCCTGATCTAGGCCGGCTGTGTGATCTTGGTCAGCACAGGCCCGGCCTCTCACACTCAGGGCTCTGGAGGGTGAGCAAAAGATGCCACCTGGTGGTCTGCCCGGGCCCCTGGGCAGGTGCTGGGGAGGAGCAGGTGAGCGGCTGCAGGAGGGAACAGTGCGGCGCAGAGGGGAGGCGTCCTAGGCCAGTCGGCGTGCAGATCTCTCTGCAGAGCTCCCGCCGCAGCCTTGTTATCCAGCGCCCCCAGGTGGACAATATGAGAATGACTGAAAACCCTGAAGAGACAGGAAACTGGCATTGCCCTCACTTCCCACGCAGAGCAGCGCCAGGCAACCCCATCTGAATCTGGCCTCCACCTCTTACCTGCTCCGGGGCCTCAGGTAGGCCACTGGAATTCTCAGTTTTGTCATTTGTAAAGAGGGGTTCAATCCCAGGAGGCCCTCAGCTAATTGGCAGTCCCTTCCTGCCCCTCACACCGTTTGTTTTCACTGGTGTGGCCAAGTGGTGACAGGATGACGGAGCCCCGCGGTGACCTTGCAGGTCTCAGAAAGTCTACAGAAGGCTGGAATACTAACATCCCTGCCACCACCCCCCTGAACAACCCTGGGTAAGTTGCTTTCCCTCCCTGCGCCTCAATCTCCTCCTCTGTAAAATGGGGTAAATGACATGGTACGTAAAACACTCAACACTGAGAAGACCTTGTCATCTTCCAGGTGGGACTATTCTGAGGATTTAATTGCAATACGTTAATTTAAATCAAATGCGACAATGCATGCAAAATATGTATATATTTAAAATATATATATTCCTAGGGCAGAGACACCATAATAAATGCTCGTCCTGCTGGGGCTCTGAGACACCTCCAGGCTCAGCTGTTCCAGGTGGGGGTGGGCAGGCAGCGCCTGGTGGTGGCACCCGGAGCAGAAAGCAAAGTGGGCCAGCTCCTCCCATGCCGCCTACCTCATGTCCCAGCCCGGACCCCCAAGGGGCCTCCTCATGGGTCTCTGTGCCTCAGTCAGCACACAGAGGCTGGGGCCCTGCCCAGATCACACAGCAAAGCCGGGCCAGAGACCTGGGATGACCAGGGTAGACTTGATATAAAGCCTGAGGTTCTTCGTCTGAGCCCACATGCCCACCGGAACCTGCTCTCTCTGCCCCCTTTAGATCCTGCCTCTGCCTGGAGGGCAGCGGCCTTCTCCTCCCTCTTTATCAAACCCAGTGGAAAGGAGGGACACGTCTTTTTCTCTTACCCTCCTACTTGTGACCCGGGGCCTGCTCGATACCTCTCCACTCACCAAGGCTAGTCTCCTGTGTTAAGCTGTGTTCACAGGTGACACACGGGTGGCTGCTGAGCTGGCCCAGCTTCTCCTGCAGGAGAGCAGGGCCGTGGGCGCCGCGGAAGCTGTGGACTGTGCCAGCAAAGGGTGGGTAAGGCCTGGCAGGCGACCAGGGGTGCGGGTGTCCCAGGAGCTGCAAGGTCACAGGCATTCAGAGCAGGCAGCATTGGGCTCAAAGAAAGAGACCCTAGCTCTGCCACCTGCCCCTTGTGTGACCCTGGGCAGGTGACCTGACCTCTGTGAGCCTCGTTTGCTGAATTGTAGAGAATCCTATCTTTCACCAAATATATTGATTATGGGAGAAACACCAAATAAGCATCTCAGTAGATGCTAAGGTGGTATTTGATAAAGTCCAACATCCATTCTTAATTTTAGAAAACGACTTTATTGATATAGGAACAGATTTTATGCCTTAACATGATAAAAATATGTAAATATATGACACTAAAACCCAGTATTATATTCACTGGTGAAGCAGTAGATGCATTTCCATTAACTTCTGGAATAAGGCAAGGACTTCCTGTCACCACCACCATTTAATGCTGTTCTGGGGGAGCTAACCCAGGCAATTAGGACACACAAATAAAATAGATTAAGTGTTGGAAATACAGATGCCAAATTTCACTGTGTTTAGATTATTACCTGGGAAAGCTAAGAGAATCAATTAGAAAAACTATTAGAAACTTTAAGGAGATTAGAAAAAATTAATACTTAAAAATCAAGTGAAACTACTCTGTGTGAGATTATAATGGTGGACACATGTCATTACACATTTGCCCAAACCCATGCAATGTACACCTAGAATGAACCCTAATGGACTTTGGGTGACAATGATGTGTCAGTGTAGCTTCATCAATTGTAACATATGTACCACTCTGGCGGGGAACATTGATATGGGACAGGCTGTGCACGTGTGGCACAGGGGGTATATGGGAAATCTCTGTACCTTTCCACTCAGTTTTGCTGTGAACCTAAAACTGCTCCAAAATATAGTCTATTAAAACAATCAACTGTCAAAAAGAACTTAAAAAAATGGAAAAAAAATCAGTTGTCTATTTATAAATATATAGTAATTGATTAGAATGTCTCTGAAGAAAAGACCTCATTCATCATGGCATTTAAGAAAACATCCTTTAGCAAGGATCGTGTACGTTCTATGTGAAGAAAGGGGTATAAAGACTTAAATTAAAAGACAGGCTTTAGGGACTTCCCTGGTGGTGTAGTGGTTAAGAATCCGCCTGCCAATACAGGGGACATGGGTTCGAGCCCTTGTCCGGCAAGACTCCACATGCCGCACAGCAACTAAGCCCGTGCGCCACAACTACTGAGCCCACACGCCTAGAGCCCGTGAGCCACAACTACTGAAGCCCACACGCCTAGAGCCCGTGCTCTGCAACAAGAGAAGCCACTGCAATGAGAAGCCCACGCACCGCAATGAAAAGTAGCCCCCGCTTGCCACAACTAGAGAAAGCCCGCGTGCAGCAACGAAGACCCAACGCAGCCTAAATAAATAACCCAGCGTCATTAAAATGTCCATTTTTTTCTAAATTACTTATTCATTTAATAAAATTCGAACAGGATATTTAAAAATTAATCAAATGATTCATCTAGAAGAGTAAATGTGTGAGAATAGCTGTAGGAAAATCCTGAAAAGGAAGAGTAATGACGAAGGACTGACTCCATTAGCTATTAAAAGAGATAATGCTTGTTATTATAATTACCTAAGGTAATTGAACATATATTATATTCCAGGCCCTGTTCCAAGGGCTTTATAAAGACCACACCATTTGATCTTCATTACAACACTTGCAGGAGTAGGGATTAGGGTTTTAGGGCCATGGCTCACGGGCCCAGCCGCTCTGCGGCATGTGGGATCTTCCCGACCGGGGCACGAACCCGTGTCCCCTGCATCGGCAGGCGGACTCCCAACCACTGCGCCACCAGGGAAGCCCAACAATGGGCTTTTTAAAGTAGAACTCAAGAGAATGAAAAGACAAGTCACAGACTGTGAGAAAATACTTTAAAAAACACATATCTGATAAAGAACTTGTATCCAAAATACACAAAGAACTCTTCTAACTCAGCAATAAGAAAACCCAGTTTAAAACAGGCAGAAGATCCAAACAGACACCTCACCAAAGAAGATACACAGATGGCACATAAGCACAGGAAAAGATGGCCAATATCATATACATTCAGCAATTGTAAATTAAAACAACAGTGAGATACCACTACAGACCTGTTAAAATCCAAACGGCTAAAACCCAAAAAACTGAAAAACAAACAAACAACAAACAAAACTCCACATACCGTCGTGGAGGTGGAACAACAGGAACTCTCATTCACTGCTGGGGGAAATGCAAAACAGCCACTTTGGAAGACAGTTTGATTGTTTCTCACAAAGCTAAACACGGCCTTACCATAGGATCCAGCAATCACACTCCTAGGTATTTACCCAACTGACTTGAAAACTTATGTCCACACAAAAACCTGCACGTGGGTGTTTATAGCAGTTTTAGTCATAATTGCTCAAACCTGAAAGCAACAGTGATGTCCTTTCCTAGGTGAATAGATAGTGGAGTATACATCCATACAACAGAATATTATTCAGTGCTAAAAAGAAATGAGCTATCAAGCCATAAAAAGACACGGAGTAGCTTTAAATGCTATTGATTAGTTAAAGAGGCCAGTCTGGAAAGGCTATATACTATGATTCCAACTATATGACATTCTGGAAAAGGCAAAACTATAGAGACAGTAAAAAGATCAACACCTGGGGTTCTGGGGGAGTGGGGAGAAGGATGGATAGGTGGAGCACAGTGGATTTTCAGAGCAGTGAAATTATTCTGTGTGACACTGTAATGGTGGATCTGTGACGTTATACATTTGTCAAGGCTCATAGCACCGCGCAACACCAAGCATGGACTCTAATGTAAATGGTGGACTTCTGTACATAATAGTGTATCAACACTAGGTCATCAATTTTAACAAATCTAATGCTCTGATGGTGACATAACCATCAGAGATCTAAGTGTTGGGAAAAAATCCCTTCCAGGTAAAAGGGTTCAGAACATCCCACCTCAGAATATGCTGCTTTGGAATACTGATTACTTTGAGCTGAAGGTACTTGAGAAACAGAAGATGCAGGAGGGACTCTCTGCCCTCCCCTTTCTACCTAAAAGCAGGTCATACATTTCCCAAGAGAAAGGTGCCCTCCCTGCACCAGGAAGAGAACATTCTTATCACCAGAGACTGGGGGGCGATGCTGAAGGGGATCTGTACAAACTGCTAAAATTACCCCAATTGGGACTTCCCTGGTGGTCCAGCGGTTAAGACTCCTCGCTCCCAATGCAGGGGGCCCGGGGTTCAATCCCTGGTCAGGGAACTAGATCCCACAGGTGGTAACAAAGACCTGGTGCAGCTAAATAGAGAATTAATTAATTAATTAATTAAATACCCCTGATTTTCTATTAGTTTTCCCCACGTATTTCCTTGCCACTGTCCTACAACTTACTGCCCGGGCCCCAGCCCTTTCATCCTGTCACGTCCCCACAAAGTGTCTTCTTTATGTAAAAAGGTGTATAAGCTTTGGGGCCCAGTGGCTTCTTTGGGTCTTCATTTTTCTTCCGGAGACTCCCATGTTGTACACCTGAAGATACTAAATAAGTTTACATGCTTTTCTCCTGGTAATCTGTCTTATGTCAGTTAATTCTCAGCCACAGAACCTAGGAGGGTAGCAGGAAGTTTTCCTGCCCTACACAGGGAAACAGAAGCGGAAGCAGGCGGTGAGAGGAGGCCCCCACCCCACGGAAAGTCCTGTTGCTATCCTTATACGCGAATAATTGGTTCTGTGCAATGCAGAGTAGACATCAATGGGGCCCTTCGGAGTCCGGAAACAGACCTAAGTATAAAGGTGGCACCTCAAACTGAGGAGGGGGAATGATGAATAGTCAGTAAGGAGGCTGGGGGAGACTGCTGAGAGCCCTGCGCCCGCCTGTCCCATGACCTAAAATTCCACCACCACGGCTCCTCACTCCGGGTTAAGGTGCAGTCACGCTAGTCATTGTCAACACCACTCTCACAACAGGCCTAGCTTATCCCGTACTCTGTTCCGGGGTGGGGTGGGGGGGTCCGGCACATGAGTGGGTCATGAGTGAGTGGGGAGTTGAAGGGCCTGGTCTGGAAGGTGGGCACCACCCGGGGATTCTGGGAAGCTGGGGGATACCGCCCCAGTCCTGCAACTAACCTGAGCAGCAAGAGGGATGGGGGGGCGGCAGGGCCTGGGGAGCACCATCTGGTGATGACCCCCGCGAGGTGAGGTGGGCAGAAGGGTGGACCACACTTACGGAAAGGGCGGTGTGTCTACGTGTGTGCGCGCGAGTGTCGTGTGTGTCAGTGTGTGCACAAGTGAGCGCATGTGGGGGGTAGGCCGTGCGTCAAGCGTGTGCACCCGGAGCGTGCGTGTGTGCGCACAGTGTGCGCGTGTCACCCAGAGGAGGGGGAGTCCGGGGCGGGAGTCCGGGGCGAAAGGCCGGGTCGGTGCTGATTCGGATCTGCCCTCCCGCCCGCTCCTTCTCGTCGCGCGGGTATTCATAGAGGAGGCGCACCCTCTGACTCACAGATCTATCGATACAGTCGGTCCTCCCAAACCAGGAGGACCCTGGGGAGAGGTGGGGGGAGGCTCTCAGAGGCGCCGGGGGTCGAGGATCAGACGTGGGGGCGCGCCGAGCCAGGGAACGTACCTGCTGGGAGGCTCCGGCCCCCAGGGGGCGCCCTCGGGCCAGGAAAAGGCTCCCTGCGCCCGCGCCAGGTCCTGCTGTCCCTTCAGCCACGTAGCCGGCCCTGGGAGGCGGGTGTGCGAGTCCGCTGGCGCTTATCCACCACGCCCTGCGTCTCCGCTGCTCCAGATATTCCAGTTCATTCGGCGTCTGTCCATCGGAGCCCTGCGGACCCCTCGGTGGGGAGGAGAGGACGCTGTACCCGAGGGCTGTGGGGCTCCGGGGAAACTGGAGGCAGGAGCAGAAATTCTGGCCAGGGGCGGGGTTCACGGCCAGGGGGGCTGCCTGGGGAGGCCTGGGAGGACGAGGAGCTTAATGCATGGAGGAAGTGTTTCAGGCAGAGGGCACAGCTGGAACAAGCGCCCGGAGGTGGGAGAGCTGGGGATGCTGGGAGCGCCGAAAACCCAGGGTGGGAGAGGCCGGCCGGGGCTCTGGTGAGGGGTCGGGGGTCCGCCTGCCGAGACCTGCGTCCCCACCCCCGTGGCTGTGGTCGAGGGCGCCCGCAGACTCCCCGGGGGGCGGCGGGTGTCCCCTGGAGCTTCCGGGCCCTCCGTCTGGGTCCCCCGCGCAGCCTCAAGGCGGCAGCACCGAGCCTCCAGCGCTCACGATAATCCTCTGTGTCTCCAGCTCCTTCCCTCGCCTTCGTTTCTCCGGTTTTTTCCCCGCTGCACTCAGCATTTCTAGCCCTGTCCCTCCAGTTCTCCTGCGCCCCAGGGGCTCCAGAGGTTGTTGGATGAAGCGCTTGAATGGAGGCCGAGTTGGCGTCCGCGGGGCGGGCCGTGTGGAGGGCTCAACGCTAGGCGTCTCCACCTGGCGGGTTCAATGAGGTCGCGCAGGTCTGGGCTGAGGACAGAGCCTAGCAAAAGAACATGCTTAATCCACGTGAGCGCTTCTTAACAGCAGTCTCCCCCAAACCTCTCATAAGTGCCAGTCAACGCCCCCTCCAACTTCCACACTCTGGAACTTTCTTCCATCCCTTTCCACTACCCTCCCTTCAAAACAAATTACTTCCTTTCACTAAAAATCGAGAAACACACCCAGCCCCTCCCTTTCTTTAAGAACTCTTAATTGTCTCCCCTCAGGGTAATTTCTGCTTCGTGAGGAAGTTCCGGCTACATACCACCTTAAACCCAAAGGAAGCAATAATGGTGCAATTCAGGCAGAGCGCCAGGGCCCTCTGATCCAGCCAGCTGAGGGTGAGGTACTGCGGGTCTCCAAGTCCAGCCCCCCTGTCTCCATCCACCTGGGCAGGCACAGGTGCTGAGCCCAGTGGGAGAGGGGGAGGGGGGTTCCTGAGCCAACATTTTCCAGGGGACTTCCTGCAGCACCTGAGCAGGTGAGACCTGAACGGGTGAGGCCACGGGCAGATTTGGCTGGAAGATACAAGCTACTGCAGGACCTACACCATCTCAGGCCACCTGTCCTCTTGGCCATTGATGACGAGCGCTACCTGTGCCCTCTGTGAAATCCTGCTGTGTTAGTGCAGAATTCCAAAGAGGGGGATATTACTGAGGGCAGAGGGGGAGCCTGGGCCAGAGCATTTAGGCCTGCCTTTGACACTGACTTTGACCTTGAACTTGTTACTTATCTCCCTGAGCCTCAGTTTCCTCATCTGTAAAATAAGAATGATTGTACCCATTCCGTCTCTGCAACCTTTTTAATGCCTCTGAGCTTCAATTTTCTCACCTATAAAACGGGGTTAATTATAGCCTTTCCTGTCTATCTTACAGTTTTACAATGAATTCCATTCATCTATTCATCAGATGATGATGATGATGATAATGAAAGGAGAGTGCTTGCTATATGCCTGACACCGTGCAATACACCTTAAATCATCCATTCCTTCCGACCACTCTGGGAGGTAGGTGTCTGTATTACCACCATTCCACAGATGAGGAAACTGAGGCCACCTACTCAGCATCACACAGCTGCATGTGATTCAGGCCCAGGCAGTCTGGCCCTAGGCAGGGACTGGTGCGTGGTAGTTCATGATATAGTTGAATGAGTGACACTGCAAAAGTGCCCTGTGAAGAGAGGGTCTGGCCCAAGTCCGAGTGGGGTCTGGGGGTGTCCACACCCCACCCCCTGCTCATTGACACAGATGAGCTTTGCAGGTTTGTGCACTGTAACACGCAAAGGATGGGATCTGCCACGTAGTCTGTTTTCATTCCTATCTGAGATCGGGGACTCTGGTGGGCCCCCTGGGTAGTCACAGGGCAGGGTCTTTGGGAGACAGCTTGGGACTCCCTGGTGTCGTTGAAAGAGCATGAGTTTTATTCCCAGAGAGACAGGAGTTCAAATCTTGATGACCTCTCTGAGCCTCAATAACCTCATCTCTAAAATGGGAATGTTTATGACAACTTAGTAAGGTGGGTGTGTGACTTAAACAAGAAAACGTGGGTGAGAAAACCTGCATAGTGAACTGGACCTGTGGCAGCCTCACCTGCCCACTTCCTGCATGCCCACTGGCTCCCTGGAGGAACCTCAGAGCGACCAGCCCCTGAGCCCTCTGCGTCCCCTATTTGACATCACTGACCGTTTCCTCTGGGAAACAATATTATGGCAGTTGAAGCAGAAAAAATTAACTTTGCCTGGGAAAAACTACCTTCTGGTACCTTTTGGTCATCTCGGCTCCCCAGGTGCCCTGCTTATTGCTCCGGTCACTTGCTCTGCTTAAATAAACTGTTCACAGAAGCAGACTATTTGCAGGTGAAGAACTTGCTGAAACTGACACAGGACCTGTGGCAGGACAGAGGCATCAGAATGCATTCGTTCAAATAATAAGGCAGATAAGCAGCATACCAGGCTCTGTCCTCGGCTCAAAGACAGACAAGATGTTTTTGAAAATGTTCATCCTGACAACCTCATTCCTAAGAAATGAAATACATAATAGTTTGAAGAGGATACTGGGCATTTTCAACATTCTGCCTGGTAGTCACTTTAACCAGACCTACATGGTCACTGGACACTTTTTCTATCTTTCACATCACCACAGCCACCGGTTTTGCTAAGCATTGTGGTATAAAGACTAAAATTTAGGCCCCGTATTATGTACAGCCTTGACTTCTGGTGAAATTGGGAGAACCTCAAATGGCCTGACAGCAAGTCCCCTGCACAGGAACTCTGCTCCTGTGGATAAGGTCCCCTAGCTAAACAACCCACCTTGTCCCATGGACCTGGTACAATTCCTGCTTATCCCTGGGAAGCGGGTTTCAGCCCCCTGGCAGCCCGAGGAATTATACAAACAAACCCCATCACATCCGCCCATGGGAACCAGAGGCACCTCACCCTCTTGATACTACAGAGCCTGGCTTCCCCGCCCCTGGTTGTTCACACTGTTCCTGAGGGCAAGTTAGGTGTGGGTCTGCATGGTGTGCAGTGTCCTCTTTCCCTGGGCTGTGAGTATATATGATGCATAAACAGATTGCTGTCTCATCTGTCCAGTGCTGGGTGTTGTGTTTTCAGCCATTCCCACCACCTTCAGGTGGGGGATCCCTCTCTCACCAAAGAGGTGAATAGGAGGGGATTAAAACAAGCATCTGCTTTTATCCCACTTCAGCTACATAACTGGGGTCCTATTTTCTTCAGCATCCAATAGCACTCTCCTCACTGTTCTTTAAGCTTTCACAATTTCCTCTAGGCCCTTGCTGCCATCTGGTTCCCAAACTAATGCCACACGTTTAAAGTTTTAATTTAATTTAATTAATTAATTAATTTATTAATTATTTTTGGCTGCATTGGGTCTTCATTGCTGCACACGGGCTTTCTCTAGTTGTGGCGAGCAGGGGCTACTCTTCATTGAGGTGCGCGGGCTTCTCATTGCAGTGGCTTCTCTTGTTGTGGAGCATGGGCTCTAGGTGCACAGGCTTCAGTAGTTGTGGCATTCAGGCTCAGTAGTTGTGGCTCTCGGGCTCTAGAGCGCAGGCTCAGTAGTTGTGGCGCATGGGCTTAGTTGCTCCAGGGCATGTGGGATCTTCCCGTACCAGGGATCGAACCTATGTCCCCTGCGTTGGCAGGCGGATTCTTAACTACTACGCCACCAGGGAAGTCCCTAAAGTTTTTATTTCAATAGCATCCTACTTCTACATATCAAATTGCCTTCTGGTCATCTATCACTGCATTAAAAAACACCCCCCCCCAAATTTAGTAGCTTAAAACAACAGTCATTTCTTTGCTCACAGTTTGCAATTGCATAGGCTCGGCAGGATCATCTCTCAGCTCCACATGGCATCAGCTGGGATAGCTGACTACCCGGAAGATCCACTTCCCAGATGGCTCACTCACAAGGCTGGGATCTCAGTGGAGACTGTGGGTGAGCTGGGAGCCTAGTTGCCTTCCATGTGGGCCTGTCCATGCAGCTGCTTGGGCTTCCTCACAGCATGGCATCTGGGTTCCAAGAGGGAGGAAGTGAAAGCTGCCTGTTTCCTTAAAGGTCAGGCCCAGAGTGGCCGTCACTTCCACTGGGTCCTAGTCCCAACCCAGACTCAAGGGGTTACAGGTAAGCTCCACATCTTGATGGAGGAGGGGCATATGTGTACAGAGAGGGTAGGGGTTGTTTGGAGTCATCTTTGGAGACTAGCTACCACAACTAGCATTTATCAAGCTTTTCCTATGTCCCCAGTATGGTGCGGGTTCTCCCACATGCAATCTCACAACAGTCAAGTAAGGCAGGAACAACGATTATCCCCATTTTACAGATGTGTAAACTGAGTCACAAACAGGTAGGTAATTTGCCCAAAGCCATTTGGCTTGTAGGAAGAGGGCCCAGAATCAAACCTGAGCAGTCTGCCTCCAGAGCCCACCCTCTGAACTAGCAGCAAAGTCCACTAGTCATTACAGTTTTTCTTGAGATGCAATTTTGACATTAACAACAAAGTGGAACTGTGCCCAAGATGCTAGCGAGTTCCAAATAAAACAAAATGTGACATTCATTATGTTTCAGCACAACTCATTCTGGAAATTTGTGCCACAGAATGACTTGCATTTTCCCCTAGGAGCCCTCTGCGGCAGACGTGGCCAGTCCCTCCCCAATACCCATTTCTCTATCTTATGTAGCAGTAGACATTTTAGCTGGGCACCTGGCTTCCCAAATAACAACTGCTTTTTTTTTTTTTTTCCCCAGCTCCCCTTCAGAACAGAAGTGATGGGAGTGATCTCTGGGTCAGGTCTGCTGGCTGACTATGGGTGCAATGGCCGGAGCTGGAGCGACTGCTTTGGACCATGAGATGAAAGCTGAGTGTGGAGGGACAGACAGGGCAGCAGAAGCCTGAGGTGTTTGAATGACTTTGGGGAGCAGCTAAATCCTTGAGCCCTGACCGCCCCCCCCCCACACACCTCTGGCCTCTTACCTAAGAGAGAACTAAAATTCTACCTTCTTTAAGTCATTGTTAATTTCAGTGTTTGTTTCCGCATCTCAGATTGTACAGTAATTTATAGACAATCCAAATGGAAGGGCAAGTGCTTATCCAGGGATGTAACAGCTGGGCCGGTAGGTCTACAGTTCCTCCCAGTCCTGAAATTCTGTGGCTTTGTGATGGGAAAGGGTTGGGCTGGGCTGAGGGCTTCCAGCAGTTTCTTGGCTCTGCGTTGGATGCTCATCTCTTTTTCTTCTTCGTGTGAATATTCTCCCTCAATCTCAGTTCTGAATTTCTGTAATCAAACTGGGGGTGGGACTGCATTTAAAACCCAAATGGAAAGTAAGAAGCTGATTGCAGATGATTCTTCCTTTCAGTCTTTCTGGGAAGTTGCGACAGTTTATCATCATTTTGCAATGGCCAGAAATCCATTTTGTGAAATGTTGCTTTTTGTTTGTTTTTTTCTCTACCAAAACATCGCAGAGTCATCGGGGGTTTTATGGACTCTGATTTAAAAAAAAAAAAAAAAGCTTTTTTATCCAGCGTGGTTAGGATGTGGAGTTTCCTGGTGAAGAAATATTCAGGTATATTTGGCTTGTCTGAGGTTTTTGGGCATGTAGAGACTTTCCTGGGACAGGGAACAGAATGGGGAGGCCCAGGGCTTACCGGAGATGACATCAGAAGTGAGAGGGGAGGTGGGGTTACCAGGGCATGGAGCCTGGAGCCCTAGCCATGGCGAGGCTCAGGCAGTGGCAGAAATGGAGGAGAGGGTGACAGGGCAGCATCGGCTGAGGACAGAGGTCTGAGGGCAGGGAAGCCAGGTAGCTGTTTCCAGGGGCACAGTCCCCATGCTGGCCTCTTTCTGATGGGGTGCTTGTATCCGGACGGGCACACCTGGCATGGCTTGTCAGGAGTCAGACTGGCCAAACATGGAGGAAGTGGAAATTGGTTAAAGACCAATGTAAAAATGGCATTGACTACAAATGAATTATCCTGACTTAGAAGGTGCTTCCAGATCTTGCAAAGTGGGGTCAATATACACCCTTCCTCAAAGGGTGAGTGTGAGGATTAGATGAGTTAACATGTATAAAGTGCTTATGAGAGTGCCTGGCTGAGAATAAGGGCTGGAAAATGAATCATCACCATCGTCATCATCATCACCCCTCCTCCATTTAATAGAAAATTATTCACTGGAGTCAGCTGTGTTCTTTCAAACCAAGAAAGGTTTTGTTATAAGAGAGTTCCATGCTGCTATTAAAACAGTGGATTGCTAAAGGCAAATAAGGAGGTGCTTCGATTTCCCTGAAATTTGAGGAAATTTAGGTTCAGGACTTCTATCCTTTTTTTTTTGCGGTATGCGGGCCTCTCACTGTTGTGGCCTCTCCCGTTGCAGAGCACAGGCTCCGGACGCGCAGGCTCAGCGGCCATGGCTCACGGGCCCAGCCGTTCCGCGGCATGTGGGATATTCCCGGACCGGGGCACGAACCTGTGTCCCCTGCATTGGCAGGCGGACTCTCAACCGCTGCGCCACCAGGGAAGCCCGGGATTTCTATCTTTTAAGCACAAACTTGACACACATCTTTTGCATGGCTTTCAAGTTCAGCCACTGACTTCGCCATAGTGCTTCCTGACCTTGCCTCACATTTCCCATCTCCTTTTTATTATGATTTACAAAAATTAATTGTGGGGACTACCCTGGCTGTCCAGTGGTTAAGAATCTGTGCTTCCATTGCAGGGGGCGCGGGTTCCATCCCTGGTCGGGGAACTAAGATCTTGCATGCCGCGTGGCGTGGCCCAAAAAAAAGACAAAGCAAAAACAAAAAATTGGTTGTGGTAAAATATACATAACATAAAATGTATCCTTTCAACCATTTTTAAAAAAATTATTTATTTATTTATCTTTGGCTGCATTGGGTCTTTGTTGCTGCATGCGGGCTTTCTCTAGTTGCAGTGAGCGGGGGCTACTCTTCTTGCGGTGCGCAGGCTTCTCACTGCAGTGGCTTCTCTTGTTGCGGAGCATGGGCTCTAGGTGCGCAGGCTTCAGTAGTTGCGGCGTGTGGGCTCAGTAGTTGTGGCGCACTGGCTTAGTTGCTCCGTGGCATGTGGGATCTTCCCGGACCCGAGCTCGAACCCGTGTCCCCTGCATTGGCAGGCAGATTCTCAACCGCTGCGCCACCAGGGAAGCCCTCTTTTTTCTTTTTAATTAATTTATTTCGTTTTTTATAGAACTTTAGTTGCGGCATGCGGGATGTTTAGTTGCAGCATGTGGGATGTTTAGTTGCAGCATGTGGGATCTAGTTCCCTGACCAGGGATCGAAGCCGGGCCCCCTGCATTGGGAGCGCGGAGCCTTAGCCACTGGACCACCAGGGAAGTCCTCGTTATTTTCACTTTGAGTATTATCTTGCAGGATCTTGGTGGTAAAATGATCTCTCTCTCAGTCTTCACTATTCAATCCTTGTCCTTTCCTCCCAGACTCCAGTAAAATGAACTCTTCCTGAAAATTTCAGCTGGGAGTGGGGTGGGCGTCACATCTCGTGGCTTTAGACCAAGCTGGGGTCAAAGCTGCTGCTCCCCCTGCCCTTCCTCTGCCACAGGCCCTTCTCAGCAGCATTGGAGAGCACAGCTGGGCACACTTCAGCCACAACCCAGCAAGGGATCCTCCAGGGCAGAGTGAGCCTTTATTAAGCTATTGTCTCTAAGGTACTTCACCACCCAGAAACAGCTGGTCCAAGAATATGGGGCATGACCTACTGAAGACTCAAGGTATGTCCCTAGTTGGGAGGCAACACCTGAAAAATGGGGTCCTCACTTAGAGGATAAAGCGTATGTGCTGAATCAGAGGCCAGCATATCCCGCAACAGAACACACAGTGAGGAATCATGACTACACCCAGTAATCACTCATGGAATTTTTGTTTCCTGTTCCTGAAACTTGCAAGGGGAAATGCTTCCAACAGTGGACAGAACAATGGTTCCACTGAATTGGAAGCTGGGACTGCCAGGGGACCGTGTTAGGCCCCTTATCCATGGGACCAAAATAAATAACTAAAGTAAATATATATATAAAATCTAAATTATATATTTAAAATAATATTATTATTATCACCATAACATTTGCCCAGTGATTTTTTTTTAGTATATTCACAGAATTAGGCAACCGTCATCACTAATTTTAGAACATTTCCATCATTCCAAAAAGAGCTGCCATTCCTATCAGCGGTCACTCCCATTCCCTCCTCCCTGAGCCCCTGGCAGCCACTCATCTATTTTCTGTCTCTTTGGATTTGCCTGTTCTGGACACTCCATATAAATGGAATCATACGATATGTGGCTTTTTCTGTCTGGCTTTTTTCACTCAGCATGTTTTCAAGGTTCACCCATGTTGTAGCACGTGTCAGTACCCCACTCCCTTTTATTGCTGCATAATATTCCATTGTATGGATCTATCCATGCATCAGCTGATGGATATGTGGGTTGTTAATGCCTTTGGCTATAATAGTACTGCTATGAACATTCACATACATATTTTTACGTGGATATGTGTTTTCAGTTCTCTTGGGTGTATAACTGGGAAGGGAATTTCTGGGTCATGCGGTAACTCTATGCTTAGCTGTTTGAGGAATTGACAGACTGTTTTCCAAAGCCGCTGCACCGTTTTTACGTTCCCCCAGCAATGTATGACATCTCTCTGACACTTGTCATTGTCCGTCTTTCTGATTATAGCCATCTTAGTGGGTGTGAAGTGGTATCTCACTGTGGCTTTGGTTCCATTACCCTAGTGATTAATGACGTTGAACATCTTTTTTTTTTTTTTTTTTTTGGCGGTACGTGGGCCTCTCACTGCTGTGGCCTCTCCCGTTGCGGAGCACAGGCTCCGGACGCGCAGGCTCAGCGGCCATGGCTCACGGGCCCAGCCGCTGCGCGGCATTTGGGATCTTCCCGGACCGGGGCACGAACCCGCATCCCCTGCATCTGCAGGCGGACTCTCAACCACTGCGCCACCAGGAAAGCCCTGTTGAACATCTTTTAATGTGCTTTTTGGTCATTGTATATCTTTCCTGGAGAAATGCCTTTCAAATCCACTGTCCATTTTTAAATTTTTCTGTTGTAAGAATTCTTTATATATTCCAGGTATTAAGTCCCTTATCAGATATACGATTGATAAATCATTGATTCCATTCTGTGGGTTCTCTTTTCACTGTCTTGATGGTGTCCTTTGAAACATTAAAAAAAAAACACTTAAGTTTTTTTATTTTTTTTGGCTGCGCTGTGCGGCCTGCGGGATTTTAGTTCCCTGACCAGAGGTTGAACCCTGGCCCTTGGCAGTGAAAGTGCAGAGCCCGAACCACTGGACTGCCAGGGAATTCCCCCCAAATTTTAATTTTAATGAAGTCCAATTTAACTATTTTTTTCTTTAGTTATTTGTGCTTTTGGTGTCATGTTTAAGAAACCATTGCCTAATCCAAAATTGTAACGAATAAATCCTATGTTTTCTTCTAAGAGTTTTACGGTTTCAGCTCTTACATTGAGATCTTTGATACATTTTGAATTGGGTTTCATATATGGTGTGAGAAGGGGGGTCCAACTTCATTCTTTTGCATGTGGATATCCAGTTTTCTAGCACCATATGTTGAAAAAACTATTTTTTCCCCATTGAATCGTCTTAGAAAAAAATCAATTGACCATAAGTGTAAGGGTTTGTTTCTGGGCTCTTCAGGCAGCATTGGCACTTAGTCCCAGTTTTAGATTTTTTTCCACACTCTGCATCCCACCCTCTCAGAGACTCTGGCACCAGCTGACTGTCACCTCATCCTCAGAGGCCTGAGGCTGGCTCAGTGGGATCCTTTCTCCAAGCTCCTGAGGCAGCAACACCAGGGGAGCAGCATTTGCCTGGGCTGAAGGAACTGGCTCATCCAAGGTCATTTCTTCTTCCAGAGACAGCCTGTATCCAGAGACTGATCAATGTGACCTGTGAGGATCCAGCTCCTTGCCCCAGCTCAGGACAGCTCTGCAAGGCCATCTCAGCTGCAGACCTACCTCTAAGTTCTTATAAATGAAATGACATAGAACTATCACATGCCCTGGGGGGTTATTCTCAATCGACCCAAGCCAATCCTGGTCATTCCACTGCCTTTGCTAGTAATTGGAGCAGGAATGGACACATGATGCTATTCTGGCCAAGGAGAGTTAGGGGAAGTCAGTTGGAGAAGGGGGCTTCTGAGAAAGTTTTCATAGACACAAGGGAGGAACATTCTCTTTTCTGCCTTTTTGTATTAGTGCCTAAGGGTGTGATGCTGTAGTACTGGCAGCCATCTTGAGGCCACGAGGGGACCAGCCTGAGACTAAAAGTCAATACACTGGATCCCTGAAGACATGAATACGTTGGTGAGCTACTGAATTAATCAACCCTAGAGGTACCCTACCACCAGACTCCTTGTTGCTTGTGGCAGGCACTGTTAACGGTCCTCTAGTGTCCATTCTTCCTGTCATCCTTTTAGTAATAGAACCTACTGAGTTTTAGCTGGACATGTGCTGCCCCCCCGCCCCCGCAGTTGCAGACTACACTTCCAAGCACCCTTGGGCAGCTGAGTGTGGCCATGTGACTGAGTCCGGGCCGATGGGATGTGAGCAGAACATCCCATTGCAAATTCTGGATCATCTTCTCAAAGATGTTTGCCTTGGTCACTCTCTTCCCCTCTTCTCACTCGCTGAAAAAACAGCAGCAGCTGGAGCCCTTTGGAAGCCCCATCCTGGAGATGACAGTGGTCCCATTGGAGCACTCACCTTGGGGCACTCACCTTGGGGCTGTGATGTGAGAGAGAAACAGTCTTCTACCTTATTTAAGTGACTTCACTTTGGGGTCTTTTTGTTACCAGCAGCTTCCCGAGTACCTTAGCCAATATATCATGTGGGATAATAAAGGCCCTCCTGATTTCAGCCACCTGAGTTGTTTCTAGCAGCCAGGACCTCCTCTCTGCATTTTCTCTCCTTGGAAGTTGATGGGGGCTGGGGCTGTGTTCTGATTTTCACTGACGGTGGAGTATGTGGCTACAAGGAACGTCTTCCTGTTTGGGGGTGTCTCCTCCCCCCCGCCCCACTGAGTTCAGTCTCACCCACCACCTTGGTTCCCTCCCGCTGCTGCTTCCGGCCCAGGGAGGTGGATGCCCTCCCCACACCCCACTGCAGAGCCTACATCACACTTGAGTCCACAGTCAGTTGTCAGGCCCCGAAGCCGTGTCCAGTCCTGACCCCTCCACCTCACAGCAAACTTCCCAGCATGCCTTGCACTGGCTGGTCCACTTTAGGACAAACAGATTTAGGAATAAGTAAACCATGAAACCAGACTTCCAGGAATATGGTCCTAAGTTACCTCATCCTCGTTCTCAGATAGAGGACATTCCAACTGAACATGTAAACAAGAAGCTGAATATTGATACAGCAGCAAGGGGGAATCATTCCCCCACCCCAGAGCTGCTGGAAAAGCCACTGCCTTGCTCGCCTGTGCCTGGCCAGCCGGGAAGGTTCATTAAATAACTGATAGCAAACCTGCCTTGTGCTCCTTCTGCGCCACTTGCTGCCCCCCAATAAAGGAATGGGTCCTCATCTTCTTCCCCAGCCTCCGGACAAAAACATCTGTAAACACATCTGCCAGAAACAAATCACATGGTTCCCAGGATCTGATTACCGTCCCCAGGGCAGCCTTCCCCCGAAGCCCGCCCCTCCCTTCCTTCTCCTTTCCCAGAACTTAAGAACAAATGCCCAACAAATGTTCCGGTCCCACTCCAAAGGTGGGGGTGGGGCGTGGGGTGGGCAGCCTGAGGCTGCCAGGCATCAGGCCGACTGTGAACTTGGGATGGGGCAGAAGGAAGCACAGGGTGTCTGATCCAGGCAGAGGGGCCCAGGGAGGGCTCTGGGCTCCGGTCCGTGGGCGTTGCACAAAGGAGGTGGTGAGGATTCCAAGCTCCCGCCCCAGGCTGGCACTAGAGCCCTCTCTAGCCCCCCAGCCAGCCTCCTTCCTGCCCTGAGCTCTTTCCTTAGGACAGCCAAGGCCTGGGTTCAAATCACAGCACTGGCTGAGCCTGTTTCCCCACGTAGAAACGGAGGTGTGTTGTATATAACGTGCTCCATGCCAAGGCGCTGCGCTGGCTCATGTGATCGTCACAAGCAGGCTAGGAGTGGGTACCATCTGTCTCCTCTTTGCAAAAGAGGCCACAGGTACAGCTCTGGCCAGGGCCAGGAAGCAGGGAAGGGTGACCTTTGGGCCCCCCTGCCCTGCCCTGCCCTGGGCATTAGGACGGTTCCTCCCAGCCCAGAGGAGGTACCAGAACACAGCACCAGGACAGGCGAGGCTGGGGGCCTCCAGGCTAGGGGGTGAGGGCAGCAAGGGGCACCGTCTGGCCTCACAGCCTGGAGATGAATCAGCCTTTCTCCTTTTACCTCGGCTCCGCCTGTACCCACCCTCGAGGATGCTCCTGTTATTTCTGGCTGGTGGATCCTGCCTGGTGTAGAGCTTGCTGCATTAAGAGGCTGGGTGTGGGGCAGCCTTAGTGAGGGGAGGGCTCAGTGAGGTGCAGCCCACAACCATCCTGGCCAATGCAGGGAGGGTCCTTACTAGAATGTGAAAGAGAAAAAAGTCAACCCCAAACCTCTGTGTCCCCTCTCTGTCCCTCCCTGCCCACCTTCTCGGAGACAAGGATGCCAGGAACATCTGAGGGTTCTCCCATCCTTGGAGGGCCCTGACCACCATGCCAGGGTGGGGTCCTCTGAGAAGGCCTGTACACCTGCACTCCTGCAGAGCTGGCTGAAGCTGCTCTGGCCCGGCCTGATTCTTTGGGTTAGAAGGTGTCCAGGGTGGCCGAGGGTCCAGGGATCCCTAACTGATGCTCCCAGAGAGAGGGGTACAGAGCTGGTCCCTCTGGGCCCTCAGCTCTGCATGGACTCATGGGAACTTCTTGAGGCCTCTGCAAAGCCACATGGATGTCCCCCTGCCATGAGCCTGAGCCCAACCTCAGGAAAGACCCTGAGAGAGGCTTGACATGGCTCTGCCCTTCACACCTTTGGAGGGACGAGCCAAGACTCCAATGGTCATGGAGGATGCCTGAAAGCTGTGGGGCTGGAGGAGGGGGCAGTCAGGGAAGGCTTCCTAGAGGGGACCTCAGCCTTATGGAAAAGAACAGGAGTTTGTTGGTGAAGGTGCTTGGAAGGCACTGCAGGCAAGCAGCATAGAGAACACCAACACGTGGCCATTAGGGTGGGGACGGGAGTCAAGAATGTGGTTTAATGCCAATGGAAGGCAATGCTCAAGGCTGGAGAGAGAGGCTGGGCCAGATTATGGAGGGTCTTGAATGCTGGGCCCAGGAGTTCGGCTTTGTTCTCTAGGCAACAGGGAGCCATGGAAGAGTTTAGGGTGAGGGAGTGACATGTCTGTTTCATCTCTGTACGTGACCACTTAGTAGGCACTCGTGATATGATGGCCAAGTGACTAAACAATGCTTCGGGACTTCCCTCGTGGCACAGTGGTTAAGAATCCGCCTGCCAATGCAGGGGACATGGGTTTGAGCTCTGGTCCGGGAATATCTGACATGCCGTGGAACAACTAAGCCCTCGAGCCACAACTACTGTGCCCGCATGCTGCAACTACTGAAGCCCGTGCACCTAGAGCCTGTGCTCTGCAACAACAGAAGCTACCGCAATGAGAAGCCTGTGCACCGCAGAGTAGCCCCCGCTCGCCGCAATTAGAGAAAGCCCGAGCACAGCAACGAAGACCCAATGCAGCCAAAAATAAATACATTTATAAAAAAAAACAAACAAAAACAATGTTTCACACTAAGAGGTCATCCCACTTGCTCGACTATATATATATATATATAGAGAGAGAGAGAGAGAGAGAGAGAGAGAGAGAAAGAGAGAGAGAGAGAGAGAGAGAGATTGTTTGTATTATTAAAGTAAAACCTACTCATTCTAAAAAAATTTTAAAAGATAGGTGAGGTGATGTTGCGGTTGGAGAAATAACTGACACGGTATTCATGGTTTTCATCAAAAACATTACCTGCTCTTGAATACCCCTAAAGCCATGGATCTCACCTCCCTACCAGGCTGCCCAAGACCTTTTTAAAATAATTAATTAATTAATTTTATTATTTTTTTGGCTGTGCTGGGTCTTTGTTGTGGTGCGCGGGCTTCTCATTGTCGTGGCCTCTCTTGTTGCGGAGCATAGGCTCTAGGCGCGCAAGCTTCAGTAGTCGTGGCGCGCGGGCTCAGTAGTTGTGTCTCGCGGTCTCTAGAGCGCAGGGCTCAGTAGTTGTGGCGCATAGGCTTAGTTGCTCTGTGGCATGTGTGATCTTCCCGAGCCAGGGCTCAAACCCGTGTCCCCTGGGTTGGCAAGCAGATTTTTTTTTTTTTTTTTTGCGGTACGCGGGCCTCTCACTGCTGTGGCCTCTCCCGTTGCGGAGCACAGGCTCCGGACGCGCAGGCTCAGCGGCCATGGCTCAGGGGCCCAGCCGCTCCGCGGCGTGTGGGATCCTCCCGGACCGGGGCACGAACCCGTGTCCCCTGCATCGGCAGGCGGACTCTCAACCACCGCGCCACCAGGGAAGCCCGGCAAGCGGATTCTTAACCACTGCACCACCAGGGTAGTCCTGCCCGAGACCTTCTGCTGGCAGAATCCAGAGGCCTCTGAACACCTCCCGCTCGGCTGCCACAGAGCAGCCCGCTGAGCCCCCGAGTTCCTGACAGCATCCCCCATCCTAGCTTCCTACAGGGAGGGTCTCTCCAGCCCGGCGGAACGTCCAGCTCTTACAGGCAGCTTCCGTCCTCAACACAGACCAGCTGGGGCCTCACCCTGCAAGGAGCAGATCTTCCTCTGCCCATCCCTGGGGCTGCCAGCATGGTACTTCTGTCTCTCCTAGGTTCTCAGCCAGACAGCCAGGGTGAGGCAGGAGAGACCCCAGAGGCCTCACACCCCCCACCCCCCCGCCCCCGGGGAGGTGTTGAGGCCTCTGGATTCCGCCAGCAGCAGCTCCCGGCAAAGCTTCAGGGCCTTGTGCGTCGTGGGGCCCTGCCTGGGCCTCCTCTAAGCTGGGAGGTACGTGCCCCCAGGCTGGTGGTGGGCTCCTTATTTGGCTCAGTTTAGAACAGGTTCAGGCTCATGATGGGGTGGGGGTGGGCATGAGGCCTGACTGAGCCCGTCTGTGAGCCCTGAAAAGTGAGGCGGGAAGCAGGCTTCTCCCATTCCCTACCGCAGTCGCTCTCCCGCACCGCGGCTGTGAGCCTGCCCAGTGGCCAGGTCCCCGGGCCCCCCGACCTAGGCAGGCTGCGTGACCTCAGGCACGTCCCCCCCCCCACCGCCGCAGCCCCAGCTGCCTCCTCAGCTGCAGGGTGGGGCTCACGGTGCGAATGGATGCGTATCATCAAGCAAAAAGCACTAGATGCTGGTGAGTCACCTTTATTGTATTTATTATTCTCAGTTTTATTGTGTTTATCGCGGGCCGGGTAGGGGGTGTTTCCTTTAAAATGCTTTTCCTGAGCCACAAGAACTCCAGGGCCCCTGCCTGTGAGTGGGCAGCTGGCACATGTCACTCCTGCAACATTTCTGGAAAGAAGGATGAAGTGGGCAGGCAGGCCCTCCCCCAAAGAGCTCCCCAGGCCGGCTCTGCCGGCCTCGGCCCCCCTGGAAAAGAAACCCAAACCCCAGAAGCAGCCCCCACTTGGGCTCACGAAGCTGGGTGTGCATCCCGGCTACCCCACAAGCGGCCTCCTCTCCGTCCTTCCCAGCCCCTTTCCTTGGGCTTCTCTGTGCTCCCCTCGTGGGCACTTCAGCCCCAGCCTGCCTGCTTCCCGCGCTGCCCTGGAAGATGCTTTCACACTTGCCAGGCTTGCCTGCTGTCTGCAAGACCCCACCAGCCTCCCGCTAGCTTGAAGGGAGCAGCACGCCTTCCAGTAACAGCTCGTGGGCCGACAGTTCCCCGCCCTCCCTGCTGCCTGCCCCAGATCCCGCGCTGCAGCAGCTCCGGTCTCCCCAGGAAGGGGGGCCGAGCCCTTTCCTTCAGAACGCCGGGCGCAGAGAGGGAGCCAGGCAGGCAGGCCCCTCACAAGTAAAGCTTCATGACCTTGTGCGTCGTGGGGCAGTAGCGGGCGTGGAGCTGGGCCAGCAGTGCCCTGGACGTGGCCTTGAAGCGCGTGCCCTGGCTCTTCTTGTTCCACACGTGGACAGCGTAGGTGGCATTGAGCAGCCGGGACAGCTCCTCGGGGCTGACGTCTTCGAAGTACTTCTTCCAGTTCTGCCAGGGGATGGGGTAGAACGCCTCGTAGGGCAGGGTGGTGACGCCGCGGCAGGTGTGGCTCTCGCCCAGGCTGCGGATGGAGCACCACTTCTTGAAGACCCGCGTGAGCAGCTGCGGGCCCTGGTGGCCCCAGATCCAGCCGTTGTAGTGGGCCACGAAGTCACGCATGCACAGCGCCATGAACTCGTGGTGGCGCTCGAAGGCCAGGAAGGCGCCGTTGAGGACATAGCGGGACTGGGTGCCCAGCGCGTTGGTCAGGTTCCCCAGGTTCTTGAGGACGATGAAGTCCGTGTCCAGGTAGATGCCTCCAAACTTCCACATGAGCGCAATCCTGGAGGCATCGGAGAGCACAGGCAGCACGTAGGGCTCCCACCGCTGCTGCAGGGCCGTGTACCAGGCTGCCAGGGGCGTGTCCCGAAACAGCTCCTCCAGGTCCAGCGGGAGCATCTGGACGTTGGGGAAGCAGCCCAGAAGCGAGAGGCCCAGGTGCCGGGGCAGGGAGGCGTTCCCGCCGGGCAGCCCCTTCATCAGGACCGCCACCCGGGACTCAGGCTGGGCCCTGGCTGCTGACTCCACGGAGCACATGAACAGGAAGTTGGGGTCCGTCCGGTCAGAAGTCTCCAGGAAGAAGATGTTGCCGGGAGGTGGGGTGCCGGAGGGCGGTGTGTACGGGACCAAGCGCGGGCAGGGTATGTCAGCAGGCAGGTTAGAGAACTGTCCTTGGTCCCCGGGCTCTCCCACAATGTGCCAGTAGACCATGACGGAGACCAAAAACATGCACTTGAAGCCGATGATGAACAGGGTGCAGACCCACTGCCTCTGGGCACCCCGGAGCAGCTGCAGCAGGCAGTCGGGGGGCCTGGACGTCATCTCCCCAGATGATATCAGGAGACTCCAGCAGGAACCGGCTGGTCTGTAAGAGACGACCACCGCATTCGGGCAGGCCACTGGCACCCCTGACCCAAGAAAGACACTTCCTACAAACCCAGCCACAGCCGACGCCGGCTTCCAGAGCCCACGGGCCTGCCAGGTGATCAGAGCCCCACCTCCGTCCTCATCTGTAAAATGGGGGCAGCGGGCCACGGACTGAGGTCTGAGCAGGGTCCCTTTCACTCTGTGACATACCTGTGAGCTCCCCAAGGGCTGGGCCAGCACCACCTACGACGTGCGGCCAACGTGGGCCCAGGGCAGGGTCTGGCCTCTCGGCCTGGCAAGGCCTGTCCCCTTTGAACTACCAGGCTGGTAGCCTATGATCTGAGGCCCAGTGCATGCACCTCTCGGTCCCATTCAGTTCCACCAGCCGGGCCTAGAGCTGGTCCAAGAGGAAGAAATGCCAGCAGCCACAGGGACTTTTAGCAGGAGGCCTGGGGCTCTGGGGGGCCTGGGTGCTGGCAGCCAAGCTCGCTCAGGCGCAGGCCGGGTGGACCCTAGGCACGTGGGCATGCTGGCCGGGTCCCGAAGCCCTTGGGCAAGACAAGACGGGGTGTCCTGGGCCCCTGGCTTCCCCAGCCCCTGCCTAGAGGGAAAGGGACAGGGAGGTTGTGCTATGTATAGTCTGTGACTTGACTAGTGCTGCTGCCCTTGGACTCTCATTCTCTCGTGATGCCCAGGCTGCTGCTGGCCAGGGGCAGGAACACTCTTGGGTGCCTTGCAAGAGGCCGGGAGGAACAAGAGAGGCTTGCGGTGGGACTGTGTGAATGCCTGGGACATGAGGGGCCCCAGGTCTGCCTGAACCAGCAGCAAGACGGTAATACTGGAGCGAGGGTTATATTCATTCATTCAGTGAATACTGACTACCCACCATGCACGTGTCAGGCAACCTTCTCAGCATTTCACACATATTAACTCATTAGACACTCGCAGCTACCCTGTGGTGAGGAAACTGAGGCACGGAAGTCTGGTAACTCATGCAGACTCCTCTGGCCAGCAAGTGGCAGGGCGGGGTTTGAACCCAGGCCGCCTGGCTCCAAAGTCTGTGTTCTCTCCACTATGCCATCCTGCCCGGCAGACAGAGCTTGCCACCGTGTGAATGCTCCTGGCACCTGGGGACTCAGTACACACTGACCTGGACAGTGCTCGCTATTAAGAGAGTCCTGGCCGCCATTTACTGTCACCCCAGAGGACAGCTGCACAGTTTCCCCTTCAGAGGCCAGAAAGCTTGGGTGCAAAGCGGTGGGGGACTGGGTGCAGCCTGGGGGCCCAAGGGGGCCGGAGTCAACCCCTCCCAGGACAGAGGCGTCTTGCGGCCCGAGGGTGGTGCCGGGAGCCCGCGACTTGCTCCCCATGGCTGTGGCAGGGAACCGTGACCACGTCATGGGCTGGAAACTGACCAGCCTGGCCGGCCCATGGTGGCGAGGTGGGGATCCAGGCAGCCTGGAAGGCCTCCTGGAGACATGCCCTGGCTCAGCAGCCAACCTCCTCTGCCAACAAGGACTCGGTCCTTCCACACGCTCTCCATGCCCGCAAATCCATCTGCAAAAGATGGCGAGAGACAGAGTGAGGCCGGGCAGGCTGGGCCTGCGGCTCCGCTGTTCATTGATTCCTCCACTCTCTGGGCCCCTCGGCCCCTTAGGGAACATGCTTGTGAGAAGAGAAGAGTTAGGTGCAGCCCTGCCCTGGAGGAGCGCTCAGCCTAAGGGGAGACCATTTGGAGAGAGACAAGGACAATAAACTAGATGATGGCTGAATGGAGCACAGGGACCAGCAGAGCGGGAGAAGGTGGCTTGACGAGAAGGGAATTAGCCAGATGGGCCTCCATGAGCGCCGTGGGGGCCTGCACACCTCTCTCCCCAGGACCCGGCTCAGTGCCTGGGACACAGCAGCCACACAGGAAACGGACTCGCTGTCTGATTCACTCACTCAGCAGCCAGAGGGCCGCTTTAAAAACACGAGTCGGGGGCTTCCCTGGTGGCGCAGTGTTTGAGAGTCCGCCTGCCAGCGCAGGGGACACGGGTTCGTGCCCCGGTCCGGGAAGGTCCCACATGCCGCGGAGCGGCTGGGTCCGTGAGCCATGGCCGCTGAGCCTGCGCGTCCGGAGCCTGTGCTCCGCAACGGGAGAGACCACAGCAGCGAGAGGCCCGCATACCACAAAAAGAAAACAAAAAACAAAAAAAATAAAAAACCCACAAGTCCGGCCAGGTAGCTCCTCTGCTCAGACCCTGAGTGATGTGGGAGGCCCAGTCCACGAGGTGCTGCGTGTCCCCATACCCTGACCTCACACCCACTTCTCTCCCCATCACCACCTGGCCTCCTTGCTCTTTCAAACCCATCCCCCCACGCTGCAGTCCCAGGGCCTCCGCACCTGCCGTTCCCTCTGCTTGGAACGCTCTTCCTGCAGGTGTTCACACGGCTCATTCCTTCACCTCCCTTTGGTCTTCACTCAAGAATCATCTTCCCACGGGCCCTCCCCAGCCCCTCCAAGACTCCAGCTCCCCCACCACTTCATAGCCTCCCCCTTTAGTTTATTCTCCCTAGTACTTATGCTAACATACTGTACGTTTTTGTACTTGTTTGTTTGGGTTATTTATTTGGAACATAACCTTAGGAGGACAGGTCGTTTTTTGTGTTTGGTGTGTTTTGTTTAGCCTCCAGAATAGTGCCTGGGTCTTGGTATGTAGTAAATAAATATTGAGTGAGTGAGTGTCTCAGCGTGTGGACCAAGTGAGTGAATGAAGGAGGGAGCAGATCTATGAGTGATCAGAGAATTAATGAATGAAAAAATGAATGAGTTAGCGAATCAGCGAGTCATGAAATGAGCTAGTAAGCATGTGAGTGAGGAAACTGCGGGTCACAGGGAGGGTGAGCTGTCTGGGATCCCGCAGCCAGGGTCGTGAGTGGCAGAGCCATGATGTAAACCAAGAACCTTGTGTTCCCCTGGCCCTGGTTTTCCCCTGCAGGGAGAGAGGCTATTTCGGTCCTGAGTATTTTTAATCCACTATGAACCACACCGATGAGTGCACAGCGCAGGAGTGACCTGGCTCTGCCAGTGTGTGGGCAGTAGCAGGCTGTCAGGGAGGCGGGAGCCCTGGCCGACCGTGGTTGAGGGGGACAGACGCCAGCAGCACCGTATTTGGTGCTGGAGCCCAAGACCCGGGAATAGAAACTGTGTATGGGGCTAAGTTGGCCGCAGCCCAATACCCGTGTGACCTCAGGCCCAAAGCATTCTCCTGGTCCCCTAAATGGGCCTCCCAGCTGCAGCCCAAGTCCTAGCCTTTGTCAGTTGAGCCTGGCATGTTCCTGCCACGTCCTGTCTCCCTGCCTACCACTTCTAGCCCTGCACTGGGGAGGCATTCCCAGTTAGCACAGAACTGTGGTCACATCTCTGCTCTAACTCCTTCTGTGACTCCCTGTCATCAAGATCCCCTGTGATCCATCTCAGGTTGGAAGTAAGGGCATGGCTGGTGGAGACAGAGGGCTAAAGGTCTGGCCAGAGCCCTGTTGACCTGGCCCTCGGCACCAGCTCTGTGGACCCCACTTTGGGAGCACAGGGGCCAGGCTCAGGCGCCTAGAAAAGGCTCACGTACTGGGCGCTCATCACCCCTTCATGGCCTGCACCCACCTCTGCCCCACAGCAGGGGCGCTCCACCCCTGACCCTAGGTGGGCGCCTGTGTCCCACCCAGGGCAGGAGAAAAGGGTTGTAAGTCACGTGTAACTGGGGTTCCCAGGGGAGATGGGGAGGCGGTCTGCTGGTTTTGCTTGCCCACCATCCAGTCCCACTTCTTTTTTTTTTTTTTAAGTTTTTCTTTTTCTTTTTTTTTTTTTTGATGTGGACCATTTTTAAAGTCTTTACTGAATTTGTTACAATATTGCTTCTGTTTTATGTTCCGGTTTTTTGGCCGGGAGGCATGTGGGATCTTAGCTCCCCGACCAGGGATCGAACCCGCACCCCCTGCCTTGGAAGGCAAAGTCTTAACCACTGGACCGCCAAGGAAGTCCTCATTCCCACTTCTGATAACAGCACCCCAATTTCCTTTGGGGAACCACCCCTGCCCCACAGAGTCCACTCCCAACTCTGGGGTGGCCCCGTGATTCAGGTCTGGCTACTGCCTGTGTCGTGTTCCTCCAGCCGCAGTGCCCGGCCCCACCCTCTACCTTCGGAGATTAGAAGGTGCCATGGATGCTGGTGACCTGCTCACCGGGAGAGGACGTGCACAGGACCAAGTGAACACAAGACAGAAGCCCTCTGGCAGTAACTGGGTTTAGGAGCCATGAGCTATCCCAAACTAGAGACAACCTGCCCAACCTCTCATGCTAGAGGGGGTGAAATTGAGGCTCAGATATGCTCAAACCCACACAGAATCACAGCCGAGGCGGGACTAGAACCCAGCTCTCACACCAGCACACGTGCGACTGGATATCGGGGTTGTGAATTCTCCAGTGTTTCCCTCCCACGGGCCCTGGAGGCTGGGAACCAGCTCTGGATGTGGCCTCAGGGGATGCAGGCAACTGCCTGTCCTCTACTTCTGGGACAGGTCACGTAATGCCAGGGGCCTCAGTTTCCTCACCGGTGGAAGGGGCGCGCAGTGTCTGCCCTAGGTACTGCGTGCACTTCTACCTGCACTTGGACCTTGCTGGTTCTGCTGTTGGTTGGGGGGCGGGGGGCAGTTTGGAAACCAAAGCCTGTGGGCAGATATGCATAGGAAGGGCAGAAGAGGCACTGCCAGAGGGTCCTTCTCTTCCTGGAGGCCCACAGGACTGAGGAGATAGCAGCTGATGGGACCCTGTCCTCTGAAATGGAGGGTGGACCCCAACCTGAGAGGAGAGGAGAGCCTCAAAGCAAATGATCACACCTTCTGAAGATTTCTCCAATCAGTCAATCAATCAGCAATTAATCAGTGCCCTAACCCCACCCCGTCTCGACCTCTCTTCCTGCTTTCTGTCCCTGGTCTCTCTCTCGGTCCCTCCCACCTCTTCCTCTCCCTGCTGCCCCTCCAGGTCTGTCTGTCTGTCTCTCCCTCCATCTCTCTCCCTCTCAGCCAACGCTGCGATGCCTTTGTTTGGTTCCTGATCCCACGACACCACATCGGGGGCAGAGTTGCAATGGAAAGACACAGAGAGAGACAGCGGCCAGAGACCAGGTTGACAGGATGGAAAGGACCTGGAGGGGCAGCTGCCTCTCCCCTCGCCCCAAGTAAGCTGCTCCCCGAGCGAGGGACACGAAGGCCCCAGCTGGCACCTGTGCCCCATGCCAAGCCGAAGAAACCAGGATTAATTATGTACTGGGAGGTTTGGGGCTGGGGACCCAGGGGCGATGCAGTGGGTGACAGAGGAGACAGGGAGCCTGCTGCATCCTTCTGCTCGATGAGGAAGCATCTCATGGGGTCAGGAGGCCCTGGCCCGGCTTTAGCTGGGGTCAGTGTGTTTCTCAGTTCAGCCTGACCACCAGTGAGGGGTGCAGCTATTATTCCAGCTAATCGCAGCCCCCGCTCCCCTGTTTAACTTTCAGAAAATTTAGGTGACTTGTCCAAGGGACCATGGCTAGTGGCACTGGGGCTGGAGTCTGCTTCCAGGTCTACCCAACCCTGCTGAATTTGCTGTGTGACCTTAGGCAAATTACTTTCCCTTTCTGGGCCTCAGATTCCTTCTGCACAATGAGGAGGGGAGAACAAAGCTAACCAAACGTTCTAATGGTGGGGACACAGGGCATGTGCTGATCAACTTCCTTGATAAGTTAACATTTTGATAAGATACCCGAGGCTATACATTGAGGTATCCAGGGGAAGGTCACCGGGCCAGGAAATGGAGCATAGAATTCAAACCCAGGTCCCTCCTGACAGCTTCTGTTCTGCCACTAATTGGCTATGTGACCTTGGGCCTGTGCCTGCCCCATATCCTTTTCATCCACAAAGCTGAGGGGGGTGGGCTCTTTGGTCTTAGAACCCAGGCCCTCCTGGGTGTGAAAAATCAATACTTAGAGCTTCCAAACCCTACTTGAAGGGTCTGCTGTCCTGTCTACCCCGGCTCTTTCAGAGCATAAATAAATGATTTCTGCTCAAGAATTAAGAGTGACAGTTACTAGATGTCAGTGATCCTTGTAAAAGTGGCTGTTTTGGGGCTTCCCTGGTGGCACAGTGGTTGGGAATCCACCTGCCAATGCAGGGGACACGGGTTCGAGCCCTGGTCCGGGAAGATCCCACATGCCGCAGAGCAGCTAAGCCCGTGTGCCACAACTACTGAGCCTGTGCTCTAGAGCCTGCGAGCCACAACTACTGAGCCTGCGTGCCGCAACTACTGAAGCCTGTACACCTAGAGCCTGTGCTCCGCAACGAGAGAAGCCACTGCAATGGGAAGCCCACGCACTGCAGCGAAGAGTAGGCCCCGCTCGTGGCAGCTAGAGAGGGCCCGTGTGCAGCAACGAGGACCCAACGCAGCCAAAAATAAAAATCAAATAAAATAGATAAACTTATTAAAAAAAAAAAAGTGGCTGTTTTCAGAGCAGAGGTTATAAAATGTTCCCCCTCCAAAGCCTGTAAGGTATTCCAAAGTCAGAAATCAAGCAGACAATGGCTTGCTCTTTGGGGGATATACAAACAGAAAAATTAGAGAGGCGGAGACCTCTTTTTCCAATAGGAATAAGGCAGATTCTTAGTTCTGAATCTTCCCTCTTCTACTGATGTCAGAGCGACAGGGCAAAGAAAAAATAAAACACAAGCTACAGCATTAGGGAAATCAGGAGCAGGAAAAACCCCTCAACTCCAAGTTACACGTAAGTGTGGCACAAAGCACGTGAGGCCAGCAGATGCAGCAGTGAGCGGGGTGGGGGGGGAAAGAACGGGGTGCAGGGGGCGCCCAGTAGCGCAAGATTGCAGAAATAAAGGAAGAGGGAGACTTCCCTGGTGGTTCAGTGGCTAAGAATCCGAGCTCCCAATGCAGGGGGCCCGGGTTCGATCCCTGGTCAGGGAACTAGATCCCACGTGCCGCAGCTATGGATCCCGTGTGCTGCAACTAAGACCCGGCTCAGCCAAAAACGTAGATAAATAAACAAAAGGAAGATAAATAAGACAGGAGCTGGGGGCTTAAAGAACCAGGGGGGTTCAAGGTTGGAGGCAGTGGCCTCTTTTCTTTAAATAATGGCAGTTTTATTTTATTTTTTTATTTTATTATTTTTTTTGGCCATGCCATGCTGCATGTGGCATCTTAGTTCCCAGACCAGGGATCGAACCCATGCCCCCTGCAGTGTAAGTACAGAGTCTTAACCACTGGACCTCCAGGGAAGTCCCCGGCAGTAGCCTCTTGAATCGGGTTGGGTTCTGAGAGGCAACAGAAGAGTGGATGCAGACAAAGGCCATATTTTAAAGGAACAATCCATTCATGTAAAGACAGAGGAGGGAGTCTTTCAGCAGAGAAATCTAGAGAACAATCCTGGCCTCTCTCCCAATTTCCACCAAAACCTCCTGTTAGTTGCTAGTCCAGGAAAATTCAACTCATTCAAATAGAGAGGAAAAAAAATTGTTAAAGGCATAAACACAACATCCATACAAATAAGCTACGTGAGTGAAGAGGGAAAGGAACACTGATGTTCCCTCGTGTATAAAGAAGATTCACTATACAAATATTGCCACAAAACAAAATAAAAATTCTAATTCAAAATTGCAGCAGGATTTCAAACAGTCAAAATAAAAACCTTGAGAAAGAGTAATTCCGGCTTGAAGAAAGACCAGAAAGCAGAAATACAAGAACTGGAGAAGAAATGGACAGAAAGAGAGATGGCAAGATATGAGGATGGGGACTTCCCTGGTGGCGCAGTGGTTGAGAATCTGCCTGCCAATGCAGGGGACACGGGTTCAAGCCCTGGTCCTGGAAGATCCCACATGCCACGGAGCAACTAAGCCCATGCACCACAATTACTGAGTCCTCGTGGCCCAACTACTGAAGCCCAAGCACCTAGAGCCCGCGCTCCACAACGAGAAGCCACCACAACGAGAAGCCCACGCACCGCAACGAAGAGTAGCCCCCGCTTGCCGCAGCTAGAGAAAGCCTGTGCACAGCAACGAAGACCCAACGCAGCCAAAAAAAAATAAGCAAATAAAAATTTAAAAAAGAGATATGAGGATGATAGGTGAGAACTGATAGACATGCTACATAAATAGTTGCATGTGTGCAGCAAATTCAAGTTTTGCTTTTTGGAATGTCCTAGAATTTCTTTTCCTTTTAATATTTTCTACCCACAGTTGGTTGAATCTGTGAATGTGGAACCCACAGATATGGAGGGCTGAGGGTACAGCCAAGCTGTTCTTTAATACAAAGGTTAGAGGGACTTCCCTGGTGGCGCAGTGGTTAAGACTCCACGCTCCCAGTGCAGGGCATCCGGGTTCCATCCCTGGTCAGGGAACTAGATCCCACATGCATGCCTCAACTAAGAGTTCGCATGCCACAACTAAGGAGCCAGCGAGCCGCAACTAAGGAACCCACCTGCTGCAACTAAGACCTGGCGCAACCAACAGCCACTATGGAGAACAGTATGGACGTTCCTTAAAAAACTAAAAATAGAACTACCATATGACTCAGCAATCCCACTACTGGGCATATACCCTGAGAAAACCATAATTCAAAAAGAGTCACGTACCACAATGTTCACTGCAGCACTATTTGCAATAGCCAGGACATGGAAGCAACCTAAGTGTCCATTGACAGATGAATGGATAAAGATGTGGCACGTATATACAATGGAATATTACTCAGCCATAAAAAGAAACAAAATTGAGTTATTTGTAGTGAGGTGGATGGACCTAGAGTCTGTCATACAGAGTGAAGTCAGTCAGAAAGAGAAAAACAAATACCGTATGCTAACATATATATATATGGAATCTAAAAAAAAAAAATGGTACTGATGAACCTAGGGGCAGGACAGGAATAAAGACGCAGACATAGAGAATGGACTTGAGGACACGGGGAGGGAGAAGGGTAAGCTGGGACGAAGTAAGAGAGTAACAGTGAAATATATGCACTACCAAAGGTAAAAAAAATAGCTAGTGGGAAGCAGCGCATAGCACAGGGAGATCAGCTCGGTGCTTTGTGACCACCTAGAGGGGTGGGATAAAAAGGGCGGAAGGGAGACGCAAGAGGGAGGGAATATGGGGATATATGTGTACGTATAGCTGATTCACTTTGTTATACAGCAGAAACTAACAGAACATTGTAAAGCAATCATACTCCAATAAAGATGTTAAACAAATAGTAAAATAAAATAAAGGTTACACACCAATAGTTTCAAAATATAAGGACTTAGGCAATAATGTATTATGAGGAAAACTGAGGAATAAGCACAGCCAACCAAATGGTGATTGGAATAACTTTAGTAACCCCTCCAAAAAAGAGATGGTAGGAATAAGGATGACATAATGGAATGACAATGTTATCTAGTCAGGCAATGTAAAAATGATACAAGTAAAAAAGTTGGTAGGGCAGGCAGAAAGAAGGTAGAGAGTAGAACAAGCTCAGTGGTTGCCTTATCTTTAACTGCCAGGTGTAAAAGCTAAACTAGTAAAAGTTTAAGCATATTTAAAGTACAAAGGTGATAGTGAGAAGGATAACACTACCCAATTATATTGCATCGAATAAGATACATCATTATGTCATATAACACTAAGAAATTAAAATGCTGCCAATTAAGCAATGTTACTTTGCTTTCTTATTATGTAGAATTTTTCTTTTGCAAGAATGTTTTAGTCAGATTTTTTAGCGTTTGTTTTTTTCATTTTTGGCTGCACCGCACAGCACGTGGGATCCTAGTTCCCCGGCCAGGGATCAAACCCTCACTCCCTGCATCCTTGCATTGGAAGGGCAGAGTCTTAACCACTGGACCACCAGGGAAGTCCCTTAGTCATATTTTTAAATCACCTATCACACCTGTGCACACATAAGAAGGAAAATAAGTGAAATAAATTTAGTAGGGTGTTCCTGAAACTTCACCACACGTAAGACTTGAATCTTCTGAATGACTTCAACTCGGTGTCACTGATGTCTGTGTTTTCCCACATGGTACCATCAAGTCCAGTTTACACAATGGACTTGAGCATCTGAGGATTTGGGTAGCTGTGAGGGTCCTAGAACCAATTCCCTGCGTGGATACCAAGGGACAACCATATATTAATTTCTGGCCACACTTACCATCAAGTGTGGGTGATACAGCACCTCTTAAAAGAGTGCTTCACTCTTGTCTCCAGAATTTTCTTCTGAGCTGTGGACACCTCTTCAGGTTGTCATGTCACTGCATGTGCAGGAAGTGGTAACTGTCATGAACACCACCTGACTGAGAGCTTCCAAAGGCACTGGGATGGAAACAATATATGCCTTACTCACTCAATACAGTATCAGCTGAAACACGGTAGTGACAAGAGAAAGGAGAGGATGAAGAAACAAGTTAAATTTAATGTTGTTCATAGAAGACAAATAATAGATACTATCTAAAGAAAGAAGGAACAAGAGGATTTTTTGGTGTTTTTTTTTAATCTTTTGGCTGCATTGGGTCTTAGTTGCGGCATGTGGGATCTTTTGTTCCGGCAGGCAGGCTCTTTGCAACGTGCAGTCTTCTCTCTAGCTGTGGCACATGGGCTCCAGAGCATATGAGCTCCGTAGTTGCGGCACGTGGGCTCTCTAGTTGTGGTGTGCAGGCTCCGTAGTTGCGGTGCATGGGCTTAGTTGCCCCGCGGCATGTGGGATCCCTGACCATGGATTGAACCCACGTCCCCTGCATTGGAAGGCGGATTCTCAACCACTGGACCACCAGGGAAGTCCCTAAGAGTATTATATAAAGGATAAATATAAATGCAGCCACTAGAACAAAAATACAAGCTTTCCTAAATATCAGACTATTTATTTTTAAATCAAAGAAAACAGATCACACAGTCAAAGAATAAAGAATATAGCCCTCCCACACGCACAAAGACACATACACACATACTGCTCACAGCACGGGGAAAAAGATAACAGACATCAGTCATATCAATAAATATAAATAGATTTAACTCACTTATCTTTACACAGAAAAAGATTTTTAGTTTAGATCTCAAGCAAAACCAAACTCTATCCTGTACTTGAGAGACAAACATCAAAAAACGTGATTTAGAAGGTTACAAGTAAAAGAATGAGCAAAGGTTTAAAGACACATAGAAACAAAAACAAAGCTGGGGCCATAATCTTAGTATCTGACAGTGGGAGCTAAAGCCACACATCACTGAATGAGACAAAGAAGGGCCATTTATAATGCTAAGTGGTATCATTTACAATATGCACCAAAAACACTGCAGCAATTTTCAGGAAGAAGAAACTACAGGGATATCAGAAGAACTAGATTGAAACACACTAATAACAGACTTTAATTCACCTCTCTCAGCCCAAGAAACACAAATAAGAATTCAGAAGACCTACAAAATAATCAGAAGGTACTACTCTGTATCAAACTCTCGATTCACTTTCTTTTCAAGAGCTGATGGAATATTTATGAAAATTGAAAACCTTAGCAACACCCATAAACATAAAAAATGCAGACATTTTATCATCACAAGGCAGAATGACTAGAAATTAATTTAAAAGTCAGGAAATTAAAAAAAAAACCTCTCTTGGACAATTCTTCAGTCAAAAGGGAAAATACAAACTGAATTTATAGGATTTCTAGAAAACAACCATAATCAAAATATCATGAATCTGAATCTATACGATACAGCTGCAGAAATACTCAAAAGAATATTTACAGCCTCCGATACATGTGACAAGTAAAACAGGACAGTTTAAAAGAAAGAAAGAAAGCACCAGGCTAAAAATGTTAGAAAAAGAACCACAAAATAAACAGAAAGAATAAGGAAAGAAAGATTACAGTAGAAAAAGTTAGGAAGCAGATAAGCAGTAGAACTAAGAAATAGGGCCAAAAACTGGCTCTTTGGAAAAAATTCAATGAAATATATAAATCACCATTAACCGAATTAAGGAAAACAGAAAGTGAAAGGGATGAGAGAGCACCCAATGCAAACTGAGACATGCCAAATGGAAGAGTAACCAAAGAAGCAGAGGAAAACTTTTTTTTAAATCATAAGATAGTACTTTGCAAATAAAATTTAAAACCGGAAAAAAATAATTTCTAGACAAATATAATAAATCAAGCCTGTGCCTGGAACAGATGGTCTAGACAGGCCAACTTTCACATAAGAAATAGAATTACACAAGATCATTAAGAAACAAAAGCAACCGGGCAGGACATTTTTAGAGAGGAATTTTACAAACTTAAATAACAGAAAATTCCAATGCTTTCAAAAGTGTTAAATAGCAAAATATATGAAGGAACACTTAAAAAAAAATTTGAAGTATAACATAGACACCAAAACCTCACAAAGATTGCACAAGATACCCTACTGACCGATATTGCTTATGAATATTATTGTAAAAATCCTAAGACAAGCAAATAGAATTCAGCAGCACATCAAAAGAATGAAACATCAAAACCAAGTGCGGGGTCTTCCCTGATGGTGCAGTGGTTAAGAATCTGCCTGCCAGTGCAGGGCACATGGGTTCGAGCCCTGGTCTGGGAAGATCCCACATTCCGCGGAGCAACTAAGCCTGTCCGCCACAATTACTGAGTCTGCGCTCTAGAGCCCGCGAGCCACTGCTACTGAGCCCGTGTGCTGCAACTACCAAAGCCCATGTGCCTAGAGCCCGTGCTCTGAAACAAGAGAAGCCACCGCCATGAGAAGCCCACACACCACAACGAAGAGTAGCCCCCGCTCGCCGCAACTAGAGAAAGCCAGCGCACAGCAACGAAGACCCAACACAGCCAAAAATAAATACAATAAATAAATTTATAAAAACAAAACCAAGTGGGGTTTATTCTTGGAATGCAAGGGTGGTTCCATATCAGGATATCACTAATATAATTCATCCTATTCCATAGATCTAAGGAGAAAAATTATACTGTCATCCCCAGAAATGCTAAAAAAATTTGATAAAATTTCCAACACTCTTTCTGGATAAATTAGGAATCAATGGATACTTCCTTAACAAAATTATATATATCACCATCAAAGCCAAGAGCCAGCTTCATAGGGGGGTATGAGTACCCAGCTTCACACATGAGGGAACTCCTGTTGAAGACAGGAGAAAAACAAAGGGGCCCAGCACCATCACGGGCACTGGAGGTTTTCATCAAAGCAATTTGACAAGAGAAAGAAATTAGAGCTATAAAAACTGAATAGGAAAAAAAACAAAAAGCAAACCTGAAAAGAAAAAGTTGAAACAATTATTATTTTCATATGATACTGCTGTATACCTGGAAAAGTCAAGAGAAACTATTGAAAAACTACTACTAACAAAAGGATACTGTAAGGTGGTAGGAGACACACACACACACACACACACACACACACACACACACGCACACGCGCGCGCAGACAGAAGCAGAAGATATAATGAAAGACTCCCACCTACAGCCACCACAATACTCAGGGTTAAACTTAACAAAAGATGTTCAAAATTTACGTGAGCAAAATTTTAAAGCCGCTGACAACACAAAGTAAAGTTGAACAAGTGGAAAGTTGCACTATGTTTTTGGATAGAAGATTCAGCTTCATAAAAATGTCGATTTTCTCTAAGCCAATTTATAAATTGCACGCGATTCTGGAATTCAACAAGTTGACTCTAAAATTCATCTAGAAAAATAAACAAGCAAGAACCTACAGGAAAACTCTGAGGAGGGACACATGAGGAAGGACTGGCCTTTTATGAGAGATATTAAAACACAAAGTACCAATAATTAAAACAACCTAGTCTCAGCATACGAACAGACAGGGCAAATGAAACAAAAGAAATCACAGAAATACTGGATTGGCCAAAAAGTTCGTTCAGGTTTTCCATAAGATGTTACAGAAAACCCGAATGAAATTTTGGCCATTCCAATAATATGGTACTTGCATATCCAGTAAAGGCAGTGTTTCCAATCAGTAAAGCAAAAATGGATCTTTTAATACAGGTGTTGGGGCAAGCAGAGAAGCCACTAGGGGAAAAGAACCAGATGAATTCATACCTCAGAATGTGCCCTAGGATAAACCCCAAATATAAAATAATAAATGTTTCGAACAAAACATGGGTGAATTCCTTTATAACCTTAGAGTTGGAAAGGTTTTCTTAATTATGTGCGAAATCCAAAAGCCATAAAAAAAAAAAAAAGGATAAACTTGACTCCTTGGAAAAAAAAAAACAAAACTTCCCCAAACCTTTCGCCAAATACCAAGAAAGTCAAAAATACAAGTGACAACTTGGGAATGACTTCTGTGTCCCTCAGATCCCAGAAGTCTAATTTTTCTGTTATAGAGAGATCCCACAAATCAAGGAGAAAAAAACCCAACAATTCAAGAGAAAATGGGCCAAGGACAGTTCACACACACACACACACACACACACACACACACAATGATGCTTAAACAGGTAAGCAAGACAGGGGAGCTTTTTGTAAGTAAGAGAAATGCAAGTCAGAACACTCAGCAAATAAGATGTGCATGAATCCAAACCTTTGACAACACATTTTTCTGGCAAGGCTGTGAGGAAACAGGCCGCCCCCCATCCCCTGCACAGTGCTGGCAGGCAAGCCAAATGGTCCTGTTTCAGGGGCGGAGGGCAAGTGAACAACATCTATCAAAATTACACATACATGTGGGACTTCCCTGGTGGCGCAGTGGTTAAGAATCCGCCTGCCAATGCAGGGGACGCAGGCTCAATCCCTGGTCCGGGAAGATCCCACATGCCGCGGAGCAACTAAGCCCGTGCGCCACAACTACTGAGCCTGCGCTCTAGAGCCCACATGCTGCAACTACTGAAGCCCACGCGCCTAGAGCCCGTGCTCCACGACAAGAAAAGCCACCGCAATCAGAAGCCCGCGCACCACAACGAAGAGTAGCCCCCACTCGCCATAACTAGAGAAAGCCCGCGTGCAGCAACAAAGACCCAACACATAGAAAAATAAATAAAATTAAAAAAACAAAGTTAAACATACACGTACCCTTTCGCCACGCCATCCCAGTCTGTGAATTTATCCTACGGATAAGTGATATTTGTGTTGGTCACAGGTTTGTTTGCAACTGCAAACGCTTAGAAACCACCCAAGGTCTTTCTTGAAGGGACTGATTACTCAGTGACACTGACACCATGAAAAACAATGTCTGCTTCCAGCGGGCAGGGACCAAGGCCACTTCTACTCATTAGTCTGGTCCCACATGGCCAGCACAGACCCTAGCACGTAATAGGTGCTTAATACATATTTTTTGAAAGAATGAGTAAATGATCCCTAAACTGCCCAGAAAGCCAGGATCGAATGAGGTAACCAACCTAGGGGAGTGGCATCTGCAAACTGGAAACCATGAGCGGGTGCAGATTACAACTGCTGGAAAGTGTAATTGGTACGTTCTGCCTCTCCATCTGAGGGTACAAAATAAGGTCAGAGGCTGTGTCCCTTAATATTGAAGTACCTGAGTACTCACCTGTCCCAGGAGAGAAAAGGTGACCTTCCCAGCTCAGCAAGGCTAGTAAACGGGGGAGGGGGAGTAGGGTTTGCTTCAGGTATGGCTGCCTCCAAGTCTCGGACCTCCTCTCTTCCCCGCGGCCATCCCTCCCTCCCTGGGCTGAAGGTCAGGCCGCCTGGGGCCAGCGTCTCACGAGCAGGATGGAGTCACTTTCTGCGCAGTTCAGGGAGGTATAAGACACCATGAATCTGGACACCCACACATTTGCTCTCAGGGAAACTGGACTGGGAAGACTGGGGGCTGGGGTGCCACTTTCTGCAGAATGGTTAGGGATGACCTCTCTGAAAAGCTGACATTTGTGCAGAGACCAGAGGAGGCGAGGCACACGCTGTATGGAGGTCTGGGGAAAGCGTGTCCAGGGAGGAAAATCAGTGAGTGCAAAGGCCCCGAGGCATGTGCGCCTGAGGTGCTGCCAGAGTAGCAAGGTGGGAGGATGAGGGCACCAGGAGAGGCCAGAAGGACAAGGGGACACTGGGCCATGGGGGGGGGCCCTTGAGGGAGGACTCGACAGCTGGTTGGGAGGGGCTGCCGTTGGGAGATTTTGAGGAGGGAAGGGTTATAGTGTGACTCATGACTTTTTTTTTTTTTTTTTTTTGCGGCACCCTGCGGCTTGTGGGATCCTAGTTCCCTGACCAGGGATTGAACCCAGGCCCTCGGCAGTGAGAGCGCGGAGTCCTAACCACTGGACCGCCAGGGAATTCCCTAGTGTGACTTATGTATTAAAGAAATCTTTAAGATCTGGGTGCTTTTTAAGACTAAACCCCAGGGGACGTGCGGCAACAAGAAAGCAGTTATGGGACTCTTGTGATAATTCAGGGGAGAGGGAGCGTAGACAGGAAAGGAGGGGGAGAGCTTCTCTGAACAGATTCCCCCAGGCCTCTCCCTGCCCCGTCAGTGCCGTGGCCACAGCCCAGCTCAGCTCTCCCCGTCGTCTCTCTGTCTCTGTCGGGGGACCCACTACCCCAGCCTCCTCCCTGGCTTCCTGCCCCAGCCCCAAGAAGGTCTACAGACCCCACAATACCGAGACCTTGCGGGCACTTCCCCTCAGTGCTGCCCCTCTCCAGGCCCACGACCTCCAGACCAGCCAAGCTGGCATCTGCCATTTTGCTCAAACCATCAGGCTCTGGGAATTCCAGCCTTCTGCAACGTGCTCTTCCCTCTTCCCAAAATGTCCCTCCCCACTCCCCTGCCCAGGAACTTCCGGAGCAGAAGAGGTAGGAAGTTTGCCACTTGCCAAGAACACGCCGCTTGTCAGGCACCCTACCAAGCACCGCTCGTCCTGTGTCTTCATGTCCACCACGGTGGCCCCTTTTACAAACGACAAAACTAAGGTACAGAGGAAAGGGGCTACCTGGCTAGTAAAAGTGGGAGGCAGGATTTGCACCCACCCAGGAGTGTCTGCTCCCCAGTCTCAGGCCTTCCTTCCCCGGTCTCTCCTGACCTAGGTTGAGTAGAGCCACCACCTCCAGGAAGCCACCTGGATTTTGGCACAGCTCTCACTGTGGCCCGTGGGCTGGGTCCCCGGTGCTGCACACACCAGCACACAGTAGGAGCTCGTGGCTACCTTCCAAAGGAGCATGTGTGTAAGCAGCCCTCACTCCAAACCCTGTGCTTCGCCCACAGCCTAGACCAGCGGCAGACCTTCAGAGCCCGCGGGTGGGTAAGTCCTCTGGGGAGGGGCCAGGGTGAATTTGGCCTTGGAGTGAACTGGGATCAGAGGAAAGTGGGCAATGAGCCAGATGTGGCTCACCCTGCCTGAGACTGTAAATGACATTAAATTAGGGAGGGCCTGGCACATAGCAGACGCACCACAAATGCGTGATGACTGGTTGAGTGGTGAGGGATACAGGAGAGCCATCTGATACCCTTAATGCCTTTGAAAACCATGGTAAAACCTTGAAAGGAAAACCAACTCCTCTCTATTGCTCAAACTGGGAATTCCAAGTTTCTGAAACATGCTCCTCCCTCTTCCCAAAATGTCCCTCCACCTTCCCCTACCCGGCAACCTCCTAACCATCACAAGTAAGATGAGAGCCATTTGCCGAGAATCCGCCACAATTGCTGTTCCGGTTCTCTTCATACCTTTGGGTACTGCCTCTGTATTTCCACAGCACGCATGCACAGATACTTCGCCAACGGTGGGATCACAGGGGGTGGGGCTTCCAGTCTTTCTAGAGTGTGTGTGTGTGTGTGTGTGTGTGTGTGTGTGCACGCGCACATGGTGGAGGTGCAGCGGATGTCCAGTTGCCACCCTGCAGTGACACCTCCTTCTTTGCTCATCTTGAAGACTTGAGGTGTGGGCACATGACATGTCAGCATTTTGGTTATACCCTTTCTAGTCCTTTTCTGACGCCTCCACTCACACGGAGCAGTGTTTACACAGAGCTGCGGACAGGAGACGCACAAAAAGTGATCCTATTACACCCACTGTTTTACACCTGGTTTTATTTTTCACTTAAAAATATGTGGGGCCCCTGTCTTCTAAAACTAGGTGGTGGTGGTAGTTACATAACCAGACCCACTTCTTCTTTTTTTTTTTTTTTTTTTTTGCGGTACGCAGGCCTCTCACCGCTGCTGCCTCTCCCTACGCGAAGCTCAGGCTCTGGACGCACAGGCCCAGCGGCCATGGCTCCCGGGTCCAGCTGCCCCGCACGCGGGACCCTCCCGGACCGGGGCACGAACCCGTGCCCCCCGCATTGGCAGGCAAACTGGAAATATATGCTATGCCTTCCCATTATGTCAGTAAACACAGCTCCATGCCCTAACTTTCCAGGGCTACGTTGTATCTCATCGTCTGTATCCCATCTTGACTACTTTGACTACTGGAAATGTGGCTTCTTTCCTTTTGCTTTTATAGACAACTCTGTGGTGAGTTTCTTAGCACTTACATATTTGAACACATCCTTAATTACCTCTATAGGACTGGCTCCTAGAAATGAGCTGCTTGGGTCAAAGGAAATGTAATTTAATGTTTTAGATACAGATCATTCACTTGTCTCCGGAAGGGTTTTAAAAAGTCCAAGTTCTCTCCGGTGTCAGGGCGTGCCCACCTTCCTATCCTCTCACTGCAGGAAGGGATGGGCGTGGCTGAGTTAACATTTTTTAAAAGCTCCCGGTCAGGCATGGAGCTATGTAGTTTAATAATAACAAGAGTGTATATTTCCTGAGGGCTTACCATGCACAGCCAAAGGTCAAAGCGGTTTTCCTTCAGTAACTCGTTTAATCCTCCCAATTAGCTGCCAGGCAGGTCCTCTTATAATCAATTACAGCTTGAGTTGGAAACAAGCGCAGCTGGGATTCAAACACCCTCTGCCAGGTGAAAGGAGCCAAGTTCACCTGGGGCTGCACCACGCCAGGGGCTCAGATCTCACTGTGGTAAAGAAGAGGTGCTTGAGTCTGAGTCCCAGTTCCCTCATCTGTAAAATGGGGCTGACAGCACAGGATGGCTGAGAGGGTTTAAAAAAGACCAGGTAACAAAGCGTCTGGCACCTCGAGGGGGCTCAGTTCATGGAAGCCTGCCCTCAACTCAGGCGATTGCCTTGGAGGCCTGTGGGAAGAAGCAATTGAAGACTTCAGACAACTGGGAGGGGAGGGGTGCCTCTCTGGGCTCCGTATCAGTATCTGGGACAATGGCTTCTGTGCTTTCTAATCGAGCCTGCTCACAGAACGTAAAGATCTCTTTTCCCATTTTCTCACGTTCACCCAGCAACTCAGACTTTGCACAGGTGTGACATCCAGAAGGCTGTGTGCTCCTGCTGGGTGAGAGTGTGGGCGCAGGGGTGACTGTGCAGGCACCCACAAGGAAGGGAAGGGGAAGGGGCCCTCCTAGCTCTGTGGCCAGCCCTGTGGAGCTGGAAGCCCCTGGACTCACTGGGGTCTTTCCAGAGAGAAGACAAACAGAGGTAGACAGGGGAGGAAGGGACGCTCACTCACCAAGCACCAGACAGAGTAAGATGGGTACCGCTTCCCGATATCTACTAGAGATGGAGGCTCGGAGAGGAAAGCGATTCTCAAGGGCATGTGGTTAGTGCAGGGAGAGCCTTCTTTGAATCCAGCCCTGCCATTCATCAGCTGACTGACCCTAAGCAAGGCACTTCCCCTCCCTCTGGAGTTTGTCAGTGGAGGTGATAACACCTGCTACCTCCCAGGGAAGCAGGGAGGACTCAAGGGAATGGGGGGGGGGGCAAACAGCAACAGGGAGCTGGGAACCTCGGGTGCAGAACCCTCTCTCCACTGATGCTTTTTCTACCTCCTTCTCTAGGAAGATCTGAGCCGATTCATAAGATGTCCTCCCAGCCCCCTCCCTCCCACCTGCTGTCCTCATCAGCTCAGAAGATCCCTCTGGACCAGTTCCAGACCCCTCCCACCTCCTGCATCCTCTGGGACCTCATTCTACTGACCTGCCCCTCCTTCTCCAGGGGCTGCAGCCACTCCCTCTTCTGGCTCTTTCCCATCAGCTTATAAGTACAGTCAAGTCTACCTTATTGAAAAGCACACACACAGATAAAGTAAAATAAAAAGTGCTGCTCAAATACACACACCATCAGCAGCAAAAACAGAAGCCGAATGACAACCTGGGAGAAGATCTTTGCCGCAAAGAGACCAGACAAGGGGCAAACATCTCATTGATGAACTCAAACAAATGAGTAAGAAACACACAAAGATCCTAGATGTTCATACTCTTTCACCCAGTAATTTCATTTCCAGGAAATAACAAGAAACGCACACTCATAGCCTAAGGAAGTGGGCAATGGTACAGTCCCTTTGGAGAGCCTGCTGGTTCTAGGTATAACCATCCGAGAGGTTCATATCCAGTGACTACCAAGTAATTCCCTTTCCAGAAAAAAATCTGGCAATGTATAAATTTATGTATGAACTCAATGTAACATCTAAAAGAGCCAAATATTTTTAAAAAACCAACAAAACCTAAATGTCAAATGAGGTCCATTAACTAAATAAGATGTAACAATATCTAAGCACTGAAAAATATAAAAAAATAATTTGAGAAAGGTGAGGCATTTGAGATGTTTGTATAAACAAGACACTCAAATATGTACCAATGTGTTTTTTAAGAAGTCTGGCAAAAAGGGCAACTTTTAACAATAGTTATATCCAAGTGATGTGAATGTGGAATTTTTTCCCTACTTCTTTCAGTTAATTCATTCAAGGAAAATGTAGTGAATGCCTACTATGTGTCAGGCCGGGCACCGGGCTTCAGGCAAGCTTCCTCCCTCCAGGAGCTTCCAATCTGGAGAGAAGGGGTAAGGCTCAACGGGAGGTGAGGGCACACCTAAGAGGCGCCTGGCTGGAAGGAAGTGCATTCCAGAGAGCACTGCCTGAGCACAGCCTGGGTAGCCAGGTCAAAGGTGGAACCATCCCCTCTACCCACCTGGAGGTGCAGCAGCTGCGGGGTGGGCGAGCTGTGGTGGGGAAGAGCCGTTTTCACACGTCAAGCTTCCCTTTTCTCATCCACCCCTTCTTGTTAAGAATGTCCCTGGCAGCCACCTTGTCTCGCTCTGCCCTGGTACCAACTCAGACCCGAGGGGACCTGCATCCCCTGCTGCCCCGGGTCCTTGAAGATCTGGACCGCCATGGCCGCGTGGGTTTGGGAGCTGCTGGCTGGGGCTGATTAGGTAATGTGGTGACTCACAACTTTCTGATGTTCCAAGTAAGTCACCTTGAAAGATTCTGCCAACCCTGCACACACTGGGGACCTGGGACCCTTGCACACAGCAGGAGCAAGTCCACTAGCCTAGGCAGCTATAGGGCTTCGATGGGTACAGGGAAGCAAAACACATTTTACAGAATTTCCACTTCGGTGTTTGTCCTCTGGTATCTATGGCGTGACCCTAGCAGACAAGGAGGGACAGGCACCAGAGGCACTAGAAACATGTTTGGGAGGAAAATGAACAACTGAGAGGGTTCCATCTCAACCCTCCTTTTCTTTTTTTCCTGTTTTTATTTGGGCCTGATCTGGGGACTCCCCTAGGGGATCTGGCTGTGGGCACTGAGGGGGTAGTCCCCGCTAGCCTGGGCCTTGCTTTGTCACCCTGAGCAGGACGACGACTCCTTCATTGGGAGGAGGTAACAAAGGGGAAGTCCTTGGACAGCTGGAGTGGAGGCAGGGGCGGGGGGAGCGCCAGAGCCGGAGCATACCAGGTGTTCCCGGGTGTTTGTTGAAGGAGGGCACAGATCGACTTCGGAGACCCCAAGGGGCTTCCACAGAGCGGTCAATCACTCAGCATTTGGGGGAGACCAAAAGGGTGTCCTTCTGAGAGAAGGGTGGCTTTTAACCCTCTCAGAGCTAGAGGCTTAGCTGAGTCTGACGAGGAGGTGGGAACTTCTACCCGCAGGTGTCAGATGCGGAAACTGAGGCCAGGGGACTCCCCTAGCACGAAGGGGAGTGGACTCTGCGACTGGACCTCCGAGCCAGAGCCTCGCCCAAGCACACCACTGCTCCCACTGGGACTCAATGTTTCCCATCTGGAGGAGAGGGAGGGAGACAAGCACGCCCGAAAGAGGGAGTGGTCTGAGGTTCCGGATCCCTGAGAGCGAGCGCTTAGGCCCGACTTTCCCCGCTTCCCGGATCCTACCCAGGCCGTCCCTCCATCTGGAGAGCCCTTCCCCCTTGTCGGCGGTCCAAAGCCTCAACATCCCTAAAGGCCCGGGGGGACGCCTCGCATCCCCCGCAGTCTCCCTTCAGACGGCCGCTCCCCACCCCTCTCCCCAGCGGCGCCCCCTCCCGGGCCAGGGGCGAGCGCAGCGGGCGGTGAGGCCTCCCGGGGCGATTCCGTGCCCCCAGACAGAACGGCGTGACTCGACCAAGGATGCAGCGCGGGCCGGCGGAGCCCGCACTCGGACCCGGGCTTCTCGACCCCGCGGGCCCTCTCTCCCGCCGAGGGACCCCGGGCCGGGCGGCGCTGCCCGGAGGGCTCCCGGGCGGGGTGCGCCCTCCCTCCGCGGGCCGGGCTCCTGGCTCAGCCGCCGCGCTCAACTTGGGGCGCAGCTGGGATGGAGGCGGCGGCCGGGGGACCAGGGCGCCCAGTCGGTGCGCACACAAGGGTCCCTCCGGGACAGGTGGCCCGGGCGGGCGGCGGCCGAGCCCTCCCCACCCCTCCGCAGCCCCTGTCCCTTCCCCTTCCTTCTCGGAGCGCGCCTCCCCACCTGTGCCCGGGGAGCCCCCAGGTCAGTGTCCCGGAGCCCGCCCAGCTGCACCCTCCGCAGAGCCCCTCATACCTCAGGCTCCCGTGGCTCCGGGAGGCGGCCAACTGGTCCCAGCGGGCCGTCGGCGAGGCGGTGGGAGGGAAGTGCCCAGAGCCCGGCGGGCGGGAGCACCGCCCCTCAGGCCCGGGGCGTGGTCAGCCCCGCCCCGCCCCTGAGGGGGTCCCTTGCATCTTCACCGCTCCCGGCGCCCAGGGCTGGACCATCACCAAGCCGCGGGCCAGCAGGTATGGTGCGCTCGCCGTGCCTCCCTGCTGCCTGTTCTATGGGCTTATAATCCCATTTCCCCTATTTAACAGGTGAGAAAAACGAGGCTCAGAGCGGTTAAGTAACTCAACTTCAAACAGCTGAGAAGGGGCAGTATCGGTATTTGAACTCGGGCCCGCCTGACGCTACTGTACCTCCTCACTGCGTGCCCCGTGCTAAACGTTTTGCCTGCATCCCGCAGTGTTTTACCTTCGCCGCTCTGTCCTTTCCCCCCTCACTCTCCTCCTGGTCCACTACACACTTGCTGTGTTGTCTTCACTTCCTCCTCGCCCGTCCTCTCACTCAGCTGATGACCAGCGCCCAGGCCACGGAGAAAATGCAAGCGCTCCATCCCAGCGCCGGGAACAGTCTGCCTCAGTATGTGCCGCTGAATGAACGACTCAGAAGAAAATTCCCACCAGCTTCCACCACCCATCCGTCCACCTCCTGAGATGGCGCCCAACCTCCCCTTCCCTCTGGGGACCAGGCTGAACTGGCCCAGCTGGCCCGGAAGCCCCCTCCACTTGTCCACAAGATCCCACCCTTCAAGCCAACACTGATCCAGTGATTCTGTCCTCTCTCCCCTCTCCTCAATCATTCCTGTCAGTTCACACGCTGTTACTTCTCCTATCCTAAAACTAAAACCAGAGAGGAAAAACAACAAGAACAAAACACTCTTACGAACCCCCTCTGCCCCCTCCAGCTACGGCTGCCTCATTTTCCCCTTCCCTTTACAGCAAAAGTCCTCCAAGGGTTGTTTCTCCAGGCTGTCTGCAGTCTCTCTCCCCCATTCTCCTTTAAAACCCATGTAATCAGGCTCTTGCCCCTCTCCCCACTAATCCCCAGATCTGTCATTTGGGGGCCCCAGTGATGTTCACGTTGCTGGGTGCAGTGCTGAGTCTCTGTCCTTGTCTTGCTGGTCCCTCCAGCAGTATTTCTCACCGCTGCCCACTTCCTCCCTGCTGATGCACCTTCCTCTCTTGGCTTCCCAGACACCACATTGCCTGGTTCTCCTCTTCCTCCTTGGTGACCCCCCCATTCTTTTGTAGCAGCCCCCCCAACTTCTAAATGTCACCCCAACCTGTGGCTTTGGAGGCTTCTAGCTGCGGATGACACCAAATGTGGCCTGCAGCCTGGACCTCTGCCTAAACTTACGTATCTAACTGTGTGCTGGAGACCTCCCTTATCTCACGCCGTCCAACGTCCTGATCTCCCCCAAAACCATCCTCCTGCATCTACCCCATCTCAGTTAACGAAAACTCCACGTTCTAGGTCCTCAGGCCCTAAACCTGGATTCCTCTCTCTGCCCACAGTCTGCATACCCCACATCCACTCCAAGAGCAAATCCCATCTGCTCCACCTTGAAAATATACCCAGAATCGGACATTTCTCACCCCACCCTCTTGTCCAAGCCAGCAGCCCCTCCACAGGCTGAGTGCGGAGACCTCTTCTCACTCTATCCCTGCCTCCCCCAAACCCCTGTCCAAACGGCAGCCAGAGAGATGATGGTAGAACTAGGTCCAGATCACATCCCTCCTCCGCCCCACCCCCTCCAGTGGTTCCTCATTGAGCTCAGAAGCCCCACCTCTGCCCTCTGACCACATCCCCTTCTTTTCCATCAGCCAGACCCTGCCCAGCCACACTGGCCTCCCTGCTGGCTCCCACCCACTCCAGGGCCTTTGTTCTTTCCACTCCTCTGCCTGGAACAGCCTTGACTACATACCTGCTTAGCTACTTCTGTCACTTCCTTCAGGTTCAAGCTTCAATGTCAGCTTCTCTCTGAGGCTTCCCTGACCTCCATTCACACCCCCATGCCTTCCCTCCTCGATTTCCCCCCACCCCCGCCCCGTACACCTATCAGCATCACCATGTGACCTGCTTCTCATTTCTCTTAGGCATTTATTTTATTGCCAGTCCCCTGCCCTAGAATGTGAGCTCCACAGGACAGGGGGTTCCTGCTGACCTGTTCACTGCTGTGACTCCCTCCTGGAACAGTGTCTGGAACAGTAACTGGGCGCCCAACCAACATGTGTGGAATGGATAAACCTGTACCCTTTCACCGCTGGTAATATTCACAATACTTTTTCTGTATATTGGCTTTTTCATTCCAATAAATATATTTTAAAAGGAAACTTTATATTACTGCCCTGGAGGAGGCACCACTACCACTAGCCTAGAATAGAAAGAAACAGTAAAAATGAGAATAAAGCAAATGCTCTAAGGCTCTGGGGACCCCATGGCCTATCGAAGGGCTGAACCCGCTCCTGCTTTCTCCCTGTGAGGAAGTGAGATTCACAAGATATACAGAGGCAGTAAAGACAGGCCAGCACCTAGCAGAGACCTGCCCCTGGACCTGAGCAGAGACCTTAAAGAAATAAAAAACAAATCCAGAATTGAGAAGGCAATGGCTTTCTTCTGGGAGCCATCTCTTGGGCTGTGCTCAGATATCCCCAGGGAATCTGCCTCCTTGCAGCTTAATTAATCTCACAACAATGCTGAGATCATGCTGTCATCAGCCTCATTTACAGGTGAGGAGTCTGACGCTGAGATGGGAACTGGCCTGAACTCACAGAGCCAATATGATAGACGGGCAGAGACTAGAATTGGAGCGCTTGTCAGACTCTGGGGCCAAAGCCCTTCTAGGCTGACCTGGCCTGGCTGTCGGGGCAGTTTCGGGGGAGGCGATAACGGGGATGGAAGCACCCAGGTGCCAGCCCTGCTCTGGCCTCAGTTTACCCATCTGTAAAGTGCTGCCTGGGAAGCACAGCCTGGCCACCAGGGACTCTTGTTGAACTCTGGGAGGGAAGGGTATCCTCTTTCTTCTGTGTGGGCACTGGGTGTACCCTCTGTTCTGGACGAGGAGTGGGGAGTGTGTAGACCAGAGCTTTACGGTGCCTCGCCACCACCAGATGAAGGGACGACCCATCTCAGAACACAGCCCATCCCCCAGGGAGGCCAAGACACATGCAGCGGAACTTGACATCACTGGAGCCTCTGGGCTTGATCTGACTGGCCCTCGGCTTCCCCATTATAAAGTTTGGTTTAACCAGATGAGCTGGATTCTTTTTCCCTGTGCAAAGAAGAATCCTAATTGATACAATTTTCACTATAGCACTTTCTGCTCCACCTATAAGCAAGATGGAACCTCTCCCATTTTCATGAAAAAGATAAGAAAACAGTAAAGCAAAGTCCCCGCTTTCACCCCATCACCTCCAGTTCTCTCCCGCCTTCAACCAGGTTTCTCCAAAGAGTCACCGCCACGTGTCGCTTCTGATCCTTCCCTTCCTAGGTCCCCTTGCCTGTTGTCATCTGCTTCCTGTCCCCTACTGGGAATGGAGGCTTTTGCCAGTGTCATAGCGACCTGACTGTGGCCCAATCCCATCAATATAGGATAAACAACAGTATTGTTAACCTTTGTTAACAAAACAACGGACTGAAAGAATTGACTGTAAACTTAAAACCTTAAAAATATCAGTACTTCCAGCTTTGTTTCTCCAAGAGAGGCCCAAAAGCCACAGCAACCTTTGGTCTGCCACCCCCAAGTCTCAGGGACACCCCAGTGCCCAGACTTTGGTTTCTAAGACCTTCTTCACCAAAGGAAAACAGGGTTCCTCGGAACATTAAAAAAAAATTTGGAGTGGGGGGACAGTCCAGAATGTCCTGTTGTGGCCAGGAAGTAAGGCCACCCTCAGAAATACCAGGAAAGCAGGGGAAAGATGATGGAACCATCAAAAGTCTCCCCCAGTGCTGGCCAACCCACAACAATACAGGCATCAGAAGTTGTTCATGGAAATATAGTTCATTTGAATAAATTCACTCTGTGAAAGGCCATGGCTATAATGATACTCAAAAGTGAAACATTACCATAATGCCTTCAGAGAGGGTTGTAGTATAGGAAAGACGACTGCCATATGACTTGTTTGAATTTTTATGGAACTTATTAAGTTGGGATGTGTTAGTCTGTGTATCTATCTTGTCTCTTTTATTGGTGTTAACTAATTAGAGGGACATGTTTGCTTTAGCTGTGTAATCAGAAAAGAGTAAACTCACAGCCCTGGGCTGGAGGCTGGGGGCAGGCAGAAACTGCACCATGAAAGGAAAGGCTGACTTGTGGTGGTCTCACAGGACCACCGGGTTGATGAGGCTCCTTCAGGTACGCAGTGTGGGGTCACCCTCGGCTGTCCAGGAGAAGGAGCGTTCACAGAAAATGTCCACAATGATTAACTAGCCAAGTGTCACCCCAGGAGAGACAGTAAAGCCCTGTTTCCTAGCCAAGGACCAAGGTCAAACATACAGATGCAGTGACCTCAGCTTATCTTGGGAGATTATCACAAACATGAGAGGGTATCCAAATTCCATCAACAAAGCCCCAGGGAGAAACCACAACAAATACAGCAAAATCCCTAAGAAGAAATAAAAGCCAAGTTGGAAGTGATGCTCACTGTCTTGACGTTTTACAAGAGTTTTAAGTGTAAATGTTATGACAGTGTTGTTCTTGGATGCAGCCATAAGAAATCTGTAATTGCAGTTTAAATTGACAGGGATTTACTTATTCAAGTTTGTAATCAAGGTTGGAATACTCAAGAAAAATTGGATTTTTAAGTTTTATTTATGAGGTAGAAGAGCTTTAGGGTCCACATAGTTCTAGGGACTGAGATGTCTCGATAGCAACAGCTCTGTCAGCAAATGCAGCGGGCGGTTTATAGGCTGCCTCTCTGATTCTCCTGCTGGCATCTGACAGTTGACCACGAACTCTCTGTGCCCTTGGCCTCCTGACCCTCTGACTGGTCATCCTCTAGTGGACTCTTCCTTCTCAACCTACCTGTGCCGCACACAGGAGTCCTCGGGCCCTTTGCCGGCCCCCTCTCTCCTTGCCGTGCACATTCCCCATGTGTCTCCTGTACCTGTGGCCTGGCCTCCTTCCAAAGCTGAAACCTTGTCCAGCCCGCAGAGGGGTTGCAGGTGTCCAGAGCTACCTCCTGAAATGGCAGCATCAACGCTCCTGGGCCCTCATCTCTCCCACTCCCTTACCCAATCAACCACCAAGTCCTGCCAATTTCACCTTCTCACTCTCTCAAACACGCCTTCTCCTTTCTGTCTCCTTACAGCAGCCCTCAGCTAGCCATCAATCCATCACTCGGTACTTTCTGACAACTCACAATGTGAAGGTCCTAGAAATACAAGGCGGACCAGGGCCTGCCATTCGGAGCCTAAGCCAGCACGTCTCAAGCTTTACTGTGCACACCAGTCCCGGGGGACTGGTTAAAATGCAGATTTTGATGCTACAGGTTTGAGCTGGGGCCTGTGACTCTGCATTTCTAAGAGGCTCCCAGGTGCTGCTGCTGCTGGTGGTGGTCCCAGGCCCACTCTTTGAGTACCAAGGTCCTAGATTACACAAGGGTTTTGAGTCTTGCCAAACAGAATGGGCAGAGGGCCATGGAGGAGCCAGGAGGGAAGGGTCTTTTGACCCAAATGACGTTAAGTCCTTCTCCAGAGCCAATGCAATAGACGCTGGTTTCTTTCATCAAATCATCTTCCCTAGGACAGGGCTCTTCTGCTATTCTTGGCTGGATCAGGGAATTTCCCATGATGCTTAGTGAGCCTCTTGCCTCCTGAGCTTGGTAATTAAGATGCCCAAGGCTTTCACCCCATCTCTGGAGAAAAAAACAAACAACACTGCCTTCAACCCCTTCCTCTCTCACTGCATCCACCCCCGCCTCTGAAAAGGCTTTTGCCTGGCCAGCCCTGTGCTCCTGCACCGGCAGCTCCGGAACGGTCCCCTGCTTCTAAGATACCTCATCTAATTTTTCTTTCGGAACTTCCCGAAGCTGCCAGGGTTAAGGATGAGGTCCAGCTCTTTTACATTGCCCTCCAAAGGCCACCTTCCTGGACTTCTCCACTGCCTTCCGGCCTAGGATTCACAGGTTTGCTCCAACCAAGAAGAAACATCCCTTCCCTGTTGCTTCTCTGGTCTCCTCAGCCTAAGAATGTCCTTCCCAACTCCTTGACTGACCCTCTAACTTCTTAACAGAATTTTAAAGTGTTTACATTTATTTAACTTCTGTGCAAGCTTAGGAAGAACATATTATTTTGACCATTTTGTAGATGACAAATCTGAGGCTCAGAGAGGCTTGGTCACTTACTTCAGGTCACACAGCCAGGAAGGCACTGGGTGGAGACTAGAGCTAAGCCTTTCACTCTATCCTTCTGTTGGGTCACCAGAGTTTTGCTTGTTCTTAGCATTTCCTTGTGAGCCATACTTCGATGGAGGGATATCCATGGTGTGATGTGAGCCCAGAGGAGGCTCCACCACCTGTTATGTGCTCGAGCTGACTCATGTCAGCTGGAGAGAGGCGATGGTGGCCATCTCTTCCCGACTCATGTTAAGTGACATCACACTGGTAGCATGAAATTGGCTACGCTGGGACTATTTACGCCACGGAAGTTGGCAAATGCTACAAATCAGGGCTTCCTTCCTGCAAAGCAAGTGGTTAAACATTAGCCAGCACACCATTGCAGCTCACCCAATTCTCGGACGTAGAGACAGCCTCCTTGAGAAGATGACTTCTGAGCTGAGCCTGGCAGGATGGGTCGGGGGTGCGCGGGTGGACAAGTGTTGCCTTCACCTAGAACATTCTACCTGTCTGCTTAAGTCTCACAAAAAGTGAGCAAGTGGTCTATCCTAGAAAGGAGGCAAATGGTTTAGAAGAGAAGAATGCTAGGAGTGCAGAAGGGATTCTAGTTGGAGGACAGAGCGGGTACAAGGGTCACCTGACCTTGTGTTGTCACCTGGGAGAAACAGAGTTTACCCTGCATACACTTGGAGGCCAGTGGTGGTTTGCATGCAGGAGAGGGACACAAGTGAACGTTTGGGGGGAAGATCTCCCTGCTGGCAGTGGGAAGGAGTAGAGGATGGCTGAAAGGGCCCGACGAGGAGGCCACTGAGACAACCCACGGAAGAGATGCTGAGGGCTCTAAGACAGCTGCCGGGGGCTGGCTGTGGGTGAACCAGCCCCCTGCAAACTCCATGAAACCCTGGCTGACGGGTACTGTGGGGTGGGGAGAGAGGCAAGCGTCTAGAAGGAAGCTTGGGCACCTGGATGCCAGTCACTTGAGACAGGACACATGGGCTGTGGGTTAGTTTTGGGGGAAAAGATGGTGAATTCAAGTTACGTGTGTGTGATATGCATTTGAGGCACCTGGGCCAGCCAGGTGGGCGGTCAAAGGCAGACGGGCATTGGAGCTGGATCTCCAAACACAGATCTGAGCTGGAGACACACAGTTGGAGGTCATTGGCTCAGAGTGATGGACACGTGGACAGAGCTCTGAGGGGCACCAGTGTTCAAAAACCCATCAGGAGAGTCGCCAGATGTCCACTATCAGGGTGGGGTTTTTTTTCTCTTAAAAATAATGAGAACTTCCAGTTTCCGGTCCAGGACGTAAAGAACTTGAAAGTCATCACTCCCATTCTCCCAAAAAGAAAAAAATCTGAACAAACTGAAAATCAATAACTCTTCTCAGATCCCTCAGAGAACTGAGGTCACAGGGCAAATCAGTGGCCTGAAAACTGGAGCGAGAGGTGGAGGCAGAGCAGAAGCCCACAGCTAGAGCCAGCGCTGGCAGGACACTCATAGGGCGGGTGACAATTGCCGGGGACTCCAGCGTAGATTAGCCTGAGAGTTAAAAACGTAAGGGGACCCCAAACTTTCACGCTTTGGGCAGGGAGAGGGGAAACCAATTATTTGGAAATACGTCATGAGCATTCTGTTCTCTGTAATGTAAGGGCAATAAAAATTGTTCTCTACCCTCTTAGGGTTTCCAGCTGGGACTGACATAAAAGAGATTAACAGCAGAAAAGCATACGGACTTTATTTACGTATAAGTGGGAGCCCTCACAACAAAAACAAAGACCCAGAGAAGTGACTGAGACCCAAGTGAATTAACAGTTAGGGTTAGCTGGGACTTCCCTGGTGGCGCAGTGGTTAAGAATCCCCCTGCCAATGCAGGGGACACAGGTTTGATCCCTGGTCCGGGAAGATCCCACATGCCGCGGAGTAACTAAACCCGTGCGCCACAACTACTGAGTTTGTGCTCTAGAGCCTGCGAGCCACAACTACTGAGCCTGTGTGCCACAACTACTGAAGCCTGCACGCCTAGAGCCCGCGCTCTGCAACTAGAGAAAGCCCCCGCGCAGCAATGCAGCCAAAATCATAAATAAATAAATTAATTAAAAAAAACAATTGGGGTTAGCAATTGTGGACAAGTAACTAAATTACATGGGAGGTCTATAGGGAGATAAGAGTTATTGAAACAAAGCCTGTTTGTATGGATATCTCTTGGCTTTACCTCCCTCCCTCTGGTGATAGGAATGTTATTTCCTCCTAGTACAGAGAGGGCACCTTTCATGTGGAAATTTTATCTCCTGCTTTCAGAAAGAAAAGGAAAGTCAGAGTGTGCCCTTCATCCCTATGCTGTTTCTCAAGTGCTTTGAAGTCAAAATAATGTGCCACAGTGGCATGTTTGGGGGGATATCCTGAACCCCTTCGGTAACAAGGCCAGCCCTTAAGGGAAAGGACCTTCCTAGCGCCTTAACCCACCTGGGAAAGGGAAATTAGTCAATTCCATCCACCCTGGATTTCTGATCCTACATAGGAAAGAAAAAAAAGGCTAATAAGCTCCTCTGAAATTCACAGCCCGGGGACTCTGGCCCACTGAAAAAAAATGACAGCAGACTTCCCTGGTGGCGCAGTGGTTAAGAATCCACCTGCCAATTCAGGGGACACGGGTTCGATCCCTGGTCCGGGAAGATCCCACATGCCGCGGAGCAACTAAGCCCATGTGCCACAACTACTGAGCCCGCGTGCCACAACTACTGAAGCCCATGCTCCAGAACAAGAGAAGCCACCGCAATGAGAAGCATGCGTACTGCGAACGAAGAGTAGCCCCCGCTCGCTGCAACTAGAGAAAGCCCGCGTGCAGCCCAACACAGCCATAAATAAATAAATAAATTTATTGAAAAAGAAGAAAACAATGACAGCAGCCATGAAGATTTAATTATAAGATTATAGAATGTTTCTCCTTCATAACCTTCCAAAACAGAAAGCACCAGGCCCAGATGGTTTCGCTGGTGGATTCTACCAAACATTTGAAGAAGAAATGACACAGAAGCAAAGGAGACACTTTCCTAACATCCTATGAGGTCAGCATTACCCTAATACCAAAACCAGATGAAGACATTATAAGAAAGGGCAATTATACAGTTCATACAGCTCAATATCAAAAAAACAAACAACCCAATCAAAACAATCGGCAGAAGACCTAACTAGACATTTCTCCAAAGAAGACATACAAATGGCCAACAGGCACATGAAAAGATCCTCAACATTACTAATTATTAGAGAAAGGCAAATCAAAACTACAATGAGGTACACCTCACACTGGTCAGGATGGCCATCATTTAAAAGGCTACAAATAGGGCTTCCCTGGTGGCGCAGTGGTTCAGAGTCCGCTTGCCGATGCAGTTCGTGCCCCGGTCTGGGAAGATCCCACATGCCGTGGAGCAGCTGGGCCCGTGAGCCATGGCCGCTGGGCCTGCGCGTCCGGAGCCTGTGCTCTGCAACGGGAGAGGCCACAACAGTGAGAGGCCCGCGTACCGCAAAAAGAAAAAAAAAAAAAAAAAATGGGGGACAAAAAAGAACTCTGTTCCCGGGAGCCCCACAGGGTCCCATTCGATGTCATTTTCACGAAACTGCAAAGTTCAGACACCTCCTCTGAGCTCCCGTGGCCCCTGCACACACCGTGCTGCTGCCTCAGTCAAAGTCAGCTCCCCTGGCTTCACAGCTGGGCAGAATGTGGGCTCATAGACTTTCAGGGACGTGCCACTCTGCTGCTCCCCCAGCCCCTTCCTCTCCTGAGAGCTGCTCCCCACCCTCCCCAGCCTTGTGGGCCCAGTGGCTGGCCCTCACCACCCCCCGAGCCAGGTCGTGGTGCCCCTGCATCACTGCCTGGTCACCTGGCCTGGCTGGGCCCGTTCCTGCAGGCTCTCCGTCCTCAGCCTCAGGAGGCCTGGGTCAGCCACGGAGCCTGTGTGGTCCTGGCTAAGCCCCTGGCCTTCTCTGGGCCTCAGCTTTTTCCTCTTGAAGATGGAAGGAGGATCCCTGCCCCAGCAGCAGGAAAAGCCATGGCCGCGCAGGGTGCAGCTCACCCTGGAGCGAGGTTTGGATTCTTCCGGGGGTGAGGGTCCTGAGCCCTCCTGTGGGGCTTAAAACATCTCCCTTCCTACCCTGTGCTCTCCTGAGTTCTCGTAGGCTGGGGCTTGGCTGTGGGAAGAACGTCTGGTCTGCGTTTCCTTCCAGTGTCCACTGGGCCCCACCGTCCCCGTGGGACCTTGGGTGAAACACGTCATCTCTCTGAAGCAGAAACAAGCGTAATTACTGCTGCACAGCGCACTCTCGGGGTGGACGGGAACACCTGCTCACAGCAGGAGCTCAGCACAAGGTAGAGCTTGTATTGCTTCTTTGCTTCCTTAGAGTATGTCCCTCGTAGTAATTGTTCTTAACAAGACGGGATCATCTTGTAAAGCTCAGATGAGGCCTGATTGCACCTGAGGGCTGCCCGAGTGTCCCTGCAACTGTCATTTCCAGGTCCCCTGTGTGTGTGGAGGTGGCATCGGGACCAAGCATGATGGTGAGCGTCCTGGGCACCGAAGGTCCTGCCCGCCCCTCCACCCCCACTTTTTGGGATGACGGATGTGTCCCCAGCATGCCCCATCTTGCTGGGTGGTTTCTCCAGGTGCCCAACTGCCCCTGTTAAAGGCTAGGCATAGATCCAGCCAGGCCTCTCGTCACCCTGAGTGTAGGTCCACGGTTGGCCGATGACCAGTGGCCTCAGCCTGGGCCCAGGTCGTTCCTCACGACTGTTGATGACAAATTAAGCAATAGTCGATCTAAGACAGAAATGGAACATTTTATTCGAGCCAACCTGAGGATTATAACCCAGGAGACAGTCCTTCAGAAAGCTCTGAGGACTGCTCTGCCCGTGAGAGGTCAAGGAACAGTGACATAAGTATTTGAGACAAAGGGTTATACGTCAAATGACGTCAAATGACATGTTACTGACAGTTTACACACTCCAGAACTACGTGTGGAAGGCAAGTCATAGGTCGTCGTGGCCTCTTACAAGCTTAAGGAAGGTTGTCTCCTAAGGGGTTTTGACCTTTGGTGAGATTAAGAAGGAATGTTTTCTCCTAAGAAGGTCTGATTAAGGCAGACACACAATATACAGGAAAGGGGAGGGAGGAGGCCCAAATGGACAAAGAAAAGGTTTATATTTAAATTTTTCTCATCTTGCTGTATTACTGGAACTTCATTTCATCGTTATAAACTACAGCCCCGTGGGTTCTGCTTTCCCATCAGCCAGAGCTCTGGCTGCCCGTCCTCTGAGCACCCACCGCGGGGCTGGCTTGGCTCCAGGGCCTTCTGGGCCTCTGTTCCCCAAACAAAAGGCAAAATCAGGAACACACACGGGGAGGGAGCGTGACGACCAGGTCGCTTCGCCCTCCCCGAGCCTTGAGAGGTGGGACCGGAGGAAGAGAAGGGGGACCGCAGCCAGCAAGGGGCCGGCAGCCGGGGCTGAGTCGGACTTTGGAGCTGGGCCCCAGGACCCCGGGGCTCTGAGAAAGCCAAGAGCCAGGCCTTCTTCTTAACCTTCATCCTTAGGCACTGGGCCCAGACACAGCAGGGCCAAGGCAAGGTCCCCCACGGCCAACATTTCACTAGAAAAATTGCTCCCGTGGAGGTGAGGCCTCCCAAAGGGCGAGGCCAGGGTGAGTGGAGAGCGAGGGCCATGCCAGCTGTGCACACCCGCTGGCCCCCGCCCTGCCGCCCGAGCTCAGAGCCCGGTTAGTCTTTGTGGGGGGCCTGAGGCTGGGCCCACAGCTCCACGGGGCTCTGGCTGTCTCACAAGTCGGCAGGATGAGGCTGCGCCTGGGTGGGATCTAACTTTCTCTCTCTGACTACCCCGCTTTAAGACCTGTTATTTGTAGTAAAGCCAAGCAGGATATAAAAATAGTCCCCTGAGGAGTTCCCTGGTGGTCTAGTGGTTAGGATTCCGGGCTTTCACTGCCGTGACCCGGCTTCAATCCCTGGGGGAACTGGGGTCCCGCAGGCCACGAGGCATGGCCAAAAAAAAAAAAAAAAGTCCCCTAATCGACTTAAAAATGGTTCCCCAGAAAAGCAGGACAGTTGCTGCCCAGAATGTGGCAACCATTTAGGAACCAAGAGAGGACTTTAAATTGTCCTTCGTATCACAGACACATGTGGGAGGGGGTGACAGGCGTTCCTGGTACTCAGGCGGCATTGACAGGCATTGTCCCTGGGTCCCCCTGCGGGGCAAGGGGAGAGAGGAGGGGCAGAAACGCCAGGGCCCCCCAGTCCCTCTAGGCCAGAGGAGGAAGGGGCTGGAGGCCACACCAGACTCCCCACGACACACCCCATGGTCCACCCGCCTTGGGCTTCCTTGGGTGTCACCCAGCTGTTCATCCTCCAGGAGACTGTGGGCCATTCAGAGCGTCAGTTTCCTCATCCTCAAACTAGAAATAATATTCATCCTTCCCTCCCAGGTTCAGAGTGAAGTACCGGCTACCTGGGGGCCTGGGCAGGGAGGGCACCATGGAGGTGGACAGGGTAACCCTCTCGCCATGAGGGGCTTGTGCTTCTGTGGTACGTGGCCTCACTCCCTCGTCCTCCCAGGACACTTGTCAGGCTGTCTGTCCACACAGCTTTGGCCCTAACCATATTATCTGGGCATCTGGCTCCAGTTCTGGCAGATTCCCTTGCTGTTCCACTCTCCAAATGGATAAGACAAGCGGATTAAATACCAATTATGTCTCCAGGATCCATGGCTGGGTTTTCCTGGCCTGATGTGGTATTTTTCTGAGTAAGAGGAAGAAATCATCGAGGCACACTCCTGCCATTTCCGAAGCGCCTTCGGTCTTCTGGGTGAGTTCCAGGGAGGCTCTCTTACCACCACTACCCCTACCCTCCAAATCCTGTCTGCATCTCCTCCAGGAAGCCCCAGGAATGTCTCAGCTACAGCCACCCTGAAATATGTCCCCTCCTCAGGTGGGTTTGCCTTTCTCTTTGGGCTCCGAGACCCTGTCCTCCAGCCGGAGCCAGCCAGGAGCAATGGACCAGAGTCACAGCTCCTCTCTGGTTGCAGGACGCTCTGAGAACTGTACAGTCACCTCAAATGCTCGTCGTTGTCATCACCATTCTCCTTCAAAACAGCCATGGAGCTAGATGTGTCTGGATTCAAATTCCAGCTCTACCGTGTGAGCACGACCTGTGTGCTGTGGGCAAGTCCCCTGGCTCCCGGGCCTCAGCCTCCTCCCCAGCAGAATGGGGATGATAGTGAATCATAGGCAAGGCCCGGGTAGGGCCAGCCACACCACAGGGCTCAGCAAATGGGGCCGATTTCAGGGGAGCGGCTGCCTGGCCCCTGCTTGTCCTTCCAGCACAGGTGTGGTCCTTCAGTTTTAAGGAAAATTTTAAGAAGATGCGCAATTGTGTGTGTGTTTTTTTAATAAATTTATTTATTTATTTTTATTTGTTTACGTTTGGCTGCACCGGGTCTCCGTTGCTGCGCGCGGGCTTTCTCTAGTTGTGGCGAGCAGAGGCTACTCTTCGTTGCAGTGCGTGGGCTTCTCATTGCCGTGTCTTCTCTTGTTGTGGAGCACGGGCTCTAGGTGCGTGGGTTTCAGTAGTTGCGGCACGCAGGCTCAGTAGTTGTGGCTCATGGGCTTAGTTGCTCCATGGCATGTGGCATCTTCCTGGACTAGGGCTTGAACCCGTGTCCCCTGCATTGGCAGGAGGATTCTTAACCACTGCGCCACCAGGGAAGCCCTCACAATTGTTGAAATAAGAGAGATAACATGTAAGAGTTCAAAAACTAACAATAGTAACAATAACATACGGCTTTAATAAATGGTGTTGAGTCAATGGGATATCCATATGGATATAAGTGAGTTTCAACACCATTCCCCATACAAGGGAGCAGGACCCTATGGGGCCTTCCTAGGACAGAACCACCCCTGCAAAGTCCTCTGCCTGCCTCTTGTCTGTAGAAAAACTTTAGTCAAACAATACATTTAATCAGAAAAATGAAAAAATACAGAAGCAAAGGAAAATAGTCAAACAAGACAAAATAATAATAGTTTAGTCATTAAACAAAGTCAAGGACCTTTAGTTCCTCCTCAAGGGCTTTAGATAATATTCTGAGCCGCATCCTTTGCGCTCTTTTATAGGCACTGAAACCCCCACCAGGTGGAAGGAGTTAACTACGTGATGACCAGGCTGTAGCCATGACATGAGCTGCTCCATCTTACACAATTCAGGGAACTGGCCTCAAGGAAATGAGAACAGACCGACCTTGGAACTGAAGATTAACTGTATTTAAAATAATCAAGATGACCCTGATCAGACTACCATACGACCAATTTTAAGATGATTTTCAGAGCTAACTGTGCTGTTCTGCGTGTAGCCTCCTTACACCCCTGCCTATGCACCCCTGAAATTCCCCTTTAAAAACTCTTGCCCCTCGGGACTTCCCTGGTGGCACAGTGGTTAAGACTCCGCACTCCCAATGCAGGGGGCCCAGGTTGGATCCCTGGTCAGGGAACTAGACCCCACATGAATGCTGCAACTAAGAGCTTGCATGCCACAACTAAGAAGCCCGCCTGCCGCAACTAAGACCCAGCACAACCAAATAAATAAAAATATTTAAAAAACAAAACAAAACAAAAAAACTCTTGCCCCTTGATCAACAAAGGGTAGTTAGTTCTTTGGGACATGCCTTCACCTTCTCCCCAGTATTCCAAGTTTCTTCAATAAAGCTTTCTTTCCTTTTACGCAACACTTGTCTCTAAGTATTGGATTCTTTCTTTCTTCTTTTTTTTGTGGGGGGGCTGTGCCCGTGTGGCATGTGGGATCTTAGTTCCCCAACCAGGGATCAAACACATGCCCCCTGTACTGGAAGCTCAGATTCTTAACCACTGGACCACCAGGGAAGTCCCATCAGTATTGGATTCTTGAGCAACGAGCAGCCAAACCTGAATTTGGTAACACCAATACCATACATAAAAATCAACTCCCAGTGTACTGAGAATCAAGCAATGAGAAAAGCGAACAAAGCTTCTAGAAGAAAACAAGGGTATATCTTTATTGGGTTATGCAAAGCCTTCTCGAAGAGGACACAAAAAGCGCTAACCATAAATGAAATGATTGATAAAGTAGGCTACACTAAAATTAAGAATTTCTGTTCATTAAGAGAGAGAAAAAGGTAACAGTCAGAGTGGGAAAAGATATTTGCAACACAGAACTTCCCTGGTGGCACAGTGGTTAAGAATCCGCCTGCCAGTGCAGGGGACACAGGTTTGATCCCTGGTCCAGGAAAATCTCACATGCTGCAGAGCAACTAAGCCTGTGAGCCACAACTACTGAGCCCGTGTGCCAAACTACTGAAGCTCACGCAACTAAAGCCAGTTCTCCGCAACAAGAGAAGCCACTGCAATGAGAAGCCCGCGCACCGCAACAAAGACTAGCGCTACGCTGCTCGCTGCAACTAGAGAAAGCCCACGTGCAGCAAAAAAGACCCAGCACAGCCAAAAATAAATAAATAAATTAAGAAAAAAGATATTTGCAATATAAATTTATGACAAAGGTCTGTGTCTAGAATATATAGGAAACTCCTACAAATCAATATGATAAAGAAGATCAAAACAGGAGTGAATGACTTCACAGAAGAGGATCTGGAAAAGGTCAGTAATAAAAGCGTGGACGTGCAGATGTGTTAGTCATCAAGGAATGAGGTTAAAGGTGTGTTGCGATATCATAGCACTGTTCACCTGCCAGCAGGTTTCGAGTGAAAAGACAGATGCCACTCACTGCCGGCGAGACCGTGGAGGGGGAGGAACTGGGACACCCACGCTGCTGGTGAGTGTGCCCATGGTTACAGCCTCTTTGGAAAACATTTTGGCAATATCTTCCGAAGACACACACCCTATGACCTAGCAGTTCCACCCCTAGGTACATACGACAGAAAGTGCACAGATGTTCCCCCCCAAATCTCATACCTGAACGTTCATAGCAGCTTCATTCATAATAACCCCAAACCAGAAACAACTCAGAAGTCTCAACAAGAGAACAGATACACACCCGTGGTGGATTCACAAAATGGAAAAGTAGCGCTGAAAATGAGCAAATCACAACAACCGCGTGGACAAAGCCACCAAGACAATATTGAGTGAGAAAATGCAGACCCACAAAAAGGAACAGAGCAAGCAGTGCTGACTGCGGTTTGAGAAGACCTCACCATGGGAGACAGTGACTGGGAAGGGGCCCAAGGAGACTTTCTGGTGCTGGTTTTATGGGGGCATCACTTGTGAAAATCCAGTCTGCTGTGTGTATCTTTGTAGTCATGGAATACTTAATTCGAGAACTTACTTTAAAAAAGAAACCGTAATAATTTAAAAACCAACTCCAGATCCTGTTCCCAGGAGAAAGCTGACGGGTTGACAGCTTTTCCTAAATGCATTTTTCCCCAGATTTACGATGCATATCAAGCCTTAGATCATGTTGGTTCCCGATTCTTCATTGCTACTAAACTGGAAAATTCGATAGGCCATCGGGGTTGACTGGAACCTGCAAATGGTCAGTCTTATGTCAATGTGGCTGGGCTATAGCGCCCAGCTATTCGATCAAACACTAATCCAGGACTTCCCTGGTGGTACAGTGGTTAAGAATCTGCCTGCCAGTGCAGTGGACACGGGTTCGAGCCTTGGTCCGGGAAGATCCCACATGCCGCGAAGCAACTAAGCCCTCGCGCCACAACTACTGAAGCCCGCACGCCTAGAGCCCGTGCTCCGCAACAAGAGAAGCCACTGCAATGAGAAGCCTCCACAGCTCAACGAAGAGTAGCCTCCGCTCGCCACAACCAGAGAAAGCCTGCGCGCATAACCAAGACCCAACACAGCCAAAAATAAATAAATAAAATAAATTTATTAAAAAAAAAAAAAAGATGCTATAGAAACCTTGGTCCTAACCACGGGTGCTCCCATGTGTATGTGCGATACACGTGTTAACACACTTGTGTTTGCTTTTCTCTTGTTAATCTGCCTTTAGTCAGTCTAATTCTACAGGGCCCCAGCCAGAGAACCTAGGAAGGTAGAAGGAAAAAGAATTTTCCCGCCCCTATACTTACTACACAGAAGCCAGGTTGGGCCTCTCTCAGCCTCCCCTCCAAAGCCTGAGGAACTCGGGGAGGGGGCAGGACAGAGGCCTGAACAGGGACAGAAAGGGCACAGGGAGCCTGCTGGGTGCTGGGTGCTGGTCACTCGGGTGTGTGCTGAGAGCACACGGCGGGGGCTTCAGTGAAGGAAGGAGTGAGACCACTTCAGTGAGGCCGCCCCGCAGAGGGGGACCCCAGGCTGGCACCCCCCATACCCGCATTTACCCATGTGACCTGAGCACATCCTGGGCACACTCCGTGCCTCCATGCTTTCTCCGTGAAGAAAGGCAGGGATGCCTTACCTACCTTCGGGGGCCTCACCCAAGGGCCCAAGCCGCAGGCCTACTGTGTGCAGGGGGGCCCCACTAGGCGCCTCATGCATTTCCTGTGGTTCCTCCCATCGTTCCTCCCACCGCGAGGTGGTGGGCCCTGCTCTCCTCCCCATTTGGACGATGAAGCGGTGAAACTGTCATCGCCCCTCGTAGCCTGTTAACCTCCTGAACGAGCTCTTAACCACCACCCCTGAGGGTTATTCCCAGCAGAGGCCGCCGCTGGGGAAAGGCCCGGAGGAGAGACAGAGCCTGGCTGCCCCTGGGCCCGCGGGGGGCCGACAGGGGGGTGACCCGAGGGGTCTGTGGACCACTCTGAGGGAGCTGGCGGGGGGCGCGAGCTGGGGGGACAGCAGGGCCTCTGTGTGCAAGTGAGCAGCTGGAGGAGGGGCCCCCGGGGCTGCAGGGTCCCCCCGGCCGGGGCCAGCTGGGGCCAGCTCGGGTGGAGGCCGTGGGGTTGGGCACACGTGGGAAGGAGGCTCTGCACTAGCTCTCCGCACGCGGAAGGTGGGAGCGGCGGCAGGGCGGCCAGAGCAGCGGGGCAGGGGCCTGGCAGGTGGCTCTCACCAAGGCCCCGGTGGTCCTTGGAGGACCAGGTGCGGGTGCGTTGGGGAGGCGAGGGGTCGCAGGGGCCGGTGTGAGGGAGGAGGGTTGACTCAAATGCCCGGCAGGGGTCACCTAAACTCAGGCGGGGCCCTGGGTGCGGGAGCCCCACGTGCAGCCCGGGGCCGTCTGCGCCGCTGAAAGGGAGGCCAGGGCCCACCCCTGCGGCATGTGGGGCAGACGAGGGCGCAGTGACCCAGCCGACAGGATGGTCAGAGAGTGCAAGAGAGGAACTGGGCGCTCAGCAGACTGAGCTCATGTCTGGTGCAGGGCAGCAGGGTGGGGACGGGGGCAGGAAAAGGGTGACCCAGGCGTGGGGAGTCAGCAGCAAATCCTCAGGGCAAAGCTGGGACACGCAGCGGGCAGGGGGCCCCCATGACCCGGCGCCTCGGGCCCCGGAGAGGGACCAGCCCAGAGGGTGGCGGCCAGGGGAGGAACCTGGTCAGAGATACCCCCGGTGTCTCCGTCCGTCTGTCCATCCATCTGTCCAGGCCCGGCCCATGGCTGGCGCTCCTGCCACTGCACTGTTGTTTTCAGCGAGACAAATGACCTGGGTGGGCAGAATGATAAGAACTACAAATAGAGGAAAATGGACCCGGAATGGAAGGGACGGGAGAAAGCACAGGTGGCTTTGTAAATGGATCACGTGACTCAGTGCAAACAAGGGTGTCTGAGCCACGTAGCCACAGAGAGCACAGCAGTTTTCGGGTCTGGGAGGAAGGTCAGTGACACCACATCCTGAGCGCAGGAGCACCGCTGGGGGAGGGCTGGGGCCTCAGGGTCTGACCCTGGGAGGTCACGGTCACCCTGAGTCCCAGTGGCAGACCCAGACCCTGACGCCGGGCTTCCCGAATCATCTTATGCCACTGCCGCTGCCCACCATGTGTCCTGGGCGGTTGTCACACGTCTGCCCACCTTAGCAACCTGCTTTTAATGGCAGTGGGCCCGCCGGGCTCTTGGGGGTGTGGGCAGGGAAAGCGTTATGAACAAACCAAAACGAGTGGTGGTGAAAGAGATGGCTGGAAAATGTGCCTAAAAGAGGGATTGCAGCACAGGGTTAGTGGTGCCGGGTTAAGTCTGTCCAGGGTTCGAGCCCCAGTGTCCTGCCTGAGGCCCGGCCCAGCTCCTGCTGCAGCATCTCCTGTCACGCTAGCACATCACCCTCTGCAGGGCGGGGCTGGGAAGACGGAATCCCTTCCCTCAAAATGTGTTCCAGCCACGGTTCTAGGCACTGGCAGAACCCGTGAACCAGATGGACCAACAACCCTGTCCTCAGGGCGCTTGTGTTCTACCAGTGCTGGGAAGACACAAGCAATAAAACAGGACGAGGGAGGGAACTACGGGAAAAGGCGAAAGGAGAGCAGGACTTGGGGCATCAGAAGTGTCTGGGGGAGGGCTGCAATCTCTAGAAGGGAGATCGGGGTCACTGAGAAGGAAGAAGACCTGAGGATGGGGCCTTAGGTGGGAGGAGGGGCACGCTGGCCAGCACCCAGGAGGCCGGCCCAGGTCCGAGAGGGGCCCGGCACAGTGGAGGTCTGGGGGAGGTGCTGACAGCTGGAAGGGGCCAGCGAGGAGACCCCGGGTTCCCGAGGTGGCGTGGCACGATTTGGGGGAGAGTCACATTGGAGCCAGGTGTTCAGGCTGAGCGTCCAGAGGCGAGAAGGACACAGGTGTCCTGAAGCCTCAAACTGCCTGAGAGCAAGTGGGAGGGAGGAGTCTGGCCAGAGTCCTGGTGTCCGTCTGAGGCCTTCGGGTAGGCTCTGCTCGGGCCCCCAGCACCACCCAGGCCCCTCAGGCTCCCCACTCCCTTGGGAGCCCCATGGTCTCACTGTTGTGCTCAAGCTCACTGGGAAAGCCCCCTCCAGGCAGCACCTACATTCCCAACAGCTCTTTAAGGTGATCAGAAAATGCTGCATTTTCACAGAGAGCTTGTTCTGGTAAAACATCCCGTTCCCCTTCCCCTGTCTCTCCCTTTGCTTTTCCCAATTGCACAGAAATTCCTGGCCCTCACTGGCTTTGCTCTCAAGAACAAAAGCATAATAAATATCTTTTTCAAAGCACCACTGCTTAACCCTACAGCCCAGTCTCGGCCAGTTTCCTTCAGGTCCTTGGACTGTCATATCACCATTTACTTTCTTTTTTTAAAAATTATAATTTACTTTTGGCTACTTTGGGTCTTTGTTGCTGCGCGCGGGCTTTCTCTAGTTGTGGCGAGCGGGGGCTACTCTTCGTTGTGGTGCACGGGCTTCTCATTGTGGTGGCTTCTCTTGTTGTGGAGCATGGGCTCCAGGCAGCCGGGCTTCAGTAGTTGCGGCACGCAGGCTCAGTAGTTGTGGCTCGCGGGCTCCAGAGTGCAGGCTCCGTAGTTGTGGCGCACAGGCTTAGTTGCTCTGCGGCATGTGGGGTCTCCCCAGACCAGGGCTTGAACCCGTGTCCCCTGTATTGGCAGGCGGATTCTTAACCGCTGCGCCACCAGGGAAGCCCACCATTTTCTTTTTTAATCAATAGATCCCAAATGTGATTTGTTAGAACAATTATTAACTAACATCTTTACTATTTGAAGAACTCATGCAAATTGATTACGAAGCAAAACACCATGGGGCGGGTAGTGCTGTGAGGTGGGGCGAGCCCACCCAGATGGGGCTCCTGCCAGCCCCGGCCCTGCGGTCCAGAGGCCCTTCGTGTGAGGAAGTTCAGTGATGGAGAAAAGCAAGGCCACATTCAGAGTCGGGGGTAGGACCTTTCACTGAGTCTCACTCGCTCCCTCCGTAAAATGGGAACATAACCTGCTCAGAGGTTTTCCTGCAGGTGGACTGAGCCCAGGCCCCAGCCTGGAGCAGGGCTAACTCAGTGTGGGAGCGTCTCATGGACACTGTTATGGACGGAACTGTGGCCCCCTAAAGTTCAACATGACTGCATTTGGAGATGGGGCCTTTACGGAGATAATTAAGGTTAAAGGGGCCCAGATCCCACAGGACTGTGCCCTTATAATAAGGGGAAGAGACAACAGAGGGACCTCTGGCTCTCTCCGAGGAAAGGCCGGATGAGACACAGAAGAGAAGGCAGCTGTCTGCAAGCCCAGGAAAGAGTCCCTTCCAAAGCCACCCTGAGCCTGCACTTCTCGCCTCCAGGACTGTGAGAAAGTACATTCCACCGTTTAGGCTGCCTGGGCTGTGGCACCTTGTTAGAGCAGCGTTTTGGGCTTGAAAGATGCCACTCTGCGAGGGAGTGGCGAGGGAGCTGTGCCCCAGAGGTCAGCGGAGGTGACCTCACTTCCAACAAGGGCTCCCGCCCTGCTCCGGCGCTACGGACAACACCTCAGTTCAGGACAGCTGCACCTCAGGCCTCACACACACACTAAAAACAGATCCATCTGGAATTACGAGCTAATCAAGTGCGCACCAATGTTACACCACGAGCCCTGATTTATGATTCATCAGGAAAGCTTTCGTTAAAAAAAAAAAGTAGGCAACACGATCTGCCACAACTGTTTATTATATTTAGAAGTCTACAAATTTGAGCTTTTAAGAAAAATTCACAAAATATTCAGTTGAAACCACATTTCTGGTTCATCAAATTTCAAATATATTTTAATGTGCTGAACAATATATTCTAATGCTGTCTAAAACACAGCCAAATTATTTTTCTTTTATTCATTTGTACACATTCTGTAATATTTTGAAAACCAAGATTAAGATAAAAAATGTTAAGAAAACTACCCAATTACAATGATTATTTTCCCATGTACTGGAATATTTTCTGTGGGTGTGTCTTCTTACCTTATTCATTTTTACTTCTGTACACTCTATCGATTTATAAATGCACTTAGGGAGTTCTCATCTTACATTTCTCATAAATTCAAACAGCAACGCCTTGTCAAAAGATTAATTTGCTTGGCAGTGCAAAGCTTAGGCTGTTAAAAGCACTCACTGAAAATTATTTTTAAATTTCTCGATCATCCAAAATAAACAATTTCAAAGGGACAGATGTCTTTAAACATGATTTTGAAATCACCTTAACATGTGGAAATATAAACGAAGCAATCTCAAATTAGACACCAGCCATTTTTGGTCTTTTGTTTTTATTCTTTGCTCCCTTTTTAATGAAATATATGTCGTGAATTTTGTTTCTCCAGGCCCTCCTCGTATCAGCTGATGCTGGTAACCCTTAGCCCATGAGCCTCACAGCACTGAGACCCTCCCCCCCCAGCCCCCAAGGAGAGGTGGAGGAGCCCTTGTTTCCAGACCCCCAGCTGTTGGAACCAAAGAGTCCAAGGAAATTAAGCAGGGGTGTGCACGGATATGCCAGAAGGAAGGTGTGTGCAGGAAGTCACGCAAAACAGAAATCGCAGGGAAGCTTCTACTACACCAAAAATAACAATTTCTCAAAAGAAATATTAAAAATCAGGAATGTATGTATACCCTGTGAAAAAGTAGCAAAACAATCCACAAAACTGGCTGGTCTTCACTGCAGTCTGTGATGTGGTCACTGGTTCATTTAAAGAGGAATTTCTCCAGGAAATACATATCGCAACGTCAGTATTAAGAACCATAGCGATCCTACAGAAAGAACCAACACGAAAGTTTACGACTATCAGCGTCACCAAAACGGGTGCCACAGCGACGGGAACCCGCACCCGAGGAAGTGGGAACCGGGAGCTCCTGGCGCCTGCGCTGCGGCCCCTGGGCTGTGGGAAAGACGGTGAGGGGTGCAGGGCCCCATGGTGAGCCCTCCAGGGGGCAGGTGTGATGGGGGGACAGAGGAACCCTGAAATTCTGGTTCAGCGGAGGGATCTTGCAGGAGCATCTTAACCTCTCTGTGCCTCTGTTTTTCAATCCATAAACTGGGCATGATCACCTATAAAAAATAGGGATGTCACCTCCGCGGAAGGACTGTGTGGGCTCGGCTGCCCTAAGGGACGTGAAAGAGCTCTGCGAATTCTAACCAAAGGTTGTGTCACCCACAGCAGGAGCCCCAGGGCCGCGGAGCTCTCCACAGTGGGGGCACCTCCCCAACCCGGGAGCCCCCTTTAGCGGCAGCAGAGTCCACGTCGATTAGGTCCTACTCCCTACAGCCATGTTTCACGTTATCAATAGCGTCCTAAAATAACGGGAGGTAAGCAAGAAGGTTCACAAAGTCGCCTTCGTATAATCAGAGCCGGCCTTAAAGCATTATACGTGAGCACGTTCCACTCCTGCCTCATTTAAAAGACTGAAATACAATCTAAATACCCAACTCGGGGAATATTTAAATAAATTACATCTATTTTCACTCAACAGAATGTGGTTTCTGAAGACTTTTTAACTACACGGAAGTGCTCATAACAAAACATCATGAAGGAAAAAGAGGGTGCAAAACCACAGACACAAGATAATCCTTTACAAATTTTAAACAGGTATCTGCACAGAAACCTAGAATCAACATAGAATAAACCAAATATTAACAGAAGTCTGCCCTGGGAGGGGGGGTTATGGGTAATTTTTTATTTTCTTCTTAATATTTGTTTCAATAGAGGAAAAAAGTAGGTCATGATCATGACAATTCCTGTAACAATTCCTCTAGAGTCATAACTTAGAAAATTTAAACAAATATGAAATTATAATTTCTGGTTTTCATGGTGTCCTGGGTTACACTGTAGCAAACATATAAATCAATAATATAAAATCTGACTTTCCAGCAGTTGAAGAGTGGTCCGAATCTCATTTTCAAAACTATGAACCCACCATCAAACTCAGTTAACGTCATCCCCGTTTCACTAACCTGAATCGAAGTCATGACTCCGTTAGCAAAGACGGAGAGCTTTCCAGCAACGGATCTCACTCCCTGCTTAAACTGGGCCATGTCGGGGGCCGTGGGCAGCATGCTCGTGAGGTTGTAGTTTCCTGCACACAGAGCAGACACTGGCTCGTCACTACCGCAGGGATGGCACAGCCAGTGCCCAGGGACCCGATGGCTTTGGAGAACTCGGCTCCCCTCCCCTCCAGCTGCCCATAAGCAGCAGCTGTGGTTAAGGGAAAAGGAGCCTGCGGTGGGTTTCAGCGCCAGCCCTACCATGAAGCAGCTGCAAGACCCCACGGTGAGAGAAGATGCAGCACTAGGTCTTAAGACCACCACGGGTTCAAATACTGGCACTGCCACTTCCAAGCTGTGTGCCTTTGGAGAGGTTCCTTACCCTCTCTGGGCCCGTTTCCTCCAGGCACTTAACACAAGACCTGACAGAGAAGTACTCAGTAAATGGCAGATGGGCGGACATCTGTGGGTTTTTTGGACTCAGCATCTCTTCCCCCTTTTGGTAAAAGCCCTCCTCCTCTGCGGGAGGTCTCTCCCCCAGCCCCCTAAACCATGCATGGGCACGTGACCCAGACCTAGCCAATCAGAGCCTTCCTGGATTCCCGCATTCTCAAGGGAGGGGAGCCGTTTGCTTGCTCTGGGGTTAGTGGTGGGGGGGAGGCGACGCTGTAGCTGTCTGTGACCAGGGCTGTCCCCCTCCCACTCCCTCCTCAAGGAGGGAAGGAGGAAGCCTCTGGCAGTGCGGGAGGAGGCTCACCCCAGGAGGAAAGGCAGAGGGGTGGGTGGGGCTGTCTGCCGACTCAGCAGGGCCGGCCGACCCCTGCCCCTCCCCGAGGCCGCCGTCGGCTGGGTTTCTGCTGCTGAAGTTTTGGTTGTCCCAGCACAGCAGCATATTGCACACAGGTGAAGCGCATCGGAGGTGTCACACATAAAGGGGTCCCTAGAGCTGACAGATGGGCTTCTGTGGCGCACTTTTGTCACACAGCTGTGAAAAGGTGCCGGAGGGGCTCAGAGACTTTGTGAGAGAACGCCAACCCTGCAGAGCCTCCAGGGAGCCAGCCCAGCTGCCCCTCGGCTCCGCAGGTCACTCTACACCCGCCTGCCCCTTAGCAGCAGCAGAAGCCAGGTCCCTTTCCAAGAACCAAATAGGAGGCACGCATTTACCCTCCGGCACGGACGCCACCCCGGAGAGACAGTGTGTCTTCCCACAGCGCCATCCCGTGCCCAGCACTCGGGGAGGGGCCACAGGTGCGGCTGCTTCTCCTCTCTGCCCCTCGTGACATTTTAGAGTCTTGTAGCCCTTTGCCAATGACAGAGCGACAGCCTAGCCCAGCCCAGTGACGGGACTTGGGTTCAAGGCCCAGCACGGTGGGTGCTACCAGCCGGTAAGATGAATCTGAGAGGAAATGAAGAGCTAGTGTGACATCCTGGGCGCAAAGGGCCAGTCACAGCTGCTCCATGGCGTGGCGAGGTCCGGAGCGGCGAGGGGGCTGTGCCCCAGAGGTCAGCGGACGTGACCTCAGCAGAAGCGCCTCCACTTACAGGCTTCCAACTCGAGAAACGCTGAGAAAGGAGGGAGCACAGCCGAGGCAGGAGGTTTAACGTGGAGGCAAAGCACTGCGGCGGCTGCTCCACTCGGGCGCACAGACGCCCCTTCTTTTCGCTCAGGTGGACAAGACTCTGGTTTGTGTAACTGAACCTGGTTGGCGACAGCACCTCACAGCTGTGACGTATGACAAATATGTTCAGCAAATCACCAAACAAAACCGCCCGACGGCCGACTGAAGTCAGTGCTTTGGAGGCCGACAGGCCCAAAGAGGCCAGGCTCCTGGACCCTGGGCCTGAGCCAGGAGGAAAGGAGAGAGTGGCCGAGGTGCCTCCAGGGAGCCTCGAGATCCAGGGACAACAGCAAACGCGCCAGGAGCCCCTACGACCCTGGGCAGTGCGCCCTGAGCCCGGACAGAGGTGTCCGTCTGCAGCGCCCTGGGCTTCCCGGGTGGCCCCGTTCAGACTCAAATGATCAGAACCAGGTTTTGGAAAGAAACACACCAGAGGGGCAAGCTGGGTTTCCAGCTTCTTCTGTTCCGACACTGCTCTCAACAAAGAACAAAGCCACCTCTGCTCTGTCATCTGGTTCCCTCTGAGCCTGAGTGGCTCCCTCGGAGGCAGTGCCCAGCGATGGCCGTCCCCCGTCCCCCAACCGACCCTGCTCTGGAGTGACGGCAGGGACGGGCACTGTGCCGGCTGTGGATGCTTACGTGTGCTCCCCATCTACTCCCTCCCAGACCGTGGAAGGGAGCGGGCTCGGAGCAAAGCCAGGTTAAAGCGCGCCCCCAGGAAGTCCCAGGAGGCATTTCTAATTTGGAGAAATCGTCCCCTTAACCCTGAAGAAATTATAAAGGTGATCTACCCAGTGGCACTGATATTTCACGGATGGGGAAACATTTAAGATAAGGAACACAGAATACTCTCTTAAAACCGCTTTTGCTCTTTGCTGAAATGCACTCTAAATAAAAAGTAAATATTTAATGATCAGTGTTCAGTGCGCTTGCATTTAGAGCAGTTATTAAAGGCATCTGATGAGAGATGCAGAATGAGGGTAATCGTGGTCTGAACCATCTGGGTTTGGGATGGAGGAGGGAGGGGGAGGGAGGGCAGGTGCTGCAAGCAGGACCACTGGCCGCTGGGGAGGGGCTGAGGGTCCCTGGGCAGCCTCGCACCCCAGGATGGTCCTATCAGGGCTGCGAGTCCCCAGGACAGGAGCCTGTCTGGGACCCACAGAGGGCCAAAAAAAAATCAATGGACCTTTGTTCTCTGAAAGGGGACAGGAAGGTAAACGTCATCGCTGGCTGCAGCCTTCCTTCAACAATTGGAAATGCTGCTCATTTGATCTCTGAAAGGTTGTTTTTTTTTTTTTTTTTTTTTGGCGGTATGCGGGCCTCTCACTGCTGTGGCCTCTCCCGTTGCTCCGGACGCACAGGCTCAGCGACCATGGCTCACGGCCCCAGCCGCTCCGTGGCATGTGGGATCTTCCCGGACCAGGGCGCGAACCCGTGTCCCCTGCATCGGCAGGCGGACTCTCAACCACTGCGCCACCAGGGAAGCCCTGAAAGGTTTTTTTAAACAAACAATAATGTTTCAGAGTGAAACTTCCAGTAACTTGAATTACAAAAACAAACACGGCCAGGGGTGAGATTCAACCTGTTAGGTTCTCTGGACTGCCCTGCCCCTGTGCCAGGGCGCCCATGAGGTAGCCCAGCACTGACCCACGGGGGGCAGAGGCGGGACCCTGGGAGGCCTCCACAGAAGCCGAGCACCCCTCTGCCAGGGGCGGCCGCACAAGGAAATGCCCTGACAAGAGGCCAGGACACCGAAAGTTCGCATATGAGAACACAAGTCTGTGAGCCACACCTGCCCCAACCCAGGCCCAGTGCAGGAAACGGCCCGTCAGAAAGCAGCTGCTCCTGCTGGAGGCCAGAGGGCGGCCTAGGACGCTCCCTGCCCAGGGGTCGCGCACCGGGCCTGTGTCCCGCAGGTCTCTGGTCCACCCACCTGGCTAGAACCCTCCCTCTCACTGCAGCACAGCAGCCGGGCAGCGCCCGCTTCACCCCGGGGGCCACGGTGGCTCTTGAAACGCCCCCAAACCCCAACACGGAAGGCCCCAGGCATTCGGGTCTCCCCCATGACCTTCTCTGTTGGGGCTGTTTCTCTCTGGGCTCAGAAAACTGTTGTTCTCTGTGGCTGCAAGGCCCAGCGGCCGCCCGCGTGGGGTCCCTCCATGCCCACGCCCAGCTCCTCCAGGACGGGAGACGAGGGGTGCAGGTGGTCCCGGGCCTTGAAGGCCTTGGAGATCCCCCCCCCCTTGGGTGCTCCTGCTGACGAGTGGGCTCCTGAAATGACCGCAGAGGACCCTGCTCCTTGAATGTCGGCCGTGACATAAGGGGGACACGTGGCCCTCCCCTTACCCCCGAGGCCTGACTTGGGGCTGACTGGGACTGGAACACGGCTTTCCTATGGCTCAGGGTCAGAGGGACAAGCAGAGAGGTGCTTGGTTCTGGACGCCCGTGACGGGCCTGTGTGCTGAGGCTTACTCCCTGGGGGGGGCCCAGACATCTCCTCATCGGGGTCTGGACCCTCCTCTCCACCTGCCTGGCTCCAAAGCCCCATTCTGTCTCCCCTGGGAGGCGGAGGCTGGTGGACTCACCTGTTCTATCTGCTGTGACTACCCCTGGGGTCCGGGAGGGGCCTGGGAGGGCCTGCCATGTGCCAGACCCCGAGGTGACACTTTACATAAAGGACCTCATTTCAGCCTCAGTACAAACTGGTGAGGTAGGTATGGATATTACCCACCCATTTTACAGAGGAGGAGACCGAGGCTGAAGGTGACCTGAAATCCCCCAGGTCTCACAGTTAGGGAGTGGGTCCTGTCACACGGAAGCCCAGGGCTGTCCCCTCCAAGGCTGTGACACCACACGAGCCAGATACCAGGTTCACACCATGCTAGGCACCCCACCGCCCGTGACGATGGTTCAGGGAGATGACATGCCGGGTAACTTTGGGGACGTCGCTTAAATTCCATGACTTGGTCTCTTCACATGCAAAGCCTGGAATAATAACTTCTGCTCTGCCTGACTTACAGAGGCCATAGGAGCATCAAATAATGGCCGCTAACAATCCTGGTAAAGTACAAAGCCCTGTCCAGAGGAAATGTATTCATGCCGCAGACACGGTGGAGACCAGCCTCATTACCTGCCGTCTGCTTCCTCTGCTCATCAAACAGGTCAGCAGAACTGATGGAGGAACTTGCCGAAAGCCTCTCCAGCCGAGCCCTGGTTTCATACTAGACAAGACCAGGAGGAAAGAAACATTAGGCTCCAAACACCATGAGCAATTCTGCAGAAAGAATCACCGAGGAGCTATCACGGCTGGGCTGGGGGCCGGCATGACGCTCACGTCCTGCGGGTCACAAGCAGACAGGTGAACGCACAATGCCACGGCCAACAACGGTCAGTGGAGGGGAACCCAGAGGGAGAGTGACAGTGACAGCTCTGTCATGTGCTGCTCTCATCCAGCTGCCAGGAAAGGCCGCTCCAAGAAGCTCTCTCCCAATAGCCTTAGGTGATTTCCTAACTGAACTTGAATGTTGTCAACTTTAAAACAAGGCAGATTTTAGTGGGTGGAGAATAGCCAGGTGGCAACTCTAAATACACTCAAAATGCTAGTGGAGGGCTTCCCTGGTGGCGCAGTGGTTGAGAATCCGCCTGCCGATGCAGGGGACACGGGTTCGTGCCCCGGTCCGGGAGGATCCCACGTGCCGCGGAGCGGCTGGGCCCATGAGCCATGGCCGCTGAGCCTGCGCGTCCGGAGCCTGTGCTCCGCAACGGGAGAGGCCACAACAGTGAGAGGCCCGCGTACCGCAAAAAAAAAAAAAAAAAAAAGCTAGTGGAATTTCTACTGCTACAAAATAAAATCGGTACTTTAGGAAATAATTATTCTCTGTATCGTGCAGGAAGCCTAGTAATAACACGTATCTCTAAGAGTTTTGCGTAAGCACATTAGTGCTTCACAATTAAAAGGAAACCTTTAAGCTCCTCATTTCCATTTGAGTCTTACTGCTTAGCCAGACTCCGCTAAGATAAGCTCATTAACATTTCTGAGAAAAGAGGCAATAATCTCTTTTCTGAAAATAAATATACCTACCCTCGAGAATCTATCTGTATACTTCATTTAACTATGGTTAAAAAATTGCTAAGTAAATTACAGGTGTATCAAAAATCTCCTGAAATTTACTCAAAAGGTATCGAATGGATGGCTATTCAAAACACTGAGAAAGGAATGAGAGAAAGATGAGACACTGTCCCTGCCTTCCCATCACTCCTCTAGCTGGAGCGGCAAAGTGGGGCGATTAGTCAGAAAGACCTGGGCTCGAGTCCTGCTCCAGCACTCTGGGGACAGGGGTCCCTTGCAGCCTGACTCCATCTCACTCAGCATCCAGCACCTCCTCCCACACCTCCCGTGGCCCTGCTGGCTTCCTGCTCTGTGGGGACCACACAGAAACTCCCTGGGCACTTACGTCAGCTTTGGCTTGTCTTCCAAAGTACATATCTGAGGAAATGGCTTTGACGTTGCCAAACTTCTTCTGGGCCTCATCTGTATTTTCAACTGGCTCATAGTCTGGCTTGCGGCGAGCAGTAGGTCTACAGTTAGCAACAGCCAAAACAGGAATGACGTCAGTAAGATGATGAAATAGGAGTTTTCTCCCATTACCCCTTAGAGAACACTGGTTTTGACAATCACCCACAGATGAGAATGCCTTTGTGGGAGTCCAGGAGTCCGGCAGAGAGGGTCCAGCACACTGCTGGAGCAAAAAATCCGAGACTGGATGCATTAAAGAGGGTAAGAGGAATAGTTTCACTGGGCCCATGTCACTCCTCCTCCAAGGCAGCACAGCTCAGTGCCAAGAGGGATCCACGGGGCCTGCAATTTCTCCCACGGGGGAAGGTGAGAGGGTGGTGAGCGGGTGCCTGGTCTCCCCAGCTGTGTGGGACATTGCCAAGGGTGCCTCTTTCTTTCTCATCCCACCCAGGATACTGAGGTGACCGACACAGCTTAGGGGCTGCGGAGGCTGGAAACAGAGCAGCCAGGGCTCAGAACTCATCAAAGCTGTGTGCATTCCACTAACCACTTCCCGAACTCCACGAGGAGGCCTGCTCACAAACCACTGGATACGCTTTGCCTGGGGAGCCCCCAACTGGTCCTCCAACGCTCTGCATGCCTCACCCATGCACCTTTGGCCCCACAGCTGGCTCCCTGCACATGCCCCTGCGGATGGTGAGGGCAAGCCTTTGCAGACAGAAAGTGAGCATGTGCAAAAGTCAGCCCAACTCTGGGATTCACAGAGGGCACAGCAACCCGAGCATTTCAGGGCACCACCCTGGGGAGAGCAAGCAGGAGGCTCTCAGCACCTGGCCCTGCTCTGTGGGACTGAGAAAAGACATACCATCCTGAGATGTCACCCCCAAGAGGAATAAGAAGTGTGGAATGAATGCATCCATAGCAAAGGTCTGAGTAAGCCTCCGCATCTCCAGCAGGGCTGACTACTGAAGGCATGTCTCACCCAAAGCCAGGCACTAAAGACTGGAGGAGGCGATGGCTCCTTCAAATGCAAAGACAGCAACACAAGACTCCAAGGAACATGAAAAACCAAGGAAACATGATACCACCAAGGGAAACAATAATTTTCCAGTAACTGATCCCAAAGAATTGCCTGACAAAGAATTCAGAATAATTGTTTTAAGGAAGCTCATCAACCTACAAGAACACAGACACCTCAATAAAATCAGGGAAATAATACACAGATAAAATGAGAAGTTCAACACAGAGATAGAAATCATAACCGCTTCCCATCGCTCGCATTACCGTCTGAGCTCCGCCTCCTGTCAGATCAGCGGCGGCATTAGATTCGCATAGGAGCATGAACCCAGTAGGTTCGAACCAGAACTGCACGTGGGAGGGATCTAGGTTGTGCGTTCCTTATGAGAATCTAATTCCTGATGATCTGAGGTAGAGCTGAGGTGGTGATGCTAGCACTGGGGAGCGGCTGCAAATACACATTATCATTAGCAGGGAGGTCTGACTGCACAGAAACCATAATAAGTCAATTGCTTGCAGACTCATCAAAACCCTGTCAGTGGGAACTTCCCTGGTGGCAACAGTGGTTGAGGGTCCGCCTGCCAGTGCAGGGGACACTGGTTTGAGCCCTGGTCTGGGAGGATCCCGTGTGCCGTGGAGCATCTGGGCCCGTGTGCCACAACTGCTGAGCCTGCACTCTGGAGCCCACGGGTCACAGCTACTGAGGCCCACGTACCTGGAGCCCATACTCTGCAACAAGAGAGGCCGCTGTGTTGAGAGGCCTGTGCACTGCAGTGAAGAGTGGCCCTGCTCGCCACAATTGGAAGAGGGCTGGCACGTGGCAGTGAAGACCAAACGCAGCCAAAAATAAAAAATAAATAAGTAAATAGGTAAAATAAATAAATTTGAAAAACAAAACAAAACCTGTCAGTGAGTGGCAAGTGAAACCAAGCTCAGGGCTCCCATTGATTCTGCATTATGGTGAGTTGTATAATTATTTCATTATATATTATAATGTAATAATAATAGGAATAAAGTACACAATAAAGGTAATGCGCTTGAACCATCCTGAAACCACCCCCCACCCCCGAATCCCGGGCCGTGGAAAAATTGTCTTCCACGAAACTGGTCCCTGGAGCCAAAAAGGTCGCAGACCACTGAAGCAGAAGAAAGAATCTGTGAACTTGAAGACAACCCATTTGAAATTATCCAGTCAGAAGAGAAGAAAGAAAACAAGAAAAAGAGCAAAGAAGCCTATGTCAATTATGGGACACCATCAAGAACACAATTCATGCATTGTGGGAGTCCCAGGAGAAGAGAGGAAGAAAGGGGCGGAAAGCTTATTTAAAGAAATAATCTCTAAAAACTTCCCAAATCTGGAGAGATATGTGGACATCCAGATACATGGAGCTCATAGGTCCCCAAACAGATTCAACCCAAAGAAATCTTCACCAAGAAATATATAATAAAACTGTCAAAAATCAAAGACAAAGAGAGAATTTTGATAGCAGCAAGAGAAAGAAACTCATTCTATAAAATGGAAGCCCTGTAAGGCTATAAGCAGATTTCTCTGCAGAAATCCTGACGGCCAGAATATAGTGGGATGATATATTCAAAGTGCTGGAAAAACAAACACAAACACAACTGCCAGCCACCAGACTTGTCCTACAAGAAATGCTAGAAGGAGCTCTTCAAGCTAAAATGAAAGGATGCTAATCAGTAACATGAAAACATAGGAAAGTATAAAACTCGCCGGTGAAGGTAAGCATATAGCCAAATTCAGAACACTCTAATACTGTGATAGTGGTGTATAAATCACTTAACTCTAGTACAAAGGTTAAAAGACAAAAGCGGTAAAAACAACGATAGCTACAGTAATTTATTAGTGGATACACAATATAAAAAGATGTAAATTATGACATAAAAAACATAAAATGTAGGGAAGGAGAGTAAAAGAGTAGAGATTTTGTATGCAATCTAAGTTAAATTGTTATTAGCTTAAAATAGACTGCTATAACTGTAAGATGTTTTATGTAAGCCTCATGGTAATCACAAAGCAAAAACCTATAGTAGAAACACAAAAGAAAAAGAGAAAGGAATCAAAACATACCACTATGGAAAATCATCAAATCACAAAGGAAGACAGCAAGAGAGGAAGCAACAAATAGAAGAGCTACAAAAACAGCCAAGAAACTGTTAATGAGATATGGCAATAGTACATCCTTAACTATCAACAATTTTTTTTTTTTTTTTTTGTGGTACGCGGGCCTCTCACTGTTGTGGCCTCTTCCGTTGCGGAGCACAGGCTCCGGATGCGCAGGCTCAGTGGCCATGGCTCACGGGCCCAGCCGCTCCGCAGCATGTGGGATCTTCCCAGACCGGGGCACAAACCTGTGTCCCCTGCATCGGCAGGCGGACTCTCAACCGCTGCGCCACCAGGGAAGCCCTCAACAATTATTTTAAATGCAAACAAATTAAATTCTCCAATCAAAAGACACAGAGTGTCTGAATGGATTAAAAAAAAACAAAAACAAGATACAACTATATACTGCCTGTAGGAGACTCACTTCAGCTTTAGGGACACACATAGGCTGCAAGTAAAGAGATGGAAAAAGCTATTCCATGCAGATGGAAACCAAAAGAGAGCAGGGAGAGCCATACTCATATCAGACAAAACCGACTTTAAGTCACAAACTGTAACAAGAGACAAAGGTCTTTATAGAATGATTAAAGGGTCAATTCATCAAGAGGATATAACAACGGCAAATATTTATGCACCCAACACAGGAACACCTAAATATAATAAGCAAATATTAACAGATCTGAAGGGAGAAATAGACAGTACTGCAATAATAATAGAGGACTTTAATATCCCACTTTCAACGATGGACAGATCATCCAGACAGAAAATCAATAAGGAAAACTGGACTTGAACCAAATGGAACAAAAGACATATTCAGAACGTTCCATCCTATAGCAGCGGAACACACATTCTCAAGCACACACAGAACATTCTCCAGGATGAATCACGGGCTAAGTCACACACAAATCTGAATGATATTTAGGTCTTAAGAAATTTAAGAAGGTTGAAATCACGTTAAGTATCTTTTCCAACCACAGGAGTATGAAAGTAGAAACCAGTAACAGGAGGAAAAGTGAAAACCCCACAAATAGGTGGAAATTAAACAGCACACGCCTGAGCAACCAACGGGTCCGAGAAGAAACCAAAAGGGGAATTAAAGGATACCTGAAAACACAATCTTCAACAAAGGAGCCAAGAATATACAATGGAGAAAAGACAGTCTCTTCAGCAAGTGGTGTTGGGAAAGCTGGATGCTGTAAATCAATGGAGGAGAACATTCCCTCACACCATACACAAAAATAAACTCAAAATGGCTTAAAGATTTAAATATAAGACATGACACCGAAAAACTCCTAGAAGAGAACATAGGCAAAACATTCTCTGACATAAATTGTACCAATGTTTTCTTAGGTCAGTCTCCCAAGGCAAAAGAAATAAAAGCGAAAGTAAACAAATGGGACCTAATCAAACTTATAAGCTTTTGTACAGTAAAGGAAACTATAAACAAAATGAAAAGACAACCCACAGAATGGGAGAAAATATTTACAAGTGATGCGACCAACAAGGGCTTAATTTCCAAAATATACAAAACAGCTCCTACAGCTCGATATCAAAAAAACCCACAAACAACCCAATCAGAAAATGAGCAGAAATAGACATTTCTCCAAAGAAGACATACAGATGGCCAACAGGCACATCCACAGATGCTCAGCATCACTAATTGCTAGAGAAACGCAAATCAAAACTACAATGAGGTATCACCTCACACTGGTCAGGATGGCCATCACCAAAAAGTCTACAAATAATAATTGCTGGAGGGTGTTGAGAAAAAGGAACCCTCCTTCACTGTTGATGGGAATGTAAGTTGGTGCAGCCACTATGGAGAACAGTATGGAGGTTCCTTAAAAAACTAAAAATAGAGCTACCACATGATCCAGCAATCCTACTCCTGGGCATATATACAGAAAAGGCAAAAACTCTAATTCTAAAAGATACATGCACCCCAGTGTTCATAGCAGCACTATTTACAATAGCCAAGACGTGGAAGCAACCTAAATGTCCATTGACAGATGAATGGATAAAGAAGATGTGGTTTATATGTATGCAATGGAATACTACTCAGCCATAAAAAAGGATGAAATATGCCATCTGCAGCAACATGGATGGACCTGGAGATTATCATATTAAATGAAGAAAGTCAGACAGAGAAAGCCAAATTTCATATGATATCACTTACACGTGGAATCTAAAAAAGATGATACAAATGAACTTATTTACAAAACAAACAGACTCACTAAAAAAGAAAACAAATTTAAGGTTACCAAAGGGGAAAGCTGGGGGAAGGGATAAATTAGGAGTCTGGGATTAACAGATACCACTACTACATATCAATGTAAAATAGAGGGCTTCCCTGGTGGCACAGTGGTTAAGAATCCGCCTGCCAATGCAGGGGATACGGGTTTGAGCCCTGGTCCAGGAAGATCTCACATGCTGCGAAGCAACTAAGCCCGTGCGTCACAACTACTGAGCCTGCGCTCTAGAGCCCATGAGCTACAACTACTGAGCCCACGTGCCACAACTACTGAAGCCCGTGCACCTAGAGTCCATGCTCTGCAACAAGAGAAGCCTCTGCAGTGAGAAGCCCACACACCGCAACGAAGAGTAGCCCCTGCTCACTGCAACTAGAGAAAGCCCACACACAGCAATGAAGACCCAATGCAGCCAAAAATAAAAAAAAATAATAAAAAAAAAAATCCCATCAATTTTCTAAAAAATAAAATAAAATAGATAAACAACATCGTCCTACTATAAAGCGCAGCGAACTACACTCAATACCTTATAATAACTTATAATGGAAAAGGATATGAAAAAGAATATATATATATATATTCTTACATATTCAGTTGCATCTATCTATCTATCTATCTATCTGAATCACTTTGCTGTACACCAGAAACTAACACAATATTGTAAATCAACTTTACTTCAATTTAAAAGAAAAAAAGGATATCTTAAAACAAATAAAAATGGAAACACTTACGGGATATAGCAAAAGCAGTACTAAGAGGGAAGTTTAAGGCCAACAGGTATATGAAAAGGTGTTCAACATCAGTGATCATCAGAGAAATGGAAATCAAAACCACAGTGAGATATACCCCCTCACACCTGTTAGGATGGCTATTGTCAAGAAGACATGAGATAAGTGATGGTGAGGACTGGAGAAAAGGGAACCTTTGTATACCACTGTTGGGAATGGAAATTAGTATAGTCACATGGAAAGCAGTGTGGGAGTTCATAAAAAAATTAAAAATAGAACTACCATATGATCCCACTTCTGGGTATATATGTCTGAAGGAAACAAAGTCAGTATCATGAAGAGATCTCTGCAGCCCCGTGTGCATGGCCGCATTATTCACAATAGGCAAGATATGGAAGCAGCCTAAGTATCCGTCAATGGGTGAACGGATAGAGAAAATGTAGTATGATATACAATGGGATAATATTCTGCTATAAAAAAGAAAGAAGGAAATCCTGCCATTTGTGACAACATGGATGAACCTGGAGGAAGCCAGAGAAAGACAAATACTGTATGTCCTCACTTGGATGCAGAATCTAAAAAAGAAGAAGTTGAACTCAAAGAAACAGAGAGCAGAATAGCGGTTCCCAGGGAGATGGGGGCAGATGTTGGTCAAAGGGTACAAACTTTCATTTATCAGATGAATAAGTTCTGGGGATCTGACGTACAGCATGGTGATCATAGTTAATAATCCTGTAGTGTTACTTGAACTGTGGGAAGAGAGTAGAGCTTAAATGTTCTCAGCACAAAGAACAAAAACAGGTTAAGCTGATTTGAGGTACGGCAAACGCACTTCTCATTTATAATGTGTGCACACGCCATTTCGCTTTTTAGAAAGCCAACAGCAGTAATTTTGTAAAAGGATTTTAGGCCACTTTGAAAAGGCTGGATATTCTAATTAGAAAAATGAATAAATATCCAAACCACACAACATTTGAATGAATTTTGCTATTTAAAATAGGCCTGTTGGGCTTCCTTGGTGGTGCAGTGGTTGAGAGTCCGCCTGCTGATGCAGGGGACGCGGGTTCGTGCCCCGGTCCGGGAAGATCCCACATGCCGCGGAGCAGCTGTGCCCGTGAGCCATGGCCACTGAGCCTGCGCGTCCGGAGCCTGTGCTCCGCAACGGGAGAGGCCACAGCAGTGAGAGGCCCGTGTACCGAAAAAAAAAAAAATAGGCCTGTTATTTCACTCTTCAGTTCCACGGATCAATTAGTAAATACTGAATACATTGTCATGCACGTAAGACACTGCTCCACATTACGCAGGATACAAAATGAGTAGGATGACGGTACATCCCAGTCACCGAGGACAATCCCAGGTCACACCTGTTGTCCCAACATACTAGCATTGTCCCCCTGCACTCTATAAAGAGTTCCCTGGTTTGGACGATACATTATACAGCCCTTCATTCATAATCACCCAAAACTGGAGACAGTTCTTTGACAGGTAAATGGATAAACAGACTCAAAAATAAAGAGGGAGGAACACAGCAACATGAATGAATCTCAAGTGCACTACGAAAAGTCAAAGAAGCCTGTCTAACAGGGCTGGTTACTGCATGCCTCCAATTATATGACATTCTGGGAAAGGAAAAACTGTGAGGTCAGAATACAGACCAGGATACAAAGAATATTCTTGAAATAGTACAACAAAATCATTTACTAGTGTTAGAGAATTTCCCTAGAGATGCATAGAGTCACTATTTACAATCCCACTGCTCTGGTATTCATACCTGTCTGTGTAGCCTGTGGTTTTTAGAATGATGTCAGTGTCTTTGACGGTCTCTTTTTTCCAAAAGGAATCCGAACTGTCATCCCAGCTAGAAAAAGAACTGCTCCTTAACTCCACTGGCTCGTCAAAGTACCTGTATGAGAGAGAGCAGAACAGTGACTTTGGAGGACCTGACCGATGTCCACTCACATCCGGTGCATGGGGACCGCCCTTCCCGGCCTCTTTGGAGTTGGGGGCAGCCATGTGATCTGGCCAGTGCAACAGGAGCAGACATAAGGCGAGTCATTTCCAAGGCCTTTCAGGTGCCCAGTCTTCTCTTCCCTCGCCGCATGGAAGAGGTCGGGTTTTCCAGGTGCTTCAGCCTCGGGCAGGTGAAACCACCATCCACCTGGACAATCAAGATTCCACCAGAAGGACAGGTAAGCTGGACAATCACCTGTACCCTCAGCTGACTTTAGCGAATGAGAGACAAACCATCATTGCGTTAAGCCCTAAAGATCAGGGCGGGGGGGTGGGGGGGGAGTATTTCTCACTGCAGCGTAACCTAGCTTATCCCAACAGCGCATGACGTCTTTGAGTGCTACCCCACTATAGGTTAGTCACAAATAATGCTTCAAGCCCATCCGAGGAGCTCTTTGTTGCCAATCCGGCCACGTCAGCCACGGTATAAGGCACCATCCCTAACAGCAAGCAGCCCTCAGTGTAAGTGACGCTGACAAGCCTTCTCCTGGAATCGCTGTCACGGGACCACCGCCCCGAGATGCTCTTCAGTCTGGAGCTTGACGTGAGCTTTGTCTGTAAGCATCTCAGGGGAGCTGCTGGCCTTCTGGGTGGGTTTACACTTTCATTAGCTGAGCGTCACTGAGCAGGGCATCGCTGAGAGAGCAAGGCTCAGGGACAGCTTTTGGTCCTGAGTGGTGGGAGAAAAACCTTTGACCAAGAGCAGCAGGGTTTGCCTGGAACAGGACAGAGATTGACAGGTGAGGCGGACGTGCCAGAGCCGCAGTGGAAAGTGACCGTGTGCCACCTCAGAGTTCAGGACCGCTTAGGGCGGAAAACAACCCGGCCAGGCATGCACTCCTTATAAAGGTGGTTCCCGAAGTTCAGAAGAGAGACGCGGATCCCAATGCTTGGGCCTGAGGAAAGGAAGGATGAAGGAAGAGAACACAGAGGCTTCAAAAATGTCACCAAGGTTTCTGCAGAGAGTAAGAATGGAAGCACACAGGAAACAAGGTGAGGGCCAAGCCCCGAGGGCATAAGGAGTTCATGAGCTAAGATGGGGGGCGGGGGAAAAGACTCAATATACTCTTTTATTCTCGCAGGAAAAAAACCAGAAAAAGGAGGGGGCATAAACCTGCCGTTTGAAGCAGATGGTATGACTTCATATGAATAATAGAAAAAAGGCAGAATTTCCGAATGTGGTTTCTGCATTCTCTGGCAAGGAGGTCATTAAGAACAAAGCTGGTTACACTAGCCCTCTCTCTCCAGGAAGGAAAACACGCAGTGTTCAAAGCGTATCTGGATTTCAGCTAGAAACTGACCAGGCTCTCCCTGCGGCTGATCAGCGGATGAGCCTGAGCCACTGGGCTCTGCTCAGAGAACAGAGACAACCAATCCCTGTTCAGAGAAGAGACCAGAACAACGAAGAGGCTCGAAGTCACGTCTGAGAAAGAAGGTTTGAAAGATGTGATCCACTTGTTGGCCTGGAAAGTTACCTTCAAATATCTGACGGACATATTTCTAAGGGACCAAGTGAAAGAATTAGGACCGATTCAATAAGGAATTTTAAAACTACTTAATAAGCACCTATGAGGAGCCAGGCACTTGCTGGGTGAGGATACTGGGCAAGGAGACATACTCAGACCCTGCCCTTATGAGGTTGACTGATCTGAGCTCAGAAACCCAGGGAGATATGTAAGCATAGGGCAGTGTTTCTCATGGAGCTGCTGTTGGACTGAAAGGCTGCCTGGAGGAGGAGGAGGGGGAGGAGGGGGAGGAGGGAGGGGAGGGGAGGAGGGAGGGAAGGAGGGAGGGGAGGAGGGAGGGGAGGAGGGAGGGGAGGAGAGAGGGGAGGGGGAGGAGGGGGAGGAGGAGGGGGAGGAGGAGGAGGGGGAGGAGGAGGAGGGGGAGGGGGAGAAGGGAGAGGAGGGGGAGGAGGAGGAGGGGGAGGGGGAGGAGGGAGGGGAGGGGGAGGAGGGAGGGGAGGAGGGAGGGGGAGGAGGGAGGGGGAGGAGGGAGGGGAGGGAGGGGAGGGGAGGAGGGAGGGGAGGGGGAGGAGGGGGAGGAGGGGGAGGAGGGAGGGGAGGGGAGGAGGGAGGGGAGGAGGGAGGGGGAGGAGGGAGGGGGAGGAGGGAGGGGAGGGAGGGGAGGGGAGGAGGGAGGGGAGGAGGGAGGGAAGGGGGAGAAGGGAGGGGAGGGGAAGGAGTGCTAAGGGGCTGCGTTGTCTCCTGGAGGGCTCTGTGGTGGGGTGGGGGTGAGCACTGGATGGAGGTGGGTGGAACTTCCAGGCCCTTCACAACTCTGAGGCACTGGTACTCAGGACTTTTTGAATTTAGTATCACTCTAAGGGAATATTCTTCATTCCGATAAGCCAAAGTGCTTATCCTGGAATGTAGGGCCATCGGATTTTTTTTTTTTTTTTAATGACTGGACAATTAAAAAATCAGGAGAGAGAAAGCCATTCTGCTAGGGTCCTACTGATGAGCAGGAGCCCGTTACGTCGTATTCTCTGCACTGCGGCGGGGAGGGTGCCCTTCCCACCACTCACCAGCGAGGCTCCCTGTGCTCCTACATGGTGTACGCAGTGCGGGAGGGCCTCCCGATGCACCAGGGAGGATGCGGTGGAGGACGGGCATCCACCAATGGCTGTGGGGCACCTGTCTTTCCTCGGAAACACAACAGCTGCCCCGGATCTCCAAATCTTTATTGACTTTCTAATGTTTTGATTTCTAGATCCTTGTTCTTAATACATTTCATTTTTATTTTCGCCCTCCCAGTCTGTCTTCACCCAACCTGAAAACATTCCTTACAATCCCTTGATAAGAGCACCCTAATAGCACATATCTGATTTACAGCTATAGACAACTGTCTGTTCCACTGAAGGCCACACTGGCTTTATAAGGCTGAACAAGTTGTTCTAGTTTCATTATTTGGTACTCAATATATAATTACATTGTTTATATCCTGGAAACAATGGAACTCAAAAAAACAAACAAAAAAACAAATCCCCAAGATATGGTTGGTCTTATTTTTAATAGAAACAGTACTCTTTCATAATTCATAATATTCAAGCTCTAATGGGCTAATGAATTATTTGGAAGCAATGAGAGCTCTTCATGGAATACACCTGCTTTCCGAGAGTCCGTGTTTATTTGACTTCATTTGCCAAAGTAAGTATTGTTCTACCAGTAGTAGCTACCATAAGGAGGACCAGCAGAGGCGTTTACGTTCCCATTAGACAACCTGCAGGTGATGATAAACAACACACCAAGGTCTCTGGCAGGAATCCAGTAAGTGCGGTCAACATAAAAACGCCATCTGCTCCCCGGTTTCAAACCATAAATAATTGTTCCATAGCAACGAAGGCCTTTAGGGCTAAGTCTTTTGACTAAGCTTTTGGAGAGGGAGGCCAACAGGATTCCTAAAGCTCCCAACGGGCAGAGGAAGCCCCCCAGGAGCAAGGCTCCCCAGCTGCCCCCCAGGGCCCGTCCTCACCCGCAGCCACCTCTCCTTCCAACCCTGTGACCAAGCGGCACCACTCATGGAGCTGGAAACCTACTTCCTTTACTTGCCTATGCTCTCCTCTGCATAGGAGTTGTAATGAGAAGTGAAATAATCAAAAAGGCTTTGTGGAGAAGCCAAGCAGGCGAGTGTAGACCCTGCACCACTGGGAGTCTTCTTGACCCGGACACATCCTCCTCTCATCTAGTGTGCACATCCGACACACATGCAGCCTTCAAATCAAGTTAGGCATTTAATTTTAGCCTGTAGAAAATGTATTTAAATACTTTAAAAGGCATGATTTGGAAGTTACCTCTAAGTAACCTGAAACCCAGTATGTTATACAGGTTACTCACAAGCAGCAAACATCAAACCACCCTGTGTCTGAAAGCACTGCCAGGGAACACCTCTAAACTACTAACTTTTCTGGGGGTTAAACATCTGGACTTGAAGTAACGTGAAGCTATGCTAGCGGAATGATTTAAAGATAGTCCCTCTGTACTACAATTCCTTACCTGTGAACTTTGACAGGGGACTACAGAATTTCAGGGTTAGATTCTAATTAGTTAACATATATTTACATCTGTTATGTATATGAAAACGCTTCAAGCCTGTGTAATTGCCAGACAACAGTAATGCCCTTTGAGATGTGAGTGAGTGATGGCGTCTCCTTGTAAGGACCGCCCATTACTGATGGGCACACATTCAATTTCCCCAAACTCCAAACTTGAAGGCGGCCCTCAATGAGGTTAATTTAAGTATCTAACAATAGTAATTAAACGTTTAGACTGAGTCACACATCTCCTGAACTGAGTTCCTATATAATAATAGCAGCTAAACATGACAGCACTATTCCCAGTGCTCTGTATTAACTCATTTAACCCTTGCACACCCTGAAAGGTTGGCACTGCTGGTGTCCCTAACTTACAGATGAAGAAGCTGTAGCACAGGGAGGTTACAGAGCTCAGCCCAGATCACACAGTCAGTAAGTGGCAGGGCCAGGGTTCGAGTCCAGGTCGCCCAGCTTCCCAGCTGGTGCCCACCTCCTGACACCCCAAGTTTACTTGGTGCCTGTGAAGCAGGCCGCCCTGTGCTGATCAGGTTCTGGGAGGAACCGCACAGAGTGAGTCAATTCAAGTTAAACTTGTTTTCGGCCTCTGCAGTGGCTTGAACCTGAACCACGGCCTCTCCATGGTCAGCTTCACGCTGGAGTTAGGCAACTTGTCCCCGTCGGATGGGGAGCGCTGAAGGACGGGGCCTAGGCTTTATCCCGGGACGCCCCTCTGAAAGCAACAGTGTTTTACATTCATAAAAATGCACACACAAAGAGCGTTTATTTAATAGTCTATCCTGCCAACTGGAGACTCCAGAAGCTGGTATCCTGAAAACAAAAGAAGCTGCTGAAGGCGCAGCTGTGAAATATTCCAACTGTTGGAATAAGACTGAACAGCTTAGCATACACCTTTGGGATTCTGCATGTTTCTCCAATTTCACATTCTAGATAAATACAACTTTCCCACCTCTAATTTTAACTCCGGGGTGCAGCTTTTATTATCAAACATTTCAGTATTAGCAAACATCATCCACTAAAGGGGGTTACCCCGATTTTTTTCCAAAGGACGTCCTTGACTCCAGCCAAAGCTTTTAAAAACAATGAAGTACACTGATTTGTGTTTGTTCCTAACGCAAATAAACTCGTGAGTCCATAGTGATCACTGCTTTTCAAAAAGACACTTTAAAGATGATTTCTACCAGGTTACCTTGAGCTGGAAGTAAAATGCAAGTCATCACCGTCGTCGCTATACTTTTTTCTTGGTTTCGCTGGGACTGGCGTTTCCTGTTCAATGGTCTGCAAATCTGAAGTCACTGAATGTGAAATACCGCTGGAGAAAATAGAGAATAAAATAGAAAAGAATAATATTAGTTCACGAGGACACTTGCGTGTTCACCAAAGAACGAATCTTTTTTTTTTTTTTTGGCCTCGCCGCGCAGCTTCTGGGATCTTAGTTCCCCGACCGGGGATCGAACCGCGGGCCCCCAGCAGCGGAAGTGTGGAGTCCTAACCTCTGGACCGCCAGGGAATTCCCATGAATGTTTTAATTTACACTCTCAATAAAAATATACTTACTAGTGGGGTTAAAAACATGAGCAATAAAAAAATATTGTTTTGGTGTAAGCATTGAAAAATACTGGACTTTAGTGAGGCCTGTAACTAATTATACAAAATACAGTCACATATATCAGTTATGTTTATGGCATCCACTTAATGACAAGTCAGACCGATTTCCTTTTACCTAAGAATCAAATTTGGAATTTTTCATGCTATAGTGAACACCGCTGTCCCTCGGCTTCTGAGGGGGATTGCTTCCAGGACCCCAGCAGATAAAAAAAATCCACAGTATTCCTTTGTACTTTAAATCATCTCTAGATTACTAATAACACCTAAGACAATGTAAATGCTACATAAATAATTGCAAATACAATGTAAATACTATGTAAATAGTTGCCCCTAAGAGTGGTATATGCAGCAAATTCAAGTTTTGCTTTTTAGAACTTTCTGGAATCCCCCCCCAAACATTTTCAATCCCCAGTTGGTTGAATCTGCAAATGCAGAACCTGTGGGTACAGAGGGCTGCGGGCGGACTGTATTAGAGCAAAGCAAAACAACTGAAGAAAGTGAGTAATGAGAAAACAGTTCTGAAGTTGAAATTAACAAGGAAAATCCGTTCATGATTAGCAAACTAGTTTAAATTCTGAAATCCAAGAAAGCAGAGTCTTACATACCTTCTGCAGTTTCCAAATCCCATGCCAAGTCTCTCTGATTCCACCTTCTTTTTGCCACTCATGTTCATCTTTTCATCTTTCTTCATCTGAATATTAAGATCTTTATAGGCTAATCGTAATGACGACACACTGCCAGAAAAACCAAATGCTCCTTAACTTAGCTTTAATTCTTGTTCTTGAGTTAAACTACGAAGAACATTAAACATATCACTCTACTTGTAGCTTCATGCTGCTTTCCATAATTAACGATTATGAAGGCAAGTTGGCATTTTTTGGGGGGTAAAGGTCTTTTTTGAGTAGATGCTCAAGAAACTCTGAATGAGTTTACAGATACTTTTTGGTTGCTGCTGGACTTACATTGCTGTTCTAGTTTATATCACTTATTATCATGTCATAACATGATGTATACTGAAATTATCTCTCTAAAGGATAGTAAAAAGCAGAATTTCTTACTTGGACCAATATTTTACTATACTTCAACATTACATATCAAAAGTACAAGGTTAGTCTCGTTGGTCTGCTCTGGTTTAAGATAAAAAATATATACAAGGGCTTCCCTGGTGGCGCAGTGGTTGAGAGTCCACCTGCCAATGCAGGGGACACGGGTTCGTGCCCTGGTCCAGGAAGATCCCACATGCCGCAGAGCAGATGGGCCCGTGAGCCATGGCCGCTGAGCCTGCGCGTCCGGAGCCTGTGCTCCGCAACGGGAGAGGCCACAGCAGTGAGATGCCCACATACCGCAAAAAAAAAAAAAAAAAAAAAAAAATATATATATATATATACAAATTTGACTTAACAAATAGATAAATTAAGAAGGGATTACTTCACTGCAAAAGGGTTCTTCAGTTTACAAGAAAATTTCCTGTAGGGTCTCTTTATGTAATCAGGCTCTGAGAGCATTTAAAATGGAGTTATCTCCAGTAATACCACTTCTGGGCATATATTTGGAGAAAACCATAATTTGAAAAGATACATGCACCCCAATGTTCATTGAAGCACTATTTACAATAGCCAGGGCATGGAAGCAACCTAAATGTCCATCAACAGAGGAATAGATAGAGAAGATGTATATATACACACACACACACACACACACACAATGGAATACTATTCAGCCATAAAAAAGAACAAAATAATGCCATTTGCAGCAACATGGATGGAGCTAGAAATTGTCATACTGAGTGAAGTAAGTCAGACAGAGAAAGACAAATATCATATGATATAGCTTATACGTGGAATCTAAAAAAAGGGTACAAATGAACTTATCTACAAAACAGAAACAGAGTTACAGATGTAGAAAACAAACTTACGGTTACCAGGGGTTAAGGAGCAGGGAGGGATAAACTGGGAGACTGGGATTGACGTATACACAGTACTATATATAAAATAGATAACGAATAAGGACCTACTGTAGAGCACAGGGAACTCTACTCAATACTCTGTAATGGCCTATATGGGAAAAGAATCTAAACAAGAGTGGATAGATGTATATGTATAACTGATTCACTTTGCTGTACACCTAAAACTAACACAACATTGTAAACCAACTACACTCCGATAAAAACTAAAAAAAAAAAAAGAAAAAAAAATTGGAGTTGTCATTTCTCAGCCAATAGTTTCCTCTGCACCACCAGCCGGATACTCATCGCCTATCTCTCAAATATTTGTGACAAATAATGCACCCAGGTGAGAAATGATGAATAAAACGCTCTCACTCTCAGATTTCCAAAAATGCTATAAATACTTAATTTTTCATAAAGAAAACCAGGCCTATATTAACAATTACAAGAGTAAATTATCATATTAGTAAAATAGCAACAAAATTTCAGGGCCTTGAAAAATGATATACCTACCTTATCAGGATTTCTAAGCTATCATCCATTTTATAAAATTGTGCAAAACGTCACGAATTCCTTGTAAGAAAGGCACTGTATAAATTTCATAATGATATAAATACATTTCTCTGTAGTAAAAGGGAATGACGACAGAATTTCTTACTAGGAAAAAATCATCTTGCTTTTGCTGTGAGTCAAGCAGGATTTCCGTTTTGTTTTCATCTGGCAGTTGGTTTTCTTTACTATTATTCCTACAGATCAGGTAATGGTAACATACCCACTTTATTACTTGGAAAATATAATATACTCTTTCAAGTATAAATTTTGGAGGAAAACAATAGATCTGTTTAAAATCAGTAGAACTGTGGTAAGAGTCTTCTGGAGATGAATGGATAGGGATGGTATGAGATGGGGAAGTTTTCCTTCTTGGGGTACTTGACGTACGATTGGGTCTATCCTCCATTAAAAGTGTGCACTTTTAACAGCCGGGCCCTGGAAGCACTAATGGAATAAGGAAGCCAGGACTCCAAGCTTCTCAGACCCGCAGAAGCCCTTCTAGTACCAGCTCAGCTCAGGGGAGGGCTGGCCAGACACTCAGGTCAGCAAGAGAGCAGCTCCAGCGGCACCACTGTATCTTCTTACTCTTTCTACCAACTGCGCACACAGACGCCTCTGAGGATGGGCCCAGAGACCGCCAGGCGAGGCTCAGGCTACTGCATGGATAGTTTAGTTTCGCAGTCCGACAACACAAGAAATGATACCGCTCCTGAGAGCTGATTGAACTGAAATAACTTTATTTACAGCCATTAAAAAAATGAACTTGCAGGGCTTCCCTGGTAGCGCGGTGGTTGAGAGTCCGCCTGCCGATGCAGGGGACACGGGTTCGTGCCCAGGTCCGGGAAGATCCCACATGCCGCGGAGCGGCTGGGCCCGTGAGCCATGGCCGCTGAGCCTGCGCGTCCGGAGGCTGTGCTCCACAACGGGAGAGGCCACAACAGTGAGAGGTCCGCGTACCGCGAAAAAAAAAAAAAAAGTGAACTTGCAGAAGACTAACATAAAGCTTGGGCACTTCCTCATAGCTGGCACAGCGCTAGTTTGGTGAAACTGAGCTGTGATGTGTCTGAGCGGCAGGACGGTGATTAGGGCATGGTGGTGCAGCTGTTCTGAACAAGGCCATGAAAGGGGTCAAACTAGGTTCCCAAGTCCAGTTCATAAATACCCCATGATCTGCATCTTTGCTTTTATGCTGTACTGAATGGTCCTAATGAAAGAGACACGTTGAGGCTGGTGTTGTTTCTAGTAGTAACATGCTAGTTTCTGTCCACCTGACCTACAGGAAGGGAGCTGCTGCTTCCTGTATTCCACGTCTCCTGTTCTGATCAGGCGGGGATTTCACACGTTCTCTGGGAAAACCTCAGGCACAAGCAATCTGGACAGAGCCTGCTTTCAAACATACCCATATTTTTTTTAAACTATTTTCTTAAATTTTTTTTATTTATTTATTTTTGGCTGCATTGGGTCTTCGTTGCTGTGCGTGGGCTCTCTCTAGTTGTGGTGAGCGGGGGCTACTCTTTGTTGCGGTGCGCGGGCTTCTCATTGCGGTGGCTTCTCTTGTTGCGGAGCACGGGCTCTAGGCGCGCGGGCTTCAGTAGTTGTGTCTCACGGGCTCTAGAGTGCAGGCTCAGTAGTTGTGGCTCGCGGGCTCTAGAGCGCAGGCCCAGTAGTTGTGGCGCACGGGCTTAGTTGCTCCGCGGCATGTGGGATCTTCCCGGACCAGGGCTCGAACCCGTGTCCACTGCACTGGCAGGTGGACTCCTAACCACTTCGCCACCAGGGAAGTCCCAAACATACTCAGATTTAACCTTCCCCCTTGCCCAGTGTCAAAAAGCCTAGCTAAGTCAGAGACATCAAAGTGAAGTCTGTGAGAACTCAGAGCAAACCTCACAAAGAGCATTTCAGGTCACATTTTACCCACATACAGCTTAGTGCTGCCCCCTAGGTTCTGTGAGTTAAAGGACAGTGAGGAATAACTAGCAATTTCAAATTATCCGGCTTATCGTATGGTCCTCTGAGCATCAATAGCAAGAAATGACACTGGTTGAGCACTTACTATGTGCCAGGCACTGTTCGATGCACTTTAATGAGAATTAACTAAAGGAATCCGCAAAACAACCTCATAAAGTATTTTCTTCGTTAGGCAGCCTGTAGTAATTAACTCAAGCTAAAACAGATGCACGTGAAAGTAAGAGAAAACACCATATAAATAAAATAAACATGCATACAAAACAGGACTCCAAGTCGCCTTTCCTCTCTTCTCTCCTTACCATCCTCTATGCCCAGTCACGGGCACTTTCCAGATGGCCATGTGTCCCTTCTGTTCTCAACACAAATGAAAACCTCCCAGGAACCTTAAGTATCTACCTAAAACAAGTCTCCAGTCTGGCCTCCTGGCCTCCAGTTTTTTCCCGTTCCTTCTGTCCTGGATATCGCCACCAAACGCGCTTTCCAAAGCACACCCTTCTTCACAGCACTCCCCTCAGATGTGATGTAAAACTGCCCGCCTGACTTCAGGGCGATCCCCAGCATCATTGCAACGTCCCCAATCCAGGAAGGACCCCAGTGCCACCGCCTGGATTCCCTCTTCTTCATTCTCTTAGGCTCTTCCTTCTCCCCTGGCCCCGTGCCAAGTCTGACTCTGAGACTCCTTCAAGATCCAGCCTCAAAAGCTCTGCAGATGCCACCATACCCACAACCTTCCATCATACAATTAGAACTTAGTCACCCAGTTCAACGGGGCTTCACCTTATAAACACTTTTCTTCATTACTGAGATATAATTCACATACCATAAAATCCCCCTTTCTCAAGTACACCATTCAGTTGAGCATATTCACAAGGCTGCCACCATCAGCACTATCTAATTCCAGAACATTTTCATCACCCCCAAAAGAAACCCCCACCCATTAGCGGTCACACCGCGTTCTCTCCCCTGCCCCCAGCCCCTGGCAACCACTAGTCTGCCTTCTGTCTCTGGATTTGCCTAATTTGGACATTCCATTTCTAAGGGATCATACAATATGCGGTCTTCTGTGGCCAGTTTCTTTGTTAGCATAAACATTTTAAGATCTATCCATGTTGCAGCACGTGTCGGTACTTTATTCCTTTTTATGGCCGAATAATATTTTATTGTACGGACATACACGTTTTGTTTATCCATTCACTACCTGATGGACATTTGGGTTATTTCTACTTTTTGGCTATAGGGATTAATGCTGCTATGAACACATGTACAAGTTCTGGTGTGGCTACACGGGCATATTTTAATTTCTCTGAGAATACACTGAGGGGTGGAACTGCTGGGTCATGTGGTAACTACCACCAGCAAAGCACGAGGGCTCCAGTTTCTCTGCATTCTTGCCAGCACTTGCTGTCTGTCTTCTTGATTACAGCTACCTTGAGCGAAGTGGCATCTCCCTGGGGCTCTGACTTGCATTTCCCTGATGACAGACGATGCTGAGCGTCCTTCCTGCGTAAGTACCTCCTGAGCGCTTCTGTCTCTCCCTCCCCGCGACCCCATCCCAATCCTGTCTGCACAGCTTCAACCGGAAATGGCGACTGCCTCCTTCTCCCCTGGTCTCTCCCCTTCTAACCTACACGTCCATGCAGTTTTCGTTATCATAAAACTGAATTTTGCATTATCCTCCTCACACACGTATGTAAGAATAAATGGCATTTGGAAAGCATATCTCAGAAACATATTACTATGACCCAATCAAACTTACATCGATTCTTCCTTAGGTGCCGCCCTGGCCAGAAGGTCTTCCTGTTCCTTCATTTTATCTACGGCTTGGGCTTGTTTTTCAATTTCATTAAAGCACGTATTCGTCAGTTTCTGGGCTCCCAAACTTCCTTTTTTGGCCCCAAGCTAGAAGATACAGTATAAGATTACATTCTACCCAAACTGTTTGAAAACGTTTGCAACAAAAGCTAACATTTATCGAGGGTTATTACTTGTTCCTCACGACTCTATGAGGCCAGCACTGTCTCCATCCCCGGGTGATGGATGAGGACCTGAAGCTCCTGCCAGTTAAGTGACTCAACCAAGATCCCACAGCCGGCAAGTGATGAGGTCGGGACTCAAAGCCCGCACCTGCCTCCAGAGCAGGGGCTCTGAAAGGAATCACGGCATCGCAACATTCAACCAATGACAACCCGCCCAGCCTCACCAGACAGCACTGCTTTTAGAACCGTAACCATGACAGAAACTCCCAGGGAGCCTCTGTTGATTTTTTTCAGAATTTTGTCATTGACAGAGAAATGTTAAACACTCGTTCTAGAAAATCTTCACTAAGTATAACATCCCCTCATTGAACAAAACAAGCTTTTTATCAAAGCCACATTCATTATGATATGGCTCAAAATAAAAGGAAAATGACAAAGGTGGCTTTTCTGAGTGCATGAGCCATTTTAGAGCTGAACTACCAGATATTTTATACATAATACTCACTCCTCTTTTAGCGTGATTTGGTTTCTTTTTTATGATAGAGGAAACCTCTGTCAAAAAATAAAAAGTAGAAAGTCAGACCAATGGAAATATATAATTTCAGTGTATATTTTCAGTGTATTTTTTAAAATTCTAAGATACTGTATTTTATTATTTAAGAGACTATAACATTTTCCACATTAGTTTGTCATCCAGAAGTATACGAGTGTGCTTTACATGAACAGAGCTTTATCAAAATAGAGTCCTCAGTATTTCCACGTAGTATCCAAACTCAGAGATTACATATGTTCTTGGGACACCCCACTGAAGAGAAATAAAGAGACTGAGTTTGCCCCATTCACTATTTTCTTCAGGAGCATTTCATATTACATTAGAACAAACCCTCCTATTAATCTCTACTCTTCAAAAAATTTCAAAATTGTTTTAAAGCAGAAAGTTAGCCAGGCATTACGTATACAACTAAAGCAGTGAAGCGCCTTCCACTCTGATTTATGTTATCATATTAACCAATAAGAAATATAAAACACTCTATTATTTTGGTAGCATTACATCCTAAATTGCACAAAAATATATGATGCTTTTAGATAAAGTTTCTTAAAAATTGTTTTCTGGGTAAATTTTAATCATAGATTACATATTCTGTGTTTAGAATTATGTAAAAGAGACCCAGTAAGAATAAAAATTATTTTCTTACAAAGTGAGAATGTGCTTTAACAGGAAAAAGACAGCATAAAACCACAAACAACAAAGATTAAAACTTTTAGTCCTAATGAGGGAATAAACTCACTACATTTCAAGTATGAAAAAGCCATCCATGGAAATTCTCCTTTTCATCACTTTCTTTTAGATTTGTACTGCGGTAGTCACATAATCTGCTCCCAATCTCCTACAAGTCTATTATAAATACATGACGAAAATATCTGGAACATTTCTAATAGTTTAGTTATTTTTCACCAAAGCAGTTGCTGTCCAATTAATACACTGTAATATGCACTAATTTCAGATTGTATTTCCCCGATAATGAAAAATTAGAAATGAAGTTCATCTGCAATAAAATCAGAAAGACAAGCAAATGCTAAGAGTTCTTGAGTAGCTAGGAATGACTTGGCTGTTCTGACCTCTGCTTATGCTGGGACATAAACCAGCAAATCAAAAGCATCAAGAGCAACCTTCGCCGGGTACAGAGGCTGCTGCATTTCACAGTCACCAAGCTGGCCGAAACAGAAGAGCATTTCTGCTTAAATAAATCTCATTACATTTGAAGTTCTAGGCAGAATGTAAAGACAGGATTCATTATTTTCTTAGTTAATCTCACTCTCTAAATCCCAATACAGGGTAACACATACCACCTAGAGCAGCCTTTGTTGGTGCATTAAGACCTTCCACACTTGGTCCTTGTTCTGGTCCACCTGAAAGTTGAAAATATTGATATTAACGCAGAATATAGACTCATCAAATGTGCTTTTGAATATATAATACACTCAACTTGCTCAGTACTACGAATCTTATCCAATTCTGTCAATGACTGTCTTTTCTTTTTAGCTCCATATTCTATTTTATCATTTTAAGAATTTTAAAAGTCCATTAAAACAGAAGTATATTTTGTATCCAGTTGCTTTGTAGAATAAAAATGTTATTGGTCTCCCTAATTAATATCATTTGGAATTCTACCTTATGGTCCAGTGTTTTATTTTACTTCATTTATTTATTTATTTATTTGGTTGCGATGGGTCTTAGTTGCGGCATGTGGGCTCCTTAGGTGTGGCATGAGAACTCTTAGTTGAGGCACGCATGTGGCATCTAGTTCCCCGACCAGGGATGGAACCCGGGCCCTCTGCATTGGGAGCACGGAGTCTTAGCCACTGCGTCACCAGGGAAGTCCCATGGACTGGTGTTTTAAAGTAAACTCTTCTGAGGGACTTCCTTGGTGGTCCAGTAGTTAAGAATCCGCCTCCGGTTTGCAGGGCAGAAATAGAGACACAGATGTAGAGAACAAACGTATGGACACCAAGGGGGGAAAGTGGGGGGCCAGGGCGTGGTGGTGGTGGTGGTGGGATGAACTGGGAGATTGGGATTGACATGTATACACTAATATGTATAAAATGGATGACTGACAAGAACCTGCTGTATAAAAAAATAAATAAAATTCAAAAATTCAAAAAAAAAAAAAAAGAAAAAGAATCCGCCTGCCAATGCAGGGGACACGGGTTCGAGCCTGGTCTGGGAAGATCCCACATGCCACGGAGCAACTAAGCCCATGCACCTGCGCTCTAGAGCCCGCGAGCCACAACTACTGAGCCCGAGTGCCACAACTACTGAGCCCATGCTCCGCAACAAGAGAAGCCACCGCAATGAGAAGCCCGCGCACCGCAACGAAGAGTAGCCCCCGCTCGCTGCAACTAGAGAAAGCCCACGCGCAGCAACAAAGACTCAATGCAGCCAAAAATAAATAAATTAATTAATTTTAAAAAATGCTTTATAAAGTAAACTGTTCTGAGATACCAAGTACATATGTGGACTATACACTCAATATATGTTAACATTTGGAAATTCTAATACCAATTATATCAGTGACAGAAACCTAAATTTTCAGTTGCCGAGAAATCTGCTCTGTTTGCTAGTTGATCTAAACAAAACGATTCTGGTTAGGAACTGTATTAAAATTTTTATTTTAAAAATGTTATTTTAATTTAATTTTATTTATTACGTTAAAAATGGATAAACAACATGTAATATATCCATGCAGTGGACTATTATTTGGCCATAAAAAGAAATGAAATACTGATACATGCTACAACATGGATGAACCTTGAAAACATTATGCTAAGCACAAGAAGCCAGTCACAAAAGACCACACAGAGTATGATTCCATATATATGAAATGTCCAGACTAGGCAGATCCTTAGAGACAGAAAGCGGGCTAGTGGTTGCCAGGGGCTGGGACAAGGAGAGAATGGAGAGTGACTATTAGTGGGTAGGGGTTTCTCTCTGGGCTGCTGAAAATGTTCTCAAATTAGATAGTACTGATGGTAGCACAACCCTGTGAATATACTAGAAACCACTGAATTGCATACTTTAAAGGGTGACTCTTATGGCGTGCAAATTATATCTCAATAAAGCTATTCTAAAAAAAATAGCAGGCCCAACAGTGGTTTAGAGTAAACTCAAGTATTTTATTTTTATACATTTTTTAAAAGGTAAACTCTAGTGAAGGCATTTAAATAGGCAAAAGCAGAATGAGTGAGAATAATGCCAATCTGTAGAAAGAGAACTGATTCTACAGTTATTGATTACTCACTCTGGGCCAGGAACTGCTCTGGGCACTGTAGGAACAGCAGTGAATAACAACACAGAAGCAGAGCACTGCAGGCCCCATATTCTATTTGTTAAAGTTCTTCTGTTCTCTCGTTTTCACTGCGTGGCCCTTACATTTAGTTGAGACTGTACCTTGCACCCGATGCTAACACATGAAATTCTGGGTTAAGCCTTGAGACGACAAGTCTCCCTAACTAACCACAGCTTAAGAAAAGTTCTAGATGGAGAAGAGAGAGGAAAGTGTTGTTGCAGGTGCAAAAGGAGGCAGGATTCCAAACAGTAAAACCTTTTAGGGGAAATTCATCAGCTAGGGACGCAGCTTCTGAGAGATTTCCAAGAAAACATCTTGGTCTGCATTCAGTTCCCTTAGCTTTCTGTTAGTAAACAAACAGAGACATCTGAACTTCAGAGGTTACTAAACCTCCCGTGGCAGGTAACCTTCAATCTCAGAAGGTGTTTTATGCTAATAACTTGTAAGAGTTAGAATATTCACATTAGGGGGCTTCCCTGATGGTGCAGTGGTTAGGAATCCGTCTGCCAATGCAGGGGACACAGGTTCGATCCCTGGTCCGGGAAGATCCCACGTGCCACGGAGCAACTAAGCCCGTGCACCACAACTAGTGAGCCTGCAAGCCACAACTACTGAAGCCCGGGAGCCACAACTACTGAGCCTTTGCTCTAGAGCCCGTGTGCCACAACTACTGAGCCTATGTGACACAGCTACTGAAGCCCACGTCCTAGAGCCAGTGCTCCACAACAAGAGAAGCCACCGCAATGAGAAGCCTGTGCACCGCAACGAAGAGCAGCCACCACTCGCTGCAACTAGAGAGAGCCCGCGCGCAGCAACGAAGACCCAACGCAGCCAAAAATCAATAAAATAAAATGAAATTTAAAAAAAACCCCAAACTGTAGCAAGTTGAAAGTAAAAATCCTCAGTAATTTCATTCTCCAGTGAACAATTTGGTGTTAACTGTGTGTGTGATTTGGGTTCTCTTTTTTATAAAAATGAGATCATATTCTGTGTTCAGTAATCTTTTCTCCCCACTTTATAACTGACCATGGGCATCTTTCCCTAGCAAATGCAAGATTCTCATTTTCTAGTAGTTCCACAGATGCCAGTGAAGCACAGGACAGCACTACAGGGCGGGTCTCAGCACTACCTTCATTGTTTGCTGGAGGAGCGTCCACGTTCCCTGGTGTTAAAGAAGATGGTTCTGGTTGTGCTGATGTCCACCCTGTGCCGCTCACCTGAAGCAAGGGGAGAAAAGTCGTTACCAGCTAAGCAAGAAAAGTCATAAAAAACAAATAACGGGGGAAAAACCTAGTAATTTAAACAGTCACCTTCCTACCTGGATTAGTGGGAAGGAAGGATAAGATATTAAAATATACCTGTTCTTAAGTCTCTGTTTCCATGCTCAAATTCCTTATTTCTCCTCCTTTTCTTTAAATAAAAATTGTATTACGCAATAATTTCAGACTTACACAAAAGTTGCAAAGATAAAAGCTTCTATAGACTCTTCACCCAGCTTCCTCTGATGTTAAAATACCCAGGGTACATTTGTCAAAGCGAAGAGTCATCGCTGGTACAGTATTCGCTAAACTCCAGACTTTATTTGGGTTTCACCAGTTTTCCCACCAGTGTCTCTTTTCTGTTCCAGGACCCAGTCAGGACCCCACGCTGCATTCGTCACGTCTCCGCAGTCTGCTCTGCTTTGTGACAGTTTCTCAGTCTTTCCTTGCTTTTCAGGACCTTGAAACTTTTGAAGGGTACTGATAGGTATTTTGTAGAATGCCCCTCACTTTGAGTTTGTCTGATGTTTTCTTGTGATTAGACTAGGTCTGGGGGAAGAACAGCAGAGAGGAGGTGCCCCCTCAGTGCCTCATGTCAACACGACTGTGCACTAGTGATGCCAATCTTTTTCACTTGGTTAGGCTGGCGCCTGGCAGTCTTTTCCCTGTAAAGTTACCGGTTTCCCCTTTCCATCCTCTAGTCCTGGGAAGCGTCACTAAGTCCAGTCCACATGCAAGGCGAGGGGGGTTAAGCCCCACCTCCAGAAGGGTGGAGAGGTATATGCATGGTTTGGAATTTTCTGTAAGGAAGACTGTCCTTTCCCTCCATTTCTTTATGCAATCATCCATTTATATTAGTATGGATATTTATTTATTCTTTGGATTATAGTCCAATACTATCATTATTTTGTTGTTCAAATCGTTCCAGCTCTGACCACCGGCACCTCTTCCAGGTTGGTTCCCGAGTCCTTCAGACATGTCCTCGTCCATTCCCCCTGCCCGGCCTCCTAGCACTTCCTTTCTTCTAGCACCATAGGGCGCTCCAGGCTTATCTGCCGCAGCAGCCCCAGTCCTAGAATCGGCCATCTCTCCAAAGGCAGCCCTGGGTCCTTCCATTGGAAAACAGCATTTAGAAACCAAGGTGTGGGTGCTGGGTGTGCCTGTTGTCCTGGGGTGTCACTGTCTCTAGGCCTCTCAGTGGACAGAGCTAGGTCATATATCTGTGTGTACTAACCCGTGTGTACACACGTATCTGCAATTAGTTCTCCATCATGTGTATGTGTGTGTGTGTGTGTGTGCACGTGCGTGTGCATATAGATACATAAAGACAGAGAGACACTAAAATGAACATGAATTCATACTAATATCTCCAACTCTAATCCACACCAAACTGTTCATATCTCTCCTCTTTTTAGCCCATCATTTCTATTGCTAACATTTCTCAGCTACTAATCATGGATATTCTGTATCTAGTTCTATATTAAACAGTAGCAGCAGATCATGACAGCACATGCTTCTCTTTTGTTTTCTGTTCCCATCTTTTTTGATAACTATTTCTGGTAACTACTGATTCTGTCAAAGATAACATGTACATAATGTGCAAATTATAATAGCAAAAAAAAAATCAAGGTTTAGCAATGTGTACAACTTTACATAATTTTTTCTTGAAAATCAGTTAAAGGACTGAGTAGTAGTTAAGCAAACGGTGGCCCCTCCCCATCGGGACTGGAAGATGCAGGGCAGCTAACAGAACATCTGGGGCTATAAGCAGGGGTCGCGTACACTTCCTTAAAGGGCCAGTTAGTAAATACTTTAGGCTTTGCAGGCCTCATGTTCCCTGATCTAAGCAATTGGGGAAAATGCACAGAGGGACCATGGATTGTTGTTACTACTCCTATCGGAATACGAAGATGAGGTTAATGAAACGGCACTTGTTGAAGGCTTCCTCTGCACTGGGTACCAGCTACTTTTATCTGTGTTAACTCATTTCATTCTCACAATAGCCTTGAGATATGTTCTACGTACACAGCTAAATAGGGACAATGAGATTCAAACCGCTCTTAAAATCTGGGTTAAAAAAACAACAACAATGGGCTTCCCTGGTGGCACAGTGGTTGAGAGTCAGCCTGCCGATGCAGGGGACACGGGTTCGTGCCCTGGTCCGGGAAGATCCCACATGCCGCGGAGCGGCTGGGCCCGTGAGCCATGGCCGCTGAGCCTGCGTGTCCGGAGCCTATGCTCCGCAATGGGAGAGGCCACAACAGTGAGAGGCCCGTGTACTGCAAAAAAAAACCAAAAAAACCACAAAAAACTCTCTTCATCTTTTGTCAGTTCCAAAGCTCTGAACTGCACTGGGGAGACCCCTAGTAAGACGTCCTCAAGCCTCCCTCGAAGCTGGGTATAGGGCACGGGACTGAATTCTAGCCAGCAGGCTATGAGCAGAAGTGACGTGTGCTACCTCTAGATTGTAAAAGGATGGGGCGCTTGCTTTCCCGAATGTCTGTCCTCCTCCCGCTGGCTGGGAAAGGTCATGAACTGGAGCAGCCACTCTGCACCCTGAGGGAGGAGCCGCACAGTGAGAAGAGCAAAATCCATACCCTGTCAGCCCTGGACGGCCCACCTCTGCACTGCTGGTGGGAAATTAACTCCTACCTTATTCCAGGCCTGACTGCATTTCAGGGCTGTTTGCTACAGCAGCTTAGCCTATATCCTAACTGAAACATTTAAAATATATGCCCTTTATAACTTTACTGCTGATAACTTTAGTTATGCCTTAGAAGCACACATGAAAATTACGTGAAGTGCAACACATACCTCAGGAGAAGCATGAGAGGCAAAAAAATCTTCCTCCTTTGGTGGAGGGGACAAAGGTGGAACCACACAGCTATCAAGCCACAGCTGGAACAAAAACACATGCAGCGCTCAGCATTTCACTTGCTTCAAAGTGTTTATTTAATGCTCTTCACTCCCTTTCTGGAGGCCTGTCTGCTAAAGATTTGTACTTTCCATTATTGTAAAGTCAGGGCCCCTGAGCACATTTTAGTAACACATCAATCCAGTAACTTCTGCCACCAGACCCTGTGGAAGGCAATCGCCAGCTCCCCAAGCCACTTCCGGAAAGGAAAGAGCCAGGGCTTCACGTCTAAGGGCAGGTTCCAAAGTACAGTCAACCCCCATCATTTGTGGAAAAGCAAAGAGCCAGGGCTTCACGTCTAAGGGCAGGTTCCAAAGTACAGTCAACCCCCATCATTTGTGGAAAAGCAAAGAGCCAGGGCTTCACGTCTAAGGGCGGGTTCCAAAGTACAGTCAACCCCCATCATTTGTGGATTCCACGTCTGCGAATTTGTCTACATGCTACAATTGACCTGTGACCCCAAATCTGCCGTCTTGCACGGACACACGCAGAGCAGCAGAGAATCTGTCACCCCAGGTGCACGTTCCCAGCTGAGGTGGAACAAGGCGACGCTCTGCTTCCTTGTTTCGGCTCCTGCTGTGAACACGGGTCCCTTTTGCGGGCTGTTTACTGACACGCTTTCCACATTTTCGTGCTTTTTGTTGGTGGACCCATTGTTTACAATGGTCCCGAGCACGGTGCTGAAGCGCCACCTCGCGTTCCTAAGCACAGGGATGCAGTTAGCTGAGCGTCATTCAGCTCGAGCCGCGATGCCCCTGGCCGCCAGCTCAGTGTCAGTGAGTCAACAATACACACTAAAGAAGGTGTCTTTAAACAGAAACACAGGTAAAATAAGGTTAGTGTTGATCAGCTGACAAAGGTGGTGCTGCAGGAGTCTCGTGCAGTGTTCAAAGCAAACTTATCAAGCAGAACTGTGAATAGTAAGAATCCACTCCACGCTGTTTCCTTGTAAGAGAAGCCGGCTAGCGAGTTTTACTGTTTGGGGTAAAAACTACTTTTTCTACTGAAACAGATGTTCCTCTGAAGGAGACCGCCCCCCCCCACAACCCGCTGTGCTTACGTCAGTGCCGTGCTTCCGGGTTGCCTGGGAGGCCAGCACCTTGATTCTCTCCCTATAAAGCTGGGCAGCGCGACTGTTGTACTTGGCATTGGTGTCGTTGGTGTCACACCCGTGTTGATGGAAAAAGGAAGACTGCAAAGCAAAGTACGCGGGTTAACAGCATCGCTGCATTAAATCCAACGTGGTGATCAAAAACGTTACTGCATGCTATGAAGGATTTTTTTGAAAATACTAGTGAAAACCAAAATAATTTAATTAAATTAAAATTAAAATAATTAAAATTAAAATAATTTAATTAAATAATTTAAATTAAATTTAAATTTTTATAAAATTTTTCCTTGTAAAAGGGGTAATACCTTCCACAGATGTAACATTAACATTCTGGTAAAAGTGGACATGAGATGTGCCTCACAGGACAAAATAACTGGCCCTTCCTTGCTCCACTAAGCCACCTCCTGCTCCACTAAGCCACCTCCATCATCCAGAGTGCTATTTGGGGGGACGCTTTCCACTCGGGACTACTTTTAATTTGAGGAACCCACTTTAGTGTAGATTCCACTAAACTGGAATTTTTTTTCTTTTTTTCTTTGTATCTATATGAGATGATTTTTTTTTTTTTGGCTCTGCTGTGCAGCGTGTGGGATCTCAGTTCCCCGATCAGGGACTGAACCCGGGTCACAGCAGTGAAAGCCCGGGATCCTAACCACTAGGCCACCAGGGGGCTCCTTACATTGGAATTTTTGACGAGTCAGGAGCCACGCTAACCTCCTTGTCGAGCACTATTTCTTCATCAGCGGAGACCACAGCATAGGCAAGGTGATGAAACAGATGTTTAGACAATTAGAGGACACTGCTTTCAACCACCTCTGATCTATGTACAGACAATGAATTACAGTATTCATATCTTAATTGAAGCAGGTGTTCTAAAAGCCTGCATGAGGGATCCTCTTATTAACTCAATGGGATGAGTAACAGTACGGAGCACCCACATGTACTAGGTCTTGTCTGGTCCTTTGTGGGCACCATCCCGTCAAATCCTCGTGGCCAGACTCTCAGGGAAACTGAAGCAGAGAGTTTCAACAACTTGCTCAACGTCACACAGACAAGCGAGGGGCAGAGCTGGCACTCAAACCCAAGCAGGATGGTTCCAATCCCACTGCTTGAGCTGAAGGACCACTGACTGACCTGCCTCACCCCAGCCGCCCCATCTCCACTGGCTGAGACGAGGAAGCTGCTCTCTGGAGTTGGTGGGGGACTCTGCAGCCCAGGAAGGTTTAGTTTTAGTTTTATAAAACTAACAAGGACAGATACTATCAAGCCCACAGTATTAAGTTGAGGAACAAGTTTGTGGACATAATGAAAATGGGTATGGGTTTCTAATAACATGCTTGAAATACTTAAGGCACGCATTCTCAACAGGGGCAAAAATGGTTTCCTGGAAAGTGGAAAAAAAAAAAATCTTAGTTATTACAATGGTTTGTAGCCTTCCAAAGATCACCCTTACCGGACAAAATCATATTCCTTAGTATTTAATTTCTCTCACTAGGGAAAACTAAATCCAACTTAGATTTAAAATAAGTTCATCTATTAATTCAGTTTTCCTGCTTAAGGAACAATAATGAAGAAACGCTGAGATGCGCTGGCCCAGAGGGGTCTGGGTATTTTGAAGACTACTATTTTAGATTTACTGGTTTAATTTTAAATATTTAATTGATGCTAGACATAATTTTTATTTGAAATGTAGACAAATTTGATTTCCAATACTTTGAATGTTTAATGGTACGTCTAAGGGAATTCTATTTACTCAACCTATATCATTTTGGCATAAAAACACGATGGTATTTTATATAAAGGATGATTTTGCTGGCTAGATTTATAAGGCTGACAGTTTAGCGTTCTAGAAATCAGATATACTGAATCTGTAAATGAAGTTTAAAATGTGTGAGGATCCTTAACTAGGTTTGTAAATGGGGTTAAGGAAATTTGCTCTTTTAAAATTATAAATTAATTGAACACTTAAAAAGTTATTTTCTACACAGAAATTACTAAGTTTATAAATTGATACATGATATTTATAAACTGTAATTGAAAATTTGGAAAACAGGTTCTTTAATCTGTAGATTTAATAAATTAAATAAAATTCAGGTAAAAGAAGCTAGAAGCATTCCATCTGAGTACAAAAGTCACCCTCAGATACTAAAGAACTGTATTATCACAAAGAAGTCTCCCAATTCCTCTATGCCGTCACTTCCTGGTTCAATTTTCTTCAAATCACTTACCACCACCTTTTACTTTGTTTATTTACTGCTTTACTTGCTCTCTGTCTCTGCCTGTAAGGGCGGGGTCTCATCTGTCTGTTCATCACTGTATCCTAGCCCAGAGCTTCGTGTTTATTAGGTTTTGAATAGATTTCTGGATAAACAAGCGAGCTGGGTCGTCCAGCTCCTAAGCCCATGTCTTCCCGAGGTCCGACAGGGCCTCCCAAACTCTTACATGGAAACGTCAAACTTCTTCACTAGTGCAACACATATTTATACAAGAAGAAAACGACAAGTCTGAAATGAACTTACTGCAGTAGCATTTCCTCCAACTTGCATGCATCGCAATTGAAACCAAGACCAGTTAGAATCCAACTCTGTAGATCTAAATGGAAAAAATATTCTTAAATGTTAATACTGTTCTTCCCCATAATCAAGCCACTAAACTTCTGAGGATAAGCTTTCCTCGATCTTCCGGATCCTGAAGAATTCTAAGTTTGTGTTAACAGTGACACAGGCTTCCAGGGTGCTAGGACTCCAGGGTGCACAATAGTTGGCACAAGCCACTCCTGGCCCCTCTCACCCTTCCTAGAAGCCAAGGCTCCAAAAAATAGATGTACTGTTTGGATTTTTTTCAGGTTGGCTATCGATTTGTCCAGTGTGACCCCTAACAGGAGCCTGGAGGGTGCTCACAGTCTTACCATCAAGTAGAAGGGAGTCTCAAGGTCACTCAACATCACCACCACCAGGGAGCGGAGGAAACTCAGGTTTTAGTGCTGCTTAAGTGAAAATTGCAAGTGCCTCCTATCCCCCACCGACACCTTATGCCCTACTTACCTATAACCTAAGATCAAATCAGAGCAAGAAAAAGGCAATAATTGTAGTCCCTAACAAAAGTAATTCACCAAGTGATCACCGTAAAGCAAGATATGACTGCGCGACAATATTAGAAATCTTTCTACTGAATCCACAGACATGAGCAAAAGGCAAGGCTAACCCATATTCAACACTAGCTTGTCCCACACTAACTGGAAAGGAATGTGGACATTTTAAAATGGGTATAGGTTGGGCTTCCCTGGTGGCGCAGTGGTTGAGAGTCCGCCTGCTAATGCAGGGGACACGGGTTCGTGCCCCGGTCCGGGAAGATCCCACATGCCGCAGAGCGGCTGGGCCCATGAGCTATGGCTGCGGAGCCTGCGCGTCCGGAGCCTGTGCTCCACAATGGGAGAGGCCACAACAGTGAGAGGCCCGCGTATCTCAAAATAAAATAAAATAAAATAAAATGGGTATAGGTTGAACACCCTTTACAAAATGGGCAAGGTAGAAAGAAAAGAAGCTTTAGATTCACCAAAAAATGTCTTTTATGCTGCCGTTCCTATTTCTCTTATTTCTCTGCCTATTGGTATCATTTAACTTTCGTAAATACTAGGATGTTATTTTGAAGCCAATAGCTACCATAAGATTAATAATAATACTAATACATATTATTATTACATATACATAGGACAAATCGCCTTCATGGTAATATATAAAAAGTAAAAATTAAACCATACTTTATAAGAAACAGATTTCTTATAAAGACAAAAAAGTCTCTTTTTAGGGCTTCCCTGGTGGCGCAGTGGTTGAGAGTCCACCTGCCGATGCAGGGGACACGGGTTCGTGCCCCGGTCCAGGGGGATCCCACATGCCGCGGGGCGGCTGGACCTGTGGGCCATGGCCGCTGAGCCTGCGTGTCTGGAGCCTGTGCTCCGCAACGGGAGAGGCCACAGCAGCGAGAGGACCGCATACCGCAAAAAAAAAAAAAAAAAAAAATCTCTTTTTAGAATTTGATTACCAAGCAAGGTGACTAAGTTATATAGCTTGCTCTGAAATCCTTTCCCTGAAAGATCTTGCTTAGTCACCACATTTTCAAGTTGAGTTAGGTGCCATCCCCACCCTCCTTGGTCACAGGGTGGCAGCTAACAGCACAGTCTCTGGAGGCAGCCTGAAAGTGCAAATCTCAACTCTGCCATTATGAGTTGTACGGCCTTGGAGAAATTACTTAACCTCTCTGCACCTTACTTTCCTCATCTGTAAAGTAGGGATAATTACAGTATTATCCATTTTGCTCTCATAGAAATTAAATAAGCTAATATCTGAAAGGTGCCTGGCTCATGGTAAACACCACATGGCTAAAATTCTCATCACCACCATCATTACCATCATCGTGGTGACGCTGTCACACTGTTATAAACGGCAAGTTCCAGAGGACAGGAGTGTCCCACATTTTTCTCTCAACTCCTAGCACAGGAATATAATAGGTACCTGAATGTGGGCTGACTTTAAACTTTTATTTTTATTTTTATTTTTTTTGCGGTACGCGGGCCTCTCACTGTTGTGGCCTCTCCTGTTGCGGAGCACAGGCTCCAGACGCGCAGGCCCAGCAGCCATGGCTCACGGGCCCAGCCGCTCCGCGGCATGTGGGATCCTCCCGGACCAGGGAATGAACCCGCGTCCCCAGCATCGGCAGGCAGACTCTCAACCACTGCGCCACCAGGGAAGCCCCTACCACCAGGGAAGCCCCAACATTTTTAAAAGTCCTAAAATTGAGGATATACGTACTCAAATTTGCTAATCTGCCTTACAACATTTTTTAAACTAATTTTTACTGGAATATAGTTTCTTTACAATGCTGTGTTAGTTCCTACTGTACAGTAAAGTGAATCAGCTATTCGTATACATATATCCCCTTTTTAAAAAAATTTATTTTATTTATTTATTTATTTTTGACTGCGTTGGGTCTTCATTGCTGCGTGGGGCTTTCTCTAGTTGTGGCAAGCAGGGCTACTCTTCATTGCAGTGCATGGGCTTCTCATTGCCATGGCTTCTCTTGTTGCGGAGCACGGGCTCTAGGCACGCAGGCTTCAGTAGTTGTGGTACGTGGGCTCAGTAGTTGTGGCACACGGGCTTACTTGCTCCGTGGAATGTGGGATCTTCCCGGACCAGAGACCGAACCCGTGTCCCTTGCATTGGCAGGCAGGTTCTAAACCACTGAGCCACCAGGGAAGTCCCTCCCCTCTTTTTTTGGATTTCCTTTCCATTTAGGTCACCACAGAGCATTGAGTAGAGTTCCCTGAGTTATACAGTAGGTTCTCATTAGTTATCTATTTTATACATAGTATCAATAGTTTATATATGTCAATCCCAATCTCCCAATTCATCCCACCACCCCCTTTCCCCCCTTGGTGTCCATACGTTTGTTCTCTATGTCTGTGTCTCTATTTCTGCTTTGCAAATAAGATCATCTATACCATTTTCCTAGATTCCACATATATGTGTTAATATACGATATTTGTTTTTCTCTTTCTGACTTATTTCACTCTGTATCAGTCTCTAGGTCCATTTATGTCTCTACAAATGACGCAATTTCATTCCTTTTTATGGCTAAGTAATATTCCATTGTATATATGTACCACATCTTCTTTATCCATTCCTCTGTTGATGGACATTTAGGTTGCTTCCATGTCCTGGCTATTGTAAATAGTGCGGCAGTGAACATTAGGGTGCATGTGCCTTTTTTTTTTTGGCTGTGTTGGGTCTTTGTTGCTGTGCTCGGGCTTTCTTTAGTTGCAGCGAGCGGGGGCTACCCTTTGTTGTGGTGCGTGGGCTTCTCATTGCAGTGGCTTCTCTTGTTGCGGAGCACAGGCTCTAGGCACATGGGCTTCAGTAGTTGTGGCACACGGGCTCAGTAGTTGTGGCTCACAGGCTCAGTAGTTGTGGTGCACGGGCTCAGTTGCTCTGCAGCATGTGGGATCTTCCTGGACCAAGGCTCGAACCTGTGTCCCCTGCATTGGCAGGCGGATTCTTAACCATATGCCACCAGGGAAGTCCCCATGTGTCTTTCTGAATTATGGTTTTCTCTGGGTATATGCCCAGCAGTTGGATTGTTGGGTCATATGTTAATTCTAATTTTAGTTGGTTTTTTTTTTTTGTGTGTGGTACGCGGGCTTCTCACTGTTGCCAGGGAGCACTGGTATTTATTTAAAATAAATAAATAAAATAAATAAATTTATTAAAAAATTACAAAACGAAAATAACAAGCTGGGGTCTGGCCACGTGCCAGGATTCATGTGAGTTCATTTGCTCACTCCTCCCAAAGCCCTAAGATGAGTATAAGCCTTCTCATCTCCACTTTTAAGGGAAGGAAACTGAGACACAGAGAGGTAAGGAACATGCTCACCTTACCAACAGCTAGGGATGGCAACGGGATTCAGACCCCCAGCAGCCAAGCTGCAGCATCCTCACACCTACCACCCACCTAGCACTGCCTTGTGAATCTCTGGGGTGCCTACTGCACCCAGGCTCACGTCAGCCTTCCCTTCCCACGTGTACCCCCCCAAGGGCCTCAGGAGTATAAAGTTTAAGCTCCCAGACTGGCCCTCCCAAGGCCACGCAGATCTTCCCCTTTGAATCTTATTTCTCCTCATTTTCCTATGCATATAAAAACTAGCTACTAAACAGTTCACTTTTTCCCACCTCTATATCTTCTCGTAAAGTCTGAGTGCGGCCCTCCTTTTTCCCTACCTTGTCTCCGTTATCAAAATCTCACCAGACCTTCGAAGTTCACTGCAAATGTGACCTCCTCCTTTACACTTTGCCTAATTTTCCAACCAGAAGTAGACACCATGCTCTGTTTCTATCAATGTTCTTTATAGTTTATTTTCTTATTTATGTTGTATTTGTACCCCCAGCCCACCAACAGTGACAAGGGTGAGACCCCCTGCACTTGTCACAGCCCATGACATACTTAATGGTGAACTTGAGAATAAACAGAGCCAGAGAGAGGAGCACTGGGACACTCAGCGTCACAGGCACTGGGCGAAGAGCTCCGAGGCCTGGAGGGTGGGAAGAGGCCAGGCCATCAGGTCCACGCTGCAGTCAGCTCCCAGTGCAGCTTGCCATTTCCGCAGATGCCTAACCTGTCTTTTCCTTTTTGCTTGGCAAAAGCCGTAGTCTAAAAATTTTTTTCCCTTTGTAAACTCGTTGACTTGAAATTCTACTTAAAAACAAAACAAAACAAAACCTCCGGGCTTCCCTGGTGGAGCAGTGGTTGAGAGTCCACCTGCCAATGCAGAGGACACGGGTTCGTGCCCCGGTCCGGGAAGATCCCACATGCCGCGGAGCAACTAAGCCCCTGTGCCACAACTACTGAGCCCGTGTGCCACAACTACTGAGCCCGTGTGCCACAACTACTGAAGCCCACGCGCGTAGAGCCCATGTTCTGCAACAAGAGAAGCCACCGCAATAAGAAGCCCATGCACCGCAATGAAGAGCGGTCCCCGTTCACCGCAACTAGAGAAAGACCGCGTGCAGCAACAAAGACCCAACGCAGCCAAAAATAAATTAATTAATTAAAAAAAACTAAAAAACCACAAAACCTCCTTTTAAATAAACATTCCACCCATGCCAAACTGTTAATATGTTCATGCCTGGGAAACGGGACTCTGTGTGTGTGTGTGTGTGTGTGTGTGTGTGTGTGTGCGGGCCTCTCACTGCTGTGGCCTCTCCCGTTGCGGAGCACAGGCTCTGGACGCGCAGGCTCAGCGGCCATGGCTCACGGGCCCAGCCGCTCCGCGGCACGTGGGATCCTCCCGGACTGGGGCACGAACCCGTGTCCCCTGCATCGGCAGGCGGACTCTCAACCACTGCGCCACCAGGGAAGCCCTGTAAATTTTTTAATCAATAAAAAATGTTTAAAGAGCAGCCCTCCGCCTCATGAAAAGAAAATCCTTAGTACCCTCATCATCCTTGACCTTCTCTTGCCCAAATCCTAGACTGTTGCCCTTGGGTTATATGTACAGTGATTTTTTTTTTTTTAAACAGTTGTTCTTGAATCATTTATAAGCATCATGATTCATACAGTTATATTTATCTAACTTTTAAAAGGGTAGTGATTAAACCTGCAACATCCCAAACAGGCCCTGCTGTCCAGCCTCATCAGGCTCTCAGGCAGCCCTTCCCTCAGCTGGGGAACACGTCAGAAAACCACCTGATTTCCTGGAACGGTTTAAGCTGGTGTTGTGCTGTAGTGGTGAGGAAAAGGGAGGGCCAGGTTCTGATGGGCAGGACCTCGCAGAGAGGAAGAGGGAAAGAGCACAGTGAGAGAGAAAGGAAGACAACACACTACACATCGCCTCAGTCTAGGCATCGCGACCTCTGGACAGAGTGGGTCATCACGTGCTAACTGGGGACAACTGACCTGGGGGAAAAAGTACATGAAGAATAAACTTGCCCTGGCAACCAAATCCCTCCACATTTCAAAAAGAGACAAGGTCAGGAGAGTGTATTAAAAATATCCTGGGTCCAGGATCTAAGAAAAAAGAAAAGAAAACAGGAAACTGATAGATATTCTGGAAGTAGTAAGAACACCCAAGAGAATTCCCTTTTCTAAATCATGACCTATGGAGTTCTATGGCTATAACATTTAGTCCATTTTGCTTTGATAAATTGATTTCTGAAAAAAAGAACTCAAGAAAGTACATAAAGTTTTTTTCAGTTAATCCATTAAAAAGAAAGTTATGGTGACTTCCCTGGTGGCACAGTGGTTAAGAATCTGCCTGCCAATGCAGGGGACATGGGTTCGAGCCCCGGTCCAGGAAGATCCCACATGCCGCGGAGCAACTAAACCCGTGCGCCACAACTACTGAGCCTGTACTCTAGAGCCCGCGAGTCACAACTACTGAGCCTGTGCACCTAGAGCCCGTGCTCCGCAACAAGACAAGCCACTGCAACGAGAAGCCCGCGCGCCGCAACAAAGACCCAATGCAGCCAAAAATAAATACGTTTTAAAAAAAAGAAAGTTATGTTGTTATTATTACTGTATAGTTTTTGCGCCAGGATACAAAATATCTCGTTACAAATTATCATAGATTTTACCCTATAGGAACAAATGCTCTTTATGGTAATCACACTGTAGTATCAGTATTCCTTAAGTCATAATATAAAATAAAACTGCTTGCCATGATTTCAAACAGCCTGCCTGCCTAGCTGGCTCCTTCCCTGGAAAAAGAACTGGCAGGGAAACAGGTGAGCTGACCTGGGGAGGCCAGCCATACAGAGACCTGAGCCACGACTGCTCAGAGGTGCCCCTGTACTTCCAGCCTCCTAGGACTGTGGGACTGTGTCCAGAGGGGGCATCTTTCTCTGATGGCCGCAAAGGCCCCAGAAAGGCTACTACCAAGAGGTCAGAGCAGAGATAGGGACTAGCCAGAGGGGTCCAGGCAGCCCATGTCTTTCACATTGCAAACATTTGAAAATGCCACTGAAATTCATGCAAAAATCATTCCCTCGGGCTCTGCTATAAGTGTCGTTGGAGGCTGAGCTGCCGGATTTTGCTGGGGGCGCAGCCCTGATCTGACGAGGGTCTCCCGCCACCTGCAGTGACTGTCCACCTGGAGGAGCGACAGAGACCCCTTCCCCCAGGAGGCGTTAGAGCAAGACTCCTGTGTGCTGCTAATTATCAGAGACAAGAAAGGAAAAGGAGATGCTGCCTCAAGGCTTCTGTTCTGACTGTGGCTTCAACACTGCTTCCTCTCACACCAAGCTCTACAGCACAGCGACCAAGTAGAAAATAATTCATTTTCCGAGTTTACTCAATTACACAAGATTTAAATCTCCATGACTCATAATCAACCTCTCATTTTACTTGACGTCAAAGCAAACATAAAGGAAAAGGGGAGAGAGACCCACGTAACGAGGTAATCACTCCCACCCCCAGTGAGGAAAGTTCCCCTTACCGAATAAAACTCAGGTGGACACCAAGCGACCGGTGTGACCCCGAGCAGTCGATGCACAGGAACACCCCATAAGTGATGCTGGCCCAGCTGGGATTCTTGGCACCGCAGTCAAAACACACCTGAAAGAAAATTTCAAAATTCAGTTATTCATCGATTCTTATCAGCCAAATGAGCCACCCTATAGGACAGTACAGGATGTGGCTTCAAAGCTGCTTAATCTTTACAATTCAAACTGATTATTAGAGGGAATTCCCTGGCAGTCCAGTGGTTAGGACTCAGCATTTTCACTGCCAGAGCCCAGGTTCAATCCCTGGTGGGGGAACTAAGATCCCACAAGCTGCACAGTACGGCAAAAAAAAAAAAAAAAGAATAATAGATAAACAAACTGGTTATTAGAAAAATATCTCACCTAGATTTTTTTTTAAACCTCAAATTTCTATTTCTTTTATTATTATAATGTTACTGTATTATATAATTATATATCAATAGACTATTAATATAATGCATTAATTATATGTTATATATTTTTGTATATCTATTATAACAGTACATAGTATGCGTAGTGAAGAGAACTTAGATGTGTTTATTGCCTCAAACATGACTCATGCATGAAGCATCGACAGGGTTCCTGCCACTCACATGCATGAACGCTAGACAGCGATGTCCCCTGCAGGAAAGGCCCAAGGCCTTACTGTCCCCTGGGCAGTGGCTCTACCAAATGTCAGGAGTCTGTGCACATTTCTCCTCTCCCCAGCCAGAGGAAGAGAGCCCCCTGGATGCTCCCCTGGATCCTGCCCTCCAGGTACTGACCCCCTCATGTAATCCCCACCCTCGATTTGCCCAGGAGGCCCGTGTGACCAATGATATGGCAGAAGTGCTGGCGCGTCCCTTCCGGGGTGAGGTCATAAAAGACCCTGGGGCTTCCTTTCTCTCTCTCGCTCTCCCCCCAGATCACTGGCTCTGGGGGACGCCAGGTGCCATGTCTTGAGGACACTGGGTCGCCCAGTGGGGAGAGCCACGTGGAGAGGAACTGAGGCCTTTAGTCCAACAGCCAGTGAGGAGCGGAGGCCGGCTGACCACCACGTGAGTGAGCTTGGAGTGGGGGCCCCAGCCTCCTGAGAAGCCCTGAGCCTTCCTTCCTCAGCACTGACTAAAGTCAACATTCTTCACCTGATAACAGGAGCACAAACGTACTTTAGAATACACCGTGCTTGTTGTGGAAATGAATACTTATGAGTAATTAGAGCCAGGACAACAGGACAGTTAAAAATTCCACAAATAATAGACTTGTTTTGAATTGTTTTCCAGAAAAAATAAAACTATATTTTAGCTAACTGAGCCACCCCCAGATTCCTGGCCCTCAGAACCTGTGTGAGACAACTTGTGTTTGTTGTTTTAAGATGCTGAGCTCCACAATAGATGCTAATAGAGAGAGCTGTTCCTGCGTGAAATGCCGTGTCCTTCATGACCTCTGCCCCTTCCACTCTGTCCAGGTCACTGTTATTACTCAGACACACAGCTCACGTCCAAGGAGTGGGCCCCCTCCTGCACAGCTCGGAGCTCCTGCAGCGTTGGGGGCCCTTCCCTCACCTTGCCTTCCGCCTGCATCTGCACAGAGCTCGGACGTGGCTAACGCTCAATAAATGTTTTCTGTGTGTTTTTTCATCTCCCACAGAGCCTGAAAAATAGTGATCTACCCATACAAAGCATTCAGGAAATACATGTTAGTCAAATGAACAACGTATAAAACTTATTACCAGCTCAAAAATTAGCACCAGCCCCCTCAACACTGAAGTCAAACATTCTTCATCTGATAACAGGACACAAAAGTACTTTAAAATACACAGTGCTTGTCACGGAATTAATATTTGTAATTAATTAACATCAGCACAACAGAGTGGTAAAAATTCCACGAATATGTTTCCCTGGTGGCGCAGTGGTTGAGAGTCCTCCTGCCAACGCAGGGGATGCGGGTTTGTGCCCCAGTCCGGGAGGATCCCACATGCCGCGGAGCGGCTGGGCCCGTGAGCCATGGCCGCTGAGCCTGCGTGTCCGGAGCCTGTGCTCCGCAGTGGGAGAGGCCACAACAGTGAGAGGCCCGCATATTGCAAAAAAAAAAATTCCACGAATAGGAGGTTTTTTAAAAGCCCCCATCTTTTAGGTATGCTTTATAGGCAGAGCCACCTATGTGAAGGTTGTCTCAACTAAAACCATCAAGAAAGATCTGGGGACTTCCCTGGCAGTCCAGTGGTTAAGACACCACGCTTCCAATGCAGGGGGGAGCGGTTCAAACCCTGGTCAGGGAACTAAGATCCCACATACCATGCAGTGTGGCCAAAAAAAAAAAGGAAAGCAAGCTCGCTTCTGGCCTTTTGAGGGCAATACAAGCGTGAAAACACGCGTGGATTTTCCAAAGCCCCTCATGGTGACAGGTTCACAATAAGCAGGCAGGATTAGAGGGCTGACAGTTGACACGAGAGGCACCAGGCACTCACTCCAGTGTTTACTGACTGCCTGCTACGTGCCAGGCACTGTGGCAGAGGCTGAGGTATTAAGAAGTGGATGGCGGCACTGACTCCACAAACGCTTGCTGAGTCTCCCCATCTCCCCCTACCCCCGCCCGGACAGGCCACTGAAGTGGGAGTAAAGGACACGGAAATGAAGATGCCCTGTGGTAACAGCCATGAGAGTAAGGAATGCCCACCCCTGGGATGCCAAACAGTGGGCCTGACTCTGCCAAAGGTGCCGCCCCTCTGCAAGAGGACACTGTGATCCCTCACTCACTTAGCTAACAGCTGTCACTATCAGTACGCCCCCGACACACACAGAGTGCACGTACAAAAGTGGCCTGGGAAGAGTCAGCCCGCGTGGAGCCCAGTCTAGCAGTCCCAGCGGGCAAGACAACTAGTTATAATGTTGAACCTTAGTAAGCAAGGACAGGATGCAAAAAGTTTTCTAGACAGGGCCCAAGTGGCATGTGGGATGTCAAGAATAGAGTCTAAAAGGGCAGAAGGGGCAAAAGCCTGTGCAGGAAATGGCCCTGTGCAGGGACACGACCCAGAGGTTGGGCGCACACAGCCCAGAGCAGGCAAGTCTGAGAATCACTCCCAAGGTGGTCGCAAGGCTGGTTACGAAAAGACAGCAGCGGGGCTTCTAACAAGTGGCCTCAGAATCCTCCTGACCCACCAACTAAGATGAGGAATTGCAGGCCTCTCGCCTTCCGAGACGGCCCGCACTCTTGTCTGGAGTGTGTTTCTCCCAAGGCCGTTCTCGCCTTTTGAGACAGACCATGTTCAGCCTACAGAATATGTATCTCTCTAAATAAATCCATTTCTGGACTCCCCTGGTGGTGCAGTGGTTAAGAATCCATTCCACAATGCAGGAGACACGGGTTCGAGCCCTGGTCCGGGAAGATCCCACATTGCCGCGGAGCAACTAAGCCCGTGCGCCACAGCTACTGAGCCTGCATGCTAGAGCCCGCGAGCCGCAACTACTGAGCCCACGTGCCACAACTACTGAAGCCCGCGTGCCTAGAGCCCGTGCTCTGCAACAAGAGAAGCCACCGCAATGGGAAGCCCATGCACCACTCGCCACAACTAGAGAAAACCTGCACGCGGCAAAGGAAGACCCAAGGCAGCCAAAAATAAATAAATAATCCTTCTTTCTCCTGAAAAAAAAAAAAACAGATGAGGAATTGCAGAATGCAGCTCTGTGAGGGCTGGGGCCTTGTTCACCTGAGCTGAGTGCTGAGCACTGAGCCTGGCACAAAGCAGGCACCGAATGCAAATACAGGTGGTAGAAGAGCTCACGAGCTGAGACTGGGCCCCGTGGGATCTGAGGTCAGAGGGCAGTTCGAAATCCAAGTCTGGCTCTCTGCTGGAGCAGGGACTCCATTTTGTTTTGATGGGCAAGTGGAGATATGGTCTTCTAAGCAGAGTATCAGTTCTTATGGTGATAAAAAGTAGTTTGGGACGAACAATTTGTTTTGCTACATGGTCAGAATAATTACTATAGAAATCACAGCTAATATTGAGTGTTTGCTCCATGTCAGGCACTGCTGTTGGCCAACGGAATCTTGATAACAACCCTATAAGAAGGTACTGTTCTTATGCCCATCTGGGCCAGCTTCCGGGCCTGTGTGTGATCGACGCAGTCACACAGGACACCGCACACAGAAGCGCCCATAGGTGGTTAATGCTCTGCTGTCTCATCTTGAAATTCTTAGTACTTTTGAAACAAGGGCCCTGCATGTTCACTTTGCACATTTCAAGTTCCCTGCAGAGTATATAGCGCCAGTTTTCATCCCCGTGTTAGAGAAAACTAAGGACACATGAAGTTAAGTGTCATAGCTAAGACATGGCATCACAGAGACTGGACCCCGGGCAGTCTGCCCCGGAGTGTACTCGTCACCACTTCACTACACTGCCTCTTACCCCGCCAGGCAGCCCTTTATCTGTCCTCCAGGCACTAGACAGACCATATGCTTCCTGAAGGCAGGAGCCTGTCTCTTTTTCCATCAGTACATCCTCAGTGCTCTGCAGTGCCCGGCATGCTGCAGGTGCTTAACTGGTATTTGCTGAATGAATATTTGCTGAATAACTCGAACAATCAATATAACACTAAGGGAAGAGCAGAGACAAGGGAGGATTTCACAAACTAGAAAACTGGCCCTTTGAGTTAAAACCTTTGATCCAGAGTAAAGAGCCATCATACATGAGAGGGAGAACTGGACACCACATTCTAAAAGCAAACTGAGGTGTTTTTCTTTAAGTACTTTCCTGTCTTGTGTGTCTTAGAGCTCTTTTTAACCATCTCATTTTAAAAATGCTTATTAACTCTTGCACATCATTAAAACTAGTTTTCATCTTTGCTTAGATAATGGTTTCTTATTAACAATCAAATAAAAAGTCTTAATCAAGAAATGTAGCACAGGGCTTCCCTGGTGGCGCAGCGGTTGAGAGTCCACCTGCTGATGCAGGAGACACGGGTTTGTGCCCCGGTCCGGGAAGATCCCACATGCCGCAGAGCGGCTGGGCCCGTGAGCCATGGCCGCTGAGCCTGCGCGTCCGGAGCCTGTGCTCCGCAACGGGAGAGGCCACAACAGTGAGAGGCCCGCGTACAGCAAAAAAAGAAAAAAAAAAAAGAAATGTAGCACAAGACTGTGTAACACTACCAGAAAATATTTTTGCTCAATGCTTTTATGAATCCTACTACAGAATATAAAATTTTCTACAAGTGTGTTGTTCATAATTAAAATAATAATAACAACAAAAAATTGCTGACATGTATTGAGGGCCAGTATATACAGGTACTGCTCTAGGTGCTTTTCTTGGATTTTCTCATTTAATCCTCACAATAACTCTCTGAATTAGGTCTAGCTCATGCCTCATTTTCAGATGAGGAAAATAAGGTACAAAGTAGTCAAATAACCTGCCCAAGGTGACAGGAAGTCCCAGGGTCTGGATAACAATTTACAAGCAAGCCCACACATGTCCCTCAAAAGTGTTCTTGGTATAAAGACACTGACTTCTAATTTAAAAGGGACCTCTTTTGATGAATTCAGTCAAAGAGAATATATGTTGGGTTTCTGAGATAAAGCAGACCAAAAAATGTATAGTTTCTACACTGCTAACTGCAGATCCTAATCTGGTCTAGTTTACATCAACCCCTCTTTATAAACAGATTAACCTAAATTCGAAAGTCAAGAAAATAGCAAAGAAATCGGCACTGGAGAATTCCTGGAACCTCTTTCCCCTCCTGACTTTCCTACGTTCATCAGATATCAACTCCTATAAACTGTTTCCTTGCTCACTTCTCTTAGGCTGTAAAAACATGGGCTCCCCTCCACCTAGACCTAAAACAAAGACATCTAAGTTTTGTAAAACTCTGGGACTTTCTTTCTATGCCATCATGTCATGGCACACAGAGTCCATGCTGACACGACGGCCCTTTGCACTGTCCAGGTTCCACTCTGACCTGTGATCCTCAGCAGAGGGTGTCACTTTAGCCCGATGTGTCACCACATCTCCAGCCAGTAGCGAAAAGTTGTTAAGAGTCATGGGTGGGGGGAAGGGACAGTCTCTGGAGATGAAAAAAAAAAGGAAAACCCCCATCTCCAAAGAGAGAGACAAAAGGGAAGGAAGGGAAAGGGGTCTGTGGTGGGCTTTCTTAGCAAGAGACAAGAGCGCGAAGCCACTTAGCAGTGATCACTTAGCAGCTTTATCAGACAGGGAAACTGAGGCTGCCACCAGAGGACACAGCTTCCCTGAGGAGCTTCAGAGGTGAGCTCGGAGGCAGGGAGGTGGCGAGCCTTGTTTCCCCGAGCGCCCAGCGCTACCAGCTGGAGTTTCTGGCCCGGCGCATGCTTCCCGGCTGGGTCATAGGTGGCCTGTGGTCTCCGCCCCCAGTCGCAGGAGCCGCGGGTACGCCCCCTAGCCCTCCCTCGGGCCCCCGAGCTCGCCCCCCGCTCTCTCAGGAACTCGTGTCCACTCCGCCCCCACCAAAAGCCGCCTCCGACCCCCGTAAGTTCCCCGGCCCGGTGTTAGGAGCCCACAAGGGTCCGCCCCCGGGACCCCCAGATGCTCTCGCCTCCCGCCCTCAGGACTCCCAGGTGCCCGCCCTGCCTCGGACCCTGGGGTGCGCCCCCTACCCCGCCCCTCCCTTGCTGAAGCTGCGGGGCGGCGCACAGTCCGGACCCAGGCGAGGCCCAGCCGCTGCGGCCGCACAGTGCGACGTGTCACAGGCCGGGCCGGCCCCTCCTCCCGCGGCCGCGGCCACTGGCGCCGCAGGGGCCTCCCGCAGGGTCCGGCAGGGATGCCAGGCAAGCCTGAACACGCCCGGCGGCCGTTACCTTGTTGGTGGGCACCGACCGGAGGCGCTTGAAGATGGTCAGGATGTCCTGCTTGCTGGGGTCCCCCATGGTCACCAAAGAAACGAGGCGCAGCTGGCCCCGCCAACCGGGAAGGGCAGAGTAGGAGCGGTTGCCGCCTCCGGGAGGTAGACGATGGCCGAAGGGCGGGGCTGCCCGTGACGATCAGACCGGGCCTCTCGATGTCCCCGCCCACTGCCGGAGCGCACGCGCCACTCTCCCCAGTGGCCCTCGCTTAACAGTGCCACTGGCTCCTCCCACTCAGGCCCCGCCCCGGTTCCTACGCAGGAGGCTCGCGCGCTTCCTCCAGGTCTCCGTCGGGCCTCCACTCCCGGCAGTAAGTGGCGAAGCTCGGTCCGGGCGCGAAGCTCGGTCCGGGCGCGCACGGCTGGTCGAGCCACCGCCGCTTCGGCTGACGGACTGCTTCCTCGGCCAAGGTCCTCTCACCTCCTCCCCGTGAGAGCGGCAGAACCTGTCACTCCAAGTGGCAAAGGAGGAAACTTGCGGGGCAAGGGCCTCCCCGCCGGCTCCCCACACCCGAGGACTCAGTCCAGGAGCCGGATTTTCGCTAGTCGCCTGAGCCCTGGTGGGAGGCGTCCTATGGCGAAAAGGATCAGTTTGGGTTATGTCAGTGAGAGAGTCAGCAGTTCTCCTGAGGCAAAAGGCGTTCAGTCAAATCTGATGAATATAGACAAGAAAAGAAGCTGGCCCTTTCCTACCCTTCTAGCTGGAGGGTTTAAACGCTTGGAGAACGGTGCCTGTTTTGCCTTAGTGGGTGTGGAGCCACCTAGTGAGGTTCCGCGGGTCAGGAGAAGGATAACAGGTTTTGGAGTCAAATGCAACACCTTGGCTCCAAGCTCACTCCAGCCAGCTCCTTCCCAGCTCTGTGACCTTGGTCAGATCACGTCTCTAAAGCTGGGTTTGCTCCTCTGTGCAGCGGGGTGAGAGATGGGGAATCAGTGCTGAGCAGTACAGGAGAGCAGCTTCCCAGTGAAGCCCTGGGAAAGGCTTTGGCAGTGGTCTTTCAACCTGTCTGGTTAGATGCCCTCAGGGAAGTTGGAAGCTTGCAGGGTTGGAACTATTCCAAGGAAGGGAAATGTATTTACCTAACTGTAAAAAGTTACTTTTACAGTAAGTTTCAGCTGTGACTGAAAGTTCTGCCTTGTACTGAGTCAAAGTATATACATACCGGGCTTCCCTGGTGGCGCAGTGGTTGAGAGCCCACCTGCCGATGCAGGGGACACAGGTTCATGCCCCGGTCCGGGGAGATCCCACATGCCGCGGAGCGGCTGGGCCCGTGAGCCATGGCCGCTGAGCCTGCGCGTCCGGAGCCTGTGCTCCGCAACGGGAGAGGCCACAGCAGTGAGAGGCCCGCGTACTGAAAGAAAAAAATATAAATAAATAAATAAATAAATAAATATATATACACACACATACCCCTGTACTTTGTGTCCCTAGGTACGGGTTTGACCCTACACAGAATACCTGGCATGTTTATGAGTCCTGTGCTTTCTGATGGGAATGGGAATGATGGTCCCATTTACTATTTGGAGTTGAAATCTTCTTACCAAGTTATATATCAGATTCAGGATATTGTCTACTCCAGTCTCCAGTATAGAGATCCCTGAGAAGAAGAAAAAAAGTGCAATGAAGTGTAGACAGTATCTACACTAGTTGGGGCATAAGGGGACACCCCCCCCCCAAAAAATACCATTTGTACACCCACCTTTCTCTTTTCTATCATCTGCTTAAGCGTTCTTCATAGAACTTGTTATCACCTAAGGCCATAATGTGTAATACTCCCCTCCGCTGAATATAAATTTTTTGAGATCAGATGTATTGCATCTATCTCTCTATAGAGATATATATATATATCTCTATATATCTCTCTATATCTCTCTATCCCCAGCACCTAGAACAAAGCCTGGTACATAGTATGCATTCAGTAAGGATGCGTGGAATGGGCTTAGAATGTAGAAAGCTGCAAAGAACGTCACTCCTAACATAATAATGAGAAAAGGCTGGATAACCTTTAAAATCATAACTTCTCTTGAGCCCATCAGAGAGCTGAGAGCAAAGCAACCAAGTAAACTGAATTCCAAAGAGAGCCTAGCCTCTCCAAACACACTTGGAACAAAGAGCTCTTTCACCTTTGGCAAAGCACAGGGGAAAGAGGTGGCTGCCATACAAGTGGGCAAGAGGAAATCAGTTAAAATTTTAATGAATTCTTAGAGGCCAAGCATGGGCTAGCATGTCAATTTGGAATAGCTAGAAGCCTCAGAAACAAGAAGAGTTTACATTCATTCACAAGCGCTTTTCCGTAAACCTCCATCAGAAATCTTTCTTCATGAGAAAGATGGAGACAGAGATCTCTGACATCAGAGAGAAACCCCTTGGTAGGGCAGGCACCCAACTTTTGGGGGATGGGCACAAAACCCCACCTGCTTCCCTTCTCTCTTAGAAAGCAAAAGCAGCAAACTCACTCTCCCTCAGGCTACAAGCAAAGATCCATTGCTGCCAGGAGTAGAAGCAAAATCTAGTCATACCAAATCCTGAAGAGGATAGGAAATCCTCTTGCTCTCAAAGGAGGGTAGGCAGAAATTCATTGCTTCAGATCTGAGCATAATAGAACACAGAAGAGCTTCGAAAGAAGGGCCCAGCCAACAGGCAGGCCCACGTCGCCCTCTGGGTACTGTCCTTGCCATCTGAGTCTTATGGGGATATCCTGGTGTGGCTCTGGCCAAGTGAGACAACATTTAGTTTATTTAGTCCATCCAGTCGGACAGGAGCTTGCTGAAAGCCAAGTGCCACTCTAGGAAAAACCAGACATGTTTACATAGTCATATGATGAATCACAAAGTTAGAATAAGCACAGATCTCATCCTTGCCCTAGTGGACTTTAGTTAGTGCTGAGAAGAAAACAAATTGCTGACTTAAAAAAACAACAACACACACACACAATGTAAGAGCTGTGAGTTGAATGTATTCAGTGTCTTCCTGAGGACTCTAACCCAGGAGACAGCCTTTCAGATAGCCTTGATGTACTGTTCCAAAGAGGTGAGGGAGGAACCAGGATATATATGAACTGGGGAGGGGGGCTGGAAAAAAACATGTAGTTGAACGTCAAAAGATTACTGGGAATCACAAAAACAGATATCTCAAGTTAATGATTTTAGTGCTTTTCTCTGTATGGGAAGATAACAAGAACCTGGGGTTACTGAAATTTTTCCTTAGTTGTGTATCTTAACTATCTCAGGGCCAGTATCCAAAGGACAGAATGACTCCTGTTTTTCACCATCCTGAATTCCCCTCAGGTACACTGTCAGTGGGTGACTGCAGTGGCTATTGGCTTGATCCTTGTAGAATTGGAATGGCAGGCAACTTACGAAGTGAACACTATCTCAGACATGCCATTTCTGTACAGGTCAGATACTTTTGAAAATGAGCTCATGGAATCATGAGCAACCTTATCTGCTTTTTTAAAAAAATTAATTAATTTATTTATTTTGGCTGTGCCGGGTCTTAGTTGCAGCACGTGGGATCTTTAGTTGCGGCCTGCAGGATCTTTTAGTTGCAGCATGCGGGCTTCTTAGTTGTGGCATACATGCGGGATCTAGTTCCCCGACCAGGGATCTGCATTGGGAGCGCGGAGTCTTACCCACTGGGCCACCACGGAATTCCCAGTCTTACCTGATTTCCACCAATCCGTATATGCTCAGGCAGTGCACTTGTTACCAAACTGAACTTGGGTCTGCTTGCCCGCTGCACAACAAAGCCAGTTTACTGACACTGGGTTGTGGTGAAGGAAAGCACATTGTTTATTGCAGGCACCAAGCAAGGAGAATGGGCAGCTCATGCTCCAAGACCCAAACTCCTCGATGGTTTTCAGGGAATGGGTTTTAAAGGCAACATTGGGGTGAGGGTTTCAGCTCATGGGCTTTCTTCTGATTGGTTGGTGGTGAGTTAACAGGGTGATATTTCAGGAATCTTCTGGTTCCAACCAGTCTGGGGTCAATGTGCTTGGGGTCAGCATGTAGTCAACAACCTCCACCTGCATGGGGTCTTTGTTTCTGCAGAACAACTCAAAGATGCATCAGATTGTTCTGACAGTTGTTATGAGGATGAACCAGGACTCTGCTCTATCGATGAACTAGTTTCTTGACTGCTTTTCCTTTGTTTCTACATTTCCTCACTTCCTTGATTAGTAGCTGCTTGAGTCTGGTCTTTGGAACTCAGGGAAGTTCTGGGAGACTAAAGCCGTTTTTCACAAACAAGAGACAGGGGACACAGAGGGGCTTTTGTACCCAGGAGGGCCCTGTGGAGTCCTGCTTGGTTTCACACTTCTGGAAATTCACAAATGCCCTCTCCGCCCCCGTTTATTTGGCTGTGCTGTGTGGCTTGCGGGATCTTAGTTCCCTGACCAGGGATCGAACCCGTGCCCCCTGTGTGGAAGCGCGGAGTCCTAGCTCCTGGACTGCCAGGGAATTCACCTTGATTGATTTTTTTTAATCAATTTATTTATTTTTGGCTGGGTTGGGTCTTCATTGCTGCACGCAGGCTTTCTCTAGTTGTGGCAAGTGGGGGCTACTCTTCATTGTTGTGCGCAGGCTTCTCATTGCGGTGGCTTCTCTTGCTGCAGAGCATGGACTTTAGGTGCGTGGGCTTCAGTAGTTGTGGCACGTGGGCTCATAGTTGTGGCTCATAGGCTCTAGAGCGTAGGCTCAGTAGTTGTGGCGCATGGGCTTAGTTGTTCCACGGCACGTGGGATTTTCCTGGACCAGGGCTCGAACCCGTGTCCCCTGCATTGGCAGGCGGATTCTTAACCACTGCACCACCAGGGAAGCCCCTTGATTGATCTTTTAGAAGTAGAAATTTAGGACTGCGCACAGCAACGAAGACCCAACTCAGCCAAAAATAAAATAAATTTATTTTAAAAAAAAAGAAATTTAAGCTGATGCCATTACCGCCTTTAATGGGATAAAAGATTTAGAATCCTCATTACTGTGACATTTGCAACATTACAATATTATAAAAAAATAATTGGATAGTGAAATGAAAAATTATGTTGACACAAAACCTGTACTTGTATGTTTATAATGCATTTATTTGTAATCAAAAACTAGAAACAACCCAAATATCCTTCACTTGGACTAACAAACCATGGTAAATGCATTCCATGTAAACTACCCACAATAAGTAGTAACAAACTGATCCGTGAAACCACGTGGATGGATCTCAGACGAATTATGTGAAGTGAAAGATAAGACAATTTCAAAAAGCTACATATTGTATGATTCCATTCACATGACATTCTGGAAAAGGCAAAACTGTGGAAACAAGACCGATCAGTGGTTTCCAGGGGCTGGAAATACAAGGAGGGGTTGATTACGGAGGACCAGGCAGAAATCTGGAGAGTGAGGGGACAGTTCTCTATCTTGTTTGTGGTGGTGGTTACATGACGTATGTGCATTTGTCAAATTATACACTAAACAGGGTGCATTTTACTGTATGTAAACTATACCTTAAAAAATAAAAAAAGATGGGAAACAAAGACGTGCTCAGCAATATAAGACTTCTCACACATGGAACGTCATTAAACATTTTTAGTGGAAGCATATTTAGGGACAGGAGAAAATGCTCATGATCAAATATTAAGAGAATGAAGCAGGGTACCAAACTACGTTGAGAGTATGATCCCAGTTTTGTAAAAAACACACACATTAATGATAAGGACAATGAAACATGGGCACATGTGTATGTATAGAAAAAAGACTAGAAAAAATGCACCAGAATGTCAGCAGTATTACCTCTGGATGTTGGGACTTTAATGTTTTTCTGAATACTTTTGCCTAGTTTCCAAGTTTTCATCCGAACCTTTGTTCCTTTTACAACTACTGAGTGGTCATTAACATTGTTATTTGAAAACTATTATATTTTTTTTTTTTTTTTTTTTTTTGACGTACGCGGGCCTCTCCCATTGTGGAGCACAGGCTCCGGACGCGCAGACTCAGCGGCCATGGCTCACGGGCCCAGCCGCTCCGTGGCATGTGGGATCTTCCCGGACCGGGGCACGAACCCGTGTCCCCTGTATTGGCAGGCAGACTCTCAACCACTGCGCCACCAGGGAAGCCCTGAAAACTATTATAGAGGGGCAGGAGCAGCCTGGCTAATCTTGACCAGGAAGTGGCCAATGAGCTGCACACAGTTCGCTTGCAGTCAGTTTCACCTTGTTGATCAAATGCCATCCGGCTTGGGGCTGTTTGTTCTCAGACCTCTTGGCCAGGCACTCGGGTTTCTGTGGCCTTCGGTTGCCATGCTGCACGTCAGGGCTTTAGCCCGCTGACGGCCGGTGTTACTTATCCTTTCCTCAGACAGTTACGTTATTTATGCAGTTCATTTGTTCATCTGTTCCTTCCTTCCTTCATTTCCTAGTCTTTTCCACAGAGGATTTGAAGAGGTCTAAAAGAGTCCAATCTGAGTTTTACTGGGTGGCCCAAAATGGATTTCATTTTTTCTTTTCAATTTCGCTCCAAAGCACTGGGGCGAGAGAGAAGATTAAGGTGCAGTGTCTGCACCAAGGAGCTTGCTGTTTAAGCAAGAAGATGTGCCCGTAGTGGCACTGAGGCGCTCGTCTCGGAAATGCGGTAACTCCCATTCTGGTAGGTATGTTAATGAGCGCCACTGGGGGCAGGCACATCCTCGCCCTCTGAGGCAGGCGACCTCGTTGTCCAACAGCACAGCCTAGTGGGCAGGGACTGCACTGCACTACCCACGTCTGAACCTAGCTAGCTTGGCTGTATGGTATGGTACCTTGGGCAACTTACCTACCCTCTCTGTGCCTCAGGTTCCTTACCTATAGAAATAGGAATAATAATATTTACCTAGTTCATAGGGCTGGTTTGTTAAATATTAATAAATGTTAAAGAGTTTAGAGCAGGGTCTGGCTCAGAGTGAAATACAAATGTTTACTATCATTGCCATTTTATAGATGAGCAAACCAAGCCTCGGAGAAATTAAGTATTTTGCTCAAGGTAACAGAGCTAAGTGAGGCCCCACAATTGGAGCCAAGTTTGAGTGCAGAGAATATGACCTCACAGTCCACGCTCTTAACCACTGGCTTCGTTTTTACACCTTTGTAAGACTCATTAATTTTCAGAGAAGAAAAAAATATTGTGTCAGGTTTTGGTGTGGAAAACCCAGACTTCTTCTGTACAGTTTCAGAGATGGATGAATATATGGCTTGGAGGAAGCGTTCACGCCCAGCCTCTGGCTGGGGAGGGTCCGGAGTCTCCATCTGGGGTCTGCATACTTTGGTTATTACTGGCTTGAGTTAGGATGGTGTTTGGGGGTGAGACCATTTTCACAACAAGGTGCCCATCCGACCCTCATGAGGCAGCTCTCCCTCTACTACGTGGCTGCCTCCTAACCCTCCCTGCCCCTTGCCAGGGATGGGAGGTCACATTGGCCTGTGTCCCTTGCTCCCTGGGCTCTCTTTGTCCTTAGCGTGCCTACCTCCTCAGCCCAGACTGTGGTTGATCAGTCTCTGGGTCCCCAGAGCTGGGTTAGGAGCATCTGCTGGTTATATGAACAAATCCAGGAGGACACGGAATTGCTGGTATTTGGGGCAGCTCTGACTTGCTCAGAGGGTGGTCCTGGGTCAGCGTCAGCTGGGGACTTGTTAGATGTGCAAGCCCTGGGCCTCACCCCCCAACCTGGTGACTCAGAAACTCGGGAATGTGGCCCAGCAAGCTGGGTTGTAACAAGCCCTCTAGATGTTTGAGAACCAGCAGTTTAGACAACAGCATCTGCTGTCTGGAGTTGGGCATCGGAGTTCAAATCCCACCTCTACCCTGACTTGCTGTGTGGCCCGATGTAAGTCACTCAAGCTCTCTCGTTTGTTTCCTCATCTATAAAATGGTGCTCATACATCGTGGGGAGATTTCTATGATCCTTTGCAGGGAAAGGTGCTCAGCACAGGGCCTGGCATGTAGCTGATACATGTTTAGCCCAAGGCTGGTTGGAAACAGCAGGCTGAGAAGCTGCCTGTCCCCCAAGAGTGCCAGGGTCAGCCTGGCTCCTCTGACCCTGTGCTTGGCAGTGGCCCTGCCTGGTGGGGCATGAGTCTCATACCTCAACCTGGGTCTGTCCTTCCCCGGGCAGCAGAGCTGCTTCTATGCCGGGCCCAGGCCTCTCCACCAGGGGGGCCCAGGTCTGTCCATTGAGGCGCTGTGGCTCGGCCCTTCTGCTCGCTCCCTCCAGAGACCACAGAGGTCCAGCCCGGAGGTCACTGCGGGCCCGTCTAAGGGAAAACTAAGGCCCGGAAAGGGGCACACACCTCCTGCCGGTGTCTGGGCAGGGGTGCAAAGAGGCGCAGAGAGGGCAGCTGCCACCCTGGAGAGAGCTGGGGCTGTGAGAAGGGGTGGGGGGGGGTGAGAGGCAGTTTCCAGGACACCTTGAGAGCAGGGCCCCGACCTGGCAAGTTCTCCCGCTTCTGGACACCCAGCTCAGAGAGGCTCAGGCACCTGCTTGGGCTTCAGGGCCCACAGGGGTGGAGGTCCCCCCAGGCTGCCCACAGCCCAGCCTGACCTCTACCCAGGCGGGGACACTTCCCGCTGGAAGTGGGGGAAACAGCTCAAGGACCCCATAGTGCCCACCCCTTAGGGTCTTGGAGCCGGGTTGGGAGGCCCTGTTTGTCCAAATTTCCTGAGACTTGTAGGCTGACCTCCAGAATCCACCACGCACACTCAGGAGACCATCCTGCCCCCTCATCTCCGGCCACTGCGGCCAGTTATCACAGTGACCCCGTCTCTCCCTGATCTCTGGAGCCCCCTGAAGGCAAACACGGGCCCTTCCTCATGTCTGTCCTGGCACCACCGAGTCTTGCACACAGTAGGTGCTCAAGAACGCTTGAGGAATGAATACAACCCAGGAACAGAAAGTAGGGAGGGAGGGAGGCGACTGCCTGCCAGGAGGGGCTATTCGGGGTCAGACCTGGCTCAGCTACTCCAGCCACTTGCTCTGTGGCCACAGGCACATCACTCCTGACCCTCACTTGGCCTCAGTTTCCCCAGGAACAAGGAGGGGCCCCTCAGCTTCCCACACCCCTATCCCATGGATGGCAAGCGGTCCCCCAAGCCTGCCCCCTAGGACTTGAGGCATTGGCACAGCCCAGATCCACAGGCCACCCAGAGAAGGCCAGGCCGGGCAAGGGGACTGGCCTGCCTGTGTTTAGGTGGGTAAAGGCCCTGCAGGGAAGCCTGGGACACTGAGGCCAGCCCTGTCCTCCATGTGCAGGGACTCCAGAAGACCCAGTGTTTTAGCTCGTACTGTGGCATCAGATCCCTGCCCAGGTCACTAGGCCATAGGTCACTTGCCCTCTGGTCATTACTGGGGGGCTTGGAGAGGAGGAAGTACTCCACCCCCCGCCCCGCTGAGGGAAGTGGGGTGGGGTGGGCTGCTGAGAGCCCTGGGGACCCCTGCGGGTGGTGTGGATGCAGCAGTGATCCAGGGGGAGAAGGGGCAGCTTGGCCCAGGCAGTGGCTATGGGGGTGGGGAAGGACAGAGAGGCAAAGAGGGCTCAGTGGCCCAGCATGGAGGGCATGGGAGGGGCAGCCAAGGATGCCAGAGGGTCCTGACCGGGGACCAGGAGGGTGAGGTGTCACGCATAATCATGGCAAAAGTTATCATCTCCCGAGCACCTGTGGCCTTTCACCCCTTTATCCTAACCCCCACCCGGGAGGCAGGTATCACACTTGCCTGAGAAGATGAGGCCCAGGAGCGAGTTAAGGCTTACAGGCTCACCCCGAGGGCCGGGCCGGGAGAGGATAGGTGGGCAGTGTGGGCCCTTCAGGCTTCCTCGCAGGAGCTCTGAGGATACAGGAAGCTGAGAAAAGGGCCTCGCCGAGCAGCGGCTTTTTCGGCCTGACTTTTGAGGGTTCCTCCTGCTTACCCACCTTGTTCTTTATCCGCCAGTGGAGAAAGCGAGGACGGGCTTGCCCCTCGAGAGTCCTGCAGATGTGGGTTTGAATCACGGTTCGGTCACAGGACCTTGGGCAAGTCACTGGACTTGAATTTCCAGACCTTCTGTGTCTTCTGCAAAGTGGGGTGACTCCAGCCTCCCCCATGCGCTGGCATCACAGTACACGAGCTCACCAAAAGCCCAGCAGGCCCAGCTCAGGAGACGGGACTGGGTGCCTGCTCTGACCCCTCCCTTCTGCTCTGGCCCAGCTTGTCTCTCGGAGGAGCCTGGGGCTGGCGAGGCAGAAGCTGGTGACTGCCCTGGGCAGCGGGCAGCTGCGATGGGCTCCAGCTTCTCCTCAGAAGTGGAGAGCGGGGGCCCCATCACCATCAGACCAGGTGGCAGATGACAGATTCATCCTTGGCCCTTAATGAGCTGGCAAAGTTAACCTGCCGTGGCGGCTACCCCCTCACTCCTGCACCCCTGTGAGGGCCTGGTGCCCAGATGGGGCGCTTCTCTGGCAGCCTGACCGACGTCAGTGAGTCCAGCAGCCCTCACACCTCTCCTTTCCCGCCTTGCCCTGGCCTCCTTCCGACTCCGGTCACCCCGAGGGTGAGGGTGGAGGGCTCTTCAGGGATCTTACTCGGTGCCACAGGCCAGCGGGGACTCCTGGGGTGAGCCTGGCTCTTGGAGCCTCTGCTTCTTTCTCTGTAAAATGGAAACGGGGAGACTCATCTCACTCACAGTGTGTTTGGAGATGGGCATGTTCTTTGCAGATAAGTAGAGAGGGCTCAGTGCACAGCGGGTGCTCAGGAAATACGTTCAGGGAAGCTCGGGTGATGAGTGGTCTCTGGGCTGGTCCTGCTATTTGGGCCTTGGGGAGTGGGCAGGGAGGCGCCAGCCTGCTGCCCACACAGGGGGAGCCTAGGCCACACAGCGGCAGGTTTGGGGGAGAGAAGAACTGCAAGGGGCTCCGGTGCCTCAACTCCCCAACCTCTAGCTTGGCAGGGGCAGTGGGACAGGGACACGGCCCCCTGGGCAGTGGTCTTGTACCTGGGATCTTGCCTGGCTCCAGAGCTGGTGCATAAATGCCAGTGAAGACACGTCCACCAGCTGATGAGAGCATGAGGCACACGCACAGCACAGAGACTGTCATACTCACGAGATCAACTGTTTATTGATTTTCTTCCTAAAATACTATGCGTTTAAAGAAACACCTAAACTGAAAAGACGTGACAATTTTTGGTACATCTGTAGCAAAGGAATGAGGATTTCTGCTGGTAAGTGTTCATGACAGACAGACACACATCCATTTTCCAAGCAAGACATCAAGCTCACTGGAAACATTGAATAAAATGCATAGCTTGTGATGGCAGCAGCCACTTCTCCAATGTCTGAGTTACACAAAATAAAGGTTATCCCTCCCTCCCCTGCCCCATGATTACAGTGTAGCTTCCGGCCCCAGCACGCCTGCTCCCTGATGACTAAGGATACTGAGAAGAGACCCTTGTGCTAGGGGGGTGAGACCCAGCTTTTGTTTGCTCACGAGGAATATAGATGACAGTGAAATCTTCAACTGCTGGAAAGACACGGGAGGTTTGTACAGTGTTCTGCTACAGAAAGGACTAAGGCTAGTTAGAAGTTGGACCCACAGCTAGCCAGTGAGGACAGACTTCCCTACAGCAGGCTCCACTTCAGAGAGGCCCAGGGCCCGAGCCCGGAGGGTCTCAGCTGACCAGCCAGGCCTGTGCCCAAATGCCACGGTCTTTAAGCAGTTTACAAATTAAACCCACTGTCAAAAGCTGTTAAATCTCATTAACACAGTAGACGAGCTCTTTAGATTCTCTGAATATCAAATAATATATACAGATATACACCAAGACATGACAGTCTAACATAAAGCATCTTAACTATAGATGCATTCACTTGAAAAGTTAGTCTTCTTATTTTTTAACCTTTCAAATCACTGATAAAATTGTTAATTTGCATGAGTGAAGTTTTAAGCACAGAGTGAAAACAGTTTTTAAATGTGGTGACTTTAGAGAGTTCTACATAAGGTTATTTGCGAAAGTCACATTTGGATGCCCCAAACGTGGACAGCATTCACAACAGGAATCCAGCCATGTGTTCCCATCTTTCTACTGCAATCTCTTGTCTCAAACATTGTCTGTCCAGATGAGCTACTGGCTCTCGCAGCTTGCCCCAGGCAGTGGCATGGTTGATTAACAGTACGACATGGAAATAGAGATATTTCCTTAAGACTGGTGTACATCCATCTATGCCATAATTTAAGTATAAATGAATGGAAGAACATGTATATAAAAAAGTAACTGTACACAGCCTTTAAATTAAAAACCTCAAAGTCCTCCCTCAGAAAATGGCATGTAAGTTTGTTCATCTAAGTTGCAGGTGATGGGACTCGTCAGAGAAAGTAATCAGTGGAACCAGAATCAGTGTAACCCACCATTACCATGGACTTGGAGGAGAGGAGGAAAGACTAGGTCAAGAATATACAGATCCATGATAAGCCAACACACAGCGAGTGGGGGAGCGGGGGCAGGGGAGGGTCCCGGCGATTTCTGTTGTACTGCATCTTCCTGTGCTCAGATCTCTCCATTTGCACTGTGGAAAGGGTGCCGAGTCCCAGGTAAAAGGACCAGCTTGTCTGCCTTCAAGAGACACCATGAAGCCAAGAGCAATGGAACCATCATCTTTTGCAGGAAGAGGAGTGGATGCCCACGCAGCTGGCTGGAGGCACCAGAGCCCGGGGCCAATGGCTAACAGAGCCCCTGGGACCTCCACCTCCACCCCTCCGCCAGCCAGCCCACCAGCCCGTCACTGGATCGCCTCGACGTAATTCGCTGGGTACAGGCCAACCTGTCCGTTGTCCAACCGTCCCTTGCACCAGCCCTGCTCATCCTCATCCTCTATCTTGGTCAGCTCATCCCCTGCAAGACAGAAAGGAAGCGGTCTTGGTGACCACAGGGTCAGAGAATCACCCTCATGTTTTAGCCCCCACCCTGGGCCCACAGAGGGTCCCTAACTTGGGTGGGAGGGGCAGGCATTCTCCTGGGGGCAACGTGGCCCGAGGGCCTGGCTCTTTCTCTATCAAGTTGCATCTGAGGTTTCGTGTTTAGTCATGGGGGCCTCTGAGAGATCTAAAGACCCAGGTCTTTCACACAGTGATCCTAAAGCAAGCTGTTCTCAGTTGCCAGCGGGGCTCCCACAGAGACTGCAGAATTAAACGCTGCAGGACTTTTGCCTCCCTGACTGTCCCAGGCCAGGTCAGAGGAATCCTTTCACAGGGTCTGTGCCACCTCCCTCACAGCCCTGTACTGCCATCCTTCCTTCCCCTGGGCCCTGGCCCGCCTGATCTTCTTGTATCTCCTCCAGCACTCGTTGCCATGGTCTTGGTGCCTTCATTTAATGTGTGTCTAGACTGCAGGCTGTGGGAGCGTTGGGGACCCATTATTCTATCCCCAGCAGCTAGCTCAGAACATTTGTCCTCTGACTTAAGGAAATCAACCCCTCCCAACACTGAGAGTGTCGGCACGGTTCTGGAATCTCCCCATGGCTCTGTGTTAGTGCAGTTTGATTTATCTTTTGTTTGTTCAAGCGTGAAGGAACCTTTACATCACACCAAGGCCCTGGGTGGTGAAGGAGATACAGACACGAGAGAGGGACAGATGGAGCCCTGGTTCCTCAAGGAGACAGGCCAGGGGACAAGGACCAAAGGTGTGGTCAGGGCTGAGGTGGAGGGAGGTCCAGGCGTGGCATTTTCCTGTTCAGGACAGACAGAGCAGCCCAGACCAGGGGACAGGAAGGAGCTCTGGTCGGTGACCACCCTGCAGAGATGGCTGTGGGGACTGGCAGAAGACAGGCCAGCTGAGGCCTGTCCTTATTGGTCACTTTGCAGCTTTGTATTTCCTGTTGGCATTTTGGTCCATTTTTCAGGGTCAGTTGCATTTTTTTCCCTCAGGCAATTAAGCCTTGTTTAGCAACATTTCCCTGACTCCTTATTTTGTGTAGCAGCAACACTGATCCAGATGCCTGGGGGGCCAATACCTGGGCTGCTGGGAGACCTGGCCAAGGCCCCATCCCTGGAGCTAGCTGCCTCATCTGTGGACCGGGGGAAGGGTGGGGGGGCACTGTGAGGACTAAGTGTTAAAACACAAAAGGGCCCTGGGTCCACGTAGCGAGCATTCGGTAAACGGGGGCTGCCATTACTCCCATGAGCGAGATGGCTCTGCCCGCTGCTGTGCACCTGACCCGCTTCTGTCAGCACCCGTGCTCATGCAAGTCTGGCTTGGCAACATCAGGAGCGAATGCAGGGGGCCGAGGTGTGGCGTGCTGAGTGGTAAACCTCATCTTCGCCCACCCCCAGGTGCCCCCGTGGGCCCCTGGCAGGGGCGACACTGATGACTGGTGTTTCTCCCATCAGGCCCTGATGAGCGAGGCTGCCCGGAGCCGACGGGGCACCAGCTCTATTATGCTGTCACGTGGTGAAAAGTGCACCAAGTGAAGACTCTGCAGGCTCCCAAGGCCCAGAGAAGTGGAGAGCGGCCAGAGCGTGCTTAAGACAGAGGAAGCAGTATGGGCCGGGAACTAATGTCACGTCGGGGAAAAGAAAAATAACACAGAAAACAGACGAAACTAATAGGAACCTTCCAAGTTGTGGAAATGTAAACCAGTGACTAGAAACATTCATTTCAGTTTGCTTTTGGTAATTCACTGGGAACAGAAGGAAACATTTTAAATCTATAAAACTGCTGACTAATCCAATAGGTAAAATTTAGAGGGAATTCCCTGGCAGTCCAGTGGTTAGGACTTGGCGCTTTCACTGCCGGGGACCAGGTTCAATCCCTGGTCAGGGAACTAAAATCCCACAAGCTCTACAGTGGGGCCAAATGAGAAAAAGAAAGATTTAGAAAGAATGAGAAATTAAAAATCAATCAATCAACAAACAAAGCAGGGGGGAAACAACCCCAACCAAAGATGTCAGAAAACTCGAGGTAATTCCCTGGCGGTCCAGGGGTTGGGACTCTACCCTTCCACTACAGGGGGTGTGGGTTCGATCCCTGATCAGGGAACTAAGATCCCGCAAGTTTCAAGGCACACCCCCCCACCCCACCAAAAAAAAAGAAAAGAAAAGAAAACTCAACAAAGGTGTTTAAAGACACGTAAGAGGGGCTTCCCTGGTGGCACCGTGGTTGAGAGTCTGCCTGCTGATGCAGGGGACACGGGTTCGTGCCCCGGTCCGGAAGATACCACATGCCGCGGAGCGTCTAGGCCCGTGAGCCATGGCCGCTAAGCGTGTGCGTCCGGAGCCTGTGCTACACAACGGGAGAGGCCACAACAGTGAGAGGCCCGCGTACAGAAAAAAAAAAAAAAAAAAAGACACGTAAGAACTTTCTACATCCAGGGCTTCCCTGGTGGTGCAGTGGTTAAGAATCCGCCTGCCAGTGCAGGGGACATGGATTCGAGCCCTGGTCTGGGAAGATCCCACATGCCGTGGAGCAACTAAGCCCGCAAGCCACAACTACTGAGCCCAAGTGCCACAACTACTGAAGCCCACGCACCTAGAGCCCGTCCTCCGCAACAAGAGAAGCCACCGCAATGAGAAGCCTGTGCACCACAATGAAGAGTAGCCCTGGCTCACCAAAACTAGAGAAAGCCTGCGCACAGCAACGAAGACCCAGCGCAGCCAAAAATAAATAAATTAAATAAATTAAAAAAAAAAAAAAGAAAAGAACTTTCTACAACCAGCCAGAGGCACCCAATGACCAACCCTGGGGTCGAGTGTCTGGGGAGAGCTGGCCGGCCTGCTGAGTGCAGAGAGAAGGGCTTCCGGACACAGCCCCAGCCGGTGTGGGGTGGGGTCAGAAGTGAGGGTCCGTCCCAGAGATGGAGCATGGAGGGCACACTTTAGCCTGTGCTGGTTGAGTCAGGGCCCAGCACAGCCCCTGCCCTGGAGGGATGGATGCTGAATTTGGGCTGGCTTTGAGGAGGGGCAAGGCAGAAGGAAGGAACTTGGCTCCCTTTGGGCCCACTTGGCACAGGCCGATCAAGCGTCTCTGGACAGGCGCTAAGGTAGTGCTCTTCAACTGGAGGGCTGCAACCCATTTGGTGAACTACAACCAGCATTAAAAAAAAAAAAAGGACAGGATAGAAAATCTCCACCCACAGAGCTCATACAATCAGGATCCAGACTGGTCTATAAAACCGGGGTTTCAGCTACTGGCAGCAAAGGTGTGTTGGTGGTAGGTGTGCACACAGCATGGCTGCAGGAAGAGTGTGAAAAGCACTGCCCCAAGATGAGGCTCTGCAGCCCCACGGACATGCTGCCTGCTATTCTGGGGTCTGGGCTCCTCTGCCAGCTGTGGGCCTCTGGAGAAAGGCTTCCCTTGGGGACCCATAGGGCAGCTGCTTCCAGAGAGCCTGGTGATCAGCATCTCCTGTGCACAGGCCTTAGCCCTGCTGAGGCAGCATCTTGGGCAAAGGCACATGGGCACCTCGCTGTCTTCTAAGCTTTGGTGTTGAGCATCTGCTACCTTTTTTTTTAAAATTTATTTATTTTAATTATTTATTTATTTTTGGCTGCATTGGGTCTTCCTTGCTGCGTGCGTGCTTTCTCTAGCTGCGGAGAGTGGGGGCTACTCTTCATTGCGGTGTGTGGGCTTCTCATTGCGGTGGCTTCTCTTGTTGCGGAGCATGGACTCTAGGCAAGCAGGCTTCTGTAGTTGTGGCGCACGGGCTTAGTTGCTCCACAACATGTGGGATCTTCCCGGACCAGGGCTTGAACCCTTGTCCCCTGCATTGGCAGGCGGATTCTCAACCACCGCGCCACCAGGGAAGCCCCATCTGCTACTTTTAAAATGGGGGGTGGATTGGCGAACACACAAATGAAACTAGCAGGAAATTTTAGCAGACTTAAAAAACAACAACCTCCCCCAGCAGGCTGGAAGCACTCGCCCCAGATGCCAGCCGGGAGGGCCACCTACCAGCCTTGAAGCTCAGCTCATCGTGCTCCTGCCCTTCGTAGTCGTAAAGGGCCCGGACCCGCACTTCCGTCCCCGAGGGTGTGTCCTCGTCAAATGGATTTGAGTCCCCGTTGGCGTCCGTGGAGGAGAACGGGTTGTTAGACTCATCGTCTGACCAGTCCGTGGGGTAGCTCTGGGTCTTCTCGTAGCTGCTCACACTGCAAGAAAGGGTTGACCCAAGGGCCCTGAGCATGGGGTTGGCAGAGGCCTGAAGCCCTGCCTGGAACCTTGGTCCCCGCCCAGGCAGCCGAGGGAGCCCTGGGGCTGGGCTGGGACCCCTTCTGCAGGATCACAGCCCCCTCAGCAGCCCTGCGTGGGCAGGCTCCCTGCGGGGCCGCCCGGCATGCCCATCTTCCTGTGCTGGTGTGCCGGGACCTTGACATGGGTTAACAGAGGGCAGAGAAAAAGCAACCACAGCTTGTTAATTGGTGCCTCCCTCCCTAAGAGATCGAGAAGCCAGAGACCGTCCACCAGCTGGCAGCCGGGCCACCTCCTGCAGGCCTCATGCATTGCTTTGAGTGCCGAGGGGGTGAGACCCTGGACAGAGAGGAGAGACAAAGGAGCGAGGTGGAAACCAGAGGGAAACGTTTGTTCACCAACTTTTTGGCCTTAATGTCCTCCTTCTCACTGACGGTGCTCCCCGTGTCGTCCTCGTCCTCGAAGGGGTTGTAGCTGGACAGTGACTGCGCTGACCGTGCGCTGTTGCTCGGGACACTAAAGTCGCTACGGGGAGAGAGAGAGCTTTCAGGGGACCCCAACTCGGTGGCCCCCAAGGTCCCGGGTGCTCCCAGCTGCAGGATCACAGGGCCAGGGTTTGAAGGGACAAATCGGCTCCCCGTCAAATAGGAGGAATATGTTGTTTGCGCAGAAAGCCTGTTTTAGCAAAACACTTGGCAACGCTTTGGCTGTTAATTGCGCTTTAAGTGTCTAAGAGAGAACAAGGTTTCCCTTTGCCCTCCTTGTGTCTGAACACAGTCTATCCTGAACAGGAGCCCTGAGGTGGGCACAGGCTTTCGCTGGAGCAAAGTGCTTCTGGGCTCAGGGGTTCTCTCCATAGTCCGCCCCACCTGGCTCTCTGCTGAGAGTTGGCAGCCGCCAGCCTGTGGGGCTCAGCCTGGCGAGGGTGACAGCCGGGGAGGCTCAGAGCCCTGCCGAGAGCAGGAGGGAGGCTCCCGGAGCTCTCCAGACCCCATAGAGCAGCGTACCCTCTCCTTCTGACTACAAAAGGGCCCAACAGCCTCCGCCCTGGTTCTTCTGGGTCTGCAACTTCCAAAATCGGAAGCAAAGCCTGCTGAATAGCCCTTTCTGGGAAGAAAGGACCCCTTTTGTGCTCCAGAGAGGGAAAATCCATCTGCTTAACTGTATCAACTGCCTACTGTGTGCCAGGCCCAGAGGGGACCAGAGAGAAATTTGACCCCAGCCTGGCCTGAGTGCTGACAGCCAGGTGATGAAATGCAGAGCGTAGAACAAGACGGTAGAGATAAGACAGGCCCCCGAGAGCCCACGCACCCCACTGTAGAACTCTGAGCTGAAGAACCGCACCACTGAGCTGCAGGGCAGGGCTCCCCATGCCAGCACCACCTCCCAAGCCAGGGCGGCACGGAGCGGGCCCACAAAGTGCTGGGGGGATGGCTCAGTCAGAGAGGGGGAGGGTAGGCAAGGAAATGCTTCAAATGCCACCAGAGTGACCCCAAGTGGCCGGCAACTGCCTCACTGGTTTCAGGCCAGGCAAGAGGCACTGGGCCTATGCCTGCCTGCTGCCTACATCCGGGCCACATGTCTAAGACCACCAGGCCCTCCTCCCTCTTCGGCACCTTTCCCCAGCTGACCTGAAAGGGGGTTGGTGCTGGGCAGCTGAATTTGTGCAGCAGCCCTGGCCAGCCTAGGCCGCCCCACCCCGCCCATAGTCACACAGGTGCTGGCCTGACCCCTGGCACGGTGCTCACTGCTGCAGTCACTTAATCAGGCCCACCTGCCCAGATGGTGGCACAGCAGCTGAATGACAAGTGGCCATGTCAGCCCAGGGAGACTGGGCGGGGGCTTCAGTGCCCAGGGCTACAGAAAGGCCTGCGGAACCTGCGCTGACTCTTCCTAGGAAGCCACGAGCCTGAGGTGTGTTATCACCCAGCATGCCGTGGAGGCCTCTGGGCCCAGGGCCTGCAGGGCAGCCTCAGCTCTGCAGAGGACAGCAACACTATCTGCTGGGAACTCTGTGGCCTCACCTGGCACACACTTTCCAGGAGGTTCTAAAGGACCTCAGTGCCACCTCTTTGATCCAAACTCAGTTTTAGCAAACAATGAGGTCAGAAATAACCAGTGCTCTCAGCAAAGAGGTAATTTGAAAAAGGGGGCACTTGACAATGCCCCACCCCCGAATCAGGCACCTGCATACGGCACGGGAAGTAAGTACAAACCTGGCCAGGACACCTGAACCCTCTTGAAGGACCCCACCGACAGTGACCTCCACCTGCCCGTGTGCACCACTGGGGACACATAATGACCAGCACCTAACATAAGTTCTTCCCCTCATTTGGGGCCCAAAGCACATTTGTGGCAAAGGCTCCCCCTCTGGATCTTTCTGCAGCTCTGGCACCAGGTGGACTGATGATTCTCTCCAGAGATGACCTTGGGCCACTGCCCAGCAGAGGGCAGGCAGCCCGGGAGTGTCTGGAAAGATGGCCCTGGGGCTCCCTGCGAGGCCCCATCGGGGAGTCTCCCGGTGTTCCAGGTGGGGGCGTCCCAGCCCATGCAGAGGACCAAGGGGACCTTTCCAGGGATTGAGGCCGCCCCAGTGCCCACCTGCTGGGCTTGTTCTGCAGAGCCTGGTCCCCGGTCTGGTTGATGCCCGTCAGGGTCACACCATCAGCAGTCTTCTTCTTCTCTCTCCGGCTGAGAGTTCGATTCAGGTCTGCAGACCACTCCTGAGCAACGGGTGCCGAGGGAGAGAAATCAGGAATTTCATTTGTTTGAGGCCACATCAGTCTAAAACACCGGCCAGTGAGCCAGTGGCCTGCCCCGCACAGTTAGTGGCATCTACCCTTGCTGCCTCTGCTCTCCCTTGTTACCCAGCAGACCCCGGGCTCATGACACCTACCACTGACCCCTCCTCACTGTGCAAAGTGTGGACTCCTCAGGGGGCCTGGAGGTCAGCACCAGGCCCAGCCTGCAGGGACGGATGGATGATAAGAAGACTGGAGCCGACACTCGGGGATCCTGCATTCCAGTCCCAGGGAGCCTCCCCATCCAACCCCTGTCCCTGTGGCACTCAGCTTCCGGACCCCCTCAGGCCCGCAGCAGCAGCCAGAGGCCTCGCCAGGTTTCCTCGCGCTTCCAAAGGAGACAGAGCCCACCCTCCGAGGGGCTTGGCATTCAGTGCTGAAGACTCTCTCATCCGTGCCCTGAACCGTCAGCAGGGCAAGAGAGCTGGGCATGGGGGCCTGAGCAAGCCTGCAGTGTGGGAAATGGGCCCTGGGTGCAAACAAAATCAGGGGCCCAGGGGAGCTCCCGCATCACTGCAGGGGCAACCCAGCCACTCAAGTCTCCAAGGAGCAGTGCCCTTCCCTGCCCAGAACGTCCTCCCCCATCTGAGCAGCGTGCTGGGGGCTAGCTAACAAAGCCAAGCAGTGTTTGCCTCCCCAGAGGTTCACTATTTTCCCAGCACGTGAACAGGCTTTTATCAACTGCACTGAAAACACTGGGAGAAAAGCATGTGTGCACATTTAATGAACCCTTCCCCTGCCCCATTTCTACCCATTATCCAACAACTTTATCTGAATTAATATTTGGGATGACTTTGAGCTGTGCTTTGAGTCATGAGCTTTGCTCATGTGTAGTTATGGAATTTCAAGGCTAGAAGCCACCTTAGAAACATTCAAGTCTAACCTGCCAATTTGTCAGATGAGGAAACCAACGCCCACAAAGAAAAGCGACTTGCCCATGCAGAGTTGGTGGCAGACCTAGGCCCTCAACCCCAAACTTAAGTCACCTATTTATTTGTTAATTATTTTCTTAACTGAAATAAGCTGACTGAGAACTCAACTGGAACTCAGAATCCCCATAGTGACCTTTTTAAAAAATGTTTTTTGAATTTTATTTATTTTTTACACAGCAGGTTCTTATTAGTCATCTATTTTATACATATTAGTGTATGTATGTCAATCCCAATCTCCCAATTCATACCACCACCACCACCACCACCACCCGCCCCCCACTTTCCCCCCTTGGTGTCCATATGTTTGTTCTCTACGTCTGTGTCTCTATTTCTGCCCTGCAAATAGGACCTTTTGAAATATAAATCCCTCCTAATGGGGTGGCTTCCAAGGGCCGATGTGATCAACACCAGGCCAACTCTGAAGGGAAGGGTCCGCTATTAACTTGGACAACAAAACAGCCTGGGCTACACTGTGGCCACGGTTCTTTAACCTGTCAGAATCAGGCTGCAGATGCCACACACAGACACACCTGGGCTGAACACACACTGCAAGAGGTTTGGAATTCAATAAGTTAGCCATAAAATAGGAACTTACTTCATCCTTGTGGCATGGAAAATAAAAACAAATAATTTCATTAGAGAAAGGAAGCATGATCCTGTAAGAGCTGCAAGCATGCAACACATGCAGGCATGGGTTCCCGGCCCGTGGGACCCACAGAGAGAAGGGCCACCATGGGCTCTGGCCAGGACACCCACCCCAGCAAGACTGCCTGTCAAGTCTTCCTTTCCAGACCATTCTGTTCTCTGGGTAGGGACGAACAACCCTAAGGGACCTGGGGGTTGGAGGGGGTACATGTCACAGAGGGTTTCCTGAGCCTCTCCTGAGAGCAGCAAACACTCCCCGCAGAGGAGAATCCAGGTGTGTGCACAAGTCCCATCACCAACTCGCTTCTTGCCCGTGTGCCATCACTAGGGGGAGGAGAAGTCGGGCTGTGCTGTCTCCTCTAGGTCCACTTCCACCTGGGAAGGCCCTGGGCCTCTGCTCTTGGTCCCTGTTGGGAGCCGGTGTCCTAAAGGCAGTGCAGGGGGAATGCTCAGCTCCAGGGACCCACACTGTCATCTGGAGAAGCTTTCTTGAGAAACTCCAGAAAACAGAGGCACAGGGATGCGGACTGAAAAAACTATAGGCTGGGACGGGGCCAAACAAGCTTCTGTGTGGTGGGCCCAGGGGCAATACCCAGTATGGACCAGGTCACTGAACCTCCAGCCTCCAAGAAGATCGGGGCTGTTGTCATCCCTGTTTTACACATGGGAAAACTGAGTCACAAAAAGGGCAGATGACTTGCTCAGCATCCCACAGCTAGTAAGTGCTGAGGCAGGATCTGAGTGCAGCCTGGACTCCAGCCGCTACCGAGTCAGTGGGGCCAGGTGGTTGGAGCCCAAGGCTGAGGGGGCTGCCTCCAGCATCCTCCCCAGGGGAGGCAGCAGCCATGGCACTGTGGGGCCCTTCCCAGCCCCTGCTTCGCCACGAGGTGGGGAGAATCCTTTCCCTCAGAGAACAGGGTGGTGGGACTTGTGGCCACTGCCTTCTCTGCTATCAACAGGAGGCCAGGTGGGGCCTGGGGACCCAATTCTAGGGCTGGAAGAGCCTTGAGATCCCCAGGCCCTTGAATTTTGCATGTAAAGATACTGGACAGCTTGGACCCATGAAAATGGGAAAAGAAGAAAGTTAATCCTACACCAAAGTTGGTTGAATTTATATAAGAAGATAAGGAAAAGCCCTCATGTGAAGGGTAAAAACAGCTACACACTGAGACCATGCTCCCCTCTTGTCCTGGACCAGAGGCTGCTAAGCTGGTGCTCTTGGCCCACCAGGCCTGGAATGCACTGTGGCCACTCCTTCCCTGGCCATCTCGCAGGGTTGAGCAGGGAACTGTAACTCCTGCAACTCCTGGGACTCACCACGAAGGGAATGCCAGATGGTCAACAAGTGACCATCGAAGTTCTCAATTACAAAGAACATAATTGCATCTTCACCAGGGATTCAGAAGGCCCTTTGGTAATCCTGAAGCCCCCAGAACATTAAACATCCACTTGGTTTCTAGGGTTGCCATGTGTAAAGGCTGCCACATAAACAGGGCACAGGCCAGCTCTGAGTTGGATGGAGAAAGAACGGTGTATGACTCGACCCTGTGAGCCTAGGCCCCTCCCAGGCCAACAGGTCACAGGTAGAGCCTCCTCTTACCTCAAACTGTGGCCAGTTCATGGACATGCCTGGCCCGTGGTTGGCTCTGAACCACCTCAGGTCCTCCACCGCGTCGGCAACTTTGATGCTCTGCTCCAGGTCTCGGTAAATGTTTTTGTAGCTAAATCAGAGACAGAAGCATGACTCTTTTCGAAGGACGGGAAGGCCAGCCCTCAGCCTCGCCCAGGGCCTGCCTAGAGCTGGCGCCATGGTCTGCAGCCGCACGAGAGTCGACTTCACAGGGCAGATCAGACCCTTGCCCTGGCTCAGCTGGACGGTCATCTGGCCGTGATGCACACAGAATCGGACAAACAACAACCATGGCGTGGAAGCCATAGCTTCAGCTTCTGACAAATCAAACCAGGTGGCAACAACCTGGCTTTGCTCTGTGTCAGATAATACAAAAGGTGCTGGCATCTGGGCCACATGGGCCACCAATCTGTGTGGTCCCATTTAACCAGGTCCAGAATTCAGTGTCAGAAAGCTCCCCCTCATCCCTTCAAAAAAGCAGGAAGGTTTACACTCAGCTGTGCAAAAACAGTAAACGAAGATTGGCCAGTGCTGTGGTGGCTGCACACCCCACGAGCCACCTGGGGGGACTCCTGCTTCTGCTTGACCGCTCAGAGCAGCTCGCCTCCCTAGGAAGCTGACCATGTCAGATAGGAGTATGACCACTGCGGGTCCTGGTGTTTTCACTTCTAGGCTGTATGGCTAGCAAGTCAGTTACCCTCTCTGGGCCTGGCCTCAGTGTCTTCCTCCGCTGAGTGTGCATAATACCACCTGTCATGGGGTAAACTGTGTCTTCCAAAAAAGATAATGTTGGAGTCCTAGGCCCCGGTACCACGGAATGGGACCTTATTGGGAAATAGGATCTTTACAGAGGTAATCTGTAAATTAAAAAACTACCTTTTTATAAAAAGGGGGAAATTTGGGTACAGAGACAGAGGGAAGACAATGTGAAGACACAGAAGACGGCCATGTGACTGGAGTGATGTGTCTTGTCTACAAGTCAAGGAAGGCCAAGGATTGACCCCAAACACCAAAAGCTGGAAGAGGCAAGGAAGAGTCCTCCCCTACAGCAGAGCCATCAGAGGGAGTGAGGCCCCGCTGACACCTTGATTGCAGAAGCGCAAGAGAAGAAATTTCTGTTGTTGTAGGCTGCCCAGGTTTGGGTATTTCATTATGGCAGCCCTAGAACACTACTACACCATCTCCTCCCCAGGGTGGCTTGGAGGACTAAGGGAAGCAAGGCACATCAACCGACGACAAGCCCTCACACGATGGGAGTTACTCCACCCGCAGAAGAGCCTGGCAGCCCCAGCCCTGCCCCAGCCAGCGGTGCAGCCTTGGGCAAGTCCCTTAACCACGCCAGCCTGCTCCCTCATCAGCAAGATGGGGAATAATGCCCCTCCTTCACAGACACTCATAAGGATCCATTAGTTGTTGGCAGAGGAGCTGAATAACTGTTGCTTTTGATGTTTTTCCTATTAGAAGGAGACAAAAGGAATGTAATTTCCTATTCACGACAAGCTTTAACTTGTGAATCATTTCTAAATGGCTCTGCTATGTGGATGACAGAAATCTAGGTCCAGGGTTAGCACAGGCCTCTGCCCTGACGAAGGTGTCATGGGACCAAAGACAAGGAAAGTATGGAAGGAATATCACAGCCTCCACGTCTCCTTTCAGAACCGAGTCTCTGAGGGTCTGTGCTGCCTGAGGCCCAGAACCACTGGAAGTCAAGGAACAAGCTGGCAGTCAGCTGCTCTGGATTGAAAAGACCTCGTAAAGGTCCTCAAAGAAAGGCCATCCCGGGGGCAGGGTGTGCCAGCCCCGGAACTGCTCGACTTGCTCCCGGGTTGATTTCAAACGTGCAACTGTGGTGGGTCCAAGCCGCGGCCCTCCCTTCCTGCCCAGATGCAGAGGACTGCACCCAGAGCTGGCAGAGAGTGGCAGGCGGCCATCCGACTCAGGCCAGGGAGCAGTTGTCCCAGGCAGCAGGACACTGCATGGCCACAGGCAGGCTTGGCCAAAGGGCCCTCCCTGGACAGGGGAACTTAAGACCTTCTGACAAGCACTGCCACCCCAAGGCTGGAGAGCAGCAACCGATCTTTATTCCAAAGCAACTTTCCACTGACTTCCCTGGGATGTGCTTTTCAGCCAAGGGACGCTTACCTGGCCACGTTCGACAGGTCTAGGTGCTTCTGAACCTCCAGCAGAACTTCCCGGAAGAAGCGCAGGCGCTTCTCCTCAAACTGCTGGCACTGCTCAAACACCTGCTCCATGCCCTCCATGTACTGCGGTGTGCCCTGGCCCAGCTCCTTCAGGGATTTCTCGTACTTCTCTTTGGTCTACGAGAAAGTCCAGGCACACGAGTTGAAGACTAACTTCCACTCAGCCCACTTGCCTCTGACCGAGAGCGAGCGAGCCCAGCTCTGCACCTCCCTGTCCATCACCCGGCCCTTGTCCCCCTCCACCACTTCTGAATCCATCAGCATCTAGACTACTCCTCAGGCGACCCCACATCCAAGAAGCACCCGATCTATTTCCTTTGCCCCGCAAGCTCCTGCCCAGAGGACTCACGCCCCACCTCTGCTCCTGAGGGGCACCCACCCAATCTGGCTGTGAAACAGCCCTCTGCACTCCACACGCCAGGCCCCCCAGGCTCATCTTGGATGCTCTCCCCACCACCAATGTCGCCCTTGGGGAAAGCTGCTCCGTCCCCCAGCCGCCCCAGATTCCAAAACCCAAAGAGAACAAGCTCCAGAGTCTGACAGAGTTCCAAGTTCAAGTCCCAGCCCCTCCACTTCTGAAATGCAAATCACACTCCTGGCATCTGCCAGGGCTCTCAGCTGGAGTAAGACCCAAACAGGTAGCCACTGGGGAAGAGGCGGTCACTTGGAGCCCAGTGTGCGTGGCCTCGAGCTCCACGTCACTCGCCCGTGTCCTCTCTCCCACGGGGAAGGGCTGAGCCTCAGATCTTGCCCACAGCAGCAGTGGCTCGACAGTTACCTTAGAGGCAAGATCACAGGGCTCCGAGCGCCAGACAAACCCGTGGCCAAAGCCTGTGCCGCTCGTTTTCTGGGAACCTCGCTTTCCTTCTCAGAAAACGAAGTACTTCTACGTCACAGTATCCTGATACTCAAATGAGGTGACAGACAAGGACACCAAGCGGCACCAAGGCATTCAAAAGAGTCCTAGTCCCCTTTCCTCCAGCCCAAGACATCCCCAACACAGCTGTTCCTCCCCAGACTGTCCTCAAGAAGGGGTTTTACCAGGAAGAAAATATGAATATAGGTATGACCTATTCTCAAGGGTGTCTAGGGACAGCGTGTCATGTCTTTAGCCTAAGAGCCATGGCTAAAGTTAGCACGTTTACCTCGCAGGGATGTGCCCGGGGTCAGTAAACCCATGCAGTCTTCCCTGCGCCCCACATGGTTTTTTTTGTTTTTTTTAAAAAATATTTATTTATTTATTTGGCCGCACCGGGTCTTAATTGTGGCCCATGGGATCTTAGTTGCGGCATGCGGGATCTTTTTTTAATTGTGGTATGTGGGATCTTTTTAGTTGTGGCCTGTGGGATCTAGTTCGCTGACCACGGATTAAACCCGGGCCCCCTGTATTGGGAGCGCAGACTCTTAGCCACTGGACCACCAGGGAAGTCCCCCCACCCCGACATGGTTTTGATAGTTGGTGGGACCATCAAAGTGATGGTAGCCTCCTAAGGTAAAGTTAGGGATGGCAGGGCTGGGGCCGCTCATTTATCACAAGCCTTTTCCACTATCAAGACCCTGAAAAATGGGGGTTGATCACGGATGGATGGGCTGGCCACCTAGGAACTTTGCTTTTCTGTTCCTGACGACAGCGTGGGGCCTTCTGAGGAAGGAATGAACCCCCCCTGAGCTTTTGCAGGACCCCGTGCTTTTAAGATCAAGTCCTGGCCTCAGGGCCCGGCCCCTGCCACCTCTAGAGCAGCTTCTCTGCCCCCATTTGGGATCCAAGTCTACTCGCCACCTCCCCTGCTCCTCTCCCAGACGACTTTCTCTGACTCATGCCCTGGAAGACTCCCCTTTATGCTCCAAAGAGACCCTCTTCTTGAAGCCTTCCCCAACCTCCAGAGAGCAGGCCTGCCCACCCCCGGAGTCCCCACCTCTGCCCCTCACCCCTCGCCTGCTATCTTTGGTTCCTTGTTCTCTTCTAAGCCTCCTGCCTTGGCTGGGCTTGGGTCCTCTATGACCCCAGAAAGAGGTCATCCCTGCCAGAGTCTGGGCCTCCCCAGCAGGAGCACGGCTCCACAGCTGCTCTGGTCATGCATCATCATCCACTGCCCACGCCTATACGTGCGAGGCGCCTCGCAGCAGCTTGAGCTCAGAGGCCAGAGGCAAGCAGCTGTGGGTTCAAACACCAGTGGTGCCATCAGAGTGACACAGAGCAACCCCTTCTTGGGATCCTCCACCATTCGGTAACCTCCCTGGACCCCTGGTGGCGGGGTGGGGGTGGGCTTCACCCGGCCTGTGCTCACGAGCAGCCCCGTCCCAGCACAGGCCAGGTAGAGAGCACGGTCATTGGTTATCGTCATTCGGGGAACTGCTAGCACAGAGAAAGTTCCCAATAAATATTCACGGAGTGAAATGAGAGGCAACCCTCACCCTCACGTGGACTGTGACACTTAGCACAGAACGTGAGAGGTTCCTTTCTGATGGATGCTGCAAGATGCAGTCACTGCCTGGCCAATAAGAAACACAGAAGGACGTGTGCAGCCAGTTAGTGCTGGTTTTTAGAAACTGCTAAGAAGGGCAGCGGGAGTGAGTTGCCCTCCTCTCCAGGCCAGCTCTCAGCCTACGCGGACCATCGTGCCCCGAGGTCACTGGCCAGACCACAGAGGCAGGGAGGGAACCCTCTACAAAGTGCCCTGGTCATCCTGACACGTGCCTTACGTCTGACCTCAGGCCCTGGGTTTGTTCTGCCAGTGTATCAGTTTGGTGGAGTCTGTTCTGGGTGGCTGTAAAACATGAAAGGCATGCATCACTCTCTCTTTCACACACACACATCTGGGTATGGAGATGCCTCATCTCTCCTCTAGGCACTTTCCTGGGCACCCAATTCCTTGTGTACCTGATGAAGGCAGCCCCTAGAGTCCCCCCAGCCTGTGTTCCTTGAGTCCAGGTGCCCCCCACACTCAGCAGGCGGTCCCAGGTTCCTCACCTGATCCCACGGAGGAGGCCCCCAGGCTGCTCCACAACCCCAGATTCCTGGCTCAGGCCCAGTCTTAGAGACAGGCGTGGAGGGATTCTCCCCGAGGGATTCTGACACTCGCTCTGAGCAATGAACCCCCGTCTCCCACCCTCCTTGCCATGCGAGGACAGAGCACTGGAGAGGGCACGGGCTCTCCCACGCTCACATCACTGGGTGGCACCTGACTGAACCTCTCCGAGGTTCCTCCGTTTCCTACGTCACAAAACAGAGATGACACCACCTAATTCCCTGGGGCTCAGTGATGCTCATCTGAGGCCTGAAAAGGTGGGCAGGTAGTAACACATCAGCTTGGGACTCCTGTTTCCCCTTTCGGGGTCACGACCTATTCCTGAAGCACACCTCCCCTCTAACATCACCTCTTTCTCCAAATCCAGGCTGGGACTCTCTTCCGTGAACACTGCAGCAGGGCAGGCCCTTGACAGGGGCAGTCTCCGGCCGCCCAGCCCTTAGAACAGAGCAAAGGAGGAGGGTGGGGCTGGGGGCCAAGCTGGGAGCCGAGGACACAGGCCCAGAGCCTTGCTCACGTCAACCCTCCCCTCCCAGGCTCTCGAACCTTCTCCCGGTGGCTCCCTGCCGCAACATCCCAAGCGCCTTACTTTTCCTGCGTTACAAGGCCGTCTGGTCCTCATAACCCTCTGAACCAGTGCACCCATCAGCTCCCCGCTGCTGACATCCACAACTCGTGTCCTGCACAAGCTCTTCCCTCCCACTGCCCCACTGCCCTGTCCCCCACGCACAGGAGTCACCCGTTGCCCCTGCCTGCCCAGAACTCGGGTCTGCCCTGGTCCTGAGGTGGGCACTAATGGCTCTGGTAAGGTAAGGCGTGACCTCGAGGGCAGGAATGTGTTTCATTGAGGCAGCCGTCTGTCCGAGCATCCGACCAAGCAGCGACAAAGGTACACTGCATGCCAGATGTGTGAACGGGTGAGGCGTGTGCTCTCAATATGTAAAGAAAAGTGCACAATTTACCTTAAGAACATCTTGCTTGCATTTTTCTACTTTGTCTTGCAATTTCTTAAGCTGTTCAGGGTTGAGGGACGGGTCCGCTTTGCTGTTGGTCTCTCGTGATACTGCCAGCTTCTCCTCTTTGCACGCCGCGTGGTAGGCTTTCTTTGCTGCTTCCACCTACAGGGAGAATGAGTTCCTGAACACCACGTTTAAAGTTCAAAATCCTCGCTAGAGGTTACACAGACTGTGGGAAGTGCTTGTGCTCTCAAGAGGAGAGGAAAGAGCAGGTACAAAGCTGTATATTCAGTATTAATTACAACAAGTAAAACAGAGGAGTTCATTCAGCAACTATTGATGGAGCGCCTGCTTTGCTGTCAGGAAACATGTAGGCAATAGGGGTACAGTGCCAGTCAAAGAGCCTGGGCTCTCATGGAGCTTACCGTCTAGCTGGGAGAGGCAACCCCAAGAAACAGTTCAAGTACAGAGTAAATTAGAAGGTGGCAAGTGCCAAGGAGGAGAATAAAGCAGGGAGGAGAGGCAGGTGCACTGGGTGGGTCTGGGCTGGCAGAGTGGTACATGGAACGGTTAGAGAAAACCACGCACATGACATGGAGCAAGAATGTGATGGAGGTGTGGATCTGAGGCAAGAGCCAGCAGGCAGCTGGAAACCCAACGCAAGAGGAGTGTAATGCTGGGAGGCAGGGTTATGGGCACACTCCACACGCACACACGTATATATAGAGATATGGATGTGTGTGTATATATGTAATTTAATAGACACTTCTTACTTGAGCCAAAGTCACAGATTTCATTCTAGAGAAGAAAGATGAGTTTGTAACCACTGCCTCATGAGGGAGATAGTGTCATTACAAATGGGACCAGAGACAAGAAGGAAGAGAAAGGAGACGTGACAAAAGCCAAGGCACAGAGCAGAGAAGGGAAGTCCGTTGCTACAACCTGAAGACGGAGGTCTGTTCCGGGTGATTCTGAGAAGGAGGAAGGCAGTGCAGCTCCTGAGAAAAGCCAGTGGCAGGAGTAGGGTTGGAGGGAAGTGGCATGTCCACCCTGAGCCTGGGCAGACCAGGCTGCAGGTCCTCGCGTGCTGAAGGCTGGGGGGTAGGTATGACAGCCTCCAGCAAGCCAAGGCTGGGTGAGACTCAATGGTTTCCATTTGCTACTTTTACAAAAATGAATATCAGTATCATTGCAAATTTGAGAGAAAAACCCATACAAGAGAAAGAACAATTTAAAATTATCCTTTTTACTAGTCCAAATGGACTTTTAAGTCTCTGTAATAGACAATTTCCCAGGGCTGTGGGAGGCACTGTTAGTGGTTAAGAGCTAGGGTTTTCCATCTAGGATATTACTTACTAGCTCCTGAGTGCTACCAACAGGTCTTCTGAAACTGTGCTATTCAAAATGTAGTCCTTAGACCAGTGGGCGTGGCATCACTTGGGAGATCATTAGAACTGAGCATTAATAGGCCCCACTTTTTTTTTTTGATGGTGCCACGTGGCATGCGGGATCTTAGTTCCCCGACCAGGGATCGAACCCAGGTCCTCATCAATGTAAGCACGGAGTCCTAACCACTAGACCACCAGGAAAGTCCCATAGGCCCCACTTCGGACCTACTGAATCATTATATCTGGAGGTGGGGCCTGGGAATCTGGGTTTTAGCAAGCTTGCTTAAATTTAAGAAGCACTGTTCTACAATAGTTTAACCTCAGATAACCTTTGGCAACTGTGGATTTAATTTTTCTTTAACTTTTGTTTTTTGAAGTATAGTTGATTTACAATGTTGTTCCAATCTCTGTTGTACAGCAAAGTGACTCAGTTTTACACAGATACACGTTATTTTTTTAATATTCTTTTCCATTATGGTTTACCCCAGGAGATTGGATATAGTTCCCTCTGCTATACAGTAGGACCTTGGTGTTTATCCATTCTAAATGTAATAGTTTGCATCGATTTAATATTCTTGATAGACCAGAAGGTTCATGACATGGAGTTATTGGGGGAAAAAAAAAGGAGACAGAGAGTTTGGGTTTTGAGCTCTACGCCCTGTGTGTGGTTCTCATCCTGTTTCCAAGACTGGGAAATGGGTTGATACGGATTATGTAAAGGAGGCACATAAAGCACTCAGAGTCTTGAACATGGGTAAACGTTAGGCACCACAGGCTTCGGGCCTGAGCGCGGGCCTTTGGCTACCAGCTGCAGCATTCTGTGCCTAAAGCTGAGGCAGGAACCCCTGGGAGTGCAGGAGGGGGCGCTGCAGGTGGGAGGCCTGGCCAGCGAGAAGCAGGCTGTGGGGGCCAGGCAGGGGCCTGCAGGAGAGATGCACCTCTTTCAGCTTCTTGGCCCAGGGCTTCTGTGCCTTCCGAAAGCCATCTTCGGCTTCTTTGGTCTCCTTAAAACCTCCCATCATTTGCTTGTGAAAGGCCTCCTTCTGCCAGTTCTTGATCTTCTCGAAGTCCTCATTCATCAGCGAGGCCTTCACCTCCAGGTGCAGCTCGCTCACCTTCTCTGCCTCGGACATGACGGCCACCCAGGCCTTCTCCACCGTCCCGTACTGAGGCCCTGGCACAGGAGAGAAGCTGGTGGGTTACTCGGCACTGTGGGGCCCAGACAGGCCCTGGGGGAGGGGATTTCCTCTGTTAACCTCCCTCAGCTGTTGGGATGGGGTTTTAGGCCGGCAGGCTGGCTGCCCGGCTGAGAGGTTTCCTTTTGGTTGTTTCAGATATTTTTCTCTCAGTGTTGTTCCTTTTTCAGTTCCTGGGATGAAGAAAAGAATAAGGAACTGAAGCTGGATCTGTTATTTTGTTAGGGAAACTGGGGGATTACACACATTTCCTTTCTGTAAAGTCACTGAGCTCTTGAAAAACTCAAGTTTCCTCATCTTGGAAGTTTTGATTTGCTTAAGGTTGGCTAGAGAAGGAGGGCCTTCTGGAATGAGCTGACCTCTCTGCCAGGCCACTCGGAGCCCACCCGCACTGGCTCCTGCTGGCCCCTGGCTCCCCCTCCACTGGACCACACGTTCTCCCAAGGCCCATTCATTCCATGCAGAGCAGGACCCTGGGAACTGCTTGTTGAATGAAGGACTGTCTCCTCAGCAGAATGGAAGCCCTGTCCTGGGGGAGGAGAGGAGGAGACAGGAATGTACTCTGGCCCAGACAGAATTCTCTAGATAGCACTGTGGGGGTGCCTGGGTCACCCCACTCACTGTTCTCAGGAAGAAAACTCCTAATGTGGCCCGTCATTTTGTTGAGTGAGGTGATGGAGGGAGAGATGGGCTATGACAGAAGCTGAGGACGGAAATGGGAAGACCCAGCACCTGCCCTCAAGGCGCTCCCGGGGGGTCAATGACTGTTGGAGCTGGGTAATGACACAGAGACGTGTGGTGTGTGGGTGAGTGTGTGCGGGTGGGTGAGTGTGTGTGTGCGTGCGTGTGCGTGTACGAATAAACATAGAACATTAGCCCCTCTGAACCTCTAATCCCTCATGTCTACAAAACGAGCAGCTCCCTGTCCTGCCTAGGTCTTGTGGCAGGATCCACAAAGTGAGCGGGCAAGAGTGCTTTATGAACCTCAGGTTCTGAATCAACAGAATGGACGGCGCTGACAGCCGGATCCTGAAAGAGGGGATTCAGGCAGGTGGAAATAAAATAACAACAGCTACTGCTTCCTGAAGGAGCTGGCTCATTCCCAGTCACTCCTCACCCAAGCATGGCTACCCCACTCCCTGGCACCCACTCTGTACCATGGCACTGTGCTAAGCTCCACAGAAAACCCGTTTCAGCAACAGGTGAAACACAGGCAGCTGGTCTAGACCCAACTGAAGTCACCTGGGGGTCCCTCGCCCTAGCCTGGTTTCCCGTGGTCGGCTCCCCTGAGGACAGTTAGTCATGGTGGAAGAGTCTGCCCCAAAACATACCCTGAGAAACCCCCGCTAATCCACTTCTGTCCCAGGAAATCCTGTAATCAATCGAGCTCCCCCTCTACTGCTGGGAAGTGCATTCTGAGCACAATCCATATCCACAGCAGCCTTGTCACCAAGCTCTAGAATCTTCTGAGTTTTTGCTAGGGAGGGAGGGGAGGCAAAGCCTGCATCATACGACACCTGTAGTTATTCCTGTTAAAATTCAGTATTAGAAAGCCTGCCAGATGTCACCATCTAGTCTTATCTGACTTACTACTTGGCCAAGCTTACAAATAAACAGCCTGAGTGTCAGAAACCACGGTGCTGAGCAGCAAGGCCTTTGACTGGATAGGAGCCTACTCAAGGCTGGGCCCTGAAGGAGCTGCTCCTTGTTAACTCGGCAAGCGCAGCACGTCCTCTGGACAACAAGCTGCCACGGGAGTCTTGGATGCTGTTCGAGGACAGGAGTCCTGTGTCCCCAGGAAAGGGGAGGAAAGCTCATGCAGGCTATGCTGCTGGTGACGAATCACAGCCCCCCGAAACTGTGAGACAAACTCCTGCCCCTATCTTCCAAGAGAGGAAACTGGCTCAGAAAGGGTTGACAATTTGCCCTGGGCGCCTGGAGCTGAGACGCCCTGGGCGCCTGGGGCTGAGACGCCCCGTGCGGTGGCCCCCCTACCCTTGTCCACAAGCTGCCTCCAGCGCCGGGCCCACTCGGTGAGCTGCTGCGCATACGCCTTCTCGATGCGTGCCCGCTCGTGCAGGCAGTTCATGAGGTCGCTGCACAGGCGGTGGCCATCCTCGATCCGCTTCACGGTCCGCTTGTAGTTCCCGACCTAGGAAACAGAGTCCCGCTGTGAGGCCTGGGGCCGCGGCTGCAGAAACGGCTTCCACGCCAGCCCGGCTCTTGGGTGCTCATGCCCCACTCCTGTTTCAAAGGCACCCTGCATTGCTACATGACCAGCTCCCCGTTTTTATCACTAGCAGAAACAGGCAAAACAGTGATTCGGAGCTTCTCAATGTCCATGCGGCCGGCGTCCATGCTCTGACCCGTGGTTCAGGGAGGGAGACAGGTCAGAGTGGGAAGGGCTCTGATGTAGGGAAGCGAGGGGCTGAGGGCACCCAGAGGGCATCTCACGCAGCTTCCCAGAGTGGGTAATGTCTAACTAGAAAGATGAAAAACAACAAAAACAGAAAAATAATTTTTTAGTAACTCAGATTAAAATGATTTTATAATTAACATTATAGACTCTTGGCTAAAGGCCTTTTGAGCATTACTGGAATAAGCAGGTTTCAGGTGCCTACTGCTGAGATGTCACCACATGCTACCTTATTATTACTTCCCAATTAGAGCAACAAACACTATTTCCCACTTTCTGAGCACATGCCAGGCACCACAGTAGGTGTTTTACACCCCAAAAATTGCCACTGCCCTAATGAGTAGGAATAACTGTCCCCATCTTAAGATGAGGAAACCAAGGCTCAGGGAAGTTACATTGTTTTCTAAGATCCCATAGTCGCAGTCCTAGAGGCTGGGCTGCAGCTGAAAGCAGGTTTTCAAATGGTTCCAGGTAGGAGTCTCGATGGCAAAGCTCACACTCTTATCTGCTTTGACGAGAGCCAAGGTGAGGCTTAATTACTTTATCTCACATATGAGAGGAGAGTTAGCTTATCTAAATTATAAATAATAAAAGAGTAATTGAAAAGAGTAATTGAGAAAATATTAGCGGCTAATTTGGAGTGAAAAATCCAAGTGTTCCATATGTTCCATTCATTGACCTGCTGATTAGAAAGGATACCATGTAGCTGACACTGGAGCACTTGGAGGAAATATGACAGAAAAATGATCGACTGTATTTTCAACCCTTTCCTCCCAACTGTCTTCAAAAACTGTAGTCACCTTTTTGTCAGTTTTTCCGTTTCTAAATGTCTCTGCCTGGCTAATCACTCTCATATTTCATCTCCATTTAGAGTCAATCTGGAAGCTCCTGGAGAACATGGAGGACTAGTTCCCACTTCTACAGAAAAGGGTACAGTCCTCTCTCTGCCACGTAGCCTGTTTAACCCTGACTTATGAACAGTTCAAACTGCCTGAGTCCCTCCCATCTTGTGCTGAGTTAGCCAGGTGAAGAAGAGGCTACAGTGGAGTGGCAGGAAGACCTTGCAAAGAGACAGAACACATGGAGATGGGCATCGGGAGAAAAGCGGACTGTGGTCCCTCCAGGAAGGGCTGTCCCTGAGGCCAGAGCTCTGGACAGGCTGAGATGACCCCACTCCCATGGGAACAGCGAGGATCCCTGGAAGGCAGGTAGTCTGGGTGGGCTTCTCCAGAGGTCTGGTATGATTTCCAGCAGTCTTGCTGAAGTGCACAAACAGCTCTCAGGCCCCACGATCAGTCATCGTTTCCTCCACAGACCCCTCCCTCCCAGGCGTGGCCTGGCTGCTACCCCCAGCAAGGAGAGCAGGTCAGCAGCTCACCAAAACACAGAAGGTGAACCTGAGTTTTCAACTCCATCCTTCAGCAGCCCCTTTTTAGGAAGGAGAAAGCAAGCATTTCACAACCAATTAGAAGTGACATCACATGTTCACTTCCCTTAAAATAGGGCCTTACTGTCATTTTCAAATTTACAGCAGGATGAAAAAAATAACCAACAAAACACAACTCAGTATTGCTGAGCTGGTGGCAAGAAGAGCTAAGATAATCACAGCTCAATACAGACTTGACAGCAGACAGGAAACCACGATGTAGATCTGGTTTTCATCCCACTGTTACCAATAATATTCATACTGGCAATCAATATTAAAATATGTTGGCTCTTCAGAAACCTGCCTGCCTGATTTTCAAAACCCTTGTAAAAAGATTTAGGGAAAAGAAAAGGGTATTTCTTAACAAGGTACACATTGGTACAGCCCATCAACACGGACCATAGATACTGTTCTTATTTATTTATTTGCTTCATTTATTTATTTAACATCTTTATTGGAGTATAATTGCTTTACAATGGTGTGTTAGTTTCTGCTAATTCACAAAGTGAATCAGCTATACATACACATATATGCCCATATCTCCTCCCTCTTGCGTCCCCCACCCTCCCTATCCCACCCCTCTAGGTGGTCACAAAGCACCGACCTGATCTCCCTGTGCTATGCGGCTGCTTCCTACTAGCTATCTATTTTACATTTGGTAGTGTATATATGTCCATGCCCCTCTCTCACTTTGTCCCAGCTTACCCTTCCCCCTCCCCGTGTCCTCAAGTCCATTCTCTATGTCTGCATCTTTATTCCTGCCCTGCCTCTAGGTTCTTCAGAACCACTTTTTTTTTTAGATTCCATATATATATGTGTTAGCATACAGTATTTATTTTTCTCTTTCTGGCTTACTTCACTCTGTATGACGGACTCTAGGTCCATCCACCTCACGACAAACAGATACTGTTCTTATTTATTTATTTATTTACATCTTTATTGGAGTATAATTGCTTTACAATGGTGTGTTAGTTTCTGCTTTATAACAAAGTGAATCAGTTATACATATAGATATGTTCCCATATCTCTTCCCTCTTTCATCTCCCTCCCTCGATACTGTTCATATTTAAATGACAACTCTTGAAATCTGAAAAGCAGCAAGGAATACGAAGGTTGTTCCTGGAAGCACGTGTTTTAGGTTTAAATGCCGGGGCCAAGGGGAAAGGGGAGTGCTCGTGACAACAGGCACTGAGATGCTCCAGCAACATCGGCCTTGCTGTCCTTTGCTCAGTGAAAGGCTACATATGGGCTTGTGACAGACCATCACTTCAGCCCACACGTGGGGACACTCATCAGGTTTCACTGTTTCCATCTCCATAAACCACACAGCAGCAGAGCACTGTGGATTTCCCACTCGATGAGCAGGGCGCTGACGGTCATCCTAACAGCAGCGCCACTGTGTGTTTCTAAAATAAGACACAGTCAACATAAAATAAAAATCACCCTTTACAGGTATAAACTTAGATGAGTTCAGATGAATGTATACTGTGTATAACCATCACCATATCAAGGGACAGAATACTTCTACCTCGCCACAGAGTTCCCTTGCACCCTCTTGCAGTCAATCTTCTCCCACACAGCCCCTGGCAACACTAATCTGATTTTTGTCCCGTTTTCACGATGTCCAGGATAAGTAGAATCACACTGTATGCAGCCTGGCTTTTGTGACAGGCTCCGTCACTTACCACAGTGCTTTCGAGACCGATCCACGTTGTTGCCTGTACCAGTAGTTCACTCCATTTTATTGCTAAGTTGGACACACCACAATTTGTTTACCCTTTCATCCTGTTTAAGGACATTTGGATTGTTTTTGGTTTGGGGCAATTATAAATAAAGAAGATATCAACAATTCCTATAGGTCTTTGTGTGGACATATGTCTTCATTTCTCTTGGGTAAATACCTAGAAGTGGAATTGCTATATGGTAAGTGTATGTCTAACTTTATAAGACAAAGTGGCTGGACCACTTTGTATTCCCATCAGCAGTGTATGAGAGTTTTAATTGCTCTGCATTCTCACTAGCACTTGGTATTATCAGGTTTTTAAAAAAAATTATTTTAGCCATTTAGTATGTAGCAACATCTCATTGTGATTTTAATTGCATTTTCTTAGTGTCTAATGATACTGGGCATCTTTTCTTGTTCCTATTTGCCATCCATGTGTCTTCTTTGGTAGAGTGTGTTCTCTTTTTTAAAATTGAGGTATAATGACTGTTTTGTGAAATGCAAGAAAAATTAATTTCAAATATATGATAAACTGATAATACATTAAAGTCAGGACATACATGGTTAACTATTTCTGCTCTATCAGTTTTGTAATTAAAAAGCTTCTCTCTTGCTTCTCAAAATACTAGCTTGTTTTGAAATGGCCAAATGACAGATAACTTTAGGTAGGAATTGAAAATAAACAAGCTCTCTTCCAATCCTGATTATCAATTGATTTGTTCATAAAATGCCCATTTTAGAAACTAGGTCTGAAGCCATCTATGTTCCTAACTTCCTCTAGATTCAGACTCACCCCCTCAGATACCAAGGTGCTAAAGACAGATGTTCAACATGCAAGTGCCTGGGTGCAAGGGGGGGATACCCCTACTCTCCCCTCAGGAACCCACCTGGCCGAAGGAAGGGTGAGGGGTGGGGCAGGTATACTAGAGGCAACAACCAGACTGAATTTTCAAGGACAAGTGGACGGATTAAAGGTGAGGTGAGGGAAATGATTCCTGGCAGAGACAATGATGGCAAAATGAAGAAGGTGTGACAGCATGGAGACCTGGCTCCGGGAGAAGTCCACCAGGAAAAGGACGTGGACCACAGAATGCAGGGGGTGACTAGAGACTGAGCTGGGCACTGGGTACAGCAAGTGGTGTGCGAGGTGGGGTCAGTCAGACGGTGAAAAATCTTGAGGGTCAGGCCTTCATCCGAAAGGGTGCTGTGCTCAGGGAACGGTGGGGTTCAGGAAGGTGAAGCCCCTGGAGGGGAGGTATGAGTAGCCTGCTGACTCTGGGGCACAGCAGTGGGGAGGAGAGCAGGAAAGCAGGAAAAAGGAAGTGCGCTGTCCTCCAGGTGGCACATGGGGGCGGCACAGAGGTAGCAGAATCCCAACTTCCAGGCACCTCAGGGTTGCGGGGGGAGGGGGGGGTTCCTGCAGGCTGGACCTATCAGGCGGAGAGAGCGGAGTCCTCCTCCTTTCCAGAGTCCTCCAGAAACCAGTCTCCCGCCTCCCTCCACCCAATCACCAAAAGGCCTGCCTTAGGCTCACCAGGAGCCCGACCGGTCCTGCCGTCCTCCCGGGAATCTGGGTCGCCCTACCCCCTTCTACCCTCAGTGCCCTTCACCTGGGCCCAGAGGCCCCTTGCTGCCTGCCGTCCTCCCGGCTGCCTGTGAGTCTGGCTCTCATCATTCCTCTGGCTTTCCTCTGCCCCAGGCCCTGAGAATCCAGCGTCACACAAGTCTTGGTTTCAGTCAGCTAAGACGAGTCTGGGGCTGGAGTTGCAGACATCCCCTGGCAGAAACTGCGTAATCAGGAATCAGAGCAGAGACAGTGGGCTCTGCCTAAAAACCAGCGGGTTTATAATTACAGGGGTGCTGGGAAGGACTGTTCAAACAGGTCGCACCAGTTCCTCATTTATCCTCTGGGTGTAAACAGTCTGGAACTGCCTTTCACAAGGACACTGGAGAATGTTTCCTTCTCCGACTTTACAGCCTACTTACCTTGGCCAACTCCATTCTGTGGAACACAGTGGCCAAAGGCAACAGGAAAGCTGGAGGGTCTCCGCAGGTCAGTGGGACCCCCGGGATCCCAGGTGGATGAGAGGGAGTGTGAATGCGGACGTGCAGCTCCTCCCACCTGTTGGCCCCAGTGCCAGCTCAGTTACCATTACCTGTGTGAACTGCGGGCTCAGGTCAGAGGACCTATAGGGTCATCTCACGTACATCTTCCATGTTATTCCTTTTACCCTTCTCTTTGGTCGGTGACCATCGAGCCCATCTCGCAGACAAATTGCGTGATTACAACCAAAGTCCCAGGGTAACCAGTGGCCCAAGTGAGAAGCGAACCAGGCAGGAACACCCAGAGCTCACGCTCTCCCGCCCTGTGCTGCCTTGGCCCTGAGGCATGAACCTCTTCCCTCCAGTGGCTCATCTCAACATCACAAAGAATCCCTGTGGACTTTGGATGTCCCCAGGAACCCCAGTGAGCTTCTGGCTGTCTCACTGCTGACTTGATGCACAACACAGATGGTGCTCCTAGGCCTGCGGCCCGGACCACCCTGCCCTCCCCCAGCCAGCCCCTCTGCCCATGCCACCCCCAGACGGCCTCACTGCCCACCGTCCTGGGCCTGGGCAGGCCAGAGCCCGCAGCACACAGGACACCACCCCCACACGCCTTCCGATGGTGCCGCAGCACCTTTGTCTTTCTTCACCGCTCTTGCTCAACTGCCTTCCACTCACTGCGTCTCGTCAGGCACTCAATAAAAATGTGAAAGGTAAAACCATAAAGCGACTCGAAGAAAATGTCGGCAAATATCTTTGTGACTTAGGGCAGGGCAGGATTCCTTAAACAAAATTTCAAAAGTAAAAGCCATAAGGTTACGCACACACACATCCGTGTGTGTGTGTGTGTGTGTGCGCGCGCACGTGTGTGCGTGTCCAAATAAATTTTATTACTTCAAAAATTATGGATTTCTCTTCAGAAACCAATATCATGGACAAAGCTAACAGATTCAAATACTGTCTACTAATCTGTCTAAATTGTCCAAATTGACAAGGGACTAAAATCTGGAATATCCCAGGAAATCCTACATATCAACATGAAAGAGACACCCCCGGGGAACACGGGCAAAGGTATGAAGTGGTAACTTCAGAGAGAAGTGGAAGTCCATGGGGCTAAAGGCCTGAGTGAGATGCTCACACTGTGGGACTGCCCATGAGAGCAGCAAGGTAGCTCTTTACCTGTACAGACTGGCACACTGTAGAGAGCGGGAAATGCCAAGTGTGGGGCGGAGCTGGGCACACAGGACCGCTTCTGAATACAATGGCGGAAACCAGTCTGGGGCAAGCCTGTGACAGCCAGGCGGTAATTAAGTCACTAAGCATACACATGCCCTAGGAGGACCCAGCCACATGGCTCCGGAGTTTTATCCCCATAGATATGTTGGCTCAGGTCACAGGGCACGTAGGGGTCGGTCTCCTCCTTGGGGAAAGCATGGGTGAATGTGGGGGGCACCCCAGTGTGGCAGCAAGAAAAAAGTGCAGGACTGTGTAGACACCGCAATGGAACAGACCTCACACACAGTGCAGAGAGGAGAAAAAGAAACAGAACGGCAGGGCACAGGATGCCTTGATGCAAATTAAAAATAGCTGCACATGAAGCAAGGGTACAGTTTACAACACATGCTCACAAAAGCCATAATATTAGAAAGGGGGAGGGATTAGGTGCCAAAAGCAGGGAAAGGAATGGAGAAGGAGGTGGTGCTGAACGAGTCCCGTCCTACCTGCCCCAGTTTCAGCTCTCTGCTAAGGCTCAGCTGGTCTTCCCCACAGAGGCTACCCTGACACCGCCTGCCATCCCTGCCGGACCACCAAGGGGGCGGGCCTGGATCGCCTGCACTAGCAGACAGGCGACACCAATTCCCCACCACGGGGTCCTGCTGGCTGGTCCACCTGGGGGCCACGAGGGCCCTTCCAAACACTGTCCCCATGCCCCACAGTCGTAGCTTGTTCCACATGGGTCACAAGTGTGCATGTTAGCCTCCCTGCCCCAGCTGGACTGCAAACCTCTTGGTAACAGGCGCCGCACACAGTTTTTCCATCAGTGGCAGCATCATAATAGAGCACACCTACCCTTTGCCAGGCAGAGTGCTCACAGCTCTACATGCAACCTCATTTAATCCTGTGATGATCCCAGGCAGGAGGATTTTACAGAATAGGAAACAGGTTTGAAGAGGCAAAGTCACCCATAATCATGCAGCCAAAAGGAGGCAGATCCCACCTTCTAGAACCTTCCTCAGGCTGAGAATAGAGAGCATGTAGAATGAAGACTTAACGGGTCCATATCAGGTGATGTGTATGTTTCCAACCAGCCCTGCAGGTTCCAGGAAAGGCCACAGAGTTCAAGACTGTGACGCAGTATATGAACCCCACTCCTGAATCCCCCTGATTCCTCTTGGTGCCGGTGAGGCTCATGCCAGGACCCCCAAACCTGTAAACTACTAAGACCGCTTGACAAACATGACCTTGATTTTACTCTCAGAACGCTCATGCTCTTTAACCTGTGACTCTGAAGTCCCAAGCACCAGAGCTGCTCCCTCTACACCCTGGAGAGGCAGGTCCAAGAGTGACCCAGCTGTGCCAAGCTGACTGGACAAGAAAGAAAAGCCACTGGTGGTGCCCCTCCAGGCACGTGCACACAGTCAGAGACCAACATTCTGTCCAAAGCTGCTACAGTATGCCCAGAGGCTCCAGGAGCTTCTCAATCAGCCTGAAAGATAAGGATGAAAGACAAGCCTGAAGAGGTGGCCATCAGCCCCTGGCCCTCTCTGATGAGGCCACCTTCCCTCTACCCCTGCTCACGAGGGGAGCAGCAAAGAGCTGGTCCTGCCCTGAAAGAAATGACCAGGTCTCTCTGCCTGCGCTTCTATCCCTTCAGTTGTACGGTGGATTCTGTGAGGATGTATGCACTGGTAAGTTCACAGCATAGGGTGGGTCTCTTCCCAGTCAGATGTGCTCTTAGCCTGGGGCAGCCATCACTTGACAAGACCTGCCATTTCCTTTTTTTTGCGGTACGCGGGCCTCTCACTGTTGTGGCGGAGCACAGGCTCCGGACACGCAGGCTCAGCGGCCATGGCTCACGGGCCCAGCCGCTCCGCGGCATGTGGGATCTTCCTGGACCGGGGCACGAACCCGTGTCCCCTGCATCGGCAGGCGGACTCTCAACCACTGCACCACCAGGGAAGCCCCAAGACCTGCCATTTCTTCATCTTGTCCCTCCAGACACAAAATGAAGAGAAGGGACAGGATTAGGTGACCTCCAAGAGACCTTCACAATTCCAGGTATCTGGCTGGCTACATGGCTGGCGACCTCCCGAAGCACTCCCAGCTCTCAGTTTTTGAGGGTCTGGCAACAGCCTCTTGCCACTCACAAATACGGGGTGAACACCTACTGCGTGCCAAGGACTATGAAAGGGACTAGGGATGCAATGGTGAACAAACTGTCATCATCCCTACCTTTGTGGGACTTCGGTCAAGTAACAGTTACAGACGGTGGCAATTCCTGGAAGGAACACTCCAGGAGATTGGGACTGCCTGGAGGAAACGATGTTTGAGGTAAGAGCCAAGGGACCTCTGGGGCAAGGCCACTTTCTGAAGGCTTGAGGCAGCATGTTGAGGCCCACAGAGCATGAGCTATACGCGATGCCACCCCCTCCATGAAGGTGCCCCCTCCCCAGCAGCTCATCCCTCCCTGTTACTTTTGCCGCGATGTCTGCTGTCACATGCAAAATGTGGTAACACACGGGTTTTGAGGGCAAGGACTGTGTCTTTATTCTTCTCCATCCACCATGCCAGGCACACAGAGGGCACCCTGTAATATCTTCTCAATGCCCAAATGATACTGGGAGCAGAGATTCCGTTCCATGTAGACAGGAGGGGACTGAGAAGTTGCTGAGTGCCCAGCTAGAGGCACAGGCAATGAAGTAAGTCACGATCCTTTATTTATTGAGTTCTTAATCCAATGAGTCCCTTGAACTCTCCCCACAAAAGCTAAAAAGGATCACCTCTCAGCACATCATCAGATATTAACTCCACAGATGACAAGTGAGCAACTAACACTTTTGCCAAGCACAAACCAGCAGGAGAGCCTCGCAGTTCCTTCATTGCACTTGCACGGCTTTCAGTGAAATTCCAGTTCCCAGTCAGTTTATCTCCACGTCCCGCCATGTCCAGGGAGGCCGAGACGGCTGCAGGACTGGGCCTTTCAGTGCCACTACTTCCCCACCTGCATTCCCTGCGGAGTGCACAGCAGAGGCCATATCCGTACACACCAGCAGGGCCTCCCGTCTCAGGCACCCTTCTTCAATCCATCCCAACCCCTACTCTGAACCTCCCTTTCCAAAAAAGGGGTCACAATCAATCTTAAGGTTGTAAAATCTGTGATGTGCTTGAAAGGACCAAGGAGTAAGGCGTATCCTTGGGGAACCATGAACTCGTTGCCTTGCTCTCAAACTGTGCTCTGGCAGTCCTCGTTTCTACAGGATTCCACTTCCAGTTCTCCAACCTACCTTCCAGCTCACCCACCATCTGGGCTCCCAATTTGTCCTGCACTGGAACAGAAGGTCTAGGATCTCCTCACTTCAGTGCTCCCCTGAACCTGACCTCACCGGGCTCCCCATACTGGAAACAGGGTAATGCAGTTTACCTGGCAGGGCCCCAAGAGCGTTAGACATCAAGGCTCCTTGCTGGCCTGCTGCTGCTGCTGTTTACGTACAGCCTCAGTTTCCAGCCACCTTGAGCCTGACCTGTGTGCTGACCCAAACTAGTCCTGTCACTGCCTCGGGCCTCAGTCCCAACTCCTGGTTTTCAGATCTCATCCCCAACACTTACCAGCCCTATCCCCTGTTCCTAGAATTTGTATTCATCAAGTAGGAGGGTGAAGAAATTGTGGCTCATCACCCTTGCTGTTTGAGAGTTTTAAAGCACAAATCCCAAACTTCAACAATGTTAAAAATAACTGCATTATCAATCTTTAATCTAAATGTTCAAAATGACAAGCTGAAAAATGGATGAAATGGAAAGTGAGAAATTCCAGTTCTCAGATCTAACTCAAAGCAGAATAGATAATAACATACAGAGGAAGGATGTGTTTAAACAAAGTTATTTTAGACCTGAACTCCTCCTCAAGACTGGTCAGCCAGGCTCACCGTGCTCTGCCCTCTCGGCACACGTTGCTCAGATGTCAGGATAAAGGCCCAGCGACGCCTGGGGACTTGTTCCTGAGCACAGCACATGCCCCACCTGTGAGCCACCACCCCGAAGACCCTGCCCTGGAGCGCCCAGTCTCCCCAGCATGAGGGTACGTGCACACACTCATGCTTCAGCCAGGCGTCCGGGAAGCAGCCTGAGCATACGGCTGCCTGGTGACCAGGTCGCTGCCCCCTCTTATTCCCCCTCATGCTCCAGTAGGTGCTGCATGAGTGGCACCTCCTCGCTCTAAGGGCTGCCGCCAACCCTGACGGTGAGATAAGTTCCGGCTCTGTTAAGTAAGGGCTCGCTGAAGACCAAGCCGCTTTCGGCAGAAACTCTAACAGTGAAAGGAGGCAGGGATGGTTAGAGAGGTTTCTGAAATCGGTGAACCCCCCCGGGGTAAAAAGCCAAAAGACCTAGTGTGGAAATCATCAGATTGGAAAAGTGGGAATAAATAGCACTTCCTCCAGGGAGCACCCCGCTTCCACCATGTCCACCCCCTCCCCAGCTTGCTGCTTCCACAGCACCCCGTCCCTCCCCCTGCTCCCTGGTTGAACTTCCTGACTCCTGTTAAAAAAGAAAACCCTCCGCCACAGGACACGAGCGCCTCCGCCCCATCGCCATGCCTGGGTCCTCAGCACCAGGCCCACCGTCCACACCCACACATTGGTATAAAGGTGTCTCAGTGCAGCCAGGCCACCACAGGCTAACTGAGCGCCCAAGACTTCTCCAGTTCTAAAAGCATGCATTTCTATTTGTTACTGAGTAGAAATGGAAAACGTTTTCTCCTACAGGGCTTACAAAAGTTACTTTGACATCACTGAAATCAAGAGAGAAAATAAAAATCTATCTTCAGAGAATAAGCTTGACAGCAAAACATCTTGAGTGTTTGAGTCTCTCAAGGCCAGAGCTGAGCAGCTCGCTAGCTGGCATCTAGAACAACGGCATTTAGGCAGGGGAGGGGCAAGCCTGCATGGACCAGGTGAAAGGCCACCTGATTCGCCCGTCTTTGCCTGTCTCCACGGGTGCGGCGCTCACACGTGAAGAGGTGACGCTTTGAGACCACTCGGGCTCGGAGCCATTCGGACCCTGGCGCTGCGGGTGTTATCTATAATTCTCACAACCATCCTGGGAAGTAGGAATTAGCAATGCCATGTTCGTGCCTAGGACAGTGAGCAGGTTACTTCTCTTCCCTGAGTCCTCAGGGTCACACACTAAGAAACGCTGGCACCAGGCCTGAACCCAGACAGGACGCTACTTCCTCACGCCGAAGCAGAGGCATTTAAGTACGTGGCAGTCACTGCAAAGGAATACCTCTCTACTATAAGGAGCTCCCAGGAAGCTGAGAGCAGAGGCAGGAGAGCAGTTCTAGAGAGCAGGTGCTTGGGCCCAAATCCCAGCTCCACCCACTGCTAGCACCATCAAACCACCCGAGCCTCAGCTGCCCCACCTGTAAAATGGAGCTCACAATCGCAGAGGCAGTCGAGAGGACTGAGCGCCCCCACGTAAAGCAGAGTAGGTGCCTGGCACAGAGCAAGTGTGCAATAAATGCTAGCCGCTATCACTGGTTTTCATTGCTAAACTTCTTGTTGTGGGTTAACATTCCCACAGAGAGTACCCAGACCATAGCATAGAGCTTATGGGCACACAGCTCCATGACTTGGCAGTGCGTACACACCCATGCATGGGGTACAAGGGGCAGCGAAAGTCACTGCTCTCCTGGAGCCACCGATGACACAGCACAGTCCACGCGCTCAGGAGGGAGGGCCCTCTTCCACATCCTCACAGCATTTGCCAGATGTAAAAGGCACTCTTGTCTGTTTATTAATGCTGCACCTTCAAGGCCTAGAATAGGACCTGGCACATGGTGGGTGCTCTGTAGGTTTTACTGAAATAATGATTTCTGTTCGGTGTTATGGCTATTTGCATACATACTTTAATTCCAAATACTTGTTTGTAAGCTTCTTATGAGCAGGGCATATCTTATTACCCAGCATCAAACCTTATCCTTTCTCTGATTCACTTGTACATTCAATCAACAATCATTTAGTGTGTCAAGCACTGTGCTAAGTATCAGATTCCCAGGGAAGAATCACGTCTTTGCCCCTAGGGAGTTCACAGCCTAGAGGGAGAAGCAAACGGTACAGCATGCTAGGCAGGCAGGAAGGCTGCCTAGGCCTGCCAGGGAGGACCAGGGAAGGTTGCCCGGAGGAGGGGCTCCCCGGGAAAGAAATGGAGGTCAGGCTGGAGAAAAGACCACCGCCCTCAGCCCCTACCCTCCCAGGCAGGGAGACAGCTCTTGGTGGATAGGAGCCTGGGGGGCTCTGCTTGACTGGAGCCCAGGGCAGAGCTCCTTAGGAAGGGCCAGGTGTCCAGCAGCTGCCAGCACATGCTCAAGTCTTAGGCATGCTAAAGAGTGCGGTTTTACTTGGAAGGTGATGCAGAAAAGTGAAGCTTCCTACCCGGGGCAGGGAGTTGCACAGGTTTGCTTTTCTGGATGGGCTACCCTGGTTGCAGGGTAGAGAACAGATGGAACATGGCACAGGGGAGGCTAGTGCCCTAATGCTTGGTCATGGTTCAACAAATACTAGTTTTCTTGAAAGAATGAATTAATGGTTCTATTTAGAAACTTTAGTGAAATAAAGGTAGGCCACCAGCCTGCTGGGAGCTATGTCCAAGTGCTGTGGAATAGTGATAAGGCTGACACACGCACAGCAAGGCTGCCATGCAGAGAAGTCCATCCAGATCTGTGTATGTGGGAGGTGGCTGGAGAACACATGGAATGGACAACTGCTGCTGAGAGGCAAGGTGACAGTTATTTTCATACACCTCATGCTTCCACTCACGGCACCCACCCAACCGCCCATGACTGCCCGCCACTAAAAATGTTGGCTCTGGGGTCCCAAGACTGTGCACTCATTTTGGGACCCCAGGACTTAGCCCAGGGCCTGGATCGTGGCAGGTGCCAAATAAGGCTTTATGGAATCCATGAACAGGGGGCAGCAGCATCTTCTAAATATGTTACCTACAAAATTGGTCTAAAAGGATGGGAAAAGTACACACCATTTTACACGGATGGCTTTCCAGACAAAATACTGATGCACACGGAGATGTTCTCATTGATGTGCTGTGTCCACAGTGCTTGAGTCTGAGAGGACTCTGCAGGGAGAGCCTTCTCTGAAGGAGACAGCAAATACTAGTCATGTGCCAACTCTTTAGGGCTAACATTCCCAGAACATTTTACAGCAAGATATTTATGTCCTCTTCATCTCCAAAATATCCTTCTCCTCAAAGGCTCCTTGTGCCCACAGAGAGTGCAGTACAGGCCAGCCCCAGTCTGGCTTCAGCCGGGGAGATCTGAGCTCTAATTGCACGTACCACTGACAGCTGAACAGAGCTCCTGCCTCAGGGATGAGGCAGATGCAGGGCCCAGTTCCTGAAATCAGCAGTCTGCCCTCCCAGCCTGGCCTCAGGAGCCCTCAGAGATTCAGGCTGCAGCCCTCAGGCCTGCTGGGGCCAAACCCGCTGTCGTGTTCCCAGAGCCTATGAAGGGCAGAGGGGGGCCAGGCTTCCTAGGAAGCACTGGTAATACTTGAAAAGCACCATGGCCTGCAGCCTAGGCTCTCTCTGTACCCCAGCCCCCAGAGCCAAAGAGGAGACCCAGAAAGAGGGCCTGGAAGTGAAGGACGCGGGGGACACCTGCAGGCTCCCCGCACGAGCCAGGACTTGCCAGAAGCGACCGAGCCACCCATGCCCCACTGGGGAGCCTGTGCGCAGGATGTGCCAGCCTCCAACTTCAGCCAACTGGTGGCTAAAGGAGTCATCCTCTTGGGGAACCACCTCCCCTAGGCCTCAACCTACCTAATCCCACATGACTTCTCACCTCCAAAACAGACCCTTGGCTCCAAAGAGGTCAAGATCCTCAGCCCTCTGCAAGGCCATGCTCATTCCAACCTCCAGACATTGCTCTGGCCTAGAATGCTGTCCCTGCTCCCAACTCATAGCCCAGCCCCACCCATCCCACGTATCTTCTCTGGTGATGCCAGCAGCAGACCCCTCTCCTCTGAACGCCATGACACTGAGAAGCAGAGCTGTGGCTTGGTCTCATTGCCCTCACTCTCCATGGAGGCCACCATCCTTTCTCCTCCCAATACCTTCACTGTGGGAATCAGATATCCACCCCTCTTCTCTTCTGAATCGTTTACTACGGTGTTGGGGATACAGAAAGTGTCCCCTCCAAATGCCCACTAAATACTTCTGGCTGATATTATGTCCCTGTGGGTAATCTCTCCTCCCAAGATCACTACTTGTTCACTCATTCAGCTAGCAAACATCTGAGTGCTTAGTAAGTACTGATCCTGCCTATCTTCCATGCTACCTTTCCTGCCCCCCACCCTAGGGGGAGCCCTACCTCCCCCTCGCACCCCAGCAAATTCTACAGCACCTCAAACAATGATCTGTCTTCTCCCTCTGGGAGCTTACTTCCAAATGTCACAGCCAAAGGCTCCCGGAGGGCAGGGCCATGTCCCTCCTGTGCAGGCACACAGCCAGCATGCAGAAGATGGTTCTGGAATGACCCACTTCAGTTAGCACCTTTTGGTGGGAAGGAGTAAAATTAAGCACAAAAGACTTTTCCACCTCGAGACCGCAAGGCTTTCTTTAGATTGTACAGCTCTGTGGGTCACACCAGTGAGAAGCGGCCTTCCATGGGAAAGAGGGAACTTGCTGGCAGCTTGGAGATGTGCACCTGGCAACGTGCGCCTAAGTCGCTCAGAGACGAGCAGGGCCGGTTCAGCCTGAGCCATCCAGGGCACACCCATCAGAGGAGGAGGGCGGCACTGCTGATTTATATGAGATGAAGAGTAATTTCAGGGACAGCATCACAAGATGAGCAGAGCCTGAAGAATCCTTAGGATTCTTCATACAAGAGATGTTCTTGTCTACTGACATCGCAGTTAAGAATTTAACAGGGTGCCTAAGGGTTTACATCAATGACAGGACTTGTTCAAGCTACTTTACTTAATATATGCTGACAATACACACTGGCAACTTTCACCTACCTTTTTCTTTTTTTTTTTTTTGCGGTACACGGGCCTCTCACTGTCGTGGCCCCTCCCGCTGCGGAGTACAGGCTCCGGACGCGCAGGCTCAGCAGCCATGGCTCACGGGCCCAGCCGCTCCGCGGCATGTGGGATCCTACCGGACCGGGGCACGAACCCACGTCCCCTGCATCGGCAGGCAGACTCCCAACCACTGCGCCACCAGGGAAGCCCTTGAGTCCATCTTTTTAAAACTTGGGCTCCTGTGATCACTTGTCTCTGTTAGACTATAATATCAAATGGAGGGCTTCCCTGGTGGCGCAGTGGTTAAGAATCCGCCTGCCAATGCAGGGGACATGGGTTTGAGCCCTGGTCCAGGAAGATCTCACATGCCGCAGAGCAATTAAGCCCACGCGCCACAGCTACTAAGCCTGCGCTCTAGAGCCTGTGAGCCACAACTACTGAAGCTTGTGCACCTAGAGCCCATGCTCCGCAACAAGAGAAGCCACCACAATGAGAAGCCCGTGCATCGCAACGAAGAGTAGCCCCTGCTCACCGCAACTAGAGAACGCCCGTGCGCACCAATGAAGACCCAAAGCAGCCAAAAATAAATAAAATAAATAAATTTATAATATCAGATGGTATTTGATGTCAGACAAAATTATACACCTAATTAATCTAAGTTCATAGAACTAATGTGTTTTAGTTTCCAGCAAACCCAGGGCCTCACCCTCATCTTTTGCAGCACTTGAGCTTTTTGTAACAGGAAAGCACCCACATGGCGCCGATGTCTCTATTCTTATTTCATCCTGGCAACCTCCCTCGAAGACCAGTATCATTTTCCCTCTTAGAGATGAAAAGCCTGAAGCTCAGATTAGTCAAGCGACTTGCCCAAGGTCACACAGACAGCTAGTAATGGCACAGCTCGGATCAGAACCCAGATCTTTCCAACTACAGAGCCAGTGCTCTTTCCACTAAGCCCACAGCTGCGGAGAAGGTTCCGGGGGTTTTGCCATATGAACGAAGTTTTATCAAACATGGACTTTGCTTTAACCAGCAGGCAGGAAGTAAGTGGGGTTCAGGAAGAGTAACCTCCAAAAAAAAAACCATACACACCACAAAATAATCTGATTAGGAAAGGAATTCCTCATGGGCACAGACTAACAAGAAGATGCTCCAGCAAGCTCAAGGGTAGTGTGTTCAGTCCTCTGGCCACCTGCCTGTACTGTCCAACATGATGTCACATCACCGCCGTCCATTTTTCCATACAAAACTCAAAAGTAATGCCGCTTCTCAGGCCAAGCCCGGTAATTAGTGTACGTCACACCAAGTCATATCAAGGCTAAACGTGGAAAGGAAGCTCTGAGAATGGACAAATTGACAAGACCTTAATTAACACCTCTAACCTCTCTCATTAATCCAACTCTCCTAACAAGGTAAGTTTACCACCTTCACTGAGAGCTAAGCCATACCTGCTGCCACCTAGATCTGACCACAAATGCCTGGCTGGTTTCGGGGTATGTTCATCTCATCCCCCAAATCCCAGCCACAAAAGAGGGAGGGGGTGTCAGACACGACTGGCTTGGTCTCTGTATTCATCCAGAAGAAATCATGGGCATTACCTCCCAGAAGCTGTCGCTGGACACTTCGACTCCAACGGAATCATCATAAGTGACAGACATCTCTTCAAAGGGTGAGGGAGCAGCAGGGAATGCTTAAATTCAGAGGTCAGCTTCAGATGCTCAAAATCCGTAGACAAACCTATAAAAGAAAAACATATCATTGTGGTTTTAAATTCCCAAGGTAAAAAAGCAAGCCACCTCCATTTCACAACTTCCATTTCCATTACTGCCTTCAGTACAGAGCAGTCTAAAATGTCTCCTTTTGGTGGGAGAAAGTCAATAAACTCTAAACTTGGCACTGACATACATGTGTGTGTTATATGCATGTGTGTGTGTATTTCACAGTAACAAGTAAACCTTTCAACATCTTAACTGAGGAGCTCAAAGAGCTTTCTGCAAACAGTCCCTGTGCTTAAATCAACAGACTGATAACCTTAATTGGCCTCATCCTTTGGAGAAGGCGACAGAGAACATGTGAGGAGAACACGCCAAAGCAGAGTCCCTGCATCTCGGGGCTCACTCTGTTCCAGCCTGTCCTACCCATCCGACAGGACTAGGACCTGGGGTAAAATGTGAGTGGAAATAACCCACCTTCGACACCTGACTCCACTCTCCACAGAGTTTCCACCAGGCTTTGCTTGTGTTGGGTGCTGTCTCCCCCTTTCCATGACTGGCTCATTTCAGCCACTGATGCCCCAATTCAGACCAGTTTATTCTGACACAGTCTGTGTGAGGGTCAGTTAGAAAGAGTAAAGTTCTAAATCCAAGCAAGGGTAACAGGGTGATTATTTCCCTTGCCAGAGGGAAGAAGTTGAAGGACCCCCCGCTATATTCACAAGCACAAATCACGTTGATGGAATGACCCGTCCACAACCAGATGAGATTCCCTGACTTCCTGGTGAAAAAGTGATTCCATCCTCCCTTATATATCACCCTGCATTCAGACCACACAGCCAGAGATCTGAAACTTTCCTAACTGCCGCAGTCAGGAGTCCAAAGCCTCAGCTTAGCCAGAGGAGGGAGAAGGTAGGGCAGGGTAGGCAGAGTGATCTACATTGTTACACTTACAAGGTGCAAGACTTTGCTTTGTTCTAGGTACTTTCCCACATGTTATCCTACTTAATCCTCGTGATTCCCTGTGAGACAGTCTAGAAGCAGAGTAAGGAATACCAGCTGCCTGGGCTCTAATCCCAGACCCATTACTCACTAGCTGGGCAACAGTGGGCAAGGTGCCTAACCTCTCTGTGCCTCAGTGGCCTTATCTGTAAAAGAGACAATACTGCAAGGAATTACTGTGAGGGTAAAAATGCAGCAGGACATACAGGGGTGAACAGTACATGGTCTCCAGTAAGTGCTATGTAGTAAATGATAATGTAATTATTATTAGATAGTAATTATTATCACTATCATTACTTTTATCTCTACTTTACAGCTCAGAAAACTGATGCTAAGGGAGGCTAAGTAACTTGTCCACGGTCACCCAAGCAACGAATGGTGGAGACCAGCAGGACACCAACTGTGCCTGTTTGTTAAGGTGATGTTCTCTCTATCATACCAAGATGTTTTCTAAAAATGGTCTCAAATTTAAATAAATCAGGTATCTTACAACCTAAGATCTAATTGCTAATTAAAAGGTTTAATCTGATGTATTTCACAGCTTCCAAACTTGAATACAGCTCTGTACGGACAATAAATTTGAAGTAAAGAGCAAATTATGGTACCTCGAAGCCAAATACTCCAAATGCACGCACTCTGTAACCAGGCAGAGTCGCATGGGTGCCACACACGCACTATTGCAGACAGCATGCTGGCAGGATCTCTGCTCCGTAATCACAGAGGCAGTGTGTCCTTTTCATCCCTGGGATATAAATAAAGGCAAGACAGGCTTCTCTGGCCTGGGCCCTGGTGCTACGTTTCACAGCATTCCCTTCCTGTGGAATCCGATGCTCTTAGCCAGGGCCCTCCTAGAAGCACCTCAGTCCATGATTGCAGCAGCAGAAAGTTTTCTACCCAGAGCAGCTGGTCTCTGCTCCAGGCTCCTCAGGGAATATCTGGGCTTTCGGCTCAGGCTAGTCTCAAAGTGGCCAAATCAAGCCACTGGCTGGGCTGCCTGGCCAGCTCCGGGGAGCAGCTGCAGGGGACAGGTGCAGGGAGATCGGGGGCCTGCTCTGGGCAGAGAAGCAGCTTGACACCTGAAAAGCTCATTTTCAGGAATTCATTTTCTGCCTGGGTTCAGCCCTGGTTTAGACACTAACAGAAGATGAGTTCTGCACAAGATTTATTAAGAGCCTACTAAGTGCCAGGAGCCAAGAAGAGGTTGCCACCAGGCTAAGCACGAAAAGACACAGACTTCTAGGAGCAAGAAACTGAATCACCGGGTACGGATGCCCTGCCCAGTAACAAAACCAAGAAACATCAGACCTGCAGAGGGCACTGGAGATGAGGCATGTGTACACCTGACCAGTGGAAACAAGGAAAGTCCATCTTTCTTTGCCCAAGTCACAGAGTGGCAACTTGGTAATTTTCCCTGTCAGTCCAGGACCTGTTTCTCACCAAAGCACTGTGCTCAGCGACTGCGACATTCCCAAGATCAAGGCCAAGCTGACCCCACCAGCACCCCACGTAGCCACAGCCCAACGTGCAATGACTGCAGTCAGCTCACCTATCTGTGTGTGTGTTGTTTAGAGTTGCTTCTAATGCAGAACCAGCTCCCCCGCACAGAGTCTCAGCTCTTGTTGCCCATCTCCCCACTTACACATTCTCCAAGCTTATATATGGATGTCATTAAGTAAATGCCATAATCTAAGTAAAACAAAATCAGGAAGGCCAATCTCTTTCTGTAAAACTGTGCAAGGCCTTCCATTTATATTAATAACTGACTTTTGGAAGCTCCGTGCCACCACTTCACTTCTGACTTGTAATAATTCAGAATTGATGACACTTTCCTTCTGAAGCCTCAAAGCAGATCTGTTTAGTCTCCTCTAAGAGGTCGGAAGTCAGCAAAGACATTCAAAGTCCTAGAGAGGAAACCGAGGCAAGGCATAAAAAAACCCCAAGTAGACAAAGAAAGTAAGAGGAAGAACTGAAGATCTCCTGCCCAAAGAGTTAGTGAGATAATGTAGATGAAAGCCTAGGATGGTGGCAATCAGGAAAGCTCAGATTCACGAGCTCTACCACTGATGAGCTAGGTGACCATGGGAAAGCCATTCTGTTCTCTGAGCCCCAGCTTCCTGAGCTGTGTTCTACGAGGTTCGAGTGAGGGTTAGACGAAATGGTGCATGAAGGCCCCAGGATCCCAGGTTGCAGCCCATGGCAGGGCCTCCCTCAGTGGGAGCCTCGTCCTAGGTCAACACCCTTGGCTCCAAGTGTCCTCACTCTTCCCTTCGGCTCCACATGACAGCCGTAAGGCAGACAGGAAAAAAAAGAGGGGCCTGGGGGACCAGGGTCTGTACCACAGAGGAAAACCCAACTGTATTAAAGCACCAGTTGACCTGAAAACTCATCTCTGACATTCACAGAGCCACACCAATTTCTGTGGGGCTTGAGGTCAGGCCGCCGCGGTCGCCCAAGCGGAATTCTCAACCAGCATCTCCCAAGGTCCCCCTTTCCTGCCCTGCAGTAGGGGTCCTGCCCAACCGTCCACCCCTCCCAAAGCACCCTGTACCACCCTCAGTGATCCTGGTCTCTCCTCCCTCTCTGATAACCCCTTCTCCTTCTCCCCATCACTGGCACGCCCCATGGTCCATTCTTGAGGCTCTTCCTGTACCTCCCAGCAATGTTTCATCCCTTCTCATGACTTCAAATGTCACTAATATGTGGGAAGCAGTGGCACCTCTTCCAAGAGTCAGCCCCTCAATAAAATAAGAATGAGAATATTTTCCTCACAGGACTGAAGGAAGATTAGAGACAGGGAATCAAAGTCATGTGGCATACATCTGACACCCTAGAAGTGGTAGCCATTGCTCTTAAAATCACCAACCAGCAAACCACCAAAAGGTAGTGAGAAATGCCAGTGACTGGGGCTGGATTTGCTTTTTGTTTTCCCATGATTGTTGCTACTGGGATAAGCACTTGTACGAGGCTTCCCCTACCACCCTGATACTATCACCAGCCCTCCTTCACTCAGCAATGGGGAGGCCAGTCATCACCTAATGCCTGGGAAGACATCCTCATGAGCCAGACACTGCACTAAGTGCCTTGCATGTGCTGGCAATCTGCAAGGGCGCTGGCCTAGGATGAGCTTCCATTGAGGGAGGCCCTGCCATGGGCTGTGACCTGGGGTCCTGGGGCCTTCATTTAATCCTAATGACAACCCTCTGAGGGAAGTGTTAGCAACATGCTCCTTGTTAAAGGGATACTGAGTCACAGAAAGGGTAAGGAGCTTGCCCAAGTGGTGGAGTTGAGATCTGAATAAAGGCAGGTTCACACCAACCATACTCTTAACCACTGACAGTAACTACCTCAGTGCTGAGCTCAAATCTTCTAGAACATAAAATGTGAAAAACAAACACTTGCTGCTGTTTCTTTATGAGTTACTACTAAAGTCCAGTCCTCACGGACAGTCTGCTGATCTTAGCCTTCATGTGCATGTGAGTTGCAACACTGATTTTAATCTGATTTCCCTCACTAATGTCTTGTATAAATTGTATGCGTTGCCCTATGTCCTACCTTTTCATTGCTTAATGGTGTCATCTGTTGCATAAATATTCTTAATTTTAATATAGTCTAACATCAATATTTTCTATTATAGTTAGTGCTTTTTATGTCCTGTTTAAGAAGTCTTTTCTTATGCTGAGGTCATAAAGATATTAATTTACCTTTATTATCTTTTAAATGGTTTTGTTCTGGTTGGTTTTTACTTTTCACACCCAGAAATTATTTTTGTATGTGATATGATATACAAGTTTCATTTTTTTCCATATGGATATCCAACTTTCCAGCATTATTTGTTAAAAAGAGCTTATTTACTTCCATATTCTGCAGTGCCACCATTGTCCACAGATGTGTGGATCTTTATGTAGGCTCCCTATTCTGTATTCTGTTTGTTCTTGTGACAATACCACATTGTCTTAATTACCACAATCTTATAAGAATTCTTGGTATCTAGCAGAAGAAGTCCTCCGACTTTATTCTTCAAGAGCAGCTTGGCTATGCTTGGATGTATGCATGTACGTATTTATTTAGCTGCACTGGGTCTTAGTTGCGGCACGGGGGATCTTTTAGTTACAGCATGCGGGATCTTTAGTTGCGGCATGGGGGAATCTTGTAGTTGCAGCATGAGGTCTCTAGTTCCCTGACCAGGGATCGAACCCAGGCCCCCTGCGTTGGGAGCACAGAGTCTTAACCACTGGACCACCAGGGAAGTCCCACGGCCCTCTGCATTTCCATATACGCCTTAAAATCTCCTTGTTCAGTTCCAACCAACCAACGAACCAACTAGCTCTGCTGGGATTTTGATCAGGATCTCGTTGAATCCTCAGACCACTCTGAGTTAATGGACATCTTTACAATACCGAGTCTCCTAATCCGTGGAATGCATTTCATTTATTCAGGCCTTCTTTAATTTCTCTCAATATTGATCTGTACTCTTTTTATAGAGTTCACGCACACCTTTGGTCAGTGTACTACTCAGCATTTAATATGACATTGATATTATAAATAGTATTTAAAAATTTTTTTCACTTTAACTGTTTATTGCTAACATATAAAGCAACTGATTTTTGTATACTTACCATGTATCCACTAACTTCGCACTACTTATTTCCCTTTTTTGTACTTATTATTTCTAATTATAAATTCATTTGGATGACCTATATACACATTCATATCATATTCAAATAATGACAGTTTTATTTCTTCCTTTGCAATTCTTAGGGCTTTTATTTCTTTTCCTTGCTTTTTTGCACCGGAGAGGACTTCCAATAAAATGTGGAGATCCTTTCTGGTCTCAAAGATGAAGTATTCAACATTTCACCATTAAGTATAATGTTTGCTATAGGATTTTTAAAAAAATATCACTTTTCAGGTTAAGGAAGATTCCTTCTACTACAATTCTACTAAGATCTTTTATCACATATGGATGTTTGTGTAAGATTGGCTTTATTTTTCCTTAAATGTTTGGCAGAATTTGTCAGTGAAATAATCTGGGCCTGGAGTTTTCTTTAAGCAGTCCTAATGACAGATTCTAGTTAAAAAGTACAAGACTATTCACATATTTTCTATTTCTTTGTGATGATTTTGTAAAGTTGTGGTTTTCTAGAGAATCCAATTCATTTTTTCAAATATATTAGCAAAAAGCTGCTTATATTATCCTCTTATGATCATTTTAAAGACTGAAAGACCTGTAGTAATGTTCCCCTTTTCATTCTTTTTTTTTCCCCCTTTTCATTCTTGACATTAGGTTTTTGTGCCTTTTCTCTTCATCAGTCTCATCAAAGGTTTATTGATTATTCTTTTTTTCAAAGAATCAACCTTTTTTTTTTTTTCCCGGCCACGCCGGGTGGCTTGGTGGGATCTTAGTTCCCTGATCAGGGATTGAACCCGGGCCCCTAGCAGTAGGAGGACCAAGTCGTAACCACTGGACTGCCAGGAAATTCCCCAAAGAATCAACTTTTAGCTTTCTTTCAGCTGTCTGTTGAATATTTGTCTTCTTTTTCCTTGATTTTTTTCCCTTTATTATTTCTTTTCTTCTACCATCTTTAGGTTCAAGTTGTTCTTTTCCTAACTTCTGGAAATTAAAGCTTAATTCACTAATTTTCAGCCTTTCTTTTCTAATGTATGCATTTAACGCTATAAATTTCCTTCTAAGCACAGTGTTTTTTTGTTTGGTTTGGTTTTTTGTCTTTGTTTTTACTATTTATTTTTTAATTTAGGCTGCACCAGGTCTTAGTTGTGGCATGCATGCAGGATCTAGTTCCCCGACCAGGGATCGAACCCAGGCCCCCTGCATTGGGAGCACGGAGTCTTACCCACTGAACCACTAGGGAAGTCCCTAAGCACAGTTTTAGAGCTATATTCTACAATCTCATTTATTTTTTCATAAGAGTCCCATGAGGTAGGCATTTTTATTTTCTTTTTTGCAGATGTGAAACTAAAGGTCAAGTAACTTTAAAAATATTTTTTATTATTAAGTACAGTTGATTTGTAATGTTGTGCTAATTTCTACTGTACAGCAAAGTAATTCAGTTATGCATATATATACATTCTTTTTTATATTTTTCCATTATGGTTTACCACAGGATATTGAATATAGTTCCCTGTGCTATACAGTAGGACCTTGTTGTTTATCCATTCTAATAACAGTTTGCATGTGCTAATCCCAAACTCCTAATCCATCCCTCCTCCCCGTGGCAACCACAAGCCTGTTCTTTATGTCTGTGAGTCTGTTTCTGTTTCATAGATAGGTTCATTTGTGTCATATTTTATTTTTTTAAATTTATTTTTTACAATATTTTATTTATTTATTATTTATTTATTGGGCTGCATTGGGTCTTAGTTGTGGCACACGGGATCTTTCGTTGTGACGTGCAGGCTCTTCGTTGCAGCCCACGGGCTTCTCTCTAGTCATGGCGCACAGGCTCCAGAGTGCATGGGCTCTGTAGTTTGCGGCACACAGGCTCTCCAGTTGAGGTGCGCAAGCTCAGTAGTTGTGGCACACGGGCTTAGTTGCCCACAGCATGTGGGATCTTAGTTCCCCAATCAGGGATTGGAGGATTGAACCTGTGTCCCCTGCATTGGAAGGAGGATTCTTTACCACTGGACCACCAAGGAAGTCCCCCATTTGTGTCATATTTTAGATTTCACATATAAGTGATATCATATGGTATTTGTCTTTCTCTTCCTGACTTACTTCACTTAGTATGATAATCTCTAGGTCCATCCATGTTGCTGCAAGTGGCATTATTTCATTCTTTTTTATGGCTAAGTAATATTCCATTGAATATATATACCACATCTTCTTTATCCATTCATCTGTCAATGGACATGTAGGTTGCTTCCATGTCTTGGCTATTGTGAATAGTGCTGCTATGAACTAAGGGGTACATGTATCTTTTGTTTTCTTGTTTTTGTTTTTTAAAAGTATTTATTTATTTTGGCTGCACTGGGTCTTTCTTAGTTGCAGCATGCAGGATCCTTTGTTGTGGCATACGGATCTAGTTCCCCAACCAGGGAACGAACCCGGGCCCCCTGTATTGGGAGCATGGAGTCTTACCCACTGGACCACCAGGGAAGTCTCTGCATGTATCTTTTGAATTATAGTTTTGTCTGGATATATGTCTAGGAGTGGGATTGCTAGATCATATAGTAGTTCTGTTTTTAGTTTGTTTTTTGTGTGTTTTTTTTGCGGTACGTGGGCCTCTCACTGTTGTGGCCTCTCCCGTTGCAGAGCACAGGCTCCGGACACGCAGGCTCAGCGGCCATGGCTCACGGGCCCAGCCACTCCACGGCACGTGGGATCTTCCTGGACTGGGGCACGAACCCGTGTTCCCTGCATCGGCAGGAAGACTCTCAACCACTGCGCCATTCAGGGAAGCCCTGTTTTTAGTTTTTTTGAGGAATCTCCATACAGTTTTCCATAGTGGCTGCACTAACTTACATTCCCATCAACAGTGTAGGAGGGTTCCCTTTTCTCCACACCCTCTCCAGCATTTGTTATTTGTAGACTTTTTAATGATGGCCATTCTGACTGGTACCTCATTGTAGTTTTGATTTGCATTTCTCTAATAATTAGCGACACTGAGCATCTTTCCATGTGCCTGTTGGCCATCTGTATGCCTTCTTTGGAGAAATGTCTATGTAGATCTTCTGTGGATTTTTCTATTGGGTTGTTTTGTTTTTTGTTGTTGAGTTGTATGAGCTGTTTGTATATTTTGGAAATTAAGCCCTTGCTGGATGCATCATTTGCAAATATTTTCTCCCAGTCTGCAGGTTGTCTTTTTGTTTTGTTTATGGTTTCCTTTGCTCTACAAAAGCTTGTAAGTGGGTTCCATCTTTTTTTTTTTTTTTTGCTTTTGCTTTTATTTCTAATGCCCTGGGAGACTTAGAGGTCAAGTAACTTGCTTAAAATTAATAAATGGTGACAAACTGTGAAATCAAGGTTCAAAACCAGGTTCTGTGCTTCTAAAATTCAAGTTCTTCCTATTATAGTACATTACATATAATTAGTAGTTTATAGGTATTATGAATAAAATGCTATGAAAATATCAAGAAAGCAAAGTCAGGTCTCTTCCTCCACAGGATGTGGGAAAAGCTAGAAAGGGATTTACAGGCAAATAGGCTCTGCTTAGGAACACAGGAGAAGGGCTTCCTATCTGTAAGCAGGGGAAGAGGGGAGGGGCAAGAGGGGTTGACAAGATGGGTTAAGAGAGGCCAAGAAAATCTCATCTGTCCCTGGAAATCCATGATTGGTGATTTTATAAAAGTAACAGAATCAGCTCTCAGCCTTCAGGGCTCACTCAAGAATTGTTCTCCATGATGAACAGTTAGATTCATTCTTTTATGGCCAGGATTTGACTAGCATCACGATCAACCACTATCCCTGGGTCCACATGACCTCTTGAGTCATACCAGCGATAGCCGAGCTCAGAGATGGTCAGGAGGGCACTGGAAGAAAAGAGCACAGAAAGCAACATGTGGCTTAATGACACACTGGTCTTGTGTCAACTTAAAACTGGAAAGAAGGGAAAACCTGTCATCACCAGCTGCTCTTGGGGAGCCTCATTCATGCATTCAATAAAGATCTAAATTTCAAGAACTGAACTAGTGCTGGGAATACAAACAGCTTGTAGGCTAGACCTCAATTTCTTTTAAGTAAAAATGAAAAACTAAACTAGACTAGAATAATGGGAAAATCAGGAGATACTCAAATGTTAAATTTGTCAAACACAAACAGAATACTCTTTGCCCTTTTAGTACTGTAATTACAGTGAAATTGGTAGTAAATGCTTGATGACAATCTAAATAAAATCACAGGATATCTGCTCTACAAATTTATATAAGACAAGAAAAACTGTGATACTCAATGCTATGGGGTCTTAATGTACCAATCAACTTGCGACGTTTTTTCTTTTAATGTATTTGTAACTTATAAAAACAAAAATAACCCATGTTTTCCACAGAAAACTTAGAGAAGAGATTTTGGGAGAGAAAGGAAGAACAGGAAGAAAGATTATCCATAGTTCCATCACTCAAAGACAACACAATGCATGCTCTTCCCTCAAAGCTTATTTCCAGTCATCACTTAATTCCCTCCTTAAAGTGCGAAGTGGGGTGGGAATAGGGGTGGACATGTGTGAATAGGGGGCCTGAAGCTGCAGACAAATAAGTCTAAGGTAAGAGGAGAGGGCACAGGGCACAGCCTACACACAAAGAGAAAAATAAGATTTCTGAACAAAGCCCCCGAATGTCCAGCCACACACTGGTGCTCTGTTCTAGTGTGTGCAGGTTCACTTTAGTATGCCCCCCTCCTGCGGGGGAACCAGCTACAGACCAGGTCGCACCCCAGGAACACGCTCAATCCCACAGTGAAACCAAGGCCACCAAGGAAGGAACTAGAAGAGCTGCCTAATGGCACCACTCAGGTGTTCAGTAACTATCTAATGACTGAAAGACGGCCCCAAAGAAGGCTCCCTGGGCTGAAGTCAGCCATGTCTGTGTCAAGTAAAGCAAGCCTGCTTCAACAGGTGTGGTTCTGTTGCTCCACCTGGAGCCCAGGATAGGCATAAACCAACATCTAAGCAGCTTCCACATACCGGGCATATCTTAGCACCAGCTTTAGACATATTATTTTTGTTCCTCAAAAACCCTGCAAAAGTGGATTACTGTGCCCATTTTACAGGAAGGCAACCAGGTACAAACCATTCAAACCATTCGCCAGGGACCCCACAGCTTGCAAATGCGAGGCCGTGACTCAACTCAGCCTGTCTGACTCCATATTGCCCAACCCTAGCAGGACACCTCAACTCCAGCCTGAGTCATTCCCAGCTCTGGGAAGCCTGCTTGGCTGGGAGGCTGCTCCCTAGAAAGGGGGCTTGATTCTCAGAGCTGTCTTATTAAGGGCCAAAGACCCTGACCTGTCAGGGAATATTACTCAGAATTTTTTTTCCACACACAAACATCTTTAACCATAAAAATGAACCTGGTTTCAGTACACTCTGGGTAAAGAAACATGTAAGTTGGGGAACCTGAGGCTTCTGAGGACAACAAGAGAACCTGCAGACTTTGCTTCAAAGGGAGATAAGGTTGGGCACATTTCCTAGTTCTGCTTCCTTCATTCTTTCAGTGTCTTAAAAGACTTGGTATGGCACAAGCTAATGCCAAATGGTACTGAATGCTCCTAAGATCCATTTATCAATGCCAACAACATAAATGTATATTTAAAAATTAATTGGGTGCATCTCAACAGGAAGGTGAAGTTCCTCAGAAGACAGCGTGAGGATGGGTGGAAAACAAGTGTTAGCTTCACCTCTGGGAGCGCGGCCCCCATCTCTCCGTACGGCCCTGTCCGCCTCTGGAAGGCAAGGGCAACACTGGTGCGCCTGCCCTCCCGAGTATGAAGAGGCTCAGGGGTGATAACGGGTACGGAAGAGCTTTGGGAAAGTGCAAAGTGACAGACAAGTGAGTTAGTACTGCTCTTCCCAAGGACAGGTACTGAGTCTGGCTCTTCTGTAGTATATTTCAGACTGTCTAGCACCCAGCAGTTGACTGACTATTTCTCCCTAAAGAAACTGAACTACAGTACTCGACGACAATGCTGAATGAGTTCCGCTACCTCAGAACACACACTGCACGTGAGGGAGAGCACTCCTGTCAGACACTCTTCCTGCTCGTGGGTCCTAATTCTATCTTGTGGGCTACACTGCGCACCAAACACGCTGAAACAGGCTTTTACACTCTAACCTGGTGACAGGAAAATATCTGCATCCCAAACAACCGCTCTGAAATGAACTTTTGGGATGAGGTAGTGTATACTTAGTTATTCTTGATCCCTTCCCATCACAACAGGAGAAACAGACAAGAAAATATGTTCCCCATGTATTTCCTTCAACTCTGTTTCTCTCCCCCAAATCACACTAAAACAGTCAGTTCAAAAGAGGTGCACACATCTCTCCCTCCCTGCCCCTAAGGGCCCACTAGGTTGACAAGAAGGAACCTGTAATAGTGCAGCAACAGAGCAGCAGGGAGGATGTGCCAGAGGAAAGCAGACAGGTCTGGGCTGGGAGGAAACTAAGAAAACCATCCCAGAGGCCAGGGTGGGGACGAGCCTTCCCAGGGCAGGGGTGCCGAACAGAGCACAGAGCTGGGGGAGGGGGACCGAGGAGCAATCATCACAGTAATTTTTAAAACTGCACTTGTGACCATCAAGTCCAGACACCCTTCAGGGAGGCCCACCTGGGGCCTTGCCCAGCCTCTGCAGAAACGCAGACATCCTCCCTCTTAAGGCAGAGGCCAACAGGGAAACCCAGATCAGCTTCCTAATCAACCCTCTTCTTTCATGAACATGAACTGATAACCAAGGATCTTCAACCATTAAATAAATAATAATGAAATAAAAACCCAAACCATGAAAGAGTAGGACCAGGATAAGCAGGACAACTTTTACTTTGAATTGATCTCTGGGGAAAACACAGGTATTTCAGGGAACAAGAGAGAAATTCTATAAACGCTGGTAAGAATTCTCCAAGAAAGTCAAGGGTTATTGCACCCGTAAAACAGGAACAGGCTGCTATGAAAAAGGAGTGATTAGGAAGTAAGTAAATTTTTTTTAATTTTTAAGAACCTTATTACCAAAATAAACATTTTAATGTTTGGTGTGTATAAGAGAATGACAAGATTAAAGAGGAAGCTAGTGACCAAATGATAAGATCACAGGAACTTCCAGTCACATAAAACAGGAGGAGACTGGTTAAAGGACAGGGAGGAGGCCAGGCTGGAGGTCTCACAGGCGGGGAGGCGCAGGGGAAGCCCTGGACTGCAGGCTCTGCCACGTGTCTCACTTACCACTCGGCTCTAGTGCCCCCCAGTGCTGCACACAATAGGTGCTCAACAAAGATCTGAGTGAGTGAATAGCAGGTGGGGATTTCCAACCTCTCCCTCCTTTTCTGAGGCCTCTGGGAGGAGCGCAGCTCTGCTGTGGCCACTCAGGGGACTGCTGGTCATCAGTGGAGTGGGCAGGCTCCCCTCAGAGACTTTAAAATTCCAGTTGCACAAGGGGTAGGGGCAGTGTGTTTCTGCCCATTGAAGGTGTAAAAGCAACAAATTTGAGACTTGAGAGCAAGAAAATCCTAAGTGTAAAGATGTACAAATCATCCCCCCTCCTCCTTCCCCTCCCAGTCCTGAAAAACACATTCGTGGTCCCTCATGTGTGTCCTGGGAACACAGCCGGCCCTCAAAAGATGCTTGCTGAATACATTCAGGAATCCAGGAATGACCGAGGTGGGGGAAATGGTTCCCAGATCTCTGGATTCCAATAACTTCTGCCACTGATGTAAGTAAACACCATGAGTCAGAGCCATTCCCAAAATGGTGCACAGAGTTTCAGAGGTTAACAGAGGCTGCCAAGGGTGCCCTTGGTCCAGGCTGGGAGCTGACATAACATCTTTCCTCCCCTCCGGGCCTGATAACACATATATCAAGTAAAGAAAGGTACAAATTACATAAGTACATTCAGCTCGCCCTTAATGCCCTTAATTCATTCCAAGAAATAAAAACAGAACAGGTCATTAGGCCAAAAGGCTATTACTATAAAGAAAGAACATTCCGAGAGAAGGCACATGTTGCTCATCTCTCTGAAAGTCAGCCTTGGAGAAGCCATCTCTAATCTCTGTAACTGCAAAAGGCAGCACAGAAGGAAGGCGTCCTCACTGCTGCCCACACACAGCGCTGGCTTGGCGTACTGCCCTGCAGACCTCGCTGTGAGCACACACTGGATCTAAGGTTTGTTCCTCCTTCATTACCCAGGGTGGGAAATTCTTCACTCATTAGAAGTGACTACAATTTCTTCTAAGCCACTGTTTGGCCTGGAGTGAGGAGAGGATCAATCCTTAAGTAAGGAGTGGATTTACCCATTCATTCTACAAACAGATGTTTGAGTACTTACTATGTGCCAGGCACTCTTCTAAATCCAGGGTTTGGAGCAGTGTACGAGACAGACACGGTCCCTGCCTGCCTGGGCCTGACGTCCTAATAGGGCAGACTGACACACAGTAAAGTAAAAACAGCCACGAGTGTGGAAAGGGCTAGAACGGAGGTAAATAAGGCGTTATGAGAGAGTGGAGGGAAGAACAGGGGGAAGGACTTGTGAAGGTAGAGTGGTAGAGAGGACCCAAGGTGGAGAGCAAGTGGGGGTGTGAAGGACGGGGAGGGGCCTTTCCAGCAGAGGGAGGCCCCAGGGAACAGAGGTCACTGTTCCAGTCCCAACAGGGCAGGAGCCCACAGGCTTGCCTGAGGTGCCACTGAGGACTCCAGGGAGGAATGGTCGGCATCCCTGGTGAGCTGCCTGGTAACTCAGATCTTATATCTGTGCTAGCAGATAAAAATTCAAGCCTCAAGTGCTTGTAAGATACGCTATTGAAAACCAAGCACATATATATGCATAGTGTTCCATACCTATCTGTACCTGTGCTGCCTCTCAACATGTGATATATTTAACCAAAGAGAAACACCTAGCCTTTGACCCAACTATTTCTTCTAAAACTTTTCCTACAGATAAACTCACCCAAGGATTAAAGGTAGATGTTCACTGTGGCCCTGTTTTCAACAGCAAGAAAAATAAGACACTGAAAACCACCTCACTGTCCATCAAGAGTCACAAGTGCCGATACACCTCTGGAGTGGAACACAGGTAGCCAGAGGAGAGAGAGGGCGGGGAGCTGTGTGCACAGACACGAAAGAACGGCACATCGGTGTTCCCTCATATCAAGTGGCATCAGTGGGTTGTAGCACGGTGATATAATCTGATCCCACTGTATTAAAACACAATTAGGTACCCACCAAAGTGTGCCAACTCACAGCAAGTCCCAGTGGGGTCTCAGACTTGGGGGGGGGTTGGACTTCCACATTTCATCTCGTTCTAACCAGTTTGAAAATTTTGACTATCACCATGTAATACTTTTAGGATACAGCAACTAGTTAATAAAAAATACCCTACTTTGTTTTGTTAATGGCCTGTGCTGGAATGAAGGAGGGGGCCCTCTGTGCCACGTGACTGCACCACAGCCTCGAGAGAGGACTGACCACCCCCTCTTCAGAGGTGTCCAAAGCCCCCGGCCCGGCACCTCTCCACTGCATAACCACAGTCATCTCCCAGTGGTGTCCTGGCTCCCCCACTGCCCTTCACAGGGATGCTTTCAAAACTCAAGTCAGACCATAGACCAGTCATTCAGTAAAAACTTGCTGGATGAATTCAGGAGGAGAAAAGTTGAACTGAAAAGTCTGGGTAGTTTTGATTCATACAGACTGAAGATCCACAGATGGAAAATACCTGGGGCATTTATGCCCAGGTATGAAGATGCTTTAACTTATGAAGATGCTTTAACTCTAGTGGTTAGAACTCTCTTATAAACACTCTGCACATGTTAAACTAAACCACAGTTGGGTTTAGTAACCACCGTGCGGGATGTGTGGCTCAGTCCCGGCTGTCTACCAGCAGCCACACAGGAAGCCCTTCTCCTGCTCAGCCGCGGGGCCTGACCACCATGGGCGCCCACAAGCTCCTGGGTCCTCTCTGCCTCCAGCTCAGGCTATTCCTGTACGTCCACTCAGTCCCTCCAGAGAAAGGACGGGCTTTCCTGCTTCTCTCTGGCCCTCAAGCCACCTCCCACCCGGCCGGTGTCCAGGGAGTAGGGCCTGAGGTAATACACTCCTCTGCACCATTAGCAAAGCAGGAACGCTTTTTTTTAATGGCTCAAATGTCCAGCACACACTATTTTGTTGCCAATGATTTCATCTGGAAAAGTGAACATTCCTCAAAGGAAGAGATAGAGATCAGCAAATAAAGTGACTTATATCTCTGGAACATTGTGTAGTGCATTGACTTCAAGAATGGAAAGCAGCTTGTGCACTGCGAGATGCTCAGTTTTAAAGGTTGTCCACTCCAAGGGAAGCACATGCCACAACTGGGCAAGTCCCAGGCCCCAGACGGGGAGGGGAGGGTCCTCCAGAAGCACCTACAAGGGCGGGCAGTGTGGGCCGAACACACTCAAAGGTACTTCCAGAGATGAAAAAAACAGTCAGCATCTCTCACAGACAAAGCTTGGTGCTGCTGTGAAAACCACCTCCTGAAACTAGTAAAGGATTCGCATCCACTTGATGGCACAGAACTACCTGCTGCAAACTGAAGTAAGAGCTGGTGAGAGGAAGGGGAATTTCAAGAACTCTATTAGGACACAGCCATTCTGCCAAAAACGAACATGGCTCAGACCCTGGAATGTCACAGTTCAGAAGAAAAGACAAAAAGAGTGGGGGGAAAAAACACATCTTATTTTGTTTAGCCAACACTACAGGGCCTCTTCCTCCCACAGAAAAAAATCATGTTGGGTTAAGTTAAAGAAAAACAAAATTTTCTAAACAGGGAAGCTATTCAACAATATCAAATGTGGCGCTGCTTTGGTTCAGCACAGCATCAGTTCCAAAGCAGGTGTGTTCCCACTCAGGTGTGACCACCCGGCTTCCATAGCTTTGCTCATTCAACGCGCCCTGTACTGCTAAGCCCGTGACAGTTTCAAGTCCAAATATCTATTCTTTTGGTCACCACAAGGCCGTCAAAACCAATGAGGGCTCCTCGTGGCGGGGCTCTGCTCTGCTAGCCTTCATTCTCATTACTCAGCCCTTTCTTCTCCTGTCATCCACTGTCTGTCTGTGCTGCAGTCATGGCCAACAAGCCACCCTGAGCACCTCCACTGCTGTCCACGCCATCTCCCCATCACTCCTAACAGCTATACAGCATCGCGTCTTGGCCCCGCACGACCACGCCAGGCCCTCACAGTCACACCTCAGGGGTTTGGGTCTTTCCCAGTCAGAGCCAAGACTGGGGGAATGTCACAGTACATAAGGTTTCCCACTCTGACTCTGTCCAGTTACTTCACTAGGGGCTCTGGGCTCACAGGTTCTAACGATATTTGGTGAACCTCTCAAATACAGTTTAGAAAGCAAGAGGTCAGGGCTTCCCTGGTGGTGCAGTGGTTGAGAGTCCGCCTGCCGATGCAGGGGACACGGGTTCGTGCCCTGGTCCGGGAAGATCCCACATGCCGCGGAGCGGCTGGGCCCGTGAGCCATGATCGTTGAGCCTGCGTGTCCGGAGCCTGTGCTCCGCAACGGGAGAGGCCACAACAGTGAGAGGCCTGTTGCAAGAGTTCAACCTGACATCCTCAATCTACATTTAAGGGGGCGATTACACACCCATGAGAAAGGGTAGAAAGACACCCTAAGAGGCACAGAGAAAAAAATGACCCCAAAACACACCTTGGCCTTTGGAGTCTTACTTGTTTCACACAATGAATCTGAGGATATTTCTTTCTTTTCTTTTCTTTCTTTCTTTCCTTTCTCTTTCTTTCTTTCTTCCTTCCTTCCTTTCTTCCTTTCCTTCCTTCTTTCTTTCTTTTTCTTTCGTTCTTTCTTTTCTCTCTTTCTTTCTCTTTCTTTCTTTCTCTTTCTTTCTTTCTTTCTTCCTTCCTTCCTTCCTTCCCTCCCTCCCTCTCCTTCCTTCCTTCCTTCCTTCCCTCCCTCCCTCCCTCTCCTTCCTTCCTTCCTTTCTTCCCCTCCCTCCCTCCCTCCCTCCCTCCTTTGGCTGCGTTGGGTCTTCATTGCTGCGCGCAGGCTTTCTTTAATTGCAGCAAGCAGGGGCTACTCTTCATTGCAGTGCACGGGCTTCTCATTGCGGAGGCTTCTCTTGTTGTGGAGCACAGGCCCTAGGCGTGTAGGCTTCAGTAGTTGTGGCTCGCGGGCTCTAGAGCACAGGCTCAGTAGTTGTGGCACACGGGCTCAGCTGCTGCGCGGCATGTGGGATCTTCCTGGACCATGGCTCGAACCCGTGCCCCCTGCATCGGCAGGCGGATTCTTAACCACTGCGCCACCAGGGAAGTTCCTGAGGATATTTTAGGAGATGAAATAGCACCAATAATATTACACGTATATAAGAAATGGACAGAAAAGGGAAAAGAATAAGCCCGTGTGAAAAGGAGACTTCAGCTGCAGTGGGGACAAATGAGCCTCATCACAGCTTCTAACTTCTCACTTGGTAAATACAGAAATCAGATTGCAGTTTTTTTGTTTGTTTTTAAAAAGCTTCAAGTAAATAAACATTTATGAAACTTATAAATATAAAATTACTTTGATGTATACATTTGCAGAGTGTTCAGGACTCACTCCATTCAACCTTACCTGGACACCTGTTATCCACGCATGGATATCCTGGTGGACCGATGTCCTTTAATCTTAGTGGGATGTTGTGAATGCCTGAACACAATTAATTCCCCCCAAGAGGCAGCGATGGTGGTGGTTAATCAGTCTGGTTTAGGGAATCACTGGGTACACCTTGCTGGGAATGCCAATTTTTAAAGAAAATTACAGACAGATATTCATATACCTCAAATAAACAAATGAACTTGGTAAAGCCGCATTGAACATAATTTAATTTTTGATGATTCTGAAGTCATGTTTTACTCTTACAAAGGGCTCTCAGGGCCGAAATTTGGAAGACTCGCTCCAAATTTGCCACTAAACAGCTGCGGGACCTAGGGCATTTTCTCAGCATCCCACTACCTTCACCTAAAGAATGTGGGATTAAGCAAACTCTTAGATGTCCCTGAGTTTAAAATGTTTTAAAAGAACCTCCGGGCTTCCCTGGTGGCACAGTGGTTAAGAATCCGCCTGCCAATGCAGGGGACACGGGTTCGAGCCCTGATCCGGGAAGATCCCACATGCCGTAGAGCAACTAAGCCTGTGCACAACTACTGAGCCTGTGCTCTAGAGCCTGCGAGCCACAACTACTGAAGCCCATGCACCTAGAGCCCATGCTCCGCAACGAGAGAAGACACTGTAATGAGCAGCCTGCGCACTGCAACAAAGAGTAGCCCCTGCTTGACACAACTAGAGAAAGCCTGCACAGCAACAAAGACCCAACGCAGCCAAAAACAAATAAATTTTTAAAAATAAATTTATATATATATAAAAAGAATAAACAGCATACTGATAAAAACAAAAAAAACACCTCCATGATTTGGGTGATCCAATCTCTCAACCTGGTTTGAGTCAATGGGAAAAGTTAAGAATTACAAAATGAAAGCTTCTGACAGTTCAGGTTCAAAAGTAAATTTATCATCCTGAGTGAAGTAAATCAGACAAATATCATATGATATCACTTACATGTGGAATCTTTAAAAATGATGCAAATGAACTTATTTACAAAACAGAAACAGACTCACAGACTTAGAAAACAAACTTATGGTTACCAAAGGGGAAAGGTAGGGGGAGGGATAAATTAGGAGGTTGGGATTAACATATACACACTACTATATATAAAACAGATAATCAACAAGGACCTACTGTACAGAACAGGGAACTCTACTCAATACTCTAATAACCCATATGGGAAAAGACTGAAAAAGAATAGATATGTGTGTATATGTATAACTGAATCACTTTGCTGTTCACCTGAAACTAACACAACATTATAAATCAACTATACTCCAATATAAAATAAAAATTTAAAAAACAAAAGTAAATCTAACCTTGAAGTAACTGTATTTTATTTCTTACTGATATTCCTAAGCTTAGAGACAGATGCTAAATGTATAGTGTAATGGTTTCTAATGAGATGTTAGATGAGCTTGAACACTCAGATTTGAATGAATATTCAAGTTTCTGGTATATTATATTCTCTGTAACTTAAATGTATTTCCATGTGCTTCACTGACTAAAAGAATGAAAATATTAAGCAAATGAAAGTAATAATCTTAGAAACATCACTACTAAGGCGGCAGCAGACACAGCAAAGGCATAACAGCATCTGGGCAAAAGTAGGTGATGAGGGGTCATTTCAGTTATCAGTTACTGTTGCTAAGAGGGGTACTGGCAACATGAGCTGATATAATAACTTACTGGACTAAAACATCAAGACTGATAGGGAGCAGGATGGGTAGAAGGGAGAAAACAAGTAGGACAAAACAAGGAAACCTGCCAAACCTAGGACAGTAGGAGAAAAGAGCAGGAAAAATAAGGGGCCAAAAGCTGACCATCGTTCAGGCAGTCCTGCCCCTCACAAGGGTCTCACAGGGTCGGCATCCATGTGCCCCACAGCCATCAGACGCGCACCAGTGTGGGTGGAACTCTAACCTGGACAGTCACGTGCAGTCCAGTACTGTCTCCCACCTTTTCTTCCCTCATCCAACGTTTACAAGCCCTGAACCAGTTGCAGACACCATGGTAAGAGTGGTGAGGGGTTCACAACTGCCCTCGGAGTTGTATGGGACACAGTTCCTGTCCTCACTAGATGGCAGAAATAACAGTAAGTCAATATTTATTGAGCACTTCCTAGGTGCTAGGCACCATTCATTCTCAGAACAGCCCTACAAGGCAGCTATTATCACCCTCATTTTACAGGTGAAGAAACAAGGCACAAAAGTGTTTAAATAACTTGATCAAGGCCACAGAGCTAGGAAGTAGCAGAGCTGGGATTCAAACCCAGGCCAGGCACTCCAGAGCCTGCCCTGTAGCTGCCAGGCTACACTTCCTCCTGGGTGAGACAGGGGCGATGGAAGACTGAAGGAGAGGGAGAAGGGAGGAACACGAGCATAACTCCGACTAAACTAAAGGTTGGGGGCCTGATGGGATGGCGCTCCAACCAAGGCCCCAGTAAGGGTAGGATGTTAGCATTCACGCATTCATTCATTCAGCATTCACCGAGCACCTGTGGAGGGTCCTGTTCTGGAAGTGTGCCTGCTCAAGCAACTCAGGGTGGCTGGGCGGGGGAGACAGACACATAGCCCACGCCTGCCTCACTCACAGGTGTATTTCAGAGGTGGGCACAGCGCCCAGCATGACGAGGCAATAATGAGAGAATGAATGAACAGTGAATGAATCCCTGCCGCACACTAGCTAGATAACCATGGGCAAATACTTAACCTCTCTGAGCCTCAACCTCTTCCTCATCTAGAAAATAAAACTAATACTTCCTATTACTCCTTGGGGTTCTTGGGCGGATGAAATACCTTAGTTCAGGGTGGACATGGCTGTTCTCCACCACGGTGCTGAGGAAGGCTGGAATAGGAATGTCCAGCGCAGACAGTTTCCCAGCCTGGGGACGCCAAGCTGAATCCTGAGGAGCCAGTGGGAATCAGGCAGGTGTACAGGAGCAGGGGCAGGGTGTCCCAGCCAGAAGAATCCTTGGGGAAAGGGTGGGGTGGGGAAGATGGGGGTAGAGAGGGGGCACAGGCCACCCAGGCTTCAGAGATCTAGACAGCATGGTGGGGTGCCCACCCTGAAACAGGAACAGTGAGGAAGGAAGGAGGAACTGGTATCACACTTCTATACAAAAATCCCCATGTGGTTTAAACTTGATGAGTTTCTCATAACTTGTAATCGTCCAGCTGCTGGCTAGGCTGGGAACTATTTTACATACTACTGTATTAATAATTACATGTTTTAATTGACAGGATCATGCAGAGATCATTTTATCATTATTAACAACCAGAGTACATCTACTTACACAATACCTCTCCTCAAAAAGAACCCAGAAAACTTCACAGAATCCCAGATCACTAGGAATACAGGTGGTATTAATAACTCTAAAATTTCAAAGCTAAAATGAGAACAAAAGTTTAATGTTTTTCCAAGTAACCCCAATGTTAGGTAGAACAGAAAATCTACCCTCACTTTCAATTTCTAGTCCCCTCAGGACAACCTTCAAAAATACTTAAATCCTGTCACTTCCCTGCTCCAAACCCGTCGCACTCAGAGCTAAACCCTAATTCGTCACCTTTGCTACAGGTCCCATCCTGATCTGGCCCTTGCCTGCCACTTTGGCTGATCTCACCCACTGGCTGATCCTGTTCTATCTCAGCCACGATTATCTTCCTGCTGTTTCTCCAACACACTAAGCTCATCTCTGCCTCAGAGCCTTTGTACATGCTGTTCCCTCTCCTTAGAATGCTCTTCCTTGAGGTAAGTGTGTGGCCAGCTCCCTGACACCACAGGAGCCTCTGCCCAAAAATCCTGAAAGGAGCTTCCCTGACCATCCTCTCTCATCCAGCCCTACCTCCCACCACCATCACCTCTATGAGATCTATAAGATCTTTACAATAATATACTGTTGTTAGTAATTTCACTCATGAAGCCATATGGTGACATCTCTTGGATTACATAAGAAAGGGAAAAAAGACTAGTTTTTCAGATTATTAATCACAAATGTTTCTTGAGCTGAAAGCAAAATTTAATTTTTCAGTGATTCTTTAAAAGTCAATTATTCTATAATGGCCAGCTTGTATACAGTCACTCAGTCGGAAGACCTTCCCACGTGGAGCCTCCTGGGCAGCCTCCAGAGCACTCAGAACCACGTTTTATTTTGGTTTTGTTGTTGGAAAAGGGGTCCTCTGTGAATCAGTGGAAGCAGCTGTGTTAGTAACCAAAGGTCCAGTCAGTGATAACATACTTTAAATTCTCAAGTATTAGGAATTGCTCTATCATTAAGTCAGCATTAATATTTATAGTAGAATTTGAAAATGTTTGGCCAGACGAGTCCCCTATAATATGCCTTAGGGGGCTTCCCTGGTGGTGCAGTGGTTGAGAGTCAGCCTGCCAATGCAGGGGACATGGGTTCGTGACCTGATCCGGGAGGGTCCTGCATGCCGCGGAGCGGCTGGGCCCGTGAGCCATGGCCACTGAGCCTGCGCGTCCGGAGCCTGTGCTCCGCAATGGGAGAGGCCACGGCGGTAAGAGGCCCGTGTACCGCAAAAATATATATATATATGCGCCTTAGATACAGGACCAGAACCTAGTCTGATACTAGGAAAACCTGGTTATCCCTGAAAAGTGGAAGAAGTCAAAAACTTTAAGAGACTGGAAACAAACTACCTCTACAATTCCATATTGCTCTGGGACTTTCTCTAAATCCTGAACAGTCCTTTAAGAAATACACATTTCTCAAAGCAGTGAAATTCAGAAAAGTGTCTCCTTGAATAGTCCTGAATGCCAGGAAGAGAGAGCAAGGCAAATTTCACCAGCGACTGCCAGGACCAGCACTGTTTTTCTTTTGACTGCAAATCTTAAAACAAGAAACCTTCCCAAAGTGGAAGCCTCAATCAAGTCCAAAAATAAATGAATGAACAAATAAGAGCAAGAGAACAAACACACACTTGTGCTTAAGGAGAACCAAGTCTGTTGGATGTCTGGACCAAAACATCCAGTGCCATCACTTCCCAAGCAAAGGTGGCAGCAGCCTGTCTATCCTGTACGCTCACTATGGGACCTAAAGGGGAAGTGGCTCCAGAGAGACGCCACTGGTCCCCTGCTCAGATGGCCAATGGGCACCTCCTAATAATCTCTACCCACCCTACTCACTGCACGGTCCTTCACAAAACCAAACCTTCTCTCTCCCCAAAATCCGTAGTGGGAAAAACAGCTAACTTTTTCAATTTGGAGAAAAATGCTATTGCAGCTGGAAAAACATTCTTGGATATCATGAATAAGATATTCTAATTCTAAGGAATTGTAAATTTGATACTAAAGTGTGTGAAAGTATGAACAAGCAGATTTGAGGAAATATTATGAAGCCATGGTAACAGAAACCATGGAAGAAACTCCAGTTGCACAGAACTGTTTAAAAATAAACCGGATACTAAAATACCAGCAAAAAGCTACAATGACTCACACTGTTCTCCTCAAATACTTATGAGAACAGCCAGTTCTTTGACAGTCTTCCAGGCATTTTCCCCATTGGAGAAACGTGAGACAAAGAAAGTTTCAAGAAGCTTTGAAATTTTTCTCTAATTTTATGAGCAACTTGATATGAATAGGACCTTATAGGTTTTAAAGTTTGATGGGAGTATGGAAATGTACATTCATGAAGAGAGAACTTTTTTGAGGCTTTTAATAAAAGCCAAACTAATTCAAAAATAACCGAGGCCCCAGAGTGCGCTATACGAAGTGCTCAAATACTCGTAAATGTGGGAAAGAACTGCAGCACAATTTCTATCGTTAATGTACAGCCTTTCAAGGCATTTTGTGTGTGGGTGACCACGTTCTCCCCTTCTTCACCTGCATGAACACCCCACCTCCCTGTCTTGGACCCCCATCTCCACTGCATGTCCTTTAACTACACATACACACCTTTTAATGTGCAGCTTCACACAGAGGACCCTCTTGGGCCCACACAGAGAATAAACCCACAGGTCTCCGGCCTGGGGGCCCCACATGTGCAGCACAGTGCTGCCTGAGACTGACCTTCCTCAACAACTCCTACTCATCTTGCAAGCGCCAGTGTGAGTGTCATCTTCTCTGAGGAGCCTCACAACCATGCCAATGACCCTCTGCCTAGCACTGTCCCAGTATAATTCCTCCATGGAGCTATTATTTGGCTGCTATAACTCTATCTCCACAACCAGACTATTAGCTCCTGGGGGTACCCTGGTGCCTATCACAGTACCTGAAGCTCAGTGACAGTCACTGAAGGAAGAAATGGAGCCAGGGAATGAATGCGTCTCTCAGGAAACCTCAGAGTCCCGGTGTGTCTGTGCCATATTCATCATTAGTCAGGGCCTGGCTCCTCCCTGTTCCCCCTTCCCCAGCCCTACTCACCGTGTCTCTTCTCTTCATCCCCCACGAAAGTAATTATTCTCCTGACCAAAATGCCACTCTTTCACATGCCCAAAGACCTGTTTTGGACATACTACATACTCACCTACAATTCTGTCTGGAGTCAAGAGCACCAGAAAAACTTGTTTGAGAAACAGCTTTGCTGCCAACTGATAAACAGTTTCAATGAAGAAACTGTACTTAGGCATCCCTTAAAATTCACTTTGTTTGTTTAGGGCTAATTTTTTAATCTTTTGCAACATAAATTATTTATCAAGTCCCATCATCACTGCAATTCCAATTTGGTTTGTTACCAAAAGCCCAGAAGAACCGCCCCACACACACTGGCTTTGAGCCATGGAAAATGTTGCCCACAGAGACAAAGGTCAACTTGAGAACGTGCTCACGGCAAGAAAATGGAACACACTGAGCCAATGAAAACACAGGTGACCAGCAGCAGCATCAAACACCACCAGGTCTGGACAGCAGGCTCTCGATGCTCCCCACCACCGCTGAGGAGGAGATTCCCTGTGCATGCCGTGAGGGGCTTCGGGGGGTGTCACTGAGAGCACTGGCTGGGAATAGGACTGGCCCAACCATCCAGGTCTGACTAGTCGTGTGCACCAAGCAAATCACATTACTGCTCTGTGCCTCTGGTTTTCCACTCATAAAACAAAGGGGGATGACCATGTACACCCTGCAGACTTAACAAGGATTAGCTTAGATAATGCAAGGAAGTGCCTGTCTCTTATGTGGCAAACAATAAATGTTGGTTCCCTTCCCTGGCTCTGGTGCAAATTTAGTGAGATGGAACAGAATGACCTTGGTCTCAGCACAAGACTCTTTGGGGCTTCGATTTCCCTGTTCATAAAGTAGGTGATCTTTAAGTTCTGCATAGACTCTAACATGCTAAGGGGAGCCTGGGAATGCAGGCAAAGGACAGATGGGGCTGGCATTGGCTCCAAGTTTTAAGTGAAAATGTGTATTATGCATTTTGTTTCAAAACAAATGAAGAAAGATGATTTTTTTTAATAAATCAAAGCAGCAATCAAAAGGAGGTTTATTTTTAAATACATCCATTGGGAATGCATTGGTAATCTATCCACCCTACTGCTTTTATTTTCCGTTCTTTCCACACCCATAGTCACATGATGTGCTAGGGAATCTAACAGGGTATGGAGCAGACAAAAATCTCTCCACCATCATGGAGTTTATGCTCTACCACAGATGACTGACAAAGAAAATAAATCACACAGTAGCAGCTACGCAGAGAAATAAAGCAAGGAAATAAAGCAAGGAAGAAGGATGAGGATGGACGTGGAAAGGAGACTGTACTTTTAAGTAGGGTGGCTAGAGCAGGTTTCACTGAAAAGGAGACATCTGAGACAAAATGCGAAGGAGGAGCCGTGAGGACCTCTAGGGAGAAGGCCCCCAGCAAAAGGAAGATCACATACGATGGCACGGAAGGCCTGTCTGGCATGTCTGAGAAACAGCGAAACAGCTACCTTAGTATCTCCCAGGGAGGGATGATGGTGGCTGAGACCACACAGACAGCAGTAGAAACAATGATACATGAGTTTTGAAAGAATACCAAGGATGAAACAAAATGGCCTCATTCTTTCAACTTCTGTCATACCACAATGTCTACCCCAACTCCCTGAATAGGTTTCCGGGTGCAAGCATTCAACAAACATGTGCCCAGCAGCAATCGTGCCCTGTGTATCCCTGAGCTCAGCTCTCCCTGACCCAGACTTTCTCAAGGCCCACTGTGGATAAGGAGCGGGGATGTGGGCCCCAAGCCCTTTCCGCTGAAGCCACATAGTTCCAAGAAGCAGGAAAAGTCCAGCACCCCTGTGGGTCCCACACTGTTGGAGGGCCAGCTGCACAGACATGAACCAGAGCAGCTTCTCCTCCCCACTGAGCAGTCCTGGACCCCCATCTCCAGAAGGCTCAGTCTTCCACTCAGTAACTTCAGAACGAGACCGGGAGGTAAGAAGTCTTGGCTGTTCTGTGCAGCAGACTATTCCCAAGCTCGTTTCCTCACTACCCCACCCATACACGCACAGAGTAAAATAAAATCATCTTGCTGAATGCCAGATTCAAGCTGACAGTCCTAAAAACCAATGCCACTGAAACTGAGCAGAATGTTAAATGTTTTTGAAGCACACCAGTCACTTCAGGTAAGTTTAGAGAAGATCTTTTGAACTCACTCACTCTGGATCTGCACAAGGACTTTAGTTTCTAAATTGCTTTCTGGACTCACGAAGCAGCAGAAGATATGAATAGTGAATACTCAGCTGTGAATTCCTAAGGCCTGAGAATGAAAATTAAGAGGGTTCTGTAGATCCAGAGAAAGATGTGTCTGTTTATTTTATTTTTACAATTGGCCTGAAGAAGAAAGTAAAGCCCCAGATGCAGAAGAAGCTTAAAAAAGCCTCTACCTTTGGGATATGCAAGGAGGTGTTAAAAGGCTTGACCTTTCCTTTCCGATTATCTTACAGGAAATGAACTCAAATCTTCAAAACTGTTCTATCACACAGCTGGCTTCAGAAGCAGTTAGGGAAGTTCTTTCTTTCAGAAGGGCTCACTGAGTATGTACTGTGTGTCAAGGACCACACCAAGAAGAGGGTGTACAAACATGCATGGCCCCAAACAGGCCACTTGGCAATTTCCCGGTGTCCTTTAGGCTCTGCCGTTTCCTCCTGCCACGCACCATCTGCACAGGCTCACAAAGGTCTGTCTCCTACTTTACTTGTGATTCCACAGGGGAAGGACTCTGTCGTCTTTATCTATGTATAATCCAAAACAGGTGCTCAAGAAATGAGACAGGACCACAAGGTGAAGGGAAGAGAAGGGGAGAGAAGAGGTGCTGAGTTGGATCTTGAAGGTTAGAGAAGGTGACAGATTTTCTGTGCAAGAAATCAGTATTAAAAAATACTAGATTTGGAGTCATGTAGTCACCCTTAAAATGACTATGTTTTGCCCCTCGTGTCTTTTACATCCTAATAGCTGAAAGAAAACAAGTGATGGCCAGCTCCCTGGTCATTTTCTGATGGCTTTTCACGTTCTGGGTAATAACTGTCTCAGGTTACAGAGAATCGGCAGCAAAGGTAGGATGAGACTCCAAGTCACCTGGCCTCAGTCCAGCCTATCAGCTGCTGGTTCACCCACATGATTTACTGAGGATCCAGAGCAAACAGAATTTAGATGTGTCCCCAAAACTCATTTTTCTTATGTAATGGAAACATGTCAGCTGACAGGTCCGAGCCTTGGACTTCTTTGCAGTGATACTTTTTTAGACCTCTGGTTGGCAAGCACCCTGGGAACGTGGAGACTCAGGCTGAAGATTTCCCTAAGCTAAATACTGAGTTGATGCTCCATAGGTTTAAAAATAGAGAAAGTTACTTTAAAAATGACACATTTTCAAATCTACTCCCCTCCCCACAGCCCCTATGAGGAGCCAACCCCAGAGTGGGAATGGGACACATCCCCACAGGGCAATATTGTTGTGAGAAATATACCCATGTTTTTAGACTGAGGTGGGACTGGAATGTACAGTGAGACCATAGAGCCAGGAGACCTGGACTCTAGTGCTCACTCTGGTTTTTACCTGCACAAGCCATTTCCCAGCCAGCCTCAGTTTCCTCACCTACTAAAAGAGACACATTCCCTGCCCTGACTAGCTCTCAGACGATGGAAGGACTGTTAGAAATTGCTGCACAAACAGTATCACTGCACTGAGGCCAGTCCCCTCTGGTCATTCGCTTATTTACCAATTAACATATCTTGTACACCTACTATGTTCAGGTAGGGGAGATCACGTGAGCAAGATAAAGTCTTTGACTTCACAGAGCTTGCTTTTTTTTTTTTTAATTGGAGTAAAACTGCTTTACAATGTTGTGTTAGTTTCTGCTGTACAATGAAGTGAATCAGCTATATGTATGCCTATATCCCCTCCCTCTTGGACCTCCCTCCCACCCCACCCCCATCCTACCCATCTAGGTCGTCACAGAGCACGGAGCTGAGCTCCCTGAGGTTCCCACTAGCTATCTATTTTACACATGGTAGTGTATTTATGTCAAACCTAATCTCCCAGTTGGTCCCACCCTCCCCTTCCCCCACTGGGTCCACATGTCCATTCTCTACATCTACGTCCATGTTCTTGGATTGGAAGAAGAGCTTGCATTTTAAATGTGGGATTTGCATATACCAGGCCTTTGATAAACTGTTGAATTTGGGAATGCTCCACCTAGCACCAGACCCAATTAGTAGATTTCTAAAGTTGGAATTTTTTCCCCCTGGCCCGCTGCATTAGTGCAGCCTGTTGCAGGGAAGCTCCTCAGAGGGTGGTGAGGCTCGAGCAGGATGATGACTGTGATCAGCCTAACAAATGTTATCTATTACTATTATTACATAGCCATTAAAGAACAAAAACTAAAACTAAATGGAAAGAAATAATGCTGGCTTAAAACCTCAAATTCCTTCTTAACTACTCAGCAATTAAGACAGCATTTTACTCCAAAATACAGATTTTTATATTCTATGCATCAAAAGGAAAGAAATGCATTGCGAAGTAATAATTAGATTGTGATCTGCTCAAGGCAACCCATGTCGTCTTCACCTCTGAATCTCAGAATCTGCACATGGCAGAGGGTCACTACGTGTCTCCTGCTGAATAAGCCCCTACAGTTGGCGAGAATGAAGGTTACAGCAGAGAGCCTGTGGTGCTCCAGGGACTGTTCACACTCTCTTTAATACCTGCTTGTCCTTTCACAGACTTAGAAGCTGAGTCACCGTGGTCAATGAGTTCAGTAGGAAGTGGTGTCACCAGAATGGAGCCCTGCACTAAGGACAGGGAAACTAACATGGCCTGGAGATGGAGACCCGCCAGTCCCAGTTCCTCCCCTTCAAGCTGGCAGCCACGCCACACCTCCCTCCTCCTCCTCCTCCTCCCTTACTGTGGGGTTCTGTGTTTAACCCAGGAAATCACAGTTCAGGAGGTTCAAGAAAAAATAAAATTTTGTTTCTACAAGTGAAAAAGACCTGAACACATCTCAAGAAAAGGCAAAGGAATGATATTACTTGCCAGGAGAAGTTGTGGGAGGGGTAATGGTTTAAGTACCTGAAACTTTTGCTATTTTTTCAACACCTTTACTGAAATATAATTCATACACAATTCAGCCATTTGACACGTACACAATGATTTTTAGTGTGTTTAGAGTTGTGTATCATGACCACAGTCAATTCTAGAACATTTCATCACCCCCCAAAAAAACCTCTGTACCCCCATTCCCCTCTCCTCCAGTGCCTGGCAACCACTAATCTACTTCTGTCTCTATGGATCTGCCTATTCTGGACATTTCATACAAATGGAATCATACGATGTGATCTTTTGCAACTAGCCTCTTTCACTTGGCCCGATGTTTTCGAGGTTCATCCATGTTATAGCACTTATCAGTAGTTCATTCCCTTTTATTGCTAAGTAATATTCCATTGTATAAATAAACCACAATTTGTTTATACATTACCAAGTTGATGGACATTTGGGTTTTTTCTACTTTTTGGCTATTATGAATAATGCTATGAGAATTTGTGTACAAGTCTTTGTGTGGATATATGTTTTCATTTCTTTCAGGTACCTAGGTGTAGAACTGCCAGGTCACATGGTAACCCTATGTTTAACCTTTTGAGGAGCTGTTTTCCAAAGTTACTTGTTTCCAACAGTCAGCGAGACTGTTTTCCAAGCAGTTTTACATCCCCACCAGCAGTGTGTGAGGGTTCCAATTTCTCCAAATACTCACCAACACTTGTTATTGTCTGTCTTTTTTATTATAACTATCACAGGGAGTGTGAAGTCACATCTCATTGTGGTTTCAATTTGCATTTCCCTAATGACTAATGCTGTTGAGCATCTTTTCATGTACTTATTGACTACTTGTACATCATCTTTGGAGAAATGCCTATTCAGATCCTTCATCCATTTTTAAATTGCGTTATTTGTCTTTTTATTGGTGAGTTTTAACTGAATTCTTTATATATTCTAGGTATGAGTCCTTTGTCAGAGATATGATTTGAAAATATTTTCTCCCATTCTGCAAGCTTTCTTTTCACTTTATTGATAGCATGCTTTGAAGTACAAATGTTTTAATTTTTATAAAGTCCAATTTATCTATTTTTTTCTTTTGTTGTTTGTGTTTTGGTATCATACCTAAGAAACTATTGCCTAATCCAAGGTGACAGATTTACGCCTGTTTTCTTCTAGGAATTTTATAGATTTAGCTCTTTACATTTAGGTCTCTGATTTATTGTATCAGTTTTGTATGTGGTGTGAAGTAGAGGTCCAAATTTATTCTTTTACATGTAAATATCAAGTTGTCCCAGCACTATTTGTTGAAAAGACTATTCTTTCCCCCACTGAATTGGCTTGGCATCCTTGTCCAAAATCAAGTGATCATAAATTTAAGGGTTTAGTTCTGTTCTCTAAATTCTCTCCCATTGATCTATATGTCTATCCTATATGCCAATACCACAGTGTCTTTTTTTTTTTGGCCACACCGCACAGCTTATGGGATCTTAGTTCCCCAACCAGGGACTGAACCCGGCCATGGCAGTGAAAGCCCAGAGTCCTAACCATTAGGCCACCAGGGAACTCCCCTACACTGTCTTGAATACTGTAGATTTGTAGGACTTTTTGAAATTGGGAAGTGTGAGTACTCCAATTTTGTTCTACTATTTCAAAATTGTTCTATTTTGGGTACTTTGCGTTTTAATTTCCATGTGAACTTTAGAATCAACCTGTCGATTTCTACCAAAAAAAAAAAAGGAAGCTGGGATTTTGATAGGGGTTGCACTCAATTTGTAGATCAATTTGGGGAGTAGTGCCATATTAACAATGTTTTTAATCCATGGATGTGGGATATCTTTCTATTTATTTAGGTCACCGTTAATTTCTTTCAAAAATGTTTTATAGTTTTCAGTACAGAAGTTGTGTACTTCTTTTGTTAAATTTATTCTTAAACATTTTATTCTTTTTGATGTTATTATAAATGAAACTGTTTTCTTAATTTCATTTTTGGATTATTCATTGTCAGTTCATAGAAATACTACTATTTTTGTACATTGATCTTATACCTTACAACCTTGCTAAACCTGTATATTAGTTCTAATAGGTTTTAAGTGGATTCCTTAGGATGTCCTATACATAAGATCATGTCATCTGTGAACAGAGATGGTTTTACTTTTTCTTTCCCAATCTGTACACCTTTTATTTCTTTTTCTGGCCTAACTGCCCTTGCAAGCCTCCAGTGCAGTGAATAGAAGTGGTGAGAGTAGACATCATTGTCATTTCAGTGTTTTACTTTGCAACCCTGTGAGTTTTTTTTTTTTTTTTAACCCTCTGAATTTTCATTCATGCCTTTTATCAGGCTGAGGAAGTTCCCATCTATTCCTGTTTCACTGAATGTTTTTATCAGGAAGGGGTGTTGTACTGTTCTGCTTGTTTTTTTGTGTTTTGTTTTGTTTTTTGTTTTTTACTGTTACAGAACAAAAAAGTATGACCAAGGACCAAAGTTAACTTAGATTAAAACCACTTGATGTTATATACTTGGATGAGTTTGAAGTGTCATATGGAGCCAAATAAAAATCTACTTTAAGCGACTCAAAGAAAATAGCTTATTCTCTGGCTTTTAGAAAATGATAAATTTGTAATATTAAAGAAACAAAAGATATCAGAGAAAAAGATGGATTGCCCCAAGCTTATATTATTTAAACGTCTGCACAATAAAGTGTAATGCAGAAAGCAAAGAAAAATGGATTTGACACAGCTGATAATCTTTCTACCTAAAATATACTAAAGACTGAAATGAAACTGAAGATCCATTTCCACTGCAAAAAGAAGTTGTCAAAGATGAATATACAGGAGAGAAGACAGCTGGGGCACAGACAGGGACGCTCACAGAAGTTCTCTCTAAGCCAGGCCACATAACTAATGAAAAGCCTGTGCAAAGTCCCCAGCCTTCTCCTGCCTGCCTGTCATCCACTGAGGAGGATCACACTGCGGCTCTCCTGAGTCAGCCTGGCCCCAGAGTGACTGTGTGGACTTGTACCCCAATGCCCCACAAGGGACATGCAGAGCAAGCAAAAGAGACATTTTGTTATGTAAGCCTCTGAAATTTTGGGTTGGCTTGTTACTGCAGCTTAACCTAGCCACATCTAACACAACAAATTAACGTGTGGGGAAAAAAGCACAGCTTCCTTTAAAAATGGAAATAACTTGTAAAGATGAGAAAAATTAAAATGACAATGCCAGTGGGGCTACAGGAAAAATAGGAATGAACTCGAACATTGCCAATAGACTTCATGGAAAAATTTGGAAACACAGAACAAGGCAGATAACAGTTACCAACCTCTGACCCTGCAGTCCCACTCTGGGGAATAAGCCCCAAGCAAATAAATTCAAAGAAAAAATAGCTTGAACAAAATGTTCATCCCAGTAATATTTATAACACCAAAGACTGGAGACAAGTCAAATGCTCACAAACTGAGAAATCACTGGTGACTTGACAGAGTGGACACTATGCAGTCATTATAAAAGACAAGTGGGGGACCACTTTATATTCAAAATTGGGCATAAGCAAAAAAACAGAATAAAATAGCACATAGACCTTCATTACACACAAGTGTTAAAGGCAAGGATTATGTATTTTCATCTTTGTAACCCCAGTGCTTAACATGAGGTAGACGCTCAAATATTTGCTAAGTGACTGAATGTCTGAACCAACAAATAACCAAGTCGGGGGTGACAAGGTCTGGAGGAGACTCTGGGGACGGAGTTGAGTGCCCCTTATTTCTGTAAAATGACTTCAGTGTGTACACTTTAAGATGCATATATTTGAATTAGGAAAAGGGAAGTAGTATTCTTCCTTCATGTAACAAAGCTGGATTAATGTTTCAAGGGGATGGGTCATGACTTTACACAAAGAAAAACTCACTAAAATCCAAGCTCTGAATACTAGGAAGGAATCCTCAGTAAGTGGTAACCGTGAAGTTCAAGGAGAGGCTGGCAGGTCGTGGTCTGTGCTGGGCAGTGGGAGAAGCAGGGTCAGGTTCCGAGGAGCTTGTTTAACAGTTTTACTTGTTTTGTAGATGCCGATGTGCTGAACCACTTTATAGTGTGTGGACACGTACTGTAAAGGTTCATCATTCAGACACCTGGACAATTTCTTAGACCTCTTCAGTGTCTACTTTCAATTGATTCCTATCGGTAATCATAGAACCTCCTTCTGTAACTATAAATATCCTGTTTCTTCCTTTGGACTAATATTCACAGTAAGGGAAAAAATTCTCCAAAAGCTCAAGAGAAGTAATACTGAGTTGTCACCACACCTCCTCTCTCTCCTTTGTCCTGGACTGGCTGGTGTCACCTGTCTTCAACCCTCTTCAACGCTCAGGGCACCACTGGAACTAACAACGTCAACCCCTTGAGTCGAATTCTTGCTTCACACCTGCCTGGTGAAAACTCTGCCCTCTACCTATCACATGGCCCTCGGCCTCCTGCGCAGTTACAAGCTGTCTGCCTTCGGTCTCCCAGCAGCTCTCCCAAGCCCTCCGCAACAGCTCTTGCAGACCTTCGCTCTGGTACCTCCCTGCCCTTCACAGAACATGGGCAAGTGGGCAGTCAGAAGCTCCTCTGTTTCTTGCCACCCACAGGCCGGCCTCTCCATACACACTCCCGTCTAAGGCTGAGCCCTCATCTGCCTCTTCCCACTGCCACAGGACCCCCTCCAGCCATCAGTCCCTTTCTCCGTCTTCAGCCTTGACTCCCAGACCCTCTCTAGCGGTCGCTCACCCCTCTTTCCTTCATAGCCAAGTTTCTTACAAGAGCTATCCACTCTCAAGTTCTCCAGTTCTCACCCCACCCGTTCATTTCTCAGCCTACTGCTTCCTCTCTCATCTTTCTTTCTTTTATTTTAAAATTGATTAATTTATTTATTTGGCTGCCTCGGGTCTTAACTATGGCACACAGGATCTTCGTTGTGGCATGCAGGATCTTTCATTGCGGCGCACGGGCTTCTCTCTAGTTGTGGCGCAGGGGCTCCAGAGCTTGCGGGCTCAGTAGTTGCACCGTGTGGGCTTAGTTGCCCCACAGCATGTGGGATCTTAGCTCCCCCACCAGGGATCGAACCCGCACCTCCTGCATTGGAAGGTGGATTCTTAACCACTGGACCACCAGGGAAGTCCCCCTCTCCCATCTTTCTAATAAAACTGATCAGACTAGAAAGCCCAAGACCTTCCTGGTGTCAGGTGCCACCCTAGTGTTAAACCACTCAGCTCTTTCAGGTCTTCTCACTGCCCCTCCTGCACTCTCTCCTCCTACAATCACACCCCTGGCATCCACAACACTACATCTACTGATTTTTCTCCTCCTCTGTCCTCAGGATTCTGTCCCAGGCCCTGCTCTCTAGCTGCACACTCTACCTAAGCAAGATCCTCTGTTCCCACACATCAAACTACCTTTAACCTCATAACCCTGGATACGCATCTCTGGCCCCAAACTCCAGACCCACACATCTGACTGCCTGCTGGATGCCTCCACTCAGCTATCACACAGTCCCTGCAAACCACTTCCTACCTTCCCTGAGCCCACTCCCATTCTTGGGTTTCCTCCATCAGGAAATGGTCCCACCATTCACCCAGCTGCTCAATCCAGAAACTCCTTTTCTTCTCACACCCAACCCCTACCAACCCCACTACATTTAATCAGTTTCCAAGACCTGACAACACTAGTTCTTCAGTATCTCCTGAATCTTACTTTGCCAATTCCCACAACAATGGCTACCTTTAATAAGGCCACTACCATTTTTTGCCTAGTTTGCCAATGGCCTAACTGATCCCACAGTCAACAGTCTGGTCCCCCTTCCTGTCTATCTCCATGATGCTACCATGGTGGTTGGTGGTGTGTCTTTTAGAAGATCAAGTTACGCTTCTACTTGAAACCCCTCCAAGACTTCTTACTGTGGCCAGCAGCGCCTCCCAGCTCTAACCACTGCCCCCTCCAGGTTTAGCATTCACACCATGTCCCCAGTCACCCTGTACTCCCTCCGCCAGTTAACAACCTGCAGTCAGCTCCACACAAGCACCACGCTCCTCTAGCTTCTGCGCCTTCACACATGCTGTTCCTGCTGAACAAACGCGGGAGTGAATGAGAGGAGGAATTAATTTCTTGCTGCCAAACAGTTTCAAAAGCAAAACTATGAAACTCCTTTCAATTAGTTTTACAATGTAAAAAAAATGTTTAAATTGAATGTGAGTACAATGTAACATAGCTAATATAATCCAGGGTGAGTGCCCAAAGTTTGCCTGAGTCTAGAATTGAAGAACAGAGGAAGATAACAAAGCCCTAGGACTTGTCAGCGCACGGGACACCGCTGCCAGACTGAGCACACGTCACTGGTCCCTTCTGGCTTCTGACTTGGTGACAGCAGTAATGTGCTGTGTGCCCACCACCCTCCAGGCCATTCTCCACAAGGCCCCTCACGCTCACAGCAAGTTTGTAATAGGCCCCATTTCACGTGTAGTCGAACAAAGGCCGAGCCACCAAGTAACTCACCCCAGGTTTCTTCGCATGAATGGGGAAGGGGCTGGAGTCATTCACAGATCTGTCCCACTCCCTCTCCTGACACCCAGTTTTCCTGTCTCCACAATGTGGGGGTGGGCTAAATGATAAGGGTCTTTGCAGCTCTGATTTTCTATCATTCCAAATGGAAAAGGGTTATGACTTGTGGTCATCAGAATCTCAAGGAAGTATCTGCCAGCCACGATTAAACACATTCAACAGATGTGGCTTCTTCTGTCCCCAAAATGTAAGCATTCTATGATGATGCCCAGGCAGTCACATTCAACAAAGACTCATTTTACAGCTCCGAAGAACAAGTACTCATTGATTGGCTACCATGTCAACCCAGCAAGGAGCCCCAGTTACACCACAGCATGCAAAGCTGCCTGCCAAGGCTGAAGCAGTATTATTCTAACATAATCTTAGAATGCCTTCACACAAGTGGCATCATGCATACACACACACACCCCCTCCTGGAAATTCGCTGCTCGTCTCTCATGTCCAGCTGGCGGTCAGGGTTGGGAAGCAAGCACCTGGGGACGCACTGGCTCATCACCACCACTACCTCCCCCATTCACTTCAGGATGTCCTTACATCCTAACACAGCATATAACAAGAGACAGATGTCACAGATACAAGAGATGTGCATGAAAGTTGCAGGGAACTGGGCTGTCGATTCGGGCACCCTCATTTCATCTTTATTCCTTGCAATTCTCTGTGCTGCTCCACCTCCCCTGTGCCAATCTTTGAGGAGCACCGCCAGAGACAGCTATTAAGCTTTATCAAACACTTCCCAAAGATTCCTTGTCTCAGTGAGAAGCTCTTGCCCAGTGGGTTACTTCTTCCTTGAGCTGCAAGTTTTCCAACTCAAGAGACATACTTAAACACTAAAAGGGGCTTCCCTGGTGGCGCAGTGGTTGGGAGTCTGCCTGCCAATGCAGGGAACACAGGTTCAAGCCCTGGTCTGGGAGGATCCCACGCGCTGCGGAGCAGCTGGGCCCGTGAGCCGTGGCCGCTGAGCCTGCGCGTCCGGAGCCTGTGCTCCGCAACGGGAGAGGCTGCGATGGTGAGAGGCCCGCGCACCGCGATGGGGAGTGGCCCCCGCTTGCCGCGACTAGGGAGGGCCCTCGCACAGAAACGAGGACCCAACACAGCCATAAATAAATAAATTTTTAAAAAAACACTAAAAAAGAAAAGTCAGACAAGACAGAAAGATTCTTCTGGCAAAAGTAGAAGGAAAAAATATAGAATGGGTCAGGAGGTTGTCCTTTGTTCAGGCAAGAAAATGGGGGTATTCAACAAGGGCAGATGTGATAGGGAAAGAGAAACACTGACCACTGAGAGCAGGCAGTTATGGGGCCGCCCTCCAAGCTCTGTTAAAGCAGGTTCCCAAGATTCGACAAAGGACATTATTAACAACACGCATGAGTCAGAGTGGCCCCAGGTCAACCACTTCAGCTTCCTTCAAACCCTCCACTTTGAGGCGGCCCCTTCTAGAAGCAGGACTTCCTGTCACACAAAGGGCCTCTGTGGGCAGTTCCTCGGCATCTTTTCCTGTGCAGAGCACCAGCACTTTCCGAGGCTCTTCCCTCTCTCAAAGTCTGACTGAGCACTGAGCACTCTAAGGGGGCTGTACCCCGGCTGAAGGGGTGAAATTTACCCGCCCTGAAAACTAGACACGGCAAGAGAGAACAATACCAAAGGACACGGCACACCTGGATGTATACAGCTAGAACTGAAATCTGCATCTATGATGCTTCACAAGACATGCTGGGGTGATCCCTTGATGGCCTAATCACCTCAGGCAAAAAACTCAAGAGGTCTGTGATTGACACTGCTCACCTGTAAAATGGAATCCAATCTGCCTTAGAGGTAGTGCAGATCAAATGGAATCTGTCTGGGGCCTGGCCCAGTGCCACTGTGGGGGGCCTCCGGAGTGATGGTGACTATGGGCCAGCTTCAGTCAAACAAGCCAGGCGCCATCACTGAGGCATTCCCCTTCCCACAGGCTTGACGGACATTTGAACAACCTCCTCCAACACAGCACCATGGCCTAGGAAAGAACACACTATGGGAACAGGAGGGTCCTGAAAGGGTACATGGGGCTGACATTTCAGTGGGAATTCATCAGCTGGAGAAGTAGGGAAGGGCATTCCAGTAGAGGAACTTGCATGGCAAAGAGAAGGTGGGATAAACCAGTGCAGTAGAGGGTCACACAGATCCTGAGGGCAAGCCCTGGGAAGTGGCTTTTAAGGAAAGAGGAGAGATAATTTACAAAGGGCAGGGTGCCGATGGTCACACCATCTGGTCGCCAGCCTCAGTGCTTCATTATGCTGCAAGAAGAGTGACTTCTGCTCTGTCCACCTAACAGCAGTAAAAAGCAGCACATCCTGGGGGACTTCCCTAGTGGTCCAGTGGTTAAGAATCCGCCTTCCAATGCAGGGGACGTGGGTTCAATCCCTGGTCGGGTAACTAAGATCCCACATGCCGCGGGGTAACTAAGCCCTCATGCCGCAACTACTGAGCCATGCGCTCTGGAGCCTGCGCACCACAGCTAGAGAGAACCCTGCGTGCTGCAACTAAGAGCCCACGTGCTGCAACTAAGATGCGACACAGCCAAATAAACTAAAAAAAAAAAAAAAAAAAAAGCAGCACATCCTGAAAAATGCCCACCACGGGAAGGCTAGGAAACCACTGACTAGACTTCACACCCATCAGAGCTCTGTCAGGAAACAAACTACTCAAATACTTCTCAAGCAGTGCTGTAAATATGTGCCTTTGAAGTTAAAAAAAAAAAAAAAAAGGTCATGCAAACCACAAAAGGGTTTGGTTTTTAAGTATTTTGTAAGTATCTACGCACTCAACTATGGGGCCACTTTCTCAAGACACTATTGCATTTCATTCAAACGTACAAGCTGGAGCCAAAGCATTCTATTCCAGGGAAGGAAGGACACAGTGCCAGTGTGGACCTCGAGTGACAAACTGACAGCTGAGTTCTAACTTGAATGTGATTTTATTTTTTAAAAAGTTCCCATAACATGAAGGACTATCCAGTAATTTGGAAAAAGGAACAGGGAACCCACTTATCAAGCAACAATCTAAAGCTAGTGAGCTAAATAAAGTTTCCCTTAAATGGGGAAAGAGAGAGCAGGGCTTGAACTAGCAGTGATAGCTATGATAGGTGCAAGTTTTAACTTCTAAGCCTCATTCTTCTCACCTGTAAAATGAGGATAAACATGGCTGACCTACTTCAGGGGGAAGTAATGGGAAATTTAAATGACACGTTCTATGTGAGTGCCTGCATACACGAGGCACTCAGCAAATGTCCCTCTCTACCTGCTTGTCCCTAGTACAACTCCTCCTGGTCCCTGGGTCTCGCTGGCCATGCCCCACCTCAAGGGCAGATGTCACTTGAGCAAGCAGGACATACACGCTCATCCCTCACTTGTGTCACTGAAAACTCCAGGAACGCAAAACAAAAATCTGCAGCGTTAAGCCATATATATATATATACACATATGTACTTTTTGTTTTTCGTTTTTTTTTTTTTTGCGGTACGCGGGCCTCTCACTGTTGTGGCCTCTCCCGTTGCGGAGCACAGGCTCCGGACGCGCAGGCTCAGTGGCCATGGCTCACGGGTGCAGCCGCTCCGCAGCATGTGGGATCTTCCCGGACCGTGGCACGAACCCGTATCCCCTGCATCGGCAGGCGGACTCTCAACCACTGCGCCACCAGGGAAGCCCGCCATATATATATATACTTCTAAAATTTATTTATTTATTTTTTCGGCTGCCTTGGGTCTTCGTTGCTGCGCGCAGGCTTTCTCTAGTTGCGATGAGCAGGGGCTACTCTTGCGGCGCGCAGGCTTCTCATTGCGGTGACTTCTCTTGTTGCGGAGCACGAGTTCTAGGCATGCAGGCTTCAGTAGTTGTGACACCTGGGCTCCATAGTTGTGGCTTGCGGGCTCTAGAGCGCAGGCTCAGTAGTTGCGGTGCACGGGCTTAGCTGCTCCGCGGCACGTGGGATCTTCCCAGACCAGGGATCGAACCCGTATCCCCTGCATTGGCAGGCGGATTCTTAACCACTGCACCACCAGGGAAGCCCTATATACAAATTTTTTTAATGATGCTACCTGCCTAATAAACACTTCCAGTTACCAGTTTACAAAGGAGAAAAATTAATGGAACTTCTGTTTATGATAAAATGCCTAATTACTACATAGGCATACCTCAGAGATCTTGCACAAACATGCGCAAGCGTGTGCACACACACACAGAGGCAAAGAGAGTCCATCCTCAATAAAACATTTGTCAGTTTAGTTGGCTCAAGGAATAGACTGTGCCCCAAATTTTTTAACATTTTCAATAAAATATGTAATTTATTCTGATAAGCTCAGTAAAATGGTATTGTCAAAACAAGGATGTTAGGCTTCCCTGGTGGCACAGTGGTTGAGAGTCCGCCTGCCGATGCAGGGGACACGGGTTCATGCCCCGGTCCGGGAAGATCCCACATGCCGCGGAGCGGCTGGGCCCGTGAGCCATGGCCGCTGAGCCCGTGCATCCAGAGCCTGTGCTCCGCAATGGGAGAGGCCACAACGGTGAGAGGCCCGCGTACCGCAAAAAAAAAAAAAAAAAAACAAGGATGTTTTGATCATATTATGTATATTTTTGCCCCAAGATTCTAAAAACATTAACTTTCTGAGTGCCAGAAACCTTGCTAAGAGCTGGGGAAGGGAGTGAAATAAGTCAATAATAAGAGGCGGTCCTGCAGTCCAGGAACCACAGTCTAGCAGGAAAGATAAGACGAGGTCCCACCTGATTAGGCTGACAGGTGGGAGGGAGGAGGGGGCAGGCGGAAAAGCAGTCTGGAAGAGGGAGTGAGAGGCCGGGTGCCTGCAGCCCACTGAGAGTGAGTATGAGGTGCTCCAATCAAGGGGAGAATCAGGAGCTGCTCTGAGAGCCTGGAGACAGACTGAAAACAACGCCCACACCCACGAGGGCACAGAAAGCTCCACCCTGGAACAGAGGCAGAACATGGCCACCTCACACCACCTCTGCCTCAGCTTCTTTAGTTCAAGCCACCAAACTGAAAATGTGTCAACAGCTGCCTGTCCCACTTGTCTACACTCCCCCGCTGCAAGGTCCCATGTGATCTGGCCTCAGCTTCCAGCTCCAGTCTCGGCTCCTTCCAGTGCCAGCCACAGTGACCTTCCTCTGGGTCTCCAAATGCACCAGGCTTGGGCCTACCTTCGCCCCTGCTTCCCCTCTACCAGGAACACCCTTCCTCCAGGATCTGTAGGCTTTGCTGCCTCACATCATCAGATATCTGCTCATACATCACCTGCTTCTTAAGAAAGCCTTCCCTAACCCCTCCCCATTCCTCTGACATGTCAGCCCCTAACTCTGCATTATTTCGTTAATAACACTCAGCCCCACATGCCAAATTGTGTACTTATTTACTGTCTCCAGTCACAAGAACGCAAGCTCCTGAAGAACAAGGACTCTGTCTTGTTCACTCCTACATCCCTACCACTGATGCATAACAGGTGCACAATAAACACGTCTACAAGGAATGAGTCAAGGAATGTGCTGGGCTCGGGCACAAACACACAGTATGACAAAACAGACTTGTGTTTTCAGCAGCAAGGCAGACGAGGAATCTTAATGACTCACTGAAAAATTAAAAAAACTGAATAAAGTATAATTGCATCACTTTATTATGTTATAAAATATAATAAAAGAATCTAAAGATACCAAAAAAGTAAATTTAAAGAAGAAACCCTAGAATATAAGTAGATAAGTCAGCTTTCTCTCTGAGGTGACAAAAAGAGAAAATGTAAAAGAAAGATTAATAGACTTGGAAGAAATAGTGAAGTCTAACTTACAACTCATGAAGTTCCAGAAGGAGATAACATTAAGAGCGGGGAAGAAGCAATATTTAAAGATAATTTTTCAGAACGCTGAAAGACATTAAATCACAGATCAAGGAAGCCCAATGAACACAAGCAAGACTTTAAAAAGAAAGAGAGAACCATACCAAGACAAATTAAATTAAAATTGTAGAACCTCAAAGGTACAGAAAAGATCATAAATGCAGCCAGAGAGAATTGATATATTCAACATGCTAAGCAACAAAAACTGTCAACCAAGAATTCCAAACCCAGCAGAACTAGTTTTTAAGAACTAAGAACTAGACATTTTCAGAAAGACAAAATATATACCACCAAAAAAACCCTTGCAGAAAAGGAAATTTTAAAGGATATACTTCAGGCAAAAAGAAATTATCTCAGCTGGAAAGCTTGAAGCACAAGAGAGAACGGTAAGTAAATATACTAGTAAATACACAGATGAATCTAAACAGCATTGACACTATGAAACACAGTATCTAATTTATAGAATTAAAAAATTCAGAAAAGAAATACTGGACAAGTTGGAAGGGGATGTGGAGTTAAAATGCTTTAAATCCTTCCATTAGTCAAGAGAAACATAAAGTCATCACTTTAGATTTTGTTAAATGTTTTTGTTAAAAATGGATATCTAGGATAACCACTAAAGGACTAGACAGAATTTAATTTCCAAGCTAAGAGAGAAAAACAAATGCAATGATGGGGGTGTGGGGGAGCAGGAGCACGATGGAACTCAATCAAAACAAAAAGGCACACGTGCGCGCGCACACGTAAACAAACGCACACACACAGAAGAACTGTAGCAAAGAGAAGGCACAGGAACAAGAAAGGGCTACATCTATTCAGTATCACTTCTATTCACATTGTACTGGAGGACTAGCCAAAGCAATAAGAAAAATAAGTAAAAAGTATAAGAATTAGAAAAGGAGAATCAAAACATTATTTGTAGATGATATGGTTTTAGCAAGGCTGATGGACAATAAGATGTCTGTCTAGAATGACAGCTCTCAGCTATGACTTGAGAGCTGTCTAGTTAAGTACAGTGCTGGGGGCTCTACACATTTGGTTTCATTTAACATGAGGGAAAGACCATTATAAACTTCATTGTACAGAAGAAGAAGCCAAGAGTCAGAGGTTAAATATCTTGCCCAAAGGCACATGGCAAGTAAATGGTTAGTTTTGAAATTAAGCCTATCTGTCTCCAAAGCTTAGCCAGTATGCCTGCCAGAGAGCGATAGACAAACGACGATGGCACCACACGATAAGCACCATCTGTGCTCTCTCACAGGCGCCTACAACGGTGTGATTACAAGTACTGGAGTACAACGAGAAGGAGATTAACCTGAAGAAAGCCAGCGAAGAGAGCCTGGAGCTAGGTCTGAAGTGTGCAGGAGAATGCACAGACGGCAAATGGCAGGTACTCTGGAGAAAGACAGAACAGCATGTACTAAGGTTAAAAGGTGTGAAAGAATCAAGAATGTGACAGTGGGAGAGCAAAAAAGGGAGTAGCTGAATACAAGGCAAGATAAGTGCCACCAGGCTGGGAGTCTTGAAAGTCACACGGGGAATTTGGAAAGTTATGGGGAGGGACCTGATCCAAAGGCCCGTGAAAGAAAGTTCCCTCAGACAGAGAGCAGAGAACAGACCATCAAGCCTGTAGACCTGGGCTGTCCAATACAGCAGCCACTAGCTACTGAGTGCTTGCTTGAAATGCAGCTAGTACAACCAGGGAATTGACTTTTTTGTATCTACTTTTAATTCATTTTAATACAAATAGCCACACATGGTTACCAGCTACCATATTGGACAGTGCAGCTCTAGAGGTTAGAGACTGGAGAAAGAGAAAGGGTTAGGAGACCAGGAAAGAGGAGTAATATTCAAGAGAAGAACAGGCAGGATGAAGTCACCTGTGAATAAAGGGCAGAGGGGGAATAAGGATTAAAAGTTCCTAGTTTTGGAGGCAAGGTAGGTGGTGATGCCCCAAAGAGAAACAGAAAAAATTCAGAAGAAAGAATTGGGTTAGGATGAAAAATACTGGCCTGGGCCAGATAAATTTGACGTACCTGAAGCCCAGCTACATATATACTGTACTGTTCAGCCGTATCAAACTCCCAAACACAGCATATTCCTTCTGACCTCCTTGTCTTCGCATATATATTTCCCCCTGCTTCTCCTGTCTGCCTGACAAACCTCTCTCCAAAACACACCAATCTGTGAAGTTTTCCCCGACCTCCCCCATTCTTCACAGCAGATAAGGTCCTGTAGCACTGTAAGAAGACTTATCACCCTGGAGTTTAGAAGTCTCTTTATCCGTCTGGACTGTGGGCTTCTCAGGGGCAAGAACTCAGTCTTAACCATCATGGATCCCAGGGCCTACTAGCATCATGCCTGACACAAACTGAGTACACAAGAAACTCCACCAAGCGGGTAAGTTGAATGCATGCGTGCCCACACAACTGAACGAAGCAAGTGATCCAGCCAGCCAGCATTTAGGTGGACTGTCCCTCCAGGTAGTGACCTAATGGATGGTCAGAAATAAGTACAGAGCTCGCTCAGGTGCCTGCATAGCTGTTAATGAAAGCAGTGAGGTGATGGAACAAGCACAATTTACGTAAGTCTCACACCATGACTTTTCATCATTATGACAACCTCTACCCATCCCAAATTCAAACTCTTCAACCTCAGAAGTCTACTGGATGTGCCTAAGACAAATTAATGCCTTAGAAGTCAACATTAAATATGCAACGATTTCTCCTCAAAAAATGGTCCTGACACTTCTCCGCATGGCCTCGTGGTCTTGTTGTGTAACATTCTTCCTGCACAATAAGGGTCAGATCTCACAAATAAGTGAACCTGAGCTGAACATGCTCAGAGGTGGTAAGTTAACAAAATGTTTCTGTTTTCCAAGTCAACAGATACTTGGTCGTAAGTCCACTGTGCCCTGTGCTATTTTTTCTTTATGTGTCAGCTCATACCAGAAAAGAACCATAAAGAGATCACTTCATTGTCTCCATATTGCCCTGTGCTTAATTTATTTTGCTAAATGAGCACTACCAATACATGTTAGGAACTTGAGAATCAAAGAAAATTCAAATTGGTAAGGTCAACATTTTAGCCCTGTTAGTTCCATCAATAACATCTTGTCAAGTAGCAGTCTCCAGCAAAATCATTCTCCCTGATCTCCCTCAAGGACTCCACTGCAGAACAAATTCCAATGAGAAACAAGACTGAGTATGAAATTCGTAGCACAGGCTTCCCATTAACATAAAGAAATTTAAAATCCCATACTATTGTGATGGCCATCGTCACACATTTCAAATTCAGAACACTTTGTGTTAGATTCTTTTAAGTTATCCAAAAAACACAACATTGTGCTTTGTGAGTCCACATAGAGATTCATGTCTTATGATTCACGTATGACAGTCTAATTAGAAAAAAAAATTTAGGCCAGATTCCCAGGGCTATTGGAGATGTTAAATAGACACCTAGTCTGCCACTTGACATAAAGGCAGAACTGTGAGATGCAAATACATTTAGACCAGCCCAGTGAAACACAACTATAGTGCCTTCAATCTCTGTGGGAAGGAGACCATTGCAACCCTTTCATTCGTTCACTCACTCATTCAAATTAATGGCCCATGTTTTCCATTGTTACTATTCACCCCCACTCTGACCCCCAGCACACACACAGTCCTCTTTACCTGCCTCTGGAGCCTGGGATCTACTTGGGCTACTAGGAGAAGTTTCTTCAAAGCCTTGGCGGAGGTTCTAAGTCCACCACTAGCAGCTGGCCTGGAGAGATGCCTCGAGCAGAGACGGAAGTGAAGAAGGCCCAGACAACCCCAACCTCACATACTCTCAGAGACTTCTGGGCCAAGAGCAGCCTCAGGGGCTGCCTTTAAAGTCCTCCTCAGCCTGCAGCAAAGCCAGCACCACATCCTCCTTCACATATTTAAATTTCACAGGCACAATCAGAATTTACACTAATGTGGACAGAAGCTAGGGGCAAGAAGGAATGTCAAATATTACTTATTACTGACTAGGACTATTATATATTAATTATGTTTATATATACATATATATAATTATATATTTATTAAGGCCAACCCAATATGTCTTAAGAAAAGGAAGCCAGTTAAAATATTCTATAGTTAACATGTACTGAAAATATAGCAGGACATATAAAATGCTAATTGGGGAACAAAGGTAACTAAATTATGGGAGAAGTGAACTAAGCCAGTCCCTGAAGCAGGCTCCTCACCCTTTCTTTAACCCCCGATGTAGTCATCTGGCTCACCAACTGAAAGCAGCTTCGTCAAGGACAATGACAAAAAGTGGTACCAGAATACCAGGAGGGAAGACACAGTCCCAACCTAGTGCATAAAAGCATTGTTCATCTGCAGGCAAAGAAGGCAAGAATGCACGTCCACAGTCAGCGTTAAAAAAACAAAAAACAAAAAAAAAACATTGCTCATGTACCCTACTTCATTCCCAGGTTTTATAAATTAAAATAGGTATAACGTTATTGACTGCAATTTCAAGTACAATTAAAATATTTATAAAAATGCCTATTTTCCTGTAGTATATTTGTTTCAGAATTCTCCACAACATATACTCTAAGTACTTCAGAAAATACAAATAAGTGCTGTTGTTCTATGAACGTCTCCAAGGCATTTTAAGGTGACTTTGGACAGAGTGGGAGCCACATCAAGGTCTAAGAACAGTCACTCACTGTTCTCAGCATGCCTCTATTTGCATCTAATTCCCATACTTGAATTTCAGAGGATTCAAATTCAATTTTTAGGAGAGACTATTTTTAAATGTTTCTGGAAAGTTGTAGATAAATTTCATTTTTATAAATTAAATCACTACCCCTTTTATTTACATTATAATGTATTATTTTAAAGTCTATCCTATTCCAAAACCCTGTCAGTCCAGACTGAGAGTTAGCAAGATAGAGTTGTCAGTATTCCTTCCTAGGGGCCAAAATGCTCCCACAGAGTTCAGGGTTTTCCTTTCACAAACTGAAGAATCCTCTTTTCAAAGAAGAATCAAGTACTTTCGTCTATTTTTTTATTAGTTATGATTTAATCAAGTATGGATTTCTCATGTAGCAGATAATCGTATAATGAGGTTTTCTTATAACAGTAACAACTGAGTAAGACCTAGTTTAGGGGAGAAACAAGAAAACCTTTATAAAATAGAGAACTGTTTGTTTTTAAGAAAAATCTCTCACAAAGGGAGAAATGTCAATGCTCACTGTGCTTGACAGGTAATTTGTGCTTGAGGTAATTCATTGCACACCTATACCGAATGGTGCTCACTTAGGGAAATTCTTGAATAAAAGCTGAGTATTTGAAAATGAAACAAATGAAAATGGAGTCATAAGAAGAAAAAAGCTAGTCTTGGCCAAGTCCTATTAATCTTGAGATAACATGTGGAGAAAGCAGATAAAGGAAAAGCCAATGGCCCAGAAGTCAGGAGAACTGGGTTCCAGACTCACTCAGCCACCAACAAGCCATGTGACCTTGGACAAGTCAGCAAGGCATTTCACCTCTCAGTCTTAATTCCTTTGTTTAAAAAAAATGAAGGGGGACTTCCCTGGTGGTCCAGTGGTTAAGACTCCACGCTTAAAAAAATGGTTCTGAAGAACCTAGGGGCAGAACAGGAATAAAGACGCAAACGCAGAGAATGGACTTGAGGACACAGGGAGGGGGAAGGGTAAGCTGGGACGAAGTGAGAGAGTGGCATGGACATATATACACTACTGAATGTAAAACAGATAGCTAGCGGGAAGCAGTCGCATAGCACAGGGAGATCAGCTTGGTGCTTTGTGACCACCTAGAGGGGTGGGATAGGGAGGGTGGGAGGGAGACGCAAGAGGGAGGAGATATGGGGATATATGTATATGTATAGCTGATTCACTTTGTTATACAGCAGAAACTAACACAGCATTGTAAAGCAATTATACTCCAATAAAGATGTTTAAAAAAAAAGGACTCCATGCTTCCACTGCAGGGGACATAGGTTCGAACCCTGGTCAGGGAACTAAGATTCCCACATGCTGCATGGCAGGGCCAAATAAATAAGTAAAAATTAAAAAAAAAAATTTTTTTTTAATGAATGGGCCTGACTATAACGACTCCAAGAGCCATTACAACTCTGAAGATCATGGTCCCACCTTTTTAATTATGCCACCTCCTAAATAACAGAATTATATGGCTGAGCAAAACAGAATACTAACAATATATGAAAGTTGGGGGGGGCTTATTTTTACTACTGGCATAAATCTCAGACCTATAAGACATGCTTCAGTTTGAAGCTAGGATACCTGTTTATTATTTTCATAAATGCAGCATTAAAGTTCACCTAGAATTAGGTAAGACATCTTATATATGAAGAAAGAAGGAAGTTGAGATATTCTAAATCAGCGGTCCCCGACCTTTTTGGCACCAGGGACCAGTTTCGTGGAAGACACTTTTTCCACAGGCAGGCGAGAGGGGGAAGGTTCAGGCAGTAATTCGAGCGACGGGGGCAGCAGATGAAGCTTCGCTCTCTTGCCGCTCACCTCCTGCTGTGCAGCCCGCTTCCTAACAGGCCACACACCGGTACCGGTACCGGTCCAGGGCCCCAAGGTTGGGGACCCCTGTTCTAAATTATAAGAGCAAGGGTGAAAGCTGATTAACGTCTGAAGACAGGAAACCTGATTAAGGTCTAGAAAATAGGAAATATGCAACCTTACAAGTGTTAGAAATACATACATCACACTAGGTAATGACCTAATGAGGAAATATGCTTGTGTGTGTGGCACAGACTGTACCAGCATGGCACCTTCTGGAGAACAGAAAGAGGACGCTGCCTTTCTAACGTTCACAGCAATAGGTAACCCAATAAATAGTGATGAGTCACTCACATATCGGGATTTTTTAAAAAAAATCTTCTAATTAGAATTACAGTACTGCATAAACAAAGGAAAGGGAGAGGGAGCCAAAATTTTTCAATTCCAGAGTACGACTTCGAGATAAGAAACAAATATGTATGTAAAGCTGCTCAGCTATTGAAACAATGAAAGTTTTACATTTTGCTATCCAATAACAATGAAAATAAAGTGTCCAGTGATAGCAGTCAGATGGGGATGAGAGCACAGGGTCCAGATGAGAAGAAAAATAAGAACTGACTGAGGAGGAAGACGGAGGGGGGCCTTGGAGCAAGCCGCATGCTAATTCTGGGATTCTGGAAGACACGGTCATGAAACAGCAACTACAGTTAACTGGAAAAGCTAATTTGTTCATTTTCTATCACAAGTCCCAGTTGTGAGTTTGTAGATTAGCTGTGGCTGTTAAGAAAGGAAGTTGCAGCATGTAATAAACGGAATGCCTGACAGTAGGGGGAAAAGAAACCAACCCTCTATTAACTGTTAACTCAAGTAATTCATTTAGCTACACAGTAAGAAAAAAATACAGGCAGAGGTTTGCAAACTAGTCTAAAACATGCCTAAGTTTTTAATTTATTCCCTCTATTTTGAAATGAAGCATGCACATATGTTCTAAAACCAGAGTAGAAATTATAAAGCATAGTCCTTCATTTGTTTGGGTCAAGATGTATTCATCAAGAAAATCAAACATGTACTCTAACATTTTCTCAAAGCATTTTGGATAAAACACTCCACACTGTTCAGTTGATATTGAACTGGGTGAACATTTCCATCAAGAAGCTCTAAAACTAGGTGTGCTTAAAAGGTAAGGGTTCTGTTAAATCAATCACTCTGGAGGGAAAAAAAAAATCAATGAAAATTTTACTTTCAGCAGGTCTCCCTTAAAGGAAATGCATGTTCTAAACAGCACACTCACGTTTTCCTGTCAAAGGCGGCTTCAACTGCCTAACTTTGCAGATCAGCTTCCGTACCTGCCTCCTTCCGTCCCTGCTGGTATGTCTGACCTCGGCTCCCAGCTGAATTCTCCCAGCACATTTCATCATTTCCTGTTGGCTGCCGACTCCTTGCAGCCGAGATAAGGCCATTCCCCTACACTGCTGCATTCACCCTACAGGCACCAGGTTCTCAGACCACCTCTGCAAGCCTGCTGGGACCATCACAGAAGAGCTGTCTTTTCAGTAAGTAGCCAAACAGAAATCTCAGTATTCCATGGAAAATCAGAGACAAAAGGACTGAGAACGAAAATCATATCACCCCCCAAAATCAACTTATATATAAACTAACTTACACTGTATGTGATGGTCTTAGAGTCTCTTCTTGTATTTGGGATCCTCCCATTTAGGAGGGGAAAAAAGACATGCTCTGTTTCTAAGGAGCCAGGAGTTAATGTGACAGGGGTTTACTTGCATGGGATAATCTTCCATTGCCCCTACATGTAAAACTCGGCTTCTCTCTGTGACTCCACACACAAGGCAAAGCAGCTTGACAGTGGGAGATGCAGGGGAAGCCTGACACAGGCTCATGCTGGACACAGGCAGGGGACCCTGGTCTCAGCAGTGTGACTGCCTCCTACGAACTAGGGCACTCAAATATGCAAGTGTGATTCCGTAGAAGTAAAAATCAACACAAAAACACTTTACTTCCTAGAGTTTTACAAAGAACTGAAAGTGAAGGAAAAAAATAATAATATAACTTTAGGTGAGGAGGAAGAGATCCTATCTCCTCATTTTATTTATTTTTCAAGTGTTGAGAGGTTTCCTTTTTTAAAAATATTTATGTATTTGCGCCAGGTCTTAGTTGTAGCAGGTGGGCTCCTTTTAGTTGCGGCTTGCGGGCTCCTTAGTTGTGGCATGCAAACGCCTAGCTGCAGCATGCATGTGGGATCCAGTTCCCCGGCCAGGGATCAAACCTGGGGCCCCTGCATTGACAGCACGGAGTCTTAACCACTGGGCCACCAGGGAAATCCCCCTAACTCCTCATTTTCAAATGTATGCGTCCACAAGAACATACTATATTAATTCCCATTAGATAAAGAGGAGGCACAACTCTGTGCCGAGCGAGGCCAGGACAGGGCAGAGCAGAGAGGGACAGAGCAGCAAGGGGTCACCAGGAATGCTTCTGAGCAGTGTTCTGGTTTTTGAGCTGTTATGGGTATGGTGTATTTATGAAAATTCATTGGTATACACACGTATAATATGCACACTTTTATGTATATATATTTACACCTGAATAAAAAGTGTTTTAAGGGGCTTTCCTGGTGGCCCAGTGGTTAAAACTCCACGCTTCCACTGCAGGGGGCAGAGGTTCCGTCCCTGGTCAGAGAAGATCCCACATGCCGCAGAGCAACTAAGCCCGTGTGCCACAACTACTGAGCCTGTGCTCTAGAGCCTGCAAGCCACAACTACTGAAGCCCACGTGCCTAGAGCTCGTGCTCCGCAACAAGAGAAGCCACCGCAATGAGAAGCCCGCGCACCGCAACGAAGAGGAGCCCCCGCTCACCACAACTAGAGAAAGCCTGCGCACAGCAACGAAGACCCAATGCAATCAAAAATAAATAAATAAAATTGATTCTTTAAAAAAAAAATCACGGTTTAGAAATTCCTTAATAGAAAAACACCAATAAAGCAAAGGCCATATCAACAAAAGCCTCAATTATTTGACATGTGATAATCATTCACATTACTCAGAATATTATGATACCACTTTCCCCTCACCCTCCCCACGAAGTCAACCCAACACAGACTTCACCGTACTCTGCCGCCAGCTTAGTTAAGTCAGTTACACCCTTACAGAGGTGCACACGCCACAGTAGCGTCCTCTGATCTGCAGGGAGGCTGGCCACTTCATCCCAGGGTTTGCTGTGGGACAGACAGGATCAGGAACTGAAGGTCTAATGGCCCTAAAGGTCATTTTGTCCAGTGGTGGACACTAAGGCTGGAAAAAGTTGAGCAACAAGTCAAAAGGCTTGCTGAGTACCAAGACAGGCTTTCTAAAACCAATGGCATGGCAGTTATCTTTCAAAGTACATGCTTTAAGTTTAAGCGGCATAAAAATATGGTCGCCAAAGCCTTTGTCTGGGGGTATTTTCTTCCACTAAGAAGGAATACACACCTGAGTTGTTCTAGCAAAGCAAGCTGATTGTCTACCTCTTCTTGCTATCAGCTAGCATGACAGGAAATTCTTCTTTGCCCCAGAGCCCCTCTTAGTGCTCTTGGTTATGGGAGGGACAATCATAGCAAGGTTTAAGAGCCTCATGCTCTTTATTTTTTTTTAAAATCCAACAAACAAAGGCTGCTCAATAAACATTTATATAGTGCTTACTTTATTTATGGTCAATCATGAAAATAACCCTATGAGGGTAAGTACTGTTACCTCCTCCATCTTCCAGGTGAGATAACTGAGGCACAGAGAAGTTATATTACTTGCCCTGTGCCCTGGAGCTGGTTCATGGCGAGGGCCAGGAATGAACCCCAGGCAGTCAGCCTCCAAAGCCCAGCTGTTAACCACTACACCACACTGCCTCTCCATCTTGGCTTCCCTGAAGAATCAGAACTGGGTCTTGGATACAGCTGCTGCTTAATAAAAATTGTATATGAACTGAATTAAGAAGGCAGATAGCAGTAGCACTATGAAGTAACAAGACCAGATTTCCAGCGTGGCCAGGGCACCTTCTCCCTCCTCGTAACTTCAGCCACATCTCACCAGTGGATGCCTGGCAGGAGGCAAGCTCTCCTGGCCCTCTGGCAGCTCTCCCATCCTGGGGCAGGGGTGCAGCCCCTGGAGGTGGTGCTGGGACAGAAACACTGCTCCAGGGAAACTCACCTGCTAACTTCTAGCATGTGGTGCCTAAACTGGTATTTCTGGTTCCAAACTGGTTTGTCACCAGACTTGAAACCATTGGGCATTCATTCAACAAACATTAGTGCCAGGCACAGTGCTTAGGGCCTCGGGGCCCCATGACTGAAAAGCCAAGGTCCCTTCCCTGCATTGCTCACAGTTTATGGGCACAGCAGAAGTGTAAATAAATTAAAATGGCACCAGCTGATAAATGCTAGAACCAACGTGTGCCAAGGGTTGAGGGAACAGTGTGAAGGGAGCAGGGACCCAGGGTGGGAAGGCTTCACAAAGCAGGGGACACAAGTGGGTTCTCCAAGAGCTTGCCACCAACCTACTCAAACCATGTGGATTAAGGCAGAAAAAAAATTCTGAAGCAGAGAGTCCAGCAAATTAGCTAAAGACTGCCAGGGTCATCCATTAGCTCAGCCATTGTTACCAAGGCACATCAGCAGGGGGATTCGAGTGAACAGCCGTTAACCTAGCAGAACTCACAGACATCAGGACAGCGTCTCACCACGCTACCTCTTCTATCTGATACCTTTGTTATATGACTGTCACGTGGTGAAAATGGCTGCCTCTACCGAGTTTTTTTTTTTTTTTTTTTTTTTTTTTTCCGGTATGCGGGCCTCTCACTGTTGTGGCGTCTGCCGTTGCAGAGCAGAGGCTCCGGACGCGCAGGCTCAGCGGCCATGGCTCACGGGCCCAGTTGCTCCGCGGCATGTGGGATCTTCCCGGACCGGGACACGAACCCGTGTCCCCTGCATCGGCAAGCGGACTCTCAGCCACTGCGCCACCAGGGAAGCCCATCCCGAGCTCGTTTAAAAGATCCCATAAGATAGGTACTACTAGTCCCCTTTTACAGAAGGGAAACCAGCACAGAGAAGTTAAGTGACCTGCCCAAGGTCACCCAGCCAATAATGGCAGAATGGGGATCCAAACTCAGGTTCACCTGATACGTCAAAGCCCATCCTCTTTCTACCACACTCTTATGCCCCCCATGGAACTAGAGCTGTGAAGCAAACTAGGATATTTAGCAACAGGTCATGTCATATGGAGAAAGAGTAAAATTTCTATGTCAATTTTCCCCCATTCCTCTATTGGTCTGTCCTTGCTCTAATACCACCCTTTTTTAAAAAACAGCTTTACTGAGGTATAATTCACATACCATACAATTCAGCCATTTAAAGTGTACAATTCAATGGTTTTTAGTATATTCACAGATATGGCAACCATCACCCCAATTTTAGGACATTTTCATCATCTCAAAAAGAAACCCTGTACTCTTTAGCTATCGCCCCTCTCCCTACCCCACCATGCCTTCCCCCAGCCCTAAGCAACCACTGCCTCTTACAAGGTGATTCTTTCTGTGTTTTTAGTTTGTTTTTTGGCCACACCACAGGGATCTTAGTTCCCCAACCAGGGACTGAACCCGTGCCCCCTGCAGTGGAAGTGCGGAGTCCCAACCCCTGGACCGCCAGGGAAGTCTCACAAGGTGATTCTTAAACAGGTTATGGGCACACAGTAATTGGGTTGTTAATAAAACAGTGCAACTTGCAGTTCTGTGCTTTATTCCTCCCAACTGGGCTAAAGCTAACAGCTGAGCCAGGACAGAGCAGGACAAGAGCCAGACGACTCAGAGGCAGAGGCTGGGGTGGGAGGCGGGGGTGCCTGGCATCCCCATGCTACATGTGCTACACGGTTCACATGTCTTGGAACTTAGCAAGCCCTAAATGCAGAGCCAAGCGGCCTAGCGCCAGCAGGGATGGCACAAATCATGCAAAAGCCCTAGAAGAGCCTCTCTAAGTCACAAGACCTTAAACCATTTGGAATGCCCATCCCCCCATCTCCAGAAAGACAAATACCAAGATCATATCGGCTGCCACAAGCTAAGGGTCACCAGAATAGTGTTGTTCTGAGAAGCCAAACCACTTAAGGACTAACAAGAGTCAAGGCTCTGATGAAAAGGTGACACCCCCAAAATCTCGGTTTGTTTATTTGCTCTTCCTCTCAGCCTTCCTCAAGTGCTAAGAAAAGTTGGGGGAAGGGGGTATTACAAACAGACTATGTATATACTCCTGCAGAGCCCTGATTTCTCTGCCACACTTCTCCATACAGGACATCAAAAAACAGCTGTGTGCAGCATCATCGACATGCAGTGGAAAACTACTTGGCGCTTAAAAGGAATGAGCCACTGACAGAAGTAACATGAGGGAAACAAAGAAACATCATGGTGAGCAAACGAAGCCAGATGCAAAAGATACACACCGTGTGTCTCCTCTTTACATGAAATTCTAACCCAGGAAAAACTCACCTAGGGTGACAGATCAATGTATGCCTGGGGCTGGGGACAGGGGGGCTGACTGCACAGGGGCACAAGGAACGTTTTGAAATGATGGAAATGTTCTGTGTCTTGATTAGGACAGTGGCTACACAGGAGTATCTATTTGTCAAAGCCTCTAAATGAGGGCATTCAGTTGTATGTTAATTAATATCTCAGTAAAGAGAAAAGGGAGGGGGAGGAGGGGGAGAAGACAGGACAGGAGAGAGGAAGAAAGAAGAAGAGGAGGAAAGGAGCCCTCTGCAGAACTTGAAAAACAGAACTTTCTCCTGCTCCCAGCATCCGCATCAGCGGTACAACAGCGATGGACATTCACCAGGAACTGAACTTCAAGGTCCTCTGGTTCAAAGGCCAAATAAAATAAGTTCTGTGTAATGTTAGCACTAAGTATATTTTATTAGGTCTCAATTCTTAGCATAATTGATCCTCTAACACACACAAATGATTCTGATGAGCCCGAATGGTCCACTTTCTAACCAGGTTAGCTCAGTTCTCTCCATCATCACTGCAGTAAAATTTGATAATGCCAGTCAGCAACTTAGAAATGGCAGCTCTCAGTGACAGGTTTCAATGGTTGACAGTCAGTAAATAAGTAAAATCTAATAACGATAATTACAGGTATTAGATTTTCCTTTTTTTTAATTGATAAGTAAATCTTAAATTCTAGAAACCTACCATGTTCATAAATAGGTTATATAAAAACCTTCTGATCTTTTTGTTGTTTTTGTTTTTTGGTTGGGGAGAGGATAGTGGCTGTGTTCGAACCCTACTGGTTAGCCTTTCATATTTTTCATGAACCAAGACATAAACAGAGCCATCTTACCTTTAATACTCTTCTCACATAATGTACATAAAAAGGAATAAACAAAGCCAAATTTCTATCATTCTCTATCAAAGAAGGTGCCAGGACAAGCTAAGTACCAGTTCTATCTTTGGCAAAGTTAAAAAAAAAAAAAAAGGTTAAGACCTTTTATATAAGCTTCTTTGCTTCTCTGACACTTGCTGAAAGCTTAAAAAAAAAAAGAGAAAGAAAGAAAATATGAAGCCAGACTAATTAAAGCAGAAAGCCCAATTAAGAAAAACTTCAAAGCACCAAATGTGACAGGAAAAAACATGTTAATTTATTTCCTTATGCATTTTATAAAATGCCAGCATGAGAAGCAACACCTGGACTTCTAACACAACATCTCAGTGGTTAGGATGTCATACAGCTCCTGCCGCTGCCCCCCAGTCCCAGGAACAGCTCGAGCCTTCTTTGGGCAACACACCCAAAGAAGAAGGTCTGAATTCAAAAAAGAGTGGTGCGCAGAGTTTGTGGTGAGTTTTGGGGTATTTTCAGGAACAGAGTTGAGATATGCTGTGTTAATGTTTTATTAGAGGTTTATTGGTGTGATTTCCCCCCTCATTTATTTATACGTACGCTCTCTCTGCTAGACTCTGGAAGTCACAAGCTAAATAATTCACCACACTTTTCCTTAAGCAGCTTAGAGTTTAGTAGGGTAGACAGACAAGCCCCCCAGAGGACCACACAGTGTGACAAGTGCTACGTAATAGACCTAAGCAGGAGTGAAGGGGGTTGGGGGGTGGGAGGCTGGGAAGAGATGTGGGAAGACTCCCCAGGAGAGGGGACCCTGAGCTGAGTCAGGTAAGAAGGGGTTGTGTCACTCTGCATCTGGCTATGGCTTCCTCTTCCCCAGGGGAGAGGGCAGGGCACCATATGAAAGCTCCAACTTCACTGACCAGCGCCTTTCGTTAAGGGCATGTGAACTAAAATATTGCCTGCCATATCAGTAAACAAAGGATGTTACAGCCATCAAGCCACCACATTACAGCGGCCCGACAGCAAGCCCTGAAGAAACTCAGGATAGAAACAAGATGCCCACCATCTAGCAGTCAACTGCCTCAGCCAACCCCGATGGTGAACCCTGAGGAGACTCGGGATGAGAAAGCACAGGATGCTGGCCCCATGTAGCTGAGGTGCATATCAAAGGAATGATTTCAGTGAGCCCAGACTCTTGCATCTTCCCATACATAGAAAAGTGCTAAATTCCTTAACTTGAGATATCTGGTTTTCTTTTATTAACAGTAACCCTTTGATGTTTGGACTACCTGGTCTTTTGTTGCAAAAACTCCTATATATCCTGGCTCCCCACCATGCCTCTTTGGAACAGTTTCTCAGTGTTATCTGAGAAGTTGTGTCCCAGGCTTGAAGTTCTCAGAATGTCCACCAAATAAAACATAACTCTCAACTTTTAGGTTGTGCATTTTTTTTCGGTCAACAGGCAGAATCACCCAACATAAGGCTGCCAACTTTATTTTGTCCACTAAGGACGTTAAGAAAAGAGAAAACCTAGCACTTAGCATTATTCCATTTCAAAGGCATTTTAATAATTTTAAAAAGGTATTTTAACACTAAAAAGTGGGTCATACAACTTCAGAATAAACGAAAAGCCTCAAACTAAGTGTCTTTAGCTTAAACAATGATTATACTGTTGATATTTTGGCGGCACAGCAGTAAAAATACCATCATAAACTTGTGTCTGGAAACCCTGCAAATAGAGGATTAAATTAGGGACTATTTTATGACATTTTATATACATTTGCCAGGATCTTTACATACAATGATTCCACACTTCATGATAGCCCTACAAGGTGGGAGTACTGTCCCTATTTTTCAGATGAGGAAACTACGGCCGACGGGGCAGTGGCTTCTCTCTGGTCACGCAGCAGTGGCTGTGCATGGGCAGAACTGCTACACTTGGTTCCCTCTGACAGCGGAGGCTGTCCTGGGTCCCACAAACACTGAGTAGGAGCGTTCTAGGTGACGTCTGAGGTCCTTATCAGATACTAAACACCTATTTTATTGCTGTTGCTTTGGCGATAGCAAAGGAAGAATTCAGTTCTGCCACCTTTTACTTATCTATTTTTGATAGTCCCAAACAACCAACTCAAATCCTTTGTGAAACCAGGAGAGGTATAAATATGTAAATAAATGAACGTGGTCCCAAGAACTCCAGAATGCTACCATCACCTTCTCCTTTCTCCTTCCCCATTTTGGACCTGTGCTAGGCATAAGGTGGGAAAGATGGAAAAGATCAAGAACCCCATGTGCCAAGAAACTGGAAACATTTGAACTCTTACTCAAGACTTTCAATCCTGTACTTCAATTTGGCATGTAATAAGAATACATTAAGTGTTTAATAAATGAATGAATCTAAAGCTCGCAGGCACTGTTGAGTGTTATAGAAAGTCAACTTAAAAGACATGGTCTCTAACCTCTAAAAGCTTCCATTCTCTGTCTGAAATATGATTATAAATATAATACAAACTTAGAAGTGTATCTTGTTTTACAAATTTTACGTTTTTCTTCTACTTTCACCATTTAAAATGGAAGTCTACTAAACAGTCTTTTAACACAATGTTCCCAGTCGTACTCTGGCACGGGTCATGATCCTGCCGTGTGAGGACACAGGCCAGGTAACCATTGGAGGCAGGTCCCCTATAGGGTCCTCCACAGACTTCTGCGTGAGAAAAGCAGTACTGAGTTGGGCCAGATGACAAGAGAGGGGCAGAGGTGAGCAGGTGCAGGATCTTGGCACGTCTGTAAGCTTCCTGTGCCTCGGCCTGTAACATGAAGACAGCCTCGATAACCACCTCAGGGCTTGGGAAGACTGAGTGAGATAAGGTACGCGTAGTGTGTTTTTCAATGGTAGCATGGAGATCACCTCCTCAGGACAGAACTGGATGCTCCAGAGGATGCTGATCACAACTAAAGTCAGGGAAGGGTCAAAGGGGCCTCTCCAAGAGTAGGGCTGAAACATAGGAGGCACATACTCAGGCAGCAGCAGCATAAGGTTAACCCCCAGGAAATTCAGAGAGTAGGCAATTAGTAAATGTCGGAAAATCAATGAATCAATGTCATAACAATCCAAATGGAAACAAACTCACAATGACCACAAGGAATGAAGTATGGATATGGACAGGCTGGTTCAGAAGGTCTCCTTATGAAGGAAGATAAAGTGAGGGAACCCTGCCGAGAGGCTGACTGGGCTGAGCACCTGGCAGGAGTCACAGGGAGAAAGCAAGCCACTCAGCCTGGCAGTGGTCACTTTGCATTTGTGACAGGTGACCCATCTTAAGATGAGGGACATGTATCTCTCATGTGTGAAACTAAGCTAAAGATGGACAGGTTACAAAACAGTTTAAATATTATGACCCCATTTGTTTTGCTTCGTTTTGTTTTTAAAGTTGCTATCCTTTAATCATACCAAAAAGCCCTAATTTGATAAAATATCAGACAGAAAAACTGATTAATCTCATTGATATCTTACAGGCAGAGATGCTATTGAAAATGTCCAGCATTTGATAGGCAAGGGGGATGAAGCACATAATAAGATTTGAAAATATATGGAGTGCTTCACGAATTTGCGTGTCATCCCTGCACAGGAGCCATGCTAATCTTCTCTGTATCATTCCAATTTTAGTATATGTGCTGCCGAAGCGAGCACTCCCGTTTGTTTTTAAAAATCACATTTGTGTGTGTGACTTTAACAATCTGGAGAAGTGTACATCTAGGTACTGACAGTGATTTTCTCTTTTCAAAATCTATATTTGTACTTTACAAAGTACATGTACTGATTTTATAATGAAGAAATAAATGAGTTCCTTTAGGAGTTTTTAAAACCAGACAGATGATGCCAAGTCTGGGTTCAAAAGGGCTGTCCAGATCCCCACTACTGAGAGGGGGTTCAGGACCACAACTTGCAGAAGTCCTCTGTAAACCGACAGATACAGGGAGGTCACAGGCAAACCTCTGCCTGCAGGGCATGTCACCTTCTGCAGCTGGCTTCACCAATGGTGCAATATTTCTTGGGGGAAAGAGGAGGGACGGGATTCCTGAGCACTCCACAAAATTTATTCCATAAAGTCTGAGATTTTACAAACCACTTCTATAAAGAAACACAAGTTCCAGGAAGAGTTAAGACTCTCCAGCCGCACTGAAAAGCAGCAGGTGCTGGCCCCAGCCTCAAGCCAGAGATCTCATCCACAGTGTGGAAGTTATTTAAAACCTCCACATCACATGAATTAATTCCATGCAGAGGCAGGTCTAAGGGAGACAATCTGGTATATAATCAAGTCTTAGTCTGCTGGATGAAGAGAACCAAGTGAAAGGCCCCATCCCCAGCGCCATCCACACACAGGCAAGGACGAGACTTAGGCTCTCAACAGCCAGACTGCCCCTTCCCTAAGAGGGGACAGTGCCTCTGACAGCTCACATGATCGGTGACCACCAAACGCATTCAATTAACGTACACACACAAAGCTGTCATAAAGGCCTGAAACAGGTAAGAAGAGACAAACCTACACACTGGGAGTAGGGCTGGGGGTAACTGTATAAACAGTCACAAGTTAGTACTAACTTCCAGAGCCAAGATCCTTAAAGTGTGACACCACCAAGTGTGCTTATTATACCTCATGACAATGTTCACTTTTACAACTCATAACTCGGTGACTGTGTGTTTGCAGGTTAACTGAGGGAGCACAAAGATAGCGAGTTTATCCAGATCCTGGGTCACGCTGTGCTTGTTCCCTCAGTATACCCTTCACAATCCACTGACAATCCCCCACCTCTTAGACAGTCCCTTGGGATTCAGGAGGAGGGGCTAGGATCTTTAAATGGAATCAGTATTTATCTAACTACATTCACTGAAAGACCAGACTCACAATTTGTAAGGTCAAATTGCTGCACATATGAGAAATAGGCTGCATCCAAATTCATTAGATTCAAATGTTCTTTGCAGTAAATTAGTGTGACAATAAATAGTCAAGATTTTCTTTCTATTCCATAAATATATTCCAACTAATTTGTAACCTCATTTTAATTGGAATTATTGTCTGATGGCACACTAATGATTTTTTTTCTTCAAAGATGTTAAGAAATAGTATTACATAGTTATTAGCAGTACCACTTAACATTGGTTTAGCTGCAAGTTTTTCTTCATATCCGGGCCTTGAGGAGGAAACAAATACATTTAAGATGAGTAATAGCCTGAACAACTCTGGCAACAATCAACATCATAACACCTACACTATCAAAAACAACCTGGGATTCATTATAGCTGTAGATTGGAAATGTTTTTCTCTCTCTTTTTTTAAAATTTATTTATTTTGGCTGCGTGGGGTCTTTGTTGCTGCGCACGGGCTTTCCCTAGTTGCGGTGAGCCAGGGCTACTCTTCACTGTGGTGCACAAGCTTCTCATTGCGGTGGCTTCTCTTGTTGTGGAGCACGGGCTCTAGGTGCACAGGCTTCAGTAGCTGTGGCACGTGGGCTCAGTAGTTGTGCTCGTGGGCTCTAGAGCGCAGGCTCAGTAGTTGTGGCGCACAGGCTTAGTTGCTCCACGGCATGTGGGATCTTCCCAGACCAGGGCTCAAACCCATGTCCCCTGCGTTGGCAGGCGGATTCTTAACCACTGCACCACCAGGGCAGCCCTTTCTCTTTATTTTTTATCGAAAATGTTAAACATATAAAAAAGAGAGACTAGAACAATGACCCCTAGTTTCAACAATTATCAACACATGGCCAATCTTGTTCCACCTATGATTATGAAAATTGTTAAATGCTCACAGAAGCATGCAACTCAAATACATCATTACTTGACCCTGCAGGTCCACAGCACGCATCCTCACGCTGGGAAGAGGCACAAAGCAAGAAAAGCAGGGGCATTGGCCTGAAGGACTAGCAACCCAGTGGGGAACCAGAGCCACATAAAACATGTATAAAATCAAGGAATAAAAATACTAAGCCTGGGGCTTCCCTGGTGGCATAGTGGTTGAGAGTCCGCCTGCTGATGCAGGGGACACGGGTTCGTGCCCCGGTCCGGGAAGATCCTACATGCCGCGGAGCGGCTGGGCCCGTGAGCCATGGCCGCTGAGCCTGTGCGTCCAGAGCCTGTGCTCCGCAACGGGAGAGGCCACAACAGTGAGAGGCCCGCATACCGCAAAAAAAAAAAAAAAAAAACTACTAAGCCTGCAAGGTGAACCTCTGCAGTGATAAGCCATGCTGACGTCACTGTACTCCCTGATACGATACATGAGGACAGCACTTCACCTCTGCATATTCTTCACCCAAACTCATCAGGCCAGTCTAACAATGTGAAAAACACCAGGCAAACCCAAATTGACGGCCACTCCTCAAAATATCTGACTAGCACTCTTCAAAACTGTCAAGGTCATGAAAAATAAGGAAAGACAGAAAGCGTCACAGATGGAGGAGACTAAGAAGCCATGAGGACTAAATGCAATGTGATATCCTGGATTGGATCCTGGAACAGTCCGAGAACCTCAGTAGGAAAACTAGTGAAATCCAAGTAAAGCCTGTAGTTTATTTAATAACACTGTCCAATGTTAATTTCTTAATTCTGACAAATGTGTCATGTTTAGGTTAAGTTAACATTAGGGAAAACTGGGTGAAAGGTACATGAAGAATCTGTTTTATCTTTGCAACTTTACTGTATATCTAAAATGTTTCCAAAATAAAGTTTATTACAAAAATAATAATATAAAAAATTTAACTGGCTAATGAGTATTCATTATATCCTTCAGAAGAAGGAGTCAGTGACAATGTAGTTTTCATTTCAAAATTCAGCCTGGGAAGACGAAACCTAAAGAAACAAAGCAATTTGTTAAAAAGTCTCAAAGAAAGTAAGCACCTTGAAATGAAGGCAGGGCCCCCGGCCACACCAGGTGATTGGTGGCAGCACACCACTGGGGAACCTGTGACTGTGATAATGAACTGGGCTGACAGCCAGAAGTGACTTCCTAACCTCGAGGCTGCCCCTGCCTGGTCTCCCGCTCCACCCAGAGCAGTGCTGGTCAGGCGCCAACCCAGTCTCCTTGTACCACCCTAAGCTGCCCCCAGCCTCCCCCCGGTCCTCTCCCCACGAGCCCATCCTCAGAGCACCAGCACCTCTCTTCATTCACTCGGCAATCTCTGAGGGGCTGCAGGTTACCACTAAGCTGAATGCAATAAAAGGAGGCGGTATTACAAACCACTACATAATAATTCATTTTTTTAAAATAGTAGTTTATCTAGAGAAAAGATGAACTGTGATCAGAACTGTACACCAGGAAACCTGAAGTTGCAGCACTGAACAAGGGAGGGGCTGGAAGCAGCAGCAGCAGCAGCAGCATTCTACCTTCAGTCTTTCTGACCTGGAGACCACGCTTGGAACAACCGAGCCTACGAGTGCTCACTCGTGCTTTTAAATAGCTTTGAACGTGCTTCTTTGTAACAGCACCATCCTACATTTGAAATAGGACACAATTCTAGAAATGAAAGTGCAGATCTGGATTTTCAAACTATGAACAGCATGTGGGGATTTCATTCATTCTGAAGCAGATTTAAGATGACTTCTGTGGCTGGGAGCAATGCAAAAGTAAATAACCGTGGCAGAGCAGCCGGATGTCTGCCTTCGCGCAGAAGCAAACATGTCTTGCGCTTGAACGTCAGCCCAAATAAGAACTTATGTGAAATATTCCTGCCCAAAATGCCCTGCAACAAAATTACTGAAAGACAAAGAGAGGAAACCAGCACTGATGTTTTTAAAATAATCTTAAAATAAGATGACAATCTAAAAATGTTGTACTTGTTCTCCGTAACAATTTGAAAATGAACACAATCTGCCATGTTCCTCATCGATGAGGCAATCCCTCCTGAGCAACTTCATTATTTCTGCTTATCCAGTAACTGAAGAGAGTCTTACAAAATGCAAGTCAAAACTTCCCCAGTGCCCTGAAGTATGCAACTAGGAATCTGGCCAAGAGTGTCACTGCTCAACAGCCCTCCACTGAGGCTTCACCCTTTAACGTCACATTAAGAAAAAGGCTACATATGGTTCCCCCATTCATTTTTTTAATGTTTTCTTAAACTAGAAACTTTCCAAATACACCTTGGACTTTACACATTTGTCAGTTTTGCAGAGTTCATGGGCAAGCTCTCAGGCCACATGCCTGTGGCTCCGGTAGGTTTGACAAGCCCCGCACCAGTGCCAGGCGTGGCCCCCTTCCCCAGATAGCCGGTGGGGTGGATGCTCCCCTCTCTGAGCTGCTGCGGAAGCAGGCTGTTGTACTCCATCCAGTCTTAGGCCTGTGCCTGTCCCTTCCTCCTCCCTTCCCCATCCTGTCTCACTGCCCTCGTTTCCTTGGCACCTAGGACAGGGCTTAGTACCTAGGGGCACAGCATATACCGAAAGAAGAAAGGAAAAAAAAAAAAAAATCCATGAGAGAAATGGCAGCTTCGCCCTTGGGCGTGTACAGCTCAGGTGTGAATGCCAAGCCTCAGGAATAGAAGTGCACCTCAACTCGAAGCCTAGAACAAATCCCAGCTCACAACCTACCAGCTGTGGCCTCACAAAGTGATTTCACTCTGAGTCTCAGTTTCCTCGACTGTAAAAAGATCAGCCCCTCCCACCCCTTTTCTTTCTCTCTCCATCCCAGACCAACACAAGGCAGCCATGTGGAGCAAGCGTGTCTGCTCTACGGATGCAGCTGACCCTTGCAGAGGCTGTGCCAAAGCCTGGAACACAGTCAGGGCAAGTCAGCACATCCCCCGGCTAGCGCGGCATCTGCTGCGTGCACCATATCCTCTGGACCTGTTACAAAGGTGGTGTTTTGGTCACATTCTGACTCTCTTGTATCACTCTCTCATAGGTCTGAACCTGAGTGAGTTTAACTTATGAACTCTCTCAAACCCAATGCCAACGCTCAATTATTAGCATTTATTAAGCTCCACCATACGCTCACCACAAAGTTAAGTGCTTTCAAGGAATACAAAGATCGTTTAAGTCAAAGCCCCCATTCTTGTGATTTACTCATCAGGAAGATAAAACTAAAATAATTCTATTAAAAAGCAGAATAGAGGAAGGAGGGGTTGCCTCTTCTTATATTGACCAGGTACAGACCGGAAACAGACCCACAGGCTGCAGTAGGAGAGGCACGGAGAGTTTTCGTTTAGTGGGAACAGAGATTCAGTTTGGGATGATGAAAAAGCTCTGGAGATGGCTGGCTGGTGATGGTGGCTGCACGACAGTGTGAATGCGTGATACTTAATGCCACAAAACTGTACAGTTAAAAATTATCAAAATGGTCAGTTTTATGTTATGTATATTTTACCACACACACACAATTTTAATTTAGAAAAAAAGACAGACCCACACATATTTCAAGATTTCCTAAGTGACAGAGGTAGAGTCCCAAGGTTCAGGAGGGCCACTCAGTAGTGAGGCTGTCTCAATCAAACATGCACTCAGAAGAAAAGAAAACTAGATTTTTACCTCACACCAAACTCAAAAATCAGTTACAAATTACTCCACAAAGACTAAGGGTTAATAGGAAAAGCAAAAACTTAAAATTGTTAAAAGAAAATACTGAGTACCTTTATGATCTCGCAGCAGAAAAGGATTTCCTTTAAAAAGTCCTTAAAAATACCTATCATAAAAGAAAGGATTAATATAGACAACTACATTGAAATTTTAAATGTTTAACAAAAGACAACATAGTGAAAGTGAAAAGACATGCACAAACTATGAGACAATTCCTGTACCTCATATAACCAATAAATCAACTGGTATACAGAATGTATAAAGAACCCATACAAATCAATAAGAAAAATACAGACAACCCAAGAGAAAAAATGGGAAAAGCCTTAATCAGGCATGTCACCAAGAGAACCCATGAATTGTTAACACCCATGTGGAAAGAGGCTCATCACCCTCAGTAAGCAGGTAAGTTCAGACCAGAATGAGATAACATTTGACATCCGCTAGGTGGGTAGGATTAAGCAGCGTGACCATTAGCCCGTCTGGGCGAGGATGTGAGCAATGGGAATTCACACATGTGTTGGGTGGGAGAGTAAACTGGCACCCAACCTGGAGGAGGTATTTCTGCATGCTGAGCACACTCAACCCCAGAGGCCGCAAGTCCACTCCTATACAAACCTTAGAGAAATGAGTGCGCCAGGAGACCTGTACAAAGAAGGTTCATAACCACAGTACTCCTACTGGTCAAAAAAAAATGGAAGCAATCCAATATCTGCTGACAGGAGGATGATAAATTGTGGTCTATGCATGTGATGGTTACATTTTATGTGTCATGAAATACCCAGATATTTCATCAAACATTATTCTGGGTGTCTCTGCAAGGGTGTTTTCTGATAACATTAACATTTTAATTGGTAAAATAGATTGCCCTCCAAAATGTTGGCAAGCCCCAATCCAATCACTTGAAGGCCTGGACAGAACCAAAAAGCCAACCCTTTGTAAGAAGGAATTCTCCACCTGTCAGCCTTCAGTCTTCATCTGCACCATCAACTCTCCCGGGTCCCTAGGCTGCCAGCCTTTGCAGGGAACTGGAACTGCACTACCGGCTTGCTAGTCTCCATAATCACGTGAGCCAACTCCTCAAAATAAATCTCTTTCTGTACATATATAGATCCTATCGCTTCTCTTTCTCTGGAGAACCCAAATACAATATACACAGTGGAATATTATTCAGCAGTAAAAATGAAATTCGCAGATTACTTGATTCCCTTTTGATAAAGCTCATAAAAACTGAATATATTATTTACAGACACATATATATGTGTGTAAGTGTTCTCTTTTTTAAAAAAGCAAGAGAATGATCAAATATCCTGGAATACCTGTGCCCCTGGCAGGAAGCCCCAACCAAGAGCCTCCCTGTGGTGCACAATGGTTTCAAGCTGGGAGGCTGCTTTTGAGGTTTTTATAATTATGCTTCGAAACGTACATATCCATCACCCATTGTTTACATAAATTTTAAGCTAATAAAGCATTTCTAAACTAGAGGCAAAAAAGAATAGTGCTATAAGAAAGACACAAGAGGGGCTTCCCTGGTGGCGCAGTGGTTGGGAGTCTGCCTGCTAATGCAGGGTACACGGGTTCGAGCCCTGGTCTGGGAGGATCCCACGTGTCGCGGAGCAACTAGGCCCGTGAGCCACAACTACTGAACCTGCGCGTCTGGAGCCTGTGCTCTGCAACAAGAGAGGCCGCGATAGTGAGAGGCCCGCGCACCGTGATGAAGAGTGGCCTCCCACTTGCCACAACTGGAGAAAGCCCTCGCACAGAAACGAAGACCCAACACAGCCCTAAATAAATAAAATTAGACATTCTGTTAGACATTATATATATATATATATAATAATATTAAAAAAAAAGAAAGAAAGACACAAGGAAAAAAACACAGGTGTTCAACAAATGCCAGGCTAAAATCAGACCAATGCTGAGACCCGCCCCTCCCACCAAGGCTTTCCAGGCCAGTCTGGAAGGTCTAATCTGACCTGTACCCCTCCAGGGTTCGGATCATTCAGGCCTTCCCTCCCTCTCTCATTTTGAGAACATTGGTCCACTTATTTTGCATGCGGAAGAGGAAGGGGAAGGTTAGAAATTATGACTGGGCTAATTCCTTGCAGAGAGAAAACAGAACCATGTGCACCTGCCAGGCTAAGCCACCTGCTGCTGACCCTCGGTGCCCTAGATGTCATACTTGGTTCCCAGTGCTCCTACTACTACAACAAAACTGCTCCCCTGGCCGTTTAGAGGTGGCTTGTTACTTTTTGCAATCCTCTTCCCCCCTTGACCCCAGGAATTTATTCCTGGTTCCTGCAGAGTGAGAGCAGAAGCCACGCCCACGGTACAGTGGGAAGGGCAGGCCTTAGGAACAGGTGGTCATGTGCTCCAGACAGAAGAGAAACACAGGGCCAGCTCAGGCTGGACAGACACTGCCACAGCGGCTCCTCTGGCCCCTCTCCCTGCAAGCCTGTCAAGTCCAAAGGATCATCTGGGGATCCACAGATGTGAGGGAAGAGTACTACATGCAGGCCTCCCTGTCATGCCTAGAGTTTAATTAAATGGCCACTTAACGTGCTCACTGCTGAGTTCTGGTAAGTATTTCTGTACTCGTTCTATGACCATTTTTCTTAGATTTTTATTAGGATTAGCTGCAGAATTTTATTATATGCCTTCCAACCATCTGCTGATTTAGTCAACGCAGGTTTTCTTTTTGTGTACTGAATTGTTATGCATGACATTTAATTGAGCACTTACTATGCACCAAGCCCTGCTCTAACCACTCTACATGTAATATCCCATTTAGTACTGACACCAACTCTGTACGATGGCACTCTTCTTATCCTGCTAATTTTACAGATGAGATTGAAGCTCAGGGAGATTAAACCATTTGGCCAAAGTCAGAGTAGTACATGGCAGGACTGGGATACAAAATATGCTCTAAGCCCTAGGCCACAGCTTTCTCCAGCTGACACAATTCCTCACATGAGGCTACCCTTGTACTTCTGGAATAAACCTTGCTTGGTCATGGAGAATTAATCTTTTAACACACTACTGTATTCAAGTTATTGTTTTACTTAGAAACATATTTAGAAATGTTGCAGAGATATATATATATATATAAACATATATATGCACACACACATAGGAAATTGGTCTATAGCTTTCTCTAGATAATAGATGGAACGGGAAATAGGAAACCTAAACACTATAAAGAGATAAGCATATTTAACTACATAAAAATCTTCAAATTTTATGGAAAAAGACATCTAAACGAAGGAAAAACAAATCATAGAAACAGTAGCCAGGGGGATTGTTGTATCTGCAATAGTAACAACAAAGGATTTATAGCCCAATATACAAAACCTCCTAAAAACTGGAAAGAAAAACAATCCAATGCCGGGTGGGGGGGTGGGGGGGGCAACAAAAAGCATGTATATAGAATTCACAGAAGAAGAAGAAATACTAGTGGCCAATAAACATGTGAAGTGATGCTCAACTTCACTAGTACAAATTAACAATGGGAAGGAATTCCCTGGCGGTCCAGTGGTTAGGACTTGGCGCTTTCACTTCCCAGCTGGGTTTGATCCCTGGTCAAAAAAAAAAAACAAAAAAAAAAACAATGGGATATGAATTTTACCCATCAGATTAGGAAAAAAACATCTAGTGCTGGTGGAAATGCCCAGTAAATGGTGTCCTCATACACTGTTGGTGTATGTCCTACAAAAAGGCTGAAGCTATTCAATCTGGCCTAACTTCCAGAAACTACTGACCTGGAGAGATACCCAGAGTATAGTATTCATTCATTCATTCACTCCACAATAAACACCTACCACATGCAGAGCACTTTGTTAAATCTTCGTTCTCAGAGAGCTTAAAATCAGGAGCGTGACAGCTAAAGGGAAGTGAAAACAGCAAGTTGCTGAGTGATGCCTACAGTATTAGTCCTTTTATTAAAAACACACTGATGTTTGTGAGAGCCTGGAGGAAGTTGTGAAGGCTCTGCTACACTGAAGTGGTCAACGCTGGTTCATCTCAGACTCTTGGTGTTGGAGGTTTATTACCATCTTGCTGTGCATACATCTTTTTTGTTTCGCTTGGCATGAGCATATAGCAAAAAATGCAATAACCTGTAACTTTGAGAAATCTAATGAAGAATATTGCAAACAGCTGTCATTGCACACAACAAAGAAGAGCACGAGGTCCACATCAAGTTAGCGGCAGAGCCAAGAGTCCACCCTCTGTCCGGCTGACTGACCGCAAAGCTGGGCTCTTCACTCCAGATGATACCGTTTCTCCTCACTTGAGTTCACCCACCCACACAGGGCAGAACTCAGGAAGACTGCTATGCTCATGTGGGCAGTAAGTTTCGGGAGGCAGTCTGGCAACATTTCTTGAATTCATAAGAATCACATATTTCTTGAGCTCCTATGGGTGATGTGCTATGTTTTTTTGCCTCTAGAAGCTCAGGTGGACTCACTGGAGATGATACAAAAGTGCATTTGCTATCAGGATGCATCCTGGCCTTTGGTTAATGTGTTATCCATTTCATGGGCACTCTACAAAGCGTTTCCCAACAGGCTGCTCTTTGCCTAGCATCCATTCCTCCTCCTTCTGGCAACAACATTCCAACTGGGCTTTGAGGAATCCCCCACCCCCTGGAAACAATCCCCTCCCCAGCTCCTCTGCAGGGTCCCCCTGGGTCTGTGAAGCTACCTTACCCAACGTCTCCCAAGGAAGTGCTTTTATGCTCAGGTTAGCTTAGCACCACAGAACTGTGACCAGTACGTTGTTTCCTGACTGAAAGGAACCCCATCCTTCTTGAGGAACCCCCAGCAACAGGGGTATTATGAAGCTTTGTCACTTAGGAGAAATAGCAAGTGCCTCTACAAAGGATAGACATAGAAACCTCAAAAGGCTTCAGACGTTCTTCCCACTGCCTAAGGCCCAGTGACAGTTACATCTGTTTATATCTCTACTAACAGAAAAATATTCAACTAAAGACAGAAAGAAATGAATGGCCCAGGTCAAATACCTGCTTCTCCATGAATTCTCTGATCCCTTCCTGCTGGGAGTATATGCTGTCTCTGAAGGCATCTGCCACATTTTAACTGTGTTACAGATTCTGAAATACAGAAATTGCCCCCACCAGGCTGGAAGTTTCCTGAGAGCAGAATCCCTGTCTAATTTACTAAAAGACCCCCTTGGCATTGTGGCCACATGTGACAAACAGAACCCCATGTTGCCCAGTGTACTAAACAAGTGTTTGTCCCCAAACCTGTTTATGTCAATTGTACATATAAATTGCAGGGACTGCCCTGGTGGCACAGTAGATAAGAATCCGCCTGCCAATGCAGGGGACATGGGTTTGAGCCCTGGTCCGAGAAGATCCCACATGCCACAGAGCACCTAAGGCCGTGCACCACAGCTACTGAGCCTGCACTCTAGAGCCCGCGAGCCACAACTACCGAAGCCTGTGCACCTAGAGCCCGTGCTCTACAACAAGAGAAGCCACCGCAAGGAGTAGCCCCCGTTCACCACAACTAGAGAAAGCCCACGCACAGCAATGAAGACCCAACACAGCCAAAAATAAATAAAATTAAATCTTAAATAAATAAATGCATATGTACTTATAAATATATGTGGATGTGTATATGTGAATGTATATATATACATACATATACACCTCACTGTATAAGCCTATGAAATAAGTGTATAGTTGCTAAGATTTTTAAAAAGTTTAAAAACCCTAACTAAATCATAGGTGTGGGTAAGACAGGTAAGATAAGTGGACTGGGTGAAAATTTGTAAAATCTAGGATTTAGCGACTCAGGTTGCTTTACATATCCAAGTTCTCAATCCTCTTCAGGCAAAAACCAATATCAAACAGTAAATTATAGGCATAGTTTATGCAAGAAAACTGACAAGTCTGATCAGCAGATTCAAAGTAAAAGAAAAGGTCAATGAAAGATTGGCACATGAAATATAATCTTTTTTTAAAGTTAGAAATAAAATGCCTAAACTATGCATTTTTTTAATGATTCTTGCTTTACCTAACTTCTTCAGTTAGCTGACTACTGGCCAGTCTCAGTCCCATGAGACAAATGCTAAGCTACCATTGGTCAGGGGTCATATCAAGTACTGGGAACAGCACTGCCTCATGTAAAATAAACTAAGACTCAGCTGAAGGAGCTGTGCACAGGCTATGAGGCACCACACTTAGCATGGCATTAAAAACATTCTTCCCTGCCATCAGTGAAAATAGAACAGCTATACAATTTGCTTAAAGACCAGGACAAATTAATAAAAAGTATCTAATTCAGAATTCTCAATTTCCAATCTAAAAGAAAAAGCCCCAAGGAATTCCCTGGCCGTCCAGGGGTTAGGACTTGGCACTTTCACTGCTGTGGGCCCGGGTTCGTTCCCTGGTCTGGGAACTAGGATCCCACAAGCCGCGCGGTGTGGCCAAAAGAGGAAATGAACTGAAATTAAATAAAAAAAAATAAATAAAAGAAGGGACTTCCCTGGTGGCGCAGTGGTTAAGACTCCACGCTCCCAACGCAGAGGGCCTGGGTTTGATTCCTGCTCAGGGAACTAGATCCCACATGCATGCGGCAACTAAGGAGCAGGCGAGACCCAGCACAAAAGAAAGACAGGAGGGGGGAGGGGGAGGGGGAGACAGGGGGAGGGGGGAGAGAGAGAGAGAAAGAGAGGAAGAGAGAAAGAGAAAAAGGCAGGAAGGGAGGGAGGGAGGAAGGAAGGAAGGAAGAAAAGAAAAAACCTCAGGTTTCCCTGAAGGTACTCTGATGTTGATATGTTAACGTAATAAAACTTTGCTCCCAAATGGATAACTAATAAGGACCTGTTGTATAAAACAAAAACAAAACTTTGCTCCCACCTGGCACTCATCCACCTCCCCTCATCCACCTCCCCAAATTGAGCCTGGAGATAATGTGAAAACCCACCTGCCAGGGACAAAAGCATGATGCCTATGAGCTTTTGTGCCTGACCCAGGACAGCTGGTTAGCTACACCTGATGCAGAGATGGCTCCAAGTGGAAAAAACACTCCCTTCAGTTGGTGCTTCAGGACATCTGGGAATAAGGAGCAGAGCAAACCAGAAGGAAATGGAAATTAAATTTCTCTTACCTTACCTGTGCCAAAAGATTACAAAGCTTTGGCCTATTTGACCATTTCAAGATTAACTTAGCCTGGGGAAGTGCTGAACACATCCCCCTTACGGAGATAGAGGTCTCCTCCTCCCCTTGGCTCACCGACAATGCCACCAATTTAATAACGATGAGATCTTGAAGTCAAGCTGTTGTGAATACACCAAAAGAAGCAAGTCCTTGCCCAAAAGAAGCGGGGTGGGGCAGGGACAGTGGCTGGAAAACAGAAATGAGGCCAATACTTAATTTTCCTTACTCTAAATTAAACCCTAGAGATGGACATATATTGGTTTGTTTCTTCTGTTTGATAACCAAAGGTCAGGAAAGCCGGATGCTCCCTATAAAAAATGAAATCAGGAAGTGTGCAGGGATGGCGCGACTAGAGAGAGACCCTCTCCTTCAGCTGCACACCTCTCAGGGCGGGGTGCTCACCCCCAGAGACTGGCTGGCTCCTCCCAGGGCTGCTCCTGATGGGCTCCACACTCTGCCCCCTGGGGCCAGCACATGGGCATGCTTGGAGGCTCCATGGTGGTCCCAGGCTCTACACACCCCTGGCTTCACTTCCTTCCACACCCAGACCCAGTTCCAGGGCTCAGCAAGGTTACCCTTTCCTACAGCACCCCCATCTGACCGCATGAACCAGTCCTCAGCCAACCCCTCAGAAGGGCCTACCTGGTTTTGAAACACTTGCTAACAGAAAGGGAACAGCACAAAGAACAGCCCCACCCCCGCACTCCACACCAAACACACACTCACACATCTGTCTTACAGCTTCAGGTGGTTTTAACCTCTGCCACTACACCACATCATATTCTGAATGAAGGGGTCAAGTCTGAAAAAGACCTTGAAACCTGACAAGTGCTCCCCACCCTATCCCCACCCAGAAATCGCTGAGTACACCCACCTTCTCCCCCCAGACTCTACAGCCCTGTCTCCACTTGGAGCCATTCCACCCACCTCCACCCCACCATACCCTCCCCTCACCGACTGCAGCGTTGATGTCCATTAAGGGTTCATATGGAGCCACCAGCCACCCATCCTCACCCCCACACCACCAGCACAAAGGACACATCAAGGTCATCTTGACTGAGCCTCAGGGTCTGGCACACCGCAAAAGTCCAGAATCAGGAAGCTCGAATTTTAATTTCAAAATGTTCTACATTATCTGGTCAGGCAACTCCAAGTTGATTTCCTTTTCCTCAGAATTAATACAGAAAAAACAAGCATTAGACAGGGGAGAAACATGAAAAGGGAGACCAGGAGCTACACTGGAGACTTAAAAGAGGACAATGATAGCTAGCAAAAGAAAACTTGCTCAATGGGAAAGGAAAAGCCATCCAAACTAAACAAAATGATGCCGCTGTCATAAGCCACAAAGCTCGCCCACAGAAGTGGTCAGCAAGTCTGGCAAACATCCCAGCTGTTTAGGAAAGAGCAGTGGCCACCCAACTGGAACATCCACAAATATAAGCCAAGGGCAGCATTAAGCTGGTTAAACGAAATTTAAAAGAAGGACCTTGGAGCCTCTCTCCCCTTTCTAGCCATGCTACGACCAGACCAGCTCCAAACCACCACATCTTAGATCTCACACCACAACTGCTCATTCACACCACACGTTCATCAGGGCCTTCCAAGGCCCGCACTGTTCTGAGAGGAGAGAGTACGGGACAGACAGGCCGCTGCTTGTGTGATGGTCTAATAGAGAGGGATGGAGGTAACTTAACACGCACTGAGATCCATGTGGGAGCACGATGACTTCAGACATGCAAGAGATAGCAGGACAGGGAGCCAATTTAGACTGAGTAGTCAGGGAAAGCCCACTGAGGAGGTGGCTTTGGTGCTATAACCAGAAGGATGAGAAAGAGCCATCCAGGCAAAGGACAGTCCAGGAAGTAGGAACCACATGTGCAAAGACTCTAAGAAGGGGCAGTTATTACTGCATCAAACATTTGCCTCTCTACATACAAACTCTACCCTTTTCTAGCCATTCCAGAAAACTTTCCTGAAACCCAGATCTGATCTTATCCTACTCTTCTGCTTAAAAACCTTTGTTGATTCCCAATGCCTATATAATATCCAAGTCCCTGAATTTCTCAAGCGAATTTTACTGTATGGAAATTATGCATACCCACACCACACAGAGATACAGACATCTCCACTGTCTCCATGAAGCCTCCCCTGACTACCATCTCCTGGCTGCACCCACAGCTCTCTCCCCTCACACCACTCTGACAGCTGTGGAGTCTGCTACCCACTCCATACTTGGTTAATGAGAGGAGACATTTCCCATGGCTGGGGTGTGTCCACATCTCTGCCCCCCAACACAGACCAGGACGGAGCCACGCACATCACAGCATTCAGAGGAACACAGGACAGACATCACCACTGACACCCTCGCGCAGAGCTATGTGTGAGCGGAGGCTGCGCGCTCACATCCCAGGCTGTCTTAACTGCCCTCTGCGGCCGGACGCTTAGAGAAGAGGCTGTGTCAAGGAGCCCAAGGGTGCCATATGCCTACCAGCCCCATGCTACGGGCAAAGACCAAGACCGGCCTGCCTTCAATTCGTGGCTCTGCACCTACTAGCTGGTAAAACTGAACAAATAGCTTAGCTCCCTCTCTGAACCTGTTTCCTTTATGTGTAAAGAGGAGGTAACAGTGTTAGCCTTGAACCCCTACAGTGAGGGCTGGATATAATGTATGTGAAGTACCTCCCACACGGTAGGGGATGAACACTGATCCCTACTGTTAGCTTTCAGGCTGGTTAGCTCTCCACGGAGGAGAATTCTATCTCAAGCCCCTAAACAACACCCCTAAACGCAGCTGGCTCTTCCCCTCACAGACCTCACTGGCCACCCACCATGGTGGTTCAAGACCACCCACTCTGAGCTCAGGAGGAAAGACTGCACACACCCCTACTGGTACCATGTTCAGAAGTCAGACATGTGCCAAGAGCAGGAGTGGACAGCTACCACGTGAAACTTAAACCCATTTTCATAAAGATACAACTCAACCTTCTATTTCCCTTACCTCCCTCCTCCCCCTCCCCCCACACACACAAACGTGAAAGTAGACGGGTAAGATTGATTAATCCTGCCTCCTAATAATTAAAGCAAAAAATACATTATGCAATGAACTGGAAATTTAATTCAAAGGTTCGTATCTCAACAACCCAGGAGAGTCCAGCCTCAGGATCCATCAGCCAAAAGTCTAAAATTCCTTGAACTACAGCAGCTCAGGACTAAAACCACATAGTCACAGGCATGTGGACTGCAGTGAAATGCAGCAAAATACTTCTAAATAGCTCTCTGTACTAAACACAGTTCAGTTAGCATTTCTTGCCAAACTTCTTTCTCCTTCAAAAAGAGACACGGGGGGGGGGGGCTTCCCTGGTGGCACAGTGGTTGAGAGTTTGCCTGCTGATGCAGGGGACACGGGTTTGTACCCCGGGGCGGCTGGGCCTGTAAGCCATGGCCACTGAGCCTGCGCGTCCGGAACCTGTGCTCCGCAACGGGAGAGGCCACAACAGTGAGAGGCCCGCATACTGCAAAAAAAAAAAAAAAAAAAAGAGACACGGGGACTTCCCTGGTGGCGCAGTGGGTAAGAATCTGCCTGTCAATGCAGGGTACATGGGTTTGAGCCCTTGTCCAGGAAGATCCCACATGCCGCAGAGCAACTAAGCCAGTGAGCCACAACTACTAAGCCGCGAGCCACAACTACTGAAGCCCGCGTGCCTAGAGCTCCGCAACAAGAGAAGCCACTGCAATGAGAAGCCCGCCCACCGCAATGAAAAGTAGTCCCCACTCACCACAACTGGAGAAAACCCGTGTGCAGCAATGAAGACCCAACGCAACCAAAAATAAATAAATAATAAATTAAAAAAAAAAAAAAAAAAGAGACACCAAACGAAACTTGATCCATTCTAAGCAATCCATGCTGGCCCCAACATTCCAAAGAAACATTTTCTAAAATTATTTATTGAGCTTACCATAAAAATTACAATGGCATCACAGGCATCTGGGGGAAAAATGTAGAAATTTAAATTTATGATCTAAAAGATGGTCAAAGAAATAGTATTTTTTTTAACACAATAGAAAACTCATTCTCATAGAGGGAAAATAAAAAGATCTATGTAAGTCTCACTCAGGATTTAAGGGAATCACTGAATAATGTTTTTTTTTTAAATTAATTAATCAATTTTAGCTGTATTGGGTCTTCATTGCTGCGCGAGGGCTTTCTCTAGTTGCAGCGAGCGGGGGCTACTCTTTGTTGCGGTGCATGGGCTTCTCATTGCAGTGGCTTCTCTTGTTGCAGAGAACAGGCTCTAGGCGCGCGGGCTTCAGTAGTTGCGGCACATGGGCTCAGTAGTTGTGGAGCAAGGGCTTAGTTGCTCAGCGGCATGTGGGATCTTCCTGAACCAGGGATCGATCAAACCCATGTCCCCTGCATTGGCAAGTGGATTCCTAACCACTGCGCCACCAGGGAAGTCCCAATAATAATCCTTTTTAAATGCATCAACATCACTTTCCCCATGAAGGCTGCCCTGCGCGCCTGCAGTCATAGATGATATTACAAACCAACAGGTCTGAGAACTAAGGGTCCTCATATTATTCACGTCACATTTGTTCATCCCACAAATGTCTGCCTTCTATTACATGACAGTACAAAGGTAAGAACTGTGAATTCCAAGATAAAAGGCAGCCCCTTCCCTCCCCCTCACCTAGCCCAGTGGAAGAAGACCAGCAGGTAGTCAGTCAATCATACCATACATGAGGAGCACTGGGACAGGTGTGGACCTTGCACTCTGTAGCCCCAGGGGCAGGATACCTTAGGTCAAGGAGAAGGGGGTGAAACTAGAGCTGAATTTTGAAGGATGAGTAGGAGTTCAGCAGGGAAAGATGGTTAGAAAGGGCATTTACAGCAGATGTAACAGGGTCTGTGGAAAGCACATGTGAGAAGGGAAAAACAAAGTTCAGTGTGGCAAGAGATGAGGTTGAAGGGGTAAGCAATGGCCAGATCACAAGTTTGGATTTTACTGTGATGGCAACAGGGAGCCACTAAAGAATTTTAATCTGGGGACTTCCCTGGTGGTCCAGTGGTTGAGAATCCGCCTTCCAATGCAGGGGACGTGGGTTCGACCCCTGGTCAGGGAACTAAGATCCCACATGTCGCGGGGCAACTAAGCCTGCATGCTCTAGAGCCCACGCATCACAACCAGAGAGCCTGCATTCTGCAACTACTGAGCCCACACACTCTGGAGCCCGTGCACCACAACTAGAGAGAAGCCCAGGTGCCACAACAAAGATCCCACATGCCGCAACTAAGACCCGATGCAGCCAAGTAAATAAACAAATAAGTAAATGTTAAAAAAAAAAAAAATAGAAGAAGAATTTTAATCTGGTTAAACAGTTCAACTGCTCCCCACTGCTGATAAGGAAATGAAGACTTAGAAGAGGGAGGCCCATAAACCACTATTTCCATTTTGTTTCCTAAGAGTTAATGACAAATGTTAAATAAAATCCCTCCTGGGCTTCCTTGGTGGCGCAGTGATTGAGACTCCACCTGCCGATGCAGGGGACACGGGTTCGTGCCCCGGTCCGGGAAGATCCCACATGCTGCGGAGCAGCTGGGCCTGTGAGCCATGGCCGCTGAGCCTGCGCGTCCGGAGCCTCTGCTCCGCAACGGGAGAGGCCACAACAGTGAGAGGCCTGCGTACTGCAAAAAAAAAAAAAAAAAAAATCCCTCCTCCAACATTGAATGATGGAAAGCATGGCCCAAAGACTTCTCACACCTGGCCTTCTCTGTGTCTCAGTTTCCTCATCTGTAAAATGGCCTGTAGCCACCCTATAGGGTAGCTGTGAGGACTAAATGGGTAACACAGGTAAAGGGCTTAGAGCAGAGGAAAAGCTCCATTGCTGTTAGATGCTGGTGATGGTACCAGTAGTGCTAGTACTAGTAATACCAGCAGTATAAGAACCAAGAGAACTGCACACGGGTAAAAAGCGGACAAACGTTTTACTGCCCCCTGTGAAGCTGCTGGCTAGTGGTACAAAGGTGGAGGCCTCTCAGACCCCTTTGTGACTGAAGAGAAAAGAAAAATGAACACCCATTCCCTGTACACACAGTCATAAAGCTGGGCTGAGGCGGACCAGGAGCCCAGAGTGGAGCCACATTCTCTCAGTCTGATGACAGGTCACACTGCTGCCAGCCCACACAGAAGAGAACAGCCCCTCCCACCTTCCTCAACTGCAGCCACGTCCCCAGCCTGGGCACACCCCCACCCATCCAGGCACAGAAGGCTTATTGTCCCTGCACCTCTCTGTACCTGGCAGGCCTTCACAGTCACCTCTGGAAATGAGGCACTGCCCGGAACCCACCCACCAGAAAGACCTTAAAGACTCTGTGCCCAGGCATCTGGAAGGTCCAGAGCAGAGGAAGAGACCCCCTGGGATCCCAGCAGGCATCACCCAGCCCCTTACTCACATGCTGCCCAGTGGTAGCACCTCTTCCATCAAGGGGCTCAAGACATGCATGAAATAAAGAGAAAGCCAGGCTAATGTGAAACTGTCATGAAAGGTGAGAAATCAGGGTGCCTAGAACCACAATTCCCAGACCTTTGGATTTCACCAACTAAAAACTACCCCCCGCTTCAAATCTGGAGGACTTTTCAACAAACAGTACTGAAACAATTGGGACATCCACAGGCAAAAACTAAATTTCAATCCATACCTTACACCATACACAAAAAATAACTCAAAATGGATCACAGACCTAAATGTAAAACTATAAAATCTCTACAAGGAAACATTTGTCACCTTGGTTAGGCAAAGATTTTAGTTATGACACCAACCAAAAATGCACAAACCATAGAAGAACAAACTGACTTCATCAAATTTTTTAAACTTCTGCTCTTCAAAACACACCGTCAAGAGAATGAAGACAAGCTACAGACGGGGAGAAAATATTTGCAAATCATATATAAGGACTTATATCCAGAATATATGAAGAAATCTCAAAGCTAATTAATAAAATAAACAACCCAATTTTTTAAATGGGCAAACGATTTGAATAGATAGTTCACAAAGGAAGATATACAGACAGCAAACAAGCACTTGAAAAGATGCTCAACATCACTGGTCATTAGGGACATGCAAATTAAAACCACAATGAGACACCACTACAGACCTACTAAAACGGCAAAAATTAAAAAGATGACCATACCAAGTATTGGCAAAGACATGGAGGAACTGGAATTCTCACTCACTGCTCGTGAGAAATGTACCATGGTTCAGCACTTGAGAAATAGAGAATAATTTGGCAGTGTCTTAAAAAGTTAAACCAACAGCCACCATATCAACAAGTCATATGACTCTAGTATCTACCCAAGAGCTATGAAAACATAGTCTGTACAAAGACTGGTACACAAAAGTTCATAACAGCTTTATTAGTAATAACCCTAAACTACAAACAGCCCAAATGTCCATCAATAGGTGAATGGAATAACAAACTGTGGCATATCCATACACTGGATTAAAAAGAATGAAACATTGATACATGCTACAACATGGATGAATCCCAAAATAATTTTGCTGAGTGAAAGAAGTCAGACTAAAAAAACAAGTGTACACTGTATGATTCTATTTATATAAAATTCTAGAAAATGCAAACTAATCTACAGTGACAGAAGGCAGACCAACAGTTGCCTGGGTGTAGTGAGGGGCCGGTGGGAGAAGCTATAAAGTGGCTCAGGGAAACTGGGGGGGGGGGCGGTGATAGATATGTTCATTATCTTGAGTGTGGTGATGGCTTAACAGGTGTGTTCATATGTCAAACGTTATCAAATTGTATACTTTAAATATGTGCAACTTACTGTCAGTTATACTCAATAAAACTGTTTAGAATTTTGGAGAATTACATAAGGCTGCTAACTTTTTATTTTGTTAAGTAAGGATACTCTTTAAAAAACTACCAGCTCAGGCTTCCCTGGTGGCGCAGTGGTTGAGAATCTGCCTACTAGTGCAGGGGACACGGGTTCAAGCCCTGGTCTGGGAGGATCCCACATGCTGCGGAGCAACTAGGCCCGTGAGCCACAACTACTGATCCTGCGCGTCTGGAGCCTGTGCTCCGCAACAAGAGAGGCCGCGATAGTGAGAGGCCCGCGCACAGCAATGAAGAGTGGCCCCTGCTTGCCACAACTAGAGAAATCCCTCGCACAGAAATGAAGACCCAACAAAGCCAAAATTAATAAATAAATTAAAAAAACAAAACAAAACAAAACTACCAGCTCATATCAACAACACCAAAAGAAAAGACATTTTAAAACTAAAAGATACAGGACTTCCCTGGTGGCACAGTGGTTAAGAATCTGCCTGCCAATGCAGGGGACACGGGTTCGAGCCCTGGTCTGGGAAGATCCCACATGCCGCAGAGCAACTAAGCCCGTGCGCCACAACTACTGAGCCTGAGCTCTAGAGCCCACGAGCTACAACTACTGAAGCCCGCGCACCTAAAGTCCATGCTCCGCAGCAAGAGAAGCCACCACAATGAGAAGCCCGCGCACCACAACGAAGAGTAGCCCCCTCTCGACACAACTAGAGAAAGCCCGTGCTCAGCAACGAAGACATAACACAGCCAAAAAAAAGAAACAAAAAACTGAAAGATAAAAGGTCACCATCTTATACTAAAAGAATCCTGCCCAAGAAAAGGCAGTTGCTAATCTTAACATATAAAAACTACACTGTGAGAACAAGGTTTCAGACCAGCTCTTGTGACCCTCTAGGCCGGGGACATGCTGAGGACTCCACAGTCCTCAGGCAGTCCCCACGCTTGTCTCCATCTCCATCCTGGAGCTACTTCTGGAGGGACGGCACTCCAGCTCCAACGCCACTGGGATGGTCACGTGTACTGTGGGACACTGCAGCTAGGGCAGTGACCCGAGACACTGTGTCCCTCCCCTCCTGGAGGACAAGAAGTCACAAGAAGAATGTGCCCTGAAAGGTTCCTGGAGCGCTGCTTTGCTGCTGCTGAAGTGAACTGACTTGTTTCTAGAAGAGCTGTTTACCCCTGAGCCAGAGTATCTGTGCTTTGTGGCAAAGAAAAGTCATATATGACAATGTTAAAGCTGTTCACTGGGAATCTTCCAGGCTTAAGTCCATGGATAAAATGGAAATAAAATATGAGCTCTAAAAAAGACCATGATATATAAACTAGAATCCTTCTGATACTGTGCCAGAATGCTAACAAGATCCAAAAGACCTCAAGTCCTAGAAGGAGACTTCGGGTAAAATGGCACAATGCAACCGGTCCTCCTCTGGTGTGCCTGATTTAATGCCAAGAACAGCTGAGCAGGGGAGGCCTGATGTTGAACCCACCTCCCCAAGCCCCAGCTATCAGACAGGGAGGGACACCTCCAAGCTCCGCAGGGTACCATAAGCAGCAGAGATGGCATGGGACAAGCACACTCAATAAATAAGTATGGACTTTGTTATTTCCAGAAGCCAGATACACAATGAATCCAGAGCAGTGAGTGCCCTGCTCCACAAGGACCCCCAGTGCACTTGTGGGAACACCCTAACCTGCACACCCAAGCCCCATCTACACACACACGCCCTGCACACAACCACCATTTGACCACCTCTCAACCTGAAGCATATGTACACGATGGCATGGTCCACCCGGTCCAGTGGGACACAGCCAGGGAAGAGGCCCAAACAGGTCTTGCAATTGGGTAAGGGGTTACTGGGACAGGGAATTATGGTCTAGAAGGGGAGGCCAGGGAAAGAAGCCACAACAGATGCCTTCTCCAACCCACCCTGCTCAAAAATCCTACAGGCTGGGCTTCAAACCTAGACTCCTCCAACCCTGCCTCACCTTTTAGACTGGAAACTCCATTTAGAATGCCTCCCGGACTCTCTCAGGACTCAACTTCCAACAATCGCACCTTGATCACATAACAAAGGGACAACTTCCCCCTCCAATCCTTGGGGCTTCTCCAGACCCAGCTGCCCAGGAAGGACAGCTGGACGCTGCAACATTTAATGAGCACTGAGCCAGACCCACAGTCCAACTGTTCCTCCATGATGTGAGATGGCTATAGAGAAACTTCACCCTGGCATTTAGTCACATTCCAAAATAACTTCAAAGGTGCAGTTTTGTGTTTGACGTGAAGTTGCAGCAAGCCTTAGAAGGAAGCAGAGATATAAAGTTATTAAACGTAAATATTTAAAGAACTAACAGCTGTTAATGCCAGGCGGATGGCAGCTTGCAAACCTCCAGTCAGAATAATGACTCTGTTATGTCAGGGGCTGAGTCAAGATCACTAATACTGTTTCATTCCACCCTCTGCAGAGAATACAAAGTTTTTTAAAGCAACTTTTCAGGAAGTTATTCTGTTCATTGGGTAGTGCCTTAAAAATTAAAACAAGAAAGTAACTGTCTGGTGTGGAAAGAACAGTGTGCATATAAATCTCCTTAGCCAAGTACTAAATAATGTGCATTTCAAATGTCACTCATAAGGCAGTTATTTGGGACTGAGGATGGAATTATGCAATCTTGCTAACAGTAAATATATATTTGGTAACTTCAAGTGTCTGTAACGTCTACCATGTAGAGGCCTGAAAGCATGTTCCACTCATGTTTCCAGCCTTGAGTAAGGCAATTTGATGTGACAGGTGAAAAATTTCTGACCGCTAAAGGAACCAGTCAGAGAATGGACATGTCCAGGACAAAATGGTCACACTTAATTTTTGTTGCCATTTCTGATGATGTCCTCAGGCCTGGCTTGCTGAATTCCACAATCGTAAGCTGCAGACTGATCAAAAGCACCACACTTCCTAGCTATGAGGCCTGTCACTTAAACTCTCTAAGGCCAGCTTTCCACCTGCAAAACAAAGTTGTCGTAAGAATAAGTGTAATCATGCATGGAAAAGTAGCGCACCTGGCACAAAATACGCCTCAATAAATATTAAATCGTTAAAAATCTATGTGATAATGATGGTGACGTCAAAAGCCAGTTCAGGAAGGTGAAAGTTGGAAGTGAACTGGGAGGTTGGCAAAGAGCCTAGCCCCAAGCAGGCAGGATGAGGCCTGGATGCTCCAGCCCACCGAAGCTGACCTTCCCTCCATAAGGGACACGAGTTGTCTAACCATATTCTGTCTCCCCCGACTAGAATGTATGGTCTTGGTCTACTGTGTTCCTGCTGTAACCCCAGTGCCTAGAACTGTGTCTGGCACATGACAGAAATTCAAATATTTGTTCAATAAATGAATGGGGATTTAGGAACCTGTCAGAAGTGAATGCAAAAATGTTTGTGTCCATTTTGCCGGGTGGGGGCGGGGAGCGGATGGAATCTGTTTTCATGAAATTCTGAAGGAGATCTGAGACCCAAATAAAGGTCAAGAAGCACAGTGCTGAGTTTCAAGCACATATATCAGAACACCGATGACCAAGGTTAGGTGAGTAAGGAAGTAACATTGCAGAGCAAAATCTAACAAAGAGGAGAGCTTAAGTTTGTGGTTTGGATTTGGGAATGTACTTTGCAACTAGAGCCTTACGTTAAAGAGGAGCAGGAATTTGTTGAATTAAAAAATATAGGGACTTCCTTGGTGGTCCAGTGGTTAAGAATCTGCCTTCCAAGGCAGAGGACGCGGGTTCAATCCCTGGTCAAGGAACTAAGATCCCACATGACGTGAGACAACTAAGCCCGCACACAGTAATTACTGAGCAAGCGAGCCACAACTAGAGAGAAGCCTGCGTGCTGCAACGAAAGATCACATGTGCTGCAATGAAAGATCCCACATGCTGCAACTAAGACCTGATGCAGCCAAAAATAAAATAAAATAAAATAGAATAAAATATTAAAAAAAAATAAAAATTAAAAATATATATGTATCAGTCTGCCCCAGGAAGGCACCCTAGGAGACACTAGTGAGGGTGAACCAGAATCAATGCCTCAGAGAATCGAGGGATCCAGCAGAATTCAAGACACCTCAGGTGTAAGTACCTTCTTTGCTCCCATGGAGACTTCAGATATTCCTCCTGTTTGAACCTGGTATGGATTCTGAGCTCCCAACCTTGCTTCCAGTTCACAGTTTGGCCCAGCCACAATGGAGACTCCATCTCCACAATATGCCCTGATCCTTGAGGAGGCATGCAGATGCCAGACATACAGAAAGACATATACTAAAGTACAGGGCAAACAACTACTGAGCTTGCGCTCTAGAGCCCATGTGCCACGGCTACTGAAGCCCGCGCGCCTAGAGCCCGCGCACCACAACGAAGAGTAGCCCCGGCTCCCCGCAACTAGAGAAAGCCTGTGCGCAGCAACGAAGACCCAATGCAGCCAAAAATAAATAAATTTATTAAAAAAAATTTTTTTTTGAAAAAAATGTACAGGGCAAGAAAAGGGCAACAATAAACATCTACTGAATTCTCCCCCCAAAAGGACCCTTTTTTAATATTAACAAGGTCCTTAGATCCCTAGATGATAGTACTTTTCGCATTCAATGATTGAGGAAATCAAGATGACAAATGGCTACGATAAATTCAAGCTTTAAAATGAGTTGGTATTTTGAGGGGCTTCCCTGGTGGCGCAGTGGTTGAGAATCCGCCTGCCGATGCAGGGGACACGGGTTCGTGCCCCGGTCCGGGAGGATCCCACATGCCGCGGAGCGGCTGGGCCCGTGAGCCATGGCCGCTGAGCCTGCGCGTCCGGAGCCTGTGCTCCGCAACGGGAGAGGCCACAACAGTGAGAGGCCCGCGTACTGCAAAAAAAAAAAAACAAAAAACAAAAAACAAAAATGAGTTGGTATTTTATTCATTGTAAGCACAGCCATCATTTTTATACAGTAACATATAAATGTTTTGTGTGTCTGTGTGTCTTTGCTTGTGTACAGAGACAGTAAAAAAAAAAAAAAAAATCCACCTACAAAGTATGCCTGGTGGGTATAGTTGTGAGTGAGCCATCCCTTTGTAATCATCCCCTAGCGTCCTGGAGAACCAGGGTACCTGTGGGGAACCACCAGTGCACTGAAGAGAGAACCTTGAGGCAGATCTGGGTCTAAGGAGTTATTAAGCTTCTGTGAGCCTGTTTTCTCAACTGTAAAGTGACAATCAAAGAGCCACGTGGCAGGACAGTTGGGAGGCTCAGAGGCACACAATGGCTACACTAAATGGGGCTCTTAAAGTGCAGCACTCCCCCAACCAAGTACAGGACACATACTCATTCATCCAGTCCTCACACCAATCCTATCATTATCCCCATTTTAGAGGTGAGGTAACTGAGGCACAGAGAGATCAGTAACTTTCCCAGGGACCCACCATAAATTGCAGACCTGGGATTCAAGCCCAGGCAATCTGCCTGCAGAGCTCGTGATGTGATAAACTTGCCACGTAACACCTGCAGCACAGAACACCAGGCTGGCCCATAACCAGAACTCAGCAGGGCTTGTCCCACTGCTCCAAGAAGGCCCTCCTACAGGGGAAAGCAACCTGGGACCAAAAGCCAGCCCCCCATCAACAGCAGGAGCCTTTGCAGCCCCTGTAGATACTGAAAATCTTCTACCCCTACCCCAGGGAGGGAAAGTTCCCTCTTCTTACCCACCCCCCCAGGAGTTCGGGGTGGGGTGCAGTGGGGCGTAGGTTGCTGACAGAGTTCGCTTCTCAAGAGTGGGCCTCCACCTCTTCCAATCACACTACTAACATTAAGTTTCTGTAAGGCAGGGATTTAAAGGTTTGGGGGGTTTTTTTCCCCTGCCTCTTTACTTGTTAGTTAAGAGAGCATGTTATTTTCAACTATTTCTAAATTTCATGAACCTGGAAGTTATAGACAAAAAGCACAAGTCCAAAATAGCAATTCTGGAGCAAAAAAAAAAACTTCAAGGAAGGTGACCTGTCTGAACTTTAAAGGGAGACAATGAGGGGCTTCCCTGGTGGCGCAGTGGTTGAGAGTCCACCTGCCGATGCAGGGGACACGGGTTCGTGCCCTGGTCCAGGAAGATCCCACATGCCGCGGAGCAACTAAGACCGTGCGCCCCAACTACTAAGCCTGCGCTCTAGAGCCCACAAGCCACAACTACTGAGCACGCGCGCCTAGAGCTCATGCTCCACAAGAGAAGCCACCGCTGTGAGAAGCCCGCACACCACAACGAAGAGCAGCCCCGCTCACTGCAACTAGAGAAAGCCCGCGCACAGCAATGAAGACCCAACACAGCCAAAAATAAATAAATAAATTTTTAAAAATAAAGGGAGACAATGAGACAGCCCAGCCCAGCCCACCCCCAATCAAGCAACTTCAGACCCACACCTGCAAAAGCAAGAAGGAAAGAAAGAAATCCAAAAGATAAAAAAAGTCTTGTACTATACCAATCACTTCACTCGGTTTTCATAAAAGGAAGCATACTGCAGCACTCCAATTATCCAATCAAATTATTTTTTTTCCGTGACTTCCGCATGGCCAGGACTACCACCTCAGGCCCCACTTCAAGGCCCTTTTTTTGTGGGACTCTCAGGTAAGGCCTACCTCTGGACTCCAGTCACCGGCCCCAGTTCTAAGAAGCAGAAGAAACTTGATGGAACACCGTGCACCTGTCCAACCCAGAATAAAGCTGGGGTTAAGGGCTGCTAAGGAATCATGCTTCATGGTCCAAAGGTCCATGTCCTGAAATAAAGTAGCCCCATTCCATTACATGCCACACCCTGCCAAGCTGGCGCAATTGGGCAGAGATTTCTCAGGAAATAAAACAGGAAACGTGGAAAGGACAAAGGGGAAGCCAAAAACGTGTGCCTCTGGGGCTTGGTAGTTACCATCCAGCTTGGCTGAGAAGCCATAAGGATGTCTTGGGACTTCCACCCAGCCTCTACCAGAGCCTTCACCACACACACAACCAACAGCTCAGCCACTTACCCAGGCAACAGCCAACTCAGACATGTTTAGGCATCTGTGGAAACCAGGGCAAAGTACAATTTCCATACTTCTGATAAAAACACAGATTACCAAGCACAGAGCAAAATATTACTCTAAAATTTGGGTTTATTGACTAAATAAACAGGTGGGGAGGGGAAGCAGGAAGCTAGGCAGCACCTAGCTGAGCCAATGCAGTCAGATTAGCCCTACAGTGCTAGCATCAAAAACCTACTTGCGCCTGAGAAACAAAACTCTTGTTATGCTTCTGTGTTGTTTGTGATTAGTTCCTCTTATTTCTACCTGAGTACATACTAATGTTTTCTGTTTTGTTGTGTTGTGAACGTCAGACTTTCTTAGCTAGGATAAGAGGAACCAAGAAAAGAGGAGTTTTTGCCCAGGATGAGGCCAGAGAACTAAAGAGGAAGCAGCCTTCTGCGGGTGGAGGAGTGTGATGGAGGCACAGCAGGAATCCAAGAGAGAGAACCCGAGGGTGAGAGTTGAGGTCTGGCCACTGCTCCCCACCTGGGGCCCTCCTTGTCCCTGCTAAGCACCTTTTCCTTTGCAAACCCTGAAAATGAACCACCAGGAAACTAGGACTCCACTTAATCTTCAGGTGAATACCTAAGGAACAGTGGAAGGTGAAAAAGTAAGCCAGCCCATGGTGAAGGGACATGGTAAAGGACACAGTGACTTCAGAACAGAAAAACAAACAAGACAAAAAAGAAAAGAAAAGGAAAAAAAAAGTGTAAGCACCAACACTATAAACCTCCCAATACTTCTCGGACTTCCCTGGTGGTCCAGTGGTTAAGAATCCGTGCTTCCAGTGCTGAGGGCACGTGTTCAATCCCTGGTCGGGGAAGTTCCACATGCTGCGCACTGCGGCCAAACAAACAAACCTCCCAGTACTTCTCTGAGATGTTTGCCTCTAGCAATGGTAGGAATGTCCGTGAGAGCAGCATCTAGAAGCTACACAGGCAAAATCCAAAGGATCTCGAGATCCCCCAGGCTGTCCTGATGTGTGACGATACCAGCAGAAACAACCTTGCATGGTCTTTCCCACTATGCGTATTTCAAGTGAGGAAAAGAAAAGAAGAACAAGTTCAGAGAGACTGTGGTTCAGAGTATCATGACAGCTGAATTGATGAAGGAATGCAACCACAAACATTTACAACCTAGGGAATGCAGAACATTGGCTCAGGTGATCAATAAAGAAAGTAGTAAGGACTTTTTCAAAGACTGTTTCTTGTTTATGAAAGTAAAAACATCTAATTCAAGTAAAATGATATCCAGAAACTTAGGAGGAAATGTGACTCATTTAAGAAAACCTCACAAAGTTTATCTCACAGATACTTGGAAGTTCTAAAGGCCAAAGCATTTTAAAGAGAAAAAAAAAAACTCCCTCAATTTTTTTCATCCATAAATATCAGAAAGATAAACCCAGAAGCAACGGAGTAGGCTTTCAAAACACTCTAAGATGTTCATACCCTTTAATCCAAGATTTCTATTTCTGGGAATTTGTACCCAGGAACTAATTACACAAATGAGAAAAGAAAAATGCAATTGTAAACTGCAAATTCATCTAGAATAGCAAAAAAAAAAAAAAGTGGAAATAACCTAAAATGTCCATCATTAGGGGAATGTTTTAACCTCATTACATTAACAGAATTAGGGCTTCCCTGGTGGCGCAGTGGTTGAGAGTCCGCCTTCCGATGCAGGGTACACGGGTTTGTGCCCCGGTCCAGGAAGATCCCACATGCCGCGAAGTGGCTGGGCCCGTGAGCCGTGGCCGCTAAGCCTGCATGTCCGGAGCCTGTGCTCCGCAACGGGAGAGGCCACAACAGTGAGAGGCCCTCATACCGCAAAAAAAAAAAAAAAGTACGTAAAGAAACATTAACAGGATTACATAACCATTAAAAATCTTTTTAAGGACAATGATAAAAACATGATATTTGATAAAATATTTAAGGGAATCTGATGAATACAATTGTGACAGTGTAGATTGACGAGAAGGGGACAACCACATGTAGCCAGTATAGGCTTCAAATTGTCTCCCCTGTTTACAACACTAATGACCTTGGACTAAGCACATGATCTCACTACCTGCAGGGCCCTCATGTTCAAACTGGTAACCTCAGAGTCTTGAGTGTTGCTGTGAAGACAGAGGCAATGCCTCTTGCTTCTTCTGAAGCATGGAACAAAGTAGTCAGTAGGTGGCAGCTACTGCTTCTAAGATACATAAAAACCCCTATGCATATGCAAAGTAAAATACAAAGTTCTTTATTAAAAAAAATCTATTTTCTATGTTGTACCTTCAATTTTTAAAAGACTAGAAAGCAAAAACAAAAAACAAAAAAAAAGCCTTTTGACACAAAAGTGACAAATATTTACAAGCATAAAAACAAAGATCTGGGCTTCCCTGGTGGCGCAGTGGTTGAGAGTCTGCCTGCCGATGCAGGGGACACGGGTTCGTGGCCCGGTCCGGGAGGACCCCGCATGCCGCGGAGCAGTGGGCCCGTGAGCCATGGCCGCTGGGCCTGCGCGTCTGGAGCCTGTGCTCCACGGCAGGGGAGGCCACAGCAGTGAGAGGCCCGCGTACTACAAAAAAAAAAATTGCTCTAATTTACCTGTACAAATGATGTTCATTTGATATCACAATATCAACAAAATGTGAAGCTCTTTTACAAAGTGTAGTGCAAATGAATGCTTTAAAGAAATGTAATTTCTTCTCCCCTAAATAAGTGCTCTTTCTTTTAATTTTTAAAATTTACTTTTTATTTATTTGTTTATTTATTTATTTATGGCGGCGTTGGGTCTTCGTTGCTGTGCGCAGGCTTTCTCTAGTTGCGGAGAGCGGGGGGCTACTCTTCACTGCGGTGGCTTCTCTTGTGGAGCACGGGCTCTAGGTGCGCGGGATTCAGTAGTTGTGGCTTGCGGGCTCTAGAGCACAGGCTCAGTAGTTGTGGCGCACGGGCTTAGTTGCTCTGTGGCATGTGGGATCTTCCTGGACCCCGGAAGGGCTCAAACCCGTGTCCCCTGCATTGGCAGGCGGATTCTTAACCACTGCGCCACCAAGAAAGTCCCTCCCCTAAGTAAGTGCTTTTTCAATCTCATATGACACCAAGGCGAGGCAAGAGCATTCCCACCGAAGCCAGGAGCTCTGGACTGTTTAGAAGCCTCTCCGTTTCTGCCCTTATCTCCCCACTGCATAAATTATTGCAAACTTTTGGATTATCTTAATCAAGTTAGTTGTAGGCATAGATCCTGTCTTAAACAAAAGACCACATAACTTGCCTCTTTTCTATGTTTCTGAGAAGTGGGGAAGGAAGATTAACTTAAAGATTTTTTTCATATTTGAGGGCAAGTGACTCAGAATACACTTATTCAAGACAGCAGGTAAGTGTGGCTTCAGAGCCAGGCTGAGGGTCAGCTCTGCCGGTGACGCTGTGAAGGTCACTTCATCTCTCAGAGCTTTGGTTTACTCATGTGTAAAGTGAACTTTATCTTGTTGCAAGAATTAAATGAGCAGGAGCGTAAAGCTTCTTGTACGGTCCCTCAGAAAGCCCCAGAGGCCTGTCCCAGACGGTGATGCCCTGCCCCCGATCTACCCCCCTCACTGGCTGCCCTCGCTCCTCAGCTGATGGCTACCTTCACTGGTGCAGAGGGCACAACTGCTTCCTTAATTAAAACATTGTCATGTCCAAGCTAAACAGCACCCAGGTAGGCCCGCTCCATCCTCCAGCAATCAGTCAGCTACAAAACCCACCAACAGCAGGCCTGGAGGTCCACATGGGGTGCAGAGCCTGCTCTGGGGTTCTTCTGAAGACCACAACTCACAGACGTGGCGTGCTCAGTTGGCGACAACATAACTGGATACAATGGTACTTAAAAATATGAAAATGTTCACAAATTATGGTTTGGGTATCACTTTACAATAATAAAATTTCATTTATTCAATAGGAAACTTCAAAGCACTAGCCACAGCTTATTCTATATGTGAAAGACCACCCTGCAGGCCCCAGCAGAGATCCCCATAACTAGGATCTCTAAGAGCCACAGACTTGGGCTGAGGCCCACCTGGGGTCCTGGCTGGCCAGCCTCAGTCAAAACCAATGACCCTCCAGTCCTCCCTCTTATCCTCCTCTGAAAAATGAAGAGGGGAGCAAACCAACAAGGCTGTTCTGAAAACAAAATCAGGACTATGGGAAAATTCCTGGTAAACTGAAAATGCCTACACAATCAAGCCATTCATATATATATTTTTTAAATTACAGAGTCAAGTTATTACTTAAATATTAATTCTAAAAGTAAAAGGCCAATGGAACAGTTTGGAAATCAAGGAGAAACTTTCCGTACTTCTACAACCTTAACTATAGTTGCTGTATATTGTTTTAATATTTTACACTTGTGATGAGTATACCTATTGCTTTACAATTTGCTTTTTCAAGCCTTTAAATTTTTCATTACTTAAGTATGAGCTACTGTCACCCTCACACATGGTTCCTTCCAATTCTGAGTCACTAAGGCTAGTCACAACACCAAGGGTCAGGCTTTCTATAACCTAGGTAACATTCAACTCAAGCACAAAATCACCAACCCAGATGGGAGCAAGGCCTCTGTGTGGCAGGGCTGCCCTCAAAATCCAGGAAGGAAAAGATCGCCCTCAAGCCTTCACCCCAACAAAGGGGACAGAATCAGAGAGAAGCCTGGAGGTGGAAAGAAGAGACAAGACAGGCCCTGTGAGGGGCGGGATGGGAGTGTGTTCCATGCAGGGTCAGAAGCCTCATCGGTGTCGACAACCTCAACAGCATCCCTATGACCCTGAGTCACCAAGGAGAGGTCCGAGTATACTGAATACACTTAGGCTGAGAAAAGAATAACACATCTTAGAAGGATTTTCAATAGAATTGGATAATATAACATCAGTTTGAGCCCTTTAAATGTATATTTCTCTTAATTAGCGAATTCACTCAAGTAGACCCTGCACTTTGAGCGATACCGAAGTTACTGCGCTGGCACCATGAATCAGGCACAGGTGCTGAGCTCTCGGGGTCTATGGTCCGCTCCCTCACACTGCCCTCCCCAAGTTGTATGAGGAGGGGGCTGTCAATATCCTGGTTTTGGAGATGTTGAAATATTTGGCCGAGGAAGACCACGGTTACCTAGTAGTAGAGCTGGCACTCAAACCCAGGGCTGTGTGGCTCTGAAACCATGTTACTTCCTATACCTTACTGCAAATACTACCTTTTTTCTGCAGGAACTGGCGGTGGAAGTTACACACTAACTGCATGGATTTGTGAGCATAAGTCATATGAAAAGAGAGGCAGAACCCAGGCAGCTGCTGTATTACCAACTAAAAACATAAATTCAGGCAAAGGAACTGAGTTAAGACTGACGCCAGTCCTACTGTGGAAGCCCCTCTCATCAGAGTTTAGCACTGCTTCCTAAGAACTTCCACACTAATCCTTGAGCCTCCAGGGACATAAGTGACTTTTGTTAAAATAAGCCACTTGAATCACCCCTCCCCCATCTGCATTTCTGACTTCTCACCTGACGCTCTCTCTTCTGTGCAGAGCTTCAACCTGCTGTGTCTACTACCCCAAAACAACTCCCTATTGAACTCCATCTTCCAGGAGGAGGTCCAAACCCGAGCTTGGCCTGCAAGGCAGGTCACACAACCTGAAGTCTGCCCACCCAGCCTTCCCCTCCTCCACCCTCAGCAGCCCCTTCACACCGTCAAGCTCTTTACAATGCCGTGCCTCTGCCTGGGCCTCTCCTTCCAGTCACTGCCACCTGGAGAGCGCCTGGAGAGTGGCAAAACCACTCCGAAGTCACCTCCCTGAAGGCCAGCTTCTGTGCAGTGTCCTGAGGGCGGTCAGATCCACCCTCCTCTGTCTGCCCCTACTTTGTACACACTCCCATCTGCTACTGTCACAAAGATGGGATCGCTTCTAAGCTCACGTCCTGACAGTCACCTGAATCTCGGGATCCCAGAACTGTGAGGAGAGACAAGTGTCAGGGGCACTGCACACACAGTGGCCAGGAAGGCTCCCTTCGACCCACCTTGCCCAGCTCCCATCATCGGCGTACACTCCTTCCAAACACTCAGCCCAGGAGTGAACTTTAAATAAAAAGCAGGCACTTCGACATAGCAGCCTAATGGAGTTCCCCAGCTCATTACTGACAACTCTGCCGCTCTATCAATATATAAATCACAGACAGGCCTCTGGAAAAAAAGAGCCAACAGATGCAAGTTTCCTGGTCAGAGAAGGGCCCGTGAATACTAGCAGACCTCAAGGCAGGTTGTGTAGTTAACTGGATGCCATCCCTGCACGGTGGCAGCAGCCTGGAGTCTACACTTCATCGTGGGCCTTGGCCTCTAACAGCCTCATCTCCTCACCAATGCCTCTCTGGCGAGCAACTCACCTAGGGAAGCTGACACATGACATCACGCTTTATGTTCGATGTCAGTGAGGCTGTGCATGTCTGCCTCATCCTCTCCAGTACTCTAAAGAAATGCACTGTGAAATGAGCAAATACCCTTTTCCATGCCTGGAGAGTGAATGATGTCGGCCAGTCTCCTTACAGGTATCAGACATAACATAATAGGAAGACTGGAGGACACACACATATACCACATTTGAGTGGTACCTACTGTATACCATCCTATTACCTCCATGTCTGATTATTCAGAACATCTTTATTATGATGATTCTTTTCATCAGTAATAAACCATTTAACATCTGTGAGGCTTTAAAGTTTAGTATTTTTTTGCTTACACAAGCCCTTTATATAGCTGATACACTGTATTCTGTTAATAAACTGAAAAAAAAACAGTCCCTAAAATATTCAGAATCTGGCCAGAAGGCCACAAGAAGTCACTGTTGGATAGTCATGGTCATTGGCACAATCCACACCCAACTCTCAAACCCACCCAGCAGCTCTGGGCCCAGGGAGGGGCCTCTCAGGCTGCAGGAAAAGTCTCATCTGTGAGGACATATTCGACAGAACAAGTCAAATGTTTGGAATTTTCACTTAACATTTATTTCACAAGTTTCTCAAGTACCACTCAACTGAAAAGTAATCATCTCAATGTACTCTTTAATCAATAAACATGAAACAATTCTGCTCAAAACGCTCAAGTCCCACAAATGTTTCCCTATGAAAAGTATGGCACAAAAAAATAACAAAAACAAAATAAGTAACCTTTTGACAGTCAGGCAGAAAGGTGTTTAGTGATCCAAATTCAGACCAAAAAAACAGTCCTTTCAGCAGATGCACCAGTATTTCCTCTACAAGTGACACATTCTGGGATATCTACACTGCCAAACATAACCAACCACCAAGGAAGCAAAACCTAATGGAAAAACCCCAAGCTGGCAACCAGGAGCCCTGACTCTGGTCCCAGGACAGGCCGCTGGCTGTGTAACGCTACTAAAGTGGTGGACAGGTCTGGTACCCCTTTCTCCATCAGAAGAAGGAATATCCATCACCACCCACACTGTTCAGAAATATTCTGGGGACAAAAAATGAGAGGTGAAAATGCTTTGGAATGTGTCTTCCATAAATACAAGTCATCATTATTATTAGCTCAAAGAAGACCAGGAAAATAGGATTACAGAATATCAGAGGTGAGAGGGAGCTTAGAGATGGGATGATCCAGGAATTCCTAATCTGGGGTCCAGGCCTCTGATGCTGTCCACAAGTGTGCTTTCTGGGAAGAAGTCCATAGTTGTTATCAGATTCTCAAAAGGTTAAGAACCTCCAAGGCTCTCCTTTTACAAACATGAAAACTGAGACCATAAGATATGTGATTGTCCTAGGCCTCAGGGTTAGTCAGGAAAAGGCTGGACAGAGCCCAGGGTTCCTAGTCTCCATCTATGCTCCTCCCCCTCTACTATCGCACATTCCAGGGAGGAAAAAAGTCACATAAAGCTCACATAGCTAAATAAATAATTTTTTTAAAAATGGGGCTTCTCTGGTGGCGCAGTGGTTAAGAATCCACCTGCCAATGTAGGGGACACGGGTTCGAGCCCTGGTCCAGGAAGATCCCACATGCCGCGGAGCAACTAAGCCCCTGTGCCACAACTACCGAGCCTGCGCCTTAGAGCCTGTGCTCCGCAACAAAGAGAAGCCACCGCAGTGAGAAGCCCGCGCACCACAATGAAGTGTAGCCCCCACTCGCCTCAACTAGAGAAAGCTGCGCGCAACGAAGACCCAACGCGGCCAAAAATAAATTAAAAAAAAAACCAAAAACCACCACACACGTGGTTTCTAAAGTTATAGCAAAATTTCCATCCTTTTTTTTTTTCTTAATGCTTCTGAGGCCTTTGATCGCTGAGGCCTTTGATTGTTGAGATAGCATTTTATTCATTCTATATTCTCATATGCTGTTCTTTCAGTGCCTAATGTCAGGAAACACTCAGATGATGTTTTAATATTGAAAATAAAGATTTTATTCTAGGAAACAAGAAAACTAGACTACATGATGCTGTTTTATTAAGCAAACAGATAAACATACAATCATGGGAATGACTACAAGCTAATACATAACATAAGTAAGGAGTTTTTGTCATTTTGTGTTTTTTTTTTTTTTTTTTTTCGGTACGCGGGCCTCTCACTGCTGTGGCCTCTCCCGTTGCGGAGCACAGGCTCCGGACGCGCAGGCTCAAAGGCCATGGCTCACGGGCCCAGCCGCTCCGCGGCATGTGGGATCTTCCCGGACCGGGGCACGAACCCGTGTCCCCTGCATCGGCAGGCGGTCTCTCAACCACTGCGCCACCCGGGGAAGCCCTCATTTTGTGTTTTTAATTAAAATACCAAAGCTTGTGCTCTTAGATGGCCACTGCCCCTCGAATAGCTACCATTGGAACCACACATACGCCAAGAATGTTGCATTGTGCAGAATACTCTGAGAATTCTTCTTTTAACACTGCCTTCAGTCAGCATAGCATAATCGTCTGAATACCACCAGTCTCAAGGCACTCCTACACAGCCATCCCAGGGACCACTACTGGGCCCATCAGGAACCAGGTTTCAGGCACTGACATGCTTTCAGGTATGCGAAGGATCAATGCCAGGGCCGTAAAGTAAGGTCTCTACCTGTGGAATGCACACTGACTGACTTCGTAACTAACGCACTGCTGCGCTGCCTTCAGGTATGCCGCTGAACTTCCAAACAATCTTAATTGGAAAAAAACTGAGCCAGCACTATCGCTCATGTGAATGTGGTCATTACCCAAATAATCTACAGGGTGGCCTCCACAAAGTCACCAGTACAATCTGATGGCCGATAAGGCAGGCCCGAGTCAGATGGGAGGTCCAGGTAAGGGTAGCCAGAGAGCACTTGGTAAAAGCTATCATGATCTCTAAACACAAGGTGCCATTACTATTATTAAGGAATCTATGCCACCTTTTTGATATTCCATAACATCCTGGAATCAACTGTGACCTGGTCAGAAGAAGGAAACCTGAGCACCAGGCCCTTAACTTGGTCTGCACAGATTATTATTTAAGTGAATAATTATTATTATTTAAGTGAATAATAATTATTCAAGTGAATAATAAGAAATGAAAAAATGTAAGGACAAATGCCCCTCATCTCCCACCCCAGAAATTGCCTGGCCATCAGAGATCTGGACTGGGCATCCAAGACTGGGAAAGACAACTTTATCTCCCAGCAACAAGCCATGTTCAAAACCTAGATATTGGGACTTCCCTGGTGGTCCAGTGGTTAAGACTCCACCTTCCAATGCAGGGGGCCTGGGTTCGATCCCTGGTTGGGGAACTAAGATCCCACATGCCGCGGGGCAACTGAGCCCATGCGCCCAACTAAGATCCGACACAAATGAATGAATGAATTTTTAAAAATCAACACGCTTTATAAAAAAGGACATGGAGTATTTATTTAAAAAAAAACAGATACAGCTTTCTATATATGCCTGCTGTTAGATCATTTAAATATTATGACCTATATCTTATACATTTGAGACTAAAAGTAATAAAGTTTCAGTTCCCCAACAGCATGAGCTAAGAATGATATTTCCATTCAAATGAATTTTTATTCTTCCCCAAAAAAGTGAATTAAGAGTGCAGACCTAATCACTCATCTATTCCTCTGTGTTACGTTACTTTCCCAAGTAATAAATATCATCAGCCTAATGGCCAGTTTCTTTAAAGCTGCAAGACAATTGTCAAAAGAAAAACACACCACAGGAAAGTTTTTGATGTAGTGGTCTCATATCTCAACTAACATAACCTCACCAAGGAGACTGTGAAACTCTAGAATTAAGTTTAAGTGCACACAGATTATTGTTTCCCATGTGAATCAAGAGAAACCCCAGTTGCACTGGCTCCCATTCAATGCCTCTATGGGGAGGCTGCAGGCCGGCTTGTGAATCAAGTGTAACAAGAACTTTCGTGCAAGAAGGGGAGGGCTGGCATTCAGCTGAGCCCACCTGGTTGGCTCCCTTGCCCTGGGTTAAAACAGAATTTCAGCATATTGGGATAACTGAAGAGGAAGGAACTGCAGAGAAGGGAAGGAATTGGTGTGAGCTCACCGCCCGTAGCCCAGGTTTAAATTCTCTGAGCTGGTCTCCTGATTTTCATCAGGACAGCCAGGGTGTGTTTGGTAAACAGTGTAATGAGTAGCCGTGGAGTCTCTGAGCAGCCAACCCTCCTTAACCACAGGAACACAGGACAGTTGGGGTAAAGGAGAGAAGACAAGACCCAGGAATGGTGCACAGACCCCACCTGAAGGCCGCCTTCCCTCAGGCACCCAACCCGAGAGCAGCATCCTCAAAGGCTGCAGCTGTGTGGGACTCCCGGCGACAGCACAACTCGCTCCCCTGACCAACTCCTCTGAAAAGAAAACCAGCCTTCCCAGGTGGAGCTGAAACCCAACAAGCCACTGAAACTGAGCAGCAGCAGAAATCACTACCTCTCCAATCCTAGGCCTCTCCGGATGCCCCAGCAGGCTGGAAACTCACGTTTCTAGAAATGACAGTCTGGGAAAACTACGAGGGGCAACCGGGCAAACACCCCCAGCCTCTCCTGCCCGTTCCCCCAGTCCTAGGACCCGCTCACAAAGAACGGCTTGCCATCCCCCCGCCCCACAGAGCCAGAAGAGGGACAGGGAGGGTGGGAAGGAAGGAAATGGAGGACGGTCATCAAAGCGCCCCAAATACGCGCGTCCGCATATGTGTCCCGCCTGCTCTGGCCGCCCCCTCCCCTCCAGGCCACCCTCGGGCCCAGCCCTGCCCTCTAACCGGCGCCAACCGGGCCCCCTCTCCTCCGGCGCGGCTCCCCGAGACGCCCGCGCTTCCCCCAGGGAACCCCTGCACCCCTCGGCTTCCCCGCATCCCCTCCCCAAGTCTCTCCTAAAGTCGTCCGTCCCCCCTTCTGCGGCAGCGCTCTTGCCTCCGCGGGCCCCGCTCCCCAACTTCTCTCTCCAGCAAGCCCTCAACCCGAGAACTCGTCCTCTCCTCTGTGGCGCCCCCGCACCAACCCCGCACCCCTCGGCCCCCAGCTTTCCTCAAGCCCAGCCCACCCGCCCTCCGGAGGCCCCTCGACGTCCTCTCTGGCGCCCCCCTCGGCCCCCGGACGCCCCTCGGCGCCCGCGGTGGCCCCAGAACACACCCCCTCCCACAGCGACAGGAAGTTCGCCCGCCGGCGGCGCGGCCCCAGAGGCTGCCCTCGGGCGCGGAGCGCGGCCCCAGCGTGGCGGCCTGACAGGGCGCGGGCCCGGCCGCCGACCAGCGCCCCGCGTCCGTCCGCGGCGCCCCAACCGTCTCGGCGTGCCCCTCACCTTGGCCGCTGTTCGCCTCCCGACACGCCGCGCACCCTTCTCTGGCCGCGACCGCGTCTTCAGCCCCGGCTCCGGCTCCGGCCCCGGCCCGGCTCCCGCCCTCGCTCTGGCCGCACTGTCCTGCCCTGCCCTGCCCCGCCGCGGCCGCTTCTGCCGCCAGCCCCGAGCGCCCCGCCCCCGCCGCGCCCGCTGTGCTCGCGCCATTGGCTGCTGGGAGCCTGCCCCGCCCCACAGCCCCTTCAGCGTCCCTGATTGGGCCAGAGGAGCGACGAGGCGGCACGCCCCCTAGCGCGCCAAAGGGACCTCCCGTGGGCGTCATTGGCGACTACCTTTGTCAATCAAAGGGGGAGAGCCTGCTTAACCGAGGAGAGGGCGGCTGGGGTCACTTTCCCCGAGTCGCTCAGAGGCTGAGGTCCGCAAGACTTACTGCCTGGAGTCAGTGTTTCGGCTTTGCGGGCGCCCAGAGGTGGGGGCCGCGGGAGGGTCGCACCGCACTTAACTGGGAATTCAGGGAAGGTAGTCTTTCTGAAAGTTTTCTCCCCTAAGGCACTCACAGAAGCCAATGTCATCAGGGCTTCTCAGATTCACTTGAGCCGGCTTAGTTTAAGCAAGACGGAGAGCGGGTGTGTGTGTGTGTGTGTGTGTGTGTGTGTGTGCGCTCGTGCGTGTTCACAGAGCCCACGCGAGGGTTTGGGGAACCGATGCCAGGTAACTTGTCGGGGGGGCCGGAGTAAATAAATAAATGTCAAAGCCAGGATTAGAAACCGGGTCAGCCAGATCCCAGGCCTGAAGTGGATCCACATCACCACCTTGAAAATAATCACGACGATGGTGCAGCAATATGGAAAAACGCTTAAACTAAAATGTTAAAAGGAAAAGCCAGATACGAAATGGTGGGGACTCTAAAACTGCTACTACATTTGCACAAGGACCAGAAACAGAGTGGTTTTCCCCTTTTTAAGTATTTGTTCTGTTGCAATGTGCTTGTGATAATAATAATTAAGAAAGAGGAAAAAGAAAGGGACCACCTGCTTTGTGACCTAGAGGGGTGGGGTAGGGAGGGTGGGAGGGAGACGCAAGAGGGAGGAGATATGGGGATATATGTATATGTATAGCTGATTCACTTTGTTATACAGCAGAAACTAACACACCATTGTAAAGCAATTAGACTCCAATAAAGATGTTAAAAAAATAATAAAATCAAGACAAAAAAAGGATCCATACAGTCTAAAGAGAGGTGGGGGAGGGGAGGTGGGGGAGGGATGGATTGGGAGTTTGGTGTTAGCAGATACAAACTATTATATATAGGATGGATAAACAACAAGGCCCTACTGTATAGCACAGGGAACTATATTCAATATCCTGTGATAAATCATAACAGAAAAGAATATGGAAAAGAATGTATATATGTGTAAAACTGAATCACTTTGTTGTACAGCAGAAATTAACACAACATTGTAAATCAACTATACTCCGATAAAAATAATAATAAAAGAGATACAATTGACATATATATTTTAAAAAAGCACTACCATGCTGTGCCAGGACCAGCTACTGCCAAGAACTCCCTGCCATTCTCCAGAACTCAGCCCACAGGGACCACTCTGCCACCCAGAACACCTTTGGACCATGTGTGCAGAACTCAGTCATCAGCTGGGGTCTCCCAGCCCTCTGAGATCTGGGGAAATTCCAGGTGCACTGCTTTTCCAGGCCCTCTGAAGATCCAGAGTCTCCCCATGGTTTCTGAACAAGTGCATCACCTCTGCCTCCAGCCTCCTGCTCTTTCCCACATGTTCGCTGGTCCTTGCCATCATCCCCGTCTCCATTTGCACACACTCACATAATCCCCCTTCACACCGACCACTGGTGAGGCTAGCAGGGGTTCCTGCAGACTGAACCCCACAGGGAGGCATCCAGCCTGGCACTGCCTAGCAACACGAGACACCTCCTGAGCCCTTTTGGCCTCTTGGCTCTGAGGTCACTACCTGGCTATGTGACCCAGGCAGCGCTCTGGGCTCTGCACACTGGCTCCCTTCTTTTCTCTCCCCTTCCTTCTGAAGACAAAAACAAAATTCCTCTCATTTCTTTCACCAGAACTCTGACACTTGCTCAGCTCTTTGAGTCTCATCTCTGTTCCAGCAGCTTATCAGGCTATTTTTCCAAAGAGACCTCCCCTTTCCAAGCTGTGAGCATCCCAACTTTGACCCCCACAAACATTTCACAATGTTGCACCCAGCCTCCTCCCATCAGATCCAAACAGGCCGGGAGCCCAATCCTGCCTCTGCTCCTCCCCCACTGAGGGGCCTTGGGCAAGTCGCTGCAGCTCTCTGCATCTCTGTGTCCCAATCTGTAACACGGGGGTGATGACAGAGCTCACCTCACAGGACTGTGGCAAGGAGTAAATGGGGCAAATCAGGTAGAAGCACGGGAAGCAGCTCTGGATGCAGGCGTGAGTGCTTAGTATCTGAGCGGTTAACGTGATCACACTTTGTCAATGTCATTTTGCTCCCTTCTTCTTGCAAAATGTGCTCATTACCTGAGTCTGGGGCAAAGGTTGACTGGTCCTTTATTAGCCATTTCCCACTAAACAGCCAGGATAAACAGACAGCCGATGTTAAAACATACTTTCACAGAGAACAAAACATTCTCCAAAAAATTTGAAACGTCCAGATACAGTTCTTGTACAGTGATATACGTGTGTCTTCCAAGAAAAAAAAAGTCAAAATCTGTTACAGATATTCACTTGATCGACAAGTACTTCCAATGTTTAGAGAATGTGCAGGGCAAGGGATGGGGTGGATCGAGGGAGGGACGGACCTGGGTCCTGTTTGTGCTCCTGGGAAGACTCAGCAAGGATGTAGAGTCTAGAAGAGGCCTCCCTGATGAGTGACCGCAGTGATCCCTGGAGGGCGACGATATTGAAGGCAGTGATATTTAACGGAGCCAAAGTGGATGGAAAGGATGAGGGCAAAGGCCCAGAGGCAAGCAATCCTGCTGTACAAGGAGACAGGAGGGTTCTGCTTGGCTGGAGCATGCAGCTGAGCAGTGAGTAGCCCTGTGATGCTGGCAATCTGCTTTGCCACTCCAGGTCTCAGTTTTCTCAGCTGTAAAATGGGTATAATCACAGAGTCTAACACTTAGAGAAACCGCAAGGATTCTTGAGATCACGTCTGTGATGCTCTTAGGACATAGCTGGCACAGCCAGAGGTTGTTGAGCGTTTTCCAAGGACCTGTTTGCATTTTGTAAAAGTGCTCTTTTTAAAAATTTGTGATTAAAAAAAGAACATGGGCCCAAGAACATGCTCTCTGCACCAACTGTTAATAGTCTAGAGACATCAAAGTGTTAACTGTTGAGGCCGGAGGAACACATTTCTGAATATACCTTGGAATGAAGCTCTCCTCTGCCAAGTCATGTAAAGATCTGAATTCCTTGTAAATGTGTCCTTGATTAGGAGGCAATTACCCCAGGCTTTCTTGCTTTGCTTTGTTTTGCTCCACGCCTGCGTGCCTGCACGCGTCTGCTCACATAAAATGGTACCAGCGAGTACACGGTTCCACTCACATGCGCCAGGCTCAACTCAACACCACTGGGCAGGACCCCTGGGCCTGGAGCCTGCTCCCGTCCAAAGTCGGCAAGATATGGTCACATCATCTGGATCGCGTTTCCCAAAGTGGGCATCTCCAGGATGCCCTGCATTGGGATCACCCCATTTCCCACAAGTTCCTCAATTGGTTCTTATGCCTCACACAGTTTGAAGCTCTATTCCTGACACCGACAGATACCCTAACTTTTACTAGGTGGAAAAGCTCATTTGGGGAGTTCAGGGTTACAGTGTTGCCATTGGTGCCAAAGTGGAACAAGTATCAACAATGAGACAAATAGGTTCAAGTTGAGTGTTTTGAAACTTTGAATGAAGGCCTGGCAATGCCCAGACTTTATGTGATACATTGTATTTTCTACCATGTGATAAAGATATAAACTCCCTCAGGAACTCCTTCCTTGAGTCCCTGAATTTCAGGAGGATGAGGAGGTCCTGAACACCACATTGATTCCATTCTGAATCCAAAGTATCATCTTACCCTTTTTCAGGCTCCCAGATCAGATAAATTGAAGGTCATCCTGTGATTGTAAAGCAAGATTTTGTTTTACAGTGTTATCATGTGCATCTATTCCTGTGAATCCAGATTTCCTTGATACAAAATAAAATTAGATACTGAAGTTAATTGTTTTTAAAAAGTGGAACAGTCGGGCCTCCCTGGTGGCGCAGTGGTTAAGAATCCACCTGCCAATGCAGGGGACATGGGTTCAAGCCCTGGTCCGGGAAGATCCCACATGCCACGGAGCAACTAAGCCCGTATGCTACAACTACTGAGCCCGTGTGCCACAGCTACTGAAGCCTATGCACCTAGAGCCCGTGCTCCGCAACAAGAGAAACCACCGCAATGAGAAGCCCGCACATCGCAATGAAGAGTAGCCCCTGCTCGCTGCAACTAGAGAAAGCCCGTGCACAGCAACAAAGACCCAACGCAGCCAAAAAATAAATAAATGAAAAAAATCTATAAAAACAAAACCGAAACAAAAAGATCTCAAACTGTATATTCATCAAAAAAGTAACATTGCTCTTATTATTGGTTCATTTTATAACAAATATGTAAATGTTATGAAATTGAACTTTTAAAAGAAGTTGTACACCAATACTTACATTATAAAATAAATGGACACCAATAAAATGCTGCTACTGATTACATGTAGGATGTCATGGAAAGACTCCCACAATTAAAAACATAAAGAGGTTTTGAAACCACAGCTGGAGACAGTGGGGAGCCCTCAAGGACTGCTCTTCGCCCCCAGACCAGCTATTACCAAAGGTTCTCTGACCAGGAGTGACCTTCATCCGTGTGTCCGTGCCCGACTTGTTGAATCACCATCTGTGAACGCTGGACAGGGGCTCTGCCCTGGGGGCGTCCACATCTCACCTGGGGTGGGCGTGGGCACCTCCAGGTGGGTGGGACTTGGGACCCCTCCTCAGCCAGGGCACGGGATTGTATGTGTCTCCATGTTACTGTCACGGCAGTAGTACAAGAAGCAGCGCCGGAGGTCAGACTTCCACCCCAACGCTGGTTAAATATTTAATTGGGTCCTGGTCGCTTCCTGGTGTCAGAGGAAAGGAGGAGAGGCCTGAGGGCCACAGGCCCAGTTTTATCTTTTGTGAAAAAGAATTTTCCCTCCTGCCAACAATGAGGGAAACTTAGGACTCAGGCAAAGGCTCAGGGGTTCCTTGTTCTTTTTTTGCTTTGTTTTTGTTTTTGCAGAGCAGTTTTCGGTTTACAGGTTTGGACATGTCACCTCGCTTCCCAGCCTCAATGTGCTCAACTGGACAGGGGAACAGCGGCTCACCACCACCACCACCCCAGCCTGGGAGGGTGGAGGAACTAAACATGCTAATGGATGAAAAGGACTTTGCCTGGTGCCCAGCGCACAGCAGGCGCTCGCCCGACTGATGCTGATGTGGGTATCGGCCCAAACCATCAGGCGCCTCCTTGGGACTTCCCTGGTGGCCCGGGTTCGATCCCTGGTCAGGGAACTAGATCCCACATGAATGCCACAACTAAGGAGCCCACCTGCCACAACTAAGACCCGGTGCAACCAAGTAAATAAATAATAATTAAAAAAAAAAAAAAAGACTCTGTGCTTCCACTGAAGGGGGCAGGGGTTTGATCCCCGGTGGGGGAACTAAATCCCACATGCCGCTTAGTGCGGAGGTGGAGCGGGGAGCACCTCCTCATCTGTAAAGGGGAGAGCAGGCAGGGGAGGGGCCTGGCAGGGCCCAGGGGACGTGGCAGCACCCTCTCCCTCTCCTGCACCCCCTGCCCCACAAGAAGCAGAGCCACGGGGTGCCGCTCCCCAAAGTGGGCATGGCCCGGGGAAGGTGGACTTCCAGCCCAAGTGAGTGCCAGATTCACTGGCATCATCTTCCACGAAGGAATGTGGGCGCCATCCCTCCAGATCACCGGCTGCCCCACCCTGCTGCCTGTGTTTCCACTCCCGCAGCCCTCTGTTCTTCCCAGGCCCAGTTCCTGCCCCCGCCTGGTCTCCCTGTGCACCCTTCTCCCTCTGTGGGAGCCTCCGACCAAGTCTGAGATCCGTCAGAAACCACCCTCCAATCCAGACAGCCCCACTGTGGGCAGGGGATTGGGGAGGCCAACTCCACATTGAGCTCAAGAAATTCCTGTGCCCTGTGGACTGCCCATGGTCACCCACTTCCTCCTCTCTCTGGGTCCGGGCAGCAGATGGTAGAGCCACACCAGAGCCTGCCAGGGTAGGTCACGGATGGTTTTGAACCATCTGAACTGGAGCTGTGTATGCCGTGTGGCGGGTGCTCAGAAGTGTGTGTGACGAAGGACTATTCCTTTTCTTCTCCAGGAGCATGAATGATGGACAGCAGTTCAGAATGGGGGGTCAGCAGGGTAACAGGCAGAGGGGCGACATTTCACATTGGAATGCAGTATTGGGCAGGGGGTGGGGTGGGTGGGAGAGATTGGTGGAGGAGGCTGTTTGGGGGCCACAGAACATCAAGGCCAGAGACCCCAAAGGATGACCAGGTGAGTCCATCCCTGCTCCTAAGTTGAGGAAGTGGAAGTCCAGGGAAGTCAGGCGAGTTACCAGAGGTTCTCCAGCCAACAGGGCCAGAGACCCTCGCAAACCGGGGTCTCCTGGCTGCTTCTCCTGTGTTCCTTACTTCCCCACAGCAATCCCCCCTTTCCCTCCAACACAGCAGACATGTGACGCCGGGTATCGAGCTGGGCATGAATGAAAACCACTCATTCCCCATTTTCCAGCAAGTAATGCTGGCGGGGGCCAGAGGAGGTGGCTGTGAGCAGTGATGCTGAGGGGCCCAAGCAGTGCTCTGGGGACGGGGTCCCGGAGGGCCCCTGAGAAAAGCAGAGTTTGAGTAGATTCTGGAAGATTCACAGGGCAGGACTTGGAAGGACGGGTCTGAGGGGCAGGTAATGGGAGCAGTGAGGGGCGGGGCGGGGGGGTGTCAGTCAGCCCGAGGTGAAGCACAGGAAGATTCCTCAAGGCTGTAGTCAAACATCCCTCCTTATGGTTTGAGACCAAGGGCAGGGGCGGCCAGCCGAGGGCACGCTCCCGGGAGCTATCCCCTGGGCGTCTGGGTCCTGGCAGCTCCCGGGGGGCTGGGGGGCGAAGGGCCGAGGCTGCTTCCTGCTGTCCCTCCAGCAGGCTCAGACACGCCCTTCCTGTTGTGACAACTCTGTTCTCTGTGCAACTGGTTCTAGCCCGTGGCTTGGGTTTCAGATTTCGGCCCATGCAATATTTGAGGCTGATGGGAGTATCATGTGGACTCTGGGGAAAGCCAGCCCGTCAAGCCCGGCCTGGCTTCATTGCAGCTCACAGCCTTCTTGTTGGGCGCCCAGACAGTGGGCTCCCCGAGCCAGGGCCTCCCGGGGACCAGGCCTGGGAGACTGCCGCTACTCCCTCGTTCAGGCAGCCTTCACCCTGCACCTACTGGGACAGATCACCTGCTGGGTGTCCACGGAGGGCCCAAGGGGCTGAACTGGCCCTGGCTTCTTCCAGGCCCCAATAACAATCACATTCACCACCAAAATGACCCCCTTCCATGGCGACAGGCCCCAGGATGGTGCTTTATACAAGAGAACTCCTGCTTCCTCACGACAAGTCCTTTTTGCACTTGGGGAAACTGAGGCTCGGAGGGGTAAAGTGATTTGTCCAAGGTCATAGGCTCTTGTCTGGCTCCAAAGCCATACCCTTTGCACTACCCCACACCACGCTGAGTCTCCCAGTAGAGAGGGCACGGGGAGAGCAGAGGCCCTGTCACTCGTCAGTGTCCCCTGGCCTGGGGGCCTCCCTGAGCACTGGCCTTGGAGCCTGGCCCGATGTCGGGCACTGTTTCCAGGCACTTACTCTGTGGTCTCTGCGCCCTCTCCCACTTCCTTGCTCTGCTGTCCCCCGCTCACCTGCTAATGTGCCCTCAGTTTACAGAAAAACTGATTAGAAAGTACAGAGTTCCCACCTACCCACACCCCCCCACACACAATAGTTTCCCCTATTATTTATGTCCATATTAGTGTGGTGCATTTGTTATAATTGAGGAACCAATATTAATACACTATCATTCACTAAAGTTCAGAGTTTGCTTTAGGCTTCATGTTTTGTGCTGCACATTCTTTGGACTTTGACCAATGCATAGTGACATGTGTCCATCCTTATTATATCAGACAGAATAGTTCCATTGCCCTGAAATCCCCCCATGCTCCACCAGTTCATCCCTCTCCCCACCCCAACCCCTGGCAACCACTGCCTTTTACCCTTTCCATAGTTTTGCCTTTTCCAGAATGTCATAGAGCTGGAGTCATACAGTCTGTTACATTTTCGGAGTGGCTTCTCTACTTAGCAATATGCGTATAAGTTTCCTCCACATCTTACTGTGGCTTGATAGCTCATTTCTTTTTATCTCTGATAATATTCCATTGCCAGAATGTACCACAGTTTATTTATCCATTCAGCCACTGAAGGACATCTTTGTGGCTTCCAAGTTTGGGCAATTATGCATAGAACTGCTATAAACATTCTTGAGCAGGTTTTTGTGTTGAGAACATAAGTTCTCATTTAGGTAAATACCAAGGAATGGTGATATTTTTTTTCAGCTTTGTATTTACAGGCTTTTGTGTCATAGAACTGTGAGATCAGAAAAAGCACCTATGAGAAATTTGGATAAATATGGGTGGAGTTATATGAAAATGTTTGAGGCCACCAGAACGGTACTCAAGCTGGGGGGAAAGGTGAGGATGATTTAGTGGGAGGAGAGAGAGGTGAGAGGTGAGAGTGAGTTCACTTGTGTGGAACTGAAAAGTCAAGGGCAGGCAGAGGAGAGTGGCAGGTGCTGGGTCAGAAGATGGTTTAGAGACTCAAGGATGTGGTCGTTTAACTGGGCCTCAGGAATGGGCAGGATTTCAGCAGAAGGGGGAGGGGAGGGGAGGGGAGGATGCCAGGTTGTGGGAACAGCAGGACTGTGAGGTGGGCATGGGGCATGAATGGCTGGGAAGCGGGATGCCTGGAGGTTCCGCCGTACCTGTAAGTAGGAAACTTGCTCCAGGCCAAATGACAGGCCTTTCCAGGTATGGGAGCTGAGGCTCCAAGAATGCTCCCAAGCTGAAGGGATTCCTGGGCTGCCAGTTCACTAAAATTTTCCATTTGTCCTCCTGTTTCCTTGCTTTCTCAAAGCCTTTCTGTTTGGGCTCACTCGCCTGGAGGCGTGGGACACAGCACCCTCTGGGCAGGAAGTGAGTGTAATGTAACCATGACCCCCACCCCACCCCAGTTTTTATGGCTGTGACTCAACCCTCACCCAGCCCAGGGCTCTGCCAGTTCCCCCTCCCCTGACACTTGCACACGTTCCCACTCCCCAGCTGGGCTGCTCTCCTCCGCAAGCCAGCTGGTGGGACCTGGAGACTGCTGCCCAGGGGACAGTGGGAATAGAGAAGGCAGCCCCACAACAAAGCTTTGTGATCATTGCTGCTAAAAATAGCAGGACAGCAGGACTTCCCTGGCGGTCCAGTGGTTAAGACTGCATGCTCCCCAATGCAGGGGACATGGGTTCGATCCCTGGTCGGGGAACTAAGATCCTGCATGCTGCACGGTGCGGCCAAATAAAGTTAATATATTTTAAAAATAAAAATAAATAAAAATAGCAGGACAGCAACCAGGGCAGCCCAGACTCAGGTGCACAAGCTCGGCCACTGCCTCTTCCCAGCGGGCAGGTAAGGATGGCAATCACCCTCATGTCATCATGCACACTTTGGAGACAAGGAAACAGACTCAGAGATGTGATGGTGTGGACCCACACAGACAGTCAGTGGACGAGGGTTCTCCCGGGACTCAGATTCCAGAGTCAGGCTTTGAAATCAGAGATTTATTGAGCACCTACTATCCACTGGCCACTGTTCTGAGTGCTGTGGTGAATGAGATGACAAGTCCCTGTCCTTGTGGGGCAAATCCCCTGGGGCAGAGGGGGAGAGGGATACTCCACAAATCAGCAAGTGAACAGAAAATTTGCTCGCAGGGCCCTAGAACTTGGCCCGTCCTCTCCCCGCCAGCGGTGCTGGGCTGGCACAGGCAAGCTGCTCTCTTTCCTCCCCATGCCCTGAAATGACTCTTCCCCTTAAGCCCCAGATGAAAGTTCTAGGTCACCTCTGAACATTGGGACAGCACATGCCTTCAGCTCAGGGAACTGCTAGAGGCTCAGAGGCAGAGAGGCCCTACCAGCCACCTGTGCCAGTCTTACCCATGATGGATGCCCTCTACCGCACCCCTGGGAGTGGTACCCTCCCTGAGATGCGAGGCTCATAAGATGACCCATTCTGCACCTGAGCAATGCTACCAAGAAAGGGCCCCCTTACACCAAACCAACACCTACTGCCCCACTTCTGCCCCCTGCTCCTGGGTCTGCCTTCTGAAACACCCTGACTACATATGATTCCTCTTCACCTAATAGCCCTTCAATTTAAAAAAATTTTTATTTTTAGCCATGCCGCACGGCTTGTGGGATCTTAGTTCCCTAACCAGGGATTCAACCTGGGCCACTGCAGTGAAAGCATGAGTCCTAACCACTGGACCACCAGGGAACTCCCGGCCCTTCAATATTTTGTGTCACCCCTAAATCTTCTCTTCTTGAGACTAAATTTCTTCCAATTTTAAACAATTCCTCACATACTGTTTGCCCCCCTTTTTTTTCTTTTGCGGTACGCGGGCCTCTCACTGTTGTGGCCTCTCCCGTTGCGGAGCACAGGCTCCGGATGCGCAGGCTCAGCGGCCATGGCTCACGGGCCCAGCCGCTCCACGGCATGTGGGATCTTCCCAGACCGGGGCACGAACCCATGTCCCCTGCATCGGCAGGCGGACTCTCAACCACTGCGCCACCAGGGAAGCCCCTCACACACTGTTTGATCTTGCTCTGGCTTGTCACTGCCGCCAGCGTCTGCTGCTCTAACTCTGTCCAGAAGTGCTTCACACAGTGACCACTGAGGGCCCCAGCCACGCAGGACAAATTCCAGCCCGCCCAGTTCTTCCCTACCTCAGCCTGGGGGTGCGTGGCAGTGACCCTGGGGCAGCAGGAGCCACACAGGTGAGGGCGAGGGCCATCGCAAATGAGCAGGCACCTTAGACTCCTTCAGTCAGTCATTCAACTGTCATCCATCAAGTGCGTGCCATACTCTGGATCGGGTCAAGCAGAGGTTGTGCTGCCCTCACGGAGCTGATGGTTTTGTGGGGGAGAAAGTAGAAAAGCAGGTAAATACCTAAGATAACTTCAGATAGTGATCAATGCTTTGAAGAAAGCCACAGAAGATGATAAGATACTTTGGCTGGAAGGATGATCAGGAAAGCTTCTCTGAGAAGGTGCCCTAAATGAAGAGATGGAGCCGGCCCCACAGAGATCAAGGGGAAGAGAATTCCACGTAGAGGCCAGTGCAAAGGCCCTGAGGCAGTGGTGAGCGTGGCACCCTCAGAGGCCTCTGTGGCTCCAGCAAAAGGAGCAAGGGCAGACGGGAGAGTGGGCGGTGGGGAGATGAGGCTGGAGCTTGAGTTTATCCTAAATTACAAGGGAAGTTTTCTTGGTGGGCGTTAAGTCTCAGATATGATCTGACTTATGCTTTAAAATTTAAGAGACAGGGGCTTCCCTGGTGGCGCAGTGGTTGAGAGTCCGCCTGCCGATGCAGGGGACGTGGGTTCGTGCCCCGGTCCGGGAGGATCCCACATGCCGCGGAGCGGCTGGGCCCGTGAGCCATGGCCGCTAAGCCTGCGCGTCCGGAGCCTGTGCTCCGCAACGGGAGAGGCCACAACAGTGAGAGGCCCGCGTACCGCAAAAAAAAAAAAAAAAAGAGTGTGTTTATGGTGTGTAAATTAGACCTCAATAAAACTGTTCAAAACGAAGATTTCTCCTCTAGCACCCTCTGGATTTTATGCTCCATGATGACAGGGACTGACCCACCTTGTTTAGCAAAGTGTCCCCAGGACCTCAAACAGCTATGACACACAGTGAGCACCCAGTAAATACCAGTAGAATGAATGAATGAATGAAGCCTATTAAAAGTTATAATCTTCAGTTGGGTGCACAGCACCTCACAGCCTCCTTCTCTCTCCTCTCCTCTCCCTCACCTCCCTACTTGAAATACTTATCCCCACGGCTGGTCCACTTCCTCTGGGATCTCCCTGCCACGCCACGACCCTGACCTCACCAGGCCTACCATGGCCCCGGTTGTGAAGTCCCAGAGCCCCTTTCAGGGCTGAGCTCCTGTGACCCCTCGCAGATCTCGTCACGCTTTCCTACATCCCGGCTTCCACGAGCTGCTGAGCCGAGCTCCTCACTCCTCTCTGACTGCCCCTTCTCAGCCCCTTCTTCTTGTTCCTTGTGGCCTCCGCCCTCAGGCAATCTCCTGGAGCATCCGTTCCCAGCTCCATGCCAGTGGCCCTCGATTCTATATCACAGTCCAACTTCAGATCCTCAAGTGCCAACGTGACACCCCACAGGAGTGTCCCTAAGATTCCTCAAGTTCAACATCCCTAAAACTAAAGGCATCATCTTCCCCTGAGCCCTGCATGAATGGTACCTCCTTCCAGAAAGCTGAGCATCCTTCTTGAGGTCTCTCTCCCCTTCTTCACCCATCCTCCCCCACCAAGTCCTGTCGACGCTACTTCCAAACACCATTTTTTTCTCCAGGACACCGTCATCTATTGTCTGGATGACCATTCTCCCATCTGTTCTCCACATCGTAACCTGAGTGACCTATTACAGGTTAAAATTCTTTCAGTTGCAGCCAACTCTCTCTAACTCTGGCTGAAAATAGTGGTGGAGTTACAGGAAGGAGACAGGCAGTGTTCCGTGCAATCGAAGGAAGAACTGAAAGGTCAGGACTAGGGAAAGAAAGTGACCGGACAGCCCCCAGTCTCAGCCTCTGAAGCTTGTTTCTGGAACACGTCTTCAAGGGGCCTTCACCTCAACAGTTTCTGTGCTGACCCGAGTAGCAGACATGTCCCCAAGACCCACTTGGGGGATCAAGCTCCTTCCAGACCAGGAGAAATCACCTGTGCCCAGCAGCCAGCCCTCCCATCCCCCAAGCAGATCAGATGGCTCCCCTAATCCTGAATATCTGTCCAGACACAACACAGAGAGCCAGCCTCTCTTATCCGCTGCCCTCCGCCCCTCCAAAACCTCTGCCCAGTCACAGTCAGCTCTTTCCAGGCCCTTCATGGCCCCTCCAAGGGTCCACTTGAGCAGCCTGCCCTCTGGTCTCGCCCACCTCTGGGAATGTTCCTTTCTCATCTCTCTCCCCTTCAGACTGAACTCTGCAGAGCAAGGACTTGCCTGTTTTGCTCAGGGCTGTGCCCCCAGCACCCAGTGCTATCAAATCGCTAATGCTCCTTCGATATTGGGTGATTTAATGTGAAAACAGGGAATTCCGCATGCTAAGGAGAAGTTTGTGCCTGGGACAGACCGTATGTGAGAAGAGTTTGCCTGTCAGTCCAGCTCTCCGGCAGACTTATTTTCATTCTTATTCTGAGTACAAGATTCAGGAACTGAAGTAAACCAGTGACTTTCTCGCTGCACAGTTGTTACATGGAAACAATATTATTTCATAGCCATGAATAATAGGATCTCACTGAACAGCTCCTGGAAAGTACTTTAGTTAACGTAACTTTGCCAAGTTTACCTAATTCTGCTTCGAAGGCTCAAACCCCTTTTACACACACGCCCCCTGCTGGTCAACGGAGAATTGCTCCTGGCTCTAAAGATCTGCAACCCGGGGTGCACAAGCCACTTCCTCCACCAACCCTCCCACCCCCAATATCCTCCTTAGTCCACAACCTCAGCTCTTCTTTGCTGTGCTTCCCTCCAGCCTCTCCCCGCCTCGATCATCCTCTGAACCACCCACAGAGTCTCATCTCTAAGAAGACCTCCCTTGTCACTCTACTCCTCAGTAACATTCAATGGCTCCCTAGTGCCAGATTCTTTAGCCTGGCATCCAGGATCCTTCATAATTTGGTCCTGAATCCTCTTTATGAAATTCACCCCCCACTGCTCCCCTGCCTCCCATCCAGTTTCCACTCATTCTTTAAGACACAGCTCAAGGAAACCACCCCAGATCACCCAGCCGACCCAGAGCACAGCTGCTGGAGCATATATTATTCGTGCCACTTCTCTCACAGTATAGGCTCAGTCTGTCTTTCTCACTGTTCTTACAAGAAGTGGTTTGTGAACTCCTTGAGGGCAGACACCAGGTCTTAAAACTCAAGTGACAGCAAAAAACATTAACTAATGCTGATTTGGCACTTTTGCAATCATTGTCTTTCCTTCTTCGTGATGGCTTTGTGAGGTAGGCGGGGCACAGATTATAATCTCCACCAGGCAGATGAGAAAGCAAACCTCAGAGTCATACAGCAAACAAGCAGCAGAGCAGGGAGAGGTCGCGGGTCTTCTGATACCTGATTCCGTCCTTGTTCTGTTACCCCCTGCAGTCTCCCTTGTGCATCTTCCAACTTCCCAAACCTTCTGAATGGCAAGTGACAATCAATATTTGTTGATTTTATAATCTCCAGTTTCAACCCCTGGATACTGTCCTGCTACCATAGGGACCTGGTGTTGCCCTGCCTTTTCCATAGGCAAGAACACGTTGTGTTGGAAAGAGCTGGGTGGGAAATCACATGCACCGGGCTCCAGTGAGCCTCTGTCTTCCACCAGCTGTGTGACCTTGGGGAGTCACCTCCTCCCGCACATGAAGGACTGGGCAGCATTCTGTGTCTCTCAGATTAGGTGCTGGGTTTTTGTTGTTGTTGTTTGTCTGTTTTTAACTTAGTAGGCCCTCAAGGCTTTGTGGGAAATGTAATTTGTAAAAGTTAAATAACTACACGGCAGCCCGCCATCCCAGTGCCTGGGCCTCCCTGGTTCTCCCCCCACCATCCCCCCACCTTGCAGTAAGGGAGGTGGCTGCATTCCTGAGCAGGGACACCGCAGGCCAGCTTCCTTCTCCAAGCTGCTGCCAGGACTCCTTCATTATCCCCTCCCCACTCACAGCATCTGTAGTACCAACTGAAGAGAAAAACGTGTTTACCTGTTTCTAAGACTGAACAGGACCTCTGCCAACCTTGGGGAAGGACTCAGTCTTTTTTAAAACTCAGCCACGTCAAAACTAGTGCAATTCCCCATGTTAAATCATTAAACATTCCCATAGTCTTATGTTCTTCAGCCAAAGGACAGGAACATCCATGCGGGGCAACAAGGTGGGTGAATCGTTTGTTACCTAGAAGGAGAATGCGCCTGGGACTTTAGGGCACTGGGTGCCTTCTGGGTGACAGGTCTGAGGAGGTGGGCTTTGCTCTGGATTGGATGCTCTGAGGAAGGGCAGGTGATTCTGTAACCAGGTGTCTCAGTAAACCTTGTCTACAGGGAGTGGAGCCTGGGGCAGGTACGAGCAATGATTGGTGAAGTCAGTCCTGTGGCTGGGACAGGGCGGGGGGAAGCTTGGTCATTTTGCGGCTTGGACAATGTTGATGCTGCCATTCAGGTTCAGACACGAGGATGGAAGGATTCTGCCTTGATGATCAGTTACACACTGGCCTGGTCTGATGCTGATGGTCTGTGCGATTATTTACATTCCACAGGAGAACACCAAGCTGCGGGGACCAGGCCTGCTCTTGGCTGTCGGGACTGCTTTCTCTTCCTCGGGGACGATGTCAGCGGACAAAGCTCAGCACTCGTGGGACTTCCCTGGTGGCGCAGTGGTTGAGAGTCCGCCTGCCAATGCAGGGGACGCGGGTTCGTGTCCCGGTCTGGGAAGATCCCACGTGCCGTGGAGCGGCTGGGCCCGTGAGCCATGGCCGCTGAGCCTGCGCATCCGGAGCCTGTGCTCCGCAACGGGAGAGGCCACGGCAGTGAGAGGCCCGCGAACTGCAAAAAAAAAAAAAAAAAAAGGAGCTTGGAGAATGGCCCTGAATCAGACACCAGAGGCACGAAAGCCCCAGGGGCATGTGGGCTTGCATTGTACCAGCAGAGACACCACACCGCAGCCATTGCTGTCCTTCAGGCAAGAGGGTCACCCACAACCTACATCAGCATAGCAATCACATTTGCTGAAAAACCCAGAAAACTTGGGCTTTCTCTGAAGCATCTGACTCAGGTGAGAGAGGAACTAGAGAACAGGGGACAAGCACAGCCAGGCCCGGGAACTCAGGAGGGGAGGTCGCGGAGGCTTGGGCTCTGGGGAGAGAGAAGGCACGGGTGTGATGCTTCTTCTCCGAGAACAGACGTGGCCAGCCCAGCGCTGCCGAGTCTGCAGGGCCTTCGTAGGGAGTCTGAGCAGGACTGAGAGCTGGGAGCGGTGGAGCAAACCTGAGAACCAGGTGGTCACCTGTCACCAGTCGGCCCTTCGGTCGAGGGCCAATTCCTTGGGGCTGTCTCTGCTGTTCACCCACTGTGTTCGTGTCCTAGAGCTGCTGGAAAAAATGACCACAAACTGGCTGGATTAAACAACAGAAACTTATTCTCTTACAATTCTGGAGGCCGGAGTCTAACATCAAGGTGTCAGGGGTGGTTCCTTCCAAGGGAGGATCTGTTCACGCCTCTCTTCGAAGTGGCAGCCGGCAACGCCTGGCTTGCTTGGCTCAGGGCGGCGTCTGCCTCTGTCTTCACACGGCCTTGTCCTCTGTGCCTGTGTCCTCTCTTCTTCTGAAAGGGACACCAGTCATGAGATTTAGGGCCCACCCCAAATCCAAGACGGTTTCACCTTGAGACCCTTAACTAATTATATCTGCAAAGACCTATTTCCAAACAAGGTCACATTCTGAGGTTCTGGGTGGACACGAGTTTTGGAGGGACACTGTTCAACCCAGTATACCCACAAAGAAGTCTGGGGTCATTGGTGTCCCACAAGGTTGAGGTTCTGAAGGTGATGCCCCTGCAGAAGTAGACCCAGGGGCCGAGTTCAAAGCCCTGGCTGGCACTGGAGGCTACTCAGTGGGTGTCAAGTGCTCCAAGGAAATTGCTGCTGCCACCCACAGGGCCCATCCTGGCCAAGCTTCCAACCTCCCGGTGTGGAGGGCCACTGGGAACAAGGCCAGCAAGGCCCCACTGGCCCCTCTGCCACGGCTCTGCAGCTTGCCTGGTCCCCCTGCCCAAGCTGCTGCTAACGGCCACAGCCACCTGGGCAATCTGCCAGGCCACCTTCCATGTCCTGTCCAAGCTACAGTGTCCTCACCGCTAACTCCTGGAAGACTTTGCTCAGAATTTGCTCTCTTAGACCCACTCGAGATCCCGGGATGAGAACCCAGACTCCAGATATGGGGCTACCACGCAGCATTATCATATAAGAAAAATCAAGGGAATTAAACTTGAAAAAGAAAGGGGAAAAAAAGGACAATCAAGGGGCAGGGAAGCCCATGGCTCCCTGCAGGGGACCCTGCGGACCCTCAGGCTCCCTTCTGCTAAGGGAGCACGGCAGCCACGGAAGAAATGAGCACGAGATGGAACGCTCGGAACCCTCTAGGCACAGAAGTACGAGGATGCTACCTTCACCTTAAAAGCATACGAGGAAATCCCCTGGAGGTCCAGTGGTTAGGACTCTGCTCTTTCACTGCCGAGGGCTTGGGTTCGATCCCTGGTTGGGGAACCAAGATCCCGCGAGCCACGTGGCGTGGGGCGTTGGAGAGGAGCGTATGAGACACAGTACGGTTCAGGCTGAGACAAATCAGAAGAGACATAAAAATACCTCGTCTGCTTGAATGAGAAACAGGACACAAAATCTGATGGTGCTCCTGTTGCCTCACAGGTGTCCTGAACTGTCCCAGGGCACCCCACTTGGGCACAGCTCCTGTTAATGTTAGTGACCTTGTGGTCACTGGGCAGTGCCAGGAGTCAGGCGAGAGGCCGGCTGGCCGGGGTCCCTGCAGCGGACACTCACCTGCTTCCCTGGGCCACAGGAGGCTGATGGCCTGACGCTGGGGAGACCAGAGAAGCTCCTCCGGGGCTGGCTGGAGAGACAGCAGAGCTGGAAAGTGGACCTAGAGGGATGGTGGAAACTGCCAGTCTCCTGGGGTTAGAAAATCAGGTGAGTTTGGGGCTGGTGGACACCGTGTATGGAGGGCCTCCAGGTCCCCCCAAGCACAGGAGGCTCTGTGGATGGCGCTGAAGAACCACTGTGTGCTGGGAGAAACGGCCACAGGTCAGAAAAATCCTCTGGGCCAGAGGGTGGAACGCAGTTGCATGGGGTGGGGCTGCGGGCCGAGACCCAGTGATCCAGGTGGGAGGCCCACTGAGGAGCCTGTCACCAGGTTTGGGGACTGCCGGGCTGTGAGAGGGGGAACCTGTAGGAAGAGTCCTTCATCCTGGGCTTGAGCATCTGCCAAAGAATACTGAGGGAGCAGCCCATTCAGGAGGCAGGCAAATGATGAGTTCACTGTGTGAAAACTCAAACAAAAAGAATCGCTGAAAATGACCAGATGCTACAACCCTCAGACTTCGGGAACCACCCGCTCCTACCCCATCAAACGGAAAAAAGTAATGGGAGCTGATAAGAAAACAAAAATTGTCATCCTGGACGATTCCAAATGGGGACACCACTGCCAAGACCTGAGCCGAGTGACCCGACAGTCTGTTCACAGCCCAACAACTTCCCAAGGCCTCTTCACACATCGCATACTTCCTACTCCTGCATGTTCTAGAAATGTCCAGAGGAAACATCTGCCCCAGAACATGACATCACTAATGTCACAGTCCATATTTGGCATAAATCTATTTAGCAGACACTCGCTCTCACCTAGTAACCTGGTCACTGGCAAACTATCTTCTTTCCTCCGTGATTGAACTGCCCTCTGAGCTCAGCCTGCGGTCACATTCCCAGCCAGGGACTTCACCCTTTCCCAGACACATCTGAGAGGTAAAAATAAAGCAACATAACGGAGAACCTGGGTTGTGAGAAGTGGTGGGTGGAAAAGCCGTGTGCAGAAGCTGAGGGTGGAGGCCAGCCACGTGGATTCTGTCCCCTCCTGGGGAAGAAAACCCCGTCAGAGCTGGAACTAGAGCAAGGTGGGGCAGGCAGTGACACTTGTTATTTCTAAGGCAAATATAGGTCATCCCCTTCTTACACACTGGGAAGCAGAGGTCCAAAGAGCCGCTGTCAGCCTTGGGACAAACTAATAAATAGCAGAGCCAGGCCTCAAGCCCAGGTCTGATTCAGAGGCTCGAAGCCACACCTGCCATCCACAGCGGGCCTAAATATTAAGGAACACACGAAACGCCTCGATCCAGGAGCTGGGGCTGTTTCAGGCTTAGCGTGAACACAGCAGACAGATCCCTCCAAGTTGCAATTTCTTTGGACTCTGGCTAAATGCCATTTGTATTACATTTCGTTCACTTTGTACTGTACCAGATCCATTTAAAAGGGCCTTTTCCCCTAAATGGCCGTGAAGCATCATTAAATATACGTGAGCACGTGTATACACACGCGACATGTAAGCGCGACAGGTGTTCGCACATGGGTACAGGAAAGACCTCTATCTTCTATGTCCTTGGCGTAATTATGTTAACAACAAAATCCTATTCCTAACGTAGTAACCAAAAAGAGGTGGGGAGTTGAAAAAGAAACTCAGGACAGTGAATGAAGCATCCGTGAAAAATGTCACCTGTGACAGTAAAAGGTTCTTACTAAGAGGAACACCCCCATGGGTTACTCGGCCGCATCAGTCGCTCTACAGAGGGACACGGGCTGCCTCCCCATATTTTTCTGTAGGTCAGTGGCGACCAGGGTGGCTTGTGGCTAAACACATCACATCAAGAGCTTATCCCGCCGCCGACGGCTGCGAACAGCGCTTACCTCTGCGTCTGTGGCAAACCCAGATGCTGATGTCATATGAGCCACATGCTGGGAATTGCCTGGGCTCATCGGACAGACAGACTCACCTACAAAACCCAGGTGAGTTGTCTGAGAGCATCAAGACAAAGGACTTTGTAACGATAAATGCTGAGGAATATTTCTAGTCGCCTGTTTTCCTCCAAATCGCAGTCAAGCTAAAAGGAATGAAAGCAGCTGTCAGATTAAATGTTTTGCTTTCTCACGGCGGCATGATTTTGTAAGATATTCAGGTTTGGGGTTTGTTTTTAATTTAGTGCCAAATTTTAAAAACGTGAATACCTTATAATAAACTAAATCACACGCTGAAGCTGTTACTCTCTGTGGAAAGAGCTCGTTTCATACATTTGTGAATCAGTTCTTACAGCCCTTATGAAATAGACTGTGAAATTGTGATTTACAAGAAATATATATTTGGTCTCCAACCCCTTTCCTGGCACACAGCTCCTAAAACCCTTGTAATTTCCTTTCTAAGAGCTACAGGGACATCTTTGTTATATTTAGTTTTGTTCCCAGTTCCTGAAATTGCTACAGAGCATAAAGGTGAAATGGGTATCTTTTGTTGTTCCTAACAAGTCCCTTTCAAGCAAGCCAGAGTTTGCGCTACTGACTGGGGGCTGGGGCTCCTGGGTGGCCTCGGATGTGAGCTGGCTGCCTGGGGAACCAACCACGTGATTGGAGGGGTGGGACTTTCAGCCCCACACCTCAGCCTCCAGGAATGGAGAGGGGCCGGAGGTTGAGTCAGTCGCCAATGGCCAATGATTTAATCAATCATGTCTGTGTAACGAGGCCTCCATAAATATTCCCGGACTATGGAATCTGAAGAGCGTCCAGGGTGGTGTCCCCAGAGAGGACATGGAAGCTCCGTGCCCCTTCAGTCACACCTCGCCCTGTGCATCTCTCCCATCTGGCTTTTCCCGAGTTGCACCCTTTATGTAAACCAGTAACCTAGTAAGCAAACTGTCTTCCTGAATTCCGAGAGCCCCGCTTGCAAATTAATTGAACCCAAGGATAGGGTTGTGGGAACCTCCAACTTACAGCCAGTTGGTCAGAAGCACAGTTAACAACGTGGGCTTGCGGTCGGCGTCTGAAGTTGAGACGGTGGGGGCAGTCTTGTGAGACTGAGGCCTTACCTGTGGGATCTGACTCCAACTCCAGGCAGACAGCGTCAGAACTGAGTTACACGGCAGGACACCCAGCGCCGCAGCAGAACTGCTTGGTGTGGGAAAATCTCCATACATCTGTTGTCAGAGTGTCGTGTGAGCGTAAAGGAGAAACAGGGACTTTTCCCCAATAATGGGCTCCTTAACCTTCCAAAGAAATGCCTTTATTTATTTACAGGGTTTAGGAAAGGAAAAAAGCTCTAGAAAAAGGAAGTTTCCAAAATAGGTCTTCAGCAAGGGTGGGTGCAGGCTGGAGTTTTGCTCTCACTGGTGGTCACTTCCAGGTTGTGAGGACGGTCCTCCCGGAGTCTCTCGATCGGCCCCCTCTGGGCCCCAGCGACTGGCCTGGCCGACTCCTCAGCTCTCGGTCAGCCCCGTCGCCCTGTGCCAGCTCCTCGTCGTACCTAGAAACAGAGAAGCATCTCCAGGGCTCAGCGGCAGTGTCGCCATGGCTGCGGTGCGGCAAAGGCCTGTCACCCGGAGAAGCAGCCTGGCCCCGTCCCACACGCCTCCAGCCCACCAACCACTGCCCCAGGCCATGGAACACAAGTACAACTGCCTCAAACTGTTACTGTGGGCGGTCCCCACCCCTGCAGCTGACATTTTATACAGGCCACCAGACTGAACTTGGCAATGACCCCAAGGAAAGGAATGAGACCTCAGGGTAGCGAGGGAGAGAAGTGAGGTCTGGAAATACTTTACACGCAGCATCTCACTCAGCATCTGTGGGGCGAGGATGACTAACCCCGTTTCATACAGGGCACAGGGTGTGGGTGGCCTGCCCAGGAGGAGGCCAGGACAGGGAGAGGCCCTGCAGCTGGCTCACAGGCAAGGCCAGTGCCGCCTCCACCAGCTGTGACCCCCCACCCCTCCCCCCCACCAACGTTCCTGCGTCAGGCTGGCGCGGCGCTCAAGCACGGCCTGGACAGAGAGTACAGCCTGGACTCTTTTGCATCAGAAAGAACTGGCCTAGAACCTCAGCGTCCCTGACCGTTTTGGCATCTGGGTGATCCTTTCTTGCCGGGGTGGGGCCCCTCTTTTGGGGGTCCCATGAGGGTGGTGAAACCCGCAGGACCTGTTGTGGACCCTGGCACCAGGCAGGCTCCAGCAAACAGGGTCTCCTACCCACCCCCGCCGTAGCTTCACAGCACCCTCCTGACTCAGACCAGGAGGCATTATGATTCCCACTTCCTGTTTGAGGAACGTGGGGCTCAGAGGGGTTGACTCTGTGCTCAAGTCACACAGCTGGTACACGGCAGAGGCAGGATTAAATAAAACCCAGGAGTCCGGATTCCTAATTCGGAACTTTTTACCCTGTAGCTCAGAGCGTGAAGTTCCTGCCACTGTTGAAGTGTGTGCGTAGGTATCACTGCTGACCACACCCTGACCGAGGAGCCTCTGTGACACGTGTGAAGACGTTCACATCAAACGTAGACGGTGCTAAGATGCTCAGTTATGTTGCGTTAGCTACATCTTGCTGACTTCTGGGAGAGCGTGTGCTTCCGTCATAAGCTCATTCCCAGAGCCAGAATCCGTGGGTTGAGTGTGGGTTAGAGGCTCTGAGGTTGAAGAACACATTTCTGCATTGGGCTTCTGGTGGCAAACGGGGCTGAAAGGGGAGGGGAGGGAAGAGGAAGGCCAGTCGCCGAGTGTTGTCTACGCGGCAGGTACGACGGGGTTTCCCTCTGCCAGACGTAGATGTCAGACCACAACACATGGGCCCCCCTCTCCTCCCCGTCTCCCTACAGAGAGACGAAGCTGGACAGAGGACTCCCCAGGGACACTGGCGGTTCTGCCCGTGGGGGGCTCTCCTGGAAGCCACCCTGGCCCCTCCCCTCCCCCAGGGACTCCCGTTCATATGTCATCACTCTATTGCCTGTGCGCGTCTGCAGTACCGACCAAAGGGCTGAGTGACCCCTCCCCACCCCACCCCCCCGTCTGCTTCACGGTCGTCCCCAGCATCTCACTCGTGGGGTGGTGTGCAATAAGAATCTGCTGAATAAACAGAGGGGAGACCCACAGGTGGGCTCCCAGTTTCACTGGGTATTTGTGCAGCTTAACAACAAAATGAACTGAAATGAGCGTTTGGCAAGCAGCTGGCAACCGGGACTCCCAGGGATGGTGTGCCCACGGACAGAGCGGGTGTGGAGCAGAGTCAGAGACCGGATGGCTCTTCTCAGGCCCCTCCTGTGCTGGTGGGCTGCTCCCCTGGCCTTCTGACAGGCAGAATCCACTCACTGTCAGGCTTCAGAGCATTTCTTTTTTGAAAGGCTGTAAAAGTAGAACGGGGCCCTGGAGGGAGCAGATGCAAGGTGCCAGGCCCTGCGGCCCCAAGGCCAGGACGGCGAGCTGGGGCAGCGGCAAGAGCGCCTGTTTCTGGGTGCCACACCCGGGGCGCCGGCACCCTGGCTGGGATGCTCTGAAGGGCACTTGGGAGCACGCAGCGGAATGCAGAGAGGCTGGCACGGCAGGAGGACAGGGCGGTGCCTGTGACGTCAGGGCCCACCCCACGCGGCCCCAGGGCTGTAAGCCCACCCGGGACTCTGACAGGTCGTCTGAAGCACCGGGAACAGATCCCGAACGGAAGGATTCAGAACTGTCGCCCCGCGCTGGGGCTTTCCTTATCACCTCATCTGGGGAGAGGGTGGCTGAACGGATTGAGGGGGGCCCACCTTTTTGTCTCTCCAAGTAAAAGCACTGAGGCTTTGGACCACTGCGTCTTCAACTGGAAATGGAGCGTCTGCCCACTCCCTCAAGGAGGCAATGGGTTGATGGGGGCAGAGCGTCCCACAGGGCCCTCACAGCCCGCCTCCCCGCCACCCTCAGCTGGACCAAGGTGGACCCACCAGACCCTGGCCAGACTCCTTCCCCACACAGCCCCCCATCTGTCTCAGGACTGGGCCCACGAGGCCCTCCATCACAGTCTGATGTCCGTCACCCGCGTGTCACCCTGCACCGCCCACAATGCTAACCTCCGAGGCTCTGGATGGGCCCCATCCTGGCCCCACCAGCAAACTCTCCCTCCCTCTGCGCACTGAGAGCTCTGTCCATCGTCAGCAATGGACACAGCACCTCCCATCCTCCACCTTATCCTGGAAGGTCCCCTTCACCTTCCTGCTCGGCAACCTGGCTTCCCCTGCAGCCCCTGGAGTGGGCCTGTTTTCCCTCCCACTCTGGAGGAGACCCTCCCACCGCAAACCTCCTTCCCAGGTCGGCAGAATTCACCACGCTCACCCGGCCTTGTTGGTCACCTCTAATCCTCCGTGTCACTGCCCCTAATTCCTTAAGATTCAGGCTCTCGGCTCACTGTTGCTGGTGACCGCAGTGACCAAACAGATGGGACCCCGACTCCCTGACCTACTGCCCTCTCCGATGACCTTGTCCTCCACCCCAGCTCAGCCCCGTTCCCAGGGCACCCGACCTTGCCATGTTTGGTGACCGCAGCCCCTGCAAAACCTCGGCCGCCAGCCTCACTTTGACCTCTGCCCCTTCTCTTCCCAGTTCACTGTCCTACAGCCCTGACCCCATGATCCCTACCCACCCCCGCACTGTCCTCATCTGCTCACACCCTCATGCTTCCTTGCCCTTCTCCCGCACCTGGCGAGCACCCCACCCCGGGCACTTCCACCCTCTGCCTACTCTCTACCTCACCTACGCAGCAGAAGCGCTGGAGGACACAACCGACCGGCCAACTGGTCGCCCTTTCGGTTCCCGACCACCCTTCCCACGCTGCACACTTATGTCCACATGGCAGCAGCGCTACCAGCCAAGAGCCTGGGATCTGTGCGCTGTGTAAAGCTCACTCACCACTTCTCCATTTTTTAAAAATGTTAAGTTAAACGCACATGTTTACTTTTACAGGATCATGTAATGTGATCCTAACATATTCAGTCCTACGGGTTGGGTGCTGTTCCCCTCTCTTCCTGGCTCCCCTTCCCCGGCCCACACCCCTGCAGCAGTGGTGTCCATGCTGACACCCTAATGCATGTCCCTCCACGCCTCCGGGCCCGTCCACTCTCAGAGCAGCCACCACACGTGGAAATGCCCATCACACCGAGGGAGGAGGCACGGGACCACTGCCCGTTTCACGTGGATCACATCAGGCACCCTTTCCTGCACTTGCTTTCCTCCCGGGCCCCCGGCACAGCCCCAGGTCAGTCCTCTTAACGTCCACTCACTCTTCTATGGTGAGAACGAATTGGACTTGCTCGACCACTGCCCTCCTGATGGGTTCTCACTTTCCCCCGCTTTATGTCACTACCAACGTGCCACGTAACCCCTCTGAGCCTTTGCTTCCACACGTGTAAGATGGAGCCATTGACAACCTCACCTCACAAAGTTGCTGGAGAAATGAAATGTGTGTCAAGCCCTCAAATGCTACGCTTCTTTTCCTCTTACCACCATAAGACAGATTGTATCATCCTCATTTAAGAAGATGTACACACGGAGACTCAAAGAGATCGATTAGTTCCTCAGTGCCACACAGCTCTCGGGGTGGGCCAGGGCGTGGCCCAGGGCGTGGCCAGCCTCTGCTCCACGGCCGGTGACCAGCTCCCGCTGCCCCAGCAGCAAACGTGGCAAATGCTTCATTAATGTTTCTCAGGCACAAGACCAGACCGAGGCCTGGTTCAGCACGAAAACGCTTGTCTGCTACAAGATCTATCCCATGACACCAAAAAACAAAATACTCTACCCGATAAGGTGAGTCCACATATACCTAGAAGATCCCAGGTGGGCCCTGGTACCCCCCAATCTGACACACACGAGGCCAGCTGCACAGACACACAAACTTACAGAATTTCATAATTGCCAAGGACTTCCTTTGGGGGTGACTTGTTCCATTTACAGTCTGGAATTTCGCCGTTAGGGACGGCGATGTTGAGGGTGTCATTAATCAGGTTATACTTAAGGATTCGGTCGTTGGCCGTGCTGGAGGTGAGGGATGGGGACGCGTTCACCTACGAGAGGAAAGAGAACACAGCCTTTGGCTGGACAGGAAAGAGAACACAGCCTTTGGCTGGACCACTTACTCGCCTGGAGCGAGGGCGCGACGCAGATAAGGTTGTGATTCACACTGTTCATACCTAACACCTTCAGGGAGCATTTTGTGATCTATTTCATTAGCTGTTAGGTGAAATACAAACGGTATTTAAGGACAGGATTAGGAACAGAAGCTACAAATCCGTCACCACGCAAACAAAAGTCGTAGGTCAACGTCCATCACAAACGTAATTTCAGCGTATACCTGTGTGATGAGCTCTGTCCTCAGCACCAAAAGCTGCCCAGAGCTTTGCTGGAATCAGTAACCCAATGACCCTGACCAGGCAGCATCGTGGGTCGAGTAAAAGGAAAAGGACCCTTTCTGCTGAGAGAGTAAGTACTAGCTCACCAACAAAGCAACATTCTGACCAGGCCTCTGAGGAGGTCAGCCAAGTCACAAAATCCACGTGTTAAAACATGGCCATTTACTCCGCCGAGAGTCCCACGGGCCCTCAGTCAGTACCTATTTACCCTTATTTTAGGCACAGTTGTAATGACTTTGGTGGGCTGTTTTCTCAGGCCGTGAGAGAGAAGAGACAGCAAATGGGCAAGTTGTTCAGGCTTCCCCGCCCAGTAGTCAGACTGTGTCTTTGTGCCGCCAGCAGGGTGGACCTCGGTTGCCCCTGAAATTACCACTGTGGTTGATCGTATAATACTGTAATTCTTATTACAAATATGCTACAGTTAAGACCTGTTATTATTTTAGAAGTAATGTTCGCAATTAAGATCCTAGTTCATCAAGGAAAGCTTGAGTTCCATTCAAGTTATTTACTCTGTTTAAGATGGAGGGGAAAAAAGCATAAATGTGTTATATCTAAGGACTGACCTACCTGTCTATCTATACGCACATTTATCTACACACACACACACACACACACACACACACACACACACACACACACAGCTCGCCCTCCCGTAACCTGTTCTCCTGGCAGCTCCCTGCAGGGCCCCCACTGACTTCCCTACAGGGGACCACTCACTTGCTCTTGTGACTCAGCTTCGCCTGCAAACAGGACTGAGCTAAAGGGCCTGAGCCGTCCCGTCCACATGGGTGTGGTGAGAGGACACGGCACTCAGGGGCACTAGCGGGGAGATGAGTCACCAGAGTGGAAGCCTGCACCCTTTCTGCCCGTCCAGCCCTGCGCCCCTCAGAGGCCTGAGCCCCTCTTCCTGGCAGCAGAGCAAAGCAGGACCACCCGGCAAGGTGGGCTCCGTGTCAGGGCCTCAGACGGGTGTGCCAGCGCCCGCTGCCACTGTCATCAGGAAAAGGGTGTATGAACCTTGCCCTTTCTAGAACAGCCATCACTACATCCTGTCTACGCCTTGAAACGGGCATATGAGTCCACTTCCAAACTGCGCCTTCCTCCCAAGAGGATAGCGTTCCTTATTTCCAGACAGAACGCTACGGCCTCCCAAGGGCTTCCGGGTCTGTGAGCTCCTTTCCTGAATGGGAACAGTGTCCGACAGGGCCAGGCCCCAGGACCTGGGCTCACCCGGAAGCACCCATTCGGAAGGGGGAGGATGGCTCGGGCTCTGTGGGCTGGGCTCGCCGGAGGTGACAGACCGGGAGTGTGTATTCCCCAACCATCAGCAAACCGTCAGACCTGGACATCTGCCCCCCCATCCTACCGCGCCCACCGTGGCCTGGGAAACATCTAGCTGGGGCCGCGGAGCCTGAGGCAGAGGCACCGGGAGGGTGTGGGGCGACCAGGCACGCGGGCATGCAGCGCGTGGGTACCTCGATCAGCCAGGGCTTCAGCTTGTCGTCGATGATGATGTCATAGCCGTAGCACTCAAAGCAGTGTTTGTCGTTGTTCATCACCGGCTGCAGGGAGAGGACCGGCGGGTTACAGAGCCAGAACTGGGGGGCCCAGCCGAGACCCACATCATGGAGATGCGGGATGTTAAAGCGGCAGGACCCTACTCACGGTGGTGATGCCAGCGGCTCACTCCTGTGACCAGCGGCTCCCCATCTCCGCCCTCTCCCCTCCCCCCTTCCTCTCCGTGTTCCTCCCGCAAGGTCAGGGATGGAAAGGGGGTTCGTGAAGCAATCATCGTCTCCACGTCTCATTCATCAGAGGCCTGACGACCAGCAATGAAAGTCTCCGTCGGCACAAGACTTTCCTCAGAGTGGACAGAAGTCCAGCTCCAAGCCCAGGCACCCAAAGTTCAGGCCTGTGCGTCTTACACACACACACACACACACACACACACACACACACACACACACACACAGCCCACCAGGCTGTCAGTCCCTTCACAGACCCCTCGAGATGCAGCGTACGAACCTCTGTTCTCTGTGACAAAAGTCAAAAGTCAAATCCACTTACTTAAAATTTTTCGATTGGGCTTCCCTGGTGGCGCAGTGGTTGGGGGTCTGCCTGCCGGTGCAGGGGGCGCGGGTTGGTGCCCCGGTCCGGGGGGATCCCACGTGCCAGGGGGTGGCTGGGCCCGTGGGCCATGGCCGCTGGGCCTGCGCATCTGGAGCCTGTGCTCTGCAGCGGGAGAGGCCACGGCAGTGAGAGGTCCACGTGCCGCAAAAAAAAAAAAAAAAAAAAAAAAAATTTTGGATTTTCTTAGGTTTTTTTTCTTTAATTAATTTATTTATTTTGGGGTCTTCGTTGCAGTGCACGGGCTTCTCACTGCGATGGCTTCTCTTGCTGCGGAGCGTGGGCTCTAGGCACACAGGCTTCAGTAGTTGCAGCACGTGGGCTCAGTAGTTGTGGCGCACGGGCTTAGTTGCTCCGTGGTATGTGGGATCTTCCTGGACCAGGGCTCGAACCCGTGTCCCCTGCATTGGCAGGCGGATTCTTAACCACTGTGCCACCAGGGAAGTCCCTTCTTCTCAGTTTTTAATTCCATTTCAAAAACTGTTCTCCAAGTGCATAAAAAAGCCACCAGCGGCTTGTTTACAACACAGATTTCCAGGCTGCCCAAGCTGCCTGGATTAAACCCTCCAGGAGAGGCCCAGCCAGCAGCAGTGCTACGTGCTCCCCGGGGACTCTCATGCACCCCACAGCGAGGGGAGCACACAGACGCGACTGTGAGGATGGTGAGGCCTATTCATACGTTAGTGGATGCCTGGACTCTCCCTAAAACACTGGATTTAGAACAGGAAACGTCTAAGGGGGAGAGAGCCCAGTGCAGCCCCACTCACTGGAGGAAAACCAGGCTGGGGGGCTGTTTCATCACGTGGAAATTTAGCGGAATTGTTGCATTTCCACTGAAAGCCTGGTGTCCTAACCAGGCCAGCGTACACACCACTGTCCCCCAAAGCCTCTGCAGCACAGAGGGAACAGAGGACAGTCACTCACCCTCTGTCATCCCCCAGCCCCCCTGTCTCTGGCCCTCTGAGCATTCTGCTCCCGAGCTCTGCCTCTCGGCCTCTCCGTGGGCCCCCCACATGGTCCACACCCTGCACCAGGCCCTCCCCACGAGTTACCGCAGCCTCCTGTTTCCCTGCCTGCCTCTCCCCTAGATTCCCCGAAGGCAACAACCTGGTAAAAACAAGGTGACCAAATATTTGCTAAATTAATAAAAACTGAAAAAATAAATCCCTGCTCCCCAAAGCCTCAGAGCCTTAGAAATCCAACAGCTTCTCAGCTCAGGAGGCTGAGGCCCAGGAGAAGACGCTCAGAGGCGCCTGGCGGATCCAGCCTCGAGACAGGCTGTGTAGCCGGGGCCAGGACACAGGCCTGTGGGAGAACTCTTTCTCAGAGTTCTGCCCATCAGGCCAGGACGGGAGCGGAGGCACTGGTTTAATCAGGCACTGAGGCTCCCACATCGCCTGTGTTACAGCCGCTGCCATTTACCTTCCCAGCCCGTATGTTAGCCTCCGCGGAGCGCGTTCACACAACCAGCCTGAGACACCAGGGTCGTGATCCCAACTTCACAGAGGACACCCCCGAGGCCCACGGAGGGCAGGCACTTGTGCCACGTCGCCAGGAGGCACATGGTGGCTTCGGCTTGAAACCTGAGCCCAGGCCTCCCCACACATCCGCATCGTGACCCCTGAGACACCTCTCTCCAACCGCTAACTAGACTAACTAGACCCTGGGCTCTTCCCCGCCGAGTCCTCCCTGGGGGCCCGAGATGCAGACTGAAGGCACAGGCAGGGCTCATCAGCGCTTGGTGACACAGGAAGAGCTCGATTCAAGGCACAGCAAAGCCAAGGTGTCCACTGAAGGGTCACCTTTCCTGTCCATAATTTTCTTTACACAGTTGTTTCAACAAAGCTTTTCACGTACAGGGGAATTAGTATAAGTTGGCATTTTCAAAGATAAAAATGGGAGAGCAAATTCCCCAGCGGTCCAGTGGTTAGGAACTGCCGTGGCCCAGGTTCAATCCCTGGTCGGGGAAGTAAGATCCCGCCAAGCCGCACAGCACGGCCAAAGGGGGAAAAGAAAAAGTGGGGAGAGAGGGCCTTAATCTTCCACTGAGAAGGTTTCACATAAATCTTTTCACACACGTCCACCTCGCTGCCAAACCCACATCACACTTTCTCCAGAACAGCAATCTCCCCGCGTTTCCAACTCCAGCAAGCGCAGCTCTTTTCACAGCCCCTCAACGCCGGTGTGTGGGCACTACTGCAGTCTGCCCACCGCTACCTGCACCAGAAATAGCGGCCTGCGTGCTGGTGCTCCAGGGTTTATCCTTTGCTTTCCCTTTGAAAATAGATGCACACCTGCTTTAGAACGGTGAAACGAAACACAAAACCTTCAAACCAGACAACAGATATGAGACTTGAGTAAAAAAAAAGGGAGGCTCTCTCCAGCCCTAAATGTCTATGAAATAGCAAAGCAGGAAGCCTAAAAATCGGGAGGCTGCTGAAAAGTCCATCTCCAAAGCATCAGCTTATGACAAAACACTCATTCTCGACTCAGTGGGCACAGAAGAGCCGACGATGACGTCACGAGGTCCCTGCCCTTCTGTAGCGGTTCCAGGGCCATGGCTGCAGCAACGCCAGCCAGGAGCCAGCCCCTCTCCCTTCCCGAGACCACCCTGGCCTCTGGCAGACGTGTAGGAGGTGAGACCATAAGAACAGCTATTTTTAACAAAAGAGCCACCTGCACCCCCAAATCCCAAACTCTTGCTAGGCCTGCGTGGTCTCCTTCGCTCCCTCTGCTCCCAGGGCGCCCCGCCCCGCCCCCAACACCCCTGGGACTCACCGCCACAGCCTTCAGGGACTGCACGATGATCCAGTGGATCTCGTCGAACAGCCTGCTGGTCACCTCCTTGCCTCGGGTGCTCTCCAGGTAGAGTCGCAGGTTGTGCACCGTCCACTTGCCCCCGTGGATGTGGTTGTAATCCTCCTGGCCACAGAAAAGGGGATGGGGCCCCAGGCAATGCTCCCAGAGGAGCCCAGCGCTTGCTCTCACCCTTGTGCATTTCCTGGTGCCCCTTGGTGTGCGGGGGAGGGGGGCGGGCGAGCACCCGGGAACAAAGCGGATGCGCCCTGCCCCTTGGGGATCTGGGCCTCCTACACATGCGATTTTTTAAAATACAGTTGTCCCTCGGTATCCACAGGGGAGTGGTTCCAGGACCCCCCCTTGGATGCCAAAATCCTTGGACGCCTAAGTCCCTTATATAAAATGACATTGTATTTGCCTGTAACCTACACACATCCTCCCCATCTCCTGTGTACTTTAAATCATCTCTAGATTCCTTATAATAGCTAATGTGATGTAAATGCTATGTAAATTGTAAACACAACATAAATGCTACAAAAATAGTTGCCACTGAGCAGCAAATTCAAGTTTTGCTGTTTTGGAAATTTCTGGAATTTTTCTTTTTTCTGAATTCTCTTTGTTTGGTTGCTTCTCGCAGCTGGCAGGATCTTACTTCCCCAACCAGGGATGGAACCCACGCCCCCTGCGGAGGAAGCGCAGAGTCTTAACCACTGGACTGCCAGGAAAGTCCCTTTTCGAATATTTTCAACCCACGACTGCTTGAACCCACAGACGTGGAGCCCTGGGATATGGAGGGCCAACTAATCAACTCTGCAGTATTCTCATAATCAATGCTTTATCCCTCACAGTGCGTGCTGTGGAGGGAGTGCCACCCAGACACCCCTTCAAGATCAAGGCGCTCCTCCTTGCAGCAGAGACCCTTTCAGGGAGCTGCCCTTGGTTAAGAGGACCTGCCTAGTCCAACCCCTCCTCGGGCAGCCCACAGCCAGTGAGGGGTTGGTGCCTGGGTATTGGCCCCTGTCTCCGTCTGGGACAACTCTTCAGGGGCACCCAGCTGCAGAGCGCGCTGAGGTTGGCTGGGGCCCCTGCTGCAGCTGTGTCCCCACTTGACCCCCCTCTGCCCGATCCGGCTCCCCCCAACTCCTGGCGTTGCCCATGACATCGTGCCCCATTAAACCTCCTGCACGCTCATCTCTGCCTCTGTTTCCTGGAGAAGCCAACCTGGGACACACCGTGCCCCGGGCACGATGGTTTAAGAGACCCACACGTGAACCTCCCTCACAGCATCCCAGCTGTCTGAGAGACTCGGGCTCAGAGAGGCCCCGTTACTTGCCCAAGCTTTCATCCTGGCTGTGACAGAGCTGGGACTTTAGCCCAGGGTTTCCAATGCCAGTTCAGTGCTCTTTCTACTTCTCTGACTCTGAACATTAATTCTCCACACACTGCCCCTTTGGAGGCAAAAAGCTAGAAAATACTGACGTGTATTAGAAAGTTATGAGACGGAGATTTCATTTTCTAAGTAGAAAGTTGGTAACTGTGAACTAAAACAAAATCAGCCTAACAAGGAACAAACTCAAAGCAGACTCTGTTTACACATAAAAGCCAAGAATTATCCATATCTTTAAAAGCATCTTTTCAAGGTCAGAGACAAATTCCTTTTACATGTCAGTTCTTACTAAAATGCCTCAAAAGATGAGGTGCCCAAGCTTGTTCACCTCAAACAGGCTCTCAAATATATTATTTGGTGTTTGTATCCCTAAAAAAAAAGGACTGTAGCCCTAAATAAATTATAGGAAAAACTAGGCTAACTGTCCAGCAATACCTTTTCTTTTCCTATATACAGATTCTTTTTACTATCAAGAAAAATTTGTTTACTTAAAAAAAAAGTTCCAGAGGCATAAAGTGTACACTTTATGAAAACACTGTCTTACATGTGCATAAATATAAAAAGTATAGATACAGGGCTTCCCTGGTGGTGCAGTGGTTGAGAGTCCGCCTGCCAACGCAGGGGACACAGGTTTGTGCCCCGGTCCGGGAAGACCCCACATGCTGCGAAGCGGCTGGGCCCGTGAGCCATGGCCGCTGAGCCTGTGGGTCCGGAGCCTGTGCTCCACAACGGGAGAGGCCACAGCAGTGAGAGGCCCGCGTACCGCAAAAAAAAAAAAAAAAGTATAGATACAAAGTAATGATACAAAAAGCGCCTGCTTTTTGGCAGTAGGAAAGTTATTTTATCAGAGTTATCTCAGAACATTTTTCTCCTATCAACGTGCAAACACTGCGCATTTCAGGACCCACCCTGCACCCTGGGAAACCCGCCAGCAGTCGTGGTTAAGCCAGCCTCCTGGCAGGCCCCAAACCCCACTCCCGCACTCTCAAGGCAGCACTGAGGTCTCCTGACCTTTCCTGACACTCAGTCCTTTGCAATCTGCCCCTCTGGCTGGACTCTGAGCTTCCTGAGGGGAGGGATGTGTCTCATCATCCTGCCCGAGAGTGCAGGGCGGTGCTCTGCCCCCAGGGGCCCTCAGTGGACAAGCAGATCCACCGGTCCACAGCATTGCTGTGTTCAATATAACATCTATTCTCTACGCAATGCTGAAGCTTTCATTCAAGGGTGAAACGGACGTTTCTCGGAGTAACCTGTTTCTTACATTAAAAAGCGAAGCATTTAGAAATAGAAAGAACGTGGAGAGCACTGCTGCTTCCGGTGCCCGTGGAGATGCCAGGCTGAAGACAGCCTCAGCTCTCCCCTTCTGTCTTTTATGCTAACACATATATATGGAATTTAAGAAAAAAAAATGTCATGAAAAACCTAGGGGTGAAACAGGAATAAAGACACAGACTTACTAGAGAATGGACTTGAGGCTATGGGGAGGGGGAAGAGTAAACGGTGACAAAGCAATAAAGAGGCATGGACATGTATACACTACCAAACGTAAGGTAGATGGCTAGTGGGAAGCAGCCGCATAGCACAGGGAGATCAGCTCGGTGCTTTGTGACCGCCTGGAGGGGTGGGATAGGGAGGGTGGGAGGGAGGGAGACGCAAGCGGGAAGAGGTATGGGAATATATGTATATATATAACTGATTCATTTTGTTGTGAAGCTGAAACTAACATACCATTGTAAAGCAATTATACTCCAATAAAGATGTTAAAAAAAAATACTATATATAATACCATTCAAATGCTAAGCAAAGGAAACCTGGTATAGTTATATTGTTTTCAGGGAAACTAGACCATAAGGTAGTAAGTATTGTTAGAGATAAATAGGGTTACTTCATAATAATAAAGGAAGATATAACCATTTTGTATTTTTATATACCTAATAAGAAAGCCTCAACATATATAGGTGAAAAACTGACAAAAGAAAATAGGTCAATTCGTGCGATGAATTGGGAGATTGGGATTGACATATATACACTAATATGTATAAAATGGATAACTAATAACCTGCTGTATAAAAAAATAAATATAATAAAATTCAAAATAAATAAATAAATAAAATGGTTTATTTTCCTTAGTGATGGAAATAGTGACCTCGTGTTTGATGTCCTGAGAAGGCTCATCAGATGGGACCCTCCCAACTTCAGTCTGGCCCCCCCAGGGTGAGGCGGCTTAACAGGCCAGCACATCATGCCCTGTCCTCAGGGCACCAAGGGGACTGGAGGTCGGTCACTGTCATTTCCCACCCCTGCCCAGACTTCACAAAATGTGCTACTTGGTTATGAAGGGTGTGGCGTCCCCAAATGGCTGACAAGTTCTGTGCTGTGTCACCTGAGAGACCATTTCCCCAAATTCTTACGAGCAAGGCCTTGGCTGAGTCACCCCTTCCCCTCTAGCTGTGAGCACCGTAACGGCAACGCTCTCTCACTTTGCTCGCAGGAAAACCCGAGGGGCAGGTGAACTGGGGTCAGCCCCACAGGGAAGCCAGTTGCCACGACCAGGACGGTAAAAACCAGGGCTCCTGTTTGAGAGGGAGGCTGGGTGACTTGCCCAAGTCACCCAGAGGTTAAGTGATGGGCACGGGATTGGGCCCAAGCTGGTCTGACCAAACCTTTCAGTAGTTTACTCAGAAAAGCTTGTTTTCTATCAATATTTACCCTCTTTCTATTCAAATGATAAAAAGACTAGGGTATTCAGGCTTCCATTCAAGCAAGACCCAAATAGAAGAGTCTTTCCTATAGAAATGAGACCTTCAGGCCTTGTTCGCCAGGACTGGATTATAGCCCCAAAGCCTGCACAGAACCTACCACGTCCTGTGTCCCAGCCTCCGCTGGCCTCTACAGGGCCCTCTCACTCTACCCGCCTTGCATGGGGGCTCCAGCTGCCCCAACTCCTTTCAGCTCCTGCGATGCTCCTTCCTGTCACGGGGCCTTGGCACGTGCTGTGCCCTCTGCTAGAATGCTCTTTCCACTCCTCCACCCAGGGAACCCCCGCTCAGACTTCAGCTCTCTGCTCAAGGCCACTTGTGCGCGGCGGCCTCCGACCACCTGGACTACAGGCCCCTTCATTCCAAGCTCCTCCAGGCCTGCATCTCTACCTGCAGAATGCGCATCTCAGTTGCAGTGTGATTATTTGATGACTGCCTTCCCCCCACAGGCTCTAGGCTCCATGAGAGTAGGGGTGAAGGAGGTTTTTGCCCATAATTGTAGCCCTCATCATGGGACCAACCCAGACAGATGCTCAGTACCTGGTCTTTAACTGAATGACCAAGCACAGGTTCTCTCATATAATCCTCCCACAAGCCCCACAAGGTAATAATATTATCTCCTCTTACAACTCGAGAGACCCAGGCTCCAAGAGTCAATGAAGTTGCCCAAGGTCCCAGAACTACTTGAATGCGGGACTTTCTCCAAATGCCCCACCCCCCGTGGGACAAGCACACTGGATATTTGGGGTTCCCCCTCCCAATCAGTGCCAGAGCATCTTAAATACAACTCTTATACCAACCCACCCTCTCCTGCAAATAGAAAAATGAAGAAACCCACAAAATCCTCATCAGTGCCAGGGCATCTTAAATTCAACTCCTGTACCCACCCAACCCCTCCTGCAAATAGAAAAACAAAGAAACCCATAAAATCAGTCCATTTCCTTAAGCTCAAGGGAAAAGAAACACTTACCCCGTGTTTCTGAATGGCAACGTTGGTGAGATGAACAAACATGTTGTCCAGCTCACTGGTACTCGGGGTGTATTTTACTGTGCAAAAGCGGCAAAATCCAAGTTTATACCTAAGTGGGAATTCAGATCAATTCAATACTCTGAGGACAAGCGTAAACAAAATATAACACTTTTTTTTCTCTTAAAAGAGCCGCTTTTTGTTTTAAACTTTTTAAACAGCTGCTTTGTTATTTTTTATGATTCTTTTTACATAATAGCTTTATTAAGATATCATTTACGTGCCATATGACTCATCCACGTGAAGTGTCCAACTCAACGGTGTTTGGTGTATTCAGAGTCGTGCAACCATCACCACAATCAATGTTACGTCTGCATCACCCCAGAAAGAAACTCTGCGACCATCAGTAGTCACTTCCCAACCCTGGTGTTGGGCAAACACTAATCTACTTTCTGTTTCTACAGTTTTGCCTCTTCTGGGTGCGTCATATAAACGGAATTGAACAACATGTGGCCTTCTGTGTCTGGCTTCTTTCTCTGAGTATCTTTGTAAGGGTAAAAGAGTTGCTTTTTGTTTTAAAGATTCACATTCGTGTCAAAGCTACTGCCTTACTCAACATGGATCACATGCCAGGCACTACGCGTACAAGGAGTTCGACCAACCCTTGCAAGGTCTCCGAGGAGTAGGAAGTATCGTGTCAAAGCACGGTCTTTTTTTTTTTTTGCCACAGCGCGCATTATGTGGGAATCTTAGCTCCCCAACCAGGAATCGAACCCGGACCCCCCGCAGTGGAAGCCAAGTCCTAACCACTGGACCACCAGGGAATTCCCAAAACTCAGTCTAAAGAAATGGAAACAAAACTCCGGCTCTTACATGTAGCAGCGCAGTGGGCGGTACGTAGACACCAGAACATACAAGCGCAGGTCAAACTTCCTGCCGCCGATTAGTAATGGGTTGTTAATGTACAGAGAGATCACGTAGGCTTCCTTGGTAGACTGAGTCATGAACCTGGGCATGTCAAAGTCGAGGTTAGATGCAAAGACCAGAGGTCTCATAGAGAACAGACTTCTGGTTGCCAAGGGGGAGGGGGTCAGGGAGGGATGGATTGGGAGTTTGGGGTTAACAGTTGCAAACTGTTATACATAGGATGGATAAACAACAAGGTCCTCCTGTACAACACAGGGAGATACATTCAAATATCCTGTGATAAACCATAATGGAAAAGAATACAAAAAAGAATCTATATATGTATAACTGAATCACTTTGCTGTACAGCAGAAATGAACACAGCATTGCAAATCAACTGTACTTCAATAAAATAAATTAAAAAAAAAAAGACCAGAAGTCTTTAGTCGGCTGGTGACAAGCTTGCTGCCTCTCATTAAATGAGAGGCCAGTTCACGGGGAGAAAACGAGGGTGGGGGGTATCCACAGAGGAACCCCCGGGTGCTGGCATCATGCAGTCAGACTTAAATGCGGGACACAAGGAGGCATCCCTGCCACTCCTGGGAATTCAGGGGAGCCATCGGCCCACCCGGAAAGGATGGCACCAATGGTGGCCTCCAGGCACTTCCCGGCAGTTAAGGACCTCGAAGAGGCAAAGAGTGAGCCTTAGAGTAAACCTCCTGGTGTCCTCCGTTCTGAGGGGCACCCAACCCAGAGAGGAGACCTGACTGACGGTCACGTAGGTCTTCTCTACGCTGACCGCACACACTGCCTGGCGCTCGGGTCCATCCCCACCTCGGCCCCGTGAGGCTGGTGCTACTTGTGTCCCCAGTTTACCCGGATGAAGAACCGAAGAGTCTATACAACAAAACTCAGGTGGTGAGTGTCAGACAGGGGTTCAAGCCCAGGCACCCAGGTGTTAAGCATGTGCTTCGCCACCTCAGAAGCACCAGGACTGGACGGGTCTCCCCCCAGCTTTCAGGACAGAGAGCGGCCAGCGAGGCTCCCTGCTCCTGTGACCTTACGCCAGTTTACCCACCATCCCCAGGTGAGATTCTACGACTGGTGACGCTACAGTGGCCACAGAGCCTTGTCCTGCTGCCACGTGTATACCTGAACAAATGCTGCACACCTGGAAAAGCAAGCAAGGGCCCCCCCTCCACCCGTGGCAAAGCACACGCAACGGGCTCCCCCACTTACGAAGACGTTTTGCTGTCCCGGGACCACTTTTTGATTTGCGAGAGCTTGTTGATCAGAAAGATGCCCTTTCCCTGGGCTTTGCCACAAGGTTTCATGATCCAGGTGCTAGAGGGGCTTTTCCTGAACTCCTCCACGAACAGGTTGTAGTCGGCAGGCAGCATGTAGGTGACGGGGACGAAGTCTGAGGGTAACAGAGAGGGGACAACGGTGAGCCAGCCCGCCGGGGGCCACGGACAGAAAGATGCTGCCACTGCCTCTTCAGGGCCTGTTTCGCTCCCTCATGCCCCCACGCAGCATCTCACAGGGCCAGGGCTTCTGCAGCTCGATCCCGGTACGACGCAGGCGAACCGCGTTTTATTTTGCTACACAGATAATGCATTTTTTACAAACTGAAGGTTTGTGGCAACCCTGCGTGGAGCAAGTTAATCGGCACCATTTTTCCACAGCATTTGTTCACTTTGTGTTTCTGTGTCACGTTTTGGTAATTCTCACAGTATTTCAAACTTTTTCATTATTATCATGTTTGCTATGGTGATCTGAAATCAGTGATCTCTGATGTTACTACTGCAAAAAAATTACAACTCACTGAAGGCTCGGATGATGGTTAACATTTCTAAGCAATAAAGTATTTTTAAATTAAGGTATGTCGGGACTTCCCTGGTGGCGCAGTGGTTAAGAAGCCGCCTGCCAATGCAGGGGACACGGGTTCAATCCCTGGTCCGGGAAGATCCCACATGCCGTGGAGCAACTAAGCTCGTGCACCACAACTACTGAGCCTGCGCTCTAGAGCCCGCAAGCCGCAACTACTGAGCCCACGTGCCACAACTACTGAAGCCCGTGCGCCTAGAGCCCATGCTCCACGACAAGAGAAGCCACCACAATGAGAGGCCTGAAAACCGCAACAAAGAGTAGCCCCTGCTCGCCGCAACTAGAGAAAGCCCACATGCAGCAACAAAGACCCAATGTCGCCAAAAATATAATTAATTAAGTAATTAAGGTATGTACATTGACTTTTTTTTAAGACATAATGCTATTGTACACTTGACAGACTACAGTTTAGTGTAAGGATAACTTTTACATGCAGTGGGAAACCAAAAAATTTCATGTGGCTTGCTTTTATTGCGGTATTCGCTTTATTTTATTTTAAAACTTCATTCTTTTTATTTGTTTACTTATTTATTTGGGGCCACACCATGCAGTTTGCAGGATCATAGTTCCCTGACCAGGGATCGAACCCGGGCCCCTGACAGTGGAAGCGTGGAGTCCTAACCACTGGACCACCAGCGAAGTCCCATTGTGGTAATTTGCTTTATTTTGGTGGTCTGGAACTGAACCCACCGTACCTCTGAGGTCTGCCTGTAATGAGTTTTCTCTTTTAGCTGTGTGCTAAGTACTTTACAAATCTGTATCATTTAATCCCCACAGTAAACTGTAAGATAGGTATTGTTATCATTCCCATTTATCAGATTAGGAAACGAGGCCCAGAGAGGTCACTTATGTACTTTTCCCCACGTGTGCTAAAGGGATTCTGAAATTACCCAACAGCCCAGCTTTTCTCACCAGACGGGGCAGGGACGCACTGTGCTCCCCAGGCATTGCTGGACACAGTAATGGTCCCTCCTGGCAGTCTGTAACTCAGGGAGTGTCCCCCACGCCCACCACCTCCTGTGCACATTCCCAAGGCACTCACACAAACTCAGATTCCAAGTGGAGCCCCCTCCCCCAATTCTGGAGATGCCTGGAATGAAAGAGGTGCCCACAAACACGTTCATCCCTCAAAGCCAACAGTCACCATCTCGCGGTCTTGTGCCACTGGAGAATACTCCACTATCTATTTAAAACGTGAGGCCGGTGGAAAGGACACAAACCCAGGTAGAGGTATTTCCCACTTTCGTCCTTCTCTGCCAAAGGACTCCCTTCCTTCTCCAGCTCTTTCCTGTATCTCTTGATGTTTTTCACCATCAGATCCTTCCGCGTCAGTTCATAGTGGTTCGGGAAATGGTTGACTATTTGATCATCTGAGAGCCGGTAGCCAGTCTCGACACTAAAAACATTGCGGATGGTTTGCACACTCATCCTGAAAGAGAAGCACAGAAGGGATGTGCAGGACAGAAGCTCAGAATGTGTCCATGTGGAGGCGGGTGTCATTAAAGCCCGGGGACTCCTGACCAGGAAGCACGCTCTCTCAGAGCTTACCTGTCCCCAGCCCGGCACCGAGCCAGGTGCCTGGCCCACAGCAGCAGGCTGTGTCCGCTGACTGTACCTCAACTATCTGAGGCAGGGGCTGTTTTGACTCTGCCCTGATTGGTTGTACTCTCTGGCACAGAGTAGATGCTCAATAAATGTTTATCAGTTAATGATAACATTGATTTTGATACCCAACTAATGAAAGTCAGACTCTGAAGTCAGGAAACTCATTGACTCAGTATCTGCACCCAAAGTCAGGAAGGACAGGGACCCCCTAAAACCAAAACCCCACGGACTTCCCTGGTGGTCCAGTGGTTAAGAGTCCGTGCTTCAACTGCAAGCGGTGCAGGTTCCATCCCTGGTCAGGAACTAAGATCCCGCAAGTCACGTGGCAAACCCAAAAAATTAAAAACAAAAAAAAAAACAGGGGTTATTTAAGGACCCTGAGTTGGCATGTGATATTCTTGGAGAGACCCCTGACAGGCCAGCTAAATCGCGAAGCCCCCAGTGAAATGAGAGTTGAAAGAGAAATAGATTCCTTCTCATCCTCTAAGAAAGCCAGTCTCCCTGCCACACCTGTCTGACTTCCCTAGCCACCCCCAGAGAAGCAGGAAGGACAGAAGGGCTGGCACCCACAAGGGAGTCCTGGAGTCACAAGACAAGGCAAGGTCCTCTCTGTACTCCCTGCCCCCAACCCGCCCCCTCCCCATAGCACCAACCAGAGGGTTTCTTTTGATTCCATAATCATTAGAACAAAAGGATTAAAAGGATTAAAAAAAAAAAAACAACACTGTTTATTACGGGAAAGCTCAAACACACGAAGAAGTATAGAGAAAAGTGTAACAGAAGCCCGTAATCCAGCTTCAACAGTCACCACGAGGCCAGCCTTGCTTTGCCTGTACCTCACAGCACTGGCTTATTTTGAGGCACTTCCCAGATACCATATCATTTCATCCAAATTATTCCTGTTAGAATCTCTAACAGTTAAGGACTCCTTTTTATATTATATGATATGCTATTTTACACTGTTATCACAACTTAAAAAAAAAAGGAGCGCAGCCAATTCCATTTTTTTTTTTTTTCCTGCACCACGCAGCTTGCAGGATCTTAGTTCCCAAACCAGGGATCGAACCTGCGCCCCCTGCAGTGGAAGCGCAGAGTCTTAACCGCTGGACCGCCAGGGAAATCCCAGGAGCAGTAATTCCTAAATATCATCAAATATTACTCAGTGTTCAAATCTCCCCAGTTGTCTGATAAATATTTTTTTACAACTTTTGCAAATAAGGGCCAGGCCTTCTGATTAGTTGTTCTCTCTCTCACACATCTCTTTAAATCTATACATTCTCCCCCACCCCTCCTTAATTTTTTTCTAGGCAATTTATTTGTTGAAGACACCGGGTATCTGTTCTGTAGGGGTTCTCACAGCTTCCTTATTTATCATGCTCCCCAGGGCCCTGTACTTCCTGTAAGTTGGGAGTCAGACCTAGAGGTCTGATGAGCTGCAGGCTGATGGGGGCAGAGCTGCGTCCCAGGGTGGCATCCAGCCGGAGAGCCTCTCCCTTCGGGATGTCAGTGACTAATCAGCTGCACTGCCCAATAGAAAATGTGACCCACAGCTGAGTCACATAGTGAATTTTCTAGTAGTCACATTAAAACAAAAGTTAAAGGGGGACTTCCTTAGTGACACAGTGGTTGGGAATCCGCCTGCCAATGCAGGGGACACGGGTTCGATCCCTGGTCCGGGAAGATCCCACATGCCGTGGAGCAACTAAGTCCATGCACCACAACTACTGAGCCCGCGTGCCACAACTACTGAAGCCCGCACACCTAGAGCCTGTGCTCCGCAACAAGAGAAGCCACCACAATGAGAAGCCTGAGCACCGCAACGAAGAGTAGCCCCCGCTTGCCGCAACTAGAGAAAGCCCGCGTGCAGCAACGAAGACCCAACGCAGCCAAAAAAAGTTAAATGAAAGAGGTGAAAGTAATTTTAATGTATCTTATTTAACCTAATATATCCAAAATATTATCATTTCAACAAATTACCAACATAAAAATTTGTGATGAGGAATTTTACATTTGTTTCTTCGTACTAAAACGGGAGCGTACGTCACACTCCGGCACATACGTCTCTGTCTGGACCAGCCACACTTAAATGTCCTATTGTCCTGTGGTCAGCGGCCTCCGTCCTGCACAGGTGTAGATCCTTAGGCCATGAGGGGTTGCAAAACAGTGAAATTCTCCTTTTTCATTCCGCCTTCATTTATCGGCAGGAATATTTCTACAAGGAGAAACTTCCCTTCGTCAACAATTTAGGTAACCCATGAATGGTTCGTACAGGGAAGACTGAGTAAGTGTGTGACTCTTTCCCTTTACCAGTTTTCAAAATAGTGAGCTGGTTCCCTACCACCCGCAGACGTGTGGTGAGCTGTGTTCTGGGAACCTATCACTGCAACACGAATTACCCAACGTTAGCTACTTAAGACAACCACCATTTTATGATATCTCGAGGTTTTGTGGGTCAAGAATTTGGGCAGGGCTCAGCAGAGCGCTCTGCCCCAGGCAGCACTGAGGTCGCTGGGTGGGATTCAGCCGGCTGGTCTGGGGGCCCCGAGAAGGCTTCTTCCACATCCGGCACCTTGGCAGGCGTGGCTGGAAGGTGGGTGCAGCTGCAACTTCTCCAGCACAACGGCCCCGGGACGGGCAGGCTTCTCACGTGGCAGCTCAGGGCTCCCGCAGGGGGTTCCCACACAGGAGGAGGAAGCTGCTGGTTTCTTAAGGCCTGTATCACATTGACTGGATCACACTGACTGCATCCCACTGGCCAAAGCAATCACAGAGCCCACCCAAGGTCAGGAGGAGGGGAACGAAGACCCCATCTGCAGAAGGAAGTGGTGTCAAAAACTCTGTGGCCATTTTAACGTGCCACAAATTATGTGGGGTTTTGTTCCGTTTCAGTTCTTTTGGGGGGCATTTTTATGAACTCATAGATTCAAACATGATTCATGAGTTTCAGTCTGCTGTCATTATTCTTATGGAAGCTCTAGGTGTCCCTATTTGGGGCAGAAGGAACTCTGCAAGCTGTCTCCTGAGTTTTATTAACCTGAATCCAGCAGGCCTCGACGACGTCCTCGCTTTCCCTTAAGACAAGCTATTCCAAGCTCACCTTGTACAATTCTTCCTGAGGCCCAGCATCAGGCATCTCTCCAAGGAACAAAGGACCCTTTGTTATAAATAAATGTTCACCTACTGTGTAGCCTGATTGTAAAAAGGGTCCCAACTGTCCACCCCTCAACTCCCATCGGGAGGTGAAATATATTTCCCCTTGAACTGGGGCTGACCTAATGCCTTTCTTTGGCCAAAAAGAAGGGCAGAGTGATGGTGTGCCATTTCTGAGACTAGCCCCGAAAGGCCTTGAGAGCTGCCACCTCCCTCTTGGGCCCCCGACACCACCACGAGCCCAGGCTAGCCGGTTGGAGGGATGTGAGAGATTTGTGGAGAGAAGCCCCTGTCGTCCTAGCCAAGGGCATCCTAGACCAGCCAAGCCTCAGATGACCCACCAGGTGACAGCAGATGTTTGAGTGAAGTTCTGCCAGACCAAAAGAACCGCTCAGCCAAACCCACAAACTCCTGTGCAGCAAGAAGTGGTTGTTGTTTCAGGCCCCTAAGTTTGTGGTGTTTGTTACTCACCATCAGTTCGGCAATGGATAACCCATACACCCCCTCCAGGAGAGCCAGTGTTTACCTGTTTCTCACTCCTTCTACTTCCTGCCCACATGCAAGCTGTTTTCGCATAGTTGTTATCAGAATACAAATACAATTTTGTAATATGTTTTTCTTCACACTTACTGTTATTCAGTTTCCCAAACTGCTTTATAATCATCGCAATTATTTCAATGGCTGTACCGTAATCCACTTGGTTAATCTATTCACCTTTCCCCAACCAGTTAATGTTTAGTTGTTTCCAATATTCTTCCCTAACCAATTTTTAAGACCCGACAGGACACTTAGTGCTTAAAGCATGAGCTCTCAAGATATCTCAAATATCCAAACTTATCATACTGTTTAGCTCTTTTCTTCTCCGTCATTCTCTTGTTGGTTAAGAAAAGCTCCAAAACGCTTCTCGGCATGAAGAAGCAAGCATTCAAATCCCCACCCCCCCACCCCCATCCCTGGCATGTGACCCCCTGCCCAGAGAAGCCGAAAGAACGCGCTGAGTTCTGCTGGGCCCCACAGCACTGGGCAGTGGGACACCAAACAGCAAGTACAAAATACTGTCCTGTTCAGCCTTCTTTTCAGAGCTCCCATGAAACAGGGCTCTGGATAAAGGATTTCACTTTACCTTTGAGAAGAAAGAACGTAAACTTGACACTAAACCATACACAGGCACTGAACTACTCCATAAACACCCTTCCTCTCTGCAGTCCACACTCCTGAAGGGAAATTAGGTTGCAGTTTGTTTGTTTGTTTGTTTATTGGCCATGCTGCCTGGCTTGTGGGATCTTAGTTTCCCAACCAGGGATCGAGCCCAGGCCCTCGGCAGTGAACGCGCAGAGTCCTAACCACTGGACCGCCAGGGAGTTCCCAGGTTGCAGTTTAAAGGGCAGGTGACTTCACTGCTGCCAGGAGCAAAGCTAGGGTCACCTCTCCATCCACCGCTGCAGCTGGAGGCTGGGTGCTGCCTACTCTGTGCCCAGGCCCGGCCAGGCTCCGGGGATGCTGACATAAGCCAGGCCAGGTCCTCATTCTCCAGGGGTTCACAGTGACACTGGAAGAGGGGACAGGCCGGGAAATCACAAATCACGGCACTCAGCATTTGCTGCCACGGCACCTGAATAGAGCAGCCTGGGAGGGCGCGAGAGGCAGAGGTGGCTTCCAGGGCAGGTGTGCTGGTGCACAAAGGACAGTGGCAGCACATGCTGATGGGGCGCCCGCCATGTGCCAGGCGCTGCCCCGAGTTCTGTGCTTCACTGCTTCCTTGAAACCTCAAACAACGGTATTTGCAGAGAGAGGCCAAGTCCTCTGCTAACAGCCACACAGACGGCAGCGGAAGAGCCAGGGCTGAAGCCACGCGTGGCTCTGGCTCCAGGGTCTGGACATGTAACCCCTGGATGCACTGCGTCTCCAAATGGGGGGCTGAGGAGGCATAGAAAGCGTAGCACGTACACAGACGGAAAAGAAAGACCGTTTCAGCAGCGGGTCAACAGGGGAAAACGCGCAGCCCGCTGCACCGGCGGGGACCAGGGGAGGAGCGGGGAAGGGAAGTGGCTGAGAGAAGCCGAGTAACGTCTCTCAAGGTGGCGGCAGGGAGAGTGAGTCCGGGGCAGGGGATGTACAGGGTGACAAAGCCCCTGCCGACCCCGACGTGTGCCCCCACTGGCCCCCTGCCCCCTCAAAGGTTCACTGCAGTGCTCTGGACCCAGGAGCTGCACAGGGTCAGCCAAATGTTTAGCTGAGGAACCCAGCAGGGATGTGGAGGCCGCCCCGAGGGAGGGAGCAGACCAGGCCTGGACCAAGGAGGACACAGGACCTCACCCTGAGGAAGTGAGAGGCGAGGAGAGGAGTCTAGGAAGCCTCCAGGCTCCTAGCTGGGTGGTACCACCCGGGACTCAGGGCCCACACACTGCTTTTCCAGCCTCACGCATTTCTGCGGTTTCTCAGTCAGTCCAGCCGGCACCCTCTTGGCCTAACGGGAGGGAGGTGAAAGGAAGTCCCGAGCCCTCCCCACAGCCCTTTCCCCAATCTCCTCCCCACACCACCCCACAGGATGCTGACCTCCCCAGCGCACCCCGAGGTGCCAGGCAACAGGGCACCACTGTGACCAGCACGAACTGGAGGCGGGTGGGGCTCTGGTTTCTCACCCAAATTCCCACTGCCGTGTAACCACACTCAGCCGTGCTGAGACATCCCGGGACCTCCTGATAACCAGGAGCAGGGGACGCTCCACCACGTATACTAACCCAGGGCCTTCTCCCCGCGCGCACGAAGGGCCCGGATGAGCGAAGTGTAAGGGGAGGCGGCACGATGGCGTGGGGTCGCCTGCACAGGACAGTCCGTGCGCCGGTATGGGATTAACCGCGCTGATAAACGGGCTCTGGAAGACAACCAAACCCTGGTTTATACTTACCAGTAAAAATTCCAGTCCTCGTTTTCTGTCACTTGGACCCATCCTCTCTTTTCAAAGTTATTTATCAGCACCGACTTCTCGATATCAGTGACCCATTTCACTTTTCCTGCCATAATCCTGGAAGAGATCACCTTATCGGAGCCATGAAACTTAACAGCTCACGTCCCTTCGCCCAAAGGAGTCCTCTACACGAGGCGAGCAGACGTCCCCCACCCCCAGCTCAGTCCTCCCCACAGTGGCTCTCAGCCAGGGCAGCTCACCCCCGGGGGACATCCGGCAATGCCTGCAGCACTTCGCTTGCCAGCACTGGGGGTGAGGGATGCTTCTGGCATCTGGGAGCAGAGGTAGGGATCCTGCTCAACGCCCTCCGACGTACAGTATGCCCCCCGCCGGCCCCCGCCAACAAAGCATCCAGCCCCAAAGGCCAGGTGTGCTGAGACTGAGAATCCTCGTTAAGCAGGAAATAACGGCAACACACGCCGAATGGCAGCTGTGACTGGAACCACGAGGACAGGCACGAGGACAGGCACCACTGTGAGAGCGGAGGCAGCGGGGAGGCTGCCCTGAGCAGGGATCCTGGAGCTGGCTTCTGACGGGTGGGTGCGAGTACTCACCCCAGTCTGGGCACCCCCCGTCCCCTCAAGTTCTGCCTATCTCCCTGCTGCTTCCGGATTCGCTTCACCAATTCACTCTCTTTAACTGTGGGTGATCTTTTTTAATATCTATCTATTTGTTTATTTATTTTGGCTGCATCAGGTCTCAGTTGCAACACGCGGGATCTTTTTAGTTGCGGCATGTATGTGGGATCTAGTTTCCCCGACCAGGGATCAAACCCGGGTCCCCTGCTTTGGGAGCATGGAGTCTTAGCCACTGGACCACCAGGGAAGTCCCTAACTGTGGGTGATATTAAGTGTTTGTCTCACCACATCAATCCTGGTGAACAAGCAACGTGGCTCTCACTGTACTTAAAATACGCAGCCCCCTGGCCCTCACCTGCTTTTCCAGGTACATCTTGTGCCACCTTCTCCCTCACCCGCTGTTCCTGCCACATTGGACTTCTCTGCCCACCTCCTCTTCTACCTCAGGGCCTTGGCACATGCTCTGCCTGCAGCACTCCGCCCTGCTCTGCCTGGCCAAGCGACCGCCCACCAGTCTGCCAGCATAAGTGAATGTCACTTCCTCCACAAAGCCTCTCTGACTCTCCAGACCAGCTACGCAGCCCCTTGGCACCCTGCAGTTCTGTCCTTGCTAGAGGGCAGGAGCTGGCTTTCTTTGTCACTGCTTTGCACCCAGGGCCTGGCACCGTGCCTGGCATGCAGCAAATGATCACTTCAGAGAGAATGAGTGACTGTGGTCACAGGCCTGTCAGTACCACCATGTGACTTTGAGAAAGTTTCTGGACTTGTTTCCTCCTTTGAATTCTCATTTTCAAACTGCTGGGGCAGCCCAGGATTCCAGGCTCCCACCCCAGCGCCGACCAGAGACGGCTGCATTTGTTACGCTTCTGTGTACCTCTTCACAGAAGGTGAAGGGCTTTCAGGAAGGGCTTCTGTGAAAAACTGGGCTTGAAAGCCGGGGGACCTGAGGAGCCTCGAGGGCCTTTTATGAAAGGAGGCACCTCCCCCATGGACTTATAATAGCTTCACGTTTGGGGCAACTTAACCGGGCAGAAAAGGCATGGGACGTAGAGATGGGGACCCAGGTATGTGTTGCTTGGGAGAGGAAAAGAGAAGACACTCTCATGATAGAATCCACCAGGCGGAGCTTGGGGTGCTTCCACCCAGCATCAGCCCACTCCCTCCTCGTGTTGCCCAGCAAGGCGGGTAGTATCATCGAGGCGGGACTGTGGTCAAGCATAGGTCCCGGAGCTTGGGTTTGAGGCCCAGCTCCACCGCTCACGAGCTGTGTGACTTTGGGCAAGTTACTTAACCTCTCCGAACTTGTTTCCCCCTCTGTAAAATGGGGATAACAACAGTATCTATCCATGTCATAGGCTGGAGTGAGAAGTAAATGTGTGAACACGTGTAAAGCACCGAGAACGGTGCCTGGCACGTAAGAAGCACTCAGGAAGCATCTCATACGATTGTCATTATCCCCGGTTTTCAGATGAGGACGCTGAGGCTCAAAGGTTAAGAGCCTGTGTAAGAACAGACCAAAGGGACTGATGGTGGCTTGAGCCAAACCTAGGGTGACCCTACCCTAAACCTCTTTCCACACAGCCCAGCCCTTCCCTCTGTGAACTTGGCCTTCATCAGGATGATGACAACGCCCACAGGGTCAAAGTGAGGAATAAATGGACCGCTCTCTGCAAGCTCTAAGTGCCACGTGACAGCCACATAAGGTTGCTGACTGATCGGTCATGACCCACGTGCAGGTCAGCAGCCACCACACGGAAATGATGGCAGAAGCACCACAGAAGCCGAGTCCCCGTGTGCCGGTAACTCATGTCTGTACCGGAGCAAACCCCGCACGCCTCACACCCTCTTGCACTGTCCAGGCCGACTGCTGAGGGGAGTTTACTTTTTCACCACCGGTGATTTGCACATACTGCGTGTGTTACAAATTGAAGTTTTGTGGCAACCTTGCATCGAGCAAGTCTGTCGGCACCATTTTTCCAACAGTATTTGCTCACTTCGTGTCTCTGTGTCACAATATTCTTGTAATATTTCACACTTTTTCATTATTATATATGTGCTACGGTGATCTGTGATCTAGTGATCTTTGGTGTTACTACTATAACTCACTGAAGGCGCAGGTGATGCCTACCATTTTTTAGCAATAAAATATTTAGTTAAGGCATGTACCTCTTTTAGACAAGTTGCTAACGCCCAATACAGTCTGCAGTACAGTGTAAAGATAACTTTTAAATCCAGTGGGAAACCAAAAAACTCATGTGACTTGCCTTCTTGCGATAATTCGCTTCACTGCGGTGGTCTGGACTGGAATCTGAAGTTATCTCTGAGGTCGGCCTGTATTTGATTTCAGTCTGAACAGCCCTGCATCCCTGACCAATCCTGCTCGTACTCTGCCCCCTAGAGTCCAACTGCAGACACAGGATTTCGGTGAGAATCACCCCCAAGCCAGGTAGCGCCTACACCACAACCCACACCCTGCACTTCAAGCGCCAGTCTCACTGGGCGACCTCACTCCCGCCACAGCTCCCACCTGGAGATGACGCAGAAGTAAGAGCAACAACACAGAATAATGATAAAGGCCATACTTTATACGTGTGCTGCACTTCAGTTATAAAATAGTCTGAAAATACTTCCAAGGGTACACTCCTAAACCCAATAAGGCCGATGGGGCAAATATTCTCACCTTCACTTTACTGAGCAGGAAATGGAGCCTCCGAGAAGGGTAGGTTTCCTCTCGGCCTCCTGCACCCTCCACCTGCTGTGTGGACAAGTGGTCACCAAGGAAAACATCTCAGCCCGGACCTACCATAGGTACTTATGGAGCCACCGGGAACATCCAATTTCTCTTCAGTTTCACCAAATTTTGACTCGGATTCTTACCTAAAATAAAATACATAAATGATTGGCACAAAAACAGACATAGGGATCAATGGAATAGAATAGAGGGCCCAGGGACTTCCCTGGTGGCGCAGTGGTTAAGAATGTGCCTGCCAGTGCAGGGGACACGGGTTCGAGCGCTGATCTGGGAAGAGCCCACATGCCACGGAGCAACTAAGCCCGTGCGCCACAACTACTGAGCCTGCGCTCTAGAGCCCGCGAGCCACAACTACTGAAGCCCGTGTGCCTAGAGCCCGTGCTCCGCAACAAGAGAAGCCACTGCAGTGAGAAGCCTGCACACCACAACGAAGAGTAGCCCCCGCTCACCGCCACTAGAGAAAAGCCCACGTGCAGCAACGAAGACCCAACGCAGCCAAAAAAAAAAAAAAAAATGTATTAAAAAAAAAAGATTAGAGAGCCCAGAAATAAACCCACATACATATGGTCAATTAATCTTTGACAAAGGAGGCAAGGATACACAATGCAGAAGACAGTCTCTTCAGCAAGTGGTGTTGAGAAAGCTGGACAGCCTCGTGAAAATCACTGAAGTTAGAACACACCCTCACACTACACACAAAAATAAACTCAAAATGACTTAAAGACTTAAATATAAGACATGACACCAAAAAACTCCTAGAAGAGAACATAGGCAAAACGTTCTCTGACATAAATTGTACCAGTTTTCTTAGGTCAGTCTCCTAAGGCAATAGAAATAAAAGCAAGAATAAACAGATGGGACCTAATCAAACATAAGCTTTTGCACAGCAGAGGAAACCATAAACAAAATGAAAAGACAACCTATGGACTGGGAGAAAATGTTTGCAAATGATGCAACTGACAAATGCTTAATTTCCAAAATATACAAAGAGCTCATACAAGTCAAAAACAAAAGAAAAACCCAATCAAAAAATGGGCAGAAGACCTAAATAGACATTTCCCCAAAGAAGACATGCAGATGGCCAACAGGCACAAGAAAAGATGCTCATCATTGCTAATTACTAGAGAAATGCAAATCAAAACTACAATGAGGTAACACCTCACACCAGTCAGAACGGCCATTATCAAAAAGTCTACAAATAACAAATGCTGGAGAGGGTGTGGAGAAAAGGGAACCCTCCTACACTGTCGGTGGGAATGTAAATTGGTGCAGCCACTATGGAAAACAGTATGGTGGTTCCTCAAAAAACTAAAAACAGAGTTGCCATATGATTCTGCAATCCCACTCCTGGGCATGTATCCGGAGAAAACTAATATAATTTGAAAAGACACATGCACCCCAATGTTCATAGCAGTACTATTTACAATAGCTAAGACATGGAAACAACTTAAATATCTATCAACAGATAAATGGATAAGGAAGATGTGGTATGTATATACAACGGAATATTACTCAGCCATAAAAAAGAATGAAATAATGCCATTTGAAGCAGCGTGGATGGACCTAGAGGTTATTATACTAAGCAAAGTAAGTCAGAAAGAGAAAGACAGATATCATATGATATCACTTATATGTGGAATCTAAAATATGACACAAATGAACATATCTATGAAACAGAAACAGACTCACAGACATAGAGAACAGACTTGTGGTTGCCAAGGGAGACAGGGTAGGGTAGGGAAGGATTGGGAGTTTGGGATTAGCAGATGCAAACTACTATATATAGGATGGATAAACAACAAGGTCCTACTGTATAGCACAGGGAACTAAATATATTCAATATCCTGTGATAAACCATACTGGAAATAAAAATGAAAAAGAATATATGCATGTATAACTGAAACACTGCTGTACAGCAGAATTTAACACAACATCGTAAATCAACTATACTTCAATAAAATTTTTTAAAAATTAGGGGGAAAAAAAATTAGGGGAACTTCCCTGGTGGTCCAGTGGTTAAGAATCCACCTTCCAAGGCAGGGGATGCAAGTTCGATCCCTGGTCGGGGAACTAAGATCCACATGCCGCAGGGCAACTAAGCCCGTGCACTGCAACTACTGAGCTCGCGCGCCTCAACTAGAGAACCCATGCGCCGCAAAGAAGAGCCCACATGCTACAACTAAGACTCAATGCAGCCAAAAATAAATTAAAAAGAAAAAAAAATTAGGAATTTCCCTGGCAGTCCAGTGGTTAAGACTCCATGCTTCCAATGCAGGGGGCACAGGTTTGACCCCTGGTTGGGGAACTAAGATCCCACATGCCATGCAGCCAAAATATTAAAAATGAGAAAAAACATTAATACACAGAGAAATGTACATAGCACAAGATCAAGAGGTGTTCTAACAGTTCATGAATACAGCCAAATGGTAACTAACCAGAACATTCAGTGGATGGCGTCTTCTGTTTAAGTGCCCAACGGAGGATGCCTTGGGTTCCTCTCTTGTCGTGATAAGTACTTCTGAATTAATTACTTATTGGCTCCCGCTGACCTTCCCAAGCTGCCAGGCCACCCCTTCACTTCACGCAGCCCTTGCTCTGGCTGAACGCACCCCCCTCTGCTGCTCCGTGCTCATGTGCTCGCCCGCGAACCTGTGCCCGCGCTGTCCCTCCATCCTAACGTCTCTCTCCACCGCTCTTTATCCAGCTCCACCAACCACGCGGGGCACAGTTCGAAGGCCACTTCCCCCAGGGGGCCGTTCTCATCGCCTTCACTGGAATTAGTGTTTCCCTCCTCGGGACCCCCTGCAGACCCTTCCTGCCATCCTTGCGGGCACTCAGAACTTCCCGACTTGCGTTTCAGTTCTTTCTGTACGTTCCTTCCATAAACGTGTGAGGCGAGGGACTCTCGTAGTCACCCGTTTCCCTCTCAACCCACTGATTCTAGATTTAAAGGGGAGTATTTGAAGCGACGCTACAGTCCATTTGCCCGACCCCATTATCTCCAGCCCTTCAGCACATGAGACGCAAAAAATGACTGCTTGTTGTGTGAGTGACTGATGGACAAGTCCTCAAGGCTGGGTGCTTGGAACCCGACTCATTGCTTCCCTGAAAATGTTATGGGTTGAACTGTGCCCCTGAAAAGATACATTGAAGTCCTAACCCGGGTGCCTGTAAACATGACCTTATTTGGTCAAAGTATGGTCTTTGCAGTTACGATGAGGTCATTCGGGTCAGCCTTAATCCAAAGACAGGTACTCTTATGAGATGGAAAGTTGGACACAGACACACAGGCAGGGAACGCCTTGTGAAGACACAAGAACGGACAGACAGACAGAGGGAAGGCAGCCATGTGCAGATGGAGGCAGAGATCGGAGGTAAGGCTGCAACAAGTCAAGAAATGCCGGGGGCTCCCAGAAACTGGAAGCTGCAAGGAGCCCTCCCCTAGAATCTTCAGAGAGAGCACGGCTCTGCCAACACCTTGATTTCAGGCTTCTGGCCTCACTGCGCCACCCAGTTTGGGGCACTTTGATACCACAGACCTAGGAAACTAATACAAGAGATAACCATCCTAAACACTAGGGAAAAAACGAAGCATAAGAAATGTACACCCATAAGGAGGTTTACGTATATATATTTGGGGAACAGAGCACAGTAAAGTGCTGAGCAAGAAGACAAGACAGTCATTTACGGTTAAAAAAGGAAAGGATGAAGGAAGGCCCCCTCTCCTTTAAAAGAACCTCTTTTCAGAAATGCACCAAATCAATGTGGAAACCGCCACTGAGAGCAGATGAAAAGGCAGCCTTGGGAAGAGCCAAAGGAGGGAGGGCAGTTCCCTCCACACCCGAGGCTTAGAGACCCAGCTCGGTTAGAGACGCATCTGAGCCATGGAGCCGCCGCTGCGGATCCTGGCAAGTCCTCCCCGGGCCTCAGCCTACCCAGTGAAATAAATGGGAAAGAACTGACTCACTCAGTTACAAAGCAGAAAATACCACACCATTGTAAAGCAATTATACTCCAATAAAAATGTTAAAAAAAAAAAAAAAAAAAGAAAGAAAGTGACAGCTCCTGGGCGGTGCTGCTGGGATTACTGCAAGGTCAGGTGGGCGTGGACCTGGCACACAGCAGGTTCTCCAGACCGTCAACTGGGTTTGAAACGAGTGCATCAGGCAGAAAGAGCTTCACCCTGAAGCTGCCCCCGATTTCGGCTCCGCACGCGCCTCCTTTCCAGCTCCTCCTCCCGGAGGGCTTGCCAGGCCCCGCCCTTACACAGTAACTGAGTACGTATTTCTATCATCGCTGAAACAACAGCTACCACTCCCCGAACACCAGGATGCATCAGGCCCCGGGCTGGGTGGTGTGTGTGTAGATCCTTCTCTACTGGGTACATAGTTACGGCTCACCTGAGGCCGGCAGGCAGGTACTCTCCCCACTTACAGACGGGAATGTGGATCTTGGAAAGCAAGAGGCAGAGCAGAGACTGCTGCCGTGGTCACCCGCACAGTCTCCCTCCCACACGCGGGTGTCAACCGTCATTACATGCGTCCCCCTTGTCAGGCGTCATCGACCCCACAGGGCAGGGGGTGGGTCCCCCAGCACCCAGCCAGGGCCAGGCACAATGAGGGGGCTCAGGTATCATCTGTAGAAGACTAAGGAACCAGCTGGCCAATCCCCACATTACGGAAGCCAGGGCTGACGCCTTCCCAACCCTAGGAAATACTAAGCCTTATCTATTTATCAGGTAAATAGAGAAATACCTGATGTCAGATTGTTTTCCTGTGGCTTCCTCCTAAAATAGAAAAGAAAAAAAAAAGTGGAATTAGCGGTATTATGTGATGAACTTGACACGTTACCTCTCTACTGGTTCATATGAACTGACACCTCAGAATTTTAAGCCACAGGGTCAGCTACTTTCAAACTGAACATCATAAAAACCTAATCAGGAAAAGCAGAGAGTGACGTGCTGGTCCTCATGCTGCTCACAGCTTGAAGTCAGAGTGGGCTGTCACCGCCTGAGGCATGTCAGCCTCGGAAAGCCATCCTAAAACCAGACAGTTGCTGGTTATTTCCAGAACACCGTGGGTCCCACTCCTGGGGCAAGTGGGCAGGATCTTCACAAGCCTGAGAACAGGTTTCCGCCGGGACATCCCTGGGCGTCCGGGCCACCGATAGTGTAGTTTCTCATCCATCCACTGGGCACCAACAGCCACTCCGTGCCAGGCGGGTGACGGGAGACGGAAAGCCACCCGGGACCAGGGGCTCCTGGACAGTCCTGATCCAGCGAAGGCAAGAGACGCGTTCAACCAGCGGCAGCCCCAGTGGAAAAGTGCTTTAACAACCTAACAAAATCCAACCTCAGTCCTGGGGAGGAAGTAACCATCAGTCCAGTCCAGCAGCAAATCATGCCCGCTCCACCCCCAGAAAATTCCGGATCCGTCTGTGTCTCTCCCCAGCATCCCCACAACCCAGGCCACAACTGGCTTCCTTGGCCCCATTCTCACCCCATGGCAACACATTCCCCACCCAGCAGCAGACCAATCTTTTCAGACACAAAGCAGATCTTGTCACTCCTTTCATAAGCCTGCAGCGGCTTCCCACTGCACTGAGAATAAACCTAGCAGTCCACCCATGGCCTGCAAGGCTGGCCCAGCGTGACCCGGGACCCCCATGCCTCTCGGGCCTTGTCTCCCAGCGCCCTTCCCACCTGTCTTCCCTCTCCAGGCGCCAGCCTCTTTCAGCTCGCCACACCCGCCAAGCGGCATCCAGTCTTAAGGCTTTGCTCTTCCCCCACATCTGGCCCTTTCTCCAAGGTCAGCTCCTCAGACTGGGCTTCCCAGTCTCAATCCTCCCCCTTTACAGAGCTGTCACTTTACTTCTCCGTGGTGCTCACGTTGTACACAGTTGTTTAGTCGGCGCCAACTCAAAGCATGGTCCGCGGACCAGCAGCATCCGCATCACAACCTGCAGCTCGTTAGAAATACAAACCTTCCAGCTGCCCCCATGCACACGCAAGAGTGTACACATTCAGACTCTGGGAGCGGGGCCCAGTAATCTGTGTCTTAACAAGCTCTCAGGCGATTCTTATGCAAGTGCAAGTTTGAAAAGACCTGGCCTATGAGACTCCCCTGGTGGTCCAGTGGGTAAGACTCCATGCTCCCAATGCAGGGTGCCCGGGTTCGATCCCTGGTCAGGGAACTAGATCCCGCATGCCTGCCACAACTAAGAAGTCCATATGCTGCAACAAAGATCCCGTGTGCTGCATGCAACGAAGACCTGGCACAGCCAAAAATAAATAAATAATAAATAATTTAATTTAATTTAATTTTTTTAAAAAGGGACTTCCCTGGTGGTGCAGTGGTTAAGAATCCGCCTGCCAATGCAGAGGACACAGGTTCGATCCTGGTCCAGGAAGATCCCACATGCCGCGGAGCAACCAAGCCCGTGCGCCACAACTACTGAGCCTGCGCTCTAGAGCCCGCGAGCCACAACTATGGAGCCCATGCGCCACAGCTACTGAAGCCCACATGCCTAGAGCCTGTGCTCCGCAACAAGAGAAGCCACCGCGATGAGAAGCCCGCGCACCTCAACAAAGAGTAGCCCCCGCTCGCCGCAACTAGAGAAAGCCCACGCGCAGCAACAAAGACCCAACGCAGCCAAAAATAAATAAATTAATTAATTATTTTTAAAAAGAAAAGACCTGGTCTAGTTCATGTATTTGGTTCCTTGGTGACTGTCTGTCTGACACAGATACGTCACATTGTGAGCAGCAGTGCTGTGCCACGTTATCTCCTGCTGAATCCCAGCACCCAGAACAGCGTCTAGCAATAGCAGGCTCTCAACCAATACGTGACGAATGAACAAAAATAAAGACGTGAATTCCCTCCACACACACACAGTCAAACAAGCACTGTTTGTGCCAAGCAGTGAAGTAGGCGCAGCCCAGCCCTACAGGGGCTGTAAGTCCGAAGGGGGAGACCCAGGAAACCATCACCCATAAACACTTCCACAGCTTTACCCTGGTGAGAAATAGGAGGCCGGGAGTTTAGCTGATTTCCACCGAGCGAGGGAACATCTTGGGAAATCTCTGTGCCTACAACCCCAGGAGGACAAAGCTCTGCCAAGAGGCCTTTTACCTCCTGGAGTTATGACTACTCCCAGACAAAAGTTAGAACAACCTCTGAGGAGAAACAGCGGCGGGCGGGGGACTCACCCTCATGGGAGTCACTTCACTCTTCCGGGTCCAGCCATCGGAAAATGGGAGCAGTCTCTGCCCTCATCCCCCTACCCCAGACACTTTGATCACTATCAGTTTCAATAAAGTCCCAGCTGGGCTTCCCTCGTGGCGCAGTGGTTGAGAGTGCGCCTGCCGATGCAGGGGACACGGGTTCGTGCCCCGGTCTGGGAAGATCCCATATGCTGCGGAGCGGCTGGGCCCGTGAGCCATGGCCGCTGAGCCTGCGCGTCCGGAGCCTGTGCTACGCAACGGGAGAGGCCACAACAGTGAGAGGCCTGCGTACTGCAAAAAAAGAAAAAATAAAGTCCCAGCTAGGCCAGGATCCTAGGACACTTGCATCCTTTTCCAGCTAGTTAAGTCTTTTTTGAAAAGGCAAAAAAGAGCCATCTTTAAATAAAGTAACAATATAAATGACTTCACATCAGTGCCGTGCAGCATTCAGTCGCAGCTGTGTTGCCCTGCCCGCCTCCTCACCCCCATGCTCCACGTACCTGTTTACCAGTGCCTGTAACTCCCTGAGTGCAGGGCAGGGCCAATCTTTTTGTACTGTCACAACCCAGCACCCAAATGTGCTCATTAAATATTTCCTGAACAAAGAACCGCTTTGCAAACAAACCTCCAAACGGCTTACAACGACCAGATACTTTTAGGTCTAGAATGAATCCCCTGTAATGCCACAGCTACTCTAGGAGTGTATGACTACCACCACCCCACCCCGTCTAATGATGGGAAAACAGTCCCCCAGAGAGAGGTGAGCAGGGCGGGGAACACTTATCTCCTGTCTCCTGTCCAGAGCTCTAGCCACAGGTACACCGCGCCCTGCAAGAAGCCAATAGGAACGATACAGATTGCAAATGAATGAAAAAGCCTAGGAACAATGAAATTCTGGGATAACCAATAATAAGAAGAATGCAATTACAAGGATCGAGCGGCACAAGTTAAGTCATAGGAACTCGGAGGAGGAAGAGGGGTACAGTGGTCAGCGCAGGCTTCCCGGGGAACGCGAGTCCAGCGAGCAGCATCTAAACCGCACCTTCCCGGCCCCGTAGACCAGGGCCCACAATCGTTCGCGCATGCGCACTCGCCCACCGGGCACGGCCACACCCTCGGTCCCCGGAGGCGGCGGCCTCGGCGGCGGGGCCTCACCTGTGGGCGCACAGCGCGGAGGAGCGCCCAGAAGCGCGGAGCACGGCGGCCCGGCGCCGCGGCCCGGCCCCGCCTCCAACCCCACTCGGCGCTCAGAGGAGGACGCGAACCGCTACCCAGCGCGGACAGGCTCTACTTCCGGGGCGGCGCCCTGGCAACCGAAGACGCGGCCTTGCCAGCGCCGCGACTGCTTCCGGGGTCAGACTTTCCCTGCCGGTCTCTACACCTCTATGCCGGTGGCCTGCTACGCCTGGCGCTGAGATCCTACGAGGAGTCAGTCGTCCACCCCCGGGAGCCTTGCAACCTTCAGGGCCCAGAAATGAGGTTGCGAGGGGTCGGGATCGAGCCTGATAGTGGGAGGTAGAGCGGTATGATGCCTGGGGCCCTGGGTCCAGTCGGCTCTTTATCCCCTCTGCTGCTCAGCTTCAGTATCTGTACAACTAGGACTGTTCATAGCACCTCCCTAGTGCTATTGTTGTAAGGATAACAAGTTGTGCTCAGCAGCCAGTAATCAATAAATGGCCTACTCAAAGGTAACCTCATTGGTGAAGTGTTCCCTGAGCGTGGGACAGGTTTAGGTCCTCAAACTAGATTTTTAAAACGCCTTCTGTTAGGAAGAGGCAGCCTAGCCTAGTGAGAAATTTAAAACTGAAGCCAGGGGAATTCCCTGGCGGTCCAGTGGTTAGGACTCCGCGGTTTCACTGCCGAGGGCGCGGGTTCAGTCACTGGTTGGGGAATTAAGATGCCACAAGCCGCGCACGCGTGGCCAAAAAACTCAGAAAAACAAGCCAGGCCTAGATTGAATCCTTGCTTCAAAATCTACTAGCTTTGTGGCTTTTGGCAGGTCACCGTCACTTCTCTTGCCTCAGTTTCTTGTCTGTAAATGGGACAGTAGCACCTATATTGAAGGGTTGTTGGGAAGATTATTTAAAAAAAAAAAGGCACAAATACTAATTGCTCAAATACTTGTTGAATTAATACAAAATAAAAGAGCATGTACCCCAGACATCTGTCAGCCATGAAAATGTACTTGAAGGCAGCATAAAAGAAGAGACACAGAATTTACATCCCTGCTCTGTTACATTCTAGGTGTCTGGGCACGGGAAAATCCCAGCCTTTTCTTTTTTTTTTAATAAATTTATTTATTTATGGCTGCATTTGGTCTTTGTTACTGTGCGTGGGCCTTCTCCAGTTGCAGCGAGCGGGGGCCCTCTTCACTGCAGTGCATGGGCTTATCACTGCGGTGGCTTCCCCTGTTGTTGCGGAGCACAGGCTCCAGGCGCGTGGGCCTCAGTAGTTGTGGCACGTGGCTTCAGTAGTTGTGGCGCACAGGCCCAGCTACTCCGCGGCATGTGGGATCCTCCGGACTAGGGCCTGAACCCACATCCCATGCATTGGCAGGCAGATTCCTAACCACTGTGCCACCAGGGAAGCCTCCAGCCTCTTAATTACATTTTTTTCATGGAGAAATGGGAATAATGATCTCCATCTCTCAAGAGTGCAAAAGTGTTTAAATTCCTAGGTGAATAGCACCTAGGAAGATGTTTAACATGTCTTACCATGTCCTGCCCCTGTGCAGAGTACATGCCACTCCAAACAGCGTCACCAGCAGCCAAAATACCAGAAGGCTTAGGTGCAGGCAGTGGGAGGAGACCAACAGCACAAGAGCAAACAGTAGGAAAAGTTCTAGCCAATGTGAAGAATTAACTGGGAGCTAGGTAGTCCCAGGAGAAAGACAGGAAACTAAGAATCTCAATGCTAATCTAATCATGTAAATCTAGTTAAAAAGTCTTTAAGGACTTTCCATTGCCATCAAGGTAACATCCAGACTCCTTAATATGTTATTAGTTTTAATGTAGTTAAAATCTGTTAACCTTTTTCCTGTATAGTATCTCAGTTTCCTGTTGGGCCTAGAAAGATCCGTCTTCACAAGTTGTAAAAACATAACTTATAAGAGGCCAAAACTACAATCAACTAAGTTAAATGATAAACTGAAAATGTGTCCATCATCTGACAAAGCATTAGTTAATATCCACAATATACAAAGAGTTTGCATAAATCAATAAGAAAAAAATACAAAAATTGGCAGAAGAAATGGAACCACAAATTCCAGAGCAGAAGGGTAAAGAAAGATGGTAAGTAAAAATATGAAAATATGCCCAAGTCACTAAAAATTAAGGATATTAAAATGTTTAATGAGGTATTTTTTACTGACAAAATTGGCAAAAATTTAAGCTACAGTTACAACTAATGTTAGAAAGGATATGGGAAAAAAGCACTCACATCCACTACTAATAGAAGTGAATATTAGCATAGCTTTTAGAAGGCTGGCAATTGGGCAATATTCATCAGACTTTTAATACATGTTTAATTATATAATCTTTAACCTATAAATCCCAGTTTTAGGAGTTTATTCTATAGAAATTCTCTCACAGGTAAACAAAGATATGTGTACCATAGCATTTAAAGCAGTATTATTTCTAATAATTAAAAACTGGGGGCTTCCCTGGTGGCGCACGGGCTTCCCTGGTGGCGCAGTGGTTGAGAGTCCGCCTGCCGATGCAGGGGACACAGGTTTCATGCCTCGGTCCGGGAAGATCCCACATGCCGCGGAGCGGCTGGGCCCGTGAGCCATGGCCGCTGAGCCTGCGCGTCCGGAGCCTGTGCTCCACAACGGGAGAGGCCTCAACTGTGAGAGGCCCGCGTACGGCAAAAAAAAAAAAAAAAAAAAAAAAAAAATTGGGAAAAATATAAATGTTTTTTAGCAGAAGTCTTATTGGCTAAATTAAAGTTCATCAATTTAATGAAATAGTATTTACCTATTAAAGGGATAAAGTGGATCTACGTGTGCTGACCTGGAAACATATACATAATATATTAAATGAAAAGTGAAAATTACACAACTTTGTATAGTATGATTTTAAAAATCATTAATATGTATATGCATTATATATAAGAGGCATAAAAAAAGCTTGAAAAAAGATATGCAGTTACTGTTAAGAGTCATTCTCTTCAGAAGTTGGCATAGAAAGTACTTTCTCTTCTTATAGCCTATATTTTTTATTGTCTGAATTTTTTAGTAGCACAAAAGTGTTATTTTTAAATTTTTTAAAGCTTCAATAAAATAAAGTTAAAAAACAAACTTTTGGGACTTCCATGGTGGTCAGTGGTTAAGAATCTGCCTTCCAATGCAGGGGATGCAGGTTCAATCCCTGGTCGGGGAACTAAGATCCTACATGCTGAGGGGCAACTAAGCCTGTGCTCCACAACTAGTGAGCCCACATGCTCTGGAGCCCATGCACCACAACTTCATTGTGTTGCAATGAAGAGTCCACCTGCCGCAACTAAAATAAAAATAAATAATAAATTAATAAATAATAAAAATAAATATTTTTAAAAATTAAAAAAATAAAATAAAAAACAAACTTTTTTCCATTTTGAAACAGTGGACTGAACATCTTTTCACACCCCAAAATCTCACTGAAATGGCAGAAGAAGAAATAGAAAAATACAATAGAAAATTAACTATCCAGGAATCTGAATACCAAAAACATGCAAATAAAGGAATTTCTCTAAAAGGTTTTGTTTTAAGATCATCTGTTTCTGGGAACTCCCTGGTGGTCCAGTGGTTAGGACTCGGCGCTTTCACTGCTGGGGCCGGGTTTCCATCCCTGGTTGGGGAGCTAAGATCCCGCAAGCCCTGAGGCACGGCCAAAAAAAAAAATCATCTGTTCCAAAATCATGCCTTTGTGGCTAGTGAGGATCCGTTTGTCATTCTGCGTTATCACTGGTGTTCTTAGCTCCACCAGGCAGGCAAGGGGGATTGCTCATATGGGGCACTCCCATCTTCCTCACATGGGCAGAAGGACTCAGGCAGGGGAGATGTCACCTTGGAGTATCACAGCACAAGTTATGGCAGATCCCAGTTTATACGTTTTGAAGGATAACCATTGTATAAAGTACTAAACTGCAATTGTTGGTTGTTAAATTCTTTTCAAAGACACATCTCCCTTTTGGTGTTAAGTTAGTTGAACTACAGACTGCATAAGTGATCATCTGCTAGAAATCCATGACATAGTTGGAAGACTAGTAGAAATACTCCCAATAGACAAAAAAAAACAGTGAGGAATTCCTGGAAGATGAGATAAGAACAGATAAACGGGCAACCCCAATAAAAATGAGGACAAATGCTCCCCAACGTGCAAAAGAGAGAAGTTCCACCCATAATCAGTTTTCTGAACAAAACTCTGAAATTGCCCTGAGATAAGAAGCAGTGACATGGACAGTTGGGCAGAAAATTAAGTAAGGTAATCACTGGTCGGTCTCCTTAGAGAGCAGTCCTCTGACACTTAGGATAAATCCATGTATCTTAGTCCATTTGGGCTGCTCGAACACAAAAACACCAGCGACTGGGTGCCTTCTAAACAACACATATATTTCTCGCCATTCTGGCGCCAGCAGATTCGGTGTCTGGTGAGGGCTTGCTTCCTGATTCCTGGATAATCATCTTGCTGAGTCCCCACATGGCAGAAGGAGTGAGGGAGCTCTCTGGCGGCTCATACAGGGACTAATCCCATTCATGAGGACTCCACCCTCATGACCTAATCACCTCCCTAAGGCCCACCTCCTAATACCATCACATTGGGGATTAGGATTTCAGCACAGGAATGGGGGGGGGGGTCGGGGGTGGTGAGGGGAGACATAAACATTCAGTTCAGTCCGTGAACCTTGAGAATAGTTCATAAAAGAGAGAGTTCAGACACTCAGCCAAAAACATTAAAGACCAAGAACATTCAAGAAAGGCACAAAATTCAGCAAAAGGAAAATTGAATGCCAAGGAAACAGTTAACGCAGTTAAAATACTAGATCAAGAGTCAGCAAACCACTGGCCGAATCCAGCCCACTACCGGCTCCAGAAAGCTAAGAATGATTTTTACTTGTGACCGTTTGCAGCCGATTTGTTAGGGAACACACTAACTTTGGACCCCAATTAAGTGAAATTATCTCCTCTCCTGCCCCGCAAAGAAATCCATTCTTCTCATTAGTAGACCTGTATTCCAAAAACATTATGCTCAATTGTTATTATATTTTTATTTCATCAGTTAAAAAGTTGTGAATTTTTTAAAAAAGCAATGAAAAGCTAGGAAGAATATCAAATAAAACTTATATTAAGCAAGAAAAATAAATAAATAAAAATTTAAAAGTTGTGAAAATGTGTGGAACTTTTAAGTGGCAGAGCCTGGATTTGAACCTAGGAAACCTGATCGTTCACACTACTGCCTCCCTGAAAAACAAAGAGCCGCCTTCTGGAGAGACGGCTGCACTTTCAAGGTGATGCTCTGAGCTTTGCTTGCGGGCATTCCAGAAACCTCCGCACAACCCCTCCCTGGCCCGTGGAGCGCTTTGCGCCCATCATTATTTACGTTTAGCGCCATCTAGTGGAGCCAGCGCTAACCTGGAGCCCGACTGGCCGGGTTCACACCCCACTGCTGACACTGGTCCCTCCTTGGTTCCCGGCCTCAGTCCTTAAACCCAGAATGTGAATGAGAACGGGAGGATCACAGATGGTGTGTTTACCGCTGGCTCATAGTAGGTGTTCAATAAACACTGTTTCGCGTATGAGACGTTCCTTCGATGGCTGATTTCTGAGGCTGGTTCCTTGGGGCCTCGGTCTGCCGGGGGAGACTTGAAATACCAACTCGGCGATGGCCGGGGCCCCATCTTGGGGTGATATGGCCCAGCCCCTTACCAGCCTCTGCTGTCTGTGGCCCTCTCCTCCCTTGGCAGGTGGCCCCACTGCTCCTCAACCCCCAGGGAGGGGTGCTGTTGCCATGTGGCCCCCATACCCTTCTCCACCCCCAACACAGCACATCCTTCACCAGCTCTTTCTGAACGAGGTGGATGGCAAGGTCTGTCCAGGTGTCTTTTTCACTAAGAACCACCAGCCTCCCATTGGCTGAGGGGCAGAACCAGCTACATAATTTGTAGGACGCCGTGCAAAATGAAAACGCACGTACCCTTGTTCAAAAATTATTAGGAATTTCAACACAACTACAGCAGCATTAACCAAGTGAGGGACCGATCTGAGCTCAGGGGCCCTGTATGGCTGCCCAGGTTGCAGGCCTATGGAGCCCGCCCCTACTTTGTGCAGGATACCACCCTAAGATCTTAGCCGGAAGTCCCCTCGTTACACCCTCTCGAGGACCCTGCTTGGTGAGTAGTGTTATCTCATGTTTCTTTTTAATGCGGTAAAATACACACAACATAACGTTTATTATACTAACCATTTTTAAGCGTACAGTTCAGTAGTGTGATAAAGTATATTCACATGGTTGCATAACCAATCTTTAGAACTCAATCATCTTGCCAACTGAAACTTTTCCCACTAAACACTAACTCCCCATTCCCCTCCCCCCAGCCCTGTTGACCACCATCTACTTTCTGTCTCTATGAATCTGACTACTTCAGGTGCCTCACGTAAGTGAAAACATTCAGAATTTGTCTTTTTGTGACTGGTTTATTTCACTTAGCATAATGTCCTCAAGTTTCATCCCTGTTGTAGCGTGTGTCAGAATGCTTCTTCCTCTTTAAGGCTGAATAATACTCCATTGTATGTATTTATCATTTTGTTCATTCATTCATCAGTCAATGGACGTGTATTTGAGTTGTTCCCACCTTTTGGCCATTGTGAATAACTCTGAACATGGGTGATCGAATATCTGTTCAAGAGTCTGCTTTCCATTTTTTTGGAGATATTCTCAGAAGTGGGCTTGCTGGATCCTATGATAACTCTGTGTTTCGTTTTTTGAGGGGTGTCTACACCATTTTAAGTTTTGAGGCACTTTATTTTTAAAAAGCTGGTACTCAAGTACATAAGTGAATAAGAACTTAAAATTCATCATATGGGAATTCCCTGGTGGTCCAGTGGTTAGGACTCTGTGCTTACATTGACGAGGACCTGGGTTCGATCCCTGGTCGGGGAACTAAGATCCCCCAAGCTGCGTGGCTCGGCCTAAAAAAAAAAAAGTAAACTTCATCATACATTTATTTCATTTTTCAGTTTGGCCTTCTAGTAAATCTTTAGCATCACTGATTTTGGGCTGCTATATAAAGGGATCCCCCCGTTGTCATGTGATTTAAAAGCATAGCTCGTTAATAAACATTTCTTATTTTTCCTTTATTGGCAGTAGGCCTTACACTAATTACCATGCTAATGCTGCCTCCCATTTTGTCATTTTGGGTTCAAACCCACCTCTGTAATAACCACCACAGAAGGCACATTTTGGTAGACTTTGAAAAACTTGAGGCTTCATGTGTTTCTTGGCTTGCAAAGCATAAGACAGCCTACAAGGGCTTCCCTGGTGGCGCAGTGGTTGGGAGTCCGCCTGCCGATGCAGGGGACACGGGTTCGTGCCCCGGTCCGGGAAGGTCCCACATGCCGCGGAGCGGCTGGGCCCGTGAGCCATGGCCGCTGAGCCTGCGCGTCCGGAGCCTGTGCTCCGCAACGGGAGAGGCCACAACAGTGAGAGACCCGCGTACTGGAAAAAAACAAGCCTGCAAACTCTGCAGCAGCAATGGTCAGTCCAACCGCTACCACTGTACTGGCTGTGGCTCCCCTGGCTCCACCCCGAGCGAGGTTCATCCCAGCCCAGAGGCCTCGACCACCCTGGCTACAGCATTTCACACCCCCGCCAACAGGGCACAAGGGTTCCAATCTGCCCACGTCCTCACCAATGCTTATTTCCTGTTGTTGGGTTTGTTTATTTATTTATTTAAATAGCAGGGATCCTAATGGGTGTGATATCCCCACTCTTTAATATGGTATCTGAAAAAAAAATGGAATCTGAGGCTTGAAGGCACTAATTAACTTGCCCAAGGCCATGACGCCCATTACTATTATCAATCCAGCTGTGACTGGCACTGAATGACCTGCCTGACTCATGCTGCCTCCAAGGGCGGCTTGCCATTGTCAAGGTGCCAGCCAGAACCATTCAAGGATTTCGATGGAGCCCCACCCCAGTTCCCTGAGGCCATGACGAACCTGCAATGGCGCCCAGCATTACTACAGAACCAGCACCAACCCACCACCCTGCTTAGGCTCAGGCCAGCCAGCTGGCCCTGCCCTGCAGGTACACAGACCTCTGCTCCCCCCACCTTACTGGGGTCCGTAGTACCCTCACCCCGGGCCCTTGCTGCGTGAGGCCAGAAGGCCAGAACCAAGATCCAGACCGAGCATCCGCTAGGGACTGAGGAAGGGACTGGACACTGGAGCCCAGCTCTGGTTCTGTCACACCCATTTCTGGCCCCAGGGTGAGGGTGGGGGGAGGGGAGCTGCCTGGCCTGGGGCCAAAGGGGTAGAGTCCCTGTGGGCTCAGAAATGGGTGAAAAGGGGGCTTCCCCGGTGGCGCAGTGGTTAAGAATCCACCTGCCAGTGCAGGGGACACGGGTTCGAGCCCTGGTCCGGGAAGATCCCACATGCTGCGGAGCAACTAAGCCTGTGCGCCACAACTGCTGAGCCTGTGCTCTAGAGCCCGCGAGCCACAACTACTGAGCCTGTGTGCCAAAACTACTGAAGTCCGTGCACCTAGAGCCCGTGCTCCACAACAAGAAAAGGCACCGCAATGAGAAGCCCATGCGCCGCAACAAAGAGTAGCCCCTGCTCGCCGCAATCAGAGAAAGCCTGCGTGCAGCAACGAAGACCCAACACAGCCAAAAATAAAAATAAATTAATTAAAAAAAAAAAGAAATGGGTGAAAAGGGAATTCCCTGGTGGTCCAGTGGTTAGGACTCCATGCTCTCACTGCCGAGGGTCTGGGTTCAATCCCTGATTGGGGAACTAAGATCCCATAAATTGCACAGTATGGCCAAAAAAATAAAAGGGTGAGAACAGACCCTCTTGGGAAAACCCGTCAGGAATAGCATCTTTCTTGATACTGTGGTTGCCCAAGAGTGGGTTTGAGCTCTGTTTAGAAGGCAGCACCAGCATTAGAAAACAAACATTGTCATTATCATTTGAAAGATAATTACAGGGCCCTTACCCCAAGCTTGGCTTCAGTGGGACAAACACAGGTCCCTTGGGGGAGAGGGACCATTAGCGCATAAGCGAATAAGTACTTATGTACTATTTGTGGACAAGAAACACACACAGGCCCTGTGGGGCCAGTGATCTCTGACCTCTGCAACCTGTTCCGGCTTCCTCCATTTCACTCCTTTGTCTATAAGTTTCTCCTGTCACTTCCTCTTTCTCTCTTCCCTTTTTTTTTTTTTTTTTTCCTCACTAGCATGGCTTGAGGGATCTTAGTTCCCCAACCAGGGATCGAACCCGTGTCCCCTGCAGTGGAAGCGCAGAGTCTTAACCACTGGACCACCAGGGAAGTCCCATCTCTCCTCCCTTTTTTTCAAAATCGGTGGTGAGTCTACTCTGGGCCAGGCCCCTTGTGGACTTGTCCTTCCCCTCACCCTCCGCCACGCTGCTCCCCACTCAGGCAGAAAACACAACCCCGAGCACCTTGGTTTCGCATCTCGTGCCTGTGTCCCAGGCCTGGCCCTGAATGCCCTGTGGTCCTGTCCAGAAGCCCGGGCTGCGGGGCCAGGGCCCAGGCTCCCCACCCAGCCCCCAAGCCAGGGCTGGCACAGGGTAGCTGAAAGAGGGGTAAATCCGCAAGCAGGTGGCGGGGGACACATGGCTGCTTCAGGCTTCAGCCTTGTCCCAGCTACACGCCCCAGGGGGCTCATGGACCCAGCAGAGGGAGGAGAGAATCCCCAGGGCTTTGAGGCTGAGAGGGAGTTCAGAGGTCAGAATGCCTGTCACCGCACAAAGTGGACGCACAGACAGCTTCTGGAAAGAGCCTTCCGTGCCCAGAGCCAGTGGGCGGGTGAGGGCAGCTCCTCAGAGAAAAGCCACCTGGGCTGGGGCGGCACTTCTGCAGGGCCCAGCTCTCTTCTGTGCCCACGGGAGCTCTCTCTTGGTCTTCATGCTGGGCTCCCCCCCACTGTACCCCAGCCGGGGGCAGGTGTTCAGGCCTTCCGCCAGGTAGCGCTGAGTAGGTGTTCAGTCAGTGATAGAGGAAGGAGCCGCCCCACCACAGGCTGTGGCTTTGGACGCCTAACCTGGGGTGCTGGTGCGGGTCTCTCCTCTTTCAAATGGAGTTACTAGTAGATAACGAACCAGCTTGGGGGATGGGCGCTGCGAGGACTAATGCAGGGGAGGATGTTGAGGACAGTCCAGGCACAGAGGGCGGTTTCTATCATTACTGTTGTTGTTATTGTTATCCATCATTAATGAAAAATAGGCCCTCAGGTGAGGATCACATGCCGTGTGTGTGTGTGTGTGTGTGTGTGTGTGTGTGTGTGTGTGTGTGTGTTCACCCACAGCAGGACCCAGGTTTGGAGAGTTGGGATGAGGGTCTGGAAGGGAAGGGACTAGAGTCTAGACCTTCTCTACCAGACAGATCTCAGATTCCTGGGGAATCTGCCCTTCCCTCCCTCCCCACCCCTGCAAAAGGGCCCCAGCACAGACACAGAAGCCCCCGAGGGAGACTGGGCTGATCTTCCCAAGACTCAGGGTCCTGCACGCCCCCCATGCCCAGTGCCCAGTGCGGCTCAGGAGTCGAGCCCTTGCAGACATTCTTGCCTCAGCCTCCTCCATATGGCCCAGGCGAGGGCCACTGAAGGATGGAGGGAGCTGGCAGGTGCCAGAGGGATTTGAGCCCAGGTCTGCGGGACTCTGCATCTGGGGCTCTTTCTTCCATAGTAGCTGGCGGCAGGGGGACTGTGGACAGACAGTTCTGTGAACTATGGAGGCTGAGAAGTGGGGATACAGGTAAGGGAGGCTCAGGGAACCCACTTATGGGGCCGACCAGGACCAGTCCCCTGCGTGTCCCCACTGCCTGCCTGTGTCTGCTCGTCTCTGTGCCCCATGGAAGGTGACCAGTAAGGACTGGGAAGAAAAGGCCTGAATCTTGATCCTTTTCTTCAGGTCTGAGCTCGGGTCTACAGGCTGCTTTCTGGGCCTCGGTTTCACATCCCGTAGTGTCTGTGCACATGCCCTTGCAGCACTGTCACTGGAATTCAACAAACTGTGTAAGGCGCACGGACCCGAATTTATTTTATTTATTTATTTTTAAAAAATATTTATTTCTGTCTCCTTTCTTTCTTTCTCTCCCTCTCTCTCTCTCTTTCTCTCCCTCTCTCTCTCTCTCTGCACTGGGTCTTAGTCACGGCACCCAGGATCTTCATTGCTGCGGCATGCAGGTTTCTTAGTTGCAGCATGCCTGCAGGATCTAGTTACCCGACCAGGGATTGAACCTGGGCCCCCTGCATTGGGAATGCGGAGTCTTACCCACTGGACCACCAGGGAAGTCCGCGGACCCGAATGCAATATGCCCTCGTCCCTCCCTTCAGCCCAGTACACCACACGCTTTACCCCCACTCCCCGAAACTCTACTGCTGGCCGCTGTTTATAGACGGAGGGTGTGGGGAGGAAAACATCTGGAGGTGGCCAACAGGGAGGGCTGGTGTTGGTAAGGAGGTCATAGAAAAGTTCCTGCCAATGAATTAAGCTACCCAGCCTCCCATGGGAACATGAGAACGGAAGCCCCGTTCACACCAGGGTCTCCGCATCGTCCCTCTGTGGCCTTGGAGGCTGACACCGTTATCCCTGTTCAGCACAGACGGAACCTGAGGCTCATGGAGGCAAGGAGGCTGGCCCAGGCCCCGCAGTTCTCCTGGGGCCCACACAGACCTGGGCCACGTCCCATAGAAAATGTGCAAGGACATTCTGGCCCAGGCAGACATTTGGTCCTGAAAGGGCTGCACTAGGTTTCATTTCTTCCCTCAGATCCAACATTCCCACCCTCAAAGGCACTGGGGTGTCAGAGGACTCAGACCTCTACGCCATTGGCTGAATAGTTTTTCCCAGTTCCAACCACTCCTCTAGACGCTGAGTCCCCTGAGGGCAGGGGCTTTGGACACCCTCTGTTGTCCCCAGAGATGCTGCCCAGGGGAGATGCTAAGATTCCAGTTGGGAATGAACAAATGAGGGACCTTGAAGCTGGACGTCAGTCACACCTGAGTTCAAACTGGAGTTTTATGGTAGACCCGGCCTGTTGCTGAGCCTGTCACCTTGCTCGTCTGGGAACTGGGCTCATAAAACACGCTTCCCCAGATTATAGAAAAAAGAAATAAATGCTGCAAGGGCTTCACAGGCTGTGCACGCCAGCCCAGCACAGGCAGCTAAGCATCTGTTTCCAACCTCGACCAGGTTCCAAGCCGGGGCCTCCGCTCCAGAATTCTCCTTCCCCTGAAGCGCATTCGACTCACTGACGGCTCAGCCCAGTCCTTGCGGGGACGAGTATGTCCCGCCACCTGGCGGGGCTGGCAGCTCCCTCCCTTCCGAGGCCAAGGGCCAGACTAGCCTTTCCTGTCGAACGCCCACAGTTCAGCTTTCCGATCTCCACACCTTTGCTCATGCTACCCCTTCCGCCCAGAATATCCTTATGTGAAAAACCTGGGTCAGAGAACACATGCATCTGTCATGTTTTGAGACGCTGACCAAGCTGCCCTCCTAAGAGGCGGCATCCAAGTGTATTCCCAAGAAGACAGGGTCCCCGCAGCTTTGCCAGCGCTGTGTGCTATCAAAGGCTTAGATGTTGGACAGTACCGTTATTGCTTTATTTGCACTTCTTCTGTTATTAGTGGGGATATGGGAATACATACACTTCCTCAGAAAAAAGGACAAGTCTTCAGACTTTTTTTTTTTTGCCTCACATTATGGCTTGCGAGATCTTAGCTCCCTGCCCAGGGGTTGAACCTGTATCCACGGCAGTGAAAGCACAAAGTCTTAATCACTGGACTGCCAGGGAGTTCCGCGGAAGAACTTTAAATACAAGGAAATTGTTTCCTGGAAATTCCTTAGCAGTCCAGCGGTTAGGACTCCACGCTCTCACTGCCAAGAACCCAGGTTCCATCCCTGGTCGGGGAACTAAAATCCCACAAGCCGCACAGCACAGTGAGGCCAAAAAAAAAAAAAAAAAAAAAGAAAAGAAAAGAAAAGAAGGAAAGAAATGATTTCCTGTGAGAGAAACCATCCCCAAATGCTGTCTCCCAGGTCCTCCTTGCTCTTCCAGGCAGGAGAAGCGGAGTTGAGAGAGTGGTAATTAACAGTCATGAGACAGGGAAACCCAGGGCCTGGAATGAGAAACTGGCTCCTGAGTCGGGTGCACCATTTCACCTGCCTGGCCTCAGTTTCCTCCTCTGTAAAGTGGGACCTTCAGTTCTTAGCCTGGAGGGTTGTTGTGAAGATGAAACGGGATGGCAAAGGAGAAATTCACTTATCTGTGAAACAGATGGCTACTGAGGGCCCAGCATGTGGGGTACACGGCCTCCCGTCTCGGGGTACAGACCAGGTCTTCCTAGGGGCTTCCTCCCCCAGAGCAGAGGTGTGGACAGCAGCTGCCGCTGACACCATGGCCAGCCGTCCCTGCTGAGTGCCGGCTGAGGGAGCTGCTAGGGCTGCTGTTATTGTTTTGAAAAAATCTGCTATCATGCTGATAAACTCGGCTGTCAGAAGGGATGTTATTTCTGGGTGAAAGGAGATTCTGCAGGACTGGGGCTCCTTCCTGCCGGCACCCACGTGGGCCTCGTCCCTCCCGCCAGACCCAACTTGAGCGATAACCTGGGGCCTTGAGTCTGCTCCTGGCAGAGGACGGTGGTGGCCGTCACTGCAGGATGTCCACAGCCTGCTGTCCAGGGCCTCTACAATGCTTCAGGAGCAGATATCACCCCCTCCCTGACCCCGGATTCCTGGAATTGTCTGACCGAGTGGAGGCTGTTCTCTGTCCCCCTGACAGGTTGCATGAGATTAGGTTATTTTGGTCACACGGGCCATTTAGTCTTTTGGTCCTAGCGCGTGTCTATTAAATTGTCGTGGCTCTGAGCTGAGCGACCTGGCTGGTTAAGCCTCATAATCTGCTCTGAAACGTGCTGGTTCTGTTTTCAATTGCGATAGTCCCCTTGTCACCAGCACAGCTGGCCCCTCTGGCTCCACCGCGGGCTCAGCCTGCCAAGCACCCCTGGGAGCTGTAAACCTGGGTCTTGACTAAAACCCTCGCTCTTGGCCGTCTCAGGTCTGATCATTGTGCTTTGTAGTGTCAAGTTTTCATTCACGTACCCAAAAGTGCACAAATCTGTAGCATTCACCTCAGTGCATATCCACAGGTGCAGGTACCCCTGCGACCACCATGCATATCAGTCCAGAAAGTTCCCTCATGCCCCTTTCCAGTTAACAGCCATCCCACCTCGGGAGGTGCCCACTAGTCTCACCTCCATCCTGTAGATTAGTTTCGCCTGTTCTTGAACTTCATATAAATGGATTCATACGGTATGTTCTCTCTTGTGTCTGGCTTCTTTCACTGTTAAAAAGTTACTGTTTTGGGAATTCCCTGGCGGTCCAGTGGTTAGGACTCGACAATTTCACTGCCGAGGGCACGGGTTCGATCCCTGGTTGGGGAACTAAGATACCGTAAGCCGCACGGCAAGGCTAAAAATTTAAAAAAAAAAAAAGTTACTGTTTTATGACCAGAAACATAATACATGTTTATGGCAAAAGTTACAAGTAATGTACAAGAGAAAGAAAAGACCAGTGAGTGATACCCACACCTGTTACCCAACCTTGACCTTCTAGTGTGTTCCTTACAGAACTTTCAAGGCAAATGAAAAATACCCTTCTACGTAAGTCAATTCACATTATACTTATTCTACAGTGTTTTTATCTCATTTAACACAGCACAGGTACAGATGTCTTTCCGTGTTAGTACATGTGGGTCTACCTCAGACTTGCACGTTATATTCATTAGAAACGAGTCCCCAGGGAATTCCCTGGTGGTCCGGTGATTAAGACTCTGTGCTTCCACTGCGGAGGGCACGGGTTCGATCCCTGGTTGGGGAACTAAGATCCTGCAAGCCGTGTGGTATGGCCAAAAAAAAAAAAAAAAGAAGAGTCCCCAGATCTGACCCACATTCAAGGAGAACAGAGCTGCCATCAGCTGAGACGGGGAGACTGTGCGAGAGGTAAGTTTGGGGGAGACGAGTTTAATTTGGCTGCATTGGCCTGAAGTGCCTCTTACATATCAGGAAGGGAGATGGAGAAGCTTCTGTGAAGTCTACTGGTTGTCCACTTCTGTTCTCCACTGCTTTCCTGGGGGCCTTAGCCATCTGCTTCCAGGCCCCTTGGTCCCCGCTCCTGGTGGCACTCTGCTCCTGGCCGGCTGTGGCCTCCCTCCAAGGCCGGAGGCTCTCCTTCATTAGGCGCCCCCGCCAGCTCCTCGAGTTCAGAGGCCCTCTGAGCTGGCTGGAGGCTAGAAGGGGCCCAGGAGTTCAGCTGCCTGGAGCTTGGGCGGCGCTGCTGGCCTTGGGCCAGCTCATTACAAGGGGTTTGCAACAAGCAGAAAATTTTAAGGGACCAGAGGGGCAGAAATCCATCTGCCTATTCATGGCTGTGAGGAGGCACCTGCCAAAGCTTTGGCGGGGAAATTGAGTCCCCCCAAAGAGGTGGCTGGGGTAACTCTCTTCTCTGGGTTTCCAAGATGTTATTCAAGCTGCCAAGAACCAGCCTTGACTTTCAAAAATCATCTTAGTGCCATCGATTCTTGTCCCCAGGGGCCTCCCCAGGTGGCACCCAGGGACCCCACCCCACTCCGATGACTTCCTCTCCATCTCCACTGGCCCTCGGCCGGAGACCCACCACACACCAGGCGCCAGTCCTTGGCCTTGACCTCGGTCACCCCTGCAGTCCCTGGGAGTTCTCGGAGAGGCCGAGTGCCCTCAGCTGTCACACAGCCTGGACTCCGGACCCTGAAGCCTGGGGTCCTCGTGGCTACACCGGTCACACAGCCTTGCCTGGCCCTGTGTAGAGTCAGTCTACACCTGCCTGGCAGCAAGTCTAGGCAGGGCTGGCCTGATCCAGGTCTCTGAACCCAATGCCCAGGGGAAACTGAGCCGGGCAAAGGTTCAACTCCCCCGCCCGGGACCACCATCACCAGACTCCGAGAGGGACCAACGCCCATGGGCTCCTTGTGAATCCCCCCACCTTCCCTCACAGCTCCAGGGACAACCGTGTAAATATGCATCCTCACCCCCTACCTGGGGTCCTACAAGGAGAAGCCTCACCCTCCCCTCACACGCCTTGCTAAGGAAGAGAAGGAGGCCGTGAGCAATTTTAAAATGTCGTTCAGAAAGCAGAAACTAACACACCACTGTAAAGCAATTATACCCCAATAAAGATGTTAAAAAAAAAAAATGTCGTTCAAGGGGGAGAACTGTCTGCGCGTCTGAAAACCGAGGGAGGGACAGAGGGAGGAAACAGACCAAAAATAGACGAGCGTGTTGGCCCCAGAATGCTCACCCTCACGCATTCGCTTGCTCTGCAGGTATTTACGGAGCACCTACTACAAGAGCTGTGAACAAGCCAAGTCTGGCTTAGTCTCACTGGGGGGCAGGGAGCCAGGCAATAGACAAGTAAACAGGTAAATACATATGCGAAGAGCAGAAGGTGCTGTGAAGGAAGATAAAGCGGAGGGGGGGGGGGGAAGAAGGGGAGCAGTAGCCCCACCGACCACTGGGTGACTGGAACAGTCGTGATGTATGAGTTGGGTGTCACCATCCCCGTTCCCCAGAAAGTGAGGGAAAGTGGAGCTCTGATGCATTAGGCCAGGGAAGGGAAGGTCCCGTCTCTCATCCCTCAGCATCCACACCTCTCTACCCTGCAGCTCAGCTGGCCTCTCTGAGCCTCAGTCTTCTTACCTGTAAAATGGGGATGTAATAAGGTTCCCAGAGGCTTCACAACAGCTCTGTCCACAGAGGGCCTCACTAACTGGAGGACAGTGAGTATGGCTGGGTGGGGAACACAAAATAAAGGAGGCGGAGCTTTGGGGGAGGGGCAACCTGGGCACTGTTATCAGTTGGATGGAGGCTGGGGCATTCCGTTCAGGAGCCCTGGGCATTCTCAGAGACTCCGAGGCATCATTTCCTCTCTAATACCTCCCCACATGGCTGCCAGATTCCAATTCCCAAAGGTCTATTCCCTCTTCTGCTCAGAGGCCTTCCATGGCTCCCAGGTACCCACAGGGCAATAAGGCCAAACCCATTTTTCTGTTCCAGTTGGAATCCAGCCCCTTTCCAGGGTGCCCTCAAATACCTCCTCCTCCAGGAAGCCTTTCCTGATATGCTTGCCTCCTCTCTAGGATCCCAGCTCTTAGTTTTCCCTCTCCTGAGCTCCTGTACTTCCTGCCTAAGGCCCACTGTGAACTCTATCCTGGTTCTGTCTCACTTGGAGCAAAAGGCGCTTGCTGCTGTCTCTGGCTCAGCTCTGGCCTGGGACGAGACCAAACATACTTTTCTTCCTCTTCTTAGAATAAAAAGTGATGTATTTCTGATACTAGCATAAGTTAATGTACTTCTGTATAGAAAACCGGGAAGATACAGAAGAACACAAGGCCAAACATTAAACCGCCTATCAACCTTATGCCCAGAGATGATCACTATTCCCATTTTGCAGGGCTGTATTTCCTTCCAGACTTTTCTATATGGATTTTTTTTTAATGTGGGATTGTACTGGACACACTGATCTGTAAAGTGTATTTCATTTAATAAATGACGCATCTCCAAGATACAGTTTCTTTTGTGAATATGTCAAACTCTTCACCAGTTCTTTCTTTCTTTTTTTTTTTTTTTAATTTGACTGCACTGCACGGCTTGCAGGGTCTTAGTTCCCTGACCGGGGATTGAACCCACACCCTCGGAAGTGAAAGCACGGAGTCCTAACCATTGGACTGACAGGGAATTCCCTCAAACTCTTCAGCAGTTTTTAATCCCTGTCTGCAATAAGAGCCTCTGGGTTTACCCATCACCTACTGGGTACCAGGCATCACGCTGAGGGCTTCCTGTGTGTTCATCCTCACAGCAGCCCTGGGAGGTGGGAAATTTCACAGAGGATGGGACTGAGGCTCAGAGAGGCCCAAGCACCTACCTGACGCCACGCGAGTTTTAGGTGCAGAGTCGGGATTCTAACTCAGGGCTGTGTGGCCCCGAAGTCCCAGCCCTCACCCACCAGGCTGCAGGTTCCCTCCCCAGAAAATGCTTTTACCCCAATTGCCATTTTGTTTCACTTCAGGGGGTTCACAGACCCCCAAATCAGACAGGTCAGAGAGACCTGGGTTCAAGCCCTAGCCCTGCAATCTCTTGGCTGTGTGGTCACGGACCTCTTAGGACCCATCTCCGAGGCTCGGTTTCTTCATCCGTGAAGTGAGGAGATCTACCCTTCAGGAGGCCACACAGCCTCTTGTCCTGGGAAGGTATCCCCACAAGGTGTCCACCAGGTGGGCGTGGGTGGAATGTCACCGTGAGGTTGCTCTAGCTCCTGGCAAGAAGCTCAGGCCCAGCTCAGGAGAGAACCTCGAAGCCCTTTGATGGGTCCCTCCTGATATTACAAAGTCCCTGTCAAAGCTGGAGGATTTTCCAGATAAGGTGTCCCAAGGCTGGGACAATAGTCTGGGATGGCACGTGGAAAGACAGCCATTTAAAACCTGCTCTGGCGTCTGGCTCCACAGGTGGGTCCTGGATGCCAAGGCCAGCACTCGGCAAACGTGCTTGGCCAGCCCTCTCCCTGGGGCTCCCACCTGCCCTCTCCTCCCCTCCTGGGCCTTGGAGGAATGTTCTCATAGGAATGTTCTCATCTCTCTGCAAGGCGTCCTCACTTCTCTCAAGCCTTTGCAGGAAGGTTGCGTCCTCACCGAGGCTTCCCTTGACACCCTGGTTAAAAGACCCACCCCGCCCCCACTCTTCACACACTGCCTGGCTTTACTCTCCCTCCTTGAGTGCACGCTGTGTGCCCAGCTGCCCAGAGCTCTATTCTCCTGTCACTGGTTTCTCCTCCACTTGGATGTGGGCCCTGTATTAATGCCATGAATATGTCGTCTCTAGATCCCCATCACCTACCCCCCTGCCTGGCATATGGTAGGTGTCAATATTTGTTAAATGGATGATCAAAGAAAGTCACAGTAAGGACAAAACTCAACCCTAAGTTGGAGCAGAGGGTCTGCTGGGTCATGGATCCCTGAACTGCAGAGAGACATGGTCATGGCCTCAGCAGCAGGGGCTTGCCTGGGGCTCGGAGAATCCGGAGGCTCCAGAGCAGGCAGCTCTTCAGGAAGGAGGCCCCCAGGGAAGGAAGGGACTGCCCACGGGATCGTGGTGTTTTATGACGCAGGATCCACAGCCTGATGGCCTTGGGACAGGCCAGCAAATCCCGATGGGGAAGGGGAAGGTGAGGCCCAGGAGGTTTGGAGGCCAGCCATGGAGGGTGGAAAGGACACTGCAGCAGGAGTAGGGAGACCCAGGCTTCAATCTGCTTCTGCTGCTCAAGGGCTGGGTGGTCTCCGGCAAGTGGCTGGCCTCCTTTTTCAGAGCCTCAGTTTCCTGATCTGTAAAATGGGTCCACAAGGTCTCTCTTGCCTGTACATGGACCCTTTGTGGGTATACGGGTGTCTGTAACATGGGACAGTGGTAAGAATTACAGGTGATAATAGAAAGTGCTTAGCCCTGGGGTTGAGGGATCTGAGGAGATCCTGGCAGCTCCTATTGTTATTGTTACTGCTATTATCATTTGCCATCTAATCTCTTCTGGACTGATAGGAAGGCAAGGCCTTCTACAGGCTCAATTCCCATCCAAAAGGCTTTTCTTCCTCCTGTCCGTTTGATCTGCATATTATTTGGGGACCTTGCAAGGCAAATATTTTCACCCACCCCCTCCTTGGGCACTTCTATCCCCCATCTGTCCCTAAACTGTCCTCCTTCCTCCAGCTGTTCCGCTAATGTTTACTGAATGCCTACTCTGTACCTGGCACCATGGCTTCAGCCTTGAGACCCCTCTGGAAGCATTCTTACACACATAGATGAGACCATGCCATTGCTTCCCCTCTGAGTCTGTTTTCTCATCTGAAGAGTTGCTTTTGGAGAGAGGTCCCTATTTTGGAGGGCTCCTCCCTCCGCCTGTAAAGCACCCTGTGGCTATTAGCAGCCCAGGGAAATCCAGGCTTTGTAGGGCTTGGAGTCAATGTGATTTGGGAGGCCCTCAAAGAAAGGATTACAAAATCAGAAGAGGCCAGAAGAGAGGGTGGGAGGGGCCTTGAAGCTTAAACTCTGCTGGGAGTTTACTAAACATTTGATGATTATCTCCTCTGATCCTCCCTATAACCCTATAGGGTGGTGGTGGGGGGAGGGGGCATGCCATCATCCCATTTCACAGATGAGAACAATGAAGGAAAAATCCATATCAGTGTCATCACTCCAGAGGTGGGAAGAAGGGGTGAGGGGATCTCCAACAGGTAGCAAATGGCAGAACTAAGGCAAGGGGAGCTCCCCGGACCCTGCTGTTTCTCTGTTCCAATAGGCAGCAGGACTGAGGTAAACAAGCTTTGTTTTGTTCCTGGGACAACAGCTACTTTGTAACCCCAGTGCTCTGCTCTGCATTCCTCCACCTCAACACACCCCAGCAATAACAGGTTGGGGACTCGAGACCCGACACCTCCTTAGCCCACCCCAGGGCTGGGTACCACCCTGCCTGGACCTTTTCTGATTTCTCCTCCCTCCCCCGAGGCTTTGGGGGCCCTTCTCTGCCACTCATCTCTCCCTAGGCCCAGGAGCGCCAGGGCAGGGCGGGCTGCCCCCACTACGGCGATGGGAATGGAGGTGTGATGGATGGTGCAGCTGGAAGGATGCGGGGTGGGAAGGAGTGGGGCAGGAAGACGCCAGGCTTTGGTTGAATGCTGCTGATGCTGTTTCTACAGAAGTTTGAGTCTTAGTTTTCACATTTGTGAAATAGGCTTAAAAACACCTGACGCCTGATGGTTGCCAGGACCCGGGGGAGGGAGGAATGGGGAGTTATTTTTTACTGGTGTATTTTTACAGTTTGTTTTGAAAGATGGAGAGTTATGGAGATGAATGCACAACATTATGAATGTATTTAATACCAGTGAACAGTACACTTAAAAATAGTAAAGATGGCAAATTTTGCTATGTGCATTTTACCACAGTTTAAAAAATTGAAGAAAAAAAAAACAAAACCTAACTCCTGAAGCTGCCAGCACTAAGAGCGCCAATATTTGAACGCTGAATTCATGCTGTCATTTAGCAGGTCATTAAGTCCTCTTTGAGCCTCGTGGGCAAGAAAAAAGCATCAATCCCCTAGGAGTTCTTTGAGGATATAAAGATCCTGGAATACCCACCCAAACGCAGCCAGGGGATTCATCCACAAATATTCCCCAGAGCAAACCAGCGCACGCGACAAAACAAACCTGCAGACCGCAGGAGGCAGAAAGACAGTAAACAAGTAAACAGATCACACTTGTAGCAGCTCTGTTGCCATTCGGACCCGACTGGGTCCTGGAGTCCGTGCTATTGGCCGGGGAGGCGGCCCTGAGGGCGGGCCGGGGCGGGGCCCGGCGTTTTATATGGTCGCGCGCGCGGGCCCCTAGCCGTAGACAATACGCCTCCCGGCTCGAGCGCTGCGGCCGCCGCCACCGTCACCGCCATTGCCACCGCCGACGCGAGGTGAGTCCGAGCCCTGCCCCCCCTGCTGTGACCCTAACTCCGCTGGCGTCCGCCCCTCTGCCCAGCCCGAGCCCGGCAGGTAAGCGCCCGGGGGCTGCCCTGGGCGCCGGCTGGAAGGTGGGGGACCCGTACCCAGGTTTCCCTGTCCCGGGTGTTACTCGCGGGCGACGTCTGGGGACCCCGGCTCCGAAACACCTCCTCGCTGGCGGGGGCTCCAGTTCCCGGTTGGCGACCGTGGCAGCCGGGGCCTCTGCGGGCCTCAGTCTCCGCATCTGTGCAATGGGGCGGCCCCTCTGCGCCGCGCCCCGGGAACCCGGCGCCGCATCGCCCCGCTCCTCCCTCCTGCGCGGCCTCCGGGGCCGGGCTCCCACGTCCTCGGGGGACGGGCCAGAGAGCGGGGCTGCCAGCCCAGGGCCGAGGCCCAGGGCCGAGACGGTACAGCCGCGCGGCCACCAAAAAACGGAAGATGGCGTCGAGCACCGGTCCCCGCTGACCCCGGGGCGCCCCGGAGCCGCGCACCTTCGAGGGGCCCGAAACCGGCCGGACTCGGGACGCGGGGAAGTCCGGAACAGGAACTGCGCGCCGAGCGGGCGCGGCGCCCTCCTCCTACCCACGCCCAGTGCAGGTGCGCCGCGCGGGGAAGGCGCCCGGCTCGCTTGTGTAAACCGGGGACCGCCGGGCGCCGCGGCGCTGGAGGGGCCGCCGGGCGCGTTCTATCCGGTGACCAAGAGGGGTCCAGCCGCAAGCCCCGCGCGGCCCCAACCAGCCCTGGGGGTGGGGGTGGGGTTCCCCGGGCTCGTTACCTCCTGGGTGTGAGTCGTTTTGTAAACCGTTCATTGTTACTGTAATTTTCGCCAGAAGGAGCCACCCTGGGGGCCGGGTGTTGCTGCTGTTGCTCTTGCTGCCGCTGCTGTTGTAACATTTTTCAAGCACCCATGTGGCTTGGTTTTCTGCGCAGGCTTTGCTCCAGCTGCCCAGGAAGGGAGGAAGGGAGGAAGGGAGGGTTATCGGTTTTATCCTTACTACGCTAGGGAGGGCTCTGTGCTGGCCAGCCTCCAAGGATGGTAGGCCTCATTTTACAGATGGAGAAACTGAGACATAGTTCAGGAGGCATTATGAGCCGTTTCCTAGAAGCCAGGCCAAACTCTCCACGCAGCCACTTTCCAGCTGTGTTGTCTTAGACGGGCTACTCCACCTCTGAGCCTCAGTTTGCTCATTCTGTAAAATGGGTCCGTGAGGTTTCCCAACAGGGACGGAGGAACACCACCCCCAAGTGTTGGTGGCTGTTACTGACTTCTCTGGAGTTAACACTTTAATCTTATTTCTACTTATTTTGGACATGCCCTTGGAATGGGTCCTTAGGAACAGCACTTTTTGGGTGATTTGCACCTGGTCCCTAAATGGCCCGGATTCCAGTCTTAGCACCTGGCTGCTGGTGCTGCTTGTCTGTGTACCCCCCCATCTCCCCTCCCTTCTCATTCCAGGATTTGGGGATTTCCCACCGTTTTAACCTCAAGGTCACTGTGGCTTCTTCAGCCTTACCAACATTAGACTGTACAAGTTTATTTTTGCTTGGGTTTGGTTTAAAATGCCTGAGGGGTCTGGAGAGGGTGGCTTCCAGAGTGTGAGCTTTCAGGGAGTGCCTCAAAATGTCCTTTAGCGTCGGGAACTTTTTTTTTTAATTTCTTTTTGGCTGTGCTGGGTCTTTGTTGTGTTGCTGCGCGCGGGCTTTCTCTAGTTGCGGCGAGCGGGGGCTCCTCTTCGTTGCGGTGCGCAGGCTTCTCATTGCAGTGGCTTCTCTAGTTGCGGAGCATGGGCTCTAGGTGCGCGGGCTTTAGTAGTTGTGGCACGCAGGCTCAGTAGTTGTGGCACACGGGCCTAGTTGCTCCTCAGCATGTGGAATCTTCCCAGACCAGGGATGGAACCCGTGTTCCCTGCATTGGCAGGCGGATTCTTAACCACTGCAAGGGTGGGGAACATATTTAATCTACCTTCTAAGATGGCTGCCAGGTGGTCTTTCTTTTTCTTTTTTTGGTGGAACTATGTCAGCAGGAATATTTCTCCAAGCATCAGGGATTCTGTGTGGCCTTGCATGGGAGGGATGGAGTGATGTACTTAGCAGCACGGTCTTTGTGCATGTCAGACTCATCATCTCAACTCAGTTGCTTCCTTCTCTGAGAAGTCTTCCCTGACTACCTGATCTAAAGCCACAGCCCTCCCACTCTTCCCAGCGGTCCCTCTGGCCTAGTACCTTTTTTTTGGATAGGTAAGAAGTGGATTTATTTAGAGACATACACATTACATAGACAGCATGCGGTCTGTCTCAGAAAGTAAGGAACAGTCTTGGGAGAAACACTCCGGAGTGTGGGCTGGCCTAAGACTTGACTATACTGTCTTCAGGACACTCAAGACAGTGTGGGAATTATGTGTGCTCACTTCGTGTGATTTACACTAGCCTGTAGTTCCATTAGAAGAGGAATTTAGAAAGGTCACACTCATTAGAGCATCTCCAGTGCCCGTCACAGCCTGGGCACTCTGGGAAGAAGCTGGTTAGACGGTTGTATGTATGTTTATTGTAAATTTTCTTAAGTGGTTAGTAGGTATAAAAACTGAGCTGCAAAGAAAGTAGAGAGCAGTGTTATAGTCCATTTTTTCACATCCAGTCCTCTAGTAAATGGAAGGGGGCACACCGCGAAGGGCTCCATCCATCGGTGGGTCTTGACCCTGACCTCGGAGGTGTTTTCCCCTCTCCCTGGAAAGCATCCTGTTTTTAGTGAACCCATTAAGTTTGTAGACAATTAATGGCTTCTTGCTTCCCCTGCCGTGGACATAGTGGATCCCACGAGAGTCCGGCTGTTTTTTTCTTGGCTCAGAACAATTCCAAGGGGTTTCAAGGAAGTTCCCGGCACGCTCGGGATTTTGTTGTCGGCGGCCACCAGGAAGCCTGCAGCGGGTCTGGAGTGGACGTGTGCAGTCGTGGCTTTGTCCTGCCGCGGGTTGGTTGGGGCCGGGCCCTGGATGTAAGCAAATAAGTCCCCGGTCCAAGTCCCTCGTGGGCCCTGAGGCAGGCAGGAGAGGCCAGGCCTGGTGGTCAGGGCACTGGGGCGGCTCGCGGAGGGCAGCTGATTATCCTAGTGTCAATATTAGGATGTGACGACACAAAACACCCGCTGGGCCTTGTCAGGCACTGCTTGGTAAACCTGTTTTTCTGGAGGTGGGAGAAGACACGGGGTCGCCCAGAGTCTGACAGGAGATGCAAGCTCTGGGCCGGAGCGGGCAGCCCCACGTGGCTATCTGGGGAGGGTCACTTGTGTCTGGCTTGGACCTCAGAGCAGGCTCTGAGTCCCGGCAGGGAGATGGGCCGGATTTCCCGTGTGCCAACAATGACGCATCCGGGAAATCCCAGCTCTGACACAGGGTGGGCATGCGCCTCTCCTGAGCTCCAGACTCACCAGACGAGAGCTTCCCATTAGTGAGCGCTGACCGTATACCATGCGTGCAGCCTCTGCCTCCTCTCAAAAGGTGAGGCTGTCCAGTCCAGGGTGCCCCAGCCAGGAGCCGACTGTCCTGTGAGCCCAGTTCCCTCATTCTATTGGACATTGTACTGTCTGGTTCCCACTGGGCTGTCCCCGCTCACAGGGTTCCTGCTCTGAGCCAGGGCAGATAGACAGGTAAACATTTAATGAGACCCGTCATGGGCTAAGTGCCTAATCCAGGTCTGTTTACGCAGGATGCTGGGTACGGAACAGATAATTCTGTCCTGGAACGAGGTGGGTTCTGGGCTGGGCCTGGAGGAAGAAGCAGGTCCCTGATGCCAACCTGGGGAAGGCAGAAGGAGGGTGTAAAGGTGGGGTTGAGGGTGTGAAAAGGTGGGAGTGGGGAGCTGAGATCTGTCCCAGGGAGGAAATGGGAGCCCCCAAGGCTGCTGACTGGAGCGCTCCGTGACAGGATCTCGTGAGTGGTTGAGACGCCACAGCGCTGGAGGGAGACCCAGACCTGAAGAAAGCAGGGCGTAGTCCTTCACTTAAATTCTTCTTAGGTACTTTAATTGAAGTATAGTTGATTTACAGTATTGTGTTAGTTCCAGGTGTACAGCAAAGTGATTCAGAAACAATATATATTTAAAAAAATTTTTTTCCATTATAGATTATCACAAGACACTGAATGTAGTTTCCTGTGCTATACAGTAAATCCTTGTTTATTTTATATATGATGGTGTGAGGACTTCCCTGGTGGTCCAGTGTTGAAGACTCCGCGGGGTAGCGGGTTCAATCCCTGGTCGGGGAACTAAGATATCCCGCATGCCGCCTGGCGCGGCCAAAAAAAAAAATAGTATATGATAGTGTGGATCTGTTAATCTGATACTCCTAATTTATCCCCCCCTTCCCCTTTTGTAACCATAAGTTTTCTGTGTCTGAGTCTGTTTTGTAAATAAATTCATTTGTGCTGTTTTAGATTCCACATATAACTGATATCATGTAATATTTGTCTTTCTCTGTTTGAGTGTGATAATCTCTAGGTCCATACATATTGCATATTGCTGCAAATGGCAATACTTCATTCTTTTTTATGGCTGAGTAATATTTCATTGTGTATACACACACACACCACGTCTTAAAACCAATCATGTGTTGATGGGCACTTGGGTTGTTTCCATGTCTCGGCAATTGTGAATAACACTGCTATGAACATTGAGGGTGCATGCATCTTTTTGAATTTGAGTTTTCACCTTTTGTAGATACATGCCTAGGATTGGGATTGCTGGATTCTATGGAAGCTCTATTTTTAGTTTTTTAAGGAAACTCCACACTGTTTTCCATAGTGACTGCATCAGTTTACATTACCAAAAACAGTGTAGGAGGGTTCCCTTTTCTCCACACCCTCTTCGGCATTTACTGTTTGAAATACATGCTCCTTAAACTGCAGACCCAGGCGGTATCTTGGCACCTTTCCTTTCTAATGGTGATGGAGAAGCACAGGGGTGTCAACAGGACTTGGTTGACTGGGATCCCCTCCGACCTGGCCTGCCAGGGTCTCCTCACCATGTTTCCCCTGCCTTTTTTCTGTTCAATTCATTGAAGTGTGTATTCTTACAAAATACCACAAGCTGGACGGTTCATAAGCCACAGACATTTATTTCTCACAGTTCTGGATTCTGGAAGTCCAAGGTCAGGGTGCCCCAGACTTCCTGTATCCTCAGTGGAGGATGGGGAAGGGAGCTCTCCTGGGCCTCGTTTAGAAGAGACGAAACCCACTAGCAGAGCCCTCATGATCTGTTTGCCTCCCAGCGGCCCCACCTCCTTTTCCCATTACTGGGCATTAGGTTTTCAACTGAGGAATTTGGGGCGGGACAGAAACTTTCAGACCTCAGCAAACTGGTTGAAAACCATTTCAAAATTAGTTGTCAAGAGAATTATTAATCTTTTACACTTTCTCTACAGTTTGTTTTTTTAATGGATATTTGAGCAGGAAAGGACAGAAAAGAATCTGTCCCCAATGCTTGTTTTACAAGTGAAGAATTAGGGGTCCAGAGGGGCTAAGGAATTTGTCCAGAGTAGCACAGCCAAGCTGGAGCAGAACCCAGGTGTGCGCCCAGCCCAGGGCCCCTTTGCTACAGCGTTTCCATTCATAAATACTGTGTAAGCAGTGAGAAATCAACATCTGCATAAACAGCAGGTCCTTAGCTTGCTCTTGTCACTCACAGCTAATCGTGACTTCTTTCCACGCTACCCAGAGGCCCCAGCTCCTTCCATTTGTGCGGGGCCAACCTGCCCAGGTGGGGAGGAGAAGAGGGCGCTGGTCTTGCATCGTTCTTCCCGCTGACATTCCGGAGCTCATCGGGTCAGGTGCTGGGGACCTGGAGCCCAGTCAGCCCTGAGCAACTCCAGCCAAACTGTGACCTTAAACTGCGGCCAAGGGTGTGTCCTGGGGTTGAGGCCAGATTTAATGTAGCTCCTCCCACGTATGTGTGTGACAAGCCCTTCCCGGTTCCAACCCTGAGTCCTGACGGAGGCTGGACTCTAGATGCAAATAAAAAGGGTGTGGGGTTACTGAGCGAGAAGCACCGGGCCCAGAGTGGGCAGCCTTTGCCTGAGGCCACCCCAGCCTCTTGCTCGGTGGCTGGCAGTGTTTGCGCCTGGTCCCAGGTGGCTCAGGCCAGCACCTGTGCTGGGGTTCAAGGTGGAAGGAGGGCTCCGGTGCTGCTGCGGCAGTAGGACTTGAGGGGGGTCCCTTCCAAGCTGCAGCTTTCTAACTCCTGCCCACCCCACAGGTGAATTTCCAACCTTTTGCTTGAAATAACCTTTCCCTCTCCTTACTTTCCTCTCCCTCCTTTCTTTCCTCTCTCCTTGTCCCCCAGGTATTTCTCCTTCACTTAAGGGAAGTGAGCCCCACCCACATCAGACCAGCTGCTTGGGACATCTGCAGGTTCATAAGTCTGGACCTCTCCTGCCAGGTGGGGAGGGAGCGGTGGTGCAGGGGCGGGGAGTGGGGCTGGGAGGGGTTGGATGCCTGATTCCTGAAACAGACCTTTAAGACAAACATCAGTATCTGAGACCGCAAATTAAAGCTATGAACTTGAAACAGTTGCTTTTGCTTTATTTTCTGAATCAGTGATACCAGCATATGTTCAGGAAGAGGAAAACATTTATAGTAAAAATTCAGTCTCCTTCCTACCTTTGTCCCAGAGAGGCCCCTTCCCCTCTTTACTAATCGCCTTTCTCCTTCAGGAGATGCGCTCACGCAGGTGGAGGTGTTTGTCTTTTCTTCTTACCCCTGTGGCAGCACAGTTAAGTCGTGCCCCCTGCTGTGTGCATGCACCTTCAGGATCTTGGCCCAGCAAGATCCTGCCAGGTACAGGCCGGCCTCACTGGAGGACACATTTCCAGAAATTAAAGGGTTGTGTGCATTTGTGACTTTGGTAGAGACTGTCAAACTGGCCCCCAGAGAAGCAGGGGCTAGCTGTTTCCCGTTCCCTTCTGGGTCTGTTGATTTCTTAACCAGCTGTGGAGCCCCTGCTAGGTGGCAGAAAATGGGCAACAGTGGTATCTTTTATTCCTCTGAACAGTCCTGGAGGCTGTGCCGCTTCTGTGCTGGAGAGCCCTCTCTGGTTCTGGTCACACAGCCGTGGCAGAGCTGGGACTGGAAGCTGGGTCTGTCTTGCTGAGGTCAGGGCTTTTCCACTTGATGCTTTGAGCATTGGGTGCTCTGTAAGCCAGGGCATTGCCCTGCTCATGGAGGGGGCGGGAAGCCCCAAAGGAAAAGACTGGGGACCAGGGCTTTCCAGCTGGATCCACCCAGCAGCCACTGGCCTGGCACCCAGGACTGCATTTACCAGATGGCTCTGATGTGGTCCCAGAGGGGTCATCACCTGTTCCTGCTTTGCTGCAAGGCCTGCAGGGACAGGGGGAAGGCTGGGCTTCGGGCAACTGAGGGTCCCCCCTCCAAAGAGGGGGCAGCTGTTCCCATCTCAGTGTGTGTGTGGAAGAGACACAGCCAGTGACACTGCAGGCTGGCTGGTCCAGAGCCTGCCCTCCCTTCCAAGCCCTGCAGGTGTCCTCATGGCTGTGGGGACAGCAGTTTGCATCTGGAGCTCTGGAGGAAGATGGGTTTCCACTGAGTGTGCAGGAGGGTATGTGTGGGCTGCAGCCTGGGTGGGTGTGCCTTCCTTTCACCAAAGAAGGGTTTTAAACTACTCATTTGCAAATATGCTGGAAAAAAATAGATGCTTGAAACCAGTCCAGGCTCCTGGATCTGCAGCTGCAGTGACCTCAGTACTTGGCTTTGTTTAGTCATTCGACAAGCATTTATCTGCTCTGTGTTGTGTGCCAGGAAGCAGAGATTAACAGTAAGGGCAGCTTCTTTTTACGTGTTTTTTTTTTTTGGCCACACCATGTGGCTTGCGGCATCTTAGTTCCCCCACCAGGGATCGAACCCGGGCCCCCTGCAGTGGAAGCTCGGGAGTCCTAACCACTGGACCTCCAGGGAAGTCCCAGCTTCTATTTGTCCCCCGTGAAATGGCTATTGCTAGTGTCCTCATTGAGGAGTGAGTAAGCTTGGCACAGAGGTTGACTTACCCAAGGACACCCAGCAGGGACCAACAGGGATGTCAAAAGGAGACTGAGGATGGCCAGTGGCACTGCCCAGGCAAAGACTAGAGGCTTGGCACGTCTGGGTACGTGCTCTGTAGTGTGGTGGGAACCAGGTCCAGGATTGGGGTGGCAGGGCTAAGGCGACCAGGGGGAGAAGAGGGCCCTGGTAATGGTGTAGCATGTCTCCCGAGGGGACTGGGGAGCTAAGAGGGGGTGGCAGGGTCAGATTTGAGGCTGCTGAGTGGAGATCAGATTGGAGACCCCAGCAGGAGCAGGGCCAGACAGGAGGGACCGGCCCTGGGCCTCCACTGGGGTGATGCGGTAGCTGGGAGGGACCAGAGCTGGCAGGCTGCCGTAGGGACCCTGCCCCCAGCTCTCTGGCCACACTGTTCTCTCGCTCAGATCTAGAGGCCCAAGGACAGCCTAGGCCTGACTGCTGATTCTCCTCCATTGATACCAGCCAGAACCTTTGCATTGGCTAGAAGCAAGAGGGCAGAGGACTTGGATTCAATCTTCACTTCTCTGACTTAGATACGGGATTAAGTGGGGAGCATTTTAGAGTTAATCCATGTACAGGGAGGGCTTAAATCACTGCCTGACAATAGTAGATACCCAGACATGAGCCAGAATTATAAGACAATTAGTGCTTGTTCTTGCCTGGAAGAGGAACCCTATTATCTTGGGACCATTATCCCCATTTAACAGATAAGGAAATTGAGGGTCTGGCCCAAGATCTCACTGCAGGCGAGTGGGTGGGTTAGGACGTTAACCCAAGATCCCCCCACCTGTCCTGGAGCATCCGTGCAGGGCTCAGATGATGAGCAAGGGGAGAAGAGAGTCTGGTGTCTTTGTTCTCTTCCCAGGCCAGCCCAAGAGAGGTCCGGAGGGGTCTGGGGACCCACATGAAGGTGCAGACGTGGGTCCTGCCCCCAAACAGTTCAGTCTGGTTGGGGAGGCACCACTCCGTTGCTCAGCCATCCGTGGAGCTGGTCAGACACAGCACAGGCCTCACCCCCAGCCTGGCCAAGCTGCCAGTAGCCACTGTCCCTGGTCAGGCACCTGCCTGGTAGGGCCCCTCATCCCATTTGGTACACAAGGTGCCCGGGATTCTAGGCGTCTACTGGGGACGAGGGATATTGAGAAGGTGGGTCAAGGTGAGGTTCAGGCCATGTGCCCAGTGAAGTCCCCTTGTGACCCCTTGGGAAGGGGTGTCCACGGGACCATAAGCCATCCCTGGGAAGAGAAGAGCCCCGTGCTCAGGGGGCTGGGGAGGGGGGGAGGGGTGAGGGATCAGGGAGACTGATACAAATGACGTCATCTCCCTGACGGGGTAGCTTTCCCTGGAAAATAGCCATTTGCATAGACACCCTGGGGCCTGGGGCCTGGGGCCTGAAGGCAGCAAGAGCTCCTGGTCCCAATTCCTGAAATGCCAGCCTAACACAAGGTCAAGTTCACAGGGCTTACAACCTGTGCAGTGTTAAAACCTGTCTCCATTTATCTGGGTCTTTTTTTTTTTTTTTGCGGTATGCGGGCCTCTCACTGTTGTGGCCTCTCCCGTTGCGGAGCACAGGCTCCGGAAGCGCAGGCTCAGCGGCCATGGCTCACGGGCCCAGACGCTCCACGGCATGTGGGATCTTCCCGGACCGGGGCACGAACCCGTGTCCCCTGCATCGGCAGGCGGACTCTCAACCACTGCGCCACCAGGGAAGCCCTATCTGGGTCTTTTAAGTCCGTTAATGGAATTTAAAATTTTTGTCCATAAAGATTTTAAGCATCCTTTCTTAAATTCATTCCTGATCAAAACCCTTATATTTCTGTAGATGTATTTATTGTCTATAATATTTTCTAGTTGCCTTGTAGGAATGCTGTTTTTTGTATGTTGATCTAGCTTGTTAAGACTCATTTACAGTTTTCTTAAGGTAAACCTAACTTAGTTGAGCCCACCCCGCCCCAAAGTGGTGTCCATGCACCGCCCCAACCCCGCGGGGGTCCGGGGCCTGGGAGTAGGATTTGTGACCTTGGTTCAGCCTCCCCTAATCAAAAGGGGAAGGGCTGAAAGTCACCCCTGGCTACAGAAGTGGCTTCAAACCATACTAGTTTTGTCGTCTGCTTTTTCCTCAAGGATGGCCGGTGGATCTAGATTCACCTCATGGCTTTTCACCGATACCCAGCAGTCTCTAGAACAAACGTGTGAAGATTTAGGCACCCGGAGTGGTACCTCTGCTGGGTGTGGGGTCTTAGGAAAGTCCCCGTGACCCTCCCTGCTGGTTTGGGGGAGTCGCTGGGTCAGGCCCTCTTAATACTTTGCCTGCAGGTGCCCTCAGCAGGTGGCAGCACCCTTCCCCCAGCCCTGCCGGGGGCCACCCTCCCTCCACCCACCAGATCTGACCTGACAGCTCCTTTCAGCCCACAGGGGAAGGGGCTGTCCTGACAGGTGCGGGTGGCATATGTCAGGCCGGGGCTCTTTTGTGGCCTTTGTGGCTGTGTTTACACGTCTGGTCTCTCCAGCCCCAGCTCCTGCGGACCTGCCTTTCACACTGAGCTTGCATCTGAACAGATGTAAAACTGTTTCCCTCTCAGGAAACTGAAACAGCCATCTCTCTTTGATACAGATTCTGGGCATTTATTCTCTCTGGAACAGTGCTGTCCTTATGTGGTTTTCTTTCTCAAAGGCCAGAGTGCCCCAGACCCCCCAGATACCTGTCTGCGCCCTTGATGACATCATGTCCATCTCTGCATGCAGTTTGGATGCACTGTGGAGAATAACTTGTCTAGACTTGCCCCGAGACACCTGGAGGACCCAGGAACCTTAACCTGTGTGCCCACGAGCCCCTGCCCTGTCTTTCTTTGCATTTCCAGCCGTCACCCTTTAATGCTGAAAGCACGTGGTAAGCGCACGCGTGCTTGTTTAGCTCCGTGTCTCTGTGCCCGTGCACGTCCTGCCTGCAGTCCACTTCAGGGATGAACGCTGGTCCACTCTGGCCTGGGGAGCAGGAGACTTGGGTGTAAGCCCATTAGTTATTAATACAATTAATTTTTTTTGGCCGTGCCCCGCGGCACGTGGGATCTTAGTTCCCCGACCAGGGATCGAACCCGTGCCCCCTACAGTGGAAGCGGGGAGTCCTAACCACTGGACTGCCAGGGAATTCCCTACAATTTATTATTATTATAAGAATAATGGACTGAAGTACAGAGGTCATAACAGTGCCTGTTCCCCCCGTGTTCCAGGCTCTGCTCAAAGTACTTAAAGGAGACTCCTTCATTCCCCAACAGCCCAGTGTGTGTGGGGGTACCTTACAGATGAGAAAACTGTGACATCACACAGCTGCTGAGTGGAAGAGCTGGGATTTGAACTCAGGCCCTTTGGTTCTTCATTCACTATATTCCGGACTGAAGGCTGTTTGATACAGTGTGGGGTAGATTCTGGTGAACACGGTCACAGGCCTCACCGGCTATCACAAGCGATGATGTGAACATGTAAACACAGCTGCCCAGGCTGTGTCTGCTCCCTTTCGGCCCCCATGTCAGACTTCTGAGACCTCATTGACCAGAACTGGGTGACATGCCCACCACTAGCTGCAAGGCGTGCCGGGAAAGTGAGAACAGGAGTGTCAGCCTTAGATGAACACAGATCAGGGCCACCCCCAAAACTAGTTCTATTAGCAAGGAGCCAGGGGAGTGGAGAGGTGAGACATCAAGCGAAGAAAGGAGGTTATAAAATACTATGTAAGGAGTGATCCCTTTTTTTTTCTTTTAGGTTCTCATTAGTTATCTACTTTATACACAGTAGTGTATATATGTCAATCCCAATCTCCCAATTCGTTCTGCCCCACTCCCTGCCCCAGGAGTGATCCCATTTTTGAAAATACGTGTGCTGCGAATGTGTTTAGAAACTGGCAATATCCCTCTGGGAGTTGGGATTGTGGGTGACTTTTCCTCGTGTAGCTTGCATTTGCTTTTTCTGCTCGAGGGGCGTAGCAATTGGAAGCTGGCAGAACCCAACGAATTGGCTCTCCTGCTGGAGCCCAGCCTTAGGCCACTGTGACACCAGACACTTGGGTTTTTTAGTTTGACTACAGGCCTCTTGGGGGCCCGTATTAGAAACATACGTTTGTAGTCTGATTTGCTCTTTTTTTTTTTTGGCCGTGCCCCACGGCTTTCCGGATCTTAGTTCCCCGACCAAGTCCTAACCACTGGACCGCCAGGGAATTCCCTGATTCTCTTTTCACAAAAAAAAAAAAGAGAAAAAGGCAAGGGCGCTTATGAGTCTTCTCCAAATCCCTGAGGGGTGTATGACAGAACAGAGAGGCACGGTGACTTGCCCAGAGGCACACAGCAAGCATACACAGCAGGATTCACGCCGGGGAAGCTAGGGTAGAGGTAAGGTGACTAGTGAGTGACACCCCAAAGCATCCAGTCTACTTCTTTTTTCTCCAGAGAAGAAATGTATCAAGCAAGACCCCTCTCTAGGAACCTCTTTTTGTACACCTTCCTGCAAAACCATGGCCCTGGCTTCCTGGATGACCAACGTGAGGGGCTACCCGGCGTGACCAATATCTTGGAGTTCCACCCTGTCTCCCCCTACAGGTAGGTCCCAATTGCCTCTGGGCCCTGCCCATCCCCATTCCTGGTCAGTGACCGTGGCCGGGTGGTTAGCAGAGCCTTCTGGGTTCTCCAGACAGGGCTGCAGAGTGGAAATTCCCTGGGCGTGGTCACGCAGGCAGGTGCCCTGGGCAAGGCAGCTGTGCTCTGACAGCAGCTCACAGAGGGGCCCCTCAGAGCACCCAGCATATTCATAGTCCCAGGATGGCACTGGCCATCAAAATGACTCAAGCTTGTGGCCTTAAGACAGGGTGCCTCCTGGCCCTCAGGACCACAGTCACCTCAAGGCCTCTTAAGAGATGGATTCAGTTTTAGAAAGTCAGAAGGAGGCCACTTCAGATGCAGACCTGACCTAGTTGTCAGGGCAGCCAGGAAGAGATTGTCCCAGCATCAGCACCAGGGTTCTGGATGCTTCCCCCTGCTTTAGGCCTCAGGAATCGCTTAGCCGTGAGGTCCTGGACTTGGGGTTTGGGACTGGTCGGGACTTTAGGGCTGGAGGGACCTGAAAATCTGCCACCTGCCCTTCCACGCTGCATCTGTAGATGGAGCCCGGGGCAGTGTTGTCCTGACTTGAACCCAACCCACTACCTGATTGCCGGCCAGCCCTCCCTAGCAAACCCCTACCCCAGACTGGGCAGATGGCCAAGGCTAGGCTGGGAGGGGCTCAGGGTCCTGGGAATTCCCAGCCAAGTCACTGGGATGGAATGTGGGCAGCCCGCTGAGACCAGAGCTGAAGCTGGCCCAGGTGCCCGGTGGGCGTGTGCACGGCCCCGCTTCCATCAGGGACTCATTCAGTGAGAATGGGGGGGCCTAGACAGGGGCCAGGTAGCCCCCCCTTTCTGAGAAGGGGTGGTACCATCAGAGGTAATCTCAGGATTGGGGTCCAGGGGACATGTGCCAGGGTCCCTCCCAGGGTTCTCTGGGGCACTCAGTCATCCTGGGAGGGGAAAGGGAAGCTGACTGCTGTCACAGGCTCTCAGTGTCTCCCTGCACTCCCACAAGGGGGGGCGGTGGGCACAGGCTTCTCCTGGGCAGCCCTCTCCCCGGGGTCTAGGACTTGCACTCCAGGGGAGGGGACCCCACGGGCTTCTTCTGAAGGGGTGTGTGAAGGTTCCCTGCCCCCGAACCTCGCGACGAACCTGTCGGTCTGGGGCTGTGGGTCACCAGCGCAACAGCTAGCTCCCTGTGGCCTCCCTGCAGTGACGGCCCCCATTACTTGGCCATGCAGCTGGCCTCCATTGCTGACGAGATGGAACTGAGGCTGCTGCTACCCCAGTTCGTCGAGCCCATCCGGATGACCGTGTACAGGTGACGAGCCCCTGCCCGGCCCAGGACCCCCACAGACCAGGGCTGGCCCCCGGTGGCTCCGCTCCTGGGCAGCCCTGAAGCCCGCAGCTCCCCCTTCCCCCGCTGGGTCCCCAGCTCCTGGAGCTGGCCTGGGCCACAGACCCCGGCGCCTTTCTGTCCTCCCCTCATCGAGCCGAGGTAGCCCCTTTCCAGCAGAGCCTTGACTTAAAATGACAGGAATTGCTGAGTGAGCCAAGACGGAGCTCTGTGCCCAGCCGTGTGGGCGGAGCCTTCTGCATGGGACGGGCTCTCGCGTGAGGACTCAGCTTCCGGGAATCGCCGGCTTCCTTGCAGGTTCTCGGAACCTCACAGAATTGCCCAGGTGGGGACAGAGAGACCCTACCACAAAAGACCAGGATGCAAGCTGACACGGTCCCTTGGTCTCCGGGGAGGCAGCCTTCCTCTGAGGAGCCCGGGCCTCTCAGAACACGGCTCCTCCTCCCCTGGACCTGCCTCTGGGCCGGTGGGCAGCGGGGCGTTGCCCTGGGTCCGGCTCCGGGACGCAAGTCCAGACCCCTAGCAGGATGACTACAGGACCACCAACAGCCCATGGAGAGAGGCCTCTCATTGGTGGAGGCGCCCAGGGAAGGGGGATAGGGTGACAGTTGTCACCTCCAGTCAAGGCCGTCTCTGCCCCTGTTCCTGCGTAATGGCCCTGCCCCCCTTTGTCTTACAGCTTGTTTTTCCCTACAGCCACATAGGACTGAGGGACGTTCTTAGAAGTTTTATGGTGGCTTTCACTAACCTCAGGGAGAACAGAAGCCTCTGGAGCTTCCTGACCCTCAGGGACAGGGTAAGCCTTGATTCCATGACCTTGACTTACATTCCTGCCAGTGGTGCCGCTGCTCCACGGGGCATACCCTCTCTGGATGCCACAGTCCGCACCACTCCCTACTACCCGGTCCTGCCTGCTTGCCCCGTTTCTACTGCTGCCTGGTCCCAAAGGCCTCTGGGTTTGAGACTCTGGCTTGTGGACCAGATGCACGAATCCTTGCCTGCTTCCACACCTGAGCCGTGCTTCTCCCTCTGCCAGGAATCGCCTCCATGCGGCAGACTGGTGGCTCACAGCGGCTCCTTGTCCTGAGCAGCTTCCCTGACTGCTCCCCTTCCCTCCCCGCCAGCACAGCAGAACGGCCCCCACACCAGTTCCCGGCAGACAGGCAGCCCCTGGTGGGCTGGCCTCCGCTCCTGCCGTGTCCTCAGGGCCACTGGCCTCTCCTACCCCTCCTGTGCCCCTCGGCTTTCTGGTCACCTCGCCCCAGACCCCCCCCCCCGCCCCAGTTCTGAGCGGAGCGCTCCCCCCCCCGCCCTCGCCTGCCTTGTCCCTGCTGGGTGTGGAGCGAGCAGGCCTGTTGCAGGCTGGAGGTCCTCACTCGTCCCCACCTTCATCCCGCAGGTGTCCCCCAGCCCGTGGCCCGAGCTGGCGCTGTCCCTGCTGCTGGTGGTGACGCTCAGCTGGGGGCGCCGCCTCCACTGACCCGCTGCTGGCCCGCGTGGGGTGGGGCTGGCCCCCCGCCCGCTCCGCCACCACCCTGGAGGTGGCCTTGTCGGTTTGGCTGGCTTTTAACTGTTTTCTGTTGCCCCTTTTTTATATTTAAACTCCGAGTGCTGGGACACTGAGGTTCACACTAGTTTTTCCCTTGTTTTTGTAAGAGAAATGAATTTATTTTACCTCTGGGGTCATTACTGGTTAATGACCTGCTCTCCTGGCCCCAGCCTGCTCTGCGGGGGCCTGTCCTGAGGAGGAGCCTCCCTCTCTGGGGTCGGTCAAATAGTGCGCAGCGGGGGGAGTGCTGGCCACACCCCCGTATCCGTGATGCCCGTGGCAAAAAGAATCTGCTGGAATAGATTTCTGTGGGGTGAGGAGAGCTCAATAAAATGTTGGTTTCCAGACAGCCTCTGGTCCTCTCCGGGGGTTTGCAGAGTGGGCTGCATTTTGCCTGTGGGTTGGGGGAGGGCAGGGCGTGCTCCTGGCCACCTGTGCACCCACGTGTACCACACAGCCTCCTGGCTCCTTCCTGCACCTGCAAATGCTGGCGTGTCTGGCCCAACACAAGCTGGTTCATCCCTCCTTGTCATGCCTTAGTGCCTGAAGTCTGCCATTAGGGATTATTTCCTTTAGGCTGTCAGTGCCTCCTGTAACTGGGCTGCCTGCTCTCCCCCCATCTGCTTAGCCAGCGCTTCCTTCTGGAGCAGTGCAGTCTGTGGGGATTCTCGCAGCGGTATGGTGCGGAGAGGGGGCTGGGCAGGGGGCACCAGGGGCAGGATGCCAGGCCTCCCACCCTGCGGGCTCGGCCCACCCCAGACCTGGACCCAGTGCTGTTTCTAGATCCTGCCAGGCCATTTTGCCTCTCCCCACCCCCAGTCCCCTACCTCATGCCAACCGTGGGCTGGGGTGAGCCACCTTCTTCCAGCTCCCCCACCCACATTCCACTCCCCCAACCCAGCACCTCCTGCAGCCTCGTCTTCCTGCCCCCTCCTGAGCCCAGGGCTGGGGAGCCTTCCCTGCCCTCCACTCAGCCCCGGAGCTGATCCAGCAGATGCAGCTGCCTCTCCACCTTCCAGCCAGGCTGGTCAGACCCTGCCCCACTCCAGACCCCGCAGGAGATGCATCCTGCCCACTCCCCCAGCACCTTCCAATCCTCATGACTGAGGGGACCACGCGGCTCCCAGGCCTTATGCCACAGCTCCCCAACGTCTGGCCCTTCGCAGCTTTAAGGCCTAACTTCACTCCCTTTCCTGTGTAAGGTGTCACTATGTCAGGCCCTCAGAACCTCACAGGGTGAGCCCAGAATCTCCCAATTCCCAGGCAATTGCTCAGATGCCCCATCTGTGGCAGGCTGTTTCATCTGGAAAGGTCACTTTCTATCCCAGACAAGTACCCCATCCCCACCAAGCTTATAGACCTGGAAGTGATCCCAGGCCTCACCCTGTGTGGATGTACTAACTCCAAGGCCCGGGCACCCACTGTAGAATCAGAGTGGCCAAGGATGTGGCAAGGCTAAAGCCAGAGGCACCTCTTCCAGGAAGTCCTCCCTGACCACCCAGCTTGCTCCATCCTGAGCTCTCAGGACAAACTGCCCACCCAACCATGTACCCACGTGGTTGCGGCCAGGGTTGCCTGTGGCTTCTCCAGGAGTGTGGGGCTCCTCAGGGAAGAGACAGACTGGAAACACTACATGGGGCCCCCAGGTGGCAGCTGATGCTGGCTGGGCAGTGGCCTCTCCCTGCAGGAGCCTGGGGATACATTCCCCAGGGTCATCCTGTCCTGGGGTTTGCAACATTCTTCCCACCCATGGGTATCAGGAGCCCCCACTGTTCTACATCAGCTCTGGGGCAGGTTCTGGGGATGTGAAGACAGCATGGGTGCCTGCCTCAGATCTCACACTCATTTTAGGGAAGGAAAAAATGCACATAAATCAGCCAAGAGTATTGTCGGATGTGTTCTGAGGGCCCCAAAGGACAGAGAAAATGACGGGGCCTGCGGTGGGTGAGAAAGTCCTCTCTGAGGAGGGGCTGGGGGATCCGGACTGCAGTACAAAGGCCCTGGGCTGGGAGACAGGCCTGGGCATGGAGGCAGACTGGCCAGCTCGGGGCAGCGTCTGACCCACTGTTGTCTCCCAGTTCACACAACCCTGGGGCCTTGCTAGCTTGCTACAACTTTAGCTCCCACGCGGTGCTCGACCTCCTGAGCAGATGCGGTTCTGGCCGTTTGGGCCAGCACTTCACTCTCATCTGCTCCAGACAAGCCCACCCGACTAGGGGCAAACTGAGGCCCAGAGGTAGGGGACTTGACCAAGGGGACCCAGGCTTCCGTCACACCAGGGTCCTCCCACCCCAATCAGATTGGGATCCAGTCAAACCCGCTCCAGCTGCTCCACATGGCAGTTTCCACAGTAGCGGAAAGACGCTCAGCCCTTAGGAGCTGAGAGTGGCTTCAGTCTGAGTCAACAGCAGTACCAGAAAGCACTCTCCAGTCCCTAAAAGGAAGAGCCAGAGGCCTGTCCCTCTCAGGCAGAGGGCAGGGGCCACCCACTGGCCTCATGATTCCTAGAGAATTTCCACACAATGCCCCCCGACCTCCTGCAGCAGTTCTGTGGCAGGCCCCGGGGCACTGCCGCACGCAAAGTGGACACACAGACCACGGGAGGGGAGCGGTGCCCAGTTCCAGGTAGACCTGGGGAGTCAAGTGGCTGGAAAGAAGCAGGCCAAGGTTCTCCACGGACATGGAACCAGAGATGTGGTGGCAGGTGCGAGTCCCAGCTCCTGCGGACCGAGGACAGCACTGGTGTCTTCCCCAAGGGCACAGGAACTGTCCAAGGTCCTGTCAAGGAACAGGCTGTAGGGTCCACCATGGCCCCCAGGCCCTCACCCTAGGACTCCTCCCAAAGCTCCCTTCACAATCCCCCGCCTCTGTCACTTGTCCAGATTCAGGGTCAGCAGGGGCAGGGCAAGGGCCTGCCCACCCAACCCTCCAGGGCTCCTGAAGTAGAGATGCAGCCCTGCCCACCTGCGTCCCTGAGTTCCCTCCTACTGGGCAGCCCTTGAGGCAAAGAGCTATGTCCAGAGGAGCAGTAAGGCCTGCAGACCGGCCCTCCACCGCTCCTCCGGCTCCCTTGCGTGGGGCTGTACCCAGAGCTGCCCGCAGACGAGCCAGACACCCACAGCCTGGGCCGTGCAGGGAGCTTGCTTTTTCAGAGCTCTCAGCAAAGGGGATTCCAACAGCCTCAGCATTGTTCAAAAACAATAACAAAGTTCTCTGTGAAGGTTTGAAATTTTCTAAAACTAAGTTTGAAGAAATATAATAGTTCTTTCTTCATTGTGCTCCAAAGAGCACGCAAACCCAGGCCCTGCTGAAAATTGGGTTCTGTGGCAATATATGCAGTGGTTCTCAGCGTGGAAGGGCTGTGGGAACGTGTGGGCATGTTTGGGGTCACAATGCCCGGAAATGCTACTGGCATGTAATGGCTAGGGGCCAGGACAGCTGCCCACAAGCGCGGGACAGTCCCATACAATGAAGACGAGTTCTGCTCAAAGGCCAACAGGGCCCCAGGTGAGAAACACAGAACTAAAAATGAGAAACCCTTAGGAGTTTGGGGTTTGAGTTTGAATCACTTTGCTGTACACCAGAAACTGATACAACACTGTAAATCAACTAGACTGCAATTAAAAAAGAGAAACCCTACCCAGGGTTTGACATGTGCCTACACAACAGCAACATTTAAAGACAAGCTCAGGGGACTTCCCTGGTGGTCCAGTGGTTAAGAGTTCCCCTTCCAATGCACGGGGTGCAGGTTCAATCCCTGGTCCGGGAGCTAAGATCCCACGTGCCTCGAGGCCAAAAAACCAAAGCAAAACAGAAGCAATAAAGACTTTAAAAATGGTCCACATCAAAAAAACATAAAAAAGGGCTTCCCTGGAGGCGCAGTGGTTAAGAGTCTGCCTGCCAATGCAGGGGACATGGGTTCAAGCGCTGGTCCGGGAAGATCCCACATGCCACAGAGCAACGAAGCCCGTGTGCCACAGCTACTGAGCCTGTGCTCTAGAGCCCACAAGCCACAACTACTGAGCCCGTGAGCTGCAACTACTGAAGCCCGCATGCCTAGAGCCCGCATTCCACGAGAGAAGCCCGCGCACCGCAATGAAGAGTAGCCCCTGCTCGCCGCAACTAGAGAAAGCCCACGTGCGGCAACGAAGACCCAATGCAGCCAAAAATAAAAAATAAATTAAAAAAAAAACAAGCTCAGGGGTTTCATTCCCAATATGGTTTTCCTACTATTGCTGAATAATGAAAAAAATCCCCCAAGAAGTTTAGAATGACTCGTATTTAATATTGATATTAGGAGCAGAGAGTCTGCGCCCTGCTCCTGGTGTGGAGCAGCTAAGGACAAGCTCTGCGGGTGGGCCTGAGCCGAACCAGGCCCCGGGCACACAGCAGGCACTCCACGACTGCAGTCTAAAGGGATGACTGGGGGTGGGGGAGGAAACAGGGCCCTCAGCTGCCCTCCCCGCACCAGTCCCGCCTTGCTAAAGGACCCTCTTCCCTACCAAGGCAGAGGCCACTCACTCCCTGGCATACAGGAGGCACTCAATACTTTCTGTGCGGTAAGTAAACAGATGGGGCCCTGGGTCTCCCAACTGTTGAGTGAAGGGGTGGACAGATGGCTGCCAAAGCCCACTGGGTCCTAAAGCCCTTCAACCTCAGTGACGAAGGAGCTAAGGCTTTGGCCGTGTGTGGCCCGAGGATGCTGGGGCAGCAGAGGAGCCCGTCTGCCACTGGTCAGCCTTGTGGCCATGCCACCTGCCCACGGCACCCACACAGCAGCAGGCCAGGCCTTCCCAGTCCTCAGAACACACCTGCCAGCCAGGTCGTTCCCGCCCCTTGTACAGAGGAGCCCCTGAGCCCGCGAGAGGTGGAGGGGCCTGCTCAAGAGGCAGGGCAGGAACTCACCAGTCTTCACAGAACCGTCACGGCTGCATCTCTCCCCGGCACTCGAACGTGTTTCAAGGGGGGAGAAATGGACTGTGTCATGTAAAGAAATACTCGTTTTCAGTGCTTTTTATGTGGCGCTCAAAGCACTCTGCAAACAATCCCTCCCGATCACGTGCAGGCGGCGGCCTGGCTGGGCTCGGCCCACTGGAGCCCCTTCGGCCTCCTCAGCCACGCGCCCTCCACGCCAAGGTCCTCGGGAGGCCCCTACAGGTTCTAGTGCAGGTCCTCGTCAGCCTCCTGCACCTCCACGTGACTGTAGGACCTCCAGGCCTGCAGGTTACAGCTCTTCAGGATGGTTCCCAGCTGCTTCCCAGGTCCTACTTCAAAAGTTTTGGGGAACTCGGTGCCTTTCTTCCTCTCATATACGGCGTGCATCGTCTGCTCCCACTTCACCGGGGAGACCACCTGCCGGACCAGCAGTTTCCGGATGTGTTCTGGATGCGTGTATCTACTGCCGTTAACGTTTGAGTGGACGGACACCAGAGGCTTCCTGACATCAATTGCCTTTAAAACTTGTGCCAGGGGCTCCAAAGCTGGCTCCATGAGGCTGGTGTGGAAGCCACCGCTAACCGGCAACATCTTGGTGCGTCTGAAGTGATACCTGGAGGAATTCTTCTGGAGAAACTGCAGAGCCTGGAAGCAAAAGAAGGGACGTTGACGTTTAAGCCAAGCAAATCTTAGGGGAAGAAACAGAGAGGCAGTCACCACTGGCTGATGTCACAGTCCTACGTATAGGATCTGCTTATCTCTACACACCAGCACCGGTTATTCCATCCTGCACGGCTGCCAAGTCAGTGTCCCAGAAGCCCTCACCAGCCCGGTTGCCCCAGGCAGCCTCTTTGAACTTCTTTTAGTTCATCCATAAAATGAGCACAATTTCACCTACTTCATAAGATTGCTGGGAAGTGATCAAATAGGAGGTATCTGATGAATGAAAAAGCAGTATCTAGTAAGTGTCAGTTTTCAATTAGAATTCTGCTACTCTTCATAATTTTTTTAAGCCTGTTTTCTTGTTACTCCATAACCTTCAAGATGAAAATTCACAAGATTCCAGCCTCACTTCACAATCTAAGGTCTGAAACCCCTCATCTGGGCTCCTCTAGAGAAGACAAGAGCTTGATTAAAAGGGGCCTCTGGGACTAACAGGCCCCAACTTAGAACCACTTGCAAACATCTTTAGAACAGTATATAGAGACCCTGTGCCCTCGGGACACAGCCCAAGGCCTACCACCCTGACAGCCCTTCACTGGGATCCACCAAAGGCCTTCCCATGCACTAAACCATCTGCCACGTCCCTCCAACCTGACACCATCCACGGCCTGCTCAGAAGCTGGGCCAGCTGCTCCTGACGACTCAAGGTAAGTCGTGGCAGCTGCGTGACCTTGGGCACTTTACCTGTCAGTGCCTTAGTTTCCTCACCTGTAAAATGGCGATAACAACAGTTACGTCACAGGGCTATGAAGAACTATGCTCAGTATACAAACCCGATAGAGGGGCGGTGATTATTAACTTGTTACCAAGCCCATCCATGTCCACCGGAAAAAATACAGCAGGGTCTGGAGTTCCCTGGTGGCCTAGTGGTTAGGATTCCAGGCTTTCACTACTGTGGCCCAGGTTCAATCCCTGATTGAGGAACTGAGATCCTGCAAGCTGTGCGGCACGGCCAAAAAAAAAAAAAAAAAAAAAAAAATACAGCGGGGAAGCTATTTGTGCCCCGAAAGGGGAGGGATGAATATCTCTGGTTGGATGGTGCTCGTTCGTCCCTCTCTGTGGGCCCCGCCCTGCAGGAGCTTAGCCTGCTGCCCAGGCAGGGCCAGTTCAGCCCGAGGCTCATCACGTGTCACTTCCCTCTGCCGTGAGTGAGTCCATCTGTTCCACCCCGAGGCTGCTCAGCCGCCTGAGCCTTGGGGCGAAATCCAAGTGGAGCAGAGCCCAGCACAGCGAACTGTCATGGAGTGTGAACCATGCATCTGGGAAGCACGGAGGGGTCTGGGCTGTCACTGCAGCAGAGTCTAGCCTGACCTGACTGACCTGGTGCTTCACACCCAATTCCACGCTCCATCCATCCCCACCTCACTGAGGGATGCGCCCCCAGAGCCCCTCTGAACAGGAGACTCTTGGGCTTCACAGCCCAAGCCTTTCCCACCACGCCTGGACACTTCTGATCACCGTCTACGGAGACAGCTGCTCGGGGGCACTTCTGCACCACCGCCACGGTCTCTAAGTGCTTTCCATGGGAAGCCTCTGGATTCATCCAACTCAAGTCCCAGGTCAGGGCCACAGGAGTCAAGGACACAGCCTCGGGGTCCAGAGGCTCCTGTGGCTGGCTCTCAGGCCAGGCATGGGTCTAGCAAAGGGCAAGGAGTTTTTTCACATCCACTGTTGGGAAAGGGACTCACCTGCTCAGGGGACTCTGCCCGCACCTAAGCTCTTTGCTGTAGCACTTCCAACAGCACCAAAAGCCAAACCTGGGAATCCCAGGAATCGCCACCTGCACTGGATGCCCATCTGTCTGGGAGCCTGGGAGATTCCTGCCTTGACTGGGGGGCCCCTCCTGGCCCACTTATGGGCTTCCTTCCAAGGCTATTAACGGGAATAAGCAACCAGCTCCGTGATTCGCTTGGGGCCACCGTAGCTGGTCTTCCCGTCATCTCAGAACTGCCCCAGAGGCTCTCACTGATTCAGAGGAGATACGTAAGGACAGCGGCGTACTGGCAAGGCCTTAACAGGGAGATGAACCAGCATGGTCAAGTGGAGGAAACTTGGACTTCAGACGGACGTGGACGGGAGCTCTCACCCTGCCTCCACCACCACTAAGCCCTTGGCCCTCTGCCTCACCTCCCCGGTGTAGAGCTCCCGTCCACAGAGCACAGGACCAGACGGAGGACCGGAGGAGACAAGATGGGGAAGCACCCATCCGGTCTGCACTCAACACTCCCCAGCCAGGCACATGGTACAGAACTGCCCCTTCCGTCAGGCGCTCCTGTCTGCCTGGGATGCCCCTGCTCTTGGCAACCTCATCCTCCAGGCACCGCCTCCTGGCACCCTGGTAGTCAGCCTGACCCTTACTGTGCCCTGAAACCTGGAGTCATCCATTCACAGCCAGCCTTCCTTTGACAGCAGGAACCCCGGCTGATCCGTCCGTGTGTCCTCAGTGCTTGCCACACAGGAGCTGCCCGAGAAAGGATGTCTGGGGCAGCAGTGAGTGGAAGGATGGACAGAAGGAAAGGCTGCAAAAACAGACACCTAAGAAAAAGTAGAGCAGGGCAGAGTAACCCAGCAGGAAACAGCTTCTCTCTCCAAAGAAGCAACTGGATCATAGGCTGTGAGAAGCCCAGAACGTATCACAGGAAGGCCCTGGAGATCATCTGGCCCAGCCCCTTTACTTTCCACGTGGGCTGGAAATTTGCCCAAGGTCTGTACGTGGTGGAGCGGAGACAGTACCCCAGCCTCCTGCCTCTCCCTGCAGTGCTCGCTCCACCACACACCCCCCTGGCCCCCAGATGCCTCCCAAGGACCAGGGCTGGGCAGAGCACCTGTTACGCTCTGTGCGCTCCCAGGTGTGGAATAATTCCAACCTTCTGGACTGGACGGGGGTCTAGGAAGGTTGCTCCCGTGAACACCCACCTCCAGGTGTCCTGAGATCACCCTGCAGTCGGGAAAGAGGTAGCTGGACACCTCGCACACGGGGTTCTCTATGCCCAAAGTCCTGCAGTGCTCCTGGGCCTCCAGACAGGCAAAGGTGAACTTGGACTGAGGCTGGCCGACGACAGACAACATCCCACTGGGGACAGCTTCCGAGGCTTCCTGCATGGCCTCAGCTCGGATTTTCACTGCATACAAACCTACCCAGAGAGAAGTGCATTTGGAAAAATCAAGGCACGTAATGGAGAAGAGAAGCCCAGACCCAAAAAGCAAAGCACAAATTCCACACTGTGTGCTGGAGACCCTGATATTGGTATCCATCACCAGTCTACAAGCCGCAGTTCTACGTATCTGAAACCATACATATATGGTACCACCATCATCAAAAGGCAGGGTGCTGTCCCTGGCACAACCTCAGTGTCCACTGACAGATGGATAAAGAAGACGTGGTACATATATATGATGGAATATTAGTCTAAAAAAGAATGGAATAATGCCACTTGCAGCAACATGGCTGGACCTAGAGATTATCATACTAAGTGAAGTTAGAGAGACAAACACCATGTATCACTTATATGTGGAAAATAAAATACGACACAAACGAACATATCTACGAAACAGAAACAGACTGAGATATAGAGAACAGACTCGTGGCTGCCAAGGGGGAGGGAACGTGGGGGGGGAAGGATTGGGAGTTGGGGATTAGCACATGCAAACTATTATATACAGGATAAACAACAAGGTCCTACTGTAGAGCACAGGGATATACATCCAATATCCTGTGATAAACCATAATGGAAAAGAATATGAAAAAGCATATATGTATAACTGAATCACTTTTCTGTACAGCAGAAATTAGCACAACATTGTAAATCAACTATACTTCAATAAAATTTAAAAACAAAACAAAAAAGAATGGACTGCAATTACTGGACAGCTATCATCCTGGTCCTGGGCCAGACCAAGGAGCGGTTAAGGGACCAATCCAGGGTTTGATGGGACAACGAAGTCTGAGGAACAAACCCTGCACCCTTTCTCTCTAACACACCTTCGTTCACCCGGCACCGTATTATGTCTGTACTGGACTTTTAGCCCTTACACAAGCAGAACTGTGGAGCAAATACATTAAAAGCCTGTGTTAACAGGCAGGAGAGAACCCACAGGAACGTGGAAACCCTCCCAAGCAGGCATTAAATAACTATGCAAATTGTCAAGTGAAAAAACACAGAATGTCAATAATCCTGCAAATTACATACACATAAAACTCCATTTGTATAAAACAGTTTTATTAGGATGTGGAAATATGAAAATTTTTTTCCACTTCCTTGATAATGCTTCCTTCCTATAATGCTTTTTTAAAAAACAATGAGGTGAATTTCACATAAAATATAACCAGTTTCAAGTGTATAATTCAGTGGTATTTGTTTTGTTCATGTTGTACAACCACCAGCTCTAGTTTCAAAACTTTCCATCAGCCCATAAAACACCTCATTTCTCCTTCCCTCCATCCCCGGTAACCTCTAATCTGTTGTCTCTCTGGATTTATGTATTCTGGACATTTCATATAAAAATATGTGATTTTTGTGTCTGGCTCCTTTCACGTAGCATGTTTTTGATGTTCATCCACACTGTAACATCAGTATTTCATTTCTTTTTATGGCTGAATAATATTCCACTGGATGGATCGACTACAATTTGTTTATCCATTCATCTGGTTATGGACATTTGGATCATTCCCACCTTTTGGCTATTATGACTAATGCTGTTATAAACATCTGTGTACAAGTTTTTCTGTGTGGACATATGTTTTCATTTCTTAGGTATAGACCTGTGAGTAGAACTACTGGGTCACATGGTAATTCTATGCTTAACTTGTTTTCCACAATGGCTGCACCACTTTACATTTCACCAACAATGTGTGAGGTTCCTACATCCTTGTCAACACTTACTATTTTCCTCTTTTGGTTTTTAAATTAAAGCCACCCCAGTGGGTATGAAGTGGTACCCCACTGCGGTTTTGATTTGCATTTCCCTAATGATTGGTGATGTTGCACATCTTTTCATGTGCTTATTGGTCCTTCGTATATCTTCTTTGGAGAAATGTCTATTCAAGTCCTTTGTATTTAGCTATAAGCAAAAATGTTTACATGTTTATACACAAAAATCTTAAGAAGTGGAACTGATATGGCTCAAGATCAAACACTGATTTATTCTTTTTCACTTAATGAGAATCTATTGATGATCTACCACACGACAGGCACTGGAGGTACACGAGTGGACTAAGAATGCACATAAGTAGTGGGAGACACTAAAGCAAGAAGATTTCACAAGACTACAAGAAGAAAGAAATTCCCTGATGAACCCTCCAAGCTTAAAAGGGAATCAAGGTGAAGTCTGGTCCTCAGGTCCCATTGTCACCCCCACCCATGGCTCCCTTCTCTATTACCCCTGGGTAGGTCCAGAATTATTTTTGGTAGTGCCCCTTGTCCTCAGTAAGCCCAGCAAGACAATACCCCATGCATAAAACCGAACCTTGGGACTTCCCTGGTGTTCTAATGGTTAAGAATCCGCCTTCCAATGCAGGGACGTGCGTTCGATCCCTGGTCACAGAACTAAGATCCCACATGCCACAGGGCAACTAAGCCCATGCGCTCTGGAGCCCACGCTCCGCAACGAAAGATCCCCCATGCCACAACTAAGACTCGATGTAGCCAAATAAATAAATATTAAAAAAAAAAAAAAAACCAAACCTCTTCCTATGTACCTTCACAAAATTCCATGGCTCCAGCAAACACTAGGGCTGCAAATTCTCCCACACTGAATCCAGCAGCAGCAACACAGTTCTCAATAACCTGCAGTGACACATGCAGAAGAACATGAGGCCAAGTTCTCAGGCGAGTTCAGTCCGGGGCTCTGCACTTTCAAGCTGACAGGGGTTCAGCAGTTCAGTGAGCCAGGTTCTGCTGGCTCCAGCTAGAAGACAACACACAGAAGTGGCCTTGACTATCACTGATCCAGCCCTTTACTGATGAGGAACTTTAACTGGCAAGGCAAGTTAAAGCCTACTCGCGGACTCCTTGGTTGAGCTGTGATGCCAACCCAGGGCTCTGGATTCTCTTGCTTCTGCCCTGGTGCTGCCCCTCAGGCAGATGGAGACAGAGGACGCTAAGTACAGAAGTTAAGAGCATGACCTTCAGAGTCACCTCTGGATTTGATTTTTAGCCTGGGAGAGTTCCCTAACGTCTGCGCCTCAGTTATCTCATCTGTGAAATGGGGAGAGCAGCAGGACCGACCTCACAGGGCTGCTGAGAGAATTACATGGAGATAACACCCCTAAATCGCTCAGCACAGACCTGGCCCAGGACAGGCACTGGATGAATGTTATTATCATGACTCGACATGACCACTTAAACTAATTCCTTTAATATCTCTGAGTCTTCTTTCCTTACCCACTAAGTAACAGTACTTACCTCACAAGGCTGTTGTGAGGATGAAATGGGGGTAAAGTACCAGCTTAACATTTACTGTTGTGATAATAAATATTAATAGCAATCATTTCACAACTTCAAGTGAACTGATACTTTCAGGTATCACCTTCTCAATGACCCTTCCTTTAAGGGTGAAGCTTAATCCTTCTAAAATCATTTAGTAATTAATTAAATGATTAAGGATCATTTAAAATCGCAACCCGGCCCTCCACTCCCTGGCCCCTTTCCCTGCTCTATTCTTCTTTCTGAAACACTTATCTTTAACACACTACGTAATTTACATAGCATATTTATTCTCTATTATCTATCTCCTTGCCCTAACATGCAAGCGCCCCAGGCGCAGGGATCCTTGTTTTGTTTGTTGTAGGCTGTATCCCCTGGGCCTACAACAGTGCCCGGCACGGTGGGAACTCAGTAAGGATCTGCCGAACAGATCAGACGTTGGAGCACGCCGGCCTGGCAGGCTGGAGCCTCGGCTGGACCGCGACCTAGCTGTGAGAGCTCGGGCAGAGCCCATTCTCCCCGGCCTGCCACCGGGCCTCGGGCCTCACCGCGGGCTGCAGGTGATGCAGTTTCTCGACGGCGGCCAGCGAAGCCACGAAAACGGCGGGCTGGCAGTGCACGGTGCGGTCCAGGGCCTCCTGCGGCCCATGCAGGCTCAGCTCCAGCAAGTCGTAGCCCAGCACGCGGTGGGCGGCGGCGTAGAGCTCGCGGACGCGCGGGTAGCGGAGCAGACCGCGGCCCATGCCCACCACCTGGCTGCCCTGGCCGGGGAAGAGCAGCACTGAGCACTGGCCCGGCAACCGCCGCACCGAGGCCTCCCGGGGCCCTTCCACCGCCGCTGTCGCATCTCGCAGCAGCTCCTCCACGTCCACCGCGCCCGGGGGAGGCAGCAGGAAGCTCGAGGCGCCGCGGCGGCAGCGCACGCCCCGGCCCCAGGCCCACGCAGCCCGCGCGACCCGTACGTTCATGCTGAGGAACCGGCCCCACGCGCGTTACCAGGGCGACCGAGGCCCGACTGCGGCGGCGCGGCGCAGCGCAGCGCGGCGCGGTCCTTGACGCATTTCCTGCCGGCGGGCAGAGGCACCGCTGGGCGGGAAGAAAGGTTCCGCTGTTACCGCTTCCGTCCCTGCTCGGAAACTGTCGGCTGTGCGTCGGGTGACCACACGCTTACCTAAACCTCTGCAGGAAAAAATAAAACACGACACCGCACCACAATGAGCCCTCAAACATATTTATTAAGTAAACAACTCAATGCAATGTAATATTCAACCTAGCATGGGAAAAGTACTTGAAACGCTTCCACATTCTTTCTTGCATCTGATTTTCCCAGCACTGTCCTCTTTGATGTTTCCTACAAACCAGACACGGTGCCAGGCACAAAATAATCGTCCAATTAATACTTGTCCCGTTGAACAAAGCCCTGGATATTTTTCAGACATTAGTCTGTTTAATTCCTCACAGCAACGCTGTGACGAATAGGTGCTATTATTATCCTTAGTTTACACATGAGTAGACAAGGGCTCAAAGACAGGTGGTTAGTGACAAAAGGAGGACTGGAAATTGGGGGTGCAAGGCTGGGTCAGAGAGAGTCTAATTCTGACCTCATCTCTAACTACATCCCTTTACGCCCCCTGCTCCTCTTTCATTCCCTGCCAGCCTCTTCTAAGGAGCGCAGGACACACACACACACACACACACACACACACACACACACACACACACACACACACACACACACACACACACACACACACACACACACACACACACACAACCTCACTCCACACCTCAGAATGAGGAAGATCTAGGTAGACCTGAGGTAGGAGATAGATGGGCCGCTGGGCTGCACAACTGGGGTTTGTCAAGTGGAGTAAAATTGAAGCTTTGTTCTCACCCAGGCACTCCAAGGACAAAGCTAGTGGCAGAAGCTGAGCTCTGCTAAGGTAAAGAGATAAGGCGCCCACTCCTGAGGTCAATAAAAACTTCCCTGTCTGCACATGCGCAGGAAGGCTCCTTGGGGGTCAGAAAGGGAGCAGCCGCCACCCCACAGTATGTGTGGACATACACCCAGCTAGAAGGCCTCTGCAGTGGGATCCATCTTAGCAAAATGTTGCACATGCATGTTGTGGAGGGTCCTGGGACCCATCAGCTGTGAAAAAAGAAACGAGATAATTGGCCAAATGTAAACCAAGACCCGAAGAACTGTCCTATATACGTGATTTAAATCACCTCTTTACTGAGCTCCTCATTCAGGACTCCCACACTCCTCTCTGTGGGTATATTTCTGGCTAGCTTCTGACTTACTGGCCCCTCTCATTAGAGAGGAGGCTGGTAGCCTTTCCCTCCAGGTGTGTATTTCTGCCCTGCTTCTGTCTTAAACAAACTGTTTGTCTGTGTGCTCTCCCACATGTTATGCTGTGTCTCTAATAATAAACTTTGTACCTGATTTTACAGTTTTTGCCTCCTTGAAACACTCTTGCTTTAAAATGGGGGAAAGAGCTAGGGCCCCTTTGCTTCTAGTCTCTAGGCCCTCGTGGTCTAGCAGCTACGATTCCTGGTTTTCATCTAGGCTATCCAGGTTCGACTCCTGGGCAGGGAACTACAGTCTCTTCAGGACTGCTCACTGCTGTCTCTCCGAGATCAGACTTACATCATCAAGTCTACTACAGTGAGCTTGTCCTGAGAAAAGAATCAGATGAGCTCTCAGGTCATCCGCAGCAGCCTTGCTTTTGACACGGAAAAGGAGGAAGTGAGGTGCATATCCAGCAAGAGGAGATTAGTTAAATAAATGATGGCAAATCTATACAATGCTGTGGTGATAAAAGATATGGAGGAGGTTTTCAGGTTAAGACATGAACAGAGCACACGCTGCCTCCAGAAGCACATAAACCCAGAGGAAAGGAATCTTTTAAAGACATAAAACACAAGGACAGGGAGAACAGGAACAGCAACAGAATCTCTTCAAGCTGGAAACCAGGATGAACAGTATTATCTGATTCAGCAGACTCCAGACGGCCGAAGCTGAGAACCAACCCTCATTCATACAACAGAATCCTTAAATGCTTAGGAACTGGTAGCCCTAGGCACTTCTAGATCTAAGGGCCTTAAAAAAGGCTGAAACTGGGCTTCCCTGGTGGCGCAGTGGTTGAGAGTCCGCCTGCCAGATGCAGGGGAAACGGGTTCGTGCCCCGGTGCGGGAAGATCCCACATGCCGTGGAGCGGCTGGGCCCGTGAGCCATGGCCGCTGAGCCTGCGCATCCGGAGCCTGTGCTCCGCAACGGGAGAGGCAAAGGCTGAAATTAAGAGAACTATTTGAAGGTGTCTTTGAAGAACAGTTAGCTCTTTAGATGTCTTCCCTCTCTTTAGCCCCTGGGTGATACCCCTCCCTCATTCTGGCAAATGCTTAGCTCTGGAAAGGGCTGGGCAGGCCAAGGATCATGGTGAATGTGGGTTCTCTGCTGAAACAGGTGGATACTGACTGCTGAATGCAGAGATCTCCTCCCATGCTCCCAGAAATGTGCCACCAGACCCCTACCCTCCAGGCAAGAACTGGAGGGCCTTGGGGACTCTGACCAGTACAAGAGGAAAATGCTGAAGATATTGACAGTCCAGGAAGTTACCAAATGACCAACAAGTTCAACTTACAGTGAAGCTAATTCAACAAATACCATCCAAAGACTTATTTTCCTTTTTTCTTCTTATCATGAGCAGCCAGGCAAGGATGCCCAAGCATCTGAGGAAAGCCTCTTACATACAGAAAAAAATAAAATAAAATAACTACAATGCATAGGAATCAGAGACTATGATGAGAGAAGAAAATAATTGTTTTAAGAAAATTATCCTTGAGAGTTGAGAGGTAAGAGAAGACATTGCATCAGTGAAAAATGTACAGGAAGTTTTAATTTTTTTTTTATAGTTTTTTTTTTTTTTTTTTTTGGCCACGCTGTGCAGCATTCCAGATCTTCCCCAACCAGGGATTGAACCTGTGTCCCCTGCAGTGGGAGCATGGAGTCTTAACCACTGGACCACCAGGGAAGTCCAGGAAGTTATTTTTTTTAAAAAAAAGAACCTTGAGAAAACAACAACAACAAAAATCCCTTGGAAATAAAAAAATAAGATAGCTGAATTTTAAAAAATCAATAGAGGGCCAAGAAGAGAAAGTTGAGGAAACATCACAGAAGTTTACAGAAAAAGAAGAAAGCAAACCATGAGAAGCAGGAGAGGAAGGGAAGTTAGAAGACAAGCCCAGGAAGTCCAGGGTTCTGAGTAATAGGGATTCCAGAAAGAGAAGCGAGAACATGGAGGGAAGGAAATCATCCCCTCTAAAAATCCAGTTTCTGAAAAATAAAAGATATGAGTTTCCTGAGAGCTGGAACATTGGATGAAATTAGACCCACATCGAGGAATATCAGCATGGAATTCCAGGACTCTGAGGACGAAAAGCTTAAAATCTTCCAGGAAGAACAAAGGGGGTTGCACACAAAGGCTCAGAACACAGAATGGCTTCAGTCTGCTCATCGCACCATGGCAGCTGGAAAACGGCGTGTCTCCACGATGCTGAAGGACAATGATTTCCGACTTTGAATTTTTACTCAGTCAAACATCAGTCAACCACAGGACAGAGTGCAAGATCTCAAAAAAGATACCTCCTACGTAGCCTTTCTTAAGACTGCATCCTTGGGGACTTCCCTGGTGGCGCAGTGGTTAGGAATCCGCCTGCCAGTGCAGGGGACATGGGTTCAAGCCCTGGTCCGGGAAGATCCCACATGCTGCGGAGCAACTAAGCCCACACGTCACAACTACTGAAGTCCATGCGCCTCGAGCCCGTGCTGCGCAGCAAGAGAAGCCTGCACTGCAATGAAAAGTAGACCCCGCTCACCGCAACTAGAGAAAGCTCACGCGCAGCAACGAAGACCCAACGCAGTCAAAAAAAATACATTAAAAAAAAAAAAAAAGACTGCATTCTTGGAGGATGGGCTCATCGCCAACACAGGGGGACCAGGAAGGGCGAGATGTGCTGTCCAGGAAATGAGAAGCCAGCTACCACAGAGGGGTCAAGGCCACCCCCAGGCTGGTGGTGAAGAGAGATCCCAGGATGACCTGTGCACCAGGCCTTCGAGCAGCCGGTACATCAGAGATGCACAGAGGGCTGTCATCACCAAGTTGCCACCTGTCACTGTCCTGCCTGTTTAGGAACTGAAATGTCTGGTGAGCCTGGCCTAGATTCCCGTCCACACTTGGCTGTCTTGATCACAGGCTGATGAGACCCTGTTCTCCCTTCCACATTCTGCTGCCTGGCTCAGTGAAGGACACTGTTCCGTCTCACGGAAGTGTCCACCCCCGCTCCTGAGGTCTGGACACAGGTGCAGTGAGCTCAGAAGCAAGAAGACACACAGCCCATGCCTCTATTTCATATTGAATGTCCACACCACAGCCTGGCGGGATGGGCCGACAGGGGAGCTGCACACCCAGCCTTACCCACCAGCTGCCCCAGAGGGACTCCTGTCAATGCTCAGGGAGGCTGAGGCCAGTCTGTGCCCCAGCGGTTCAGTTCAGTTTCACCTTCGTAGGGGTCTTCCTCTGCCCCGGCCATCGTGTCCACTCTCTCCAGCCAGCTGCATGCTGCCCCTCAGCTGTTTGAAGCGAATCAATATAGGGCTCAGGGAGACATACCTAAGGGTCTTAATAAAACTCTAAAGGAAAGTAAGGGCGTGTTTAACCCAAAAGTCAAGACAGAGGTGACCTCTGGAGTGGCAGAAGCAATCCCCAGAGAGAGCGCCAGGAGGTTCCTAGGGCACTAGGAATCTTCTTCTTATTAACCTGGGGGTGGACAGACGGCATCTTGTTATTATTCTAAAGCGCACATGTGTTAAACGTAGACAAATTTTTGATAATGTAGAAAGAGGTTTCTGATTTATTGTAAGGGGAAGAAAACAAATTACAAAACCAATTATTTCATGAAGGCATTCTTGTAAAGAAACATGTGCACATGCTTAGAAAAAGGCATAGAAAAACTCACAGTGTTGACTGTGCTTGGGTAATGGGAGAGAGGGTGACTTTTTTCTTTTTGCCTGTATTTTCCAATTTCCTTACAATAAATATGAATTATTCATGTAAGAAAGTAAACACACAAAATATAAGAAAATACTGTACTCAAATCACACTTAGAATTGAGAAGCCTAATGAATGACACAATAGTTAAGAGCTCAGGCCCTGGACTGCAGGGGTATAAATCCTGACTGCATCACTGACAAGCTGTGTGACCTTGTCACCTCTCTGAGTATTCTCTGGGGATTGGGAGGGTGTTTTCCATGTCTCCTTCCTCGATCGACTGAGGCCGGGGGCTGGGTTTGCTTGTGTTGTACCCTCCAGGGTTGAGCCCAGAGCTGGGCAACCTGTGGTGCTCAATATATACATCCCTTGAGCTTGGCACGTGCCAAATGCGCAGGAGAGGCTCCTATGCTCAGTGCTGTGAAGTTCAGAGGTCACTGCCCGATTAGAGTGGGGGTGGTACAGAGTCAGGGTTCTGGAAGAGCTTCCTGGGGTGACACTGGGGAGCAGTCAGACTTGGACACATGGAGTGGCCCAGGGTGGGAGTGAAGGATCCTCTGTGCAGGGGGAACAGTGTATGCAAAGGCACGGAGGTGGGATAGGGTCAGGCAGTCAGGGCCTTGAGTGCCGGGTAAAAGGCTTGGACTGTATCCTAAGAGAGCCACAGAGGGTCCCGAGCAGAGGAGGGGCATGGAAGGGGCTCCCTGGGGGCCAGCTAGGGAGGATGATGGCCGCTGCCCCAGGCTTAGGTGGGGTGTGTGGGGTTGGGCAGAGGGGGGCACAAGTAACGGGAGGCTTCCCAGCACCCCAGGAGGGGCATCCACATCTCATCTAGACCTGCAGTGTTAATCCCTATGGCAGCCACTGGCCCTCTGAACTGCAGGGGCTCACCTGTGAAAAGGGCGGGCCTAGTGTGTTTGTTCTCTGCCCGCCCCCTGCACCGGGCCCAGCAAGTATTTGGGACCAGAAATCGCTGCCTCCCAGGATGCCCCGTGGGCCTTGAGCCCTGCAAGCGGGAGGGGAGAGGCGGGAGGGAAGCTGCATTGCCTCCCCGCCCCGGGTCTTCCGGGGCAGGCGGGTTTGCCGTTCAGCCGAGCCACTGGGCACCTCCTTACAGGAAGCGGGTGAGGGCTGGCCGCTTGCTGGGAGGCGTGGCCAGACCAACTTCATGAGGAACAGTAGCCACAACGTGTGGGCCCGTGGTACCTTGAGGGATCCAGGAAAATATTTTCATTTCTTTTAAAATCAGAAGAAAAACGTGAAAAGAACCCAGCCTGGATTATACCTGCCTTTATACAAACGCGGTCAAAGGTAGAAGAGGTCCATGAAGGCAAAAAAGGCAGGGCCTCGGGAAGTCAGACTTCAGCCCAGGAGCAGCAGGCAGGGTTCACCTGGGCCTCCCGACCCCCACCCCAAGTGTCCAGTTCGGGCAATTGTGGTTCTGGCAGTCTGCGGGCCCCGCCAGGCCAAGTCAGTCAAGGGGGCAGTGACAGGCCCTGGGCTGCAGTAATAAAGCAATGCATGCAGATGAGGCGGTGAAGTGCTCAAGGCCTGGGCCTGGACACGCTGTCCCATCAGGGTGACCCTGGCCAACTGGAGGCCACCTCTGGGCTGTGATGGTCACTGAATGCCAAGCGCCTGTGGTCTCCTGCGTTACCATGTGGCATCCTCCTTAGTCCCACCATGCTGTGCCCATTTTACCGATGAGGAGATGGAGGCGGAGGGAGCCAGCCGCAGAGAGGCTGGGCCAGGGCTGCCTCCTGTCCTGGGGCAACAGCTAAAGGAACTGGGGCTCTCCTCCGGAGATGGTGGCCAGGGTTGCTGTGTAGAAGGATGTTCAGGGCTCTGCCGTCAGGCGACGTAATTGCCCTCTCTGAGATCGGTGATCTCTATCGACCCACTTTACAGATAGGAGAAATGAGGCACAGGAAGAGACGCGACCTGCCCGCAGAGCCGGCAGTGTCTGCGCGGCGGGGCGGTCACGGTGGGAAGGAGAAGCGGCCGGGAGGCGCGCTCGTGCCCGGGGGAGGCGGAGGCGCGTCTTTCTGGCAGGGCGGCCAGAGGAGGGAGCGCCCCAAGCCGCGAGGTTGTCGGCGGCCGCCGCCCGGGTTTCCAGCCAAGCCGGGCGGGGCCGGGGTGGGCGGGGCCTCGCGGGCGGGTCCGGGTCCGGGCCCGGCCCCCACCTCCCGCCGCGCAGTACCGTTCCCCTAGCGAGTCGTCGTCGCCGGTGAGTGGGTTCGGGGCTTCGAAGGGGCGGCGGGAAGGGGGCCCCGTGCGGCAGCGACCCACGACAGCGCCCGCCCGCCGGCGCGGGGCCCGAGGGGAAACTGCGGCGGGAGGTGGCGGGGACCGAGGGGGCGGCCGGGGAGCAGCACTAGGGACCCGGCTATTGGGTCGGCCGGCGGGAGGGGGGCGGTGACACCCCTCCCCCCGGCCCTGGCCTCAGCGGTCGGCGCTCCTGCGCGGCCGGGTTCCGGCGGGATTGGGGGCGCGGAAGGGGGAACTTGGGCACCCCCGCCCCGCCGCACCCCGCTGGGCCCTCGGGTCCCGCGGGAAGCGGAGCCGCGGGAGGGACCAGGCACCCCCGCTTCCCGCCCAATCCGGTAGTTGAGCAGCCGCGGCCGGCAGAGGGCGGGAGTGGAGGAGCGGGATACCTTGAGGATCACAAAGTGCCTGGGAGACCTCGGGCTCCTGATCCACTTGAGACACCCCATTTCTAGGGAGGAAACCCAGGCCAGAGAAGGGGAAGTTATTTGTCCAAAGCCAGTGAAGGCCCCGCGGAGCCTTAGGACCGGGTCCCTAGATCCCCGTCAAGTGCTCAGATGCACTGTAACCTACACGTCCCGGTGTGGGCTGGGCATCCGCTGGGACTTGCCTGTCCCCTGCCCCTCCTGCAAAGGAGCTGGGAGCCCAGGTGGGAGGGGTCGTGTTGTTCCTGGAAAACGGGGTCCAAAAGGCACAAGCAAGCAGGATTTATTCCTTCCAACAAGTAAGGAGAGCGCCTCGGAGCTTTCCCAAAAAAGTGTCTCCCCAAACAGCCAAACTGGGGAAGTTTTAAGCTGCCTATTCATGAAGGGGCTTGAGCAGAGGAGAATTCAACATAGAATTGGGGCAGAGGTCTATAGAGTCCAAGCTTTAGTTGATTGAAGTTACGACGGGTCAGCAAAGGTCAGCTTTTTGTCCCTTAGATTCCAGCTGATCTGGTAGCTGAGCACTTGGGGTGGGGGTAGGGAGATGTGTTTAAATTCTGCAAAACAGCTCAAAAACGTGTTTCGGGGTAACCTTTACCACTGAGACGGAACTGGGAGTCTTTACAACTGACTTATTATCTTTGCTATTGTTATTTCTCTTGCCTGATAACAGTTGTCTGTTCTTTCATTCCCTTAAGATTATTAGAGGCCTGTTCAAGGGCAAGCCCTGTGGCCAGGCTTCGATCACAAAACGGCTTAGGCCTAAAATGGCTTCTCTTGTGTCAAGAAAGCCATGCACGGTTCTCTTCCTTGGGGGGCACTCGACCCTATCTGCTTACAGGGGGGCTTCCAGCTGTGAACACATGGCTGAGTGCCAGAGCCAGCCTTGCCGAGGCCTGTGGCCTGGCCCGGATTGGGAGCCTCTCGGGCTGGCCTGCTAGGGCACGATGGTACCTGGTACCAGCCACATGCTGCAGGGTGGACGGCAGGGGCAGGGGCAGGACTCGAGCCTCCCCTAAGGATGTGTAACTGAGGGTATCCCAAAGGGTCACGGCCAAGGATGAGGCTGTGTACGAGGAGCACGGCCCAGAGTGCCTGGTGCACAGCAGGCCCACGGCCCAAAGGCCAGGCTGCTTGGATGTGGGCCGAAGGCCCCAGTGTCTCTCTGGGGAGTGGCGTGGGGAGCCCGACACAGGGCAGCGGGAGGCCAGGGGCCGCTCCCAGGAAGCAGTATCTCTTGTCCACTGGTCGGGAAAGGGGCTGAGGAGAAAGGCTCTTCGGGGAGCAAGGAGACAGGCTGCTCAGCTTCCGCATTGGGAGCCTCAGACAGAGCCCTGGGCCTCCAAGGGAGCCTCTGAACTGGGGGGAAACTGACGCTCACCCAAGAAACTGCCCAGGGGCACAGAGCAATGCAGCTGGGGTTCAAATGCTCGTGGTCTGATTTCAAAGCCCTGCTTCCTCCACAGTGCATGCCCAGAGGAGTGTGTGCCTGGAATGTGTGTGTGTGTGTGTGTGTGTGTGTGTGTGTGTGTGTGTGTGTGTGTGTGTGTCTGCCTGGCCATGACTGAATGGTGTCCAGCTAGTTCAGCCAGAAACCAGAAACCGCTGACAGTGGATCGCTGAGCGGGGGTAGGGGAGGTGCTGACAGGGGGCGAGCGTACTTTGTGCCGTATACACTTTTGACTTTTCATTACTTCATTTCTGAATCTGTCTCTTATTTATATTTTCTTTTACTTATCTTTGATTGTGCAAGCAATGCCTGAGCGTGCTCTCTGTCTCAATAGTCATTCTCCGGAAAGCAGATTCCCCCTTGTCACCCCCAGCCCTACCCCATCCCAGACCAGCTGGGTTTCCAGACCTGCTGTCTGTTACATTGGATACTTTCATAATGAAAAAGATTAACAGAAGTTATAATGAAGACGATTAGCTGTGAGTCATTTTAAAAAAAAAAAAAAGGAGCCTTAAAACAGGTCCCTGAGACCATCGGTGGTGGCTTGAAGGAGACATAGGACCCAGGAGGGGCTGGGTACAGCCCAGGAGGTGGGGACCAGAGAAACGGCAAAACTCTGTTCTGTTTCTGAGCAGCAGTTGCTGTCACCTTCTATAGGGAGGCCTCAGAGAACAGAAAGCTCCTCCCGAGGCCCACTGCCGCCACCTCCCCTTCACAGACGGGGCCGCAGAGGCCCAGGAGTGAAGCATCGCTAGGAGAGAGATCCTAGTCTCACCCCAGGGGCAGGGAGGATTCCGATCCTGAAACTGCTGTCCGCGGGCCCAGCTGGGACCTGAGGCCTCGGCGGGGCTGGGACCCTGGCCCTGGTGCTGGGGAGGGAGAGTGAGGCTGTTGGTCCTGAGAGGATCCTCTGGCACCCAGGCAGGGGGTGGAATGGCTGAGGTGGGGTGGGAGTGGCCTGAGATGAGCCCTGGGCCCCCCGCAGGTTTCTGGTGCAGGGCTTAAGGGCCTTGTCACGATGGAGGAGGAAGCTGAAGAGGGGAGGTGACACAGCCCATCGTTGTGACTGGCTGTGTGGCCCAGAGCTGAGGCCAGCAGACTTCCAGATCAGGAGCTGGAGGGGTGTTTCAGGAAGTCTCAGAGTCACCCAGACCTGGAAAGTTCTGTGACTCCCTGTGCCTCGGTTTCCTCATCTGGAAAGTGGAGCCCACTATGGAGGCCGAGAGATGTGGAACTCGGGGCCTGAGAAGAGAAGCAGCTGGCCTCACCCCTGCGGCTGTTGTGAAGCCGCGATGACCCAGGATGAATACAGCCGGGCCCTGCACCAGGCTCCGCCCCCCACCCCTCCCGAAGGCCTTGCACGGTCTCCTGACCCCAGGGCCTCCGCTCTCTGCTTTGCCCTTCTTGGCCGTAGTTTCAGTGGCCCCAGGCCTTGAGGGCGGGGCCTTTTGGAAGCATTTTCACCCACTGAGCGTTGGGTGACCAACCGGCTGACATTTTCTCAGCCTTGGGTCTGCGCCATGTGGCTTCTTCTCCTGGAGGCATGAGTGGTCCCCAGCACTGACCCCCACATCCCCTGGCTTATCCGGACCTCCCTTAAGCCTGCCCACAGCCCCACGAGGCACACAGGGCAGGTTACACCCACCTGATGTAAGGGGAAACCGAGGCCCAGAGAGGAGCTTTGGCTCGGCTTCACCAAGAGAACTGCAGGCAGGGCCGAGGTGGGCGCTTAGTCACCTTCTGACGGAAACAGATGAAGGGCGGGTGGGTGGCTTTGCGTCTCTGCCTGAGCCCTGCGCCCCCTCCCGGCCACTGGAGTGGCTCTAACCCAAACCCTAACCCTAACCCTAACCCCATCACGGGATGGATCTCCCTCAGGCCTGCTTGGGCCAGCTGCCCCGCCCTGCCCCACCCAGCATGACTCAGCTTGGTGGGTCCCCTAATCGGGTGATTCAAGAGCCTGGCAGTCCCCGTGAGGCCCCAGGAAGCTCTTTGCCTGGGCTCTCTCCTTGTGGGGCATTTGACCTACCTGTTTTCTGACCCTCAGGCTGGGCAGACCCTTTAATCCCCTTGGCCCAGTGGTGCATAAACACAGCAGCCTGGAAGGCTGAGCAGAAGCGTGGGCTCAGGCCTTACTCTGTCACCACAGAGGGGAGAGCCACCACCTCTTCCTGGGTGTGTTTGTTCTGCACAGCAAGGGACCAGGGTGGTGGGCTCTCCAGCCCCGTCGGCTGGCACGCTGGGGATTTCCCGGGCACCTGCTGGGTGCCGTGGCAGGGTGACACGAGTGCCCCTGCCCACAACGCCGTGGGGAGAAGTAGGGACCCAGGCTACAACGTGGGTGAGCCTCGAACACACGCTCAGTGAGAGAAGCCGGACCCCAAAGTCCACATAAGGTGTGATCCCATTTGTGTGAAACGTGTGGAAAAGGAAAATCCACAGGGACGGAAGGCAGATGGTGGTTGCCAGGGGCCGGGGGAGGGAGGAACGGGGAGTGAGCTGATGGGTGGGCGTCTTTTGGGGTGGAACTTGGTAGAGATGGTTGCACGACATTGGGAAATGTACCAAATGCCACTGACCTGTGCACTTTAAAATGGTTCATTTTATGTTATATGACTCTCATTTCCATTAACCAAAAGCAATAAGAAATAGAAAACAAATAAATCATCAGCAAACTCTGAGGGGTCTTGATGGCAGGTGGGTCAGGGGTGGGGCTTAGGGACCGAAGCAGAGACTGTGCGTGTTAGTGTCCAAACCAGGGTCCTTCTTTTCTTTTTTTTTTGTTTTTTTTTTTTTTGCGGTACGCGGGCCTCTCACTGCTGTGGCCTCTCCCGTTGCGGAGCACAGGCTCCGGACGCACAGGCTCAGCGGCCATGGCTCACGGACCCAGCTGCTCCGCGGCATGTGGGATCTTCCCGGACCGGGGCACGAACCCACGTCCCCTGCATCGGCAGGCGGACTCTCAACCACTGCTCCAGAAGGGAAGCCCCTTCTTTTCTTTTTAATGTTTCATTTTGAACTAATTTTAGACTTGCAGTAAAGTTACAGTGGTAGTGCAGAGAGTTGCTGCGTACCCTTCACCCAGCTTCCCCTAGTGGAACCAGGAAATTCACACCATGCCGGTAACCCTGCTAACGTGCTCAGCTGGCCCAGGACCCCATCTGTCTGGGATCCCACATTGCGTTTAGCTGTTATTTGTCCTTAGTCGGTGACATTTCCCTCCGTCTTTCCTTGCCTTTCGTGACCTTGACCCTTTCCAAGAGTGCTAGAGCGCAGGCCACGTATTTGGTCGAATGTTCCTCCGTCTGGGATTGTGACGTTTTCTCATGATTGGACTGGGGTTTGTGTTTGGGGCACGAATACCAGAGCGAGTGTGTCCACCTCTGTGAACCGTGTCATGTGTCTTACACTGGTGGCATTAACCTTGGTCACCTGTAAAAGGAGCACTGCTGAGAGGGAGGGGGGCCATTCTTTTGGGACAAAGTGGGCATAAATTGGGACCTTCCTGGGCAAAGGCACAGTTCAGCCCCCGACCCCCTGGGCCTCCGTGTCCCTACCTGTGTGTGAGAGTCAGTGCGAGGTGAAGCCCTCCCACCTGCCCAGCTCAGGTCACGGTCCAGGGGAGCCCTCAGGCACTGAACACAGCTTGTTAGCGCTGCCGAAGGGCTGTCACTTGGCTGCGGGTTCAACACGTTTATTAAGCAGGCTGAGCAGGGCTGTGCCCCATGGCGTAGGTGAGAAAGCCGGCTGAGGTGGCCTGGGCTCCCCCGAGACGACACAGTGGTGGCTGGGTCCCAGGGCTCCACATCCACCTGGCAGCAGCACGGGGCCAGTGCTCTCCTGGCCCCGGGAGAGGTGGGCCTTCGTACTGTGGTGAGATCAGACCCTCGCCCCCACCCCAGGAACACTTGTGTGCACCCTGGAAACCAGAGGGCCGGGGGGTGGGGTGAGAGGGGCGGGGGGAGAAGCACAGGAACCTTTACTTGTCACCAGCCAGCCCTGGGCAGTGTTCGTCCTCACGGCTCATCTGTGCAGTGATCGTGGGGAATGAGCTCGCTGTCCCCACTCGACAGGCGAGAAAACTGAGGCCCAGGGGGGGAGGAATCAGAGTCACTAGATGGCAGAGCCGGATTCTGCTGGATGCCTGACACTCTCCGACTGTTCCTTTTAAAATTATGCTCATTATAGACATTTCGGAAAGCAATAACAAAGCGTCGTAAATCCCTCTGCTGAGTGTGGGCCTTAGACTCCCAAGCTACCCGCTTGTGGAGGGGCCCTGGGCAAACGCCCCCACCGCTCTGCACCATGGGTCCGTCGGCAGGTGGGATAAGATGGTGTGGGACCCTCAAAGGGTGAGGACAGAAAGACAGTGTTTGGGTCGGGCCTGGGCCTGGGCCAGGCTCACAGCCGTTCCCCAGGAAGTGTTTGTTTTATGAGGGTGATGGCTGCTAACGTCTTCACGCACTTGTTACCGTTTTTAAAATGCATATCCATTTTTTGCTAAAATTGGGATAATTCTGTATCAATTTTATATTCTGCTTTCTGCACTTAATGTTATGTTGAGGACAGTTTTCACATCATTAAAGAGTCCTCCAAGCTGGACTTGGGGGTTGACCCATCCTTAACAGTCGCCGGTGTTGGGCACTGAGGTTGCTTCTGCATCTCACGGAGCTTTGTGCCGCCCCAGGCCAACCGCTGCCCCTTCTGCCCTGGGCAGCCTTCGCCCTCCACCCGGAAGCCCCGATGGCTCCCCACTGCCTCCGGATACGCACGGCCTCTTCCGGGTACCTGCTGCCCTGTCTGCCTCGTGCCTCTCTCCTCCCCCGCCGCAGTCCCCTCCCGTGTCCTGGGAGAAAGTGCTCCGTGCCCTTCCAGCACCATCTTCTCTCTGATCCCGGGTCGGGGTGCCCTGTCTGAGGTCTGGGCCTCTTCCGCTCCATCCGCCGTGGGTGCCCAGCCCCCACCCCAGCAGGCCGTCCTGCAAGTTTGCTGAACGTAATCCATCTGTGTGGCTTCTTATCTCCTACAGACACTCCTGCTTCTCCAACTAGAGTCAGGGCGTGTTAGCAGGAGCTCAGCCCCTTCATTTTGTGGTGGGGAAACCGAGGCCCAGTTGGGGGTGCTGATAGGCTTGGGGTCCCACAGCAGGTTAGGCAGAGCTGGCCCCCGACCCCAGCCCAGGGCCCCGCTTGCTGTCTGGCTGGACTCTCAGCCCCAATGAGCTCAGCTCCCCGGGAGCCTTGAGAACTGCGGGGCGCCTAGTAGGTCCTCAGCGCAGACCTGGGGGCTGCTGGGCAAGGGGGAGTGTTTGACGAGCAGAACGGAGAGACCTGAAGATTGGGTCCCCTCTGTCCCTGCCTGGGGGCCTCCAGCCCTGGAGGTGGTGGTGACAGCATCCAGGCCTTCCTTGCCCTGAGCCCCGTCAGCCTCTCAGGGCTGCTGAGGGGCCCTCACCAGCCTTAAACTCTGTCCCTTTCCACCCACCACGTCCATGGCCCTGGGCGTCAGGGCCCAGCAGCTTTTCGACCTGGGCAGAGCCTGACCCCAGAGTGCTGTGTGACCCCAGGGAGGCTGTTTTCCCTCCCTGGAACACAGGGAAGGGGAGGTGATTTCAGGGTGGGCCCGTGGGATGATGTACAAAGAGACCCCCCTACACTGGGCTGGACCCAGGTCGGCCACGTTGATGTCCTGTTCATTTGCCGGAGGCCACGGTATGTTGGTGGGGAGCGGGTATTCGAGCCAAGCTCTGTCTGCTACCTGTTGTTGCATGAATGACGAATGACTGAATGAGAAGTATTGGAGCGTCAGGCGCAGGGTGTGGACCGAGGCGGCATCGCATACCGCCTGGGGAGGGGGGCTGGGCAGCCTTCTTGGTGGAGGGGACCCAAACTGGCCGTGATTGAGGCAGCAGAGAGGAGGGGGCACTTGCCAGGAGACCCAAGGTCAAGGGTGAGGGTGAGAGCGCACAGGAGCCTGGCAGGGGTGGACGTGCAGCCGACAGGGCAGCCTCGTGGGTGGGGGTGGGGGTGGAAGCGCACTCCCTGGGGCCCTTGGGCTGGGTGGGGCTGCAGGGCGGACTCAGCACCGGCCCCCCAACCTCACACATCTTTTCTGCACCTCCTGCTGTTCCATCAGTTGACTGGTTGATCCATGAGTGATGAGGGGCTGGTAACAGACCCACCCCGGGTTTGTGCACAGTAGGTCCTCAGGAGACGCCAGGGGAGGCCCCGCCCCAGCTCTGGAGCATCGCCGCCTCTCACCCCAGCCCTGTCTTCTCTTTCAGAACTTTCCGGAACAGCAGCTGCAGCAGCAATGGCCCCGCCCTGGGTGCCCGCCGTGGGCTTCACGCTGGTGCCCAGTCTGGGGGGCTTCCTGGGCTCCCACTATGTCCGCGGGGAGAGTCTCCGCTGGTACGCTGGCCTGCAGAAGCCCTCGTGGCACCCGCCCCGCTGGACGCTGGCTCCCATCTGGGGCACGCTGTACTCGGCCATGGGGTAGGTGGGCATGGGTGCTGGCCTGGCAGCTGGACCTGTCCACCTGCCGGGGCAGGCAGGGCAGGGCGAGGCCCAGGCCCGAGGGCAGAGCTTCTCCTCCAGAGTGGGAGCTGTGCAGGTGTTCCCGGGGCAGCGGGTACCACTTCCTGGCCTCGTTTGGCAAGTGAGGGTGGAGAAAACTATGGGGCCTGTTGGTTGCACAACTGAACATTTTCCTCTGGGGCCTTCTGGGAGGGGCGGGCAACCCCGTACTGGCATTCTGGCTGTTTTCACAACAGCAGGCTGAGGCCGGCTCAGTGTGCAAAGTTCAGACGTGGGCATGTGGATGCTTCCAAGGTCGGTAGCAGTAAGAACAGCAGTAATAGTAGCCATCTGTCGAGCACCTGCCCGGTGACAGGCTTCGTCTCGGTTAATTTTCACGACCCCCCCATTCGACAAGGGACCTCCCACAGACACAGAGCTTTGGAGTCGAAACCCTACAGGATTTCCTGGACTAGACCCAGGAACTGCCACCAGGCAAAGCAGGACTGGATGGGGGAGTGCCCCCCCCACGCCACCCCCCGGTGGCTCCAGTGGGAACCGCACCCAGGAGACTGGTCGGCTTCCTACCCTTCTCTGGAAGGTTCCCTGCATACTGGTTCTGTGCCAGCCCAGTGCAGGGTGGGGCTGCAGAGGGCAGGTAGCAGAGACCAGGCTGATGCCCCAGGGTTCTTTTTTTTTTTAATTTAAAAAATTATTTATTTATTTTTGGCTGCGTTGCTGCACGCAGGCTTTCTCTAGTTACGTCAAGCGGGGCCTACTCTCCTTTACGGGGCGCGGGCTTCTCATTGCGGTGGCTTCTCTTGTTGTGGAGCACGGGCTCTAGGCGCGCGGGCTTCAGTAGTTGTGGCTCACAAGCTCAGTTGCTCTGTGGCATGTGGGATCTTCCCGGACCAGGGATTGAACCCGTGTCCCCTGCATTGGCAGGCAGACTTTTAACCACTGGGCCACCAGGGAAGTCCGCCCCAGGGTTCTGATGGGAGTAAGATAGTCCTGGAAACCTGGGTGTCACCTGGGCCACACCCTCTGCCAGCCCCAGGCCCTCCTGCATCCTGCTTTCTCCTCCCAGTCCCGGCCCAGGCACCACTGTTTCTGCCTTAACTTGCTCCAGCCTCCAGGCCTCCCACCGCCATCAACATCCTGATGGAGCATAAATCTGGCACCTCTCTTGTGGAACCCCGTGGAAACTCCCTGTGGCCCAGATAAGGTCCAACCCCTCACAGAATAAAAAGCCCAGGCTCTGGCCTCAGACCACCCGGGTTCAAATGCTGACTCACCTACTGATTGCCTGCCACGAGCCCTTAGCGCTTTGACTGTCTGTGCCACAGTTTCTGCACCTGTAACATGGGAGTGGTAGTACTGCCCATCTCATGACGTTACCATGAGAATGAATGAGCTAATGCTCGGAAGGAGCGGTGCCTGCGTGTGTAAATGCTGGAGGGCATTAGCTATTATTATTGGTGGTGTTATTGTTGTCCTTGTGGCCCTGAGAGCCCCATGACCAGGCCTTCTTCTGCTTCACCTCCCCAGTGCCCCCCAGACTTCACCAGTAACATAGGCTCACTCAGGGGTCTCGTGCATGCCTCTAAGCCTTTGCATATCCTCGTTGCCTCCCCCTGGCAAACTCATACTCATCCTCTAAGGCCCAGCCCAAAAGTCCCATCCTGTTTACTTGCATGCCTTATGTGCTTCCCCCTTTATAGAACTGATGAAGATAATAATGTCAAATATTTATTGAGTGTCCCATGTGCCAGGTACTGCCCTACGCACTGCCAGTGTATTAAGTAGAATCTCCACAGCAACCCCGTGAGAAACAAAGGCCCAGAGAGGTTAAGCAACTTCCCTGAGGCCACACAGCAGTCAGTGGCAGGGCATGCCTGAGCCATCAGTGTGTGGTCCCAGAAGTGAGCTTGGCTTCTAGCCCTGCAGGGAGGCTCATGGCCTCTTCCCTGTTGGTGCCCTGACCGGCAGCCTCTCTTTCAGGTATGGCTCCTACATGATCTGGAAAGAGCTGGGGGGCTTCTCGAAGGAGGCTGTGGTTCCCCTGGGCCTCTACGCTGGGCAGCTGGCTCTGAACTGGGCATGGCCTCCCCTCTTCTTCGGTGCCCGACAAATGGGTTGGGTAAGTGTGACCTTGGCTTGTCTCCCTGGTCCCTGGAGACGGCCCCTCCCTTGGGGGACATGGGGCATCACATCCCAGACGCCCAGGGTCAGAGTCTAAGGGCGGGGGCAGGGGAGGCACTTGGCTGCTGGTTCACGTCTCCTCAGAAGCTCTTAGGGGACCAGGGCCCCTCAGCTGCTCTTCTTCCAATGCAGGAAGCCTTGTGGGGCTCTGATGGGTTTAGGGGCCGTTGGTATAGGAGAACCCACATTACACCTGGTGCTGTGCACCCCACACATGACATAGTCAGGGAAGGCAATTGTTCCCATTTTACAGATGAGGAAACCGAGGCAGAAAAGGGGGAGGGGCTTGGCCAGGTCACTGAGAGGCAGATGGAGAGTTCCCTCAGGCATTGTGGTGGTGGGCAGCTGGGACACACAGCCCCATGGGTACGTGGAGCCTCAGGCCTCCCTGTCGTCCCTCTGTGTCTGTGCAGGCCCTGGTGGACCTCCTGCTGATGGGTGGAGTGGCGGCAGCCACGGCTGTGGTCTGGCACCACGTGAGCCCACCGGCCGCCTGCCTGCTCTACCCGTACCTGGCCTGGCTGGCCTTTGCGGCCACGCTCAACTACTGCGTCTGGCGGGACAACCAGGACCACAGCCGTGGCCGTCGGCTCTCGGAATGAAGGCGCCCCGTCCTCCGAGAACTGCAGCCACTGCGGGTCAGGCGTTGCTGGTGGTGGTGGCCCCCGGGCTCTCCTGGCCGCCAGGCTGCCTGTGTGTCCGGTCTCAGCCCAGGGGTCACCAGCAGTTTCAGAGGTGCTCCAGGCCGAGCCCCCACCCCAGAAACAGAATCCTGTGCTTTCTGCACTGCTCGAAGCTCGCTGTCAGAATGTGGAATTTTATAAGCCAAATAAAGTTTTTCAACCTCCTGGCAGTGGCCTTTTTACTTGGGGGGGACCCTTGGCCGTGGGGAGGGCGAGGGGCTCGTCCTCTTGCTGGATGTGTCCGGGTTGTACCATCCAGATGACGCTGGGCCCGGCCGGGGCTTCGCCACAATTCTCGGGACCCTTCCAGGAGCGGAGGTGGCCCGTCCAGGGTGGAGCAGCAGACACTGGCATAGCTGCAGCTGAGGAAGGAGGCCCTGCCCACCTCCTTCACGTCCAGGAAGCCCAACCCAGCCACTTGAAGGGCACAGGCCCACAGCCTGCCTGGTCCAATGCCTGACTCTGCTCGGGCGCCAAGAGTGGTCCTCTGCTGGCCTCAGCCAGGATGGGGTTGGGCCCAGAGCAGGGGACACCGACCAACCTGTCCCTGGGGTGCTGGGACTCATGCCAGCCTCACCCCGTCAGGGACAGCCTCGCAAACACTCCATCTGGGAGGGGAGGTCAGAGGCAGTATTGGCCATGCCCCAACCTAGCAGACAGCTCCTCCCTGGCCCAGGTCCACCCAGATTTGGAGGTGTCACTCCCGGCTTCGAATTGGGGGACCCATGACCTGTGCGGGCAGCTGTTGGGAGTGGGGCCGGGCAGAGCCTCTTACCCAGGCTGCTGCTGGAGCGCCGACTCCTCGCCCTCTGAGTTCCTACAACCTGTGCTGCGCCCGGCAGCAGACTCCTAGGACCAGGGCCGGTCCAAGCTGCTGGCCTTTTTGTTGCTTGTCTGTTTGGTTTCGGTCATTGAATAAGTTAATTCAAATTAAGTAAAAATACAATTTCCGTATCTAGAGCTCACACTCATTTTGGCAGCCGGTGGCTTTTGCCGCTCCTCCCTCTCACCTTGCCTCTTCCGTCCTCACATCCGGATGTGACCACACAGTACGGAACGCTCCGGGACAGCTGACTGCATTCTTCTGAGAGAAGGGGGCAGCTCTTTCAGTGGCTGTCACTTCGCCCACACTCAACCCTGGTGGAATTTCACGCCCCACAGACTGTGCTCAGGAATCCAGCAGCTTGGTAGCCACGAGCGCGTAGCTGAGCCCTCGGCCAGCTCCCCAGTTCTTCTTCTTTAAAAAAAAAAAAAACATTTATTTTTGGCTATGCTGGGTCTTAGTTGTGGCATGCGGGATCTTCACTGCAGCATTCGGGATCTAGCTCTCCAACCAGGGATCGAACCCGGGCCCCCTGCATTGGGAGTGCAGAGTCTTACCCACTGCCCCACCCGGGAATCCCCTCCCCAGTTCTTCTGATGCTCATCAGAGCAGAAGCGTCAGATGGGGGACTGCACATCCTTTTCACTAGTTTATTTCTGAAGTTCTCCGAGACGGTCGGGGGTGCTCCGTGGAGCATCGTGGGCACCGTGTGCCTGCCAGACTTAGCACATTGAGTGTACCTGAGGCTTCTGGAATCTTCTCAGTGGTGCTCACGCAGAGCCCTTTTTTCCATTCCGTACATTCGTGGGTTTGTTCATCTCTAGCAACATCCCACATCCCTCCTCCTGGCCACAAAAGCACACACGGCCATAGAAACACCCGGGAAAACGGGCGAGAGGAGGGTGCGTTTTGCTGTTTTGTTTGCTACTTTCTCACGATGCTTTCCCCGTGCTTCATGATTAGATGCATTTCTGAGCTGTCGCCACCCACGAGGGACTTCAGGGTTCTGACAGTCTCTGTGTTGGTTTTTTTTTTTTTTTAACATCTTTATTGGGGTATAATTGCTTTACAATGGTGTGTTAGTTTCTGCTTTATAACAAAGTGAATCAGTTACACATATACATATGTTCCCATATCTCTTCCCTCCCGCGTCTCCCTCCCTCCCACCCTCCCTCTGTGTTGGTTTAATGGGAAAATCCACAGCACGCAGATCTGTCAGGTCCTTCTGGTCTGCGTCTCTCCTGGAGCTGCTTCATTCAATTGAGATCTCCTTAAATCCGTGTGTCTGAACCCTTCTCGGTCCGACTAGCCATAAAGGATGCGAGCAAGAGTTCACACAGCCCAAGAGGGCTCGGCTGGCCGGTGGTCAGCAGGGAAGCGACAGCAACTCTGTTTGCCGGGCGTTTTGATGTTATGGTTCCTGCTCTGGACCCTGCAAGATGAAAGCCTGCCTCTCCTGTAGCAAGAGGTCCTATTCTGTGTCCATGAAAGAGCTGCCGTGTTTATTGGCCATAGGTCATCACTGGGGACGTTTTCTAAATGTCACCGTCAGCATCTCAAGCTTCACCTTTTGGATTTCTTCTGTGTCGCCCTGTAGAACTTTGGTACAATCATCACTGCTAGTGGGACTCTCCTGTCAAGCCCAAACGTCAGAGTCTGGCTTCTGATGAATTCTTAACCCAGAGAAACTGACTCAGGTGAAGATGGGTACCAGAAAGAATCTAGAGGGATACGAACCGTCTCCACAGCAACGAGTCTTCTGGGACCCTGGAAGCCCAGCTTGATGGTCTTCCTGGGGGTTGTCTGATTTTCACTGATCAGAGGTGTAAGGACCTCTGGAATCGGGGAAAAGCACATTTATAATTATGGAAAACCTGGATCACGTGGCCCTCGGATCCGTGACTATGCTGATTCCACTGGGATTGCACTGGGCAACCAGGTCCCAAGTTCACTGGGAACCAGCAGGAGCATCATGGGAGGCATCTGATGAACAGCCTGGTGTGAGCACCTGTTCTGAGGGGCACGGGAAGGACCCTGGCCTGGTTGTCAGGGGCCCTCTGCTTTCGTTTTAACCTTCAAAACCACCAGGGGGAGCCACTGTGCCGGCTGACAGGGCCCATGGACCATCCCCCGCTGCCCTGTGGGCAGAGTCTCCTGTCATCCCCACCCCCAGGATGAGGAATCAGGCAGGAGGGAACTCCATCCCCGAGGCCCCCAGGTGTAAGCACGGAGCCCGGATTCAGGGCTCACAGGGGGACCGAGGCTCCTGGGTGTTGGTCATGATGCGGAGATGGGCCTCAGCTCCACATCTGTCCCTACCGCAACCCATTCTGAAATGGATCCAGTGCTAGGAAACCAAGCTTTGGGTCAGGAACTATTGCCTATTTATACCCTCAAATTCATGCTGAAATCCTAACCCCCAGTGTGATGGTTAGTTGGTGGGGCTTTTGGGAAGTGAGTGATTAGGTCATGAGGGTGGGGCCCCCACATATGGGATTGATGCCTTTAAAAGAGGCCCCAGAAAGCTCCCTCGCTCCTCCCACCTCACGAGGACACAGTGAGAATACAGCTGATTATGAACCAGGGAGAGTGTCCCACCTCAGGCAGCAAATCTGCCACCCCTGCGACTTTAGGACATCCCAGCCTCTAGAACAGTGAGAAAGAGACCTCCGTTGTTTAAATCACCCAGTTTATGATATTTTGTTAAGAGCAGCCCAAACAAAGACAGGGACTTGGAGGCCTAAATACTATCCCATTTCTTCTGTTTCTCAAAGCATACGTCTTGATATTTTGGTTTTCTTTGACAACGAACAAGGAAAACAACTGATACACCACACAGGGCTGTGGTTCCAGGGCCCCCAGAGAGGAAGGGAGGCAAGAGTAGAGAAGGCGTACTTTATTGCGGTACAAATCACGTCCAGGAGGGGACAGGACGCAGCAGCTCTCCCACGGAGAAAACCAGAGATGAAGTGTCCTGCCCTCTGAACCTCTCCTTGGCTGGAGGAAAGGGTGTTTTCCAGAACACAGGCTGAACTTCTGGTTAGAGACAGTGGACGGACACACCCCAAAAGACACGAAGCGGGAGGCGCAGTCGAATCCAGTTTTGCCACAAGGATCACCCTTGGCTTCAGAATGAAACAAGCACCTCCCAACACACGCATGCATGCACGCGCACACACACACGACACGCACGCACACACGTACACACACATGAAAGCTCTGCAGGCAGCTCCTCCGTGAAAGTCACACCCGCCGTCTGGTTAGCTGGGCTGGGTACACTGTGGCAACACAAACTACCCTGGAAACTGACTCAAGATTTCAGAAACAAAATTAAGGAAAGAACAAAAATTTTGTATTTTCTTCCCATAAATGAAAAAGTTACAAAACCCCCACATTCTGACTCTAGCTGGTGGGAGACGGCATTCTCCCTGGAAGCATCCTTCTCAGCCGCCCACTGCCTGGTGCTCTGCTGCCCACACCTGTCCCCGAGTCCCCTCACTGGAGCGTCCCAGCCAAACTCAGGCGAGGCTGGAAACACTGCAGTGCCCAGCGGGCAGGGAGGTGCTGGTGCCACATCTGGCCCTTTCCACGGGGCCAAATGGAAAGGCAACAGCAACCAAAGGCAGTGGCTGTCCTGCCCCGGAGCTTCAAGGGAGGTTGCTGGTGAAGGGGGAGAAGGCTGGGTCTGAGAAGCAGGCTCCTAGGGGGGACCTGGGGACGCCTGTCACAGGGCCTGGGGTAGAGCGTGGGAAGCAGCCAGGCTGGGCCTGTTGACCGCTGGGCTCCCATGGGTGCTCCTAGGGAAGCTTGTTTCTGACAACACCATGTCGTGTTCCCCAGACCCCTTTCACTAACGCCCTCTGGAAGCACAGCACCCCAGGAAGCGAACTCTCCGGAATAAAGCCCGTGGCTGAGCTGAGACCAATCACCAAACAGACACAGACGGCAGTAAGGGGGGTGTGAGCAGGGGCCTAGCGCTCAGCCCCGGGGGCAGCACGGCTGGGCCTGCTCCTGACCGACGGGGGAGGGGTCCCGAGCCGCCAGGGTGTGAGGCTGGGGCCACTGCGGCTCACAGGGTGGGGGCAGGAGGAGTGGGGGCGGGGGGCGGGGGCACGGTGCAGAAGCAGCTCCGGGAACAGAGGCTGCGATCTGCCCACGAGCACCCACAGCAGGGCCCGCGGGCGCCTAGGCGAGGCGGGTGACGGGGCAGCTGTCAGGCTCATCCAGGTACAAGGTGCTGAAGACGTCGTTGAAGAAGGTCGGGTGGCACCTGCAGGCCCGCTCACAGTCTGGGTTGAAGTTCACCTCTAGGAGCTGCGGCTGCATCACTTGCTTCCCTGATGCGCAAAAGCACGGGCACCTCACTCCCGGGAGGTGGGCTGGGGGGCCCGGCCCGAGGCCTGCTTGCCCAGGGGGAAGCCTGGAGCCACCTGCAGCCCCAGGAGCGACGCGAGCCACCACATCCCGGGGACTCTGGAAGGAAGGTGCGCGGCCAGGGCTGCTGCTCCCCCTGCCCTTCACGTGGGGCCCCTCCCCTTGTGAGCTCTCTCCCGACACCACTGCCGCCCACTTGCCTTCCCCGCTCGTGCTCTGCCCTGCAGGCCGTGGCGCCAAAAGGTAGGCCTCCTCTGACCCAGATCTCTGAACCTCTGAACTCTGAACCTCTGAAACTCTGAACGAGGCAAGTGCTGACCGTGGCGAGGGAGCAGCGACGCCCTCCCTCTGTCCCCGTGTGGGCTGGGTGGGGAGGGTTGAATGACCACCTTTGGGTAAGTGGGGAGGGCACTTTGGATTACGGGGCAGGGGAGCCCCCTCACCATCTGGACGGCTGTCCCACTTCAGCATGAGGTCAATGGCATACATGGCTCGGGATGAGGGGTAGTCGCAGAGGCCCAGCGGGGGCGGCCTGGCACACGCCACCTGGAACAGCTCCGTGAAGGCCTGGAAGATTTCAGCCTGGGGGCCGGGGGAGGCAGGGTCAGGGGCCCACACGGCTGACACTGGGTCCAGCCCTTCAGGGCAGCCTCTCCACATGGGGTTCACAGCCCCTTCCTGAGCCCTGGTCCCCAAACGGCCAAGTCACCTCCTCCGACATCTTTTGTGACTCCAGACCTGGCCACAGCCACCTGTGCCCTGCTCCCTCACTCCTGGCATCCACCTCCTGCAGAGCTGCCTGGGTCCCCCGCCCTGGAGCCCACGGCCCCTTCTGCACCGAGCCAGGCAGCGCAGATCCCGAAACGCTCCCTCCAGCAAGTGGCGGCCAGCTTGTGTCTCGAAGCACGTCCCCGTGTGCCCTCAGGTGTGCAATTCCTGGCACACACAGAGCCCTTTGCTGTCTGGCTGTCCCAAGGGTGTCCTGAATACCCCGCCAGAACCCTCACAACATCCCACCCAGGCCAGAGGGGAGGAGGGGTCTCAGCCCACACCGTCTCCCTCACCAGCCCTGGTGGGAAGAGCAGGACCAACCAGAGAAGGCAAAGGCGCCCCCCCACCACGCTGGTCCACAAGGCAAGCCCCGCCCCTCCAGCTCTGCCAGGACTCACCTGGACGCTCTTCCAGGGGAATTCTGGGTATTGCTTCTCAAACTCCGGGACGAACTCGTCGTAGTGCATCTGCAACAGACACAGGGCCCGTCGAGCTCTGCCCGGGGCCTCCTCTGGGCAGGGGCGGGGGAGGCCTGGCCTGCCCCGCTTTCACGTGGAGCCCTGATACTCGCCGGGGCCCCAGGTTGGCGCCAGCAGCCTCTCCAGCTCCACCCCCGCAGGGCACAAATGGGAGGCAGGACACGGGGTCTGAGCTCTGGACACATTCACTTCTCGGAGTCTCAGTGTCTCCATCTGTAAAATGGGACGCTTCCCGCCCAGCAAACCCACTTGGCACGGCTGCCGTGAGGCTCCAGTGAGGCACTGAACGTTGGGAGGCCCGGGCCAACGTGTCACCACGTCCATCTCACGATGGTCACTGGACACAGAGCTCGGACCCAAGTCTGCAGGGCCCAGGCCTGAGCTCACTGCCCGGCCCGGCTCTAAGTGCCTGAGGACAGCAGGGGCTTCTCAGGCCAAGACGTCACCCAAAACACACCTGAGCAAGCTGGCCGGCAGCTCAGGTTTCTCCCAGAGAGGACCAGGACGGGCTCCCTATGGAAGCCCAACGTTCTCGCCCTGCTGGACACGCATCCCCACACGCGGGGGCTTCAGAGGAAACGTGACCCTCGGGACGACACCTGCTATGTAGAGGAAAGGCACTCAGGTCCTCAGAGACAACCTCAGCAACATCCCGGGACCCCGGCAAGGGCTCGGGCTCCTAGGGACCAGCTGTCAACACAGCCCAGGACAAGAGGAGGAAGGACCAGCAGCAGCCCTGCCGGCCGTGCACGTGGCCTGGCCACTCGGACGGCGCAGCGCCCCCTAGAGGACGTCTCAGACGTGGCACAGTGAGAGCTCGGGGCAGGACATTTACTAACAAATCACCGCGGAAACACAACCCCACATTCAGGAGCGGCTGCTTCGAGGGAGGCGGGGCCAGAGGCCACCTGCAGGCCTTGTGTGGAGCGGGGCGGGAGAGTGCCTGTGCCCTACTTCCGGTCTGCCCAGAACAGCCATAACCAACCTGCTGGTCCAAGAGGACCTCGTGGACCACACGTCGGGGGGCCTGTTTCTCCTTCCCTTCTGCCTCCACCCAGAGCCGGCCTCTGCCTCTACCCAGGCTGTGCCTCCCCCACCTGTCCCAGGTGCACCACTGGCCAGCTGGGGGATCACGCCCTCACCTCGAAAGGAGCTGTGCTGACGCCCTTTGCTTGCGGTGCCCAGAGAGCACGGGGAAGACAGAGGGCCCAGGGTCCAGACAGGGTCACAGGCCAGCAGAGCCACCCGCCCTGGGGGCCGTGGGACGCGAACCTGTGCGCCTCCCCACCCCTACCAGCGTCCTCATGCTCAGCAGGTGCTGAACAGAAGGCGGCCTGCGCCTCCCGGCTGAGACCCTGCTCTGCTCAGACTTGCCAGGGGACCGGGAAGCCTCAAGGGCCCCCTCGAGCCAAGCAAGTGCCCCTCAGAGCTGCGGGGGCAGCTGTGGGAGGGGACGCAGGTACAAGAAGGCAGCTCCCCTGACTGTTACGCAAGCTGCCGGAAGACAAGCTGACGGGTGTCGGGTCCTGTCCGGGCCAGCCTCCACGGGAACCCCTCCCCAGGCGGCGCCAGGCCCCTACCTGCTTCAGCACCAATTCCGGGTCGTAGTTCATGACAGTGAAATGCTTCTCGTAGTCGTCCAGGTCGTTGAGTGCGAAGGGCCTGCAGGACAAGCGGACGGACGCTCGAGTGGGTCCCGGGCGTGCAGATGCTCAGAGCCCCCTGGCCGGGCGCCGGTTCCCCCAAGAGTGGGGCGGCCCTACACTGCCCCCGCCCCCCCGGCCAGGGGTTAACCACGAAGATCCCCACTAGGCCGGTAAACATCGTCGTGGTCTGAGGGAGCAGGTGCCTGTTCCACAAGGTGGTGGTGACACACGCAGGGTGAGAATTACTGCCATTTAACAGAAACGGGCTCAGCGGGGTCCCTGCTGGGTGCTTGGTGGTAAAGGAGCCCCTGTGCAGGCGTTCTCATCCCGAGTAAAGAGGGGCCCTGTCGCCCAGCCCCCAGCCCCAGCCCAGTCTCCCCAGTTACCGGTTGGAGAACCGCAGCCAGAACACGTCATAGACGAACAACGTCAGGGGCTTCACCGACCGCAGGAGCACGATGTAGCGGATGTCGAACTTGACCCTCCCCACATCTTCTCGGAGGAACAAGACGGGACTTTCAATGTATTTGGAGACAACCTGAGGACACAGATGCAGGCTCACAGGTGGCCTGTTACACCTGGGCCAGGACAGAGCACCCCGACCTCCCCAGCTGTGGCTCCCACTCGTGGAACCTCCAAGTGCTGTCACCGCATCTGGAGGAACACTCACTCCTGAGCCCACCTCCCGCCCCGGTGCCACGAAGGGACCTGCTCCCTGCACTCCGCGTCTTCCTGTCTTTTCAAACCTGTGTCTTAGCTGCAACGAGTTCTTTATCTTCATCTTTAATTGAAGAAAAAGATGCCACCAGTTTTTAGCTTTGAAAACTGGATTCAGATTCTCAGCCATAAATCCACTGACTCCCCATCCCACCACTGGAAAACTTCACAAGGGTCATCGCAGTGGCATTTTCTCTCGGGCCTCTGTCCAGGTGCAGAACCTTGTGCCCTTCAATTCCCCCACTGATGGGCCCCATGCCACTACAGCGCTTTCGTCCAGAGCCCCGTGGGGCTCCCTGGCCTGGCCACCTCCCTCCTGCCGCGTGGTCCTGTGAGGCGCGGTGCGCGCGGGAATGCAGTTCAGACACACCCAGGGAGGCTCCTTCCTCTCACCCGACTGTCACACAGCCCCTTCCCCCCACTGGCAAGGGCAGGGGAAGGAGTGGGGGTGGTGAGACTCCTGTGAGCTGAAGAACGCTGACGCCGGGACCTACCCACAGAGGTCCTCGCAGAGCCCCCCCTCCCGGCGCCCCAGGGGCCCACCTTGGGGGAGCTCTCGCGGTGCCGGATGATGCTGTGCAGGTTCTTGGTGATGTGGGTGTCCAGGCTGCGGGCCAGGTTCCAGGGCTTGCAGATCCAGTGGTTGTCCTCGCCCCTGGGAGCAGAGGGGATGACCAGGCTGTGCCCTGGGCCCACCCTCCTGGGCACTGTGTCCCCGGTACTGTGGCAGCAGAGCAGGGGCTGAGGGAGGGGTCCCAGAGGAGACCTTAGGGGCCGGGCCTCGGGAGTGAGGAGCCGCCCTCCGGGAGGAAGGGCCGCCGAGCAGCAGTGCACCCAGAGCCTGCAGCTCCCGGAACCGTGGCCGCCGCACGGCAGGCGCTCAGCCAGGGGGCGGGGACCACGGGAGCCTGATGGGCGTAGGGTCTCGGCTGCCGCGGCTCCGGGGGGGGCGGGCGGGGGTCCTCACCGCCTCTCCCGCTGCTGGAAGTAGCTGACGAACTGGGGCAGCTCGGTGCGCAGGTTGAAGGTGCGGGGCAGCCAGGCCGGGCCCTCGGGACCGCCGGCCCGGCGCGCGACGGAGGCCAGGCAGTCCTTCACCGTCAGCAGGTTCTCGCAGGGGAACTGGTTCAGCAGCACGCTGGGCCTCTCCCGGCTCAGCCTTCTGTGGGGCCCAAGCAGGTGCCACCGGTCAGCGGGGGCGGGGGCCCCGGGGGCGGCGGCGGGGACCGGGCTGGGAGGCGCCTCACCTGTAGTCCTTTAAGTGCGAGAAGTGGTAGAGGATGTGGGCGTCCGCCTCGCTCTCGGTGAAGGTGAAGCGCGGGTGGCTGAGGTGGCCGAGCACCTGCTGGACGTCCGTGTAGACCCTGGGGGGGGGCGGGGCGGGCGGAGGTCGGCGGCCGGGCTCCGCCCCACGGCCTCCGCCTGTCTGCCCAGCGACGGGGCCACTGGGACCCTGGCGACCCCGGGACCCCCACCTGTGAGATGGCACCACAGGGCCACCTCACGCTCCTCCCAAGGACGAACCAGGAGAACCCGAGCGTTTCGTCAGGCAGGGGCTCCCTCCTCCCACGTGGAGACGGGACGGGTCCACACGCTGGGACCTCTGCCCTCAGAGAAGGGAGCCGGCGCCCCGGGGGCCTGCAGGTGAGCGTGTGGCCGAGACACGCGCCTCCGCCTCCGATAAGGCCTCATTCCACACCGGCCCCGGGGGGAGGAGAGGACAGGGCTTGGGAGCCTGTCTGCCGGGGGTGGTGGATGCGGCCACACTGTGGAGTTTCAAGGCGGGAGGGAGGCCTGGCCCTGGACGGCGATCCAGGGAGGAAGAGAGGCGAGGGGCTGGCTGCTCGGGTGGGGCCGGCACGGGGCGCTTAGTCCGTGGTTGGGGCGTGGAGCACAGCTGTGGGGAGGGGGCGAGGCTAAGGGGGCCTCCGTGCAGCCTCCGACCTGAGGGGGTGGAGGGATGCTAGGCGGTGAACTCAGGTAAGGGGAGGAGGGCCAGGCTGCGGGCCAGTGGGAGGAGACCCCAGAACCTGGGGGAAGGGGTCAGTGGAGCATGGTGTCCGTTCCAGCTGGAGCAGGTGTGGGCAGCCAGAGGGAGGGCCTCCCCCTGGAAACAGAGGCCAACCTGCCCCTGGCTGACCCAGGACCCGTCGCCGAGCCAGCTGGACGCCTGGTGGGCGTCACCCAGGACCTCCACTTCCTCACCCATAAAAAGGGAGCATCTGCTTCCACCGCAGGTCCAGCCTGGGCTTGCTGGCCTGCCCGGCCTTACGTTAAGCTGCCAGCCCACACCTGCAGACACCTGGGCGCGGCCCCCCTGGCAATCTGGGTGGCTCTCCTGGGTGCCCAGCACCGTCACTGTCGGCACCGGCTCCCTGCTTCCAGAGGCCGCGCGCACCCCAGCTCACCCTCACTTCTCGGGCGCTCTCTCTGTGAGCCTGAGACCCCGCCCGTGGCGTTTCCGTCACTGCTGTGCTGCCAGGGGGCAGAGGACTTACTGAGGCCGCCCTGTACCGAGCACTGTTCCAGGAGTTGTGGGGACTGTGAGGCGAGTATGAGGAAAGGGACCGAGGCAAAGGCTCAGCACAGGCTGGGGGCAGGGTGGGCTACGCACTTGAAGACGTGGTCGCAGGGATACACCGCCGGCTTGATGGCCAGTGGCAGCTTCTCCTTGTTTTCCTCCAAAATGGCCTAAAAGGAAAACACTGGAGGTAGAAACAGACCTTCAAAGAAAGGAGCACACGCCTCCCCATCCTGTACATCAGGGTTTTGGGATCCCAGGGGGCACACCTGGACCTCAGGTAGAGCCCTTCGCAGGCACCGCAGCGCCCAGAGCCCTCTGACCACCCCCATCCCAGGACTCCGGGGCTCAAGGCCCCTCGGGTGCCGGACAGCCTGTTCTGTGTCAAAAGAACAACGTACACATTGCTCTACGTCTGCTCGTTGCTCTAAATGCTTCCTCCAAGTCACAAGCAGCCCAGAAGGTGCCCCGCCTGTCCTGGGAGGGGGCTACCTGGTCCTCGGGGAGCCCCCAAACGCTGCTCTGAGCTTAAGCGGTGTGATGGTTTAAACCATGCCCATAGGGACTTCCCAGGTGGTCCCCCGGTGAAGACTCCACGCTCCTAGTGCAGGGGGCCTGGGTTCGATCCCTGGTCAGGGAACTAGATCCCACATGCTGCAAACAAGAGCCCGCACGCTGCAACTAAAGATCCCACAAGTGGCAACAAAGATCCCATGTGCTGCAACTAACGCCCGGCGCAGCCAAATAAAATAAAATAAAACGTGTCCATGAACTCCTCTACATTCCTTTTGAAAGGCAGAGTTCATTCGTCGCCCCTTGAGCGTGGGCTGGGCTGAAGGAGCTGTTCATAACGAATAGAAAGAAGTGGAACGACAGTCCCCCAGCCCCAGCCCCTGAAAACACGGAACAGCAGCCCTGACCTCCAGTCCCCCAGCTCTACTCAACCCTCGGGAAGGACGGTTCCCAGCATCGGGACCCCGGGGTCTGGCCCCAGGCAGCTCACGTCTGCTCCCTGGGCTCTGAGCCCCTTGTCTCTCAGACACCCCCAGACTCTCCTCTCCCCCCCACGGCAGCTGGCGCTCAGCAACACGTGGTGACCGGGTGAAGAAAGGTCCAGGAGCCACCAGGCAAACGGGCCCGGGGTCGGGCTGGAGGCCGCACCTGGTAGTGCTCGTCGGCTGGCTCGGGCGTGGAGGAGCTGAGGTCCAGCAGGTCGGCGGGCGCCCAGGGCAGCAGCACGCACCTCCGGATCAGAGGGTCGGCCTCTCCGTAGGCAAAGTCCCGGGTCACCTCCTCTGCACCAGGACACGCGGGCAGTCAGGGAGTGGCAGAAGAGCGCCGGCCCTTCCTTGGGGTGGGCGGGCTTTGACTTACCGCCCGTGTCCAGGTCCCTCAGGGGCCACAGCAGCGTGTAGGCCACCCGCTGGGGCATATAGAAGAAGGGCGCGGTGGCGAAGCTGGGCACGTCCGCGTGCTGGACGCGCGAGCCGAACTCGTCCATGACGTACCACACCGGCACCTTCTCCTCGGCCGTCTGCGGGCAGAGCACACGCCGCCCTCGCCCACTGCTCCGCCTCCCCGCCCCTCCCGTCCGCACGCCTTTCCACGCATCCCCGCCCCAAACACCTACCACTGGCCCGTCTACGCCCACCTCTCAGAGCCTGGAGCACCTACCACACACGCCTCCAGTCCCTTGAACCTGTGGCCTCCGGGCCGGCGGCCCTGCCCTGGCAGACGAGGACAACAGGCCAGCGGGCTGCGGTGTGATCACGTGTGTGGCAAAGGTGTACGGAAAGAGGGCACTTAGCCTAGTAGCTACATGGATGGTCTGGTTCTGTGTGCAGGCGGAGGAGGGGGGAGACTTCTGAGTTCAGGGAAGGCTTCCTGGAGGAGGCAACAGCTAAGCTGAGATCAGGAGAAGCAACTTTTGCCTCTTCCCGGACTGAAGGTGGTGAGGGGCTGGAACGTAAGGGTGGGCCTGGGGAGGCCGGGGAGCGGGGGTGGTGATGTAAGCCCAAGGATATGCTGAAGGGACTCAGCTCTACTCCCGAAAGCAGCAGGGTATCACTAAGGGCTTTTAGGAGGGTGACGGAACCAGAAGAGGCCAGGAGAGAGGCAGCCAGGTCACTGGGGTCCGGGAGAGGCTTGTGTACCGTGAGCCCAAAGGTCGCATGGACACCTGGGTCCCCGGCACCGGCTGGCCCGAGGCAAAGAGTAACAGGCGCGTGACAGAGCCACGGGGAACCAGGGTAGTTTCCACTGGCCACAGAAGATGGGTCTACTCGCTTGCGGGGTAAGAGGACGCCTCCCGCTAGCCCTGACGGCACAGGGCAGCGAAGGCCTGTTTGCCTCCCCTGGGGCCCGGCTGCCCGCTCACCCCGTGGGCCAGCTGGTAGGTCTGGTTGAACTTCCACATCTCCTCCAGCACCAGGTCCACGGCCTCGGTGCTGGGCAGCTCGCCGTGGAACTCGATGCCCATCAGGTTGGCCATACGGTGCAGCAGCCCGGGCACCTGCTGCAGCTGCTGGCGGGCGTGCGCAACGCGGCACGTCCAGGCGTGGTCGATAAGGAAGATGCTGCGGGCACAGGTTACAGGTGAGCGCGAGGCTACCACGCAGGCAGGGCAAGAAGGGAGGGTGGAAAGAGGGCCAGCAGGCGGGATCCGCCTGAGGAAGAGGCCGGGCTGAGGCCTGGACGCCGCACCAGGCCTGGGTGGGGGTCCTGGCTCTGCCGACCACCCGCTATGCGGGCCTGGGACAGTTCCTCTCCCTTTTCCAGTTTCTAAAACAGGGCAACACGGTCCCTACCCGCTATCACCGGGCTGACGTGAGCATCAAATGAGACAAAACAGCATGCTGACCGTACACTGAATCCTCACGGATTCAGTGATCACTACGGCGATCACCGCGACAGTTAACTGTCCTCAACTGGATTTTGAACTGCTGGAGGGCAGGCCCACGGCCCCCAGCCTTGCTACCTGCAGGCAGACACGCAAAGGAGCCGCACTCAGAGCTCACTCGCGCTTGCCCGGGACTTCCGGGCAATTCTTGGGAAGCGCCAGGGACTTCTGCGGGAGAGGCTTCAAGTCCCCCCGTGTGCGGACACCTGCAGTCCACACAGTCTGGTCTCTCTGCAGGGGCCCGGTGGGCCAGCTGCACGGCTCTCACACCAGCGTGGTGGAGCGTAGGGTGTCCCCACTGCAGGCCCAAGGACATGACTGCCCCCAGCCCACAGGCCAGGCTGCCCGGACACCATCCAAGCCCTGCTGGACTCGGAGGCTCTGAGCGCACGGGGTTCTGCCTGCTGGGGAAGCAGCCCTGGCCCGGCGCCCTGCTAACAGGGAGGCACAGCCACCGCTCTGGTTCTTAGGTTAGGGGTCAAGCTCAGCAGTAGTTATTACTGCACTTACGTTATTTTTTGTTCGCACATCCTGAAACAAATGATTTATTCCCGTCCTCGTGCGTAGAGTTTATGACCGTGTGAGACACGGCCAGGCCTTCAAAGTGGAGCGTCTGGGGGTGACCTGGGCAGACGCACACAATGGCTGCTGGATGTGGCGGGGGCGGGGGAGGATGGAGCCTGGGGCCTGGCCGTTGGGGTGGGGTGGGGCGGACTCACAGAGGTCTGGAGGGAAGAAAGGCCCAGGAGCAGGAAGGACGGCGGAGCCGGGCTCCAGCCCAGACGCCGGCCCCATCCCTCCCCAAACCTGCCTGGTGGTGTGCGTGGAGGGGGCAGAGGCCGGGAGCTGCTCGAGGTGGCCGCTGGGCCCGAGCCCCACGGCTGGCACAGGCGGCAGCAGAGCAGGCGCCTGCGCGGGTCCGCTGTACTGAACTTAACAAGAAAGGGGAGCCTGCAAGTTTCTGAGTCGGAGGGCACGGGGGTGGAGGAACTTGGCTGCTGTCATGACCCTGGGGGCCCTCCCACCCCACCAGGGGCTGGTGAAGGAGCCAGACTTCCTGGAGAAGCTACGGTCACAGGGGCCCGGAAACCCCCAGAGGCCAGCGAGTTTCTCCCTCAGGGTTCCGGCGACGTCGGGCCGAGGGGCCTGTGGGCCTCTCCTGGCGGAGGGCAGCCCCTCTTGGCCCCTGGGAGGCAGGAAGCCTGGGGGCCAGGATCGGCTCTGGCCTTTCTACCCTGTGGCCTCGTGCCAGGCCCAGGCCCACTCCCAGCCTCGGCGCCCTCACGCGAGGAACCAGTCAGGCCACACTCCTCACAAGCCGGGGTGCAAAGCGCAGGGCTCCACCCAGAGACTGAGGTTCAGCAGGACCGGGGCGAGGCCCGGGCGCCCTGGAAAAGCCCGGGCTCACGAGTCCAGGCTGCCCTGGGGTCGACACCCACGATCTTAACTAGCTGTGTGACCCTAGGCAAGTCCTTCCCCATTGTTTCCTCATCGGCAAAACGGGAACTTGTCACACCTCCATGGAGGGACCGCTGGGACAGTTAAGAGGCGTGTGGGAGGGACGCTGCTCTCAGGACAGCATGAAACACAACTAACGCAGGAGCGTCGCCAGTGTCGGGGCTGACAGGACCTTGTCTCAGGGCTAAGGGGCCAGCGCCTGGCACCCAGGAGCACGTGTGCTCGTGATGACAGCTTCTCCCTAGCGGCCACGGCCTCGGTGACACCTTTGTAAAAGGGGGCCCGGCCCTGACGGCCACGGTGCGGGTGAAAGGCGTCGGCCTACGGCTCCTACCTGTTGGGGTCCGCCGCCTGGAGCCCATTCTCATTGGTCACGATGACCTTGTAGCAGAGCTGGCCGCCTGGGTTGGGCTTCTTCCGTGCTTCCCGGGCCGCCTCGTCCTCACTCTCATCCTCCTCCACTTCCTGCACTTGCATTATCCCGAACATCTCCCCAGCGTCGAAAACCTGGGGGCCACAGGAGGGGGTGTTGGCAGGAGACCCCATTCCTGACCCGTTCCTTCCGCCACACCCCGGCCTCGAGGACAAACTGAGCCCCTAGGAGAAGCAGGACCTCTTTACTGCCCAGCTACCCATTTTATAGGTGGGGAGATGGGTTCCTAATCAGTGAGAATGAGGCCCTAACCTCCCCCACTATCGCTGGCGCTATCGTCCAAGGCCCCTCAGCCCGTGGGACCCAAGCCTGGAGGTGGGACTGCATGCATGTGTCCCATGATATCTAGTCTGGCCTCTTGCATTATAGGGAAAATGCGGCTCAAAGGGCAGAGCGGGTGGCTCCGGTCACGCTGGAAATGACTGGAAGAGTGAGGATCCTGGTGGCTAGGGACTGCACCCCAACTTTGTTCTCACCAGCACCACCAACCCAACACCAGGGCAGCGGAGGTGACCCAGAAGGAAACAGGGGCCCAAGAGCCTCCTGACGCCACCACGCCAGCCCAGGTCTGCACAAACCATGGCCTGGGTCTAGTGTCCTGAGGTCCTGGGCCAGGATGGGACAGAAGGTAAGGGCCTTGCTCCTTGAGTTTCCCTGGCAAAGGGCAACGCCAACCACATGCAGCTGGTGAAGGTGACAAGCCAGTCGGTCCCCATACAGCCACTCATGTACCTGGTGCCTGCCACAAGTCGGCAAGGGGCCTTAGGGCAGATTCTGCAGCCAGGCTATGTGACCTTGAACAAGACACTGAACTACTCCGTGCCTCAGTTTCCCCATCCATACAATGGGAATACGAGAACCTACCTGAGGGGCTTGTTGGGAGGATTAAATGATTAACACACGTGAAGAGCTCAGAAGAAGCTAAGCTTGGCAAACCCTCTGTAAGCACTTGCTACCATCACGACACTTTTGAGACTAGTCTCTCACCTGGGAAGGGGGCATCAGCCACCTTCCAGCAGAGCTGAGAGCGATACGTCAACCAAACAGTACACAGAGAGTCCGTGGCATAGAGCAGGGACTCAGCGAAGGCCAGCTGCCCCTAAAACCTTTCTCACGACTCTATTAAAAACAGAAGAGAAACTCATCCCAGTAGTTGGAAATCAGCCATCTGTTCAGGCACCAGCAGCTTGGATGTGCTGCGCAGGACAGGCACTTGGGGGTGTGAGGATGAATCGCTCATGACCTTGCCCCGAGTGGCAGAGGGGCCATCTGAGAGGACCAGGTAAGCGGTGCGGGGGCCTGGAGGGCCGGATAAGACTTTACGGGGAAGCCGTCACCTGAGGTGAGCGGTGAAGGAAGGGGAAGATTTAAACGTGTGGCCATGCCGTGGTGGTGCAAGGACTCCAGGCAGAGAAGCTGGGGCGGGAAGGGCTGTGGAGCCGACCAGGTCCATCCGCAGGGGAGCTCGGGCACTTTTTGGGACGGCGCCTTTAACCCCCCCACCAGCCCCCGATCCCAGGGTGAAGCCACTACCCTCCCTCCAGTTTGGAGATGAGAAGAGAGCAGCTCAGAGGCTGGGACTCACACCTTGGGCTTCCACCCAGAACCCCGTATCCCAGCCCTCTACCCCCAAACCTGACAGGAGGGAGGGGACAGTACAGGGTGTGCCTTCGCCCAGCTGTGAAATGGGGATGACCACTCCCGCCTCACAGAGGGACTGGAGGAGGCCCTAACGAGGTAAGGAAGGGGAATGGTTTTGCAGCTGGGAAGTTCCTGCAGACAGAAAAGAGCTGAAATTTACTGTAAAACACTCCGCATCCTTTCCAAGGCACCGGGGTCCCCGGCTCGCGGGGGGCTGGGGGGGTCCCATTCCTGGGTCAGCAGGTGCCTGTGGCCCTCCCCCACACCTGGGCGCACAGCAGGCTCGGCAGAACAATGGCTGCAGGTCTGGGTCTGGCCGTGGTGACTCACAGCTCTGCCCATAACCCATAAGGGCAAGGGAGGGTCACGGAAAAGTACTGGCTGTCCCTCCGCAGAGCGACGGTGGCCAGGCGGCCTGCAGATCTTGCAGCCAGGATGGAGGGGACATTACACTCTGGTGGCTATGAGCTGGGCATGCCTCTCCACCCAGTCCCCCACCAAGACTGTGGAAGTCGGAGCCATGTTTCCTGGTCTTCACTTTCCAGGGGGAGACATGGACTCAGACGGGCAAGTGACTTGCCCAGGTGAGTTCACTGCCCGCAGAGGCTGGCAGGGCCGGAGCCAGGGTGTTTCCACCTCGTGCTCCTTTCACCCAGTACACGAGGACCTTTTTATCCTAACAAACCGCTGGGGTCCCCTCCTGCCCAGCACAGGCCTGGGACTAGGGTAAGTGCTCAGGAAATGCTGGCGAATTGAGGGCAAGTCATGAGGGGGAAGGGAATTCACTGTTACAAAAGGTAGGTACCAATAACACTGCACCTTTTTTTATAGCAACTACTTGTGTTTTGGGCAGGAAGGTACCTGGTCCAACCCTGATTTTAGAGGCAGAGAGACTGGCTGAAAGGGTGCAGTTTGTCCAGCAGCCTTTTCCTGGCTCCAGGGTCCCACCTCGCCACCTGCACTGCTCAGTCTGTCTCGGCCCAGGAGGCAGCCCCTGCAGGAATCTGGTTCCAGCTCAGAAGGCCCCAACAGAGCGCCCGTGAACGTGCTCTGGCTTCAACACGTGGGCAAACCACCAAAACCCAAGGCCCACCCCTCAGCCAGGACCCTGCGGAGGCCCTTTGGAGACACAGGCTAGAGCACAGGCCAGCAGAAAAGAGCCGACCCCACAAAAAGGGAGACCCTTGAAGCATGGGAGCTCTTTTCACTTTTTTTTTTTTTTTTTTTTGCGGTACGCGGGCCTATGGCTCACGGGCCCAGCCGCTCTGCGGCATGTGGGATCTTCCCGGACCGGGGCACGAACCCGTGTCCCCTGTATCGGCAGGCGGACTCTCAACCACTGCGCCACCAGGGAAGCCCTCTTTTCACTTTTGTTTAGATTCTGTCTCCACCTCCCACAGCCTGTCTTCGTTGATATGCAAAATAAAGGTGACCCGGGGCTCAAATCAAATGAAGAAACACGAAAGAACTCTGTGACCTAAACAGTTAAAGCCACACAAACTCACTGGACGTCTGTTTTCCCTGAGGCAGGCAGTGGCTGAAAGCAAGCTTCTAGTTCTGAAGTCTGGCAGACCTTGGGAGTGTCACTTCCTCTTCCTGAGCCTCAGTTTTCTGCACTGTATAAAGTGTGGGTGATGAATCTTACCACCCCCCGCCCCAGGACTGCTCTGGGCTCGGATGTGTGGAGGACGCAGCACAGGGCCTGGCACACAACGGGAGCCAAAGTTCATTTCAGTTCCAGTTCTCGCCGCGGCCCTGGCCCAGCCCCAGATGCTGGCAGGACCAGGGACACAGGTACAGGCTCTGGCCGCCACTCCTAGGCCACAGACCGCCATGGAGTTAAAGTCTAAGTCGGTCGTTAAGGCATTCGTGGCTCTTCATCCTCAAACCACCAGCCGTTTTCCCTGCATCGTCCGTTAACGCCGCCCCCCAACTCTCCGCTGCGCGTCTCACCGAAGCCCGCCCCGCCCCGGAACGCGCTCGCTCTCCTTCTCCCAGCCACCAACTCCCCCAGGCGCCCTCCCAACCTCCTCCGCACGCGTCCTCCAGGAGGCCCTCGGCCGCCCCACCCCAGCAGCTCTCGGCCAAGAGCCGGCCCGCAGACCACACCCTTCCTGGTAGAAGGGTCCAGAGCGACCCACCCCCGGCGCTCCCCGGGCTCGCGCTGACCAGGACTGGAGGATGCGCGCCTCGAGGACCCGCATCCCAGCTTCACTGGCACCTCTCAAAGGGATCCCGGGGCGCTCCGGGCGCGCCCTGCACCCCGGTTCTCCCCGGCCGGCGCGTCGCCCTCCTCGCGTCACCCCAGCCCGCACCTCGTGCTCCAGCTTGTGCAGGAGGCGGCCCCAGTACCGCTCGGGGACCCCCGACGCGCGGAGCGCCGGGCCGTGCAGCGCCGCGAACTTGGCCCGGGCCCGCGCGTCCTCCTCCGGGTCCGGGCCCAGCTCCGGGTCCGGCTCCAAGCTCGGCGCCGACTGCGGCGTCAGGACCCGGCTGCCACGCTCCAGCCTCGCGTCGGCCTGCATGTCGCCTCCACCAGCGCCAGCGCCAAGTCCAGCGCCGCCGCAGCCCGCAGGCCCGGCCCTCTCGACTCCGCCCGCCCGCCCGCCAGCCCGCCCCGCCCTCCTCTGGGCTCCCCGCCCACCACCGCCCGCAAGCCCGCCCACACTCCTGGCCTCCAGGCTCGCCGAAGGCAGCCGGGGCGCAAAGCTGAGGCGCTGGACCCGGGGAACCCAAAGGCCGGGCCTTCCGAAGGGTATGCGCGCGCCACTGCGCGTGCGTGAGCGCGCGGGGGTGGTGCGTTTGTGGCCTGGGGCGGCCGGCGTGTGCGCACGCGCGCCTGGTCGGGGCGGTGTTTTCTCTTTCAGCCCGTGGCTACCCCGGGGGATGCCGGGAGTGAGGCCTTCCAGACTCCACGCGGTCGGAACCGGAAGGGATTCCAGGGAGTGCCCAGGAGGGGAAACCGAGGCCCAGAGACACTGGTGTCCCGCACCGACCATCGGTGTCCCGCACCGACCACACCGACATCTTCCCAAGCGCAGAGTGAAGTTACAGAATTTCAAAAATCATTCTTTGATCGTCCTAGTTGTTCCAAGTTCTGTTGCTTCCATAGGGGTGCGTTTCGTTATTTTCCCATTTGCAACTTCTCAGTAATTGTAATTTGCTGGAAAGCTCAAAGACTAAAGGGTTTTTTTTGTGCTTCAGTTACTGAATATTTTGATTAAAACTTATTTATTTATTTATTTATGGCTGCATTGGGTCTTCGTTGCTGCACAAGGGCTTTCTCTAGTTGTGGTGAGCTGGGGGTTACTCTTCGTTGTGGTGCACAGGCTCTAGGCACGTGGGCGTCAGTAGTTGTGGCACACAGGCTCCGTAGTTGTGGCTCGCGGGCTCTAGAGCACAGGCTCAGTAGTTGTGGCGCATGGGCTTAGTTGCTCCATGGCATGTGGGAGCTTCCCGGACCAGGGCTCAAACCCGTGTCACCCTGAATTGGCAGGCGGATTCTTAACCACTGCGCCACCAGGGAAGTCCTTGATTAAACCTTTTAAGCTGAATTTGAACAAAATGCACCAATGTAGAGGACTCGTTCAGTGTGACTAGGACACTTAAGTTGTTATCCAAAAGCTCAAACTTCCAAACTCCAGTTGATGATGATGAAATAAAATTCATATTTTATGGCGAGATAAGAAAAACATAAAACTTATCTGCTTGTTTGGTCCTCCCTGCTCCCTTCCCCCACTTTTTAATTTATTTTTAAATTGTTTTACTTTTTTTTTGCCCACGCCGCATGGCATGTGGGGTCTTAGTTCCCTGACCAGGGACTGATCCCCCACCTGCTGGATTGGAAGCACGGGGTCTTAACCACTGGACCGGTCAGGGAAGTCCCTCTCCCTGCCCTTTAGTGTATATTGTGCATCCACATTTACCCGACCTCCTTGGGAGATGACCTTCTTTCTTAATCTCATCAAGGATCATTACTCCTTAGGAGATGACCTTCCTTTTTAATCTTAGAAGAGGCAGCCGTGACCCATGACCTACTACTTGTTTTGTACACGTAGATCTGGATTGTGTAAACTGTCATTTAACATATAGCCCTCTGTCTCAAAAACTTATATCCCTGTGCTTTGACCTCTAACAGGCAGGACAGTCCTTAGAACTCTCTGAAAGACTTCCCAGGTAATAATCCTCAATTTGGCTCAAATAAAATTTTCCATTTCTTTCTTAGATCGACTGATTAATTTTTTTCATTGACATGGTGAAGAAACATGTTACAGGGAAAAACATGTTACTACCATGCTGAAGTGCTTTTTTTCCATTTAATATCAGCTTTGTCACGAAAATTTTGCCGTTCAGTTACTCTGTGAAAAAATATTTGTAAATTTTTGACAACTATGATTTCTAATTCAGTTTTACAGCTTGTTTGGATGTAATTCTTCACCACATCCAATTCCAGGTGTATTTCTGCTTCATGGGGTTCTTTTTTTTTTTTAATGGCCGTGCAGCTCGGCACTCGGGATCTTAGTTCCCCGACCAGGGATTGAACCCAGGCCCTCAGCAGTGAAAGCACAGAGTCCTAACCACTGGACCGCCAGGGAATTCCTGAGGGGTTCTTAATTTAGTAAGAATGTTAGTCCCCCTATGCTGTGCCTGTTGAACGTTATGTGAGTATTATCACCGCAAGAAAAAAATGTCTTTGGTGTTCAACTTATATTAGCTGAGTAGCATTCACAATGATGTTAGTTTTGCACTTTGGAGAGAATGAACTTCCAAAAGCTTAATTTTGATTCCATGAATCAGAGGCAAGAAATGGCAGCATCTAATGACTCTGATAACAATATGGCATCCACAGTGGAATAATTCCTCAGCCAGTGGAGCCAACACATTAACAGTGGAATGAGCACAAGAAAACTTGGAATTAGAAAAACGAGTGAAGCTAATGTATAAAAAGTCATTTGATCTAAATGAAGAGTCATGATTTACAGAATGAAATGTCAACCCGCTTCTGCAGCTTCACATGTTAATTCATTTTGGGGCACAGCCTTCTTAAAATAATTACTAACTTTCGAAGTCAATGTGATACTTCTGAATGAGAATTGTGTCATCTGGTTTGGTTTTCAGTTAATATCTCTTTGGCGCCCGGGGTGAGATGTAAATGTCCACAGACATTCTGTCGAAGTTTCAATTTCATAATCGACTCTGAAAAATGGAAATATAAAATTTAATTTTAAATTAAATGTGGACTTTAAAAAACGTTTATTGCTCCTGAAAAGGTTTATTGCACAATAAGACAAAAAATACTAGTAAACAAAATATAAATAAAAAGCTGTGGATTTATACCGTGCAAGAGGGCACAAAACCCTCTGAACAGCAAAAGTGTCCAGACTTCTCTATTCAATCTGCAGCAGGACCACTCAGCCTCTGACTCCTACATGGGACTCATGCACACAAACTCCGTAATTTCCCGGAGGCTTCATGCATCTTGGAGGCCACAGAACAGGCACAGCTCAGGTGGTAGGTAGGCAGGGGCAGCAGGACCTCACGGTGAATAGTTAGTACATAATATTATATTATAACTAGGTAAGAATGACTGTGTACTTCACAGGCCTGATCACTAATAGCAACTATGTTATATCGTTTATCTTGCCTTATAGTCTGTGCCTATACAGGTATATATCACACTTACAATAATTATTTTGTTATGAGCAAATATATGTTGCACTGGCTGAAAACCTATCTGTTGTCTTAGCGTCTGCATCTTCCTCGCCCTCCGTATCAGTCTGTAGTTTACCCACTCCATGGGACAGTAAATCCAACTCAAACTGGCTTAAGGAAAAAGGGTATTTATTGGCTTCCACAGAGTTATGGACTGGATGATTGTGTTCTTCCGAAATTCATATGTTGATGCCCTAACCCCCAATGTGACTGAATTTGTAAATAGGGCCTGTGAGGAGGTGATAAAAGTTAAAGGAGGCCATAAGGGTGGGGTCCTAAACCAATAAGTCTGGTGTCCTTCAAAGGAGAGGAATAGATACCAGAGCATTCTCTCTCTTCACCTAGTGAGGACAGAGTGAGAAGGTGGCTATCTGCAAGCCAGGAAGAGAACCCTAACCTGCACCTTGATCTTGGACTTCCTAGTCTCCAGAAGATACATTTCTGTTGTTTAAGCTGCCCCGTCTGTGGTATTTTGTTATGGCAGCCAGAACTATCACATAACACATAGCAAAGGAGTTCAGTGGACTTCAGGTTCAACTTGATCAAGGAGCACAAACATCACCAGGATCTACGTTTTCTGTCCTTGTCTCAGCTCTGCTCTTCTATGCATTGGCTTCCCTCTCTGATAGGCTACCCTCTTGTGTGATGAAGTAGCTGCGATAGCTCCAGGCTACATCCTGCCAGGGATCCAGTCCCACTGGGAAAGGGAGCCTGAGTCTCACAGATTTTCTCTCACACTGGTCAGGTCCTGTGAATGTCTCTGACCCATCCCTTTGACAGGGCAGGCCTGTTTCTCATTCTCCTCCCCAGATGCAAACCCAATCGAATCAGATCCCTACTTGAAATCTTTTGTGATTACCCAGTGCCCAGGAATAAAAACTCAGCCCTTCATGTGACCTCAAAAGTCCTGCATGGTCCAGCTCTGCTGACCTCTTTCGCCTCCTTTCAGCACACACTCTTCTCCTCAGTTTTGAGCCCCACCTTGCTGGCCTTATTCAGCTTTAGGACTGCAATGCCTCACCATTGCCTCCAGGGTTTTCACGTGCTGTTCCTTCGGCCTGGGAGCCCTTGCCCTCTTCCAACCTTGTTAATTCCAACTCATTCTGCAGGTCTCAGCTGAAATGTTACCTCCACAGGGGGCCTCTGAATATGCAGTTTTAAAATTTATTTATTTATTTATTTGGCTGTGCTGGGTCTTGTGGCATGAGGGATCTTTGTTGCCACTTGCGGGATTTTAGTTGCAGCATGAGGGATCTTTAGTTGTGGCGTACAGGATCTAGTTTCCTGACCAGGGATTGAACCCAGGCCCCCTGCATTGGGAGTCTTAACCGCTGGACCACCAGGGAAGTTCCTGAAACAACAACAAAATTTTTTTTATTGGAGTATAGTTGATTTACAATGTTGTTAGTTTCAGGTGTGCAGCAAAGTGAATCAGTTATACATATACATATATCCACTCTTTTTTAGATTCTTTCCCTATATAGGTCATTACAGAATATTGAGTAGAGTTCCCTGTGCTATACAATAGGTCCTTATTAGTTACTTATTTTATATAGAGTAGTGTATATATGTCAATCCCAATCTCCCAATTTATTCCTCCCCCTGACTTTCCCCCCTGGTAACCGTAAGTATATTTTCTACATCTGTGACTCTATTCCTGTTTTGTAAATAAGTTCATTTGTTTCATTTTTTTAGATTCCACATATAAGCGATCCTGGGCATATATCTAGAGAAAACTATAATACAAAAAGGTACATGCACCCCAATGTTCACTGCAGCACTGTTTACAATAGCCAAGACATGGAAGCAACCTCAATGTCCATCAACAGATGAATGCATAAAGAAGATGTGGTACATATATACAATGGAATATTACTCGGCCATAAAAAAGAACAAAATAATGCCATTTGCAGCAACATGGATGGACCTAGAGATTCTCATACTGAAGTAAGTCAGACAGAGAAAGACAAATATCATATGAATATGCAATCTAAGCAACATAGAGTCACGTCTCTGCTTCACTCACCACTCCCCCCACCCCCCCACCCAGGGATAAGAAGAGAGGAAAAGAGAGCGTTTGGGGGAGAAAGAATGACCAAGGCACAAGGTGACCTTTGGTCCTGAAAGCTTCTCCTGCTAGGAGCTGTGCTGAGGGTGCTTGTAGAAAATGTGTTTTTCTTGCACCATGGAGCCTGTTCTCAACCAAAGAGACAGTGATCTGCTTCCACGCTAGGGGAACGAGTTGGCTGGTTGCGCTGACCGCTGACCAAGAGACCGTGGGCTTGTCTCCCAATGGCATCTTCCTAAGAAAATGTGTTAAAACCATGCCTCTCCCTTTGTTATCCTTTTAAATAGTTAATGCGTACAAGATTATAGTTGAAACCCTACGTAGGTTATTAACCAACAACCCTGCTCTGCTTTCCTCCACTAATTTACCTTCTATCCCCTGGCAAGGGGAGTCATTGTACTGGATTAGAGGTTTATTATTTCCATGCTTTAAAAATTCTTTCATTACATATGATTGTGTGTTTAATTAAACAGTACACTGCTTAGTTTTGTTGGGTTTTGAGATTAAAGATATGGAGTTATGATTTATGTGATATTCTTTTTTTTTTAAATGGTCCATACTTTTGACCAGATTTAATAGCTTTATGTATTTTTGGCTGTGTTGCGTCTTCATTGCTGCGCGCGGGCTTTCTCTAGTTGTGTCGAGCGGGGGCTACTCTTTGTTGCGGTGCGCGGGCTTCTCATTGCGGTGGCTTCTCTTGTTGCGGAGCATGGGCTCTAGGCACGCGGGCTTCGGTAGTTGTGACTCGCGGGCTCTAGAGCGCAGGCTCAGTAGTTGTGGTGCACGGGCTTAGTTGCTCTGCAGCATGTGGGATCTTCCCAGACCAGGGATCGAACCCGTGTCCCCTGCATTGGCAGGCGGATTCTTAACCACTGTGCCACCAGGGAAGTCCATGGGATATTCTTTTCCATTCAGTGTTATGGTGTTTTATTTTGTTCAGACAGTTTTCACTCACAACATTTTAAATTTGTATTTATTTATTTATTTTTGGACATGCTGTGCAGCTTGAGGGATCTTAGTTCCCTGACCAGGGATCAAACCTGTGTCCTCGGCAGTGAAAGTGTGGAGTCCTAACCACCGGACCGCCAGGGAATTCCCACTCACAACATTTCTGACACCAAATGTGTGTGCTTTTTCCGCCACACCAAACATTTCTCCAACTCTTTATAATTTATAATTCAATTCAGTTCTGACACTATCTTCCTGGAGTTAGACAGGTTAAGGGCTCAGTCCCACAAGACTCCCCTGCTACAGATGCAAGTCACGTGTCCCAGGTTGTCACCTGTGCTTCTAACCAACCTGCTATAAATACAGGGGGGATCCCATGACCCCCTTCTTGGGTTCGATAATTTGCTAGGATGGTTCACAGAATTCAGGAAAGAGCTTTGCTTACTGTTACTGGTTTGTTATAAAGGATATAACTCAGGAACAGGCAGATGGACAAGATGCATAGGGCCAGGTGTAGGAGAGGAGCTTCCGAGCCCTCCTGCGTGTACCACCCTCCCGGCACCTCCTCACGTTCACCAACTAGGAAGCTCTCTGAACCTCATTGTTTGGGGGTTTTTATGGAGGTTTCATGACGTAGGCGTGATTGAATAAATCGTTGGCCATAAGTCAGGTGGTGGAGCTGCAAGTTCCAACACTCTAATTACACTGTGGTCTTTCTGGTGACCAGCCCCTCTCCTGAAGCCATCTAGGGGCCCCGAGCCCCCAGACATCTCATTAGCATACGAGAGATACAGCACTCTGGAGACTCCAAATGGAGCTCAAAGACCAAATACGTATTTCTTATTGAATCGCACCAACCTTGACAGTCCACACTTTTAAAGTATACAATTCAGTGGGTTTTAGTGTAGTCACAAGCTTGCATGGTGTGCAAACATCACCGTGGTCTGATTCCAGAACATTTCCATCACACATGGGCGTCAGCAGTCACTCCTCATCTCCCATCCCCCATCCTCCATCCCCCTCCCCCTCAGCCCTTGGAAACCACGAATCTACTTTCTGTCTCTGGATTTGTCTATTTTGGACATTCACAAAAATGGAACCATACAACACGTGGCTTTTGTGACTGGCTTCTTTCACTCAGCATAATGTTTTCAAGGTTCATTCGTATTTTAGCATGTACTTCATTTATATGGCTGAATAGTATTCCATTGTAGGGGTGTACCACATTTGGTTTGTCCATTGATAAATTGATGGGCATTTGGGCTGTTTCTACTTTTTGGCTATTATGAATAATGCTGCTATGAACATTCATGTATAAATTTTTGTGTGAATATGTGTTTTCAGTTTAACTATCTGAGGAAACACCGGCCTGTTTTTGTACAAGTTTTGTACTTTTTTTTTTTTTGCCTGCACCGAGCGGCTTGCAGGATCTCAGTTCCCCAACCAGGGATGGAACCCAGGCCACAGCAGGGAAAGTGCTGAATCCTAACCACTAGACCACCAGGGGACTCCCCAGTTTTGCACTTCTTTGGTTAAATTTATTGCTAATTACTTTATTCTTTTTAATACTATTGTAAATGGAATTTTTCTTAATTTCATTTTCAGATTATTCATTGTTGATGTGTAGAAATAGAACTGATTTTTGCATATTCATCTTATACTCTGTAATCTTGCTGATTTTATTTATTAGTTCTAACAGCTTTTTTGTGGATTCCTTAGGATTTTCTATATACAACCTCAGGCCATCTGCAAATAGAGATAGTTTTACTTCCTTTCCAACCTGGGTGCCTTTGATTTCTTTTTCTTGCCTAACTGTCCCGGCTAGAACCTCCACTGCAATGCTGGGAGCAGACATCCTGGTCTTGTACCTGAACATTATGTTTTAAACATATATCCCTATTGTTGCATGAGGTAATAATTAATTTCACTGTTATATAATATTTAATTGTGTGACTACTGCAATCTTCCACTGATTGACGTTTAGGTTACCTGCAGCTTTTTGCTCTTGTAAACACGAGGATATGAATATTCTTGTATGTTTCCTGGAACACATGTGTAAGAGCTCCTCCATTTATACCTAGCAGAGTTGATCCATATCCTCTCTGACTCTTACTACTCTTATCAGACTGAATTTTTGCCAGCCTCGTGTCACAGTGGTATGACCTTGTTGTCTTCATTTATATTTCTTTTTCTTTTTTTTTTTTTTTTGCGGTACGCGGGCCTCTCACTGTTGTGGACTCTCCCGCTGCGGAGCACAGGCTGAGGACGTGCAGGCTCAGCGGCCATGGCTCATGGGCCCAGCCGCTCCGCGGCATGTGGGATCTTCCTGGACTGAGGCACGAACCCGTGTCCCCTGCATTGGCAGGCGGACTCTCAACCACTGCGCCACCAGGGAAGCCCTGTATTTCTATTTTTATTAATGAGGTTGAGTATCTTTTCAACTGCTAATTGGCCCTCCCGTTTCTTCTTTCGCGCTCTCTCTTTTTTAAAGTTGAGGTGCTGGCCTTTTCTTCTTATTGCTTGTAGGGTTTCTTTACATAATCTGGATACTAATCCTTTGTAAGCTAAACATGTTGCAAATGCCTTCTCCTGTCTGGCCTCTTCTGTATGGTATCTTTTCAAGAAGAGAACTTTCAGGACTTTCCTGGAAGTCCAGTGGTTAAGAATCCGCCTTACAATGTGGGGTCGCTGGTTCGATCCCTGGTTGGGGAACTAAGATCTCCCACACCTTGGGGCAACTAAGCCTGTGCGCCGCAACTACTGAGCCTGCATGCTGCAACTAGGGAGAAGCCCGCACACTGCAACGAAAGACCTCGTGTGCTGCAGCTAAGGCCCGACACAGCCAAAAATAAATAAATAAACATTTTAAAAAAAGGAGAGAACTTTCAAAAAACATTTTTTAATATTTATTTATTTAGGCTGCTCCCAGTCTTAGTTGCGGGATGTGGGATCTTCATGGCGGCATGCAGGATCTTTTTAGTTGCAGCATATGGGTTTCTTAGTTGTGGCATGAATGTGGGATCTAGTTCCCTGACCAGGGATTGAACCCAGGCCCCCTGCATTGGGAGCACTGAGTCTTACCTACTGGACCACCAGGGAAGTCCCAGAACTTTCTAATTGTAATGTAGTAAAACTTGTTCATCTTCTTTATTATTATTATTTTTAATACATTTATTTACTTTATTAATTTTTTTTGGCTGTGTTGGGTTTTCGTTGCTGTGCGCGGGCTGTCTCTAGTTGTGGCGAGTGGGGGCTACTCTTTGTTGCGGTGCGCCAGCTTCTCAATGCGGTGGCTTCTCTTGCTGCGGAGCACGGGCTCTAGGTGCACAGGCTTCAGTAGTTGTGGCACGCAGCCTCAGTAGTTGTGGCGCATGGGCTTAGTTGCTCCGCGGCACGTGGGATCTTCCCAGACCAGGGATAGAACCCATGTCCCCTGCATTGGCAGGTGGATTCTTAACCACCGCGCCACCAGGGAAGTCCCTATCTTTTGTTTAATTGTTGGTACTTTTAATGTCTTGTTTAAGAAATCTTTCCCTCTTAAGTTCAGAAATATATATTTTCCAGATCTACAAGTTGTCAAGTTTTCCTTTCGTATTTAAGTCTTAATGCATCTGAAATTGATTTTTTGGGGTGAGGTATGGGATAGGGACCCAATTTCTTTTTTTTTTAACATATGGATAAGCAATTTTCCCATCATTGTTTACTGAAAAGTCAACTCTTCCCCAGTGACACGTCATGTACCGCTGTCATCCCAAATGTGTGCAGGTTTCTTTCAGGCTCAGTGATCGTCAGTTGGTCCGTGTGCTCATCTCTATATGAAATTCATCCAATTTTCATTTCTCTAGATTTTAGTAGCACTTGATTTTGGCTTGGGTTAGTTCTTTCAAATTATCCTTCTTCTGCAGAAGGGTCTTGGCCATTTTTAGCCATTTGCTTTTCCATACACACTTTTGGGAAAGTTTTAAATTACAGATTCAGTCATTAGTGGTAAGATGATTCTAATTTTCTATTTCTTCTGTGTCATTTGGTTAAGTTAGGGTTTTTCTAGGAATTTATCCATGGTATCTAAATTTTCTTTTTTTAAACATTTTTTAATTAAAAAATTTTTTTGGCCTCACTGTGTGGCATGCGGCATCTTAGTTCCCCAACCAGGGATCGAACCTGCGTCCTCAGCAGTGAAAGCGCAGTGTCCTAACCCCTGGACCACCAGGGAATTTCCTTTGGTATCTAAATTTTCAATCTATTGGCAAAATATTATATATACTGACCCTCCCAGAACTGCTTTAAAATGTGAATTTCATTTGTGCAAATATATTATGTATTTAATCTCTTAATCCTAAAATGGAAAGGAAAAGCAACAGATGGCATCTACACTTTATATGCCAAGATGCTCTCTTAGAGTTTGGAGAGAGTCTGGGAGCAGCGTACTGTGGACCAGGCCAGTTCCAGACTGAGGCAGAGCTGAAATCTCCTCCCCAGTCACCACAGCTCACAGAGCAAGGCCGGAACAAGCTGGACTGTGGGCCTTCTGCTCTCTTAGAATCTGGAATTCACCTTGGATTTTGGAATCTGGAGAATAAGTAAGTCCACGCTCACCACCCCATTTCTCTTGCATTTGTGGGCTGCCCTGCTTCTCAGCTCATTTTCCAGTCCAAAGAGCCCGTATCTTTTGATCGTGTCTTCATGGGAGTTTTGGTAGAAATATCGTGTGTTGTGTGCTCAGAGGATGTTATCATTGTTTTTTCCTTAAAATTAAAAAAAAAAAACTGTGGTAAAAGATACATAATATAACATTTACTATTTAAGCCCTTTAAAAAAATACAGTTAATCAAAAGATACATGCACCCCAATATTCATTGCAGCACTATTTACAATAGCCAGGACATGGAAGCAACCTAAATGTCCATCAACAGAAGAATGGATAAAGAAGATGTGGCACATATATGCAATGGAATATTACTCAGCCATAAAAAGGAACGAAATTGTGCTATTTGCGGAGATGTGGATGGACCTGGAGACTGTCATACAGAGTGAAGTAAGTCAGAAAGAGAAAAACAAATATCATATAATATCGCTTATGTGTGGAATCTAGAAAAATGATACAGATGAACTTATTTGCAAAGCAGAAATATAGACATAGACGTAGAGAACAAACATATGGACACCAAGAGGGGAAGAGGTGGGTGGGATGAACTGGGAGATGGGGATTGACATATATACACTACTATGTATAAAATAGACAACTAATGAGAACCTACTGTATAGCGCTGGGAACTCTACTCAGTGCTCTGTGGTGACCTAAATGGGAAGGAAATCCAAAAAAGAGGGGATGTGTGTGTGCGTGTGGCTGATTCGCTTTGCTGTACAGCAGAAACTGACACAACACTGTAAAGAAATTATACTCCAATAGAAGTTAATTAAAAAAAATATAGTTGGGCTTCCCTGGTGGCGCAGTGGTTGAGAGTCCGCCTGCCGATGCAGGGGACACGGGTTCGTGCCCCAGTCCGGGAAGATCCCACATGCCGCGGAGCGGCTGGGCCCGTGAGCCATGGCCGCTGAGCCTGCGCGTCCGGAGCCTGTGCTCCACAACGGGAGAGGCCACAACAGTGAGAGGCCTGTGTACCGCAAAAAAAAAAAAAAAAAAAAAAAATAAGTATATATATATAGTTAAGTGGCATTAACTACATTCACATTTTCGTGTAACCATCACCTCCAGCCATTTCATCTTCCCAGACTGAAACGCTGTACCCATTAGACGCCAACTCCCTGTTTCTCCTTCCTCCCCAGCCCCTGGCGACCCCCATTCTACTTTCTGCCTCTGTGGATTTGACTCCTCCAGGGACTCATATAAGTGGAATCATACGGTGTTTGTCCTTTTGTGATTGGCGTATTTCCCTCAGCGTAATGTCTTTAAAGTTCATCCATGTTGTAGCACGTGTCAGAACTTCACTCCTTTTTAAGGCTGAATCATATTCCATCGTATGGATAGACGCTGTTTTATTTATCTCTTCATCCATCGATGGACACTTGGGTCGTTTCTACTTTTTTTCTTTTTTTGCGGTACGCGGGCCTCTCGCTGTTGTGGCCTCTCCCGTTGCGGAGCACAGGTTCCGAACGCGCAGGCTCAGCGGCCATGGCTCACGGGCCCAGCCGCTCCGCGGCATGTGGGATCTTCCCGGACCGGGGCACGAACCCATGTCCCCTGCATCAGCAGGCGGACTCTCAACCACTGCACCACCAGGGAAGCCCCGTTTCTACTTTTTGACTATCGGGAATAATGCCCCTATGAACACGGGTGTACAAATATCTCTTCGAGACTGCTTTCAGTTCTTTTGGGTACGTTCCCAGAAGTTTCCTTAGGCTTTTAAATCACTTCATTAAACCAAGAAAGAAATCTGGTGTTTATTGTGTAATTTGGTATATTAATGTCATTTATAAAATTGTTCTTTCTCCTGTCGAGTGCATGGTACCAGAGGGTCTCCACATTACTGAGAACAGTGGCTATTAGCCTTTTTGTGGTTCTAGATTTCTTTGAGAATCTGATGAAAGCCATGGGCCACATTCCCAGAGAAACGCATGCATGTGTGCTCACAGGCACGTGCACGCACACACACACAGAACACTGATTATGCATCTAATTTCAGGGGTCCCAGATGCCCTGGTGCTCACTGACCGTGACCCCTGTGTAAAGGAACATCTCTCCTTTCATGATGACGGTCATGAGGAGAAATGGGATTTGAAACGCGCAAGTTTCACTTTCTGGGGGCTCATTTAGGAGCACGTTTCCTAACTTTGGGTGTCCTCCACACGCATGTCTCCAACTGCTGCTTTGTGTGCCGGAAGCTTTCTGTAGCTCCTTTACTTTCAGTCTTCAATACAGCCAGGGAATTTCTGAAAAAACGGTCTGATTCCAGTTACCTTTTCCACCGGCCTCCGCGCCCCCTACCGCCTCTGTCCTAACCACTGATGAACGAGAGGAAGGGGCAGTATTTAAGTTCACTTCCTGTTTATTATTAAAGTGATTTTTCACAAATGTTTAATTACATGCATATGTATGAACATGATGGAGAAAACAAAACTTGGAATATTTGAGGCAACTAAAAGAGAAATGTGGTTACATTGATATTTGTCACCCTTGCAGGCAGAGAGATCGCCAAAGCGCCTGTACAGTACCGCCAGCGCCTTCGCAGAAGCCCAAACTGAAGGCTGCGAGGACGAGGGTCAGCTCTGCGGTCCCCCACCCAGCCCTGCACCGCCCCCAGTGGTGTTCAGACAGCCTGTTTCAGGAGCCGCATGGGCTGGGTCTGCTCACTCAGACTGTTTAAGGTTTTGAGCTCAGTGGAATAAGAAGTTTCCCTGCAGATCTACGTGGCCTCTGGACTGAAATACAAAATACCTGCCATCAGCCAGCTTTCCCTTTTTTCCCCTACTTTTCCCCACGCCTGTCCGCTGACGAGCTGGCAGAAGGGCAGGTAGGGGAGGGGCACTTGGCATCTTGCAGGGCTGTGCGCCGGCCTCGGCTCAAGGCACCCAGAGCCCCCCAGGGTGAGCGCCGAGCCATGGCCCGGCGTACCGGGCAGGCTCAGTTTGAATGGAAGTGACCTGTCCACCCGGGGAGAAGGCAGAAGGCCGTCTTTCTCTGAATGAGCTTTTAGCACTTGTTCCAGAGGGGGGAGGTCACTAGGTCCACACCCCCTCCTCCCTCTTGCCCTCTCCTTCATGTCCCCCCAGCCCGGGCCCTCCACTGCCAGGTTGCCCTGCTGAGTTTCCCCATCTGTAACATTCAGTGATCAGCATTTCACAGGGGGACATTTCCTACTTTGGGATTAGACGGGCTTGGGTTTGATTCCCGATTCCATGAGTTCCTAACAATTCGCCTTGGGCCTGTCGCCGGGCCTCCCAGCCTGAAGAGCACTGAGCACGTGCACATGTTATGGGGCTGAGCCCCGGGGGTTTGGCGGGGGGCGGGGGGGGGGAGGGAGGCGACTCTGGCCCTTCATTGCTTCCTGTTGAGACTTGGGGGGACAGACAATTTCAGAGACTCCATCCAGGGGCTGGGAGGCCTCAGGGAAACAAAGGGTCCTGCTCTGGGGGGCCATCCGTGCAGGCTGCTAGGAGGGGGTGTGTGGCCACGCCCATGTCGCCTGGGCCCCTGCTGGTCTCCATGGAGCCAGGCGGGCCGGCCCTGTGGCTGGCACATAGTGAGTGCTCAGGACTCACTGCTGCAGGTGACGTGCGGACGCTGAGGGGCAAGGGCAGCCCGGGAGAGCAGCAGATACGTGCTCGGTCTCCACCTGTGCGACGGGCTGTGTCCCAGACATCGAGTCCCTCTGCCTTTGGCCTGAATGACGTCGGCTCGGCGCTGTTGCTCTTGTCAGAAGGGCTGAGCTGCCACCACGTGGATCTCTGGCGAGGAAAGGGGTCCCTGGTATAAGATGCAGTTTGCCAGGCTGACAACCCCCCAGGCATGCAGTAGAGGAGGTAAACGCAGCCACGGTCCCTGGGTGACGAGAAAGGAGCCCCCTTCCGGAGCACTGACCGTGCCGGGTGCTGGCAGTGGGCGAGGCGTCGGGGCGGAGACCGGTGTCCTGGGCGTGTTGGCTGGGCTCCCGGGGTCCGCAGTCCTGGCTTGTGTGCTTCTCTCTCCGCCCGGCCGGCTGCAGCTTCTCCTTCGAGGTGTCTTTCTTGAAGTGTAGCTTGGTGACCAGGCTCTGCTCTGCCCCTCCTGCAGGTGCCCTGCACCCCACCCGGGGTCCTGGGAGGCGCGGGAGGGAGGGATGGCCTTCTGACGGGAGCGCTGGGCTCTGCCACCCAGGCCTCCATCACCTTTATCTCTGTGACCAGAGGGCTTTTCAGGGCATCCTGTCAGCCCCTGGGCTATGGTCTCTCTGCTTTTCTAGGAGCCTAGCACACAGTAGGTGCTCAGCAAACTTCTGCTAAATGACCCAACTTAGTTCAGTCTCTTAGTTTTCAGCTGGGGCGGCGGAGGTGCTGGAAGTCTTATTCAGCCCCTGAAATGTCACTTAGGCCCCTGCTCCAGCTCCAGCAGGCGGGGGGGGGGGGGGGGGGGGTGGGCTCTTGTCGTGGAAGAGGGGTGACCTTGGCTGTTCTTCTGGGAGAATGAGGGTTCAGGTAGGAGAGGTGGGTTTGTAAGCGGTGTGGGGAAGAGGGTCTCCGTGGGCCATCGCTCTCTGGAAACTTCTTGGCCTGGGGTCTCAGTTCTACTCTATCTGCGTGTCCCAAACCCATGGATGGCAGGAGGGAAAGCTGCCCGAGGCCACCACCTCGGGCCCCACGGCCCCCTCCAGCCTGTCACCACAGAGGCGAAGAGCTGGGCGGGACTGAGGAAAGAGGCCACCAGCCCTGGCAGGTGCGACCTGCTGTCTGACCCTAAACGGAGAGCCCCGGGGGGAGGAGGGGGGCCAGCCCCGCGCAGCAGCTGCAAGGCACAATCGGGAAAAAGGAGCCTAGTTCGGGGAAGCAGATGAGGCGACTTCAACACTCCTTCGCTGAGGGCTTGGCCACTAGACCTGAGCAGATGCCTTCCCTTTCCTGGGCGCATTTCCATGGAAGCAGAGTGTGCCAGGAAGTGCCCAGCCCACGGGGCAGAGGTCCCTCAGTCTCCACTGCCATCCCTGCAGAGCTGCTCCGGTCGCCCCAGCCTGATGCTCTGCTGGGCCAGAACCAAGCTCATCAGAATCGCCAGGCCTTGGCCCCTGCTTTCCGCCCTGGCCAGCGGGCAGGCTTTTGCTTCCAGCAATGTGTTGCTTAGCTCCTCTCCTTGGCGTTTCTCAACGGGCTGGCCCCTGAGGGTCCGTGCCAGGCAGGCCCTGGCTGGGATGGGTCTGCGGCTGCTCAAGGCCAACGTCCCATCCCGGAGTGGGCTGTGCTCCTTCTGGCTCAGCCCCTGGCAGCTCAGGCCTTCTGCACTCCTGTCTCGGCTTCTGTCCTTCCTCAGGACTCACCGCATAACGGCCCTACCTGGGCCAGTCCTTGCCCGCCTTCCCTTTTCTCTCCACCTCCACCTGGAGCCAGGTGGAATAGCCACCTTGTGTCAGCCAATCTACCACCTGCGTCCACGACACGGAAACAGGAAGAAACAAGCTTTGTTGCCCGGGTAGATCTCCTGGGACCACCAGGCCCCAAAGTGTGGCGACAGCTCTGCGTTTAGTAAGTGGGACCCCCAGGGTTCCCAGCATGGGGCTGAGGGCTGACGAGGTTCAGGAAAGACCCCACCCCTGGACTCTGAGTCCCCTGATGGCGCGGCAGGTGGTTTTACTGGGGAGGGAGGGCTGGATGGTGACAGCGGGTGGCTGGCGAATTTGGATTGCGGGCTCCCTGGCACTCGAGACGGTGCGGGGCCCACGTCTGCACTGCCCCGTCCTGCTCTGCCCGGGAGACACGGGGCACGGTCTGACCACAGTGGTGGTGAGAGCCGTGGATCGGGGTGGAGCCACCGAAAGGGTGGGTAGGTTAGTGGGTATGTGGGTGGCAACTGCCGGAAACCACCCAAAGGAGCAGCAGGAAGTGTTCAAGAGAGATGAGAGCTCTTTCTGGTCCCCTCTGGACCAGATTAATGCTTTTTGAGAGCATTAAAAACCACCCCCAAAACCAAAAACCCTTCCCAGTGCCCTCCCCTGGGTAGCTATTGCTGGGGGCCGATTCCGGAGGACACACCTAATTTCTGGGGAGGACCAGGGGCTTGACGCGGAGGACAGGCCTCTTTCTGGAAACTGTGACTGGCCTTCAAGGACTGTGACCAGGGGAGGGGCAGTGTGGCCTGGACGGGGCTCCCCAGCTGACACTGCGCTACCGACCAAGTGCAGCGCCCTCCCCACTTGAGTTGGATTTTGGAAGAGAAGGTGCTGACGGCAGCATTAGTCAAGCTGGGGACCCGCCGCTGAGGACGCAGGTAACGGCGGTGAGGAACTCCAGAGCGCCGAGCCCCGCTGTGGACTGTAAAATCCGCCCTGACCTGTTCACCACCCAGCCCGGGACCTCCAGGCCTCACGCCCTCAGCGCCACAGCCATTCTCAAGGGCGTGCTCATCCCTAGCGGCACGCGTGGGTCTGGGGCGAGGAGGAAACCACCTAGAGGCGACCAGGATGGGTGACGGGAGTTCGTGTGAGGATTCGCCCGTGTTCTTGGGATTCTAAATGTCTGTTAACCCTAAAGCCACAGAGCACCTGCGTGTCCCGCGGCTGGTGGCAGCAGCAGCGTGGCAGTGGGCGAGGCCGCGGCCTGTCGGAGGTCCTCGCTAGCTCCACCCCAGGCCCTGGCTCCTGGCTGAGCGGGACACGGCGCAGCCCGGTCACACTCCAGACTTTGCTTCTTTACAGAGAGACTCTGTGAGGGAGGCCACAGGGTGCAGCAGAAAGAAGACGGCACCGGAAGCCGGGCCTCCGACAGCCGGGCTGCCTCTGCCGGGGGCGGCCCCCCCCGTCCCGGGGCCCGTTTTCCTCCCTGGGCCCCGGTGCTCAGCACAGCCTGTGCTCACGGGGCAAAGCCTTGCCTTCCGGTGGCAAGGCTCCTCAGCTCGAACTCCACGGTCACGGCCTCGGGTCAGACACAGGCCCCTTCTAAAGTTTACCACTGGGCCCCGTGACCCCAGGAAGGGGTCCCAAGGGACACTGCTTTCCACTGCATTCCACTGGAGGGCAACATGCTGGCGGAGCGTGGAGCCCAGTCCCCCAAGCGTTTGTACTCCACCACGTGTCCAGGGCCGACCTGCCTCACCCCCGGTCTTGGAGGCTCCTGGCCTTTGTAAACAGACGTGGCAAGTGCTTGGAGGAGCAGTTTAATCGGTCAGGGAAGCCAGCGACAGCTGGGAGAAGACGGGGCGATTAATATTTACAGCTGCTAAAGAGAATTCTCCTAAAGTACCCACAAATAGAAGTATGTATATCTTTATCTTTAGATTCATGTACACATAGTACTTAATTAGATGCTCTATCACGGGAAAGCAGCAATCTACGGTTTCCTCTCCCAGCACCTCTTTTCTGTCCCATCACAGAATCCTGAGAGCCCAACCGCACTCGTCCGTGTCCTGGGCCCACGGCCAGAGGAGCTGGCGGGTGTGGACGCCCTGCCAGCATCGACACTGGCTTATCATAGCCCCCAGACGAGCCTTCACCACCCCTGCTTCCACGGCCTGGCCTCCTGTCTTGGATTCTGCCTCTGAGAGCCCCCCTGAGACATGGCAGCCATGCCCCTCTCTCCCCTGAAGCACCAGGCAAAGGGCACGTGCAACCTCCAGAGGTCAGCTCTGCCCGGGACCCGCCTGGGTGGTGGCCGAGCGTCCTGGGTCCGGGTGGCGTCCGCTGGTGCCAGCTCAGGAGAGGGCGCTATTGGTGTCCTGGAAGGAGCAAGAAAGGCTGCCTTAAGCAACGTTTTCCCACGGGGGCGGCATCAGAGGAGTGCAGCCGGGCTGGGGTCTCTGCCTGCATATGTGGTCTCGCCCGCCACGGGCTGGCCAGCGATTCCTGAAGGGCAGACGCCACGGCTATTCCCAAGGCAGCGTGGAGGCCCACGGAGCCGCCTTTAGCTTCGACTGTGGAGGGGAGGAGCTCTCTCCTCCCCGGGTAGCCGGCACCCCAAGCAGGGCAGCTGCACCAGTGTTATTTGTAGGGTCGCAGGAACCGGGACACCTTGGAGCGCAGCAGTTTGATGAAGGACCGTGGGAACATCTCCTTGGACTCCTGGGCTGTGTACTTGAAGTAGTTCTGGGGATGCGCCAACACGTCGAAGAGGGCCTTGATCAGCTTCTTGTCCTGCAAGACACGTGAGGCCAGGGTGAGGGGCCTGGGGCCAGGCTGGAGGGCCCTGGCCGCTCGCCTCTGCGATGCCCGGCGCCCTGGAGGGGCCTGAGGGTGTCTGCAGGGATGGCGGAAGGGGGAAGAGGCTGGGCTGGCTGGTGTGTTTCAGGACCCTACAGACTCTTTGCCACGAATAGCTTTTCGGTTTTAATAGCCTAATTGGTTTTTTAATAGTCTATTCGTTTTAACTCTTGGAGTTCCAGTCACATTTTATCTTAAAAGGGTGCGCTGCAAAAACACAACAGCCAAACCCCCCAGGTTGAAAACCAGAGCACACGGAGTAGACAGCAAGGCTTTGGAGGCCGATAGGCCGGACTGGAAACCGCAGCTGCACCATCTCCTCCCTAGTGCCTTAGCCCTGGGAAAACGGCCCTGCTGCTCTGAACTTGAATTATTCATCTGAATGACGGGGTGATGACCCCTCCTCTTAGGGCTGGGCGGAAGAGGAAATGGAGTCTTGAGAGCCAAGGGCCTGGCCCAGGGGTGCTCGGCACAGGTGTGCCGCGAGGGTCCAGGCGGCCCACGCTCAGGCGCCGTCACTCACCAGCTGGGCACCCTCTCAGAGCCCAGCATCATCATCTGTAAAGTGGGGCGATGCCACCTGGAGGAGAACCTCCAGTGACCGGCAGCCACCGCACCGCGTGCTTCCTGCCCCACGAGCTCATCATCTCAAGCGGCCGTCTTGGGGTGTGACTCGTCCCGGCGTGTGTGAGCGGGCACACGCACGCACACGTGCACACGCGCAGACACACACACACACACACACACACACACACACACTCCCTCTCCCCTGTGTACACATGCACCCACGCCCTTGGAGACACTGGTGGAGTTCCTCCCATGTGCTGGGTGCAGTGCCAGGTGCCGGGGAGAGTGTTGAGGGGGCAGCCCTGTGGTTCCTTCCCCATGTGGGGGGGACGGGGCCCAAATAATCACAGGACAGACCTAAACTGCAGGCCTGACGGCCAAGAAGGGGGGCCACCTGGGGCCCTCAGAACGCAACCTGGCTCGGGAGGTCCAGAGGATAGGACACCTGGGCTGAGAGCAGCAGGGACGGGAGGACGTCCACTGAGGAGAGGATGGGGCGAGCGTTCCTGGGAGGCCGTGGCCAGTGAGGTGGGGAGCGGAGGCCTGAGAGCCGCCGTGGAGGCAGGTGGTAGCTGTGCCAGGCTGGGCCTCGCTGGCCAAGGCTTGGTCCTGAGAGATGGGAACACTTCTAGCTCTGAAAAGATGCTCCCAGCTGCAGGGTGGAGCTGAGGACAGAGGGCCGGGGCGAGGACGAGAGAGGGCCGGGGCAGGACAGAGTCGGAGAGGCCAGGACGACCCTCTGGTTCCCACTAAACAGACAGGTGCCTGAGGAGGGCGACGAGGGGCTTCGTGCCCCGAGACCCCCAGGTCTCATCCGGGTAGGGCAGCAGGGGGCAAACCTCTTGGCTTACAAACTGCCTACTGTGTGCAGGAGTGCTCCAGGCCTGGGCTCGGAGACTCTGTGAGCCATCCCAGTTTCTCAGACGTGAGGCGGGGCTCAGACAGCTTGCCTCAGACACCCAGCTGGGAGGTGGCAGCTGGAGCAGAAGTTAGCGAGGGACTGGCCGGCCCCGCTCTGACCCTCCACGCCACCCTCGGCTCCCAGGCTGGGGGTGCTGTCTGCCCAGGGCTGGGCCGGGGCCAGAGCCCAAGCCGATCCCTGAGTCTGGCTCCTCATGGTGACAACCTGGGCCCTGACCCGGCCTGTGCCCGCCGTGTGACGGCCACAGCCCCCAGATGACTAGGTGGCTCTGCTTCTCAGGACGTGGGCGGGATGAGGAGGGAGTGAGTCCCAGAGGCAGCGGAGGATTCTCCTTATTTTAAGAGACCACGCTGTCGAGCTCTCCCCATTTCACAGATGAGGAAAGTGAGGCCAAGAGCTCATAAGGAACCTGCCCACGGGCACGTCAGCAGGTCCTGGGCTAGAAGGACACATGCACTGGACCAGCCCTGCCCCTGGCCGCCTGCTCCCATCACCTTCTCTTCTCCTGTTATCACTCTCCTCTCCTCACTTCTGTGCAGGGCTGGGATTGGGGCTGGGGGCAGGGATGGCCCTGGATCATCACAGGCCACCATCGCAGGATTATATGATCCCTTCCCACAGGGACGCTCACTCACTTTCAAAATTTCCTGGTGATTCTCCGAGGCGTAGAGCCGTCCATCGCGGACGATATCTTCTATTAACTTCTGGTAGTCCTCTGCGAAGGCCGCCGGTGGGGAAGGGAGAAAGGTGAGGGTAGAGGCTGAAGGCGAAAGTTCCTCCTGCCTCCTGCTCCCGTTAGCCTCGGCCCTCCCCCAGGGCTTCAGACTTCGTGCCTTTGTCTCCTCCACCCACACTGGTCTCCTCCAGGTTTGATTAGCTAGAAAACCCCTACACAACCCTCAAAACCCTGCTTGGGTAGCACCTCCCTCTGAGGCCCACAGACACCACTAATAGCTCCCTCATCTGCACCACCCTGTCCCCCTTATGGGCCTGTCTGGACCCCACAGTCCCCCAAGGCTGGAGCTCCCTGAGGCCGGGGAGGTGTGATTTGTTTCGTGTCCCCAGGGCCAGCCTGGGTGCGCAGTGGGGCCACACTCACCGTCGTAGGTGACATAAGGTACTTGGAACCCTTTGCCGCTGTTGCCTTCATTGGATTTGAACTGGATCCAGAGCTTCCTGGAGCGGGAGGTGAAGGCGATGGGCCTCTCGTAGGTCTGGCAGGTCTCATAGGTGGTGATAGAGGTGGGTGAGGCTGGGGGTGGGGCAGGGGGTGGAGGCACGTCATGGTTGAGCTGCCCCAGATCCACAGCTCCTTACCCGGTCCCTGACCTCCTGCCACAGGCCTCTGGCCTCCCCACTCAGTCAGCCATCCAGCACCCACAGCACCCAGTCCCCCAAACACTCCAGCTCTCCAGTCCCCGCACTTGTTCCCTCGGCCCCAAACGCCCTTCCCGACCCTCAGCCGCAGTTCCTACTTGTCCCTCTGAGACAAGTTTCTGTGCCTCCTCCTCCAGGAAGCCTCCCTGACTGCTCCACCCCCACCCTACTCTGTCTCCTCTCTGCTCTGTGAACACTGTACTACAGCCCTTCTCTATAGGGTTGTCACTGTCTCCCTGCCAACTGCTCCTCAAGGACAGGGCTCACGCCTGCACCCAGCACAGAGCCAGGGCTTGGGTGGGGGGTCAGTCTCCTCTCCCGGTGAGCAGATGAACAAGGGTGAGCCTGCTGACCCCTGGGGTGCCTGGGGCTGTCCAAAGGGTGCCTCACTTCCTCACTGCTCCCTGAGGGAGCTTTCCTGAGGTGTCCTCGAGGTGGGAGAGGCTGGCCTCCCTAGAGCTCAGCTCTGTGGACAGACAGTGGAGGGGAAGATGTGGACTAGGGAGGCTGGTGATGGGAATGGGTGGGGGATGGTCCTGGGCTGGGCTCTGACTGGCTGTAGGACCCTGGCCGGGTACCTTGCCCTTCTTGGCCTCCCAGGCCGCCCATTCACACACTGGGGGCCATTTCCTGCTCATCAGCTGCACTGAGTGGGCGGTGCAGGCACCTGGTAACAATGCAGCACACAGTGGACAAGGCCCTTCCCCCTCCCCCGTCCCCCCCACGCTCCTGCTCCTCTGGCTGGTCTCTGTGTATCAGACACATCCCAGGCCCCGGTGGGTGGACACATTTGTGTGTCTGTCTCGTTCCCCTCCTTCTTCCCTAACATTCTGACCTGGGGCTTGCTCCCTGGGGGCACTGTGGCCTTACCACAGCAGCGAGGTCCCCAGCCGAGGCACAGGCCATAAGGGGTTCTACCCAGTCCCTGGGGAGTCTCAGGGATCCCCACCTTTCTCGCTGCCGTGGCCATTTGGGCAGGCGCTCGTGCCCACCCACTGCTGAGGGGCTGGCCCATCGCTCAAAGTCTCACCCGGAGGCCCCATGGGGGTGGGGAGCGGGGAGGCTGCAGCTCACAGAGCGGGGGAGTGGCGCCCTGTGTGAGTGCACAGGCTGGCCCTTCACCACCCCTCCAAGCACAGAGGGGGGAAGAGGCCCTGCGGGGCAGGGGGTGCTCCTGGGGGCTCACCCTGGGCGGTGTGGCGGGATGCGGGAGAAATGGGATGAGAGACAGGTTTGTGGTCAGCATCGAGACCACACCTGACCAGGTCCGGATTCCCACACTTAGGACACACCCTAAGCTCTCCGGACCTTTCCACACAGCTCTGGAAAGCCCAGCCCCTGGGGTCGGAGGTGAGTGCCCCGCGGAGCTGTGCCGCGGGGGAAGGGCGGGCGTGTGGTTGAGGCCTCCCCCCGGACGGCACGTACCGCTCTTCCTCATGACCAGGACGTCGCCACACCCGTCCTCGATGGGCAGGAAGATCTCGGGGACCACGATGAGGATCCTGCGCTTGGGGGGCGGCGAGATGTGCCACACGCACTCGGCGTTGGCCGGGTAGTCGCCAGGGTAGTTGGGGGACTCAATGTAGCCCGTGTAGTCGCCGAGCTCGCCGCCGCAGTGCTGGTCTGTGGGCACCACGGCCCGTGCCCTGGTCAGGCCCGGCTGGCCCTCAGGGCAGGGCTGGTAGGTGCTCCGCCCCCTCTTTGGCCCCCCTCTACCCGGTCCTCCCTGCCGGCAGGCCAGGCTCCAGGCCGGTCTTCCCTCGGGGGCCCCTCAGCGGGGGGCGGGTCCCCGTTCCGTGTTGGTTCTCGGAGGCCCAGCCCCGGGTGCCTCCTTCCTGGGCTGCCTCACCTGGACCTCCGCGGCCGGGCCTCGTCCTGGCCTCCTGCCTGGAGCTGCTCGCCCCCCCGGCAGGCGCGTCCATGTCCCCGCCGCTGCCAGCTCCCCACCAGCCCGTGCTCTCCTCCGTGTCTCAGCCGAGGCCAAGTGTGCCCCAACGCCCCCTTTCTCTCCACTCACTCGTCTGTGCAACCCTTTGTTCCACATCCCCTGCGTGCCCCCCAGGTGCCAGGTGTGGCCCTCCCCAGGGAGCAGCAGGCTCAGGGACCAGCAAGAGACACGCTTCCCCACCTTTGCAAGTCTAGCTAAGCCGTGCATCCTCAAAGAGGCCAAATGTGACTTTTTTATGAGCTAAACGGTTCCTAGCTTAACTGCATAAAGGAAGTTATGCAAAGAAAACTGAGTGTAAATGCTAAATACCCGTAATTTTCTCACACGTTTTCATTTAAAGATCTCCTCACGTCAAAATTTCTGGGAAACATTTCATTTTCACCTTATCATTGCAGAAGCTTCCCTCCCACTTTCCCCCCACTTTTCCTCATTAGGACGTTTAAACACTTAAAACCCTGCTACGCTGAGCTGCCGCAGGAGGCCGTGAGCCCAGCGGGGGCAGCCCAGGCAGAGGGGACGGCGTCCACGTCGAGGATTAAATCTCCTTCACGGGCCATTAGGCTGTTCCAAACATGACCAGCAGCCCAGGAAAGGAGTCACTGGCTGGAAAGTGATTAGGGAAAGGGTAAAATACCAGAACGTATGCCCTAAAGGGCTCTGAAAAGTGAATGAGAAATCCCTAAAGACAGCACCCTCTGGGTTAGGCCCAGACGACTTGCTGGTGAGGGGCTCGGAGATCTATCTCCCAGATTGTCTTACGCTGCCACGTTTCTTTTGGCTAAAACGGGGCTTCCTACAGACACAGGGCGGCCGTCTGGTCTCCCTCTTCCTCCTGCACCCTTGGTACACCCTGACCATCCTGTGCCTTCAGAGCTGCAGGGTCTGGCGTGGGCAGCTGCCCCACAAGCCTCCTTGGCAGGGGCCCTGACTCTTCCCTCCGCAGACCCAGAGCCTGGAGTGGGGCCTGGCCCGGCACTGAGGCGCAGGTGAGACACGGGAACCGATGAACGACGGCGCGATCAGGTCGCTCCGTGGAGCGCAGGGGGCTGGCCAAGCCGGCCGCACCTTCCACACCACAGGGTGTCCCACCGAGTGCATGTGCGGATGTGACGGGCCAGGGAGGAGTCACCGGCCTCCCGGTCTGTGTCACCGCGGACACGACCTGAGGTCAGGACTCACCCTGCCCTCACAGCCTGCCCCCAGCCCCCTCCCGGCACCCGCAGCTCCTCGGCCGTGGGAAAAGCAGCACCTACTTTTGCAGTGTGTGACGTTGGTGGAGCCGTCGAAGTCTGTGCTGGTGTTGCCAGGACAGGTGATGCAGTGGTTCTGGCCAAACTCGGGCTGGTAGGTGCCGACAGGGCAGCGGATGCACCGGTGGGTGGTGGTATTGTAGTGGTGGCCGGGGGAGCAGTGCACTGTGGTGGGGGGGGACCGGTGGGAAAGGGCAGGCGGCATTCTCCCCGGGACTCCCTGCCCTTGAGGGCTGACTCAGCACAGAGTTCAAGGCCCCTTCCCATTGCCCGGTAACCTTCCACCACCCGCGCCCAGTCCCTGAGTGGCCGACCCATCTGCTCCCTGCCCCTGCCCGCAACAGTGCAGGGTGTGCCGTGGACCACGGGTTCTGAGCAGCGAGCCAGGCAGACAGACCCCTGCCCTGGGGCCAACATCGTACTCTGGCTGCGTGGGATGCCCGTCTGTCCCTCCACTGGGGATAATAAACGGAAAGTGAGATGCCGTAGGGCCGGCTGTGGAGGGAGGCGAGGGAAGGCGGCATGGAGGGGACCGACGTGGAGACCCGAGGAGTGTGGAGCTGGCCCGGAGGTGGGCCGTGTCTGTGCCAGCTGTGGCCGGAGCAGAGGTCAGGGGCCACGGTGAGCACTGGGCTTTCCTCTGAGAGAGGAAGGCCACCTGGAGCTGCCCCGTGTCCCCGGCTGCCGCACTGGGAGTGGGCTCTGGGGGAGGGGGGAGCGGAGGCCCAGGCAGGCCAGGCCAGGGCCATCGGGGAGGGGTGGCGGTGGCCTGGGTCAGGGTCACTCTGCGTCTGTTTATTATTTTATTTTATTTTTGGCTGCGCTGCGTGGCATGCAGGATCTTAGTTCCCCGACCAGGGATCGAACCCATGTCCCTGGCAGTGGGAGTGCGGAGTCTTAACCACCGGACCGCCAGGGAAGGCGCAGTCGGGCTGTTTAGAAGCTAGAGCTGCAGGGGCTGCGGACAGACTGGGTGTGAGGTGAGGGGGAAAGAGCACTTAGAGTGACGCCAAGGCTCCCGTGAGCACCTGGCAGGAAGAGCCGCCGTGCACCAGAGGGGAGCCTGGACCTGTGGAATCTGAGATGCTTGTTAGATACGATGTGGAGCTGTGGCCTGGCGGGAGGGCAGAGTCCAGTTCAGGGGAGAGGCTGGACGGGGAACAAGCTGGCGGCACCCGTGCAGAGATGCTACCTAAAGCGAGCAGATGAGTTTATCCAGACTCGAGAGCAGCGCGTGCAAGGGGCCTGGGACGGCCCAGCACTTGGGGGCGGGGCTGCGGGAGGCCGAGTGGGGCCTGGGGCCCAGGCGGAGAAGCGGCAGGAAGAGCACCCCAAGGGGGCCACGTCCCAGTCTCGGGAGACGCGGACAGAACTGACTTGGGCTCCAGCAACTCAGGGACCCTGTGGGCCGCCTTGATGGGAGCAAATGCTGGGCGGGCGTAGTGCGGTGACAGTCGGACTGGCTGGCGGGGATTCGGAGAGAATGAGAGGAGAGGAAGTGGAGTCCAGACACTCCTTCTGCGAGGCTAACGGTAAAGGGGGGAAAACCCGGCAGGAGCCAGGGGGAGGTGGGCTGGAGAGCTGGGGAAGGTTCAGAGTCTGCATGCCGGGCCATCAGCGGGTGGGGAGGACTGTCCCTCTGTAGAGAGTCGAGCCTGGGGCGGCGGTGCAGCTTCGGTGGTGTGGAGGGGAGGAGGGGCCGCACTGCAGGGCCCCGGCAGCCCTGACGACCTCTGACCTCTGACCTCACCCCACTGCCCCTCCTCACCTTCCTCCCCTCCCAACCTTCCTCCCAGTGCAGCTCAAAGCCTCCCCAGTGTCTTGAGGAGCTGGCGGCTGGGGGCTCAGAGCTCCGGGCTGGAGCCTCAGCGCCTGCCTGGCTCTCTCATCCGAGCCCTCAGGCAGGCCTGTGCTGGACCCCCGCCGTCCCTGTCCTCGTGTGCAGCACAGAGCTCGTCACCAGCGTCCACTGCTTGAGGCTCCAGGCTCCTCCTCTGACCGTGGAGGTTTGCCAGGGCAGGAAATGAGGGGCATCCAGGGAAACTGACCCCGAGCAGAGGGGTGGGTGGGGAGTCCTCACCTTTGGCCTCACAGTCTTGGAAGGCGGCTGTGCCCTCGTGCTTGGTGAGCAGTCCCCCTCCGCAGGGGAAGCAGCCTGTGCGCCCAGGCTCAGGCTGGTACGTGCCCACGGGGCAGGCCTGGCAGGGCCGGAAGCCGTCGGTGGAGAAGAAGCCTGGAGAGCACTGGCCTGCAAGTCAGAGGTCACGGCTCAGGCTCTGGGGCGGGGCGCCTCGGTGCAGGCGCGGCGCTCAGCTCAGCCCTCGCCTGTCCTGGGAAAGGCACCAAGGCACCGGGGCGGCGGGTCGTGGGGGAGGAGTGCCCTGTGTGGTCTCGGTCAGGCCTGGCTTTTCTCCTCCCACCAGCTAGAAGGGCCGTGGGCTGAGAAGTGGCCTTGCTCCAGAGCTGAGAAGTGTGGACACCACATGTGGAGGTGGGAGGTCATGGAGGCCGTTTATTTAGGGGGCTTTGCCCAGGGGGCGGGCCACACTGTCTTCACATGAGGACCTGGGGCTCTTAAGCTCCAGGCTGATGCTGCCTTGCCTATCTGCCTGGCTGGGCCTGAGCGGAGGGAGGGGGTTCTGTGAGGTCCCTAGGGCACAGCTGGGACAAAGGGAGGAGACAACACGTTCCAGCAAGATGTCAGGATGTAGAGGGTATTCCGGCACTGAGCAAGGCATGGGTTTAGTGCCCTGGAATTCTCTGCTCCCCCAGTGGCCTCTCTGTGCTCTCTGACAGGTACTACCTCCCCTGGGGCACAGACCACACTCTCCTGGAGGGGACAGGGGCCAGCCTGCAGGGACTCAGGGCTGGGCTCTGATCTCTTGTGTCCCCCAGAGAAGGCTGGAGGTCTCCGCCACCCTAAGGGTCCCACTCCCCAGCACACCTCTCCCCATCCATTCTCTTGGGTGAGCCCCACAATGGCCCGGGAAGGGAGGCTGATGGGGGGAAGGCTACAAGCCCATTTCACAGATGAGGTTAAGTGGGGTAAGTAAATGGAAAAGCTCTTTGCAAACCAAATTGTGCTCGGTAAGTTGAAAAAGGGCTCTGCAAACCGTCCACAGGCCAACTGTAAAGGTCTCTGTGTAGAGCCCATTCTCCCCAAGTATCTGGCCGCACTCCACAAAGCTTCCGACAATGATGGGTGCCCCGTGACGTGTCACGTGTTTGGTCAACTATAAAGCACTACGTACCTCCGCTATAAGCTGACCTGTAAATGAGCAAGTGGTAAACTGTGAAGTCCTTTCCAACCTGCATGGTGCAGTTTTAAAGGGCACCAAGTGCAGCCCAGCGCCGGCTCACCGCCGTGCACTCTGACACATGACGCACTTTGTAAGTGCAGCTGCGTGGAAGTCCTGACAGGCTCTGGAAACGGCAAAGAGCTTTACAAGAGACCACAAGGCACCCGGGCCTTTGCCTTGGGAACCTAGGTGGAGACAGGAGGTGCCCTGTTCCCCCACCCCCGGCTGCTCTTTGCAGGGAGGGCCCCTACTCGCCTCCACACTCGGATACGTTGCGGGCACCGGCCAGGCCGAGCCCGTCGCTGCTGGGGCACGGCGTGCAGCTGAGCTGGCCGTTCCCGTCCTGGTAGGTCCCCGGCGTGCACGGCACACACTGGCCTGGCTCTCCGCTGAAGTAGGTGCCAGGCCCGCAGGTCACTGCGGAGGCAACGTGGAGAGACTGCTGGGGGCAGAGGTGGGGAGATGCAGCCAGGCGGTCTGGCCGTCTGTCTGCTGGTGCCTCAAGCCCAGGCTCTGCCCTTCCACATGGGGCCCAGCTCTCGCCCTTGTGGCTCCAGGGGCACAGAGGGGCCCAGACCCATCCCAGAGGAGCCAGGCGGTGGTCATCTGTGAGGACCCTGTCCTGGTCTCATGCGCCCTCCTGCCTGCTGCCACTCAGGGTCCCCTGCAGATCCCTCGCCTCAGCCCTCTCGTAAGTGTCTCTGCAGGGACTTTCGTCCCCTCTCTGCTTCACATGCTGCCCTCCAGCCCTGGGCCCTCGGCCTGTGTACCAACGGCCTCCTAGATGCCCCACAGTCAACTTCATCCAAACCACGCTCCCCTGCCGGCTCCCCCTTCCTTCCCCGTGAGGCGGAGTTGGCACCTGAGGACGTGGGGCTCAGGTGCAGAGGGGCTGGGGGAGCGACAGGGGCCTGGGGGCTGAGGATACAGAGATGCTGGGCTGAGGAGAGCCAGTGTGGTTGGCTGCATTGGCCACGTAAGCAAAACTGATGAGTAAGTAAGGGAACTGACGGAGAAAATAAGTTAAGGAGAAAGGGAGCTGAATGCTTCATGGGACAAGATATTTAGAAACATGGAAAAATAACATGAAAAACAAGTTAGAACGAATACTGAGGTACTGAATTGGAGGTACTGGTATGAACTCATGGTTTTATAAAACACACACACACACACACATACACACACACACAGCTACAGGAATAGCATAGGTACATAGGTCTCCAGGTAATATATGCCTACCTATACTTTCTAGTTCTGTCCAATGAGAGGGCAGTGACACTCCAGTAGCAATGAGTACCTCAGCTCTCGCTTTCTACACACTCTCCTCCTCTAAAAGGAACAGGGGTCCTTGGAGTTTTGGCTGATTCCAAGGCAGGGGAAGCACAAGCTGAGTCTGAAACATCTTTAGTGCCGGACACTCAGTGAGTGACGGAGCCGTGTCAAAGGACACAGGGGCCGAGCTGATGGGGCGCCCACTGGCTGAAGCGGGGGCCATCTGAGCACCGAACTAAGCCACGTTAGGAGTGGATTACAAGCCAGTGAGGAATCTGTGAGTCCACACTGACATAAATGCATAGGTATATAGATACATGCCAACATGTGGGAGAAGGGAAAGCTCTCTCTTGCACTAGAATGCTAATAAATGTAGGAGGGATGATAGAAGTAGAGAACACGGCTTGGCAGCAAGTGTAGAGGTGGCTAATTTGGCGGCTGTCAGCGAGTGGATGGTAGTTTGATGGGGAGCGGGGTGTCATGCACACTCCAATACATCCCCACGAAATCCTAATTGATTGCAGAGGGAAAATGGTGAATTAAGGTGGAGGAACCAGTGGTGGACCAGGGCAATACCCTGTGCCTCCTGACGGGGGCGCTGAAGAGCAGACGTGGAGCGTGGTTTTCCTGCCAAGAACGCAGGCCCTGAGTCTGGTCACCAGGAAACACCGGACGCAGCTGAGGGTCACCTTACAGAACTTAGGGCCAGCCGGGGGCAGGACAGGAGAGGCAGGGGAAGAGCCAGGAACTGCTCCAGATGAAGGATTCTGGAGACATGACCACTAAACACAACGCGGAGAGGAAAGGGATGCTGTCGGAAGAGTTGGTGGAATTTAGCAGGTGACGTAAAGGGACACAAGCGCGCCACACGCACGGGAAAGCGTGACGGCGTGAATGCTGTCAGACACCGCAGTGGGGGGATCTGCGTGAAGAAAATACGCAAGTTCTTTGTTCTGTCTGGCAGTGTTTCTGAAAGTTTGAAACTTTCAGATTAAAAATAAGTGATTAAAAATAAAAGAATGACATCCCCGAGTCCCTCCCCCTCCCCCCTTGCGGGGAAACGGTGCTGTGCCCACTCCACTGCCCCTCCCCCCACTCCTAAATCCCACCTCCTCTCCAGCGGCTCCCAGCTTGTGTCTCCGGCCCAGGCTACACTCTGTGCTCCAGATCTGTGGCTCCAACCTAGTCAGCGCCTTCACCAGGACGACTCAACGAGCGTCTCAGACTAACAAGGACAGCTGGGACCCCCGCCTCCGCCAGCCCCCTCCCCCAAGTTTCTCCCAGATCTGAAAACAATGCCATCTCTGCCCAAGTGGCCGGAACCCTTGGAGTTGTCCTTGAAGCCTCCTCCCTCACCTCCCTCTCCAAAGCGTGCTCTCAATTTCTCTCTTCCTTGTCCGCCTCTCCTGCTGCCCCTGGTTCCAGGCTCTACCATCTCTGGCTAGGTCTCCGCTCTGCTGCCGCCCCCACTTGGCCTTCCCACGGCAGAGGGCGAATGAGGCTGCTGCCAGCTCAGCGCGGGCCAGTACTTCCCAGCGCGCCCAGGGGCCAGCAAGCCCTCATCTGGCCTGTGGATACGCTCACCCGGTGGCTGCCTGCCTTCTCTCCCACGTAACCGTCAACCCCACTAGAACCAGGACTCTGTCAAGTTCACCTCTGAGCCACCGGGGGCTGTCTCTAAACCCGTCCCCTCTGGATGGGGGCCGGTCAGGTCCCCAGCCTCGTTCACTGGACCTGGCCGCCCTGCCCACGGCCCCTGCGGTGGCCTGGCCTTCCCTGCGCCTGGCAGCACCACCCCCACCCCGCCGGGGGGCCCTCAGCCTCCCGGGCATCTTCACTCTGCTCCCCCTCTGCCCTCAGCTCCCACACGCCTCCGCTGGGAAGGCTTCTCGAGCCACACGGACTGGTCCCATGCCCCTCACACCCCTCGGCTGGGGCCTTGCTGTCCCGCCCCTCCTCAGGACCGCGGGCAGGGTCACACGTACACTCGGTCCCGGCGCCAGGGGAACGCTCTTTAATGCCAGCCGTCACGTCTAAGTGCCGCGGCGCTTCTCCCCGGCAGGCCTCCTTGTCTCCCCCTGTCCTGGCCTGACGTGTCTGTCTCCTGTGGGCTCTTCACCTGGGCCCACACGGAAGGAAGGACAGAGAAAGTCTGCAGGGAGACACTGGAGTGGCTGAGGGCAGGGACTCACCGCATTTGCCGTCCTGCAGCACCTGGCCTGTGCCACACGTCCCCTGGCCCTCCAGGGCCTTGGCCGGCCGCTGGGCCACCTCGTACTCAGTGCCTGCGACCTGGACGGAGAAGTGCTGCCGGCTGACGGACTTGCGCAGAGTCTTGACGGCGGCCTGCAGGCTCTGCTCCACTCGCCTCCGCACGCACTCGGCCTCGCAGGTGTCTGCAGGGGCGGGCGAGACCCGAGCTCACGACCCCCCGCCCCGCCGCTGCGAGCCGTCTCTCTGCCAGGCTGCCCTGCTAGGCGCTGCGCTGGGCTGCGCCTCTGCTCAAAGCCTTCCCGCAGCGGCCCCGGGCCGAGGCGCCCTTGCTGCGAATGTCTGCCAGCAGGAGACTGAGGCTCCAGGAGACCGAGGCTGCGAGAGGCATGAGCCGCTCAAGGGCCCCGCAGCAGGTCTGAGTAGAAGCCCGGCCTCTGCCACTGCAACACGTCCCCTGCCCAGGGCACAGCTCACCTCAGCTCTCATTTACAGCCCAGAGGGAACTGCTGGTGTGAAACACGAGCCAGCATCCCACAAGGCCCCTGCTGGAACCTGGCAAAGACAGGTCCTTGGCCCAACGGTCCAAGCCTGGGGAGGCTGCAGGCATGCGCCCTTCCAGGCCCTGGTGAGGGCGTGGAGCAGTGGAGAGAGGCGTGTGGCTGTCACTGCGGGCCCCAGCCCCGCTCCTCTCGCGGCCCCGGGCCTCCTCTTCCACCCTGGGCTGGGTAGCTGCTCTGAGGGCCCGGCCCTGAGCCCTGCCAGGTGCCCCGCCTGCCTGGCTGGCCTCCATCTCCGGTAGCCGTGGCTTGGGTGGGAGCCTGGCTTCATGCCCAGCAGACCTCCCAGTCCTCTGTCCTCGCTGAGGCCCTCAGCACCTCCTGCGGGGACTCCTCACCCACCTGAGGCCTCTTCCATCTTTGTCTCAACCTCGAACTCTGCAGTGATGTGGGTCACCTCCTTGGATGGGGACTTTCGGCCACGGTGTCTCTTCTTGGAGGAGTCACACTTGAGGGTCACAAAGGTCACGTGGCAGTTTTCTGGACAAGGAAGGGGCCACTGTGGCAAAGGTGGCACGGGGCGGGGAGCACGGTCCTACCTCACCCTGCACACAGACTGCTGGTGGCCAGGGTCCCGCCCTGCCGAAGAGTTCATGTGCAGACGGGGAAACTGAGGCTGGAGAAGGCCAGGTCTCAGGAGGGGCCGGGCAGGCTGAGCCAGGCCCTGCACCCAGCCCTCCCGAGGCCATCACACCGCCGCACGTGAGGCACTTTGCGTATCTGCCTTAGCAAAGCCGTGCAGCTCCAGCTCGGGGCCGCTCGGCCCAGGTTAGGCCTGCTGGGTGCCGAGCTTTGTCAGGTTTGAGGAGGAACCCTAAGGTGTTCGGGAATCTTCACGGAAACAGAGCGGGCATGCGTTCCTCCTGGTCCGTTCCCCCAGGCTCTCCCCCAGGCTGCAACACCCTTCTGGGCCACCCTCATTCTAGAGAGAGCCGCTGCGTGAGCCCGGGGTTCCTCCCGTTTGGACACGACCACGCTGCGCGGGAAGCCCTGGCTCTGGGGGAGCCCATTTAACCCTGAGTGAGGCGGGCCGATGGACCCCAGGGATGCTTTTCCACTCAAATGCTGGCTTTCTTCCCCAGGGACACCACCACTGTCTATGGTCCACCAGGTGTGGCTCCTGGGGCTAAGGGACCACGGTGGTGAGGACGAAGAGAGGCCCCTACCCCTGGAAACCCAGTCCCGCTGGACCCTGGGCTCCCAGCCCCCAGGCCTGGGGACCTCCCCCCGCCCCCCGTGTGGGCGGTGCCAGGGCGGCCCACTCACCCAGCAGCAGCTGCCTCAGGGCCTCCTTTGCCGGCTCCCGGCTTCGGGGCCGGAGGTGGCACTTGGCATCTCGAATCTTGAACCGGGCCTTCTGCCTGATGAGGGTGGCAGGGGCACCTGGGGAAAGTCCAAATCCCCCCAGGTGGCGGCCTCTCCCTTGGGCAGGGAGGTGGTGGGGCCGGGGGCTGCGGAGGGAGTGCCTGAGCGTGAGGGGGCTGCCAGGGGGACAAACCCACTGGGAGCCGTGGGTGGGGACCTCTGCCGCCTTGTTTCTCTCCCTGAAAAAGGTGCAAGGGTGGACGGTGGGGTCCTGCTCGCCCCAGGGGCCATCCAGCCAGCGGTCGGTGGAGGAGGAAGGGCAAGCCTCCTGCCCTCTCCCCCATCACCAGAGCTACTCTATGCGGCTGGCGCTTTCAGGAAAAGGGGCAGCACGGACGAGAGAGGGAAGCAAGGAAGGGAAGGGGATTTGCAATGATACAGATGCCAGAGCCGCTGGGTCCTTCCAAGAGCAGAGCAGACCCTTGGACCAAAGAATCCTATAGTCACAGAAGCTTAGGATTACATCATGTGCGTATTAAGCACATCACTGAATCCAGCCTCTTGAATAGGAGAAGCTGTGGAAGCACAACCTCCTGCGGGCAGGGCAGCTGGCTGTGTCCCAAAGTGCGTGCGAGTGTGCGTGCCTCCAGTGTTCCTGGGGGGCGGTGGGGTGGGTGGGTGGTCTCCCGGGGGAGCTCTGACTCTGGGAGTTTTTAGAACCTTGTGGCCGCAGCAGATGTGACTCCCTTCACTGAAATGGAATCTGAGATCCATAGACCACTTTAGGGAGCACTTCAGGGTCACTAAACCACTCTGGAACCGTGGCCCTGAGCCGGAAGGGCCCTTCCGTGGTCCACTGCCCTTGGGCTGGGACTCAGCTTACAGCCTGCTTGCTTTTGGGTCCTGGCCCTGCTCTTAGCTCCCTGGCACCCTGAGCCATACTGGGCAGGCTCCAGGCCAGGAGGCCTTCCCTGGGCCATGCCCCTCTGTCTCCCCCTGGCCTGGCGCTGGACGGAAAGTCAAGGGGTTCCGCAGGTGCGTGCGGCGTGGACAGGCCAGGGACTACCTGAGCAGCTGAGCCCGGTGCTGGAGCCGGTGCTGTTGCGTTTCTGTAGCATCTTGCCCTGGAGGCCCGGGACACCGCAGCTCAGGCTGTAGCTGTCGTCTGAGTCTGTAGAGAGGCCAGGTCTGAGGTGGGCCTGGGTGCCCCCCTTCCAGCACCCGTACATCCTGGGGGCCTCGGAGGGGTCACTGAATGCAATGATGGCCAGGACTGACCCTCACGTCAGTCCGTTTCTGCTACACGACTACAGGCTAAGTGGCTGGGCAGGAATGCGTCCGCTGCACTTTTGAGAAGGACACTGCGGCCCCCACAGAGCCGGACGGCTGCCCAGGGTCACTCAGTGACCAGGGCTGGGGTCCTCATTCCTAGGTTGGGCTCCTCTCCTGGAGAACAGCAGGGAGCAGAGGCTGGACCCCAGGGGAGGGAGCCCCGCCCCCACGCCATCCCGGGGACAGCCCTGGGTTACCTGGCGTGAAGAGCGTGCGGGCCAGGCAGGACAGGGAGCAGGTTTCCACACCGCCCACCGTGCCGCAGGACAGCTGGGCCTGGGGTGAGGCCTTGGCCCGAGAAAGGCACTTGCCCGTCTCTGAGGAGAAGGAAGACACGAGAGGGGCTTGAGGGGCCAGGGGTGGCTTTCTGGAGCCGGCAGGGCCCCTGAGCATGGACCAATAGGAACTCCCACCACACGTCCATCCCCTGGCCAGACCGTCTTGGTGGGAGGGGGCTGGGAGATGGTAGGGTCCACATCCGTTTGGACGTAGGGGGACGCTGGGCCCAGGGAGCGGTTTGCTCCCTTCTCCCTCCAACACCAGTCCAGGCTCTCTGTGAGAAGGTCCACTCCCTGTGCCCCGATCCAAGGGCAGGGCTGGATCCTCCAGAGCAGGTGTCCCTGCCCATCTGGGGAAAGGAATGGCTGCAAATGGCCATGGGCTTCTTGGCAGTGACCAAGCACGGGAGGGTCACCGGGAAGCCCTCTCTGGGGCAGCCCCCAGACACATCCATTCGGTGTTTGACGATGTCCAGAACTGAGCTCTTCAGAGTTTCTCATGTGGAGTCGCCCCAGGGAACAGGCTGAAACAGGGGACTTACAGCTGGAATAAGCAATTGCAGTAGGGGAACTGCCAGCCTGGATGATCTTAAACATGTGGCTGAACACTTTCAAGGAAGTGTCTTAAAAGGACACAATCTAGAAATGAAAACAAACTCATGGCCCTCCAGATGAAACATCTGGCCCCCAAACAAACTCAAGACCAAAAGGCCTTTGTTCCCAAAGGATCAAGAAACTATGAACAAAAACACCTGCAGATCATACAAACCAAAAGGGCCGCTGAAGAGCCCGTGTTCTCACTGGTTAAGAAACAGAAGGACAGCCATCCACAACCTTCCAAGGGAGACGTGAGCCCCCAGCAGTTCCCCGTACTTCCTCTGACTTCCTAGAGGGGATTGTCCGCAACTACAGATGGACAGCACAGCTTTCTTGTGCGCGCCCGGCCCTGCACGTGCCCGCACGTCCTTGTGGGGACGTGGGGTATGCAGAGCACTGATGCGTCTTTCCCGGAGCCATTTCTCAGGGCTTTGTTGACAGCGAGCACCTTCTAGGGATGAGGTAACATCTCCCTCCAGACAAGAGCAGCCTGGCTTCCGTTCACTACAAAAGCGAGGGGTGAGTTTCCCAAGCTGGGCGTCCTTCAGCCGGGATGCAAATTTCCTGTCTGCGCGTCCTCCTGGGTGGACGGGACCTGGGGGGCTGCTGGCTGTGCTGTGAGTTACGAGGCTCTTGGACTCTGACCCGGGGGTCCCACGAGTCCTGCCGGCGCCCACGGAACAGGGGCAAGCTAGCTTACTCAGCTCACATGCAGAGGAGATCTGACTCTCCGCTGTGTAAACCAGCCATCTTACCACCTTAGGACATCGAAGCCCTCAGAGAAAAGTGTAAAGTCGCCTAAAAAGCAAGAGGGAAGGCCAATCGACTGGCAGTAAGGAAAAAAAGGGGAAAAAAGTACATTTGCCTTATTGTAAGCATATCTGGTTGTGAGAGAATATGCAAGAAGATGAGAAGAAGCAAATTTGAAAAGGGTCAGGGATTTGTAAAAGGCTTGAGGGGACATGAACTTGATTTGCTTTGGTTTATTAAAACCACTCAAGTAAAAACCATAATTCAAAAGGAGTCATGTACCACAATGTTCACTGCAGCTCTATTTACAACAGCCAGGACACGGAAGCAACCTAAGCGCCCATCGACAGATGAATGGATAAAGAAGATGCGGCACATATATACAATGGAATGTTACTCAGCCATAAAAGGAAACGAAATTGAGTTATTTGTAGTGAGGTGGATGGACCTAGAGTCTGTCATCCAGAGTGAAGTAAGTCAGAAAGAGAAAAACAAATACCATATGCTAACACATATATATGGAATCTAAAAAAAAAAAAAATCGTCATGATGAACCTAGGGGCAGGACGGGAATAAAGACGCAGACTTACTAGAGAATGGACTTGAGGACACGGGGAGGGGGAAGGGTAAGCTGGGACCAAATGAGAGAGTGGCATGGACATACATACACTACCAAATGTAAAATAGATAGCTAGTGGGAAGCAGCCGCATAGCACAGGGAGATCAGCTCGGTGCTTTGTGACCACCTAGAGGGGTGGGATAGGGAGGGTGGGAGGGAGACGCAAGAGGGAGGAGATATGGGGATATATGTATATGTATATGTATAGCTGATTCACTTTGTTATAAAGCAGAAACTAACACACCATTGTAAACTAATTATACTCCAGTAAAGATGTTCAAAAAAAAGAAAGGAAAAAACCCCACTCAGGTAGTGGGACTTTCTAACAACCCTCAGTTCCTTCCCGAGTTCCAGCCTGTAACGGCTCCTTTGGGATCATTATCAGAAAACAAGCCTCCCTTCTCTAGGTCAAAGGCCCTGCACGTATTGTGGGGAGGGAGCTCCTCTGCAAATGGAAGTACCAGCTAAAATACACCTACGGCGTTATTGTTAGAAGTCTCAGAAAATTCTCCTACACATGATTCAGATGACAGCCGATGGGAACCTTAATATACCTCTATTATGTACGATCAAAAAACTGAATCCCTGGGGCAAAGTTTCCACGACATCAGCAGAACGATTGGAGGAGAGCCCAGGAAGAGTCCAGACTGAATCCTCCCTGATTGCCAGAAATCATTTTTTTTTTTTGGTATCAACATGCAAAGGTTAGGCCAGGCTCTCAGGGGGCAAACTCAACAACTCGGGGAGCATCCGTGACCAAGGCTTGTCCTTCCTGCCTCAGAGCAAGCACAGCCTTGGATAAAGTCGTTGAAACGTCTTCAGATCTTGTACCAGAAGCACGTTTCAATCTGAGGGTACCACATGCAGTACAATCCCTCCTGTGACCTGAAAACACCCAGGACTTTTTCTGCTTGTCAGTGAACTAATCATGGTGTCTGGCTCCTTTCTCTTTCTCATACTACCGTCGAGCAACTCTCCTACCCCTTCCTCTTTTTTTTTTTTTGGCTGCACCACGTGGCTTTTGGGGTCTTAGTTCGCGGACCAGCGATTGAACCCGGGCCACAGTCATGAAAGTGCCAAGTCCTAACCATTGGACCGCCGGGGAATCCCCTCTCCTACCCCTTCCTGAAGGAGGGACTCGTCTCTGTGTGTCTGTACTTCAGAAGTGTTCATATCCAGAACAGATCTTTTGGATGCTCTACACCAAATCCCAACTTAATATTGTTTTGTTGATGGGACTTATCTTAAAAAATGAAGAGATCCTAAAATCCATATGGAAATTCAAGGGAAGTTCGAGAACAGCTAGATCAATCTTGAAATATGAAAAACAAAGTAGGAGGACTCACATTTTATGATTTAAAAACACTATAAAGCTACAGTGGTGTATAGGTATGAGGACAAACAAATAGATCAACGGGACAGAACTGAGAGTCCGGAGACAAATCCATACATTTACGGCCAACTGATTTCAAGAGGACGTGAAGATAATTCTATGGGGAAAAAGAATGGATTTTCTTCAACAAATGATGCTGTGACACTCGAAGAACCACATGCAAAAGAATGAAGGTGGACCCCTGTCTCACACATATAAAATTAATTCAAAATGGATCAAAGACCTAAATGTAAGAGCTAAAAATATAAAGCTTTTAGAAGAAAACAGGTGTTGTCTTTGGGAACTTAGATTAGGCAATGAACAGTTTCTTAGAAGTGACATAAAAAACACAGGCAACCAAAGGAAAGAAGAGATAAACTGAACTTTACGAAAATTAAAAACTTTTGTCATTCAAAAGACACCAACAAGAAAGTGAAAAGACAGCTCACAGGATGAGAAAACAATCTTTGCAAATCTTATGTCTAATAAGGGACTTGTATCGAAAACATATAAAGAATTCTTACACCTGAATAATAAAGACAAAGAACCCAATCAAACAATGGGCAAAGGATCTGAATAGACATTTCTCCAGAGAAGACACACAAATGGCCAATAAATACATGAAAAGATACTCAACGTTATTAGCCATCAGGGAATTACAAATACAGACCACAATGAGATACCATTTTACACCCAGTGAGGTGACTATAATCAGAAAGTCAGCTAATAACAAGTGCTGGTGATGACGTGGAGAAGCTGGAGCCCTCACACACTGCTGGAGGGAGTGGAAAACCCTGCAGCCACTTTGGAAAACAGACTGGCAGTTCCTCGAAATTTAAACACAGGGTTACCATATGACCCAGCGATTCCACCCCTAGGTATATACCCAAGGAAATTGTAAACATACGTTCATACAGAAATTTGCCCATGAATATTCATAACAGCATTATTCATAATAGCCAAAAACTGGCCACTACCCAAATGTCCATCGACTGATGAGTGGATAAACAAAATGCAGTATAACCGTACAGTGGAATGTAACTCAGCAATAAAGAGGGATGAAGCACTGACACATGCTACAACGTGGGTGAACCTTGAAAACATCACGCTAAATGAAAGGTCAGTCACAGAAGGCCACACGTCGCATTCCACTTACATGAAATGTCCGGAGTAGGCGAATTCATAAAAGACAAAAGTCGATTATGGTTGCCTAGGACTGGGGGGCTTGAGGGAAAATGGGGAGTGACTGCACGGGGTTTCTTTGGGGAGTAATGAAAATGTTCTAGAGTGGATTGTGGTTGCACAACTCTGTGATTATACTAAAACACACTGAATTGTACACTACATGGTGAATTTTGTGGCACGTGATTATATCTCAAAAAAGCTGTTAGTAAGAGCAAAAAACAAAAAGAAGACAGACAGGAGGCTTCCCTGGTGGCGCAGGGGTTTAGAATCCGCCTGCCAACGCAGGGGACACGGGTTCCAGCCCTGGTCCGGGAAGATCCCACATGCCGCGGAGCAACTAAGCCCGTGCGCCGCAACTACTGAGCCTGCGCTCTAGAGCCCGTGAGCCACAACTACTGAGCCTGTGATCTAGAGCCTGCGAGCTACAACTACTGAAGCCGGTGTGCCTAGAGCCCGTGCTCCGCACTGCAACAAAGAGTAGCCCCCACTCGCCGCAACTAAAGAGAAACCACACACAGCAACGAAGACCCAACGCAGCCAAAAAAAAAAAAAAATAGTACTTTAAAAAAAAAAAAAAAAAGGAAGAGCGATAGTACCAGGCTGGACAGGCAAGAATCCTCCAGGCCGGAATCAAGCCCGGAGGGGCTCCAGTTGGCTCCAGGGCCGCACCCGTGGCTCTCTCTAGCATGTTAAATTGCTAAACATAAAAGGTAAACATGCACATGAGCGGAAGCAGTCAACCTTAGAACGCTTTGAAAACAGAGAGGTTTCCTGCGCATAACGGGAGCACAGAGGCCCACAGCAGAAGAGGTGCAAGTCGGTGGCAATGTTTCCGGATCATCATGTGAAACAGGCTGCTCTGGCCCAAGTCCTGGGGCAAGGACAGAGGGGCCCAAGGGTTCCATCACACACACACACTGTTTGGCTTCCTACTCTGTAAAGAAGCGGGGGGAGCTAGTTGTAAGAGGCATGAGGACGATGCCTGGTGAAGCCAGAGCGGCCTTCTGGGACCACCAGACCACCTCACTCAGACGTTTGCTAACATCTTTCCTAAGACAACCCATCCTTGCGGGGACAAACTGGTGGTGACATTAGACAACGTTGGTGAGAAGCTTTTCCAGGGTGGCAGAGGAAATGGCCAGTTCGTGGTGTGGCTGTGACCTTCAGAATCCTGGGTAAAGGGTAAAGATGGGACATGCACTGGAACCAAGCCCTAAGGGACACTTTGAGCGCGTCCAGATGGATTTCATGGGTTATAATTACGCTCTAGTAATAGTATGTTTACTTTCTGGATGAACTGAAGCAGTCTCTTGTTGAAAAAAATAACAGCACTCATAGGAGCTAAAATATTATTAGATTTTGTGCTCCTTATTTGGGATATTTCAACTTATTTACTTAGTAACATACAGACACATTTTACTGGGAGAGTTATTCATGAATTACTCAGAAATATCACAGTCTTTATTACCCCTAATTTTTCTTAAGAAACAAAAATGAATTTTTCAGAACTTACTGTAAAGTCACCACTTAGATTTTTTATTTTATAAATTTATTTATTTTAGGCTGTGTTGGGTCCTCATTGCTGTGCACTGGCTTTCTCTAGTTGTGGCGCGGGGGGGGGGGGCTACTGTTTGTTGCGGTGCGCGGGCTTCTCATTGCAGTGGCTTCTCTTGTTGCGGAGCATGGGCTCTAGGCACGCGGGCTTCAGTAGTTGTGGCTCACGGGCTTAGTTACTCCATGGCATGTGGGATCTTCCCGGACCAGGGCTCGAACCCGTGTCCCCTGCATGGGCAGGCGGATTCTTAATCACTGAGCCACCAGGGAAGCCCTAGAGGTCTTAACTGAGGTTTTTCAGAGAACCCCCAAAAGCAGACAGTTCACAGAAATTGACTGTTACCCGAGATTCTCAGAACCGGCTGACGGCTACACGGAATAGAGAGCTTGTGCCTAAGACCACTGGAATAAATTCTCCTAGATGTCTGTAACCACTGATTTCCACACGCTCTTTTGCAAACCTTTGCTCTTCATTCTTCGGATCACATTTTCCCACCTTATGCATTTAAGGTTGTACACTTCTGCTTTACCCTATCATGTTTCCCTTACAAATAACTCACCTAGATCTAGGCCTTACTAGTGATAGCCACCATCCTGATTCTTTTTTTTTTTTAAAATAAATTTATTTATTTACTTTTTGGCTGCGTTGGGTCTTTGTTGCTGCACGCAGGCTTTCTCTAGTTGCGGCGAGTGGGGGCTACTCTTTGTTGCGGTGCGCGGGCTTCTCATTGCGGTGGCTTCTCTTGCTGCAGAGCACGGGCTCTAGGCACGTGGGCTTCAATACTTGTGGCACTCGGGCTTCAGTAGTTGTGGCACGCAGGCTCAGTAGTTGTGGCTCGCGGGCTCTAGAGCGCAGGTTCAGTAGCTGTGGTGCACAGGTTTAGTTGCCCCGGCATGTGGGATCTTCCCGGACCAGGGCTCGAACCCATGTCCCCTGCATTGGCAGGTGGATTCTTAACCACTGCGCCACCAGGGAAGCCCCTACCATCCTGATTCTTTAAATCAGTTCTCCCAAGCTGTCGCTAGGGAAGCCAACATTTAGAAATGTTATAAAGTATGTTACACGGACGTAATTATGATCGTCTTTGTGGGCGATACATAAAGAAGGAAAATGCCCTCCCATCAGGAGAGACCGGTTCAGCTGTCTTGCAATGTATCTGACTGTTCGTCACAACACCGCCCACAGACAATATACCTACAGCTCCACTGAGGTTGACCCCGTGTCTCACATGGACATCTGATTCATGGGTGCTACCCCAGGACCTCAGCTAACTGCCCTGTGGGTCTCTGAGACTGTAACAAGTGAACGAGTCCCCAGTACCCTCAGTGAATGATGCCCTTTTCAAAGCGTCTAACGGTAGAACACTTTCTGAGGGACATAATAATACCTGGTGAAGCAGACGGTGGAGGCTCTTGGCCCCAACCAGAGGGACTGGACAGCTTTAGTGGTCATCAAACATGTGTCCCTCACTTAGGGTGATAGAGTGAATAATACAGCCTAGGGCATGGCGTGGGGGGCAGGACAAAGCGCTCTGCCTGCCTAGTGCAGGTAGTTATAGATAATAGTATGACCTTGGATCTCATGGGCAACCAGGGCAGTTTGTGGCCCTGCCGATACTTCATTTGGAACCTGGATTCACAGTACAGGTGAGGTGGAACTGTCTACTTCAAGGCTACATGAGAGAGCAACCTGCATACTGTGGACTTAGGGAGCAGGTGGGGCCGGTTTTCCTGGTCAGCCCTGGGAACCCTTAAATCATGCTTCTAGAGGGCCTTCCTTCCAGCACCTTCTAGTAATACCTGCAGTCACACTTGTCTGTCTCATCCTTCCACATCTACTGTCTAGAATATCAACTGTTTTCGCGTATAGTCCCAGCAAATGGCTCAGAGACAAAAACGGGATAAAACCTCCCCGACTGACTGTGACCTGACGGTCAGACCTCCACCGATGACCCTTCCTGGAGGCTGGTTTGGTGGCAGTGGTGAAGATCTGGACAAGCCCTGGTGGCCTCTCCTGCAGCTCTGACTGAGGAGGGACGACCGAAAAGGGGACTGAGAATTAACAAACAAACAAAGAAACATGTCCTCATATCCCTAGAGAAAGCCTGTACCCGATAGCTCTGGTCAGCAGTAAATACCAGACCTCACAGGACCCTAATGATCAGTGGACACACCTCGGAAAGCCCATCGAAGGGCGTGGGCGTGGCAAGTCAGCCAGCTCTGGGCCCGTTCACTCAGCGATCAGGCTTCTGAGGCTGGTGTGAGCCCCGTCTCCCTCAGCGCCCCGCAAAGACATGCTGCTGAGACTGACATCACCTGCCTTTAACCAGCACAACTCCACACGAGCTCTTCCCCCAAACTCTAGGCAAAACCAGCGGTTTGCTTTGCTCAACCAGACTGCCGGGGCAGCATAGCAATTCTTGCTCAAGTAAGCAATAAACTCAGCTGTCTGACCTCGGGTGACTAAGTGATGGTATCCATTCTCTGATACTTTCATTCATTCATTCAACAAATCCTTCACTGAGTGTCTATGGCTGCTGGGCCTGTTCTAGGGGCTGGGGATACAGCAGTGAACAAGACAAGCAAGGAATACCTGCTCGGGTGTGCAGAGTGTATGTTCAGCGAGGACAGACCGACAACACCCCGCGGCAGCCAGTGGCTGCGATGGGAGGAGACGAGCGTGGGACAGCCAAGAGGCGGAGGGCGCGCAGAGGGGGGCCGGCTGCTGCTCCAGGTGTGTGGTCAGGAAGCCCCCCACCCCAAGCAGACCCCTGCAGAGAGTGACGAGTCCTCTAGGCTAAGAGAAGAGCCTGAGCGTGGCTATGTTGAGGTCGGGGGGCTGCACCTGCGAGGTCAGGGAGGCTGGCACGCGGTGGGTGGGGGTGAGGGTGGAGGGCAAGCAGGCCGGGCTGTAGCAGCCTTTGGGCCATTCCAGGAACCCAGACTTTGCTTCTGCACGACGAGGACTCCCTGGAGGGCTCTGAGCCGAGAGAGATGAACTCTTAGATCTAGAAGGCTTACTCTTGAGGCCCTGGGGATGCTGGAGCACGGCGGGGCAAGGACCTGAGAGCCGTTCCTGGGACCCAGTACAGGCCCGGCACACAGCAGGTAGTCAGTATGTGTTTATGGAACCAGTGAACGTGGACCGTCCAGCACTCAGCTGAGAGGTGCCCCAAGGCCCCAGAGCCCAGCAGCAGAGGGTGCAGGAGCCCTGAGCTCTCTAGGAGGCCCGCCCCTTGCCAGGCCAGCGGCGGGTGTACAAAGACCCAGGCGCTCCCCGGTCCAGGCTCTGCTGCTGCTGCACCCCGTGTAACCACCCCTCCCCTCCCACCAGCTTCCTTGGCAGGACAAGGGGAGCTGGGGCTACTGAGGCCTCCGCGCCCTGCTGCTTCTGAGTGTCAGCTCCTCCTGAGTCCACAGCTCTGGCTGCACACGCTGACCCCCAGGTCTCCACCTCCGTGCTCCCCGTGCCCCCGCCCCAAGCCGTTTCTGCGCCTCCAAGCGTGCTCTCCCCGCTGCATCCCCTCTTCTTCTGTCAGCCCTCATTCCCATCAGCCGTATCCCAGCAGCAGAGAGCACCTGCCCGGGAGCCGCAGCCATCCAGGCACCAGGGGAGGTGCTGGCACCCAGGCCCTTCTCAGGGGTCCTCGCGATGGCTCGCCCCAGGGCACTCACCCACGCAGTCCTTCCGGTTCCAGTGGAGACGCCTCCCCGGGGGGCAGACGCATTCGTAGCTGCCCTTGGTGTTGACACAGCCCTGGTCGCAGCTCCCGTTGTTCATGCTGCACTCGTCCACATCTGGAAGCACAGGTAGGCGTAAGGGCAGGAGGGGGGGCTGGACGGTCCAGCCGAGGCCACACCCTTGGGCCTGGCAGGGCAGGACCCACCCAGGACAGGAGGGCCGAGAATCCCCTGACCCTGACGCCAGCCTGATACTGTCACTGGATGCAGACATGTGGTTGCACACGACACACACACGAGCTTGCACACACACAGGGTTCCCGCAGACACCAACACCCATCCCCCCCTCCAGGAACCGCAGTGGTTTGCTGAACTTGGGCAGCTGAGCCCAGACTTGGGGGAGGGCAGAGAAATGGCACAAAATAAAGTTGCAGTCAGGTCTTGTGGGGCCGGAATGATCAGCAACGGCCCCGGGGTCCTGAGGCCGTATCTCGCTGTGGGACTTCGGACGTGCCCTTCCCAGCCAGTTTCCCTCCTGCACAACAGGCACCTGGGCACAGGAAGTCTCCCCTGAGGCCCCGCCTTCTTTTGGGCCAAAGACCTGTGTGCAGAAGCTGGTGCCCAGGTTTTTGGGAGTCCCTGCACAAGAATCTGCAGCTCACCCCACGAGCCACGCCCCTAGCACCAGCTGTGCCTGAGCCCACCTGAACTTCACAGCTGCCCAGCAGGGGAAGTGTGGCTACCACCAGGTCAAAGGGAAGGGAGAGACACCAGCGACCTCAGGGCCGTTCTTGACACCCCCGCCAGCTTCACCCCCCAAGCCTGTACATCCCCATGTCCCATCATCCGTGGCACCTAAAGGCATCTAGAGCCTTCCCTCTCTCCACATCCCTCCCCACCCTGCCCAGGCTCCAGTAGCTCTCACTCCCATGCCTGGAGCCGTGTCCCCACTGGTGCCCTGGGTCCCACTCTCCTAAACACGTGGCAGCTGGAGGGATCTCGTCACATGAACTTGAGCCCGTCACATCCCTGCATAAACCCTCCAATGGCTTCTCATCGCACTGGGAATAAAGCCACAAGTCCCCTGGGGCTCACGAAGCCCTGTGTCCCCTCTGTCTGCACCTCCCGCCGTGTGCCCCTTCCCTCATGGGACTCTAGCCCCACTGGCTGCCTCTCGGTCCCTCGGTGCTCCTCTGCCTCAGTGCTTTTGCACACGCTGACCCCTCTGGCACGCTTCCCCCACCATGACCCAAACACTCCTCCTTTAGGAGCCCCCCATTGTCCCCACCCTCTGCCCTTCTCTGTTGTTAACCCCTCCACTGGAATGAACTGTTTGTGGGATCCTCTGTGCAGCCATCCTCCCTTCCGGACTGGGGTTTCCCAGAAACTGCTGTTTCCAGGCCCGTGTCCACAGCCTTGCTGAGGCCTGGCACCCAGTGGGTGCTTGCTGCCCCTCCCCCCACCCTCCCGCCTTACCCTTGGCTGACCCCTCTGCCCACCAGTCCCTCCCAGGCCCGTCAGAGTCAAGGTCAAGGTCGGGGTGTGGGGTGCAGTGCAGGTGGCCGTGCGGCCGGGCGCGTGCCTCTGGGGGGAGGTGGCCCTGGCGGGCGAGCTGCAGACCTCCGCAGTGGGTTGTCCCATAGAGTGTGTAGCCGCGGCGGCACAGGCACTGGAAGCTGCCCGGGGAGTTGATGCAGATGTGGTCACAGGTCCGCTCGAAGGAGCACTCGTCGACGTCTGTGTGGCCACAGGGAGACAAAATGTGGGAGGAGGTTCAGGGTGTGGTGGATGGCACGGCCTGCCCCTCGCTCAGTCACTCAACAGACCTCTGTGCCCGACAGTCCTGGGGCCCCAGGCTCAGCGCACAGCCGACGCACTGCAAACGTCAGACTTCGTGTCGCTGCCCAATTTTCCATTCTGTCTCCATTAGCCTCATGTGTCTGGGTGAGAAGCTGCCTCACATCTTTTCTGGAGGTGGGCAGGGTAGAAATATTTTGAGTAGAAGGGATTATTACGAATCCCTGCCATTTTGATATCTCCCATTCCAGTGGGATTAGGGTAGGTATTTAATCCACACCTGCAGGAAACCAACGGGCTTGCCTGGGGAAGGGGCTGAACTGGGACATGAAAACAGACCACTTGACTGCCGACCAAAGTGTGTTCCCCCATCACCCCAAGATGTCTCTGGAGAAAATGGGGAAAACAGCACAGACAGAAAGGGGGGTGGGGGTAGGGATGGTGCCACCCATGGGGAATAACAAAGTAGCCTTGACAGTATGTGACACTTGATTCTGACCACCCTGGCAGCCAGGGTAAAAAGGGAACGAGGGTGGGCCACAGACTGCCTGCTGCTGGAAAGGAGGAAATGAACCACGTGTTTGCAGGAGACCAATCTATCCTGGCCGTAAGTTCTGAGCAGGGTGGCCCCCATGGGACAGCTGATGGGGGTCCCGAGGGCAAGGCAGACACTGACCTGCCTCTCCTTGGGCACTGCGGCTGGAATCTGTTCTTTGAATACATTTGCTCACGTGCCTACAGACGCACTCATAGCATATGTGTTTGTAATAACACGAGCACGAGGAAGGAATCACTGCGAATGCTCAAAGGAAGATGTGATTCCTCCCGGGGGTGGATCTGGGAAGATCTCCTGCTGCTGTGGCACCTGGGCTAGACCCTGAAGGATGGGGCTAGCCCGGAATGCAGGAGTGAGAGTGGGGGAAGGGCACTCCGGGCAAAGGCTGGGAGGTGACAGCACTGGATCCTCAGGGATTGTGTGGAGCTCAGGGGGGCTGGGGAGGTGTCTGGGGTCCCCATCCCAAGGGCCCTGCATGCCTGCTGGAGCTGGGGACCCAGGGGCTGTGCTGGAGCAGGGGTGGGCCGGAGCCCCAGGGCCTTGCAGAGCTGAGTCAGGAAGAGGGGGGAGGAGACTCAGCCAGAGCCCGGAGCAGTCCAGCCATCGCCTCCTCCGCGGCCGCAGCTGCCCGCCCCTCTCCCAGGGCAGCTGGGGATGCAAAGCCAACGGCCCTCCCTCAGCCGTCCACAGAACGCGGCAAGGCAGACGGAGAGACAAAGCCAAAGTGCAGAGGAGCCTCGATCGGAGCCCAGACGGGTGCCGTGCTCCCAGTGGGCCCCTGTGCCCCGAGAGGAAGACAGGGCCAGGTCGCCCGAGCAGCGAGGTGGAGGCCGAGCCCAGGGAGGGGAAGCGACGGGCTCAGGTCACGTGCTGAGCCCCAGGACGGGCTGGCCCTGGACCCTCCCTTACCAGCCTCTGCTCTCGCCTTCCTCGGGGCCCTCGGGGCCTCGCGCTGCCCCAGGCCGGCCTCTGAGCACCGCTACGAGGCAGATGCTGCAACCGCAAGCCAGATGCGGCCCGGTGCAGCCTGTGGTTCCTGGGACCTCGTGGAGATGAAACGACGGACGGCAACAGGGTAACAGCGATGGAGCTGAGCCGGCCCCCCACCCCCCGGCCCCACCCTCTGCGCGTATCCCCGAAGCCGGCTCCTTCTCAATGGCCTCATCTAGCTCCACGGGGCTCCTTCTGGTTCCTCACACCCCCTCAGCCCAACAGCGCCACTTCCTGGTCGGGTTTGCCTCCCTGGCTCCTCCTGGAAGATGCCTATTCATCCTTCAAGCACTTCCCCAGTGTCCCCTCCCCCAAAGCCTTCCCTGACCCGTCTCTCCACTGCCCATCCTCTGGGCTCTCACTGCATCCAGGATGTCTGCGGGACTTGTCCCGGGCTATGATGCTTGGCTTCTGCCTAGGTCTCTCTTCCCATTACCCCTGCTCCTGGCAGGTGCCCAGGGACCCTGAGGAAGGGCTGCTGGAGCACGCCTGCCACGTGCTACAGCTTCCACCAGGTGGCAGCATCCACCTGGCCTCTGAAGCCACTGACGGTGGCCTGGGAGGCCCCCTCTGGAGGGAGGAGCCGGCGCCACCTGGGACACGGGCCGACCCCTCCCTGGGCCTCAGGTCCCCTCTATATCAGGGAGAGGTGGGGCTGGATGGCTTCTCAGGGCCCCTAGAATCATAAAGGACGGGAAGACAGGAGGGCAAGCGCACAGGCTAGGGACACAAAAACTACCCCCGGCCCCTCAGGCCCGGCCCGGCCGGCGGACACGCCCACCCCAGGCTCGCCTACCCTCCTGGGAGCCTGTGTGGCCTGAGAGGGGCGGGACCCCACGAGGACCAGGGCGGCTCACCTTGGCACGTCCGCTCGTCCGTCAGCAGCTTGTACCCCTTCCGGCAGCCGCACTCGAAGCTGCCCACGGTGTTGCGGCAGAAGTGGTCGCAGCCTCCGTTGTTGACCAGGCACTCGTTGATGTCTGCGGAGCCGGGCGGCAGGACGAGGCGAAGAGAGTGGGCTGGGCTGCGCTGCCCGGGCCGCCTCGGGTCCCCCGGCTGAGCCCAGGAAGGGGGGCTGGCTCACAGCCGTGGGGGTGGGAGGATGGGAGACACTGCTGCCCCCAGGACCTGGCGAGCCTGGCGTTTGTGCACCGAAGGGAGGGAACTGGTGTCTGCGGTGCCGGCCAAACAACAGGGACCAGGACGCTCCCACGCCCTTTCATCCCCGGGGAGGTGCCAGGGAGGCGGGGAGGCCGGGAGCAGGGGGCTGCTTCCCGGAGGCTGTGACTCTGGGCTGGGCGAGCTACTGGACCCCTGGGGCCTCGGCTCCCTGTCTGTTAAAATAAGGATCAGAGGCGCCCCTACGTGGAAGGACGTCACGAGGATGAAATGAAATAACATCCCTAAGGCGACGGTGCTCAGCCAGGGCCCAAACAACTCTTTACAAAGTAGGTTTATTGCTCCTGCTTTACTGACGGGGAGACTGAGGCCGGGAGGGTAACTGGCTCCAGGTGCCGCGGCTGGTGGCGGGAACGGGCGCTCCTGGGCCGCCTCCCTTCCCAGCCTGGTTCCTGCCGCTCCCCCTTCCCCATGCCTGCAGGTGAGTTTGAGCTGTTTCTTCACTGGGCATGTCACGAGTTGCGGCTGCACCCTGAAGGCCCCCCAGCGTGACGCCCCCAAGCACCCCACCGGTGGGCCTCGGCTTGCACACCTCTAGTGATGGGAGCTCCTTCCCTCACGAGCTCCCCCCACCCCCATGAGCTCCCTCCCACCCTCCTTGCCCTGCTTCCCTGGGCTTGTTCCCCGGGCTCCCGGTCCATCTGGCAGACTGAGCTGTCAGAGACCCTGTCCCTGAGGTACCTCTTCTCACTCTGAAGTTCCTCTTGGGCTCCGGCTCCCGGGCCCCCCACGCTGGTCACCCCCCGCCGGCCCCCCAGACCTAGCCCAGCAATTGGGAACAGAAGTAGGAGATGATGTCCAGGAAGGTGTCCCCACCCTGATTGGAGGAGGGCACAAAAGGAAGCGGTGAAAGAGGCATCCCCCCGCCCCCGGCAGAGAGAGGACTTTCTGTGCTGGTCACTGGCCACATCTTAACAGAGCTGCTGACTCAGACTCCAGCACCCGCTGAGCCTGGCCTGTGTGTGAGGCCCGGACACCCCTGTCCCGTGTAACTGGCACGGCCAGTTGTCAAGGTCAATCTGTCTCCATTTCCCCGAGCCCCGCGGAGGAGACTTGGTCCTATTCCAAAGACTCCGGTCTCAGGCGCAGCCTCTCACCACGCTGCTCCCAGCTCTTTTCCTCAGATCGAACAGGCTGGACTTGACACCTGCTGAAAAGTCCTCTGGCAGCAGCCCCACAGAATGCTCTTCACCCCAACAAACCCCCAAACGTCAGGAGAACGGCAGGGGCGTTAAAGAGAGCAGGGCTGAGACCCCTGGGTGGGCAATGCTCGGAGCCTTTGCGAGGGGAACAGGCACAGCGAGTCGGGCAGGGGCAGACCCAGAGCTGCTTTCCTGCGGAGGCCCGGGTGGGGCTGGGCTCTGGGGAACACAGGACACTCAGGGGGTGTGCCCGCCACCTCCTTGCCCTCGGCCAGCCTCCCCGAGGTCCCTCTGCCCCAAGGACCCATTCTGTTTGCGTATGCTGACGATTTTGGTGCCAGGAAGATGGGAAGGGCGGGGAATCCGAGGTGGCCCTACTAAGGGAGGCCGCTAGGGCGTGTGTGACCCTGGCTCCGCCTCTCACGGGCTGGGCCTTCACCTCTCTGCACACAGGAGGCGCTCTACGTGTGCACCAAAATGATGGCTAAAAACACAGAGCGCTCAGCACTGCGAACTCTGCCTGCGCCCCGAAGCCTGTGTTTCAGGAACAAAGCGGCCTCAGGATGAGCCCACGCCCCAGAGGAAGTAGCAGGACCCTCTGGGGGTCACGGTACCTGCTGGGCGGGCATCACCTCGTGCTGGCGACCAGGCCAAGCACTTTCTGGCAAGGTCTCGTGTGACGGTCAAAACAACCCGAGGCCAGATCTCCCACTTTCCGGGGGAGGTCACAGCTCCACGCAGGAGGCCGACTTGAGCCCAGCCCCAGGTGTCTCCAGAGACGGCCCCGTCAGTGCGGCACGCTGGCCCTGCGGCCTTCAGAGGAAGTAGACCTCGAGTGCAGCGAGGGCCTGTCCAGGACAGAGGCTGGGCCTCTCCGTCGCCCCCTCCCCCGGGGGTTACAGGAAGACAGGGGAGATTCTGGCTAAAAGCCTCTGACAGAAGAACGGAGGGCCCGCTCAGCTCCGTGACCCTGGGCAGGGCAAGGCCCCTCTCTGAGCCTCAGGCTCCCCATCTGCAAACTGGGCTAATAGCAGGCACCTGTCCAGCATCCTTCACTACGACTGAACATGCAGACGGGGCTCGCCTCCTCGGGAATGCCTCAGGCCTTCTGGAACCCCCTAATCCCATCCCCTACCCCATCTGGGCCTGTCGGCTCAGGGCTCGCCTCCTTGGGAATGCCTCAGGCCTCCTGGAACCCCCAATCCCATCCCCTACCCCATCTGGGCCTGTCGGCTCGGGGCTCGCCTCCTTGGGAGTGCCTCAGGCCTTCTGGAACCCCCTAATCCCATCCCCTACCCCATCTGGGCCTGTCGGCTCAGGGCTCGCCTCCTCGGGAATGCCTCAGGCCTCTGGAACCCCCAATCCCATCCCCTACCCCATCTGGGCCTGTCGGCTCAGGGGCTGTCATGGCAGCTAGACAGGAGGTGCGAGGCGCTGTTCGCTTGAGGCCCAAGCTGGTGTAGCGGGCTGCCTGGGGGTCAGAGTCGGGGAGGCCCCGTCCCAGGCTCTAGCCTCAGCTGTAGTGAGGGGGCAGTGGGCTCGCACGGCCCCTCGGCCTTCATTCTGATGAGCCTCTGCCGCCTTTCCACCTCCCACCCTTCCAAGACCCCCCTCCTTCTCTACTGTGCTCCCACCGGGCCCCACCAGCGGCCAGCAGTCCCCTACCTGGTTACAGAGGCTCACGGTCTCCCCTCCACACCCTGGCCCAGCCCGGCGGCCCCGCCCTCCTCTTCTCTGCACGCTTGGATCCTGTCTCGGCAGCCCTCACCCCACCCTGCCTGGGGAACAAGCACCCCCTGGAAAGCCTTCCCTGACGTTCTCTCCAGAGTTAGCTGCTCCCTTGTCATGGGACCTGCCTTCAGCGGGATGACAGACGGGGCACCTGGCTCCCACCTGGAGCCCCAGGGCCCAGCATGAGGCCTGCACAGAAGGATGGGGCACTGAACGAATGGATGAATGAATGAGTGAATAAGCGAGTCGGGGGGCTGAGAGGTTAGTGGAACATTCGATGCGTCACCCAATGTTTGAACATCAGTGCGTGTTGGGGGGAAAGGTGTGGGGTGAGCTATGGGAGCACGCAGTAGGTTGGTTGCTCCTGTCCCCCTCTGCCCACCCCACTGAGGGGGCGCAGCCTGGCAACGCAGAGGCCACGTGGATGCGGGTTTTGGGCCTGTGGGAGTGGGCTGGCATCACTCTGGAGCAGCCTAGGGGGAGGGCAGGCTGCTGGGCTGGGCTGGCCGGGCACAGGGCAGGTGAGGGAAGAGGGCCAACAGGCAGGGCTGGGGGCGGTCCTCCCAGACTGGTGCTGGGAGGAGGGGCTGGTGTCCCTGAGGAAATCCAGGCTCTGGCTCAGGAAGTTGAGGCCCCAGACCTCCCTCCTCTCAGAAGGGCCAATTAGCAAGGTGCCCGCTTCCCAGTATCGAGCAGGACAGCGCCAACCAGGGAGCCCTGCGACTGGGCTGTCCACACTCTTGAGACAAAGCAAGGGCACGGGGCAGATCCTGCAGAGCCCCCCACGGCCCTGATGTTTTGGGGCAGGCCTCCACCTGCCCACGTGATCCCCGGCCATCCTGGGTTTTCAGCTCTGGATTTTCCCAGACCTCCAGCCACTGGTCTTGCTTAGCAATGACCTTCTGGCTTCCAGAAAACACTGAACCTTCAATATCCTCCTCTGGGCCCTGCCAAGACCAGGGCGTGCATGCTGACCGAGGAGCCAGCACCCCAGGGCCAGGGCCTCGGTTTGTCGGGGATCCCCAGCTGGCTTGCCCCCCGCCCCGAGCCCCCGCACCCTGCCCTGCGCCCCTCCAGCCAGGCCCCGGGAAACTCAGACTGTAAGCCCAAGGTTCTAAGACTCCAAACCCGGGGGTCTCGAGGTCAACATTTGGTTTCCAGGGTTCCCTGATTTGGAGACGCTATGATGTTCCTACTATATAGTTCTGGACCAGTCCCACGATCCTCAAATTCTACGTATAACAACATTCAGACAGCTCTTCTCCACCTCTGCTGCCACCCCGGGCCCAAACCATTGTCACCTCGAGCCTGTTCTTCCCGACCCTGCCTAGAAACCCGTCCCAACAGTGGCAGGGACTGTCTCCAAACGAAAATCTGGCCTGTGCCTCCTTGCCCAAGAGTGTCTGGGGCCTGGCCGAGGCTCACAGGATGAAGGGCCAACCCCTTCTCCTGAACCTCCCCTGAACCTTCCCCAGATCTGGGCACCCTGGCTGCTTTGGGTCCTGGAACCCCAGGCCTCTGCACAGCAGTCATGTTGCCTGGATTAGAGCCTCTTCCTCCATCCTCCCCGCTCTCCTACCCCCTGCCCAGACTTTAATTTTTAAAGTCTGTCTTCTTTACTCAATAGAAGATCTCTGGGCACAAGGAATTTCTGTTTCATTTCCTGGTCTCCCCTGCACTTGCACACAGGAGGAGCCCAGAAAACCCATCTGGTGCATGCGTGAACGAAAGGACTTCCTGACTCCAGGGCAGTGGGAGTGAGGGGGGTTGGCTAAAGGCAGATGAGCAGCTCTGGGTAAAGGGTCCAGTTGTTTCAACACAGGAAACATGGTCGGAGGCTCAGACTGGCGGGCCTGGGGCTGTGTGGACAGCTCCCTTCAACATCTCCCCCTACCCCAGACTCAAGGTGGGGTGAGGATGGATGCCCCTCTCGCCAGCAAGGATGGGCAGGGGGCAGCAGTCAGCGTCCCCTTAGGTGCTCCTTGTGGGCCATGTGACTGCTGAGGCCCCTTTCCAGCCCAGACAGGTCGGCTCCCAGCGGCGAGCTCCTGGCCTCAAGTCCGGAATTAAGCCCTGCCCTACCCCTCCGGTCCTGCGTCAGCGCTGTGCCTTGGACGGGGTGTGGGTGGCCCGATTCTACCTTCTTCTGTCCTGGCTCCAAGGGCAACTGGCTGGACCTGCTGTGACATTGCTGGGCTATGAGGACGGCTGGGTCTGCGGTGGACCCTGGCCAGCCCTCCTGGCATTAAGCCCACGTGGCAAGGCCTCAGAGAGCCCCCGCCCACCCGGAACACCCCTCGCTCTAAGTGGGCTGAGCGGAGGCTACAGAAGGACTTTATTTTCAAATAAACAGGTGGGAGAATGGTTATTTCTGTCAATAATCACTAGGTTCTTCCCAGCAGAGCGGCTGCGGAGGAGAAGTCACATGCTCTCTATTTTTACAGGCTTCAGAAGCCCATCTCAGACTATTCAAAATCACCTGAGCCTCCGCTGTCAATCTTCTCACCCACTGGGCTTTGGAAGTTCTGGCTCCTTTGCCCTTCCATGCTGGCCTCCGGGCCTGCCCGCTTCCAGGCAGAGTGATGGGAGGAGGGCAGCCAGCCTGGGCAGGGATCTGAGCGCTGGTCTGGGAGTGCTGAGGGGCTGCACCTCACTCCTCGCAAGGGCTGCCTCCCGGCCCAAGGCCCACAGGTCTTTGCCTGGGCTGGTGCCCCCGTGCTGTAGGGCTGGTGCCCCCGTGCTGTAGGGCTGGTGCCCCCGTGCTGTAGGGCTGGCCCCTTCAGTCCTAGGGCTCAGACAGCTCTGGCTTCCCAGCCCCTCTGCTTCCTGTTTCCTGAGGGGTCCCCAACACGGCTGAGCCCCCACGGGCCCTCAGGAACCTCGGAGTGAGCCGGGGACAGTGGGCAGAGAAAGCTCACCCTTCTCTGGCTTCCAGCAGCCGGCAGACCGGCCCATTCCTGACCTTCCCAATCCCTATTTCTAATTTTGCATCTTTAGTCCTCCGGTTGAGATCCCCCTGCACACCTTCCCTCTTCCAGTGACGAGGACACACAGTGTCCTCAGTTTGCTAACGCCGACAAGAAGACCATCCTGGCCTGGTCTGAGCCCTGTGCCCTGCTGCCCCCAGCTCTGCAGAACGCACCCCGGCCAAGGTGAGTGAGCACAGGAACCAGCCTGGCCCTGCCCCCTGGGAGGCCACAAGGAACCTCTGCCGGCCTAGGAAGCCCAAAGAAAAGGTACCCCGTTTGTTCAACCCAGGGTGAAGCCACATTCTTCGATATCAGAGCCCCGCTTGAACCTGTCAATATACAGTGGAACTGGGGCTCCCTTGAGCCTTGCTGGGGAGCGCTGGTGCTGACTCTCCCTCTTCTTAGCTTCTCCAACAGAAATGCACGTGGCAGCTGACCACCCTCGCCCCTGAAGCCATGTGTGGTCGCACACCCAGCCCAAGTGTGCCGCCCTGCTCCTGCCCTGCCTGCACCACCCGGGGCCCGGCGAGGGAGGTGGTGCGCACTGACCTTTGCACGTCTTCCCATCCGGCTGCAGTGTGAATCCAACCGGGCAGCTGCATCGCACGCCGGTGGCCGTGTCCTTGCACGTCCGGTCACAGCCTCCGTTATTTACTGCACATGTCTCTGAGGAGGGAAAGAGAAAAAGACACTCTCAGTCTCCTTGGACAGAAGCCACCACCTTTCCCCACCTGTGGGGGGAATCTCCTGAGACAGGAGACCTGAGTTCAAATTCTGGCTCTGGGGACTTCCCTGGCGGTCCAGTGGTTAAGACTCCGTGCTTCCAATGCAAGGGATGCGGATTCGATCCCTGGCTGGTGAACTAAGATCCCACGTACCGCGTGGTGTGGCCAAAAATAAATAAATAAATGAATGTTTCCAATGCAAATTCTGACTCTGATACACTCTAGCTGTGGGGCCTCTCTGAACCTCAGGCTCCCCATCTGTAAAATGGGAGAATGACACTGTTTCCCCTCTGATGATGACGGATGGGAAAACTGTTTGCAAACCACAGGGAGCGGTGCCAACAGGGTCGACACCACCACCAGGGCCAGTGCTGGGCTGGTATTTAACCACCCAGGGACAGATTCCTAAACCCTTGCCTTGCCTGGACTTGGACTCCAAACCCAGACAGGCAGTTACTGGGGCTCCCAAACTCGTCTCAGCGCGGAATGGCTTGTGGCCCTGGCCGTGGAGTTGCAAGGGGAGGTTCCCAGAGCCCGCGCACCATCCATCACCTTGATGAGGCTCTCAGCCCAACATCTGTTCTCGCTGAACGATAAGCCAAAGGCGTCTGTTTTTTGTCCACTTGAAGCTAGTCTAGTGCTTTTTTTTTTTCCTCTTGCAAATTCAAAGGGCTGGAGTGGCTGGGGCATAACTAAGGTCACTGAGCTCGTCGTGCGGTGAGAATGATCCTCCCCAGGCCCGGAGAGGGGCTGGCACACCTGGGTCACCGGGGCACGTGGAGGAGCCTAGTTCCCGGGCCTCTGAGCCTTTCAACGTGGGTTTCTTCCTGAGCATCTGGCGTGCTTTGGTGTTGTGGGAACTTCCCTCTCCCCTTTGCTGCTAGGAAGGGAAGCGCCAAGGGCCCCCACCTCTTATAACCTGAAATCCCCTGCCTGTCTACCGTGGCTGCCCCTGGCTGCCTGGTCCCAGCGGGTCTCTCCCCAGAACTTTCCCCCTACCCCATTTATTCTGTCTGTCCTTCTGTGGTGTCTGCATTCCTGCAAGGTGCATTCTGTTTTCTCCGGGAGTTTGGGGATGAACGCAGGAGTGATGACTAAATGAATACATACCCCAGTTGCCAGGAGTCTCTGCTGCTAATGTCTTTCCTTTGAACTTCAACTTGTAGGGGGTGGACGGAGCAGGGAGAGGAGGAAACTGGGCTTTCCCTCTGTGTCTGTGTGTGTGTCTGTGTGTGTGTGTGTGTGTGTGTGTGTGTGTGTGAGATTCTGTGGGGTGACCACGATGGCGGTTGTCCTTAACACCCTGAACTCGGGGGCTGCCTGCTGCCCGGGGCCGCTGCCCGTTTTCTCGAGGTTGAAGCCTTCACCGCGGTAGGACAAGCTGTAACCGCTACCGCAAGGCCAGTCTCCTCGCCCCTGCCTCTTCCCAGGCTTTCAGCGTGTCTCCCCATACTCTAGCCCTCCAGCTTCTGTCTGCCTGCTGTGGGGCATGTTGCCCAGTGGCTGGGAGGCCTCCTGCCTGCTCATGGGTCAAGGTCAGCGCAGAGACCTCCACGAGCAGCCTCCAGACGCAGAAAGGAGGCCTCCGCCCTCCGTGTGCGCATGCGGGCTGGCCTCCACGTGCACGTGGGCCAAGCTCTGACCCGCACACGCCTGCGCAGGCCCTCTTGTCTCCCCCGCCGCCCGTCTACTGGGGCAGTGGAGGTGGGGAGGCCAGGGTGTGACTCTGGCTCTGTCGCTCACTGAGTGACCCAGCGAGTCCGCCCCTCGGGGCTCGACCTCAGCACCTACACCTGGCAGGTGAGGACGGCAAGCCTTCCCTCCCAGGGCTGAGGAGAGGATCAAAGACACCCCACACTCAACAGCGTCTGGCCCAGGGCCCAGCCTGGAGTAGCTGCTCAACAATGTTAGCTTCCTACCCTGAGGTTACAACCAGAGAGGGAAATCCCGCCTCCGGCCCTCAACTCCAGAGCCAAGGTACCCCCATGTGCCTTTCCAGCCTTTTACGTGGGAGAGCCCCTCTCTGGAGAGGGGGCAGAGAACCTGCCTGTTTTCCAGGTGCAGGTAGTTAAGGCTCAGGCCTTGGAGAGGCAGGGGGAAGGCCCGAGAGCAGGGGGCGGGCAGCAGAAGGTGTCGAGAGCTTGGGCTGGGGCACAGCTGGGTGGCCTTACTTGGCAACAGCGGGATGACCACTGGGTCTCTCCATGGTGGTGGAGGTGGGACGTGGCGTGGGCACCAGGGACTGTGTCCCTGAAAAATGGACCCGGCCAACCAGGCTCCAGGGGGCTTGCAGGCCCTTCCTGTCTCTGGAGGCCCTGATGGGACTCGGAATCTTGGGCCTCCCGAGCGACCGGGGCCCTGGAGACCTGCTGGCCGCACCTGCCCTCTGGGTAGGAGAAGGAGGCCGAGCTGGGGCCGGGGTCAAGCCTGGATGGTCACCCGCTCTCTGCGCCCTCAGGGCAGGTCTCTCCCCTGTAGCGAGCACCCTTTCAGTCTCCTGTGTTACCCTAGACAATGTTTGGTACAAGAGCTCTTTGGGCTCCCCTGGGTGCTGGCCAGCCCATCCCACAGGCATCGCTGCACTAGGCTCCCCCACGCTACAGCAGCTCTGTGGACGGCCCCTCGCCTCCCAGGTGCAGAACTGGTGCCGAACACTGGGAATCGGCGCAGAGCAGCGTGGCTGGTAAGGGGCAGGGCTGGTGGGACCCGGTGGGTGCACTCTAACCCACCAGCAGGCTCAGATCTCCATCCAAGCCAGCCCCAGCCAGCCCCAGCTGGGGCCCGCACGGCCAAGCGCGTACCTGGCTCTCTAGCTCCCGCCCAGTGCGCCCCGTCTGCACGAATGCTACTCCATCTGCCCCAAGGACGCTTCCCAGGATGTGCCTTCCCCCACCATGGGCCCTTTGCAGGTGGAGAAACCGAGGCTCAGAGGAGTAAAGGACCTTTTCTAGGCAGGATTAGCTACACGATTTGTGGGACCCAGTGTGAAATAAAAGTGAAGGGCCCTTGTTCAAAAATTGTTAAGAATTTTCCAACAGATAGCCGAGCACTCAGGCAACTGTGGGCCCTTCTAAGGGCAGGGCCCCGGGTGAGCGCACAGGTCACACAGCCACTGGGAGAAGCCAGTACTGGAACCCAAGACTGTGAGACTCCAAGCTGTTGAGTGAGCCAGGCCTCCGGGGGGGATCCTCGGGGGCGGCCTGCAGTGGGGCAGCAGAGCCAGTGGCCTGAGGGGGCAGCGAGGTGCGCCCACGGGCCTCCTCACCCAGCGAGAGGGGAGAACTCTCACCCACAAGGCTGGGCTGGCGAAGGGGGGAAGGCGGGGCACGGCATCGGGGGACTAAAGTGGGGAGGGGCTTGGGAGTGAGCCCCTCTTCAGCAGATGGGAAAACCCCAGATGTGTTAAAAGGCCAATCTTTAGTGTTTCCCTGGGGGAATTCTGCTTTGGGCCACGCCGGGCGGGGTCGGGGGGGAGGGGAGCGGTGGCACGGGCAGCCACTCAGCAGGACGTGCCGTGCAGCCCGGCCGGGGCTCGGACGGCAGCAGGACGCCCCTTGAGTTGGCACTGGGTGCTTGCACCACCCTAGGTCTGGGGCGAGGTCCGGTCTGAAGGACAGTCTCAGTCACAGTGTAGTGGCTGACGCAGGAGCCACAGGGGCAGAAAACACTGCTCGGAATGCTGCCCCGCAGGGTCGGGCAAGTCCCTTCACGTCTCAGAGCCTGAGCTTCTGGCCGCGTGTCGTGGAGATGGAACATCTGCCACCTGGTCCTCGCAAGGCCCAGACAAGGTGCGCGCGTGCCGGTGCTCGGTCGCGAGGCCCAGACAAGGTGCGCGCGTGACGGTGCTCGGTGAGCTGTCACAGTGGTGACCGCACGCGCACTCCTGGTGCCACCCTTAGGACCTCCGCCCGTGGAGCCTCAGTACCCAAGTCAGCCGCTGATTCACCTGACCCCTGCTCTGCGCTGGGCAGACGTGCCTCACGCCCAGTCCCTGGCCTCTGGAGGTCTCAGCCTAGCGGGGCAGCGGACGGTTCCCTCCTCTGTGCAACCAACAGTCTGGGATCGACTCCTTTGGTGCTGGGTGGCCGTGAGAGAGGAGCTGGAGATGAACCCGGCACCGACCCAGGCCTCAGGGGTTAGTGGTTTATCCCTCAGCTCACCTCCAGCGCTCAGCCCACCTGCCCCGAGCAGGGTGGCTGCCATGGCTCAGCCTCGCGCCTTTGTCACGACTCAGGAGGCCCCTCCCGAGCTCTCCTGGCGCCTGCACCCCCGGCTCCCCCAGGCCCTGGGCTTGCATCTGGGCGGTGGTCTCCCCCAGTGACTACTCGCTCTCCGGGTGACCCCAGTGCCCAGCACCCAGTGCAGGAGCGGCACGGCGAGGGGCCTGATTTCTGCTGAACCAGCAGATGAAAGAACAGGACTCTGGAGGCCCCATGAAGAATGAGAGGATGCGAGGTGACCGAGCCCCTGTCCCCTGCCGGGCCTGGTAGGGGACAGTGTCGGAGATGAACCTGACAGCACAGGGGACCATGAGTCTACCGGCAGCAGCCACAGTCACGGGCACTGGAAGGTGACGCTGAGGTGGAAGTGGGCTGGACTGAAGGGCGAGAGGGTGGGAGGGAGCTCAGGCCTCGGAGACCGTCTGCAAACAGCACGACACGCTGACCACAGGGCGCCAAGGTGAGCCGCCTGTGGTGAGACGCGGGTCCAGAGGCCCGAGGGCCACACTCAGCTCCTGACAAGCTGTGGGGCTTTGGGCAGAGGGTCTTCCACCTGCAGCTCGTCGACCGCGCAGGTTTCTGGCCCCGCCCCCAGAGGCTCTGAGCGGTGGCCCAGGTGTGGGCGCAGCGACCTGCAGAGACCCCGCGAGCCCAGGGTCTGCCCTGCCCCTTGACGTGGCACCACCCTGGTGGCGGGAGTAGCCCGAGTCCCCTGCCGAGATCTGTCAGGCCTCAGTCGGGGCTGGTCCACCGGCCTTTCTGCCGCCAAGACCACCTGCAGCCCGCTGCGAAGAGGGGTCGGCTACCGGCTCTCCTGGCCCAGCCGCGGACACCCTGACCTCTGACCCTTTCCCCTCAGTTGACTCCTGAGCCTTCTAGGATTCCCATCACTTTGGCATAAAGGCCACGCTCCCCGGCAAGGCCCTTACACAGTGGTCCCGGTCTCCCCGGCTGCCCAGTCTCTACATGCTGGCCCCCCGACCTCTGGATCACCCTGCAGCCCGTCATGAGCAGTGTCCACAGGCTTGAGTCCCTCACCGAGCCCCACAGTGAGGTCCATCTTCCTCATGGGGTCCCTCTGGAAAGTGGAGAGTCAGGCCGACAGAAGTGGCTTCCCCGGCCACCCGGCCAGCCTGCCGCGTGCCCGCGCCCTGCTCCCATCCACTCTGCCTCTGGGTCCCCGCCTCTCCACGTCTGCCCAGAAGCCCCTGCTCCACCTGGGTCGCGTCCGCTTCTGAGCAACACCTGCAGGGGGCGCTCTAACCCATGGTGCTGGACAAAGCCACCCCAGAGCGCCTGGGCCTCTGAGTGGAGCTGGGCCCTGGGGTGCAGGCTGGTGGCCGCTGGGATGGTGACAGTGCGTGTGGAGGTCCTGGGCGGAGGAGGTGGCTGGGGGCAGGTGGTCGTGGAGGCCAGGACTGCAGCCCGACGAGCAGGGGCCTCCCAAGCCTGAGCGTGAGGGCAAGTAGGAAAGGAGGCCTCGCCAGGCCCCACCTGGCCCCCAGCCCCGCCCTCCGCCTGAGGCCACTTCTCAGTCCTCGAGGGGCTGGCCTGGCCTTGGAGCACGCGGCCCGGTGACTGTGAGTTCCCCTCGGCCCTGTGCTGACTGCAGCCCGGCCGCGAGGAGGTAACAGGCCAGTGGGTCCACGCCAGCCCTCGGGGCTCCACCTGCCGGGGAACTCGGTCCTGTGCAGGGCCGCTCGCTGTGGGGTCGGTCTCTGTCCGGAGAACTGTCTCCTGCAGACACCAGGGGGCTTGGGATTTCAGGGCAAGGCCTTGTCACAGGCCTGCCCGGTGAGGGCTGTTTTCACACTAGTGCTCGGAGAGCAGAATCTCCCGGACCTGAGGACGGTGCCCTGTGGTCTGCGGCGAGAGCTGCAGGGGAGAGGTGAGCTGACCCCGGGGGGAGGTTTCTTTGTACGCTCTGGGGGGATCTCGAATGGCCCAGAGGACACAGAGGTTTTACACTGGAGCAGGCGGCAGAGCAGGGCCCCGGCAGCAAACCTCACCCCTGGCCTCTGCCTCTCGCCTTTTCTGACAGGTAAGTGGACGGGGGCTGCGGGCAGCCTCTCCCGTGAGGCCATCCTCAGCCTCTCCCCTGGCCTCTGCCTCTCGCCTTTTCTGACAGTTAAGTGGACGTGCGCTGAGGGCAGCCTCTCCCGCGAGGCCATCCTCAGGAGCGCGGGCACAGCATCACAAACCCGTTCCACAGGAGGTGCAGGAGGCTTGGTGGGCAGAAGCAGCCTGAGAAAGGTCACCTGGCCGGTGACCTTTCCTTGGTGCTACGCCGCCCCTCCAGCGGTGTGTGAGCGGGGAGGTTTGGGTGTTAGACCCTCCTCCCCGGAACACCCACCAACAGCTGCCAGCACTCTCCGAGCTCTTAGCGCCAGCCCTGGGCAAAGTGCGGGGAGACAGGCCCGTCACCAGCCCCCCTGCCCTGGAGGGAGTGCGCTGCGCTGTGGGGGGAGGGCAGGATGGTGTGGGGCTGGGCCAGCCACTCACCTCCCTGGGCCTCAGTTTCCTCATCCGAAATGCTGAATGGCATCCTTGCAGGTCCTGGGAACACTGAATATGTCTAGGCACACAAGCACTTAGCCCCAAGCCTGCTCAACAGACGGGAAGCCTCGTTCCAGGTTCCTGAGGGCTGCCCCGGGGACACGGGACAGGGGGAAGGACAGGCGAGATGACAGCCTGGGGCTGAGGAAGACAGGGCCCAGCCCCCGTGCACAAACCTCCCTGCTTCCAGGTGCGGCCTTCAGCCCTGGTGTATGCCCCCCACGCCCCCCCCCCCCACCCGTGACTTCTTGGGGCCAGGGCCGGGAGCAGGGCAGAGCGAAGCTGGCCCTCGGGGTCTGCATCTGCCCTTTCTTTTCACAGTTCCAGTCTGTGAGCTGGGCGGGCCTCCTGGAAGGGTCCAGATTCTGGGCACCTGGCTGGCCTCTGAGAGGTGCTTATTCACCCTTCTCGTTCTCCAGGTCCCCCTTCTGACTGCGTCAGCCCACCTACGACCTGACCAAGGTCAGGCAGGCCCTGGGCTTCCCGCCTCACTGCCTGGGCCTCGCCATCGCCATCTCGAGGCTGTATTCCTTGCTGGCAGTAAAATGCTAACGGCCAGGGGAAGAATGGGATGTGACCGAGCACCTGGCGCCTGCCACACACACGGCCAGGTGCCGCATGCCAAGGCTCTCGCCAGCCTGCTTCAGAGGAGGGACCACAGCCCTCTTTCTGCAAAAGAGAAAGCCGAGGCTGAGAGACGTGAGTGCGGCGATGGGGGCGCAGAGCCCAGATCTGGCTCCAGAGCCTGGGCCAGGAGCACAAACCAGAAAGAGGAGTCACGGTTGGCGCCACTCCCATCAAGTGTCCCTGCTCTGAGGACAAACACACAGCTCTTCAAAGAAAGATACAGCCCGGCTGAGCAACCCCAAAGCGCCCCAACTTCCTTGGGACAGACCAGGAAATCCCGCCATGGAAAGCCCTGAGCTCCGGCGACGCGTCGGTCAATAGTCAGCGGCCGCCACCTGGCCTGCCCTTGGCTGGAGCCAGCTAGAGACGCCCACATGGAGGCAAGCGTGGGCTTGAGGGGCAGGCCCTACCCAGGTGGGTGGGACGGGAACCAGTGGGCAGGGGTACCGAGGCGCTTGGTCATTGTCATCTGTTTCTATACTCTGGGGCTCCTCTGAAAACTGTACGGAGAAAAAAAGAGGTGGCTTGGCCTCTTTGGGGTGCTTTCCATTCGTGGCTCTGGTGGACAATCAGTATTACCACTCCAGGGCCCCCCTGAGTGTGGCTGGGCAGGGGAGCCACGCTGACCAGCAAAAACATCAGGAAGTGGGCATGGGGAGGGGCGACCAGGCAGCCAGGGACACTGAGGTATATCCCTGACGGGACTGGGGACCCACGTGGACCGAATCCTCAATGAAAGAGTTAAAGCAGGACAGAGGAGAGGGGGCCGGCGGACGGGGTGGGGCGGCTGGGGAACACGGTCTCGTAGGTGAGTCAGGCCCGGAAGGAGTGCGGAGGGCTCAGGTGTGTCCCAGCCCAGGCTTCCCGGTAGGTGCGCTCTGAGCCCACTGCCCACACAGCTGCAGGGACCCCTTCCACCTGCAGTCCCACCTCACAGAAGCCGCCCTCAGGGTCTCGGGGAGGGCGTGCTCACACCCACCACTCCCGGGACCCTGCCCTCGCCCCACTCTCATTTCTGGGGGCTGGGAAAGTGGCAGTCAGAAGCGTGCTGTGTGTCAGCTGCCTGTGGAGGTGAAGCCTCCCACGGCTTTCACACTTGATGAGATGAGCCTACAGACCGGCTAGAATCAGAATCAAATTTCGTCTGAGGCCCAGATGGAGGCGAAAGCTCTAAGGCCTCAGGCTCGACAGGAAGCCAAGGACTTCCGGCTGGCTGCTCTGCGCCTTCTCAGGACAGGGGCTGGACTGCTCCCTCTAGCCACACTTGGTCCCCAGAGTGCCAGGGCCCAGGTGCCAGGATGCCTGGTTCTGCCCAACTCACAGGGGGGCTGTGGGTGAGTCCCATCCTCTCCGAGCCTCGGTCCGCCCACCTGGGGCCAGCCAGTGCCCTGCCTCCCCTACTTTTCTCTGACAAGCCCCGCCTGGCACCCTCCCTCTCCCCCAAGTTCGACCCCCCGACACAGCTAAGTCACCAGGTCCCACCTCCTTCCACCAGCCCATGGTGCGTGTGTGAGAGAGAGAGACTGAGGACGTGTGTGTGACTAGACTGAGGACAGGAGCTCAGAGCCTCAGCCGGGGACCCCAGCTGACCAGAGACCAGCCGCACGTGGGACCCGTTCAGTGACGGGGTGAAGTCTGACCACCCCGGTTCTTGCTGAACACGAGCTCCGTGCCTGGGCTCAGCCCTGTTGGCAGGGAGGCTGTGGCTGGAGGGGAAGGGGCCTTCCCCGGGCCGCGAGGTTCACCCGCCCTCTCCCTCCAGCTGGCCTTCCTGCTGAGCCTGACCTGGAGAACTGCCCCGTGTCGTCACCCACCTTGCCTCAGATCTACCCTTCCCATTGCCAGGCTCATCCAGGCTCCAGGCCCCGCCCTTTCTCTCCTCGCCAGACACCTGCCTGCGTGAAGAGTGAGCAGTGAGGCCCTACGCATCCCTGGGCACCTCCTCCAGGAAGCCTTCGTTCCTGCTCCGAGGCAACCAGCTTTTCCTGAGGTCCTGCTCTGCGCAAGGCCCTGCACTGTGTCCCCAGGGGCCATCAGAGCACCAGAAGCTCGTAGGTTCCCATCACCCGCTGCCAGCCACCTCTTCAGAAAGTCCTTAGTACTGACTCAGCCTTTTGTGCAGGGCAGTGGACACACCTGATTGCTGGAGCCTCTAAGCCCACCCCTTCGTGGTTTCCAGGCCAAGCCCGATGGCCCAAGTCAACGAGACAGCCTCGTACAGAGAACTTGCAGAGAGCGGGCTTCTAGCCTGAGCCTGTCCCTGTGTAACCAGAGTGAGTCCTCTGGCCTCTCTGGCCTGTAGCGCTCTCGTCTGAGAACAGGGCTACATCTGTCCTGCCCAGCACGGACCGGGGGTTCACAGAGCTGTCGGCCAGCCCACGGCTTCCTCACTGGGGGAGACCTCAAGCCTACTCCCTGGCACTCAAGGCCACATCCCTCCCTCAGCCCCACTCAGACTCCTCCCCAGATGCCTGGGCTCCTTTGAGGTCCCTACGAGGACCACAACACTGACTGACCTCTCTGGGACCTTTAGGCTCTGACCTCCACGGTCCTGTGACGCCGACACTTAAGATGGCCCACGTGGCCATGACCTCTGGGTTAAGCTCAGCTGTGCAGGGTAACTTACGTGTGACCTTGGGCAAGCCAGGGCACCCCAGTGAGCCTCAGTTTCCTCCTCCGAGATGTGAGAAATGCACCACCTGACCTCACAGCTCCCAAGGCTGGTGTGACCTAACAGGAGTGCCACAAAGAAGGTCGTGACAATCCCAGGTGGCCCGATAGCTGTGCTCCAGAGGCCTGACGGCTAGTGCCACCCAGGGGCCAGCGACCCCAGAACTGGCACTGGCTGAGGGGCAGAGGAACGAGTGAATGTGGAGACAGATGGCTCTTCTGTTCTGCAGACCGAGCTCAGGTGCAGAGCAGTTCTTTTCTCCGTTTTCCTCACCCTGCCCGGGATCAGCTACACCAGCAGGCCTCCAGCCGCCCGGAGCGGCCCCAGGTGTTTCTGGGCAAGCTTCCCTAGAGTCTGCATCCAGCCCAGGGCAGGGCTCAGAGCGCAGCTGACATCACATGGACCCCCGAGGGGGGCGGGGGCCCGAGGGGGGCGGGCTGGGGAAAAGTGGGCTTGGGCTGGGGTCATTCATGGACTGGGGAGCTTTGGGGCCAGAAGGGGCTGCCAGGTGACCCTGATCGGTCCTCCCCTCTCTGGGTAGCAGATTTCCCAACTATAAAGCAAGCAGGGTGGACTGGACACCCCGAGACCCTGCTGCCCCGCATTTAGATGTAGTTTTTTTCCCCCTGCACGTGGCTCCTCTCTGGCGAGGAGACAGATAAGGACGTGCTGCCTGAACCCCTGTTCTACACTAACACCCACTTTGCTTCTGCGTCTCAGCGTTGCTTTGCTGACCCTGGAACCCTAACTGCACATGTGGGCATTACTGCGAGTAGAGGGGGTTTACAGAGCACATGTCCTTACACGCAGAAGCCACGAGACACTGCCTCTGGATTCTTTGCTACAAACACACAGAGAAATACATGTATTCGATGAAGGGTAAAAACCTTAAAAAGGAAAAAGTGAGTTCACATCTGGAGCAGAGCCCCTCACACTCACCCACGGCACGCACGATCACACACACGTGGGCACACCGCACAGATAAACAGTCCCCACACACGCTCACCCCACACGCCAGCACAGCTCTCACAGCCTGACATACAAGTATGCATATAGACACCCCACACGCCAGCACACACCACACACACACACACACACACACACACACACACACACACACGAACAAAGGTGCAAGTACAACAAAGGAAGTGGAAGAAAAGTGTTACCCATGAGTAGCCGCCGTTTCCCCCGCTTGTCCACATCAGCTACTGACGTGGCATTGCACTGAGAGCGCTCAATTGCAGCCTCATCCTTTTCTAAAACACAAGTAAGGGACAAACACGGAGCCGGTGGTTAATGAGAGCCCACTTCCCGCGGCCCAAGACAGTCAGCCTCTTGGCGTGGCGCATGCCGGGCCAGCGCGGCGTCCTCGCCAAGGGGCTAATCCCAGGAACCTCCAGATGGCGTGTTCAGGGCAGAGCGAAGAGGCGGCAGAGCGGGGGAGGGGGGCAGAAGAGGGATATGACCACAAGAGGACACGGTGGGGGGGACACAGGGCTCATCTGCAAACAAACACAGGAGGAGGCTGAGGTCAGAACAGACAGGACCCGCGTGCGGAGGGCTGGGGAGGTGGACAGCACCCCCGCGGAGCTCGCGAAGACCCAGGCAGCTACAGACACCCCGGCTCAGGCTGAAGACGCAGGCACAGGACAAGGCCCAGGACAAGGGGGGACAGGACCCGCGAGGTCCGGTGATGGATACGCCTGGACAGCAGACGCCCTGTCTCAAGGGCGTGAAAATGCGTCCAGCACTCATGCAGAATTAAGAACAAAACATACAGAGGGACAAACACGCGTACACTCAACAGGGGATCCAACCGAACAGACACAGAGAAGCCAGGGGGTCGATTTGGGCAGCGCTGGTTGCCTGCTTGTCTATGGAGGACTGGAGCGAGACACTCAAGTGCTCAACGAGAGGCTGCAAAGAGGGGCGGCCGTTTTAGGAGCGTGCACAGAGAGACAGCGGCCAGGCGGCCGGGAGCTGCCGGCGTGGTCCCCATAGAGGAGCACGTGAGCTTAGCTGGCTCGCGTTTCTTTGCTCAGTGGGAGATGTGTGGGGACATTTGCTCCCGGGGGAGCCCTGGGAGCAGTGAGCAAAGGCAGATGAAAGGTTCTCTGGGCCAGCAGGGAGTAACGGCCCAGCGCCCAGGAGCTGGGTCTGGGAAAGGATTTCTAAGGAGAGGGGAGGGGAAGGGGCAGGGTGAGGGAAGCTATGTTAGACAGCAGATCCAAGCAGGGACCTTCACGTGCAGCAGACACTAAAGGATAAAAAAATAAGAGAGGATGAGCCAGGTGCACAAAGACAAGGAGTGTTAGACGAGGCTGGGCGTGTGTCTGGCCGGCAGCTGTCTGCGCTGCTCCAGGGGCTGGAGGAGGCAGCTCCACTGCAGACGCAAACGCTGTGGGAGACCCCAGCAGACGAGACAGGAAGGGGGCCGGCGGGCCGGGAGAGCCCCCGGGGCCAGTGGAGACAGGGAGAGAGGTGGGAGAGGGAGTTCTAGATGGGATCAGGCTGCAATAGAGACACTGGTCTGAGACCGGGTTCTGCTTTGATTTTTTTTTTTTTTTTTTTTTTTTTTTGGTTCTTTGGTTTGGTTTGGCTTTTGGCTCTGAAAATCATTAACGAACGTCAGTTATCAGACAAGACAGGCAATCAGGGACCATCACCAGAAAAGCAGGAGGAATGAGATAAAATGAAACCCAAAATGGCTGTCTGAGAGGAGAGACCACACAGAGGAAGGGAGAACCACGCAGGCAGCACCTGGGACGACAGCCCGGGACTGGGACGCGACCGCTGCTGCCCGGCCCGGCCCCTCCGCCCGACTCCCCCGGGGCACAAGGGAGCAGAGCCACGGGGGACAGAAGGTGACAGCGGACTCCGGGCTTCATGGCTTTGCTTGCTTGCCAACCCTTTTCTGTTACTTGAAAGTCCCTCAAGAAATATCTTCTGAGTCGATAATAAAAAAACAGGGCATTTTTACAAAAAATGAATATGATAACTGACTTGCGAGGGGGTGCTGAACTTTGCCAGTGTTGTAGAGAAAGAGGAGGGTGAACTCTGGGCACCAACTTTGAAATTCCTCTTTTTCTCAGTTAAAAAGTAGGCTGTTAGTTTTGAGTGGGGAAAGAACTTACTAGTGATTATAAGTTGAGATAATCACAAATACTCCAGCTTCCCCTTGCAACTAAGGACCAGGAGGACGGAGGTGACAGAGACTGAAACTGACACTCTTGCAAGGTGAGGTGACACCCGAGGGGTGTCAGGAGGGGGCACCCGAGAAGAAGGGGCTCTAGGTGGGAGAGGAGGTCCGGCGAGAGGCCCCGTAGCTCGGGAGTGGAGAGCAGTTAAAGACACCCAGACCTGACCCGGGATTCACACCGGCCCTCTCCCCTGCTGTTCTAGACAACCAAGACTGAAAGCAGTTTTCTGAGAAAAGCTCTTGGTTTTCCAGATGCTGTGGGCAGCTCACACCGCCAAGGAGGTGGTGATGCAGGATGGCCGAGTCTCCGGTGTGTCTCCACGTTAGGGGAGGAAACCCCTGTGCTTCAGGAACAGAAGCTGCCCTCCAGAGGCGCACACACCACCCTCCTCCCCACAGATCACCTGCCTGGAACCACCTGCACGCGGAGGACGAGGCCCCTCAGAAAACCCGCAGTGACACAAAGCAGAGGCGCTTGGTCTGTGTGGATGGGCGACCCTGGGAAGTGTGCACAGAAAGCTCCCCTTGGGGTCGCCCGCCAGCCCCATCAGTATCGTGGGCGCTCCCTTTATTTTTCCCCCTAAGCTTCCTTCTTGGAAACCAGGATGCAGTGGGGTGTGGCCACTTTCGGGGGGCAGGGTGGCGCAGAGCGCTGCTGCTTGGCCGAAGCGCTTACTCACCGATGCATGTCCGGCCGTCTGAGTGCAGGGCGTACTTCTGGTGGCAGCCGCACACAGGGCCTGTGTCCGTGTCCTCACAGCTGTGCTGGCAGCCTCCGTTTCCATAGTTACAGGTTACTAGTTAGGCCCAAAGTGTACACACGTGTATGTGAACAGAATGACAACAAAAACGATTAGTTTATCGCCGTTGGTTGTTTCTTTAAGGGATGGGGGAGGAAAGTGGGGACATGAGACAGTCAGCGCAGAGGCACACATTTCCCTGGACATCAGCCCCTCTGGGGTCTTGGGTGGAATCGCTCCCTCCCTAGAGGCGAACTGGGGTGGGACAGAGAATGGACTTTGGGTCGTCTGGGCTTCGAACAGAGCTGGCACACAGCTGACGCACTCAGATGGTGTTAGTTGAAGAAAGGGATAAGCTAGACGATTTTTCCTTCCTAGGTTGCAAAAGACACTTTACAATAGCCTGTCCCGATGGGGCAAATGTCTGTGAATACCAGACATACTCTTCAAGGCGGTGGGAGGGGGCAGGCCCATGGGAGGGGTGGCGCTCATTTCCTTCGCTCTCGTAGACCTTTCTTTCTTTTGCTTATGTCCTGGGGCACGTGGAAGGATGTCCCCATGGATGCCTATTCCCTCCAAGTCCCAGCAGCCACCTCAATCTCTATCCACTCTAAGCCCTAATCCTCCCAAGGAAATGTCCAAACAGACAGAACATATGCAAATTAACGTCATCTCAGATGCAGGTTTGAAAATGACCTTTTATTTAAACGTGTTACACAGTGCGCAGGGCCTACGGCCTGGAGGAGCTGCTGCCCTTCAGACCAGGATCTTAAAATGTTTCACAGCATCAGCAACCCAGGCGCTGAAAAGGGGGCTGAACAAGCAGGAGCCCGTGTAAGCAGGGAAAAGGAGAAATTCAAGTTGATTGGAAAGAATACACATTGTTCTCTCTTCCCAGGGTGAGGGATGTCGCGAAAGGAGATCCAAGGTCTCCACGGCAGGGCTTCCGGCTGCCCCTGCTTTACTCCGCTGTAAGATGACAGGGCGCCCGTCATCTGTGTGCAAACGGTACACCGGGGCCTTGAGGACAGGGTGTCTTCCTGGAGACCTTACCCATTTGTCCAGAATTCTATCTACACTCTGAATTTATCTGAAAACCCTAATGATGATCAGGTATGCAGAAGTGAGTCTCAGACCAACCACAGTCAGAGGGGCAGAAAACTCCCAACTGGCACAGCCTGAATGATGTTGTAACAGGTGACCCGTGAGCAGGGCTGGGGCCAGAGGGAGGTCACGTGGTGGCAACTCCCCGGTGAAGGATTCCAGGTGTTTCAGAGCTGAGTTCTGCAGCTGCGTTTCCCGGGTACTCCTCCTTCCACCCAGAGAACAGCACGGAGGCTCTGGGGTTTCCAGCCTGAGCGACGCTGGCCCTGCTGACCTGGCCACACGCAGTCTCCCTGCCAGGTGAGGAGGGCGCGAGGAGAATGGGTCCTACTCACTGTCCCAGACGCTGTCCTCAGCGACCAGCGGCTGGCGGGCTGCCTCTTCCACAGGGAGCTCATGACCATCCGAAGGAGGGACCCAGCTTCCGGGGCGACATTTCAAGGACATGCAGAACTGCTTCAGGAAACAGCTGGGGCTTTGCCACCAAGCCCTCTGGCCCCTCTGTGTGGGAGTGTCTCTTCTCCCAGCATTTCTGGGTGCCCAGCAGCCTCGAGTCAGGGTCTCTCATCTCTCTGCACAGGAGGAGCCTCAGGGAAGCCAAGGTCCCAGGGGGCTGCCGCTGAGCACGGATCTCAGGTGAGGGGAGAGCCCCACCTTGGGCTGAACATCACGTGCCTTTCTGGACTGAGAAAAGCCCCATTCAGGGTGGGCAGGGGTGGACAGTGAGGGGACAGTTCTTTCCAGGCTCTGGGCTCCAGGAGACGGACGGCACCCTGCAAGTGGCTCTACGGAGGACACGGGCCTGTCTGAGGCAACCGGAGCGAGGGCCACTTTCTCGCTCCCTCTCTGCAGGCCCGCGTGCATCTCCCAGACCACACGGGCCGAGCTGTGAGCACGTAGAGAGCCTATAGCACGTACACGGAAGTAAATACTGGAGGCCTGAGCTCCGGAAAGACCCAGAGAAGGATGGAGAAAACCTCCTCTGGCCCTGGAGTGAGTCCTGGGCTCTGGAGGGAGGAAAGTTTGGGCAGAGTCCCCCGTGGTCCCACTCGTTCACAGCGGCTGCCTAGGCCAGGCCTCAGCCCCCGACCCAACTCCAGATCTAGAATTTCCTGGGCCTCAAGTGAGCTCAAGGGCTAGAGGGAAGTCTCAGAGCTAACTTTACGCTAATCCACATTAACCACACAGAAGAAACCAAAGCTGACGGGGTGGACAGCCAGGGGTGCCGTCCCTCGGCAGGAGGGCCGCAGGGCAGTCACCCACTCCTGGGCCCCAGGGTGGGTACTGGACTCTCCACACACCTTGGCAACACCCAGCCGCTGAGCAGAGAGGGTGGGACTCTATCTGCTTGACCAAAAGTTTGGGGCACGGGCTTAGCTCTTCTCTGTCCGGGTGGGGCGGGGGAGTCTTGGCCGTGCACAGAGCTCTCCTTATCCCTGACCTCTCAGACCAGGCTGGTCCCTCAGGAGATGCTCTCTGAGCAAACCGTCCCCTTGTAGCACTTGTAGCACTCGCCCCACACGGAATCATAGGATTAGGCAGCCTGTGAGTCAGTCCCAGCCACTTCCTGGGACCCGCGGCTCTCTCTCGGGCACCTAGCTCAGGGCTTGGCCAGGGCAGGCGTCAGCCAGGCTTGCGGACTGAAGGAATGCGCTTTCCTCCTGGCCGAGCCTGTCAACAAGCCTGCCCACGCCACATATGCTGGTCCCTGGCCTGTGTCCTGAGGAAGCTCAGATTACCCCACGGGGAGGACTGGGAAGCTGGAGTTATTCCTTCTCTGTTCTGAAGGTTGCCAGGTGGCAGGAGGTTTCTCTGTAGCTAAAGGGATCCATCTGCTGTAGAGGATAGGAGGGCCTGGGTCAGAGCCGGGCACTTCCCCGTCAACAGCGTCCCTGATTGGTCCTCCCCTTGGCGACAGTGTACCTATTGATCACTGCGATCCCGCAGGAATGACTAGAAGAGGAAGGCTGGTCCACATCGGGGACCAACCTGGGCAGGAGGAAGTGTCTTCACCTTGGGAAACGGACGAATCAGGCGTGGGGGCTGGAGCACGAGCTCCCTTGGTGACAGGGACTACGTCTGAGGCGTGTGGGTCCCCGAGATCTCGATGACTGAGGAGAGTGGAGGAGAACTGGAAGAGTCACGATGACTAAGGACGACGGGCTGGCAAAGGCCAGCTGTCTTCTCCACAGAATGAAGAATGGAAAGAAAGCCCATTTTCTTTAGGAGAGCTGGTCAGCGTCTGTGTCCTGGTTCAGTGGCCAGCCTGGGAGTTGGACTCAGACTCCTTCATACCATTTTTCTGCAGCACAAGGTGGGCCTGGTATGAAGTGCTTGTCTCTGGCCAGAGACGGGCAGCAGTCACACCAGCCACCCTCCACTCTTTTCAGACACACAGCAAACATCACATCAATCTGGGCGTCCTGGCTGCCCGGCGAGCAGAGGCCACGTCCTGCCACTCCCCACGCAGTGCCGGGAGGATGCACTGCGTTCGAAGCTTTGAGGACTCAGTGTGTTCAGCCACCGTCTCACTTCGTTTGCTGGCTCCCATTCCTACTGGGAAGTGCCGAGTGACCACATTAAGAGGCTGGATTACGCCTGCGTCCTGCAGGCTGACCTCCAAGCTGGTCCTGAAACGGCACCTTTGACCAGAGGCCTCATTCAATCCAGATTCCCCAGGGTATCATCGTCTATAGTGGGCCTTTCAGGGCTAGGCTATGAGCTCTGGTCTTTGATCCTGGAAACAAGCTCAGTGCAGTCTGTGCTGGGACCCCCCCCCCAGAACCAAGCTCCTTGCCTTCTTTTTTTTAAAAAAGTAAATTTATTTATTTATATTTTGGCTGCATTGGGTTTTCGTTGCTGAGCGCGGGCTTCTTCTAGTTGCGGTGAGCGGGGTCTACTCTTCGTTGCGGTGCGTGGGCTTCTCATTGCAGTGGCCTCTCCTGTTGCAGAGCACGGGCTCTAGAGCACAGGCTCAGTAGTTGTGGTGTGCGGGCTTAGCTGCTCTGTGGCATGTGGGATCTTCCCCGACCAGGGCTCGAACCCGTGTCCCCTGCTTTGGCAGGCGGATTCTCAACCACTGCGCCACCAGGGAAGTCCCCTCCTTGCCTTCTTTATACCATTCTGTTACCAAGGGCTGCCCTGGCCCACTGCGAACCCACAGTCCCTCCGTTCCTGCTGGAGAGCTCGAGCACAGGGCCAATGGGTCTCTCGGGTCGGGGGCGGGGGGGAAGGAGGAGGTTACGATGAGCACTGGCAGGGTTGTCACGCAGGGCCCTGCATAAGATCCAGCCCAGGTCTGGGGCTGTGTCAGTGGTACTATGCCAGGGAAACCCCGAGCCTGGGGCTTACGGCCCTTGTCTCATGCCTCCCAGGCCCCTTCGGGGGGGGGCCCTGCCCTTCTCTCCCCCCAGGGGACTGAGTGCCCTTCTCAGGCAACGTCCAGCAGACTGGACAGACCCCCCACAAAGCAGCGGCAGGAGACGCGTGGGAATGTCTGACCCCTTTGCCTCCATCTACCTACGTGTGCAGTCCTTCTGGTTGTGGGCAAGGTCAAAGCCAGGCCTGCAGTCACAAGCCACCCCACCTTTGGGCGTCTCCCGGCAGATGTGGGCACAGCCATGGTCTTTGTTCATGCAGTTCATACCCTCTGGGAAGAGACAGACAAGAGAGGGGTTGGGGACCAGGGAGAGAGAAAATTTCAGGCTTAGAAGAGATAACCGGCGAAATGTCACAAACAAACGTAGTGTTCTTGGGCTGCCGTTGGCACGTGCATGGCATGCACACGGAGGGTGCACCTAGTCATCCAGATGGCGATCCCCTGGGGTAAACTGAGGACACGGTGCCCAGGTCTAGAGCCAGGCCTTGCTCGGAGGCCGGAAATGAGCTTGCAGGACCCACGGAGGAAACGCTCCTGGCCTGGGTCAGATTACAGGGCATGGGCTGCAGGATGCTTCCCAGGTCAGGGGTTTAGATGGTTTCCCCACGAAAGCAGACGTGGGTGGCATTTAAAACGATGGCGGTGCGCAGCACTTTTCAGTTTGTACGGGGATGCCACAAGCCCCCGTGGGGCAGGTGGAGACTTGCATGTCAGGCTGGGCACACAGAGGAGTGCTGACGGGTCAGGGTGCCGACACGCCCCGGCTGGCCTCCAGCTGCAGTGCTCCCCGGATCCATGGAACCCCCAGCCTCAGTGCAGAGCCCTGCAGGCCCGGAGCCCCGAGCAGGCGTCCCTCCGCCCTCCGTGCTTATTCCGGGTCCAGGCCACACACGGCACTGTGCTCCTAATGGCAGCCTGAGAGTCCTGCTGGTCGGCAGATGTTCCTCTTTAAAGCAAATATGTGTGCAAACCTCAGGCACCTTTTCCTTCGAGGCCTCAACTTAAAAGGGCAGTTCGCAATGGACTCGCCTGCTGGCTGGGAAACTTCAGAAATGGGAGGCTGTGGCAGCGACTCAGGCTGGGCCACGCCACTGCCTGCCCCGGCACCCCCACGCCCTAGCTGCAGCGGGCTTTTTTATCTGGAGCCTGTCCACGTTGGCCCTGCCCGGCAGGCCCTTGCAGCTCGTCCTCTGGCCGACGCGGAAGCCCTGTCCCTCCCAAGGCCAGCCAGGTTCCCTGTCCTCTCCCCTCCCAGAGGCCTCGCTGAGTGCAGAGCTGGGCTGCCCACGGGCTTCGAGGGCAGGAACTATGGCCCATCCACCTCCGGAGGCCTGGCGTCTACACACCACCCAGTCAGCGCCCGCCAAGCATCTCGCCAAAACGCACTCTGAGGGCCCTGGTGTGATCACGGAGAAGAAGGGTTCCCTGGGGTGGGCCGTTTGGCCCCTCTCCTGAGTCGCCCACAGTTTTGGGGAAATCCCCTCCACCCCAGAAGACTTGATCCCCCTCCCTGTCTGCCTGCAGCGGCTCGGAACCCCCTTCAGTTGACCCCGGTTGATGTTTATCTTCCTGGTGATTTGTGAGGAGTTTCCAGAATTTATGAGGTCAGGGGTCAAGTGAGAGGTTAGAGGTCACAAGTCCATCAAGAGGCTAAGTGCAGATGAAAGGAAGGGCTGCTGTCCGCCCACACGGCCCTGAGACCTCCTCCCCCAGGTGACTCACTGGCCTCCTGTTCGAGGTGAGGACTAACTAGCTCAATCTTGACCTCGGCCACTTGAAGCATGGGCAGGGGGCAACTGAGAACTGACAGATGTTTGAAAACACAAGCACCCTGCTCAGCTCGAGCGCTTCTGGACGCTCCTGACGTGGTGGTCGTGAGAGCATTGCCATCATATTTAAAATGACCCTAGCAACCACCCCAAAGAAGGCCACAACGGCCTAGCTAGGGGCCGGGGGTACGGCTTCCTCTGTGCGGGTGACCCAGCCCCTTGCCCAGCCGTGGACGTGGGAACTGCGTGACCTTCCCCTCCACTCTGGGGCGGCACTGGCTTCCGCGGGCCACGAGCAGCTCGGCTTCATGGCTGGCAGGACCACAGATGGTCAGGGCTGGACGGCTCCTTGCCATCCATCTTCCAAATGGGGAAAACGGGGCCTCGAGGCAGGGGTGGCTGTCCCAGATCATACGGCAGCCCTGGAACCCAGGCCGCTGGGCTCCCAGCCGTGGCTCTCCTGGTCTGGGGGTCACTGAGCGACCCTTGTGGGACTCAGATGACGGACAGGCAGCATGCATTTGCTGGGGGGTGAACAGAACTAGGAACCCGGCACAGAGCTGGGCTAACAAATGGTACCTGTTACTATTTGTTGCCCTCAGAATTAAGAGCCTATGAAAATTCAAGGCAAATTCAGACTGTGAAGCTCTCCGGGCAGCCCCTCAACGAAGCGCAGAACCCCTCGCTCCTCTCTGACCTTCACCCGGCTGCCGCTGAGCACGAGGGCGGAGCCTCAGCTCACCTGCAGAACCATCACGAAGCCTCGTCTCTCCTGCTGGTGTCACCTCTCTAGCCTTTCCACACAGCGTGGCGTTCCTCGAGCGGCCGTGCTTTACGGTAGCTGGGGTCCCGACCTCTCACCTGCTTGTCCTCTGAGTCCCCGCTCTCCCTCTGCAGCCACCACCGGCCTTCCCACTGGGCTGGACGTATAGCAGAGCGGCCTCGGGCAGGCCTGGCCCACGCCCTCTGCAGCTGCTCCGTGAAAGGTGACGGGCTCTTACGAGCAAGGTCACTCTGGCGGCGTCCTAAGCAAGGGGAGCGCTAAAAGGCTGGCCTGTGAGACCCACGCCTCAGGGCAGCTGAGTGGCTCCCCTTGGCGGCTAACCGATGCCTTCCTTCACTCTCTGGGCGCGGCTCAAGCTCTGTCCCGCACACCGCGGGTCCTGGCTTTGTCTCTTCCTTCCAGCTGGCGCAACGCTAAGGGCCGGCTCTGCGCTTCTCCCGTGCCTGTCTACCTGCGGCCGCCCTGCCCACCAGCCAGTGAGCTCCGAGAGGCCGTGTCTTGTCCCTGCTGTGTCCCGCGCCCAGAACCCTGGCTGCACACGGCAGATGCTCAGGAGATCTTACTGGGGAGCGGATGCAAAGGCGCCAGAGGGAGAGTCCAGCCCCCAGGCCGGCAGGCCAGCCTGGCCACGTGCTCACACCATCAAAATACTCCGAGGAAGGCTGAGCCTCGTGCAGGAGGGGCCGGGGCCAGGGCTCCCCTGCTCGTACCTGAGCCTCTGGTCAGATACCTTCTTCCCTTTTCTCAGCTGACAAATGGGTTGTCAGACCGTGTACCTCCGAGGGTTGCCGTGAGGCTCAAATGAGAAGACCGTGCAATGTGTGTGGCACAGAGCGGGTTCTTAAGGAAGGAGGGCTGTTCCTAGAGCTTTTCTACACTGCTGCTGCTTCATCCTGCCTTGTGTAAAATGCGTGTAGCTGCTAAGTTGCGCTCTCCTGCCAACCGTGGGTAATTTGAGGGGAGGCCTGACCTTTACTCTTTTCTGTATCCCAAGTACCCAGCACGGGGCCTGCCCCGAGCTAGGGGTCAGCAAACAGTAACTGAAAGAAAGCAAAGAAGAATGGGGGCGAGAAAGAGAGAGAAGGGAGGAAGAAGAGAGAAGGAGGGAGGGAGAGGAGAGAGAAATGAAGCCCTTCTTACCTCAGAGCAGATTAAACCCATTGCCTATTATTTAGGGGACAAGGTGAGAAGCATAGAGCATTTGGAAAGCACTATTGTGGCATTCTCTGCTGTGTGTTCTGTGAAACACAGCATCCCAGGTCGCCTGAGGTAGGGAATTCACAACGCACGTTAAAGGCTCTGAGAAGTCCTGCAGGCACTCGTGGATAGCCCCCTCCCCCTCACTTAACACAGTATCCTGGGGAGCTCTGCCCCAGCCCCTCTGGGAGGCTCTGGGTTACAGGCTTAGAGACCCCAGGGTGGCCCACCTCAGCCCCTCACCTTACAGATGAAGCCACGGTGGCAGAGGCACTGTGGAGGCGCAGGGCGGGGCAGGGAACACGTGGAGCCTGGCGTGGCTTCCTCTGTGCCTCAGAGCCTCAGGGGTAGAGCGGACGGCTCTCCCTTCTTGTCCGCCCAGGAAGGCGGTCCTGAGCACTGCGAGCTAACAGGGGTAGTACTGGGAGGGCTACTGCTGAGGGCCATGGGGCCAAGTGGAAGTTTGGATGTGAAAGGTGAACCCCGGGGCAGGGGCATGCAAGGTGCGTGTTGCCAAGCACTTCTGCTGCAGGAGAATGGTCCTGGGCTCCACACTGGAAGGGACTGCAGGTCCCCCACCCTGCTGCAGCCCCATCCCAGCTCCTCTGAGGCAGCCCGGCCCGTTCCCGCCAGCTCTGGCTGGCACACCGTCTCCACGGGCTTCTCCAGAACAAGGGCGGAGCCCAGAACTGGGCACAGAGCAGGCTTCTGCGAGCCTGCGGGACCGAAAGGCCCTGTCTCCCTCTGTCCTCCTGTGGGCCCCTGCTTTGTACCGTGTCTACTCTTGGGAGCTGGACCACAAGACAGCTGCCTCGGGGCCAGGCGCAGCCACTCCCTCGGCCTCACTCCCCATCGTGATACCATGCAGTGCTGAGTCCAGCAGAAAGCCCTGTTCACCTCCCCTCCTCGAGGGGAAGTGAGATATAATTTCAGAGTTGTTCCCAGAAATCCTGGTCTTCAGGGGCCTGGTGCCAGTCAGGCCAGGCTGCCCGCCAGGTCGAATCTAATTTGATCCAATCCATCCAAATCCAATTACGTTCTGCAAACTCGGACCGAGTGTCTCCTCGGTGCCCAGGGTGGGGCGGGGAGCAATGAGGACACAGAAGCTTTGCTGACACGTCGCCAGGTCCACATTCAGACTCTGACGCTCGCTGCATGACCTTGGGCAATCCCTGCACCTCTCTGAGCCTTAGTTTTCATCTGTGAAAAGTGAATAGTTGTCGGACCTGCCTCCCAGGCACTCACTCAAGGTGCAGGGCCCTCTGGGCCAGTGAGGCTGGCTAAGGGTGCAGGTAAGGACCCGAGGGACTTCATCCTGGGCAGGGGGAGCCACTGAAAGGTTGTCAACTGGGCAGCGATGCACTTTGTGTTAGAAAGATCTCTGGATGCTGTATGGAGGCAACCTGCTGGGGCAGGAGTGCGGGCCAGAAGCAGGTGGGAGGCTACTGTTATCACCCTGAAAGGGACGGAGCAGCCTGGAGGGGCGGCAGCGTGTGTGCGGACAGGGACAAAGGCTGGATCTGGGACACATGTCAGAGCCCCTTTCTCTCAGTTTTCCAGAAGACGTGATGTAGGGACTCGGGCTCTGACTGTACTTTCATTTAATGTAACCCTCACCGTAAGCCTGAGAAGTGGGTATGACCGTGAGGCTGGATCAGGGTTGGGGAAAGACGTGCCAGGGCCACACCGTGCACAAGAACTCCGGGCTGCACCTTCCTCTCCCAAGCGCCCCGAGCTTCCTTCTGACGGGCCCCTCCCCAGGTTCCTGCACTCTCTAGGCCCGGTGACAGGCCCCCGCAGCCCTTTCCCACCAGGGCCTATTTTCCCAAAGGCCTCCTATCATCTTTTGAGGCTCTACAGGAGTGTGCACAGAGGTAAACGACGGCGGACTCTGCCTGCCCCAAACCAGTGCGTACATCGCGCCTTCTGTAGAGCAAAGTTCACGGATGCATCTAAAGCAGGGCAGTGGGGCTGGGGGCCAATCTGTTTGTACTTAGGGGCAGCCTTTCTCGTAGCCCCCGGCCCAGAATAACAAAGCTGGAATGTGTGCCTCTCAGGGGTCGTTGCTATGGCGACTTCATCAATAACATCATTTTCCGCATCCCTGTCCCTTAAACACGCAGGAAGGGAAGGCAAGCTGGGAACGGCAGAGCGGGGAGAAGAGAACAATCACCTTGTTACGTCCTCCCCCAACTCGGGAGGAAGGGATTTTCCTCCCCTTCCACCTCATCAGTAGAAAATTACGGAGCCCAGGAAGAAGCTGGAGCCTTGGGGGTGGGGGGGGTGACAGGAAGAGGCTGCTGCCTTCCCCAGCCCAGACTCGGCAAGTTGGCCGAGCCAGGCAGGGAGAAACAAATGTGGGCCCCCACATGCTTTGAATGGGGGCGCCGAAGGGAACGCTAGCAAGGTCCTGCCGCCGGGGGAAAGGCAGGGGCGGCAGCAAGGATGGGACCGTGGGAGAGGTGACGAGGACAACAGCTGTGCCCGTCCGCCCAGAGCCGCCTGTGTGCCAGGCTGAGCCACATGCTTTACATATGTTATCTCACGAATTCTCCCCACCACCTCAGCAGGGCGCTTCTGTCCCGTACTGGCCCACTTAACGGATGGGAACACTGAAGCACCGACAGGTTAATAACTGAGGTGAGGGGCCTGGATCTAGGGGCAGCCCTGAAGCAAGACAGAATGGGGGCAGCTCTGGGCTGCAAAACAGGAAACTGAAACTCGCTGCAGACGGATGACGACCCACCGCAGCTACCACTGTGGAGCGCCTTCTGTGCCCTAAGCACTTTACGTGAATAACCACCTTTAAGTCTCAGGACCATTTTTCAGAGTAGATGCTATTATCCCCACTGTGCCAGTGAGGAGAGTAGGACCCAAGAAAGGCTTGGTAACTTGCCCAAGGGACACGGACGAGACAGGCATACCGTGTTTCACTTCAAAACCTGCGTTCCCCGTGGCCTTCTAGGAGGCAATGGAGCATTCACGGCCAGGGGAGGGGCAGGGAAACCCGAGCTGTCCCCTTCTCTTCCTTACCTTTCCCCAGGGTGTGAGCACGGAAACGACCCAGCCCCGCCCTCCCTGGCTACGTCCACTTTTCCACATTCTGTCTCTCCAAGCCCATATCAAATGCCAACTTCTCCAGGATGCCTGATTTTTCACGCCACACAGAGGCAGACGTGAGAACACGGGCCCCTACCATCTCGCTCTGCAAGGTGAGTAGTTCTGTCATCATTTTACAGAACCATTCAGAGAGACTGAGCAATTTGCCCTTGGTCACTTGGGTAGGATGTGGTAGAGCTGAAACTTGAACCCTGTCCTGTCTGACTTGAAGACCTGCCCTTCTCCAGCTACAGAAGGAACTTTACAGAGCATAAACCTGACTGTATCTTCCTGTTGCTAAAAACCCGTCGATGCTCCCACCCCAGCCGGGGCCCAGGGTTAGGCTGAAAGTTCTCAGTGTAGCACTCTAGGTCCTCCCCATGCTCTGCCTGCCACGGCTCTAGGGAACAGGGACACTTGGCTGTCGGCCAGCAATTTGAGGTCCTGCTTGGGTGTCACCTCCCCTAGGAAGCCCTCCTTGCTTCCACCCTCCCCTCAAGTCCCTCGGATGGATTAGGGGCCTGGGCTTCCACAGCCCTCTGGACTCCCCTCTCTCATAACACCCGCCACACGAACTGTAACTTCTGGGTTTGCTGGGCTCCCCCCACCAGACTGGGGGGGGGTCCTTGAGAGGCAGGGCCCAAGCCTGAGTCATCCCTTTGCCCTCCCCCCACCCCCCGGCCACCGCACAGTGCCCATTTCAGGCCTGAGAGATGTTCGCTAAACCTGGCTACACTGGCGAGGGGCCTGGGCTCAGCCACTCTGGGCTTTGGACTCTGCATCAGAACAGCGGCCAGTACCCCGGCAACAGGACGTGTCTGTCTGCAGGCCCAGGCCCGGCTGCTGCCTGCAGTGCAGTGCTGGCCCCAAGCCTGTGCCGCCTGCCCGCCCGCCCGCCGGTCCGGCTCCACCTCGATCCCCTAATTACACTCCAACAGCATCTGTGCCTGGATGGTGCTGGGAGAGCCCCTCATTACGGGGCCTGGGCTTAGCAGAATGCAGGGCTCTGTCTCCCACCCTGTGCCCCTGAAATTACATCCTCCCGGCCAATTCCAGGCCCGGCCGGGGCGCCAGCAGCCGGCTGCCCCAGACTAGACCCGCAGCTGACCACGAGCCCAGCCCACCCCAGGCTGCATCCCTAGGGGTGGCCCCACCTGAGAACCAGGAGTAAGTCTGTGGGCTTCCACTTGCCCAGAGCGCCTCAATGCCAGACCCCATGCCAGGCTCTTTGCAAGCTTCCCTAATGGACTATCTCCACGATGCTGAGTGCCAGGTACCGTCAGCAGGCTCACCAGACAGGTGACGATGTGAGGCTTGGAGAGGGCTCCCCCACCTTGTGCGGTGGCGCAGGGACGCGACCCCCGGCCAAGCGCTCACTTCACACCCCAGCAGCCCTGTGCTCACTTGGCTGCCTCGCTGGCCCTCGAGGGGACGCTGCTCTGCTCTTCCTCCAGCGCCTCGTTGTTTTCATCAGCCCGATCCTTTCCTCGCTGCTCCCCACTGCCCACTCCCCGCACACAGACCCTGGGGCCGTCCCACCACCTCCACCCCTGCCTACAGGCTGGAGGCCCCCTGCCAGGGCCCCGGGGGGACTGGCCCTTGTCTGTGCACCCTGCCTCCCCCGCAGCACCTGCTGCCCAGCTGGTGCAGCCTCGGCAGTCCAGCCCTTGTGTGATTTGACCCCCGACGCCCTCCATGTTTATCTGCTCACCTGCCTACGTGCTTTCCTTCCACAAATATTTAGGTAGGGTCTCCCGGACACCAGGCCCTTCCTTCTGCAGGACCAGCCCGCTTCTTGTCTGTGCCTCTCATCCTGCTCTGCTCTCCCAGTGGCTGGACCACAGCTGAGCCCGTTGTAGGTGTGCCACCGACACACACAGCGTGGCTGGCCCCGAAGCGCCTGCTCACGTACAGACAGAGGCCCGTCTCTGAAACCAAGCCATCCTGCTTTGAGTTTACAAACACGCAAACAGGCAGAATGGACTGGTTTTCTGGAGCACCCAGAGGAAGCCTCTCCTTTCCCACTGAGGAGGCTGCAGCCCACCGGACAGGACTTGCCCTGAGCCATGCAGCAGTTAGCACAGCGTCCACGTGGAACCTCCTGACTCCCGGTGGCTCCCCTGACTCCCCATGCCTTGACACTCAAGTTCAGTTTTCCTTTTTTTAAAATTTATTTTATTTTAATTTGTTTGGCTGCACTGGGTCTTAGTTGCGGGACGCGGGATCTTTAGTTGCGGCAGGCAAACCCTTAGGTGCAGCATGTGGGATCTAGTTCCCTGACCAGGGATCGAACCCGGGCCCCCTGCATTGGGAGCGCAGAGTCTTAGCCACTGGACAGCCAGGGAAGTCCGAGTTCAGCGTTCCTTCCATCACAGCAGGAGGTGGCTCACGAGGCACTGCTGGCTCAGGGCTGTCGGCCAGCCTTTGGGCTCACCCTCTCCCTCCCTCCCTCATTGTACGCCTTTGCTGAGCACCGCCCGCGTGCAGGCCGTGTGCTGAGGCCGCCGGCAGAGCCAGCCAGGATGCACACACGTCACAGGGGCGTTTTCAGCTAAGCCCAAGTCCTCTGCCGCAGCTGCTCACTGAGTGGGCAGATTCTGTGTACATGGACAGGTGGACAGATGGACGGATGGCCAGCTGAGACTGTGGCTGGCTCCTGGAGAGCCAGATGAGAGCAGAGGGGCAGGGCTGGCCTTCTCGGAGAGCAGGGACGGACCCCAGCCTCTCTTCAGCCCCTCACCTCTGGTGCCTTGACCAGTCCTGGCCCTGGGAGCCCCTGGAAAGCCTCGTCTGTGAGATGGGAGGGAGCCTGCCTGGTGGCTGTGAGGACCACGCAGCAGTGCGTGCAGACACACGTGGACAAACGTTTGCAGAGCTGCAGCTGCCACAGAAGGTCGGCATCGCTGAGGTGGGGCGGGCCTGCTTTTTACCAGATCTACTTCCCATGCCTATTCCAGCCCTTTCTAAGGTATGTGGCCTGGAACTCGCTCGGTTTCCTCCTCTGTGAAGTGGAGAAGGGAGGTCATTAAAGGGCCCTAAAGAGGTGATGGCCCCAGCTCAGGGTCCCTGCCCACCCCCTACCCCGGCCCCGTGTGGCCAGCTCTGCAGTGCCTGTCCCCTCTGAGCCGCCCCTCACCCTGGACCCCTGCCCCCTCCATCCCCTCCCAGGGCTAACCGTCCCCTGAAGTTCCCTGGCTGATCGCTAGGCGTCACCACGAGCACATCCAAGCCTCTCTGAGGCCCAGGTGGCTGGGACCACAGGCCTGTGAGACTTGCCTCCTGGGTTTTCACTCTGCTTGGGCTCCTGAGGCTAGGGGTGCCCCCTTCCTTCCCCAGGGTTGCCAGACACAGCAAATAAAAACACAGGATGCCTGGTTAAGTCCAGATCTCAGACAAACAAGTATTTCCTGAGTAGAAGCATATCCCAAGTATTGCATGGGTCATATTTACACCAAAAAAAGCATTCATTATTTACGTGAAATCCAAATTTAAATGGGTGTCCTGTATTTTATCTGGCAACCTTATCCCTCCCTCCACAGGGACCCTAAAGGGAGCCATGGGGGGTCAGTCAGCTCACACAGGCCCCAGGCCATGGCCTGGCTGTGACCAGGGAGCAGGTCTGTTTCTCTCTCCTGACAGGTGACCAGACGAACGTAGCCCAGGTGCAGGAAAGGCCAACGTGGCGGCTGAGCGAGTGATCCCCCAGCAGCTCTGGGGAGCCCTGGAAGAGAAGCTACAAGAACGCTGGGGGTGTGGCAGCAGGAGACTCCCTAAGGACACGAGCAGCTCCCAGGCGCCTCAGCCGGTGCCTCACCTCCACTGCCCGCCACGTGCTGGGCTTTGGAGTCGCCAGCACCTGGGCTCTGGGCTGGCTCGTCCCAAACCAGCTGTGCCCGCTGTCCCTGCCTGCATCTCCGTTCCCTCCCCTGCACAACAGGGTGGCAGCTGTTACTTCCCAGGGTCCTTTGAGGATTAAAGGGCACCAAGGACTTGGTACACAGTAGGAACTCAATAAATGTTGAGCACTTTTCCCTTTCCCCAGGGATCGTATCAAGGGCATGAACTTTGGCAACTTACGCCGATTGCCACCATTTATTCTAACTTGAACAGACTGCCGAATGGTCGCTTCACTCGGTAAACGGATACCTGGGCATGCACTGGGTCAGCCACCGTGTGGGCCTGGGGGACAAGGGGTCGAGTCTGGGGCAGTAGGGAGGATCAGTGCTCCAGGAGAGGAATCAGCTCGTGCAGAGAGGCTGCCACGCTTGCCTCGAAGTCACAGACGGCTTCACAAGAGGAGGTGAAGCGAGATAGGCTTTGAAGGATGACGAAGAGTTCTCCAGGAAGTGAGGGGGATGGGGAATGGCACTTGAGGCAGAGGAAATAGCACACAGCAAGGCCCATGACTGGTAAAGAGCCCCCCGGTCACGGGGAGAACAGAAGGCAGGTGGGGGATGGGCGAGGGGCCGCGCTCTGGAAGGCCTTGGAAGGCGGTGAAGGCCGAGCTCCTGGTGCAGGAGAGACAAGGGTTCGTTGTGGCAGCTTCATGACACGCACAGCAGGGAAAGGAGGCACAAGAAGGTCCTCGGTGGGGAATGACATGCCCAGAGGGTCACGCGGAACAGTGGCTCCCACTGCTGTCAGAAGGCGGATGGGACAGGGGGGCCGGGGAAACAGTTAACTGAGCGGAAGGGTGAAGCCTGGCCCCGGGAGGAGGGTGGAGAGGCAGGGCCCCGGGGCTGCATGGGGCTCCGGGCAGTGGGCAAGTCCTGCTCCCTCCCCTCTATCCATTTGTTCATTCAGTATCGTTGGTCTCAGGAGTTGGTAAGATGTGGGTTCAAATCTTGCCTGTGCTACTTACTGTGGACAAATCTCTTGGCTTTCTCACCAGCAGAATGGGGTAACACAGTTACACGGCACATCTGGTCACTCCCGTCACAGTCTGGGCACAGTGCTTGGCACACAGTGATGCCCAGTGACAGGCGACAGTTTTACCAATTTCAGGTCCAGGCACTCCGCCAGGGGACAGAGTATACACCTATTCTCTCATTTTGGTCCTCATAAAAATTTCTATAATGAACACTAATGTTTGTCCCATTTCATAGATGAGAAACTGAGGCCCCAGGACGTGCAGCCGAGAAGGGAGCCAGGGCCAGGGCCAGCTACCCCTGCGCCGTCCACACGAGGAGGCCGAGGTCCTGCCGCGTGGAGGAAAGCCCACCGCCAACGCCACTAAGTACTGGGGTCTCTGCAGGGCTGCCTGGCAGGGGCTGGCCGGAGGCCAGGCCAGGAGGCCAGGGCGTGAGGCTGGGCACACCAGCCAAACGGGTTGTTTATGGGATGGGAGGCGCGTAAAAAGTAACGGGCTGGATTTATCGTCCCCGCCTCAAGGGCCGTTCTGGGCTGCAAAGGGCCGGGACAGGCCTCCTCCGGCAGCACCATAAATCTGCCCACTAAGTGCGAGAGCTGTTTGTTCTCCCGCCCACCTGGTCTGTAGGCCGGGGCGGGGGGGAAGAACCTGCCCCACGCTCTGCCCCGACGAGCAGCCAGAGGGGCAGCCCTGAGGCTGGGGTGGGGTATTCTCCGGCATGGCCACCGTTTCCCCTCTTTTAAAACAGCAAATTCCCAGCCACACACACCCACGGGGAACCTAGAACCCAGAGCTGATGACAGAAAGCCCTGGCACAGGGCAGGGGATGTCCCTGGTCCTACAGGAAGCACGCTGGGGCCTCTTAGGTCAAGGCCTGGCCCACACCCCATCACGTGGGAGTCACGCCCCGGGAAGCAATGGGAGCCGGCCAGCCAGGCACACTGATAGGACCCTAAGCTGGCGTTCGGCTGGGGTGGCTCGGGAGGGACCGCGAGCCTTTGTCCGCGGGCATTTGAGTCCGGAGATGGGGGTGGAACAGGAGAAGAAAAACTACCTTGGGCGTCAGAAAGCTGGCCTCCCATCCTGAGGGCCGCCTTGTGCTGTGGCCCAGCTGGGGTTCCCTCCCGCGCTGGGGTGCCAGTGCTCACCCGAAGTTCTTCCCGGGGTAGCTGCGAGCATCACAGCGGTCACGGTGCTCTTGCACCGTGAGCTGCGGAGGGTGGGGCCCGGCCGGGCGAGGACCCCTGCTGGCTGGGACAGGAGGAGAGGCGGGAGCGGCCCGACAGGAGGCAAAGTCCAGAGGAGGGTCAAGGACCAGCCTGGAGGAGCCTGCAAGGGCGGCCATCTCCCCTGAGAACCACCGGCCCCGGCCCTCTGCCCTGACCCGTCCCCAGGGACCCGTGCCCGAAAACTGCCCGGGGACCTCTGCCGAGGGGTCCCCAGCCGGTCCTGTGGCGGTGTGGGCTTTGGGCGGCGGGCTCAGGGCGAGGCTCCCGGCGGCGGCTGACCCGGAGCGGCTGAGGCTGCGGGGCCTGGGCTCCACTTCAGGGTCTGAGTGCGGCTGGAAGGAGGGCTCTCCTGCAAGTGCCACAGGGGAGCCCAGCCCCCTTCCCGGCCTGGCCCCGGGGCGGTGAAGTGCAGCCCAGAATGCAGAGCACGGCTGTCCCCATGGCCCCTGCGGGGAGCTCAGAAAACTCCCGAGCCCCTGCCTCCCCAACCAAGCCCGGTTCCTGAGCTCACACCCACCATCCCGGCCACCTGCTCGGGTCCCAGGCCGTGGGCGAGGAGACAGTGTGGGCGCCCGCACCGTGCATGAGCTGCCCCGGGCACCTGCGGTTAGGACGCCGAGCCAGAGGCTGAGCGGGACCCGGGCTTCATTCAGCCTCATGAGAAGCAGAGACTGGCCGGTCCCGCTGTGGGCCCCAGGCTCCCCTCCAGGGTTCCGGACTCCAGCAAGAACAAGGCCCCACGCGGACCAGAGCCACCGGACCCTCCTTCAAACCGCCACTGAAGTACTCCGCACCTACGGAGTGGGGCCGCGCCTCTCTGCGGAAGGGTCTGCCTGCCCTGCCGCTCGCCTTCTGCTCAGCTACTGTCCCGTCCACCCACACTGCCCCCAGTGAGGTCCTGACCCTGACGGCCACCAGGGCCACCTCCCAGAAAATCGCTTCATCTCCCTTCCCAGCCCACAGTGGGTAGCGATCTTCCCCAAATGTGGATCATACGCCCACCCCTGGGGCTGACAGGGGCCCCGTCACTGTCACAGCAAAGTTCAAACCCCTGCCACACACGGTTTCCTGCCCCTCTCACTTCTGGCAGCCAGGTCTGGTTTCAGGCTCTAGGACCCACTCTCTCCGATGGGCAAGGAAGGCTGCAGGCGCACTGACTCTTCCAGAATAAAGCTGGAACCTTAGACGGCAGAGAACCCCCGGCCAGAGGCGAGAGGCCAGGCCGGCCTGAACGAAGGGCCCAGCTGGACGACCACAGGGTGGAAAAACAGGAAGGGCGCCGGGGGCGGGAGCGGCAGGACCCGGAATCTACACGTGACCCCGTGAGAAAAGTATCAGGTACAGGGAAGGGGCTCATATCCGAGTCCCCCTTCCTCTCCATTGAGGCTGCGTGGCTTATAGAAATGACCTGAGGTCAGGACCAGCGCTGGCACCCAGCCCACCAGGCTCTACCACAGAATCACGTCCTCAGCCAGACAGTGCTGGAGGGTGCCCAGTGTCTGAGGGCCCTCCCTGCTCAGACACCATCCCAGAGCTCAGGCCCAGCGCGGGCTGTGACTGCGCGTCTGTCTAGGGTCTCTGCCTCTCCATCTTCAGGGCCCTGCTCCAAGCTGCTTTCCAATGTCAGCTGCTTCCATTACTCTCAACCCAGGTCTGGACCCAGGGGGCCCGCCAGCTTCTCGCCCTCTCCTTCCCATCACTGCCGCGAATCCCCCCAAAGCCCCCGGCCCCCCAAAAGCCCCCCAAAAGTGCCGCCCACTCTCCACTCTTCAGCTCCTTCAAGGCCACCCACCCGCAGGGGCTTCTTCGATCCCTCTCCACCTCCCCCAGGCTCCCAGCCCTCAGGCAGAACTAAGTTCCCTGTGACCCTAACAGGCTGCTGGCCGAGCCCCTCAGCTCTGTGGCCCAGGGCCCGAACTGACCACCCAGTACGTGATGCCACGCCAGGCCACGCCACGCCACGCCCTGGGCGCAGACTTGAGCACCACAGCCCCAATCCAGGTTGACCGGCACACTGGGTGAGGAAGTCCCTCTTCTCCTTAGAACCCAATTTCCGTGCCTGACCAAAGAAGGGGTGAACCACGGGATAGCTGTAGTCTCTTTAAACACTGGGAGGCAGCCACAGAAGGTGGTCATGATTTGAACCCACACTGCCTAGGTGCCAGTCCTGGTACTACTCCTAGGATCCACGTGACCCCAGGCGCAATACCTGCCTTGTTATTTGCCATCTGCACGTGGGAAGTAATAGTACCTACCCCGTAGGGCTCCAGGGGTTATGAATGAGGTAATTTTAGCGTGACAATATGCCTTGGTCTGCGTGGGACAGTCCCAGTGTGTACCTGCCGCCCTGTCACAATTAATAGCGCCTCCTTTCACTCTCAAAAGTGTACCGGTTTGAACGTTAACTTATATAGCCCCCTGGTTAAGACAGGCAAAGTGCTCATAACGTGCCTGGACGAGTATCAGCTACTCAATTATCATTAAAATGCTAATTCCTGGTTGCCGAGGCGGTTACACAGAGCCACGTGCAATAAAGTGGCCGAGAAGCAGACTCGCACACCGTTCTAACGCCAGCTTCCTGGACTCGATACTGTTCTCTAGTGATGTAAGATGTGACCGTCGGGGGGAACTGAGTGAAGGCATGTGGGATCTTGCCTTACTATTTTTGCATTTCCTTATGACTCTACAATTACTTCAAAATAAAAAGTTTCAAACTTCCAACCCTATTGTTTGGTGTCTAGCTACAGTTGAGTACAAACTTACAGACAAAATGAACAGATCCTAAAAATACTTCACGCAGGCGTCTCATACACAAAAGGATGAACTCTCAGAGAGCTCCCAGAGTATACCTGCAAACTCGGAAACAGGTGAAAACGGCTCCTGTGAGCTAACAGCTGCGGCAGAGCCCAAGGCCCTTCCCGAGAAGCCAGGAGCCCTCAGGCTCACACAGTCTCCGCCTCTGTGTGTGGACCCAGGGCTGCTGGCTTCACATCAAGACCCCCTACAGACAGGGGTGCGGAACGGCAGTATCAGAAGAGCTACCTCCAGCCCAGAAGCTGGGCCACTCAGCACGGCGACAGACATTAACAAGCATTCTCTGGCCTTCAGAGGAGTGGCTGTCTCAGTCACTGAGTTTGTAACAAAAATTGTGAATTGTAGGGAAAAGAGGCCGGGCCAACTTAGGCTGTTCCTCTGAAGAGAGAAGGGATTGGGTGGGCCATCTCAGGAGGTCTCCACTACGCAATGTTTTTGAACTCCTGGTGCTTGAAGAGGCACACTTGGTACCTGGGATGCTCACGCTTGAGAAACGTCTCTGCTTCTCGCAGGCCTCACCCTGCCTGGGCCGGCCGCAAGCCTCATCGGAACCCTCCACACAGGCTGCCCAGGCTCAGAGGCCAGCCCGCCAGAGCACGGGGTCCTGCCGTGCCCCTGGCTGCATCCTTGGGTGAGTTTCCTATCCTCTCCGTGCCTCGGTTCCTAGTCTGTAAGGATGCAACACGCTAGTGCGTGACAAGTGCTCGTCACAGTGACTGGCATGCAGGAAGCCCCCAGGACGTGCGGCTCTCACCGTCACCATCATCGCCGAATGCAGAAGAAGCCAAGACTCCCTATTCCTGGCTCCCACCTCTGATTTTGGCTGGAGCCACGATTACCCCTGATGCCAAATCTTAAGCTTTGTGAAAACGCGGCCCTGAGTGTCACCAGGAATGCCGGTGGTGGGCGGGCAGTGCCATTTCCTACCCATGATTATATGTGCATTTAAACAGGCTCAGAAGGATATTAAACAGAACATGAAACGCACTCAGGTAAACCCGTGACGCCCCTGCTGAGAGAATGCCAGCCTGGCGTCCGCTCTGCACGGGCCTCAGCCTTCAGGGACACGGATGCTCAGCTGCCCCGTGGCCAGTTCCAGTGCCTCCACCGTGGGAAAGGAGGCAGCACGGCAGGGCTCCGGCGTGCAGTCAACTGTGCAATGGCCTCTCAGAGCCTCTGGGCCCCTACCACTTGGTCCAGAGCCTGCGCGGACCACAGCGTCCACTAGCACGTGCTGACCAGGAACCTACCTGCACAACCTGAGGATGCGGAGCGTCCGGGCCCAGGGAGCCGCCCAGAACTGAGCGTCACTCTCCTCCCTCCCTCAGGCCTTTGCCATGGGCCCCAGGCAGCACAGGACACAGAGGGGTGGGGAACACGGTCCCCGCCCACAGGGAGCTCCCAGGCTGCAGGGACGAAGGCGGCAGGTAGAAAACTGCCTTCGGTGGCCAGCAACGGTGGGGGGTGGGAGACAGGCAGTCCTCTGAGCACAGACGAGGCAGAGCCTGACAGTGATTCCTGGGCCGGCTCAGGACAGGCTGTGCAGTGACTGGGCGCTCTCACCAGGGCTGAGTGGGGCACCAGTCAGTAGACAGGGTGGCCCGGGGAGCAGCAGGGGCAGACAGAGGCCCAATGTCCTCTTTACGTCTGGGTTCCCGACTGCCCGTGCCTAGCAGGGGCCTGGCGCGCTGCTCAGACCTCCACAGGGAGGACGGGGCTGGACGCTCCTGGAGGGCAGGGGCTGGTCTGACCTCTGCAGCCCTGGGCGGGTCAAGCAGCAAGCGAGCTAGTGCTGGATGCACGGCTGTCTTGATGGGCGTGTCCTGCCCTGAGCACAGACAAAGCCAGGTGCGAGGGCCACCGGCTCACCCCTCGGAAGGGAGTTCCTTGAGGAGGAGGCCTGACTCCTGATCGCCTCTTCACCCTCGGCTGACGCTCAGGCTTCAGCCAGCAGCCAGCACGCAGCAGAGCCTTGCTCAGCGTGCACCCGGGCCCCGACTCTGCTGCTGGCTCGGGAAACTGGCCCAGAGAGGGTGAGGCCCTGCCCTCTCGGGGCCTGTTTCCTCATCTGTGATAAATAACGATAATAAGAGCCCACCTTTATTGAGACTTTCTTTTCAGTATCTTTTTAACTCTATGAAGTAGGGACTTTGACTATCCCCATTGTACAGACCAGGCACAGAGAGGTTAAGTGACTTGCTCAAGGTCACACAGATGACAGGTGCTGGAGCTGGGATTCCAGCCTAGGCTGTGGGGCCCTGGAACCTGTGCTCCTAGTCATGGTATAACACAGAGATGACAGGTCTCCTCTGTGCCAAAGGGCCCTCGGGGATGAACTTTGACAGGTACAGCCCCTTAAGCGCCCCTGCCAGCCTGTCCTGCTGCCTACAGCTGTGGGGACGATGTGACACGTCCTCTCACTCTGGGGCCTTCCACCACCACCACAGACTGGACCACTGCAGGCACCTGGTGAGGCTTCAGAGCCCGGCCGTGCAGGACAGCTTCCTGCGTCGGGGAGAGGGCACACATGTCTCAAACCCACTACCATCGGCAACAGTGGTGGCCCAGGATCGGTGCCAGGGAGAGAGCAATCCTCCACCAGGCCGGCCAGGAGACCATTCTCATTACTGTCTCTGCTGTTCAGACGACCACACTGGAACCCCTAGGTCCCTCCCTCCAGAGTGGTTTTCTCAGCTCACTATCATAAGGTAACTCCTAGGGTCCTTATTTAGCATTTCATCCCCTTTCTGGATGCAAAGCTTCACAGGGATCATGCCTGCTTTTGCCCACACGGGGATCCTGGGGACCAGCCAGCGCCTGGCACATGAATGAATGGAAGAGTGACCTGCCATCGCGCAGCTCGTCAGAGCTTTTGGAGCTCCTTTGTCTCCCTAAATCAATTTTGCTCAGACTGAAAGAAAGGATTCATCACTGGAAGGAAAGGGAAAAGTTCATCCAGGAGTCAACACCTTCTTGGAGCATAGATATGACATAAGTCTTTTTAAAAAAAGAGGAGGTACGGGAGAGGGAGGGAGCTCGAACGTGCTAGCTGCTTGGTGGCCTGTCTACTCTGGGACCCGGGAGGCCCCCCGGGAGCATGACTACAATGGAGAGGCGGAGGCTGGGAGTGGCCTGGCCCGGCTTCCCCAGGCTGTGGGGTGGAAGAGGGACTTAACGGCTTGCTGGACCAGAGGCTGAGTGGGAAGTGAGTGTGGGCTGTGATGGAGCCAGAACCAGCTCAAAGAAGTGCTGAGCAGAGACAGACAGGCCACAGCTCTCAACAGCTGTGGGTCCCCTCCCACCCAGAGCTGGGAGAGAGCAACAGCCTGTGTCCCCAAATCAAGCATGAGTTCTAAAGGCCTAAAGAAGCTGTCTATGTGAGTTGCCACTCCTAGGGCAGGCACTGCACTTGACCCCTTCAAAGCATTTCCCCTAACGGAGCCCTCACTTGCCTGGGAGGGATTGCTGGTCCCAATTTATAGACAAGGAGACCCAGAGAGGCAGGAGTAACTGCAGAGGCCATGTGACCAGTGGAGGTGAGAACGGCTGAGAACCTAAAACCCGCAACCCCAGCCTGGCCAGATCCACACGCCTCCGGCCAGGGTTTGTGTCATCGCCTGGGAGGTGGGGCCGCTCAGAAGGTCTGAGCCCCATGGCCTTGTTTCTCGGCCGGGAGCCTGGAGCAGACCCTGCTCACGTGTCTGGTCCCCTCTAATCAAACCCAGCTCAGGGGAGGCTCCAAGGGGCTGACAGGCATTAGGAAGAGTCAGGTGACATGAGGAATCTGATCTGGGGAACAGAGGCCACTTAGGTACAAACCAAGCTGGGTCTCAGCACCGTGAACATGCTCTTCTGAGCTCTGACAATCGTCACTGAAGGTAGCACACAATCACGATGAGCAACTGTCCTGACAACCAACAGAGGCTCAGGAGGGAGCAGCGTGGCCGGTCACCCAGGCCCGTCCCCACCCACAGGCACGACCGCGCGGCTGGCCAACGTCCTGCGCACTTGTCCTGTCCTCTTGGGACCTTCCACAGAGCCTTCGGGAGCCCTGGAAATGCTGCCGCTGGTCCTTCAGCGGGTATCCAAGAAGTTGTCTCCTGTTTTTTAGATTGATGCATTGCCCAGATTTAAAAATTAGGAGACTGACACAAAAGTCCTAATGAGAAAAGGGACTCTTCTTTAACCAATATGTCAGTTAATGTAGATTGGGGTTAGTCCCCCAAACCTGTATTCTGGTTACATCTAGATTCCTGGCTTCACCTATAAATCCAGATCTGGCCACCCAGGCCTTTGGGTGGGGTGAGGCACGTAGACTCCAGGCTCCACTGCACGATTAGTTTGAGGCCCAGCCCCTGAAGCATCTGGTTTCCCTAGACGTCCCCCGCCCTTCCCCTCCAGCATCATTTCCCCGCCTCTGCTTACCCAGCTTCCCATGGCTGCTCCCTGCATGAAATCCAAACTCCCGCCCACATTCCACCAGCCTCATGGTCTGGCCCCTGCCAAGCTCCCCTCATCCCGGGATCACTGTGCCCACCATCCCGCCCTTCATTCTGCGTTTCCCGGGAGTCTGGTCCATTCCCGCCTCGCGGCCTTTACACACACCCCACCTGGCCTCACAGTTGCTCTCCCTCCTCGTTCCATTTCAGCTCACACGTGGCTTCCTCAAAGAGGCCTTCAGCGCCTGCCTATTTCTGACTATTCCTCCCCCTGGTTTCTTTCCTTACCAGCCTCATCATGTCACAGCTAGCGACCTGGGCTGGAATCCTGACTGCCGTGTCCCTAAGGTATGACCTCCGGCAGGTCCCCTAACTTGACAGGTGAGGGCAGGGTCCTCACCTGTCGCAGGGTCATAACACCCCGGCCTCGCCAGGCTGCTGTGAGGGCCCAGCTCAGAGTAAGCGTGTGACCTCACAGCAGCCACTGTCGCTGTCCCCCACATCATCGCGCCCCCCACCGCCAGCTGATGCTGAGGTTTGCTTTGTAACGTCCTTAGAACAACCCATGCTCACAGGCCAAACCAGGACCTGGTTCCACACCGGCCACTGTCTTGCATCACGCTCTTTCCCCCTTCCCGTTCACCCTCTTTTCAACGGGGGGGGGGGCACAGCTCCACGGGAAAGCTGCTCTTCAAGGGAGCAGGGCACACACAGCCCGGCTGACAGGGGCTCCGGCCGTCCCGGCGTCGGGGACGTTACAGCTCGCTCAGAGCAGCCGCCGCCCGGTAAACCCCTCTCCCCGATGAGAGCAGGACTCCTGTCCCACCCCCAACCCTCACACTCTTCCTCATAAATCTGCTTTTTATAAAACTCAGTGTGGAGCCAGGGTCCTTGCTTTGGGCAGCTCGACCCCACAGCCCCACAGCTGGGAGGTCTTCTACAGTGCCGCGGACGTCTGGACAACGCGCCCGGAGCAGGTGCCCAGGGACCTCGGAGCTCGGCCTTTCCGTCCTTCTGGGGACCCGGCAGGGATGGGGATTATCGGGCCGTCTTGTCTTTGAGGAAACCGCCTAAACAAACACTAAGAATTCTAAGGAGTCCAGTAGGGTAGTTCTGCTTAATTACCCTGGGATTTGTACTTCTTAAATGTTTTTTTTGCTTTTCTATCTCAGGAACTGTTTTCAAATAAAGATCATGCCCAGGGCCCCCAAGTCTCACCTCACAGCCTCTGTTAGCTTTAGCGCACGCCAGCACTTTACTCCCAGGATCTGGTCCTAGCCTCCAAACACCCTGCCGGGTCAACACCACGGCCCCATTTTGCAGATGAGGAAGTTGAGGTTCGGAGCTGCAGAGCCGCCTGAGGAAGGGCTCCCAGCTAGGGAGTGGCGGAGCTGGATTCACACCCTGTCGGGCCCGGAGCCCAGCGCCCGCCCTTTTTATTCCCTGCCTCTCAGTGTGAACCGTGCCACAGACCAGAGATGAGGCCCTACAGGGCTCCTCCAGCACCTCCTCCTTGTCTAGGGTCAGCGAACGGCGAGGGGCTGAGGCTGGAACCGTGGGGCTGCCTGGTCCTCCTTCCGCATCTACTCTCTTGAAGGTACAGCACAGCAGGCCACAGGAGAGCGCAGCCGCTATGCTGCAGCACACAGCCCGCCTGGAGATTCTGGGCCTTGCCATTATCTTAGCCAGGATGCGCCTCCACGCCTTCCAGAATGCTGCTTCCTCTGCCTGGAAGCCACGTGGGTCCTGGCTTCTGGCCAGCTGTCCCATTTCACAGCCCTGCTGCTTTGGGCCCAAACTGACCACCACTGCCCTGACACCAAGGGCCTTCATTTGCTGGGCTCAGCTGGAGGCCAGGCTCTGTCCCAGCCTGGGGCTGTCCCCAGGCTCCCCAGGCACTCCAGTTGGCTGGAGTCTTCCTCCTCTGACCCTCTGCACTGCCCCGAGCTGGCCTGCCATCCCACCCGGCCTACAGAGAGCAGCCGGCTCCTGACCCCAAAGGCCCTCTGCTGGCTGGTGACCCAGTGAACACGCAAGAGACTGAGAAACGAGCCCTCGGCCCGGTCAGACCTCGAGCCCCCCTCAGGGAAAGGGGACCGTCGGGAATGGGGCCCCACTCTTCCTAGCCACATCCAGCCCCCAGCCCAGAACGGAAAATAGCTTCTCCAGACACATCTGCCCATCTGCGGCCCCATCTCGTCCCCACATAAGAACACCAGAAACACCGACAGCCCTGCTGTAGGGGCAGAGGGCGGGAGCTGGGAGGTGTCCCTGCAGAACCGACACCAGAAGCACACAACAGCCATGCAGGCCCGCACCAGAGTTCCCTGCCTTGACCCTGAGGCCCCCAGGATCAAGATGCGGAGAGGGGGTTCCCAGAGGCCACCTGTTTCCACAGGGGAGGGGGCGTGACGGGGCAGCGCGAGCCAGTACTCACCATTGGAGCGGTGGATACAGGTGTGCTGGTTGTCGCTGAGGAAAAAGCCGCTGTGGCACTGACACTCGTAGCTGCCCATGGCATTGACACAGATCTGCTGGCAGCCGCCGTTGTTGTCCTGACACTCGTCCACATCTGTGAGAAAAGGAAGAGAAGGGGACAAGAGAGATCACACCTGGAGCTACAAGTGAGGCGTGGTCACCTGGAAGGACACGGATGCCATCAGCTCTCCTGGCTGCAGAGCGATACCACAGAGGTACCGCTCGGTGGTATGCCACGGTGGTACCCTCCAACAGTACTTCATGGAGTTACTCCACAGAGGTAGACACTTACAAAGGCTGCAATGCTAGCTGGCCCTGGCTTTCCTGTGTGGCCAGCGCTACTCTAAGCGTCTTACCTGCATTAACACCTTTAATTTTCACAGAAACCCTATACATCAGATCTAGGTCTGGGTCTATTTTACAGATGAGTAAACTGAGGTACAGAGAGGCCAAGTTACTTATCCAAGGTCCCACGGAGGCAGGAATCAAGCCTGGTGGTCCGCCTCCCAAACCTGGGCTCTCACTGATGTCACCTAACCCTCCCTCTCCAGGAAGACCTGCAACTAACACCATCTACCCCCGGCTCGAAGAGCCTCACGAACCCAATCCCACCGTCCCCTTTCTTCAGTCACACCTCAGATCTGCAACCAGCAGGACAGACCTTGCAGCAAGGGAGAGGCTGGAGGCCAGGGCAGCCTGCTTTCTGCCTCGAAAACTGATTTCAAAAGCCCCGAGAAGGGGAGGTTTTTAAAAGGCCCTGACCTCTGGCTGCCGAGACTGCTACGGAGAGCTGCTGAGCGGTCTTTCCCACTCTCCGGGAGAGACAGACCTCGGGGCCGACACTCATTTTTGACCAGAGGCTGCTGGCACAAAGGGTGCTATTGGCTGAAAGGAGTCTTTATGAAGTTCTGGTCTTGAACAGAACAGCATGTTTCAATTACCCAAGTCATAACCCCCTACACTGTCAGCTTGTTTAATGAAAGAACGGCTTCTTAAACCTTAATGTGCCGTGTCTGTATTGTCATTTTAATAGGCAAATATATGAAACCACAAAGGCAACGTGAGCTACTGGCTGCTTTGAGCCAATCCCACGACCCCCAACACACGGGCGTGCACACACACACACTAGCTTTGGCACTGAACTTTTTAAACAGTTCTTTTTTTTTTTTTTTTTGGCGGTACGCGGGCCTCTCACCGTTGTGGCCTCTCCCGCCGCAGAGCACAGGCTCCGGACGTGCAGGCTCAGCGGCCATGGCTCACGGGCCCAGCCGCTCCGCGGCACATGGGATCCTCCCGGACCGGGGCACGAACCCGTGTCCCCTGCATCGGCAGGCGGACTCTCAACCACTGCGCCACCGGGGAAGCCCCCTAAACAGTTCTTTTTAACACAACCACCTTTAAGTACTGGCACCAAAAGGATGTGAAAAGGTAGACTCAGGCAGACTGACCTGCACTGAACCCGGGGAGGACTCAGTGCTGGCGCTATGTCAGCTGGGTCCTACTTCGGCTCAGGGACAACAGACCACTTCCCCACCCATGAGACCACACTGCTGCCTTTGAGGCTGACGGCGAGGCAGGTCATTATTCTCCTGCAAGCTCAAATGTCAGCCCTGTGGCAGCCAGGACGGAGGCAGAGCTCTGAACTATAAAAGCCACCAACAATTAGAGCTAAAACGGTAAAGGTGGCTCTTGCTGAGAGGAGACTGACAGGGGGTTCCGGGGGAAGCTGGGAAGGATAGAGAGGGATTTTTCGGAAGACCTTTCTACACTCAACGAGTCTTACTGATGGTTCCCTAAAGGCCCAGTGCCAGGGTCACCTTTGCTGGGGGCATCTCCCCTCCACACCCCAGCAGCGTCTGCCTCTGGGGGTCTGCCCCCGCCTGCAGCAGACCATGAACAGCTCTGAGCCAGGCACTGTGTCCTGTTCATCCTATTAATAACATAAAGCTAACCTTCCTGGAGTGCTCGTCGTGTGTCAGGCACAGGGCCTCACTCCACCCACACGCCCAATCCTTGCGGCAACACTGAGTGATAGGCCGTGTTACCGACTCCATTTTACAGATGAAGACATCTGAGAGTTGAAGTAACCTGGGCAAAGCCACAGAGCTGCCTGGAGCAGAGGCAGGACTCAGACCTGCTGTCCAGCTCCCGAGCACGTGCCTTTGGAGCCCCTGCTAGGCTGGCCACACCAGCAAGTGCGTTCAGACTAAGGTGATGAAGAACCGGCTGCTCTTGAAACGAACTCAAGCTGGGTGTCACCTTGAAAGTATCTGCAAACACAAAGCTGGGGCCAGCCTGCATGAGTAACTCAGGAGAGTCCCAGCACACCGGCTCAGCCCCGTTTCTGTCCCACTAACACCCGCCAGGGGCTCCGAGGCCCACGTGCCGGCACACACATAAGGATAAGATTTGAACACGGGGAGCCGCTCCTGGGACGCGTGCAGACTGAGTCACGCTCTTTGAGGTTCTTCCCATGGCTCTCAGATCCTTTGCTCTGTACCTCGGCTTCCCCAGCCCTCGCAAAGGTTCAATTGGTAAAACAAGCCACAGATACAGGCCCTCAAACACTGAATTCATAGTGTGGAAACACTACTTCCACCCCATCATCAGGGAACTCCCTGGTTCCCCCATCTGGCCTGGCCCACCCCGTCACCTCACTGGAAGCTAGGAACCAAAGGGCACTGACGTCACACACCTACAAAGCCTCAGCGAGCTGGCAGGGTGGCTGGGCCTTGCCACTGTTGACACTAGCGGGGAACAATGACTCCAACGCTGACGAATAATTTGAAACAAATGCGAAGCCATGTAAACATTCTCCCCTCCCCCCCGACCCCGCACCCTCGCTCCCAAATGATAAAGCCCTAAGATTAAGCAGGAGGGAAGAGGGGGCCGCCCGCTCTGCACCCTTTTTCCACTGTGGCCCAAACACAGGCCTCCCCCAAGCTGGGCAGGAAATCAGTCTCAGAATTCCTTTGGGTAGCCTGCAGTCATCACCACCTTCTCTAGAGACTGGCTGAGGACTGGCCTCATACCCCTCACACCCCTGCGTCCCCAGCCCTCCACATGGGACCCACGGTGAGGTCTGAACGGTACCAACGGAAGCAGTTGGGTCCTTGAGATGCCTGCCCGCCGGCCTAGGACAGACTGGGTTCCCCTGGAGGCCCGGAGCAGGCCCGGCAGGCACTGTGGGAAACAATTAGCTCCTTGGCCCTCCTGACTGGGGCAAGCCCGGCGCACACTGCTCCTTGGTCCCCACGGACTTGGCACATTCTGGTATACGAGGTGCCCCGTGGCAAGGAGACAGCCTACATCTGGGAGTCGGGCAACCTGAGTTCCGCCCCCGGCCTCTTGACCCGTGGAGGGTGCCCAGGTCTCGTCCACAGGAAGGACCCAGACTGTGTCCTCCAGGAAGCCCTCCTGGAGTGCTTGAGATACACGCGGTCCTCTTCCTTCTCTCCTGGGGAACTGACTGCTCCATGCTCTGCTGGGCCCCTATGTGGGAGCCCCCCACCTCCTACATGAGTATTCACGTTGACTGGTGGGGCTGGCAGCCTCGTCATCATAAATAATAGCTCTCACTGCTGGCCAGGGCCCGGCTGGGGAGCTCAGGCACTGTCTTAATACGTCTGCACAACAGCTCCACACAGGGGGCATTATTCTTATCAAGCCAATTCTCACATGAGAAGCTGAGAGGGGAAGAGACTTGCCCAGTGCTCTAGAACCGGTGGAGGGGGATGGGAAGCCCAGCGAGACTGGACCCAAAGCCCTTACTCTACTCTTCCATGACGTGCTTCTCTGAGTGAGGATGCTTTGAGGCGAGTGTAAGCTCCCTGGGCATCTGTTCTTACAATCGTCCCCCGGCCCACGTGCTCACGTCTCTAAAACCCAGGGCAAGAGCTCCCTCCTCTCCAAAGTCTTCCTGGTGCCGGGCAGAATTTGCTGACCGCTGGCTCCCAGACCAAGCAGACCTTTGTTCACAACCTTCTTCCTCTGCCCCGGACCTCGGGCTTGGTCATGCTGTCTCTGCTCTGGGCTGTTGTCAGCCCAGAGTCTCCTGCACATCCCTGCACCCAGCAGAGGGTCGGGCTGAGTGGGTGCTCAGGAGTGAGCGGGATAGACTGAAGGGCACACATGTGCTGCACACACCAGTGACAGGGAGCTCTACCATACAAGGCCAGTCCCCTGGAGCAGGGCGCCGTTGCGGTTCCTTCTGGGCAGGCCGAGGGGCTCATTCACGGCTCTCCGTAGCCTGCCCACCTCTCCGCCCGCCCCACCGACACCCGCTGTTCTCTGAAACCCCCCCGTCAATCACACATGCCTTCACGCGCACATGTGCACCTCTCCCTGGGACGCCCTCTCCCTCCTGGTCCAGGCAGAAGTTCTTCTCGCCTTTGAAATCCACTGGAAGCACTTTTGCTCATTCCCTCCGCAGACACTGAGTACCTGCTACGTGCTCCACTCCCCGAAGTGATACCACTGGTTAAGCCCCTGCTCGGCGAGCCGCCGGCGGCGTGTGGGACCCAAGCGTGGAGGCGGAGGCTTTGTGGAGGAAGTGATGGGAGCCGAGGCTGGAGAACAAGAAGTGAGAGATGCGGAAGCAAAGTCTCGTGGAAGGTGCAGAGCGGGGCACAGGTGGGGAAGGGCTGCAGCTAGTTGGGCAGGAGAGGAGTTCTGGAAGCTTTGTGGCCTGCACATCCCTCCTCAAGAAGATTCCCCCAGGGCTCTCGCAAAGCCAGCCCTGTCTGGGTCCTCCTGGCCCCCTCCCACCAGTCCTGCTGGCAGAGGGGACAGTCCCTGGGGAAGACAGAGTGTCACCAACCACCAAGGCCTCGGGTGGAGGTTGAGCCTGTTTCTGATCCACGATCCACGCTCCCTGAGCGAGCTCTGGGTGGGACGGGACGGGGGAGCGCTCCACCTCTGAATCTTGCTGGCAGCTCGTGGTCCTTCGTCATTATTTATGACCACAGCTGAACGTTCCCAAAAGGCAGGGAGCTCCTCGGCACAGGGACTTGGCTACAAAGCAGAGAGGAGGCCCCGGGGGTTCTGGGGCAGACTCTAGGAGGCTCCTCTCGGGAAACCCTTTTAACGGGCAGCAGAAGAGATGGACAGAGTGTGGAGAAAGGACTCCAAAGGCTCCAGCGCTGTGAGGGTCTGGCACAGAGCTCATCGTGGGCTGCCTGGTCCAGCCAGGTCACCCTCTGGGAAGGTCCCGGCCTGCAGCCTCCCCAGGAGAACGTTCTCCCTTCCACGTCTCCCACAGACCTGTCTTCAGCTGCGTCCGGGACTGCTGGAGCCCCCGCCCTTCTGGGTCGGGCTGCTGGTGGCAGGCCAGGGTGCTGGCAGGGGGAGGAAGCTGAACGGCAGCCAGTCGCTGCCTTGGGGGCCCCAGCTGGTGGCGCTGGGGACACCCTCTGCAACAGATCGTCCCATATGGTCTGGGGTGAAGACATATGGCCTGGGCTCCTGGGAGGCTGCTCCCCAGCCCGAGGCCCCACGCCGGGTGCACAGTGAGGACACGGAAGGTGGGAGGGAGGGAGGGAGGGGGACAAGGGCGCCCAGGAGGGCAAAGAGGGGCCTCGTTCTGGCTCTGCCCGCCCCCCTCCCAGCCACCCTGGCCCAAGAAGCCCCCTCCCTCCGGGGGCTTGCCCCACACCCAAGCAGTCACCAAGCCTGGTGACTCTCCCTCTCCGCCTTGCCCGTCTGTCCTGCCTCTACTCCCAGGGCACAGCCTTGCCTTGGGCCTCAGCCTCTCCCTACAGGCGTCCACACACTCCTGGATCGCCCAGCCTCTCGTCTCTCCCTCGCAATCCCAGGGCCCACTGTGACGACTCTAGTCGGAACAAGACACAGCACCCCGGCACCAAAGATCAAGTCCAAACAAGGGGTCTGGGGTCAGGTGCCCCCTGCCTCACTCTGCCCTGCACGAGCATAGGTCCGGGCACCGGGGTCGGGAGAGACGGACCTCAGCTGTGGTTTCTGCCCACTTCTGTTCAGTGCCCACCACTCACAGGGAGAAGGCCGCCTCCACTCCCGCCAGCTGCTGAAGGGTCCTATCTGGGATGGGCCCGTGTGTGGGACGGACGAGGCTGTTTTCCAGCAAGAAGGCATCCCAGAGCCGGCACCGACGGGCCGCGGGTCGGCCTGCTTCTGAAAGGCCTCTGCAGGCAGGCCTGTGGTTTGCCCAGGAGGTCTGCTTCTTGGCCCAAGGTGCTGGTGTTTGTTTTTATTAATAGCTGACTGTCTGTCCTATTTTGGGCCCAGAATCCAGGTTTGCAGCTATTTATAACAACTAAAAATTACATCTGGATACAGCTTTGGTTGCTTTGTGCTTCCCACGAACGCCTCACAATTTGAAACAGAGACTCTGTGTTCTGCCTGAACCCCACCCATGTTCTCCTGGCTGCCAAGAGCCTACTGTGTGTCAGGCCCTGTGCCCGGCCCCAGCACCCCAGCTCCCAGCACGGGTCCGGGAACAGAGGCAGAGGCACTGGCCCATCTCAGAAACCGAACTCAACCTCCAACCCTGAGAACGCCCTCCTGGCCCCTGGGGGCTGAGGCCCCAGCCCTCCCCCTCCTGAGGCTCCTTTCAGAAGGGAGGCTTAGGCGGAAAGTCCCCTTGGCCATCGAGCGGCTCTTGCAAAATTGCATTTGATGGGTTAAGTGTAAATAAATGAGAACCAGATGGATTAGATTTCGGGTGAAATACACATGGGTCTTAGAGCTTTGGGGCCTGGGTTCTCCCAGATCCAGGGCGCTCCCCGAGCTGTCAGAGGTGCTGGCCCGGCAGGCAGGAGGTGTGACTTGAGTCTCCTGGGACCCGCCTACCTCCTGGTCCGGGCATCCGCTGGGGCCTTCTCTGGGGCTCCTGGCCCCCCAGCAGGTCGGCTGTGTGTGGGAGACAGAGGGTCTCCTGCCGTAGCCCTGCTCTGATGCCGAGCCCCTTGGGCTGGGCCTGTCCCGGCTCAGCGCTGGGAGATGAGGCACATGACCTGTGGGGTCAGCTTTCCAGACCAGCAAGCCCATTGCTCACACCCAGACGCAAGGAGCCAGCCCAGGGCGGGCCAGAGCTCTGTTGAGACTGCTGTGCTGGCCTGTGGGGTCTGGTCACTGCATCCCTCATCTGGGCCTCACCTTCAATCCCAGCTGCTGCCTGTGGTCTCCCAGTGACGGCTGAGCAGCAACGAACATCGAAGGACCAGGAGTTTGCTGCCTAACTCCAGCTGACGGCCGCTCCACCTTATAATAACCTACATGGTGTCCCCGTGCAACCACTACCTGCGGGTCCTGGCTCCTGGCCCCCAGGTCACACCAGCTGGGGTACAAGGTTCAGTAAGTAACGTGCTGTGTGGCCTTCGGCACGGCGCTTAACCATTCTGGGCCCTGGTTTCCTTCCCTATAAAACAGGGATAACAGTAACCGGAGTTGTTTTGGGAATTAAGAAGATAACGGAGGTAAAGCACTTAGCACAGTGTCTGGCGCACGCAGGCCACCGACACGTTAACAACTGTTGAGCAAAGCCAGCACGAGTGCTCCAGGGGTCACAGGCGGGAATACCCTCTGGGGGATGGCAAAGTCCCCCCCAAGTTGGAAAACCGACAACAAAGCGCATCCGAAGGGAGCGCTCAGTCTTTTTTTTTTTTTTTGAATTGATTTATTTAGACGGCAGGTCAGTCTTGCCTCGGCCTTCCGGCCTCCCAGCAGAGCAGCCTCAGCTCCTGGAGTTTCTCCCTCCTGACGTAGGTTCTGGCCTGCTCACCGCCTGAGTCGCCCTTCTTGGGGGAACACGCCTACCAGCTGCTTAACAGTGGAGAGATGCCTATTCAAATCTTCTGCCCACTTTTAAACGGGGTTGTTTGCCTTTTCACTGTTGAGTTGTAAGAGTTCTATATAAGATATATAATTCTCGATACTAGACCCTTGTGGGATCGCTTTTTCCGACTTCATGGACAATCCCTCCTTTAAAGGAGCCTTGGGTGGCCCCAGGCCCCAGGAGGTCAGTGCACCTATGGGGGCCACATCCACAAGGCCTGGGCTCCTCTTGGGCTCCGTTCCTGGAAGATGTCACCCTGTCCCATGGCTTTTCCAGCCACTTAACGTGCCAACACTGCCCAAACCTCTAGGCCTGCCTGCTCCACCATCCTCCAGACTCAGAGATCAGCGCCTGTACTTGGTTGTCCAACAGGCAGGACACACCGAACACGGCCCACGGCGAACTCCTAACTCCACTTCCCACAACAGAAGACAGAGCAGAACAAAGCACAGCCCGGTCCCACCCTCAGCCTTCTGCATCTCGGCGAATGGCAGCGCAACCCACAGCGGCTTCAGCCAGAACACCTGCTAGTCACCGGGTACGTCCACGCACGGTGTCTGCTTTGTGACTGTTTCTGTCTCCCCGGGGAATACAGAGTCTTTGAGAATAGGGACATCTTGAGTGTGGCTGTACCTCAGGGTTTTAAACAGCGCACGGGGCACATGATCCGTGTTTGCGGACCGAGTGACTGACCGAGAACTGGCTGGGAGAGGCAGCTCTGGCCCCGAGGCTCTGACTGCAGGCCTGTCCCACAGGGATGGGCTGTGTGGCCCCGGAGGGGCTGCCCAGTGAGGCAGCTCTAGATGACTGATGGCACTGAGTGCCGGCTGGTGGGTCCTTGGGGCGTAGAGTGAGAGCTGGTAGGAGAAGAGCTGTGCTCGTGGGCCTGCCTGCCTCAGCCTCGCCCAGCAGTGAGCCCCATCGTGGCGGTGGGCACAGCCCCGCCTGTGGGCAGCTCGTGGCAGGATCAGGGTGGAGCGGGAACAGATGCCCTCAAACACTGCCAGCCCGTGAGCTTTGGGGCTCAGTGAACGAACGGAGCCACGTGGGGCTCCTGGTAAGTCAGCACAGCCCAAAGTGTCTTCCTGCTTTGTGGGCGCTTTCACCAGTATGAGGACCAAAGTCTTCAGCTGAAGAAAAGCCATTCTGACCGGGTAGTGCTTCAGGGGCGGGTGGAGGGGGCGGGGGTTTGAAGGCAGTGGAATGCCCTGCTGAATGCCTCTTCATTGCCCTTTGTCTATGGCAAGACCAGCTCCTCCTTTAATCTCTCTAGCATGGGCAGGAGAGGAGGCTGCAGCAGATGGAAGGGAACCCCCGTTCCTGGAGCCCCTGCTGTGCAGGCACTCTCATTACAGTGTCCCATTCGGCCTCAGCCCGGGGCAGTAGCAGCAGCGTTATAACCAGGAGCGCCAAGCAGTGAGCGGCCTGCCGTCGGTCACCAGCGTGTGGGTGACGGAGCCAGCACGGGAACAGGACGCTTTTGTCCGCCCGCCCTCGGGCCTCTGACAGCACAGCTGTAAACACGATCCTGGTTGGACACCTATGGGAGGCACTGGAGTTTTTAAAAATTTCTTTTGATGGGGATAAGAATGCAGGACTGGAAAGAGGGAAGGGGACAAAAGCCAACCAACCAACCAAACCCTGGAACCAAAGCAAGACGCTCTAAGAAAAGAAGGGGAAATGCTCTGCCAGGATTCTTAGAGAACATCCTCAGAAATGAAACAGGCCCAGCTGGCTGTGATGACCTCCGCGGGCCTGTGGATGGGGCAGGCAGAGGGTACGTCTTTCCCATTGCCTTGGGAAAAACGCCACAGACTCAAGATGGGCCCAGGAGCTCCCCGTGCCGCCCCGATGGACACAGGTCCTCTGGCTGGTCCATCACGCCTGACTCTGGCCAGGTCGAATGCCTTGCTACCAGCACAAATTTCTCACCACTGGTTCTGCCTGGAATTCTGAATACCTTCAAGCATCACATCTTCCCAATGAAACTCAGCATTTCCTTCCACCTTCCAAAGCTGCTGAGTATAAAATCCGGGCCTTTCCACTTACCGGGCTACTGTGGGTGCTTCCTGGAGGCCCGCTCCCGTCCTCCTTCCCGCCAGTGGCCTCCACTGGTGGCTCTGGGAGCTCTCCGTGAGTGGCAGGGCTCCCGCCCCAGCCTGCCATGGCTCCTTCACCTGGCTGTCTGCGAGGCGGCCTGCTCTTCCCACGCTCAGCAGTCCCTCATTGTCAGGCACTGGGTAGGTCAGGCAGCCACAGCAAGACTGCGAAATGATTTTATGCCAATAGAGTTGACACGTTCAAGAAAGTAGCAGGCAGAGGGGCTGGAAGAGGGCAGAGGTGGAGGCTGACGTGGGCACCAGGGAGCTGCGTGGAAAAGGCAGCACCGGGCTGGCTGAAGCCCCGGAAGGACCGTGTGCCTCCCCATGGCTGGCCCCACCCTACCCCGCCCCTTTCCAGCCCAGGTTGTGACATGACCTTTCCATAGCATTCCTGCCCTCGAGAACTTAGCGTGGGTCCCTATCACTTGTCCAATAAGACTTTTATTATTCCAAAATTTGAGTTCACAAGGAATTTTGAAAAACAGCGGAAAACAAAAGATCAACAAATTTACACTCTAGCTACAACCCCAATCATGAACATACTGTACTTCGGCCTTTTTTCACGTCCTGAGTTTCTGCTAGTGCTAACAGATCACTCTGTACGTGACCGTCCCACCCTTCTTCACTGAAAGCTGAGTTAGTGCCCCTGTCATGCTGGGGCTCAGTCCTGGCCGCCCTTCTCACCTGCTGCTGTCCAGGCCGTAAGGGACCCCCCTCCCACCTCGGTGTGCTGTCTCTCTTCCACCCCATTAGTAAACTCCCCTGCGAGGGACATGTCTGGGTAGCCGTAGCCCTTTTTATTTTCGGGATTTTTCCTCCAGATGGATTCCCAGAAGTGGTATTCCGGGGCAAAGGCCACAAGCTTTTTTACTTCTCATCGTTCCCCGTCAGTCCCCTGTGACTCTGCACACGGTTTGCTGACTTCCCCGCCCTAGAGTGTATCTGCACGAGCAGCCGTCTCATCTGAAGTCATCTCTCTAATGCCCACGTCTTCCCCGAGAGAACTGGGATTAGCCACGTGTGCCTGTCCATTCATTCACTCACTCAACAAGGCAGGGGATAGGCAGTGGGCATGAGGCCAAGGCCTGCCCTCAGGGAGCCGCCCGACCAGGGGGAGAGAAGTGGTAAGACCAGGTAAGACCAGGGATCAAGAACCAAGCTGAGAGGCAGGGGAGCCTCTCCCTAAACTGCACGAGGACCAGCGCGGGGAGAGGTGTGTCTGGGCGTGGGATGCCTGCCGTGTGTGTGTGTGTGTGTGTGTGTGTGTGTGTGTGTGTGTGTGTGTGTGCGCGCGCCTGCACGGGTTTGGTGAAGCTGGAGTAGCACGTAGGGCCCTGGTGGCTGTCGAAGGAGGGGCTAGGAACCAGGCTCGCACCTGACGTGCCTAAGATGCAGCCAGAGGTGATTCCCTGCCGCTCCTACATCTGCAGGTTTCAATCTCCAGATCTCAGGCTCAGAGAGCAATGGGCACGCGTGGCTCTGCTGACAGGCCACCACCTCCCACACCACTGTCCACGCCCGAGCCCACTCTCCCACCCGACTGAGGCTTTTCCATCGCCCACACCACTGTCCACGCCTGAGCCCACTCTCCCACCTGACCAAGGCTTTTCACCTCTAGGCTTTGCGGCGGCTGTTCCCTGCTGCCCTCACCCCACCTCCGCCCCCACCTGGTGACCTTTCACTTACTGCTGGCAGGGTGAGATGGCCCCCCTCCCTCCCCCCCCTCCCCCCAGGACTCGGTGCAGTGTTCATCACAGCAAGGATGCCGCTCTGGGAGTACTTCTGCACAGAGCCTAGACCTCCCTGAGAGTGCCAGGCACAGCTAAGTCGTCTCTGGACCCCCTGACCTGGCAGATACGGGCACTCAGGGGCTCAGCTGCTGACCCAGAGGTTACAGATCCTTCCCCCATCCGGACGGCCACAGCACCAGCAGCGCTCACTCAGCGCCTACAGGCCGCCAGGCCCTCCACATCCTGGACTCTTGACTCCAGTCCCACACCCCAGCCACGTGATTACACACCAAGAGGCAAAAAGTCTTCTGGGGCGGGGGGAAGCGGCGTACAAACACCAATGCACAATCATAACCATATAGTCAGCTCTACACACAGATGGTATCGGACAAGAACATGAGGACACGAAGGCTGTTGACCTGTTGCGGTGGCGAGCTAATGGGGGGATTATTTTCTGTCTTTTCTATCGATTTCTCTGAGTGTTTCTGTGTGATTATTACACTTGTGGAAGATGGATAAGCAAACAGACCTTTTCAACTCTGCGTGACGAGCACCGTGACTCTGGTCGGTCCAAGGGCGGGGGTGGGACCCAGTCAGGCTGCCGGGAAGGCCGGGGAAGAGGTGCAGAAGGATGGACTAGAGCACTCGGGACAGGCAAGGGAAGACGTTCTCCAGGTGGGAGGGAGCAAGAGCGCAGGGGGACAGGCTTCGTGTTCACAGGGAGAGAAGGCAAGGCTGGAGTGGCAGGCGGAGCCCAGAGCCCGAGAAGCCAGCTGCCAGGCTGAGGACCCCAGACCCCTCCAATGGCAAGAGGGGCCCCAGGAGGACCCCACTCAGAGAGGCCTCCACCAAGGCTCATCCAGACGACTTCACTGGCATCTGACCCCTTGGCGGCCAGCACGTAAGCCAGGGCAGGGCAAGTCGGCCTGTGGGATCCTCTCCCACCATTAAGGTAACACCTGAGGGGTTACTAAAGACCCCAGACCGGGCTTCCCTGGTGGCGCAGTGGTTGGGAGTGTGCCTGCTGATGCAGGGGACACGGGTTCGCGCCCCGGTCCGGGAAGATCCCACATGCCGCGGAGCGGCTGGGCCCGTGAGCCATGGCCGCTGAGCCTGCGCGTCCGGAGCCTGTGCTCCGCAACGGGAGAGGCCACAACAGTGAGAGGCCTGCGTACTGCAAAAAAAAAAAAAAAAACACAAAAAACCCCAAACCAAACCAAAACAAAAAAAAAGACCCCATACCAAGCAGCTGGGAGGCTGCCACCATGGCCACCTACTTCCAACAAACAAGGAGTGCCAGCCGGGTGCAAGCCCTCACTGCCCGCCCGTCTATTTCCAGCTGCATGTGGTTGGGATGAGGCAGATCCAGGGAGGGGGCTGGAGCAGGCGAGGCGTGGGGGTGGCGAATGGCCACGATAAACAGCCTGTCGGCGGTGGGGAAGGACGGTCGCTGCAGCATCTGTGCAGAGGCAGCCAGGCCCGGCCAACGTCCGGGGTGACCCCACCACCAGCCAGGGCACAGACTGCTCCAAAGTCAGCAAGGTTACTGGCAGAGGAAGGACCGCGCTGCACACGCTGGGGCACCCGTATTTGTCGACAATGCCCCTTTTTAGGCACACGGTTCAGCGCTGCTTTGGGGCATATGTTTTGGTGGTGAAGTATTTTTAAAGAGCCTTCACAAGACACTTATTTTCTGTTTATTTCTCTGAGTTCTGACCCAGCCCTTGGCATATGAACTGCAAACAAAGATGAAGGAACGTGTCTGCTCGCCTGGCCTGTGCTCTGCAACTGGGTGTTTTTCTTTGCTGCTTACGGACTTGGCATTCTCTGCCCTGGGACAGAGCAGGACTTCTTCCCCAGGTCACCAAACTGAGATCTATTCAAAGGTGAGGCTGCCACAGGGCGACTGACGGCACATTTCAACACAGTCCTACCAGTGGGAAGGGCCGCCTCGTATTGTGATGTGGTCTCTGACCTGAACATGCAACCAAAGGGAGAGCAGGAAGGGGAGGCTCCTGACGCCCGCTGGGTGCCTCCCTGCAGCCACACGGACCACCTTGCTTGATGTCTACAGCTCCCTCCCAGGAACATCATCACTCCTCTTTTTGGGGTAAGAACAGTGAAGTGCTGGCCCCGAAGCACGGCTAGGAAGGGAGCTGGGAGCCAAGGCTGATGCGTCTGCTTCCAAGTCCCTGCTCTCCCCTCATCTACAGCAGAGGCTAGAAGGAGCTGGGCCTGGACGTGAGGACAGGGACAGGGGAGTCCTAAGCTCAGCCAGCCACGGGGGGCTGCAGTCACGCGGGCTGCTAAGAGCCCCCCACTGCCCGCCCCTGCTACCGCCACGCAGATCTCAGAAGTTCTGAGAGCGCTGCAGCTCTGCCCCCGTGCCAGGCGTGTGCACGCCCCACTGTCAAACCGCGCTCTCCTGGAGAGTCAGAATCCAACCTTCTGCCCGCTTCACCGGCCAACCACCCATCCTGCCATCACACCAAGCAGCCTGCACTGGGCCCAGGAACGCAGGGCTAAGTCACTCTGAAGCAGGGCTCTCCGGGACCTCCCGGGGCAGCAGAGACCCGCCCCTGGTGTCCAGGGACAAGCTAGGAGCTCAGTGCTGAGGCAGAGGGCAGCCTGAGGGGGCTGTAGGCCCCCAGGGGAAGGGTATGCAACTCAGGGAAAGCTTTCTGGAGGGGCTGATGCCCGAGCTGAGTTGTGACAAGTAGGCGTCAGCCAAAGAAAAAGCACTAATGAAGAGCACGGAGAGGGGTGATTCGGGCAGAAGGAAGAGCAGGTGTAAGGATACGCCAGAGCAGGAAAGCGGGGTACCATTTAGGGAAACGCAAGCTGTCTGCCATGCTGGAGATTACAGTTCTGAGAAAGAAGTAGACAGGGACTGCAGCTGGTAGGGGCGAGGAGCTTGGCCATTGTCCCTGAGGACACTCCAGGCCACCAAGTCATCGAATCACAAGATGTTGGAGGGAGGAGGGCTCTGACACAGCAGCCAGGCCAAACAGGGGTTCCAAACAGTGCTCCTGGCCCCAGGGACCTTGCAGAAGTAGGGAGGGGCTCCATGGAGCGCAGGGCTCTCATCCCTGCCAGTCCTGCCTCCCATTTCAGCAGAGTAGTGTGACCACCGTATGATTCTGCTTGAAACAAACGGTTCTGCTGCTGGAAACAAAACCCCATGAAATCTCAAAACCATTGGTCAAATCCCATCCCTATTTCACAGATGATGGGGAAACTGAGGCACAGAGAGGTAGGGAGTTTCCCAAGGTCCCCCAGCAAGTCCATGGCCCGCAGAGCCTGATTCCTGGCCCACTGCCCTTTCCCCCCAGCACTCGCCTGCTTCTTACAGAAGCTGCTCTGCCCCACCCCTTCCCCCGGCCCCCGGTCCCGAGCTGGCTGCAGGCATGAGGCTGGAGGAGGCCACTCCACCCCCCAAAACAAAACCTGGGTCCCAATCCATCCACCTCCCTCCCTGCTCCGGGATCTCCCTGGTTCTGTGGTGATTTGGGGAAGGAAGGAAGCCCATTTACAAAGATGCACACTGTTGTCCCGTGTGTTTCTTTTCTTCAAGCCAAAGAATTTCCATCAGATCAACAGTTGTAAAAAGCTGGGAGGAGAAGCAAGTCTGAATCCAACTTGTCCTCGGACAGCAAATCCCTCCAACCAAGCGTGTTTAGACCACCTGAATGTGGGCCAGACTAGGGAAAAGCAGGGAGGGGAGGGCGTAAATAGAACAGGAAGAAACCTCTCCAGTTTACCTTGAAAAATACTGGCGCTTATGGAGTAAGTATAGGACTGTCCGAAGCTGTTTAGTTTTACATTAAAATGTTCCGCATTTTTTTTTTCCCAGCAAGAAATGCATTTGAGCTGCTGAAGTATGAAGACAAATAAACAGAGGCAACTCGAGCCTGCGTTAGGGGTTCAAGGCAGCAACACATTGTCTCCAGCTGCCCTCCAGGATGAGAGAGGGCGCCTTCAAAAGGCCTGGAGCGCGGCCCTTTCATCCTGCCAGGGACCAGCCCGGCGCAGGGAGAGCTGTGACCGCTGCGCCGACGCGGAGCATCTGGGCCTCTGCGGTGCTTGCCTCCCACGTGTGCAGCCCGGCCCCTGGGCCCGGCTGCCGCCTCCCAGGATCCTCTCCTCCTCTTCTCCCTCTGCCTGGTGCCCTGTGGTGTCACCTGCACATCTGATCCTACCAGGCAGGGATCATGTTCATTTTGTAGAAAACAAAACTGAGACTGAGAAAGAGGGGGCAAGGGTCCAAGGTCACAAAATGAGTATGTGGCAGAGCTGGGATCGGAAGCCCTGATGCCACGTGACCCATGCCGACGGATGAGTGCACAGGAACCAGTGCAGGAGGAAGGAGAGGGTTCTGAGCCGGGAGGGTGGTGAGCACCGTGTGGAACACAAGGAACAGTCCCCAACGGTCCCCTGAGCTTCACCCCCAGCTCGGGGACGAGGCTCGTCCCCCCGCCTCTTCACCAGCTCAGAAAGGACGTCCACTTTCTTTAAAAAGTATTCTGACTTTGCACACCAGGAATGAGTGATACTTAGGTAATTCACATCTGCTGAGCCCTCGTCATGTGCCAGGCATGTACCTTGCAAAGCTTATCTCCTTTGGTCTCTGCGTCACCCCCGTCGAATAAGCGCTGCTGTTAGCCACGCCGTACAGACGAGGATACAGAGGCCCAGAGACGTGACGTTACCTGCTCACGGTCACACAGTTAAGTGACAGATCCAGGACTCAAAGCTGGGGAGGCCGAGTCCCGATGCTTCCTGAGGGCCGGGACTACGTCATCCATCTCCCAACTGCGAGCTCCCAGCCCAGGACGTGGCACCGGGCAGGTGCTCGTGGAATCTTATGAAACGAATGAACGTTAAGAGCTCTGGATTTTGACGCCGTTTAGAAGCTCTAGGCTCTCACGTTCTCCCCGAACCCCAGACCTGACTACCCCACAGACCTCTGAACTTGTGTACCATGTCCATTCAGATGACTACTGATTATCTCAAATTGAACTTGGCCAAACAGACTCTTAGCCCACCCCGCTCCCCATCCCAAAATCCGTCCTACCCCCCAGTCTTCCCCGTCTCAGCCGCAGCAGCACAGCTACACAGTAACTCCGAGCAAAAAACTAGTAGTCCAGGGCTTCCCTGGTGGCGCAGTGGTTGGGAGTCCGCCTGCCGATGCAGGGGACACGGGTTCGTGTCCCGGTCCAGGAAGATCCCACGTGCTGCGGAGCGGCTGGGCCCGTGAGCCGTGGCCACTGAGCCTGCGCGTCTGGAGCCTGTGCTCCGCAGCGGGAGAGGCCACAACAGTGAGGCCCGCGTACCGCAAAAACAAAACAAAATAAAACAAAACAAACAAACAAACAAAACCTAGTAGTCCGTCTCGATTCCTCTTTTCCCCTCACTTCTTACATCTAGTCCATCATCAATTCATTTTGGCCCTGTTTTCAAAACATACATGAATTCAACCACTTCTCATTACTGCCACCACTGTCACCTGGCCAACCAACATCTCTGACCCAAATCGCCACAGGGGTCTCTGCCTCTTATTCCAGGTAACACATTCTCTACTGAGCAGTCAGAAAGCAAATCTCTTAATTAAAGTGTCAGTCCCTGGTTAAAATGTCCCGTGGTTTCCCAACTAATTTAGAATAAAATCCCAACTCCCTTCTAGGGCCCACAAGGCTGCACATGACCTGGCCCTGCCCGCTCCCGACCTCGTCTCCAGACCCTCTCCCTCCCTCCAGATCCTCCAGGCACAGTGACCTGTGCCCAAACTCACGCAGCTTGTCCCCACCTCGGGCCGCCGCCTCTGTCCTCCCCTTCTGCCTGGAGGGAAGGTCTTCCCAAGATCGTCACAGGGCAGCTTCCTCCTCCTCTCTGAGGCCCCCTTCCCCAAGTGCCCACCCCCCAAGAACATGGATGGACCTTTGTAACTGCCTTGACAGGTAGAGCTGGGTGAAAGTGACTTCTGAGACTAGACTGGAAAGCTTCCATGCACTTGTGTCTTATTCTCTTGGGACCCAGCGGCCATGCTGTGAGGAAGCCCACACCAGCCCATGTGGAAAGACCACGAGAGGCTGCCCGTAAGTGTTCTGCCTGGCAACCAACATCGACCGTTATACGCCAGCAGAGAAGCCCCAGATGAGTCCAGCCCCCATCAAGTCAGCTCTGGCCTCACGTCTTCCCAGCTGAGGCCCCAGACACCGTGCAGCTCAGAGAGCCGTCCCTGCTGCGTCCCGTCTGAATTCCTGACCCACGGAACCTGCAAGCAGAGTCAAAGGGTGTTTTATGCCACTAAGTGTGGGGTGGTTTTTATGCAGCAACAGTAACAGGAACGCCACCCTCTCCAACACTGTCGTCCTGCCTCCATCACTTCTATCACCTTATTGTATTGTTTTTCACTGGGGTTGACCTGACTGAGCTTACTTTACTGAGTTATGGGTTTACCTGTGCCCTGTCCTCCCCCCTCCCTAGTGCGGGTGCTTGGGTGCTTTTGGTCGCCACTCACTGTGTCTTCAGCACTTAAAACCAGGTCTGGCACACGGCAGGTGCTCAGAACAATGTTTCTGAATAAACAAATGGATGAATACTAGGTTGGAGGCTTGTGTCACTGCGAATATAGCCCTTTCTACCTGTCATTAGAAGCGTGAACATTTCTGTGTTTCTCATGAACCTGGGAGTCCTGTGACACATGCTCCAGCTAATTCACCTGGATCTCAGCTATGTGCCCAGCACAGAAGTGTGCTGAGCTTGAGGACCCTCTTCAAACTCATTCATTCATTCATTCTGCAAATGTTTATTATGTGCTTGTGATATGCCAGACACCACACTAGGTTCAGAGGAGGAAGACGAGATAAACAAGACAGCTTCTGCCTGCAGGAGAAGAAGGGAGGACCCCAGCGCAGAGCCACAGTGCAGGTGTGTACCACGTGCTCACAGAAGACTCTGGAGCAAAGGGAGGTGGAGGTTGGGTCTCGAATGACAAGTAGGACCTCAGCAGGTCATGCTGGGGGAGGGGTCTCAGAGAGCAGCCCTGAACAGCAGAGAAGGGTAGGAGGACCGTGTGGATTTAAGGAAGGCCGGGCCAGAGGGTGCAGGTGGGCAAGGATGAGAGGTGAGAAGAGGAGGCTGGCAGCAAGCACCCTGGCCTGAGGGCTTCGTGAGCCGGCGGGCAGAAGAACTGGGTGCTCCCGTGAAAGTGATGGGAGCCACACGAGCGGGCTCAGTAACAACAGGGCTCCGCGCGTTCACACGGGGTGAGACAGTGCCCCAAAGCAGCTCAGGGGTGAGCGGATCCTGCCTCGGCCCGGGAGGCAGGGCAGACCTGGGGGAAGCCTCTGGGGCAGGGGCCGCCCTCACGCCCTCCAGCACGCCGCCCACCAGCCTGGCTTGGCAGACGCCAGGGTTTCTCAGCGACTCTCAAACTCAGAGCAGGGCACATCTAACCCCCAGTGAAGGAAGCCCCTCCCTGATCCGGACCAGCCTCCCGGAGCTGGTTCTGTTCCGGGTGCCATGAGGCAAGGGGCGGGCAGCGGCTTACAGGCTTGAACTGGCAAACGCACAGACCTGGGCTCTGGTCCCAGCCCTACCACTTCCTGGCTGTGTGACCTTACACAGGTCACTTTCCCTCTCTGAGCCTCAGTTTCCTCATTTGTAAAGAGGGGATACTAATGGCTTCTGCCTGTGGATGCTGTGAGAACTGAACGACAGCACGTGAGCACGACATCCTGGGCGACTCCAGGTGCACGGCAGAGGTGCGGCCGAAGTTCCTCATCTCACCTAAGAGAAGCTGACTACCTAGCACAAGGCCGGGCGTACGGTAGGTGCTCCCTAAGTGTTAACGGGAACGTAGCGATCCGGTTAACAAAACAACTGTTCTGTTGAACCTGGCTCCAGATGACTCCTCTTCATCAGGGGAAAAAGTGCTGAGAAGCAAGTCCGAAATTCAGACTGTGGGCAACTTGAGAACCGTATTTTTCAGTAAGTCAAGATAAAGACTGGGGTCGCAGAAAACATCTGGCTAAGTGAACTAATGGCTTTAGGGAGAAAGGAGCCTTGCTTTGTGGAGTCGGGAAAAAATTACCCACTGCTGGTTTTAATTTAAGATGAAAAAAATCTTATTCTATTAGCCTAAATATTGCTCTTATGTCCAATTGCGTGGAGTTTGGAATAATATTTTTCAAACAGAACTACTGCTATTTCAAGTAATTACAATGCTAAAAGCAGTCATCTGGGGTTGAGCAAGGATCTCATCATGGTTTCAATTCCCTCTGGTGTCATTTTCTGTTATATTTGAGAAATTCCTCAATAAAGATGTCAAATAGAAACAGGGTTTTACTCCCCAGAGGACAGATTTGGCCATCCTCCAGGACACAGTCCCAGGCAAGCCATCTCCACAAGAAAATAACCTCATTTGCTCAAAAAAAGAGAAAAGGTTCGACTGTGAAAACCCAGGCAAGAAAATAACCCTTCAGCCATCAGCCTCATTTCTCCTAGTTAGCTCAGAATGCTTTTCAGACTGTGCTGACCAGGCTCGGTTCCAGCCACCATCCCGAAGGAATTCAGTGGTGGTTGAGAGCGGAATGTTACAACCGGACGAGACTTTTGACCCAGACTTGGAGACAAAACAACGGGAGACGCAAACAGGCCTAACTGTCCCTGACGGGCGATGGGTTGTGGAGTGGGGCTCAGAGTGACTGGCCAGAGACGGTCAGGACCGCGCAAGGCAGAGAGAATGCAGAACGCAGAACCTTGCCACCACTCAGTCCGCTTCTCACCCCTACCGAACACCCACTGAGGGCAGGCCCTGTGCTGGAAGCTTCATCAGGCAGCGTGAACACAAGTCCTACTGAGACAGAGCAGGCAGTTAAATGACCAACAGGTTGTGAGCAATAGGGAATGGCGGGGAGTGCAGCAATCGGGAACGTACACACACCCTCCAAAGGGGGCAGCCATGGTGCGGCTCCTGCCGGCTGCTGCTGGTACCACACTGAGACGTGGGCAAGAGGTGCCCCTGCTCTTGGCTCAATGCCTTGAGGGTCCCTGTGCTGCCCCTCCTGTGGCTGCAGCCCTTCCAATACAGTAAGGAGTCCACAGGGGGTCATGGCACCTGGAACACAAACACCTGTTTGAGACCCCAAAATTCCCTGTCCACATGGCCCAAGTCTGTCTCTTCTCAGAGGGACAAATAACAGGACCAAGCCAAAGGGAAGGTGGTCTGGGGGCAAATGGTCAGAGCTTACACATTCAGGTTAGGACGGAGCCAGGAGTGAGAAGAAGGGGCGGAGAGCAGGCACTGCCCATGCTACCACTTTCTGGCACAAAACTCCAAGGAGTCCTAGATTTCTCAATTCCAGTCTAGCCTTCCAAGTCATTAGGAACACTTGTCAAGGTAGAAAAGATTGAACATATTCTAGTTTGAAGCTTCGTGATGACTTCCACGTTGGACCACATGGGATATGCACCCCTGCCCAAGTCCCACAAAGTCAGGGGCTGGGTGACTATGGCCAAGCAGGAACGGTGCTGGAAATATTGATTTTTATGTGACACCCCCTTGATTTATAAATGTTGACAAATAATTCAATCACCACCACCATCGTCACGGTCACATCATCAACATGGTGGGGAGAGACCAAACATGTTTACAGGCTGGAGGAGGGCTGTGGGCTGCCGGCTTGAAACCTCTGCAACACCCAGCACCCGCGGAGAATTTCACATCAGTACGTTCAGCTCTCCAGGTCTACTTTCATATTTAATTGTCACAGTGACACCAAGACAGGCATTTCTGACCCGCTCTGCAGTTAGGGGCACTGACACATGGAGAGTCAGTAACTGGTCTCCAACATAGAACGCATGAGTGGTGGTGACAGAATGTGGGTCACATCTTCCAACTGCAAGTCCAGCCTCCTCGTACAGTGTTACTTGTTTCAGCCAGTGTCTATAAGCCTCCACGATCCTGACACTGTGCTGGGTACTTTTTCAGCGTTTTATGGGTGAGGGAGTTGCGGCTCTGAGAGCTTACGCGGTCAGGCGGGGCTGGAGCCAGTGGGAGCCAAGGCCTGTCTTCTCTAGAGCCGGAGTTTTGTCTTGAGAAGGAAAAAGCCCAAACATAAGGAGGTCTGTCGGGAAGCGTCTGCCCCAGCTAAAAGCAGAGGAGCAACAGAGAGAGCCTTTTGTCGGCTGCCGTATGTGTGAGTTAGAGCTGTAGGAAGTTGCAATCTGTGCTCGGAGGCGGGGGTGGGTGGAGTCTTACCCAGTTCCTTAAATTGATGAGTGTAAAAAGAATCCACCGTGAAAATCCTGTTGAAACAAAGACCTGCACAGACTCCATTAGTTTGGAGGCGTTGGGTACACCTGCCGTAGCCAAGAACAAGGGTGATGGGCTTCCCTGGTGGCGCAGTGGTTAAGCGTCCGCCTGCCGATGCAGGGGACGCGGGTTCGTGCCCCGGTCCGGGAAGATCCCACATGCCGCGGAGCGGCTGGGCCCGTGAGCCATGGCCGCTGAGCCTGCGCGTCCGGAGCCTGTGCTCCGCAACGGGAGAGGCCACAACAGTGAGAGGCCCGCGTACCGGAAAAAAAAAAAAAAAAAAAAGAACAAGGGTGTTTACAAACAGGTGACTGCCCGGGGGCTGCAGACGGCAGGCCGGGCCCCCACAAGGCCTCGGGGGCGTCAGACCAGCCCACCGCAATACATCTGGTCCGCAAGCCGATGACCAGCCTGGTGCCCATCACGTCTGTGTGCTCGGTGCCAGGCACTCTCAAGATGCTTGACATCCACGATCCCACTCAGTCCTCGCAAGAGCCGTGCCAGACAGAGGACTGCGAATTCTGTCTTACAGGTGATGAAACTAGGCCTGGAGGCGAGTATCACCTCCAGGCCAAAGGTCACGCAGCTGATAACTGGCAGAACCAGGATCTGAGCCCAGAACTGGCAGTTCCCAAGGTCCGTCTTCCTGACCACTGGGGATACTGCCTGCTGCTCCATAGAGACCGTCAGCTCTGCTTTCACGGACTAATCAGTTTCTGAAATGTGCTCTATCATCTGAAAAAAGGGGCGAGCGACTGGGAAAGTTAAATGCTTATGCTCTTGGGAGGATTAAAGGAGAGAAATCTTGAACAGCACTGAACTTGGCGTCCGGCACAATGAACGCTGTGCAGCCTCGGTTCTCCGCGATCTCACCAAAGGCTCTGCCTGCCGTGGCAGCCCCACCTCCCGCTCTTCCTCCCAGCACCCCCCCCACCCCGCCCCCCCCAGCCCAGCCTCAAGGGGCCACCCACAGCTCTCCACGCAGGCTCTGCCCTCGACCCAGTAAACTGCTCGCCTACCTTTGGAGATCCTGTTGGATGCAGTCCCCCTGAGGAGTCAGGCCCCGCCACCCCCCAACCCCATGCAGGGATAGCTCTTCGCAGACCCCTCTGGGCTTTAACAGTCCAGACCTCCGTTTTGGCACTTATTTGGGGGTGTAATTACATGTTTATGGATCTGTTTCCCATAACAAGCTCATCTGAGATCCAATATGCATTCAACAGAAACAGGCAGAGGAACTGAAGACAAATACACCACTAACTCTGGAAGTTTCGGAGCACTTGGGATGTCCAGCTTCTATGCCATACACCAAAAAACCAGCTGCCACAATGGAAGGTTTACTGAGCCCTTCCAGGAAGCACGGCATCGAAAGCCATAAAAAAAAGTCCAAATAATCCTTTTGACCCAGTAGTTCCAGGAAGACTTGCTAAGGAAACAGTTGGGGAAACAAGAAAAAAAGTTTTATGCCCAGAATCACCTCTGGATTCTGATGGTAAAAACAAACAAAATAAGCAAGGAATTTCAACGTCCAACCACAAAAGGGTGGCTGAGTCACCTACGGTAATACTAATGCTTGTTTGTTGACAATTTATACTCGCCAAGTGCCAGCCGCTTCACTGCACCATTTTATCCTCACACACAACCTAGTGAGGCAGACAGCGTGTTATCCCTGTTGCAGTCATGGTGACAGGAACCACTCTGAGGACTGAGAGCCCTGGGACAGGCACACTTCTCAGCCGTCTGGGCACGATCGCAATTTCTGCTCACAGCAGCGTGTGACACAGCTGCTCTTCACACCCTCCCTTTACCAACAAGTGACTGAGGCTCAGAGATGTTAAGAACGGGTTCACAGCCACACCACACTCCGGCCAAGTCCACGGTCTTACCCTCTAGGCTCCAGCCCCCGTTCCCCAGGTCACTCAGCAGCTGGTAGCAGAAGAGGGCTTGGGGGACCGGGGCATCTGCTTTGGGACCACGTGGTTTCTACCAGGAGACCTTCCTCCTGCCACAGGCTGCAAACCACCTCTATTGTGGGTTGAATTACATCCCTCCAAAGATGGCAAGGTCCTGACTCCCAGTGCCGGTGAAAGTAACCCCTTCTGGAGATAGGTGACTGGCAGATGACCAAGTTAAGATGAGGTCAGTAGGGTACACCCTAATCCAATATGACCGTGTCCTTAGAAAGAGGGGACATTTGGCCACAGAGACAGGCATGCAGAGAGCAAAGACAATGTGAAAACAGAGGGAGAATGTGATCTACAAGCAAAGGAAAGCCTGAGGCTACCAGAAGCTAGGAGAGAGGCATGAAACAGGTCCTCCCTCAAAGCCCCCAGAAGGAACCAACGCTGTTGACGCCACAACTTCAGATTTTAGCCTCTAGAACTGTGACAGGATACATTTCTGTAGCTTAAGCCACTCAGCTGTTACTTTGTTACAGCAGCCCCGGGTTGTTAGTCACTTATCAAACTATGAGGCAACTAGGAAAAGGGTGATAACAGGGGCCAGGCACCTGATCACAACTACAGTGTAACCACACCTGGCTGCAGAGAGACGCCTGAAGGCAAACACACCAGAGTAACCAAGATACTTTCCAGTTTTATCTTGTGCTCCTACGTTTCCCCAATTTGACCCAGAAAGTTTGCGTTACTCATAAGTTTTACACAACTGTTTTAAAAATATATGTATTTGAACCAGGAGAATCTGGAGGTGTGTAAGAATCCTTGTTATGGGCTGAACTGTGGTTTCCCCCAAATTCGTATGTTGAAGGTCTAAGCCCCAGTACCTCAGAATGTGACTGTATTTAAGACGGGACCTTTAAAGAGGTAATTACGTTGAAAATGAGTCGTGAGGATAGCTTCTACTCCGATATGACTGGTGTCCTTATAGGAAGAGGAGATTAGGACAGAGAGAGAGAGACAGGCATCAGGTACCTGCATGCAGGGAGAAGACCATGTGAACACCCAGCGAGAAGGGGGCCAGCTGCAAGCCAGGGAGAGAAGCCTCAGAATAGAAAGAGACACATCAACACCGTGACCTCGGACTTCTAGCCTCCAGGACTGTGAGAAAATAAATTCTTGTTGTTGAAGCCCCTCAAGCTGTGCTCTTTTGTTACGGCAGCCGTAGCAGACTAAGACAAGGAACCAAAAGAGGGCAGTCCTTCCCACGACCCCCCGCACTGCCAGCTGGAGCTGAGAAACAGGCAGGGTGTGCCCCGCAGGCAGGGCACAGCTGCTTCACTCACCCAGGCAGTTGTGTCCGTCGTGTGCCAGCATGAAGCCGTCAAAGCAGGTGCACCTGTAGTTCCCCGGGATGTTGATGCACTCGTGGACACAGCCCCCGTTGTAGTAGTCGTTCTCACACTCGTCGATGTCTGCAAAATGAGGTGCACGACAGGTATCAGAGGAAGAGCCTGGGGGTCCCCTCTCCCCCCACTGCTGAAGTCACCGGGACTTGAGTGGTTAGGGGATGACTCAACAGGTGTTCACTAAAGTCCTTGCTGGGGGCGGGGGGCCCAAAGGTTACAGAGATGCCACGAGGTTGGCCACCGCCTTGGGGAGCAGGGCCACGTGCCAGGCATGTTTGGGGTGATTTTCAGATCCCCCCTACAGAGAAGCAGGCGAGATTCCCACCCCTATCTTCCCCCTTTGAAGCCCTCTCAACACTAACAGCACGCAGGGATCCTGTCTAAAATCCCCCCAAACTGCCTCTTTTCAGGATATCTGAAAGCTTCCCAGAGGTGGAGACCTCATTACTTGTGAGGTAGGGGGTATGGGATAAATGAACTCTGCACACCACCAAAAAATGTAGCTTCTGGAATGAGAGAAAAGTCCACATACTCCCCCCAGAGTTTCCTTCCAGATCAGCGTCTGAAGTCTGAATTTCTACTGCTCCAGTTTCCTTGTCACAACAAAGCCTTCTGCCTCATAAACAGTGGCCAATAGCCTTTGTAAAGGTCACCCTTTTTCCTGTTTTAAGTCTTTCTCAACATTTCCCATCAGGGGTCAAAGAGCTATCAGTTCTGAAGTTCCAGAGAGATCGGAGAGACCCTGGAGAGCAACAGAAGCGAGTCTAGTTAACATTCAATGAGCTGCTTCTATGCCCGAGTCCCGGGGGGCGACACCACGCGCCATCACGGACCCAGTCCCCATGCTAACTCTGAAACATAGGCACCATCGTTGTTATTCCAATTTTACAAGCGCATCGGAGAAGCCGAGGCACAAGAAGGCCACACCCTTGCCACGGTCACACACCTAGAAGGGCTGTAAGTGGGATTCGACCAGTGCAACCCCCCAAGGCAGCAGAGGGGAGCGGGTGTTCAATCTACCCACCCAGACCTCCACAGGCTCTGCAGAGAAGCAGGAAAGGGGGCAGCCAGAAGTGTCCCACAGTGGAACCAGAAGTTCCCCAGTGGAACCGGAAGTGTTCCCACAGCCAAACCAGAAGCAGTACTGCCCCGTCTCAGCAGGACTAGAAGTGCTTTGCAAGAGGCTACCACGTGGGAAGAAGCAGTCTCTCCTCTACCTGGTCGAAGAGGGATTTTCGAGGCCCGGCTCCAGCTGTGAAAGCCAGGAAGGGGCCAGCCTGAAGAGAGGGAACTGAAAGCAACCCTGGCCGTTCCTGCAAATGCCTGAGGAGCTGGCACAGGGAGACATCCAGCTCCATGCTCTCTCCAAGCGGTCCAGAGGGCAGAGCTACTCACAGCCGGGGAAAGCCAAGGGGGCCAACTGATGTTCACGGGCAGGTATGTCCATCTGGAGGACAGGGCCTGTCTCAGGAGGTAGTGGGCTCCCTGACTCTGGAGGTGATCAAGCACTGTCTGGGACACTGCCAGCAGAGGGAATAACTTCATTGGAAACTGCAGCACTGAAAGTGCTAGAATACAGGGTCTGAGCTGCGCAGCCTCCTCCTGGTGCCCACCCACCCTGCCACGATGAGGGAAGAATAAGGTTGCCTGGATCCCCAAAGGTGCAAGAGACAGGGGGTTTCCTGCTGCAGAGGCCATCAGTGTCAGCTGGGAAGCTGGCTCAATTCTGTAAGTCATTTGAATTGTTTTTAACCATTATACTTAATGCACTTAGACGTTTTAAATAACATTAAAGCAGGATGTAAGGTTCTGTGTTTGAAAGGGCACATGGATTTATAAAGACAGATATTGATTACTTCCCAATCTCTGCAGCTCCGACCTTTTGCTAGAGCCCCAGATACACCGATCCAACCACCTCTCCCCCTAGATCATCCACACTCACGCCAAAGGCAACACGGCCCAACTTTAACTCATCCATCTGCACTTCCCTGGGGTTCCCCATCCCAGTGAATCCTGTTATCCTTCCACCTCTCCGCTGACACCTATCAGCTACCAACACGTGAATTTTCTACACTCTTAACGTGGGTACAGTCTGCTGACTGGTCGCCCATTTCCACCGCCTGTACGCGTGAGCGTCATCTCTCATCTGATCCGAATCAGCAGCTCGCGAACTGCTGTCTCCCTCCTTTCCTTCGTTCAAGCAGGTGACTCAAAAGAAGACGGCTTCCCTGGTGGCGCAGTGGTTAAGAATCTGCCTACCAATGCAAGGGACAGGGGTTCGAGCCCTGGCCCGGGAAGATCCCACATGCCGCGGAGCAACTAAGCCCGTGCACCACAACTACTGAGCCTGAGCTCTAGAGCCCGCAAGCCACAACTACTGAGCCCACGTGCCACAACTACTGAAGCCTGCGCGCCTAGAGCCCGTGCTCCCAACAAGAGAAGCCACTGCAATGAGAAGCCTGCGCACCGCAACAAAGAGTAGCCCCTGCTCACCACAACTAGAGAAAGCCTGCGCACAGCAACGAAGACCCAACACAGCCAAAAATAAAAATAAAAAAAAAGAAGAGGGCCTGATTCCACCTGTGGGGGTGGAGCCTGATCAGTCTAACTCAGAGAGTAGATGGCATAGCAACTGCTATGGGTCCCAGGGTGGGCACATGACTCAGGCTGGATCAGTCAGACCGAGGGGAAGGACTTTTATTCCATGCTTGGGCAGAAGAATTCTCTCTCTCTCATGCTGTACCTCAGGATGCAGGTATCTACTCCTGAAACATATACCAGCTTATTTAATTTTCACAGCAACCCTCTGGAGTAGGTATTTTAACTCCATTTTATGGTTAAGCAAAATAAAGGGCAGAGAGGTAATTGCTCAAGGTCACATAGTAAGTGGTAGGGCAAGGATCAAAACACGTGTCTTTCGGTTTACAAAGCCCATGTCCTTTCTGGTAAGTTAGAATGCCCATGACATGCCAGGCACTGACAGGCAAAGCACTTTATATATGTTATTTCACTCTTGGCACATTTACCCTATGTACCAAGAAAGTGTAATCTAATCATCAAAACATCCATTCACACCTCATCCTTCCACCTGCGCCACATCCATACACACACACACTCGTGTGTGCACCTACCCATCGACCCAAATAGCCAGCCAGTCAGTCACGCATCCACTCATCCAAACATCCATCCACCCCCCCACTATCCATCCATCTAGTCCCTCCAATAAGCTATTCATTCAGACACCCACCCCAACCATCCTTCCATCTGCCTATGCATGCTAAAATCTATCCATCTAAACATCCAGTCAGCTGACCACCCTTCCATTTATCCAATCACCTATTCCCCATCTACTTATCCAGTCAAACATCCACCCGTACAAACGTGCATCCGTCCGTCTAAATATTCAGCCAGACACCCATCCTTCCATTCACCTAAGCATCTATTTATCTAAATACTTATCCATCTAAATGTCTAACCATCTATCCATCTATTCATTGATCCAAACACCCACCCATCTATCCAAACACACACACACACACACACACACACACACACACACACACACACACACGCACCCCTACTTGTTCATCCATCTATCCAGCTCAACATTCACCCATCCATCCAACCAAACACCTATTCATCCATCCATCAGTGACTTCAAACATCCTGCATCTAAACAGCCTACAAAATACACACAAAAAGGTTTTCAAAAAGAACAGATGTTAGGATGAAGAAAGAGAAATGAGGGTTGCGGAATAAGGGAAAGCTGGGCAGTGTATGCAGAAATACACTTGGTAATTCCAGCACGATGACAAAAGGAAGGCCTCAAATAGGACTTTGAGTTTCCTAGAAACCAAGGCAAGGAAGGAAACACGATCAGTTATAGAGTCACCACATCCATGAAATTCCATTGAACAAGCTGCTTTGAGGGTGATAAGGTCTGAGAAAATCGTCTTTCCCCAATTAGGATAATCATACACCCATATTAGCCTGGCATAGTTCCAGTTTATGCTGTTGTCTGGGTATAATTTTTAACAGCAACATTTTCACTATCAAAATGATAAACTACTCGATCACCATGCACAAAAGACGTTATAAAGAGATTGCTGGAGAGTCCACAAAACAACTCTAGCCTTTTCCTTCCTCTGACTCCCCATAACGTAGGCCACGGTGGGCGCTGCTGGGCTGAAGAGTGCAGGAACGTTTGCTGCTCACATTTCTTCCCTTAATCCAGTCCCAGAGAATTCCCCCAGATCTGAGCACCCCTTAGAATTATCGGTTCCTCTCCAATCCCCAGGCCTGAAGTGCTCTCACAGGCTTCCGAGGCCAACCTGCTTTACCCACCCACACAGCATCCGTCCCGAATGGAGAACGTCTGCTCACAAACCAAACCTTCCCTGATGTTCTGTGTATGTGCCTTGAATTTTTGTTCTTTAAAATCGTGTGAGCCTCCTCCTTTAATACATAAGAGATAAACACATAAACAAATCAACCAAAAAATAAATCCCTGCCAAAGCTAGTAGATTTATTATTGTAAAAAACTCATCAAAGAGCCATCAGCCCCAGAGGAGGTCCTGCAGGCCTCCAAGATGCCCATCAGTCTCAGACCACCTCAAAAAAATTTTTTTTATTGAAGTATAGTTGATTTACAATGTTGTATTAACGTCTTCTGTACAACAAAGTGATTCAGTTATATATATATATTCTTTTTTAAAATAGTCTTTTCCATTATGGTTTATGATAGGATACTGAATATAGTTCTCTGAGCTATACAGTAGGATCTTGTTGTTTATCCATCCCATATACACTAGTTTACATCTGCTAACCCCTATCTCCCGCGCCATCCCTCCCCCAAACCCCTCCCTCTGGCAGCCACCAGTCTGTTCTCTATGTTGGACCACGTTTTAAGGACTGTTAAGGTCAGAGAATGAGGAACAGGCGGTTGGAGAGCGGAGAGGGTAAAGGAATGGAGGGGGGCAGAGCCAAGCTCTCTAGATCTTTACTCTTTTCTTAAACTTTGAAGTATAGTTGATTTACAATATTGTGTTAGTTTCTGCTGTACCGCCAAGTGATTCAGTTACATATTTTCAGATTATTTTCCATTATAGGTTATTACAAGATATTGAATATAGTCCCCTGTGCTATATGGTAAATCCCTGTTGCTTATCTAGTTTATGCTTAGTAGTTTGTATCTGTTAATCCCATACTCCTAATTTATTCCTCCCACACTCCTTTTCCTCTTTGATAACTATAAATTTGTTTTCTATGTATGTGAGTCTGCTTCTGCTCTGCGTATAGAACCATTTGTATTATTTTTTAGATTCCACATGTAAGTGATATCATATAATATTTGTCTTTCTCTGTCTGACTCACTTCACTTAGTAGGATATTCTCTAGGTCCATCCATGTTGCTGCAAATGGCATTATTTCATTCTTTTTATGGCTGAGTAATATTCCATTGTGTGTGTGTGTGTGTGTGTGTGTGTGTGTGTGTGTGTGTGTGTATCTCACATCTTCTAAACCAACTGTCTGTTGGCGGGTACTTGAGTTGTCTCCATGTCGTGGCTATTGTATATAGTGCTGCTATGAACATTAGGGTGCATATATCTTTTTGAATTAGAGTTTTCATCTTTTCTGGATATATGCCCAGGAGTGGGATTGCTAGATCATATAATAGCTCTATTTTTAGTTTTTTAAGGAACCTCCATACTGTTTTCCATAGTGGCTGCACCAACTTACATTCCTACCAACAGTGTAGGAGCGTCCCCTTTCTCCACACCCTCTCCAGCGTTTATTACTTGTAGACTTTTTGATGATGGCCATTCTGACTGGTGTGAGGTGCTACCTCATTGTGGTTTTGATTTGCATTTCTGATAATTAGTGATGTTGAGCATCTTTTCTTGTGCCTGTTGGCCATCTGTATGTCTTCTTTGGGGAAATGTCTATTTAGATCTTCTGCCCATTTTTTGATTGGGTTTTTTGGTTTTTTGTTTTGTTTTGTTTTTTTGATACTGAGTTGTATGAGCTGTTTGTATAGTTTGGAAATTAAGCCCTTGTTGGTCACATCATTTGCAAATATTTTCTCCCATTCCATACATTATCTTTTCGTTTTGTTTATGGTTTCCTTTGCTGTGTAAGAGCTTTTAAGTTGGATTAGGTCTCATTTGTTTAGTTTTGCTTTTATTTCTTTTGCCTTGGGAGACTGATCTAGATATTTACTCTTAAAGGACTGTTGTGAGTTGGACTGTGTCCCCCGGAAAGAAGTGTTGATGTCCTAACCCTCAGGACTTGTGAATGGGACTTGATTTGGAAATAGGATCTTTGCAAATTTTAGGTAAGGCTGCAGTGGAGTAGGGTGGGCCTAAACCAGTGACTGGTGTTCTTATAAGAAGGGAATTTGGATATAGACGCACAGAGAGGATGTTAGGACAGGAAGGAGAAAACCATGTGAAAACACAGACATACAGAGGGAAGACGGCCACAGGACCACAGCAGCAGAGATCGGAGTGATGAAGCTGTGTGGAAAGCAGGTGTGACTGCTGATTCCATTTTACTGATGCCGAGAAACGAGGCCCAGCATGGCTGAGGACCTTGTCTGCAGGCCTCCAGCCAGGGGCTGCGTTCAGACGCAGGCTCTACTCCCGCTGGAGCCGCGTCCTCGGGCTGCATGAGATGAATACTTATAAAAAGTGCTTCATGCTCCCAAAAGTTATCAAGGAGAAAGGTGGGGAGGAGGTGTCACGTGCATCATTGCTTTTATTTCCGAGGTCTGTACCTGCTCTTGAGGTTGAGGGGCAGTGACAGAGATGGTTCATCCCAGAGAAAGTGGGCAGGACAAAAAAGCTGACCTGAATGCTAAGGATGAGAAGTCTCAACGGCTCGCCTTAAACATCCCTGCTCCTTCTCCAGCCTGGATTTTTTTTTTTTTAATGAGAACTCAATTCCCAACAGAAAACAGCTTCCAACATCCAATAGAGCAGAGAAAAACAGCACGGGGTGCTGCTCATGGGATTCTAAAAGGTCACGCAGTTCCACTTTTCCTACAGTAAAACGGCAGTAGGCACACACGATCCCACAGCTGTGGTTATGTACCAGCAACGCTGGTAAGGACTCGAGTGGGATGAGTACGGTTTCCTTCATCTAACTCAAAACTGATTCTCGCTGCCCCATAAAATATACATCTACTCTGTAGTGCCTGTAAGAGATTCTACCACAACGAGTCAGAGATGCTTCTCATTTTAATACTACTTAGGGCATTTTAGTCCTAAAAATCAGACTGACCGGGAAGGGTCTCAAAATGAGGCTTTTGAAAGCATCTCACTCTCCACTCTCAGAGATCACTACCGAAAATACCTTCGCGTTTCCCCTTGAAATTGGCATTTTTCTCAAAATTCCTTGCAGACAGTGGAGACCGAACGCTCTAACAAAGAACTCTTCCCTGGCTGGGCGTTTGCATGTCTTCTCCTTTGTCTGGGGGCTTTAGGAAAAACCACGCACTCCTTAGATCAGGCAACCATTCTGGGAGAGATGTATGGCTTAGGAAGTTGAGTCCTCATTGGTGAATAAATCTTAATCCAGTTTGTTGGCTAATTACATTCGCGGGAAGGTAGTTTCGCAGGGCCGCCTAGCAGGAAGGATTAAGCCTCCCCCCCGTTGCCGGTGCCACAGGGTTAAGCTCTGGGTTTGTAATGACTGAGTAATGAGACCCGCTCTCGGTGGACCCCTGGCATCCATCGATCAGGTTTCCCTTCTGCTGAGACAATGCCAGAAGTGGGCCCAGCAGTTAATTATGGGAAAGGTCAAAGGTCATGCAAAACCAACACAAATCTATATACTTTTTCATTCCTAACTGCACACAATGACCATGGCTCAGCCAGAGGGTGGGAAGGTCCTCCCCCCAGCCAACCCATGATCCAAGGTAACCATGGGGTCTGAGCTGCTGGCTGACCTCTCCCAGTGGCCCGGACGGCTTCGGGCCTCCTCCACGCTTCTGCTTGTGCTGCCCGGAGCTCCTTCCCCTTCACAGACACCTACGCCCTTCTGCAGACTGAGCCCCAGCATCAGCTCCTCCCTGAAGCTCTTGCAGATCCCCTGGCAGACGGGGCTCTTCCCCACCCTCTGGACGCCACAGCTCCTTGAATGGACACTATCGCTACTCTCACTTGCGATGTATGTGTCCTTCGAGGCTGTGAGTTCCATGGGGAAAGAACTGTGTCCTGTTCAGCTGCAGGTTCAGCAGTAGCATGGTGTCTCCTCAAAGGTCTGCTCGGCATTGAACGAGTGAGTAGCCCTCTTGACTGGAGCCTCCGTGGACGTGTGAGGCCGTATGCAGGCCCTTTGCTACGAGCACCCTGAGAAGTGGGTACCAACATCTTTTTCTGACAGCAAGGGTAACCAAGGCTCGTAGGTGTTACCTGCCCTGCCCAAGGTCACACAGCTAATACACGTGGAGCCAGGAAGTGAGCCAGGCTACCTGACTTCGGAGGACGCCGTCTCAGTCACAAAGGGCCACGTTTTGTAGGATTCCATTTACATGAAGTCTCCAGAAAGGCCACAACTATTGAGACAGAAAGCAGATTAGCGGTTTCCGGGGACTGGGGGGCTGGGGAGTGATGGCTAAGGGGTACAGGGCTTCTTTCTGTTGTAATGAAAAGGGTCTAAAGTTGATTTCGGTGATGGATACACAGCTCTGTAAATACTGAATCGTATACTTTATTTATTTATTTATTTTTAATTAATTAATTAATTTATTTATGGCTGTGTTGGGTCTTCGTTTCTGTGCGAGGGCTTTCTCTAGTTGTGGCGAGCGGGGGCCACTCTTCATCGCGGTGCGCGGGCCTCTCACTATCGCGGCCTCTCTTGTTGCGGAGCACAGGCTCCAGACGCGCAGGCTCAGTAGCTGTGGCTCACGGGCCTAGTTGCTCCACGGCATGTGGGATCTTCCCGGACCAGGGCTCAAACCCGTGTCCCCTGCATTGGCAGGCAGATTTTTAACCACTGCGCCACCAGGGAAGCCCTGAATCGTATACTTTAAGCGGGTGCATTGTATGGTATGTTTTTCTAAGTTAATGCTCTCGGCACTCGCATCCACCGTGCTGGCGAGTCTCTGGGGTGCATCTGCTGGGGTGCAGATGCTCACCTTGGACTGACCTCGAATGCCACCTGTCCAGCACGGGCTCAAGGTGGGCTTTGTGGTTCCCAAGTAACAGGCAGGACTGGCCTAGCAAACCCAAAGGACCAGTTAATTACTCCTTCTCTCCCTCCAAAGCACCCTGGACCCTTCACTGGGGGCTCCGACATCGGGCCTGGTGGGCGCCGAAGCACCCTGGCTGGCAGAGAGCTCACCTATCCAAGTGTTCAGGATGGAAGTAAGGAGGGGCCCTAGGAGGCTGCTAGCCCAGAGCTGAGGCTCCCACTACTCTCCCACCAGTCAGAGGCATGGTCATTCTCCCACCCGCTGAGCAAACTGCAGGCTCAGGGGGGCTGTTCCACGGGCCCAACCCCCTTGGAACTCAACAAGAGGATCATTGGAAGTTGCCTGAAAGCCTGAGCCGCCGCTTGGAATGGGGAAGCTGGGGTCCTAGAGCTCCACCGATGAGCCCCTGGATTTGATAAAGGGGTAACCGAGGCCAGAGAGGGAAGCTGCGGAGCTAACCTATCAGCAGGTCGAGGCCGACAGCAACTTGAACCAAGATTCCCAGCCCAGGCGTCTTCCCCTAACCTCACAGGCCGCCCTCTGTGCTCCAGCAGCAAGGGCCGGAGCTGCCCTGGTGCAGTTTGATTTCATTCTCTTTCTCTCCAAATCCCCAGTGGAGTTTCTCTCTAATGACAATAAGATCGGGAACAACTCCCCACCCCCACCTTCTAATGGCAGGTGGCTAAACCCTTACTATAGGCCAAGTAGGAAGGGCTTAACTTCTCTCATCACATAAAGAGAAACTGAGGCTCATAGAGCTGAAGTGACTCGCGCAAGACCGCCCAGCTAGTAAGTGGCAAAGCCAAAACTGGAAGAAGCCAGGCAGGCTGGTTCCAGACTCCACCGTCCTAACCTTGACAGAATCACCTGAAGAATTCCCCACGTCTCCGCGAACAGGGAGCCAGGGCCCACGGTCCTCGTGGAGGATCAAGCCACCTCCCCGACTTCTTCCCTCCTATACCAGCGCCTTCCCCGTCCTGGCCCCTGGCCCTCAGCCCAGACCCTGGCCACGAGGAGCTGCCAGCCTAGAGGGGGAGGGTGACCCAGAGACAGACGAACATCTCACGTGGGGACAGCCTTGCCGCCAGCGCTCCGGCTGGGCCAGGCCTGCCTTTGGGGCTGTCAGTGGGAAGGGACAGGCGGTTCACAGTCCAGCTGGAGCCCACCTGGAACCCCTACAGACTTAGGCCGCACTGTGCGCCACCATGGCAAGGAGCACACTGGAGACAGAGCTGCCCGCTGCAGGGGTCCAAAGGGGCCTGGGGTATGCTGGCCCCAGCCCTGAACTCTGCAGTCAGCACACTAAGGCCCAAGAGGTCCACAGACCTGCCCAAGGTCACACAGGTTGGCACCCAGGACTCCACGGACCTACACCCAGCTCTACTCCCCTCGACTCAAGGGGCAGGAGGCCCAGACAGAGGCAGGGTGGCTCCGGGACAGAGGGTGCATCTTGGAGCCCACGGAGGGAGCGGGGCTGAGCCACGGCAGCAGCCAGAAGTCCAAGCTGGCCGGATGGGATTTTCCACTCTCTCCTCCCAGGGGCTGCAGCCCTGGCGCATCTGGAGGACCCCCTCCAAGTACCCTCCGAGACCCCCTGACCTTGCCGGCACACACAAGCCCTCTGGCACTCTTTGTCTCAAGGCCTTTGGGGAAGGCTGCCATCCACTTCAGTAGCATTCAAAGGCCAACAGGCCCGTAGTTTATTTTCTTAGAAATAATGCTTTTCTCTGGTTAGCATTCCTCCAATGGAAAAACAAATCCAGCCACTGTAACAAGGAGCGGCCAAGAGGAAGCTGGAGGGCCTGGAGGAAGGGGCCGAAGAGGCCTGCTGCCTGGGGAGCCTGGAGACCAGGGGAGGGGTGGGGGCAGAGGCCCGCTAACCCTAGGAGAAATGGGGATTTAGAGAAGAAAGAAAGCCCGACGTGCAGGCCCTGGTGCTGTCTTCAGCGCACTCTCACATATGGCGAGGTGGCTTTCCCTCCCCCAAGCCCACTGCAGCGCACATTCTGGGAGGCAGGTGCCATTGCTCCCGTTTGATGGGTAAGGAACCAGGTCTCAGGAAGGTCAGGTCACTTGCTGGACTCACTGAGTCGGCAAGGACAAAAACAGGCCTCTGCATCCTTGCTACAGACACTCCCGTGGAGCAGCAGAGCTGGGAGGAACGTCAGAGACCCGCTCTGCTTTCCTAACTTAGCCCAGACGACACCTCTCCAGGGAGCCCTCTCAAACTCCCCCCTCCCCAGGCAGAGATATGCGCCCTCTCTCGTCCGCACCCCCACTGAGTCTGGTCTGTATTTCCATTGCTGTACTTTCCACACGCTGTTATGATCACATCTTTCCCAATCTGTCTCTCCCCTAACCGGGGAGGTCAGGAAAACGTCTTGGCCCCAGCACCAGGCTTGGCACAGAGTAGGTACTCAGTGAACATTCTTGACACTAAACTGTATCTAGTCCAGTGGACACATTTTACACACGGGCAAACTGAGGCTGAGGGAGCCAATCACCTCCAATGCTTAAACGCCAACGATTCGAGCTTTCAATTTTTCCTTCCAGAAATGGACGTGGACTCCGAGAAGCCTAAACTCTGCAGCAGATCTGGGACCAGTTGTAAGCAGCGCTGCCTAATTGCTAGCTGACAGCAACTTGGAATTTTAAGTCACATCCAATTTCTTCCTGCCCGCTGGTCTGCTGGACTGGAGCGCTTTCATCTTCAGCAGGGCACACATTAGCATGCATAATTGCACGTTTTAAGACTTGAAGAAGAATTTCCCCTCCTCCCTGCTCCCAGCCCACCTCCTACTGCCCTTTCCTGGACTCCCAGAAAGCAGAATTTTATCTGGAGCCTCAATAAAGTGTGTAATAATGATGATGAAAATGACTGAATAAGGTCATAGACATTATTCCCTCAGAAGGCCAATTGGTCTTAAGATTTTTTTTCTGATGTTAAACTAAATGGATCACGGTATGCGTTATTAGGAGTTTTGTTAAAACACTTAATAGCATGCCCTGTAATCTACCTAACTTCAGTGACTGACAAGCAGACCCTGGGGACATAAAATTCAGGAAGTGACTACTTACATTCATTACATACATGCTAATTTTGTGATCTCTGATGCCCATAAGGTTGTCATTTTTTTCCTTTTCACAAAAAAGGGAAAACAGTAATATATTTGATATACTGTGGCCAAAACAAAAAGTTATTTCCCTCAAGAGTTTTCATTATAACATTTTGGAAAAGGCCCGAGTTGGAACATGCAAGTGGAATAAACCACTTGAATAAATGGTCTAAAAAATTAAGTAGATATAGAAGGGGTGATGTGCACTGCTGGTTCAGACTAAACAGTGATTATCAAGAGGGCCTCAGTTATTTAAACAAGCCATATGAGGATGGTTTTCTCCACGTTTGGGGTCTGGTCCTGATTATAAATGAGAGCTTTTAATTAAGATTAGTAAGACCCAATTCAGGCTATAATTTGGTCCTTTTCCTTAGCGAATGTCTATGAAAACAAAGCAATTAAGGTTAAATGAGTTGAAGCATTTAAAGGGGATGAAATGCCCCTTCCTTGTCCCCGGTCTGCCCCCTCGGCAGAAAGAGTACACACAGGACCAACTAATTCAGACCAGGAGGCCAGCACAGAGCTGGCCCTGGCGGCCCCCTAAAGGCCCATGCACAAGGCGCCTGGTGAGGGGGGATATAGCAGCTGAGCTAAATGAAGAGGGATGGGGAAACAGAATGTGCAAAGGGCCTGGGGTAGGAAGGAGCTGGCAAGTTTGAGGAGCTAAATAAAGACAGTGATGCTGGGGTGTGGTTAGAGAGGAAAGGATAGAGAATGACAGCAGTTCGAAGTGGTTAGCTGAGGGGGTATCTCCCAGCTATCAGGGCTCATAGGGCCTGGCTTAGATGAGCTGATGGCAGTGAGGGGAGGTGTGAAAGGGTCTCCCCAGCCCCCTCTAACACTCCATAGCTAAGGAACTCCTTCCACTGCATTCAAACAGGCTTATGGGGGCCTAGACCACTGCTGGGACACTGCTGGGAACTCCTTCCACTGCATTCAAACAGGCTTATGGGGGCCTAGACCGCTGACCTGGGTTGGAATCCAGGCCCTGCCGTCTCTCAGCTGGGTGACGTGGTTAGAGACTGACCTCCCTGGGCCCAATTTCCTCAACCTAATTCTGCCACTGGTCCCCACCAGATATCCTTGGACTAACCCTTTCCCCTCTCAGGCCTCAGCTTCCTCATCTACAAAACCTTCAAAGTTTGGGAGGCTTGGACTTCCCTGGTGGCGCAGCGGTTAAGAATCTGCCTGCCAATGAAGGGGACACGGGTTTGAGCCCTGGTCCGGGAAGATCCCACATACCATGGAGCAACTAAGCCTGTGCGCCACAACTACTAAGCCTGTGCTCTAGAGCCCACAAGCCACAACTACAGAGCCCTCGTGCCACAACTACTGAAGCCCGCGCGCCTAGAGCCCGTGCTCCGCAACAAGAGAAGCCACCACAGTGAGAAGCCCCTGTATCACAACAAAGAGTAGCCCGGGGTCGCTGCAACTAGAGAAAGCCCGCGCGCAGCAACGAAGACACAACACCGCCAAAAATAAAATTAATTAATTAATTAAAAACAAAACAAAAAGCCCCACAAAGCTTGGGAGGCTCTGGGAGGCCTTTCCTGATAACCCAGAGATTGATAAGGGTCATTCACTGCCCACCAACCCTGAGTGAAGTCACATGGGTCATCACAACCCAGTGTGACAGGAGCTCTGAAGGAAGGATGCTCACAGGTGACAGCTGACCTGTCTGGGGCATCAGGGAAGGCTTCCTGGAGGAGGTGACTGCTGGGACTCATCCATCCACCCTTTCACCCAACAGAGGCCTTCTAAGCCCTGTGCCAGGCCTGGTGCTGGGTTCTAGGGGTCAGAGCTGACAGACCCTGCCTTGGAGAAGCCCACACATGGGAAACATCAACGTAGTGTGACGTGGGCTAAACGAGGGCTGTATGGGCCTGGGGAGGGCAACAAATGGGGCGGTCATCTGTAAAACCCGGGGGCTGCCCTGGAGGCCCGCTAGAGTTCACTCCAGCTCTGCACATCCATGAGTTTACCTCAAGCAACTTCAGATCCTGTCAAAATGCAGATCATCAAGAAAACACTGATTTATCCTCAGCTTTGCTCAGCGTCTTTCGCAATGTCTGAGGCACCTCGTTCTGGCTACAGCAAGCCCCCTGCCAGCGTTAAGCTGACCACATGTGGCCCCAGGCTGCTCCCTGGACACACAGTGGCTGCACACGTGGAAGCCCCATCATCACCATCACACGTGAACTGGCCACATGGCAAGATGGCCTTGAAGGCGTGTGAGAAACCATCCCCGGAAGGGGGTTCCGGCTGCTTCAGGTGCCAGGTTTCCTAAAGGGTTTTCCTCAAGCAGTGGGAGTTTCAAGGCAACACAGTGAAGGGTACGAAAGGCTCACTCGGTCCCACATGGTGGAGCCATAGGCTGATTTCATCCTGGGGAGAGCTAGGGAGGCTGTGGCAGCCACATTCTCTGGACCTGCTTTGCTGAGAATCTGTCCTCTGTGTGTACCACGGTAAACAGCAAATTCTATCAGATCTCTAGGACAAGGCAGCTCATTTCCCCCCAGACTCCAACCCCACGCTCTGCAAAACCCACACCAGCTCAGGACCTGCAGATAAAGGGGCCCAGGGAGGGAAAGCAGGTTTCATCTAAAGTAGAAATGGCTGTCTGGAGTGTCTGGTGATTGATTATTGATGTCTGCTAGGGGAGAAGGTGGCAGCACAGTATTTGCCAATCCTGGGGTAGGGTTAGTAGAACAAAGGAAAGCCTTCTGTCACTCGTATCTTTTACTGCACATTCTTGGTAAATGGTCATCTGTGAATGGCACACACGTCTGTGTGTCTCTGTGGGGATATGGATATATGCATACGGTTTATCCGAATAGTCAATGAACCAGAACACCCCATTTCCCAGCTGGGAGTTGTTGGAAAGACAAGGCTTCACGCCTTACATATACTGGACAACATTATGATCATCGATATCATCAACAACTTCATCTTCATCATCAATATCACTATCATCAGCGTCATCACTGTTAACATCACCGTTAGTACCACCATCACCGCCATCATCACCACGGTAACAGCAGCTGATGCTTATGCGGCGTGTCCTCTGTGTCAGGCTCTGTTCACATGCTTTATACACATTAATTCACTTAATTCTCACACCATCTTTATGAGGTAGGACTATTATTATCTCTATTTCACAAATAAACAAAAGAAGGTCTAGTAACTTGTCCAGGCTACACAGGCGGGATTTAAACCCAAGCAGTCTGGCTCCAAAGGCCACGCTTTAACCACTATGTTCAACTGAATACTGACCGTTCATTCCCTCTTCTCGGAACAGAGAGCCCCAGATAGCAATAACTGTGTGCAGAAATGGCAGCATGGAGAAACGGGCCCACCAAACTTGGGCTCTAGTCCCAACTCAGACAAGACCCCTGCCTTCTCAGGCCTCCATTCCTCCACCTGTGAGCCAGGAAGTGAACACCTGGATGACCCCCAAGGCCCTTTAGGCAACTACTGCCCAGGGCCTGCAAGTCCCTCCAGATTCCACGGCCTCCAGAAATCTTTGCAAGGTCCTCCTGGGGAAGCCAGTGGGGGTCTGATGGCCCACGGGTGAGCCCTCCAGAGGCTCCACCGGTTCTGACCGACGACTGTAGGTGGGTCCCCCAGGATGAGAAAACCTCAGTGCAAGTGGGACAGTGTCCACTCAGGTCATCCACAGAGCGCTTCGGGAGCAAGCAGCCGAACGGCCCCTCCTTCGGCGCCTGACGGTTGCTCTCCGGGCTGTCCACACGGCAGCCCAACAGCTGCTGAATTACCGCCCGTGCAATCCTCACCGGTTCTTTAAGAATTTCCACTGGTACATAATTTCAGCTCACGCACCCCAACTAGGCTTGAAGGTCCTTTAGGGGAGGGACCAGGTTGCACCATAGCTATCACCTCTGAGGTATACAGCAGTGGGCGATTTTCAAAGGTCTTCACCATACGTGATGTCATCTGAGCCTAAAACCGCTGTGAGAGGCGGTGAGAAGAGATGATGACGATGATGACAGTGCAGGTAATGGTACCTTCCCCTGTATGCTGAGCACGTGCTGTATGCTGAGTACCTACTGTGAGCCAGGCACTGAGGCTGCCAGGGCCCTGGGATGCTACACAGTGTGTCATTTAATCTTCAGGATGCCCTGAAGATTCATTAGGAATTAGCCAGGACATAAAGGGAGGGAAAGGAGCTCCCAGAAGGGGGAAAACCTGAGCTGGGTCTCAGAAACACGGACTGGCCTGGTATATATACGTGTGGCCAGGGCACAGGGCCTTCTGCGCTTCAGGAAGTGAGGCAGAGGCCAGAGCCAGGCTGGAGAGACAGGGCTTCTGGCAGTTCCTGAAGCACAGTCACAAGCCGCGCTCTCTTCTGTCCTCACACTGAGGACATCAGGCCCCCGGAGCCAGTGAGTGTGACCCCCAACCTGGGCTCAAGCAGACTGGAAAGCTGGAACTGGACTCTGCAGGACTTCCGGGCAACAGGTAGGACACAAAGCATGGGCGTCCTGGGCAGGGGACAGCAGGAGGCGACCTAAGGAGCTGGGCTGGAGAAGGAACAGGCTGGGTCAGGGGCTTAAACCGGAAGAGATGGGGGTCACCCTGGGCCCTCCCTGGCCAGAGGGCAGAGCAGAAGGTCAGAAAACAGTTGCACAGAGCCTCACATGTGTCAGTTGGAACCACCAAGCTAACGTCCGGGTCCTGCCAGCAGCCAGCCTGCTCTATCTGCCTCCAGCCTGGCCTCTTTCCAGAGGTCCGTGGGTAGGCGCCAGCTCCCCACTCCGGCTTCTGGGCCCTAAGCAAGGCCAGGGATGTGGCCAAACCAGGCGCGATCCAGGACAGTGTCATCTGTCCAGCACTCAGCCTTAAGCAGATGCCCAACAAATGAGATGGATAAACAACGTCAGCATCCCAAGGAGGCAGAGCCGCGTCTCCTACGAAACCCAGCTCCTGTAAAGCTATATGCAGAAGGAAGAGGCACCCACCTTGTTCTCAGGTGCCACCTTCCTAACACGAATCTCACACTTTGAAAAAGGAAGCTGGCAGGGCTCAGAGAGAAGATAAGGAGATGCGAGAGAGCCTTGGGTGGGAATTAAGAGACCTGGGTTCGAGTACTGGCCATGCCACTGTGAAACATGGGCACCCTGCGGGAGAGGCTTCTCCAATCTGAGCCTCAGTTTTCCTCATCTGTGAAGTGGGGGCAGACAGGGAAGATTTGAATCCTGATTCTCACCCAGGGGTGCACAGCAGTCATGTAGAGAGCTGTCTCCAGCCCCCTGATGCTGGGCCCTGCCCCGGACCCTCGGAGGCAGAACGACCGCACAGACCCTCCTGGACAAATGTTCCCAAAGGTTCTGTCCGGCTTGGAAAGTCCTGGCTCCAAAGACAGCTGAGGCTGCTCTTCCCTCCAACCTTCAGCCTGCTAGGGAGGAGGTTTCGAAGGCCACACGGTCAAACCAGCACCCCAGGTACAGGGAAGGAAGGCTGGACAGACAGACGGACATCACACAGCCACCAGTCTCTGCCCAAGCGCTCATCCTCAAGACAGAAGACCTGAGCCAGCCCCACAGACGCTGTGGCTGCTACGGCGCAGCTCCCTTGGGGAAGCTACACAGGGTGCACGGGTAGCTACAGATTTGAAACTAGGGACCTTGGTGGGGTCACCCCAGGCCTTTACCCCACACACATCCAGTCAGGGACAGATGGACAAATATATCACTCAGTGCTCCATTTCAATTTCTTTAAAAAAAAAAAAAAAACCAAAGTTTCAAACCCAGGGAGAGTTAAGCACCCCACGACTCCAAATATCTCCTCCAAGGAAGCAGCACAGGTTCCCAGGGAAGCCCGCAGCCGCCCTCCCAAGGCTGACAGAGGCCGCCTGCCATGACGGTGGCGCCCACGGGTCTGGCTGGAGGGCTGGGCTCACCTTCACACTGCCTGCCTTCCCCCTTGTAGCCTGGCTTGCAGAGGCATTTGTAGGACTTGGGCGTGTTCTGGCAGATGGCATCGATGTGGCAGTCGTCTGTGCCCTCCGAGCATTCGTCCACGTCGACGGCCCCTGTTGGAGGGGGAACCACGAGTGAGGTGTGGCCTGAAGAAGTGGGCAGCTAGCGCGGGGCAGGGAGTTCCTTCTGTCCCTCGCCCTTCCATTGATCACCGGGGTAATTAACAGTAACAGCCTTCATGTGGCCACCTGGTGTGACAGGCAGTGACGGGTAGCATCTTGGGGTGGCTACTCTGTGCCAGGCACAACGTCACCAAAGTGCCGGCTCTTATTTAGTGTCACAGCAATTCCAGTAAGTAGAGCTATTCTTCCCACTAAAAAGATGAGCAAACGGAGGCTTAGGAACAGAACGAGGAGAAGCCTCTCTGTATGTCTTGCTCTCCTCACAAAGCATCTCTCCATCCCTCCTCCACTCTCCTTATTCTAGAATTTAGAGCCAGAAGCGTCCTCGGAGGAATTTAAATCCATCCGCTTTGGGTTACAGATGGGGAAATGGAGGCTAGCACGGCGCACCGAGCAGAGGCCACGAAGCAGAGGCCAGCAGGCCCGCGAAGGAGATCTGAACGGGGCCCCACCCAGCCCCTAGGCTGTGGAAATAAAGGATTCTTCACCTGGCCTCCACAGACCCATACCCTCGACGGGGCTAACGGGCCTCAAGGAACGATTCCGGTCTCCCCAGCCTCCCCACCCTGGAAATCTAGGTTCAGTCCTGGTTCTCTTATTCCAACTTCCAAACCCAAGTTAAAGTTAGGTTGTGAGGGTTCCTGGCACTCCCCACCTCCTGCCCGCAACAACCCGTATACACCTTCAGTTGGAACAGCTGTTGGGCAAATAACATAGAATAGATCCTGTGTATCTGTGTATACACCTCCCCCCGCCCCGCAGCTCAGACAGGGAGAGGACCCTCAGAGCACGGAACAACACAGCCAGAAAACCGTAGCTGTAACCTAGGTTCATTCCTTGGGTTATAAATGAGGAAACTGAGGCCCAGAGAAGCCTGTTGCAGGTCGGTAGCTCATTAGGAGCAGAGCCTGGACTCCGCCTCAGGGAAGCAGGTCCAGAGCTTTGCTACATGCCGTGTTGCTTCCAGCCAGCCAAGAACAGAATACAGATGGATGACAGACAGACAGAAGGACCCAGAGGGGAGCACAAGGAACTCTCAGTAGCCACCCTGAGGGCAGTCCCCCAGGGGCAAGCCTGGGGAAGTCCTGGAATGTCCTCCTCTCTTCACCCCTCTGGCCACTCCCTAGCCTGTCTGGCCCTCAAGACTGTCCACTCTGAATTATTCCCCTGAAGAGTCTCTGGGCTCTAAATCTGCATGGGGGCCTCTGTGAGAGAACCACTGCCCCCCGCCCAGGACTCTTCCCCCGTGCCCTAGTCACCAAGGCCCCAGTCTGCCCCTAAAGGAAGAGAGGCATCAAAAAGAAACACAACAGAATCACCTCCCTGCATGCTCGTGCACGCACATACACGTGCGCGCGCACGCGCACACACACACACACACACACGCACAAGGTGGCATCCCTTCTCAGGGTGGTCGTATCTGCTCAGGTGAGCAGCCCATCCTCTACAGCTGCCCAGAGGAAGGTGGAACGGGGGCCAGGAGGCAGTCTGTGTAGGAGACCAGAGCCAGCCATCACATGGCCAGGGGCCAGCAGGAACATCGGGCCAGCAGAACATCCCCCTCTGGAGAAGCGACCCCAGAGGGACCCCCGAGAGGGGTGGCACAGCCTCAAGGGTAGGAAGCCAGAGACCAGAGGGGGTCAATGGGCACCCTTCTAGGGGGAGAGGACTGGGGCCGCTTCTGAGACAGGACCAGCAGGGGCAATGGATCACAGATACAGCTCTTCCCACTTCCCAAGGGTCAGTGCACGGTGATGAGGGAGGTAAACTGCCTGGGGCTCTGGAGCCCCTTGTGCCCCCAGTCTCACACGTAGGTACGTGTCTTCGTGGGATGGAAATGGATGGATGTTAGCCAAGAGGCAGTGGGGGCAACCTTCCAACACACCTTTTAAACATGTCTTTCAGTGAGTGCTGGGGAGAGGGCACGCGAGTTCGAGGACAGAGGGAGAGGAAACACAGGCCATGGGTTCTTGCAGGTTCCCTGGCCACAGTCCTGGCCTGGACAGCCCAGCCCAGTCCTCCCATCACAGGTGCTTGTTTGACATTAGTGGTTTCATAGCACAAGGCTTCCATGGGGTGGGGCTGGGGCTGGGGAGTGCAGACAGACACAGCAGAGAGATCAAGACAGAGGGAGACAGGCGCATACAGGAACAATCAAACAGGGCTGAGGGACCTCAAAGCCCAGGAGAGACACCCACAGACACGTGGGGGTGTGGCAGTAGGGCCCAGTTTCCCTTGGGGCCACAGGAAAGACAGCTCGGCTCCAATTGTGGAATAGTTTAAATGGCCCGGCATCCTCACTCAGGGTGTAACTCCCAGGAATAGACCTCCTGCCACCAAACGCAGACCTCAGGGAGCCCCACGCAGCAGCCAGGGGAGCTCAGAGAAGCCAGGGAGAGCGCAGCAGGGTCTCTCCCCTCCCTTCAAGGAGGGAAAGGAAGGAAGCTCCTCTATGGGACAGGGTCAGATGTGGGAGGAGAGGATGTGTCTTCAGCTCTGCGGGACAGCCCCCTCCAGACACCCGAGGGAGCAGGAGGGGAAGGGGTGGAGTGCCGGGGTCCCTGCGAAATCCGTGGGGAGCTCCCACCTCGCCTCTGCTGCCTGCCCTAACCATGTCCCATGCCTGATGCTCGATGCTGGTTCCCTTCTCCTGTGTCTCCTGCCTCTCTCTCCTGGACCCCCTCACCGTGTCCGATGTCTGGGCTCCCCTCCCTCTGGTTCCCATGCATCTCCTTTCGTCTGTGTCTTCCCTCAGCCCTCCCCCTCCTGTCTGTCCATCTGTCCATGGCTTTCCAGCCATCTCCATCCTCCTCTCTTTCCCTCTGTCTCACTGCCTCCTCCCTCCCCCAGTCCTCCCCCCTCTTTCTCCGGTGCCTCTCCGCTTGCACCTCTCCTCCTCTCTCTTCCTTCCCATCCCTTAGTCCTGCCCTCACACCTCCCTCTTCTGAGCCTTTTCCTTCCTGCTACTCATTTGCCTCCTTACTCCCTTCGGTTCCCTCCTTTCCCTCTTTGGTCTTTCTGGTCTCCACTCTTCCAGTCTGTCTTTCTCTGGGTTTTTTTTCCTGTGTCCTTTTGTGTGCCTCCTTTTCTGTCCGTCTGTCTCTCCATCTAACACCTCCCCCTTCTCTTTCTCTCTGCGTCCGTCCTTTTCCCCTTGCTCACCTCCTCCGGGTCTCCCCTCTGGGCCTCCTGCCGCCCGCGCTCCCGTCTCCCCTGGGGGAGAGCCCGTCTGGCTCCGGGGTCCCCACTCCCTCCCGCCTTCAGGCGGGGAGCGGGGGACGAAGGGGGTCCCTCGGCGGGCCGTCGTGCTTTCTTTCTTCCTCCCGCCCTCACACTCCCCCCACCCACGGGGCTTCAGCCCACCCCGCCCCATGCTGCGGCCCCGCCGGGCTCCGGGAGCCTCGCTCCGCCCGGGCTGCGGGGAGGGGCGCCCCACGCCGGCCGCAGAAGTTACTTTGCAAAAAGGCAGGGCGGGGCGCGGGGCCGCGCGGGCTGTGGCCCTCCCGACGGCGCGGGGCTGGGGGCCCGGCCGGGACCCTGCCGCCGCCGCCGAGCGCCCGCCGCCCACCGGCTCAGGGCTTACCTGGGAGCCCGCTGCCCCCCGCCAGCCGCCCGCGCGCGCCCAGGACGAGCAGCACACACAAGTGCCAGCGCACGGCCGCCGCGCCCATGCTCACTGCGGGCCGGGCCGTGCGTGCGGGCGTGCGGGGCGCGAGGACCCCGCCGACCGGCCGCTCGGCGAGCGCTCGTAGCTGCTGGTTCCGCGGCCAACGCTCGGGCTCACAGTCTCCGAGCCGGCGCGGCTGACGAGCTGACAGCCGCGCGCTCATTGGCCCGCTGCTGCCGGGGGCAGGGCTCCGTGAGAGGCCGGCCAATGGGGGCAGGCCCCCAGCCAGCGGGGGGAGGGGAAGGGAGGGGCGGGGCGGGGCGGGGGGGGTCGGACCGGGCATCTGGGGGCGCCCCCTCCCCTCGGGGCGGGCGGCAGGTGGGGGGTAGGGGCCGGATCGCTCGACCGTGGGGTACGCGGTCTAGGCCAGGCTGGAGCTGCCTCTGAGGCTTCTCCCTCCCTCTGTCCCTGGATCACCGCCCCCCCACCCGCGCCCCCCAGCCCCTGTCGTCGAGGGTGGCCGCTCCTTTGGGGGCAGTACCCATCAACCCACCAGCGCGCGCGCGCGCTAACACAAACACACACACACACACACACACACACACACACACACACACACACACACACACACACACACACACACACACACACACACGGGAGAGGAGGGGGCCTGCCAACCCTCCCTCGGAGGTCGAGAAAGGCCCAGCGGCATCCATTTGTAGTGAAAGAAACGCAAATCGCTCACATTAGAATTGCCCGTTTGTCCATTCGGTAATGTTTATTGAGCACCTACTGTGTGCCAGTCTCTGGCAATGCAGCGGCGAAGAAGCCAGACAGGAAAAAATCCTGACGATCGGTTTAAAAATTTACGTTCAAAACATTGTAAAGCAATTATATTCCAATAAAGATGTTAAAAAAACAAACAAAAAACCCACAAATGAACTATTTACCACTCCCCAAAGGACAATGGCCTGTAAACGTGCTTGTCGTAGGAGTGCCGCAGGATCCACGTCTGGAGGGACGCCAGGAAAACTCCGTGTCTGCTTTGCGGTCAGTCCTGGCCAGCGCAGCCCATCTCGGGGCTGACCTCTTACCCAGCAAAGTTTGATGCCCACCACCACCGCCCCCCCCCAGCCCCAGAATGCAAGGCCTAGGGCCTCCGAGTGCCAGAGCCCACGGGATGGTGGGCTGGGGGCAGGCAGAGCAAGCCTCAGGTCTTTCCACCCAAGAATTGCTCTGGCCTGGCCTGGAGTCTACACCTGACTCCTTTGGGACTCAGACCTGAGACCCCCGCCTGGGAGGTGAGGCTGGAAATAAATGGCCCTTCTCAGCCCCAGGCAGGACGCTTTAAGGGAAGAAAGTTCAGCAAACCCCAAGGCCCATCTCCTTGACAACCACCAATAAGAGCTCCTTTTTTCTTCTCCTGCTCTCCAGGCCTGCCTGAAAGACAAGACTTTCCTCTTTTTGTCCACTCTGCTTGCACCAGTCCACACCCAACTTTCCTCTCCCCACCAGCTCCCATCCTGCCCCCAACACACACACACACACACACACACACACACACACACACACACACTCACATACACCCTCCAACACACACCCTCAGGCATACATGCTCTCACTCATACACACACTCATATACATCCTCACAGACACATACCGTCACACACACTTCAAGCACGCAGCCTCTCACACACAGACACGTGACCACACACACACTCACACAACCTTCTGTAGGCAGTCTCCGCAGCCCTGGAAAGTTGAATCTGTCCAGCAACCTTGCTCCCAATCTGACTTCATATCACAAACAGCTTGGCACTGGCCTGCTGGCTGAGGCAAGGGGTCCCCCACGTGCAGAGAAGGCCAGCCTTACCCCCCATCACGCCAGACACTTCCTTCCATGTGGCTGCTCCAGCTGGTGGCTCAGTGTGGGAGACCCTGCTGTCAGGCTTTATTTTGCCCTCCTCCCAGTGGCGTGGCTTCGGGTTTCTGGGGGAGAAAGTTCTTGTGCGTTAGGTAACAGGACAAGAAAGGTGAGTTGGGGCAGGAGGGCAGGTCCTTTCAGGGGCTCTAACCAACTAGAAACAATGCCCTTTAATGTGCTTGTTCGTCAGGGGGCCCCTCACCCCTGGCCAGGTGCCTCCCAAGCTTGACAGTAGCAGGGGATTCTTCTTCCAGGCTCTGTCCCCCCAGATCAAGGAGGAAATGGAAGCAGGGTGGTGGCCTGTTAGACTGTGACCCCCCAGATCCCGGAGGCAGTACTCACTCACTCACACCAAGTCCAGTCCCTAGCCTGCCCCTTCAGGGTGTGCAGAGAAAAAGTGGTTCCTTCCAGGAGGAGATCATGGTCTGGGCTTAGGAGTCAGGGAGCAGAGGAGGAGGGGGCTGGAGACACACACTCAGAAGCCCCCCAGGTATGCACTGAAGGAAGTGGCAGAGAAAGAGGTGGTCACTTCTGCCCCAGGGGTGGTCAGGAAGGCCTCCCAGGGCACATGACCCTAGAATTGGGCACCAAGTATGAGTAGGAGATTTCCGAAATGGACAAAACCACGTGCAAGGTGTGAGGGAGAGAAGGTGGGGGCCTAGGAGTGGATATCCTCCAAGCACCTCGCAAACTGTTAAGTGCTGCACGTGGGTGACGGTGGCATGGAGGACAGCTGCTCACTGAGACTGTGGTGTCTGTGCAGCCAGGATGGGCTGGTGGGGTGAGATCCCGTTTGTCTGGACCCCAGCCAGGGATGTCTCGCAGCCTCTGGAAACTGAGCTAAGCGAGTGGAGGCCCAGGCATGAATCAGACAGTCACTTTGGGAGGGAACATTCCATGGCTCCCCATCACTTTCCAAACAACCTGTGAACATTTTGTGGGACACCCTTTGCCCTCCCCGGCAGTCCTCTCCTTGACAAACCACTGGCAAAGATGGCCTCACAGACACCTTGCTTTCACACCTCCAAGCCTTTGCCCACGTGCCTCCCTCTGCCAGGATCGCCCTTACTTCCCTCCTTCACGAGGCTCACCCCTCCTCTTCTGCCCACCCCTGCCTCCAGGCAGGGTGTAGGGTCTCCCCCGGGCTCCGACAGACCCTGGGGCTTCCCCATCAGAGTCCAGCTCACCCTGGGTTTCACATCGTTTCTTCCCAGACTGGGGGTTCCCGAAAGTGGGGCTCACAGCTGATCCACGTCTGGAGTCACAGCTCCCAGCTGGGGCCTAAGAAATGATTGTTGAATAAATGAATGAACGGACAAAGAAGCAAGACAGACATCACTTAACTGAGAATTCGTATTATTCCAGGGAGCGGTAAAGATTCTTTGGCTATTTGATGCGACCTTGGGGAATGAATCCAGCTGCCCACTCTCTCCTGGGCACCTCCATCCTCTGTGCCTCTGAGTTGGCCAGCAGGACCACTGTCCTCTGGGGCCCTTTGGGTCCCCCTGCTGACACCTCACAGAGGTCTGAGGAGGAGCAGAGGGGAGAGGAGGAAAGGAGCGCTTCTGTTCCTTCCAGGCACACAGCCACTGCCACCCCGACTCCAGCCTGCTGACCCCAGTCTTCAGCATAAGAAGAACTTACTTTTTTTTCATTTCTTCAGGAAGAATTCTCTTGATTAAAGACAGTTGTTCTTTAAAAACAGAAATTTCTTTGAGAAAATAAAGTTCTCTGCAGGCATGAATTGTCATTACAGGGATGTGAAGCCTTGATCTTGGTGATTTTAGATGCTTCTGTCATCCTCTTATTGAAAATGAACCTTCGTAATAATACTGCTTCGTGTTTGCTCACAAAGACCTCCAAGGCTAGTTTTTTTTTTGTGATCGCTGGGTGACCATGGGCCCCACAGGTCAGGTTCCTTGGTTCAAGCCCCTACTTGTCAAATGAGGGTCTCAGTCCCCAGGAGCCCTGGACATCTCCAGCTCACGTTCCAGACTCCTCTGAAACAACCCTCCTGAGATTCAGCACTCAAGGGATTCTGACCTACCGCCTGCCTCTTTCCCCAATTATAACAACAGGTACCACGTATGGAGTGTCCCTGTGTACCCGACACTGTGCTCAGACGTCCTGTGCGTTACATCATTTATCCTGAGAGGTAGAAACTGCTACCGCCCCCACCTTACACCTGAAAAAACGGAGACCCACAAGCCACTTGCTGGGACCACAGAGCCAGCCAGTGGCAGACGTGGGATCCGAACCCAGGTCTGTGCGACTCCCAAAGACATGCTCCAAGCCATTACGGCTAATAAAACCCACTTGAAGGGAGTTAGGGTGCTCCTACCTGTAATCACAAAGTGTTACTTTTTTGGTTTTGATATTGAGAAGAGTGGTCTTCACATAGTGGCCAAATTGTAACCGTTCGCAATTCATATGGTTGATTTGAGGTACTACCCAGTTTTATGCTCCCCATCTTTCTAACAGGCCCACCCCCCCCAACCCATCTAGCATGGCAATACTTCACTCTGGGATACTGGGAGGGGCTGTGTAGAAGTGGGAAGCGGGAAGGACGTGACACACACACGTACCCCTACCCATCCCCTCAGGGGTGTATGTGTGGAACTGACTCAAGCAGCAAGGCCATAGACACATCCACAGCAAAAGCTGCAAGTGAATCCTGGAGACATCCCGGCTTCACAGAGGCGGAAGCCTCAGCACAGCCCCGCAGGTCTGCTGCCCCATGGACGCGTCCACCGGAGCCCCTCAGGCACCTCAAACTCACCAGCTGGGCCCTCAGCTCCTTCTGCCCAAGCCTGCTCCTCTGAGGGCCCCCTGCCTTGGGGCTGGCATCTCGCCCCCTCCCCTCCCCACCCACCAAGCCGTGTCAATGCCACATAAGCTCTCCTCTCCATTCCCTGGGCCGCTGACTTGGTTGAGATGACACCAGCTCTCACCCACATGACTCCACAGAGGCTCAAACCCATACCCACCAGGGTAGCTGGAGTCGGTGCTCAAAGACAGACCTGACCTCTCCCGTCCTTGCTGCCTACAGGACAAAGTCCACTCGGGACCGTGAGAGATGGGTCCACCCTCTGCCTGGTAAAGCCCCACGCTTCCCCTCTGCTCCATGCTGCCTCACACCTCTGAGCCACAGCTCACTCTGTTCCCTTCTCTCACAATGCCCTTCCCCATCCCTGTGCCTGGCAGACCACACTCAAGGCTCAGGAGCTCTGTCCTCACAGCCCACCTCCTGCTCAGGGCCTTGGGGAGTGAATCCAGCTGCCCACTTTCTCCTGGACACCTCCATCCTCTGCCCCGAGGGGAAGCTGGGCCAGCCAGCAGGACTGCCATCCTCAGGTGCCCAGAATGGGTGACCTGGGGCCCTTGATCCTGCGTGATCCCCCCCACCAGGGGCACCGGTTCAGCTTTGAAACCTGGAACTTAGCAGATCTTTTGGTTAGTAGATCTGTCTTTCACTTAGGTCAGATGTTGCGGTGTGAAGGTTAGTTAGACTTCCTGGTCACCGAGTCTCCCTTCCAGACCTCAACCCAAGGCTTCAGTGGTGAACAGGTGGCGCTGACTTGGCCATTCATTGTATTTCATGGCCCCTGGCCAATTGGTCCAGGCAAGGGCATGTGACTAAGCCTAGCCAATCAGATGTCTTCCCTGGGATTCTCTAAGTGGGGCTGGTGGAGTGTGTCTACTTTCCTATGTGGGCATGGGGCAGTAAGGATGGATGTCAGAATTGCCTGTCGCTGTGGTTCTATCATGGCGTGGACAGCTGGCCTGAGAGAATGGATCAGTCAGAGAGAAGCAGAGGGAAGATATGGGGAAGGAAAGAGAAGAGAGAGAGGGAAGAGAAAAGGAGGGGAGGGAAAGGAGACACCTGACAGTGTTCAAGGCTGGCTGCGTGATCCCTTCTGCTCTTAAGACAGTTGTGCTGGCTTCTGTCTCTTCCAAACAAAATCGTCCTGCTGAATCAAAGCACAGGGTTGGGGGGTGTCTCCATGATATGACACCATTTACAAATAGGTGTGCCAGGCCTTGTTCTAAACACTACATATATTAATTCATGAAATCTTACAACCACCCCATGAGGTAGGTGTTATTATCCTCATTTACAGGTGTGGAACGTAACACAGAGCGGTTAAGTGACTCGCCCAAGGTCATACAGCAGAGCCAGGAATGAATGAATGAATGAATGAATGAATGAATGGAAAGTATTACCCTTGGTCACCCAGCCAATCAGAATCAGGATGAGAGCAGTTGTGTGCTCTTGATTCCCTGTCCAGGCTTCCCTGATCCTCCCTCTGTCCTGTAGTTTTAGGTGCTCAGCGATGGGGTAGAGGGACAGAACAGAGGCTTGGCAAATCGGGACCTAAATCCATGCTCTGCTACTTACCTGCTCTGTGGCCTTGGGCAAGACACTGCACCTCTCTGTGACTCAGTATCTTCACCCTTAAAGTTGAGCTAAGCATGCCTACCTCACAGAGTAGGCATGTGAATCTCATAAGATCACACGTGTATAGTGCTGGGCACAGAGTGGGCATTGCCACCCATAGCAGCCAGGCAGTTCATTCATTCAGAGGATGTTTACTGAGCAACTTCTTCATGCCAGACTCTGTTCTAGGTGTTGGGGATACAGCAGTGAGTAGGCCAGACATTCTCTGCCTTCGGGGAGCTCACAGCCCATTCAAGGGCGCAGACAATAAGAAACAAGAAAGAAAAGCCTAAGGTGGTGAAAAAGGCAGTGCAGAGAACTGAAGAGGGCGGTAGGATCAGCTGATGGAGAGGTGCGGGGGCCGTGCAGATGGGGGCGATCAGCCAGGATCTCCCAGAGCTGGTACCTGTATCAGGACCTGAATATCAAAGGTGCCAAGATGGGAGCGGGGGTGTGGGAGAGTGGTTGGAAGTCTGTCTTAGAGAGTCATGGAGTGGACCTGATCTCCAAAAGCTCTTAGAATCTTTTTTTTTTTTTAAGCTACAGTGGAGCTTATTCCAAGTCCCCTGCACCAGGATGACTTAACAAGCATCATGGGCACGTGGAGGTGGGGGGGCGGGTAGGAATGCGGGGCGTGTGCCCCAAATGCAGGCCCGAGTGTGCCCTCACCACATGCCCTGCGAAGGCTGATTTGTGCAAGAACGCCTTAGACAAAAATTAACATCTTTTCCAATTTGAAAAGTCATATCTGCTCAATACAGAAAACAAGTCCTGAAAGGGTGACAATTAACTTTCTGCTGTATTTCCTTCCAGCCTTTTTTCTATGAGCATACACACAGAATTTTATCTTTTTAATTTTAATTTAAAATTTAAATTTTATTTATAAAATTAAGATCATGTTACACATACAGCACATTTTTCTGACCTCTATGTTTGTTTTTAAATTTTCCTTTAATTATTTTTATAGAGGCATACTTTACATACAACAAAATGCACCATTTTAAGCGCATGGTTCATTGAGTTTTTAAAAAAGTTTTGTTAGTGGTAAAATACACATAACATAAAATTTACCATTTTAGCCATTTTCAAGTGTGCAGTTCAGTGACATTCATTAAGTCCATTCACATTGTTGTACATCTATCACCACCATCCATCTCCAGAATGCTTTCATCATCCCCAACTGTAACTCTGTACCCATTGAACTCTTAACTCCCAATTCTCCCCTCTCCCCAGCCCCTGGGAACCACCATTCATACTTTCTGTCTCTATGGATTTGGTACCTCATATAAGTGGGATTATACAATATCGGTCCTTTTGTGTCTAGCTTATTTCACTTAGCACAATTTTTTCAAAGTTCACCCCCTGTTGTAATATGTATCACAATTTTATTCCTATAAAGGCTGAATGCTATTCTATTCCATGTATAGATCACATTTTGTTTATCTATTCATCTGTGGATGGACATTTGGGTTTCCACTTTTGACTATTGTGAATAATGCTGCTGTGACATCAGTATAGAATTATGGGTTCGAGTCCCTAACTTCAGCTCTTTGGACTGTATACCTATAAGTGGAATTGCTGAATCATATTGTAATTCTATGTTTAATTTTTTGAGAAACTGCCGTACTGTTTTCCACAGTTGCTGCACCATTGAATGAGTTTTGACAGATGCACACAACTGTGTAACTTCCACCACAAATCAAGGTAGAGAACATTTACAGCACTCCCCAAATTTCCACTTGCCATTCTTATCAATTGCCCCAAACCCCCCTCCAGCTCAGGCAATCACTGATCTGACGTCTCTGCCTATGGATTAATTTTTCCTATTCTAAAACTTTATATGAATGGAATCACGCCTAATGACGTACTCTTTTGTCTGACTTCTTTTGTTCAGCATACTTTTCAAGTTTTATTCAACACATTCAGCTCTGCAACCTGCCTTCTCTCATCTCATTCAAATTAATAAGAATTACATCTTCTTTTAGGATTGACTTTTTAATAAGCTATGTAGTATTCCATTGCAGAGTTTCAACATAATTTATTTAACCAGTCTAAGCTGATTCTAATTTTTTGCTGTTATAAACGGCACTGAGTGGAACATCCTTGTACCTAAACCTTTGCTTGCTTCTCTGATCATTGCTTTGCAAAAAATCCACAGAGGTGGAGTAACGGGGTAGAAGGGAACCAACAGTTTTTGTCTTCTTATACCCATTGCCAAATTGCTTCTCAGAAAGGTGTTACCGTGTACTATCAACTTCACCTCTTAAGTATCTCTTGAACCTGTGGACCCCTCTCCACCTCCTCAATCTCCTCAGCCCTTTAGGGTCACTACCTGGCATTCTTCCCAGTGACACTGCCCACGGAGGCCACCTGCCTGAGCTGCAAGCATCTCTAAAACCTAAGCCCAACACAGTCCTCCAAGGAGGCAGAACCATCAGGAAACCAGGCAAGGGATTCACGGCTGCAGACAGGGCGGGAGCCTTAATACTAGGTACAGAGCGGGGGCTCCGTGAATGAGTTAGGGGGTCACTTGTTCTCTTCCCTCCCTTCTGTTCTCAGTGCCCAGCAAGTGGTCTGGCAGGGAAGGCACTGAAAATAGGCATGGCAGTGGAGACATTTGCCTGGAATCCCCTCACACATTTTCTCATGGGCTAATTGGTGGCAGAGATAACAGACAGTCAGGAGGCGATGATGCTGGTCAGCGACATCCCAGAGAGGGTCTCCCAGGATCCCGAAAGAAGTCAAGGGCTCTTGGCCCAGAGACCCAGGGCTTTCCCATCCTCTGGGGACTTGACCCAGTTTGCCATTTCAGTGGAACATGCCAGCCCTTCTCTGGACCTAGACCTAGTCTAGTTCAACTCCAAGAATGTCCCCAACACAAAGGAGGAAGGGCTTGTGTCACCATGATAAAGGTCTCCTCACAGCCACCCACACCAGGCTGCAGACGGACGCAGCTCCCACGCACAATGAGCCATTGTGGTTTTCTTGCCTGACACCCTTATCTTCTAGGACTGTTGGGGGAGTGAGGGACACTGGCCCGAGAGAGAAAGAGCTTGACCAGGGAGTTTGGGCTCTCTGGCTCTGCCCCAAGGTCAGCAATGCTCTTTGATAGCTAGCATCCCTGGGCAAAGCAGGGCGGTATTGACAATGGGCATTTGTGCAGGACTTTCCCAGACTCATTCACACCCATCATTTTGTTTGACCCTCAGAGGCTGAGGTCACATGTCTCATAACCTCTGTTTTGTAGGTGGAGAACCTGAGTCCAAGAAAAGAAAGTACCCCCTGCTGTAGACTTGCCTTGGTCCCACCTAAATTGTTAGAGAAAGGAAAAGAGTTATTTAGTTGCTGTGCTATTGCCCAAAAGAGACAAAGGAGGAGTTATTTCCTTTAGAAAGAAATTTACTGGGGATTCCCTGGTGGTCCAGTGGTTAGGACTCCACGCTTTCACTGTTGAGGGCCTGGGTTCGATCCCTGGTGAGGGAACTAAGATCCCGCAAGTCACGTGGCATGGCCAAAACAAACAAACACACAAACAAAACAACAACAAAAAAACACAAACAAAATGAAAGAAAGAAAAAAATTTACTAAGCAATGACTCCTGGTGCTGGACACTAGGGACACAGGAAGAGACCTGGCCCCTGCTCATGACAAGCTCAGGCTGGAGAGGGAGACCCTGGCACATGAATTCCGCAGGAAGCAGCCAAGATTCCAGCCAGAGGGCCCTGCCTCTCATATCCACCCTTGTTCCTCTTTGCTGTACTGCAAGTCTCCTGCAACCGACCACACAAACTGCTTTTAGACCTGAGTGGACACAACTATGTAACCAGCTGTGTGTCCTCAGGGAAGTTCCTCAGTCTCTCTGAGTTTCAGCTTCCCCGTATGTAAAATGAGAATAAGAAGCTCTTGGGCTTCCCTGGTGGCGCAGTGGTTGAGAGTCCGCCTGCCGATGCAGGGGACACGGGTTCGTGCCCCGGTCCGGGAGGATCCCACATGCCGCGGAGCGGCTGCGCCCGTGAGCCATGGCCGCTGGGCCTGCGCGTCCGGAGCCTGTGCTCCACAACGGGAGAGGCCACAGCAGTGAGAGACCCGCGTACCACAAAAACAAAAAACAAACAAAAAAAAACTGATATAAACTTTAGGGTAAAGTAACAGTCAAGAGACATATATAGAGCAAAGTGTAGGGAGTGCTAGCTTGGCAGAATGAGGAGCATGGCTCAGAGTTTGTTGGTTGGGACAGAAGGGGGCTCTGGATAACTTAAACCACACAAGCTCTATTGGAAAGAGGTGGCTACCTTACTGAAAAAAAGAAAGGACAACCTAAAACGTAGCCTCAGAAGAAACAGGACCAAGGCAGCTTCGGGATTCAGGTAGCAGGAGCTGGGGCTATGCTCTCCAAGTCCAGGATGAATCAGCTTCAATGAGTCTCTGTCCCTGAGTCAAGGTTCAAGTTCCCAGGAGTGAGTCCAGTGGGTCAAGCTAGGGTAGTGTGCCCACCTTGGCTGGGGTGGTTTGGATGCCTGCTCTGATGAGCCCACTAGACTGTAGGCTACAAGAGGTTGGGGAGTTTCCAAAGGAGATGCCCTAGCCAGATTGCAGGCACAGCAGATGTCTGCTCTAGGAGAGAAGGAAGAATAAAGGAAAACTATGCTGAGAACCTCCTGTGTGTCTCCAGGAGGGCTTCTTGGAGGAGGTGACATTGACACTAGGCCTAGAAGAGCAAGAAGAATGCCACCCTCCAAGGGCATGGGGGTTAGGGGAAGCGATGCTGTTCTCTGCCATCATGGTGTACCCAGGAAGGACTTGCTGAAGGATGCCACCTCACCTGAGCTTAAGAGACAGTGGCATTTTGGGCAGTGCTTTCTCTGCCAAACCAATGACTGGGCGTTAACTTCCTCTTTGGGATTCTGGTCCTGAATAATCAATCCCATAGAACTCAGTGAGAAGAAAGTCCTGTAATTACCATCAAACCACTGCTTTTGTTTGGGTGACATTGTGTTAGAGCGACATGCTCTCAGGCATTCAACAAACATTCACAAAGCACCCATTATATGCAGAGTGCTATTCTGGGCACAGCTTCTACCTAGCAGGAGCTTAGAGTCCAGTCGGGGATAGAAGTGAGTAGATAGTTACTTCTCAGAGAGACATCTGAGATCTGTACAAGGTGCTATTTTAAGATAAGAGGGGGGTAGACATCAACTCAGCAGGTCTGGTTGGGTGAGGCAAGGGCATGTGTGAGGGTAAAATTTCACAGAAGAGGTAAGTAGGTTTTTGTAGGATGAATAGGAGTCCAACAGGTGGCTGGCACACAAAGAGCTTTCCAAATAGAGGAACAGGGGCAAAACATCCTGGGAAGCAGAGGAAACTGCAACAAGTTTGGTGGGCCTGGAGGCAAAGGTGTGGAGCAGAGGGAGGCCAGTCAGGTTGCCCAGGCTATGAGTTTATCCTGGAGGCGGTGGGGCACCACGGGAGGGTTCAAGGCAAGGGAATGACATGGCAGATTTGTGTTCTAGAAAGATCCCTCTGGCCTGGGTGGGACGCTGTGAATAGGGTTACGGCATTTGTTTCACCCCACCCAGAGTCTTCCTTGCAGGTGGCTTTCTCTGAGAGCAAAAGCCTGCTACTCTGGGAGCCCAGGGTCAAATCCACTTGGGAACTACCTCACTGTACATACACCCCATCCTCTTGGAGAGTTGTCCCAGCTCTTAGCATATTGAAGTCTCTGGGAGATCCTGCAGCAGAGCCGTCCCATGTCTTTGCTTGGCCCGGTGTGCCCCACATTGATTTGATCACATTCCCTCACCTCCTTTATATTAGTCATGCAGCAACTGTTAAGATTCTTTGCAACACTCTTTGAGAAACAGCCTAGACCCTTCCTGATTCCAAGGATTTGAAAAAACTGGTTTCAAGTAAACCTTGGGGGCCTCACCACTGTGGACCCCAGAGCCTCTAATACCTGCTCCTCCCTTGCCTTAGGTAACAGAAATCCAATTCCAGGGGCTCCCCTTTGAAACCGGAGAAAGAGCTGGGAGAATGCAATGAGGACTAGGGTTGGTCACGCTTTCTGTGGGTACCATTCACTAAGTTCTTAAAACCAGCCAGCTGTTCACAACCTTGCTTCATTCACAAAACACCCTTGCCAGGAAGGCGTGACTATCCTCATTTTACAGATGGCAAAACCGAGGCTTGGAGAGGTGAAGTGAGGAGTTCAGAAGCGGGGTGTAGGGAGGGGAAGGGGCTCAGACCAATCCCAAGCTCCTTGTGGCCAAGAGAATGAATTCTTAATGGACTAGAGTAAATGGGCAAAGGATGTGAATAGGCAATTGACAGAGGAGGAACTCCTAAAGGACACAGTATTTCCAGAAAAAAAAAAAAAAAGTGTAGCTTCACTCCTATCAAAGGGGCCAACTAGGTCAATGGGATTGGCAAAAACAGACAAAGATCAGTAACACCCGTGCTGGAGAGGCTGTCGGGAGATAGCCTTGGACACTATCGTGGGAGGTAAGTTGGAGCAGAGCTTACGGAAGGCTTCGCCGTCAAAATTTCGAATGCTCTTTCCTTACCTCTAGGGTGGGGGATTGAGTGGGAGGGCACACACGGGAGCATGCTGGGGGTGCTGAAATGTTCTATATTTTGGTCTGGGTGGGACTACAGAGATATATACCTGTGTCAAATGTACTGAGCTGAATAAAGATTAGTGCATATTACGCACATCACTCCATGTATTGTATAAAAAGGAAAAACAAACTAAAATGCAAAACTACCTTTGATCAACAATTGCCCATCCAGGAAGCTCTGCAGAAATATTTGCTCATGGATGGAGATAGCTATTCAAGGATGATCAGGATACAATCATTAGTAACAAGGAAAACTTGAAAACAACCCAAATGCCTTTCAGTAGGGGAAGGGTGGAGTAAATTATGGAACAAACACAACAGAATAGTGATATGCAGCCATTCAAGAGCATCTCGGAAAAAAACGTTCCAGCTACATTGTGACAAAAGCAAGTTTGAAAACAAGATCTGTGATCCTGCGTTTGCGAAAGCACAGCAACTAAAAACCCCTTTCTGTTTGTGTGTGTACCTTTAAAGTCTCAAAAAGTGACATCCAAATGTGAACAGCAGTTTCCTCCAGGGAGTGGGATTGGGAGGTGCCACTGGGAACCTTTACTTCTTCCTGTGTATCCGTCACGTGTCATGGAGTTGTTTTGCAATTGGCATTCACTGCTTTTGCAATTAAAAAAAAAAACCCCTTAAAAATAAAATCAATCAGTAGAGGCGCCTGGCACGTAGTAGGTGCTCACTAAATATCTGTTGAAGGAAGGGCTTCAACTGTCCTTGGGCTGTGGTGCCTTCCTGCTCAGACTGTCCGCTCCCACCCGGGTGGGCCCGACACGCCTGATCCTGTCTGGGTGCTAAGCCCCCACCACGTCCCGTCCCCCCAACCCCGCCACCGGCTCTCAGGGCCTTGGGATGTTGCTGGAACGGATGTTAAGGGAAGCTTAAAGCCAGTGGCCACACTTCCCTGGGGGCACTGCTCTAGGGCCAGAGCTCTGCTTGGTTGGCCCCAATTTTTATTTGTGGGGAGATTAAGAAAAATAAAATAAAACATTTAAAGCAACCCAGCCCTCCTTTCCAAGTCCACTGCGGGTGAACGGTGGGGCTTCGGGCGCCCCGGCGCCGGCAGAATCGCCGGCCACAAAACAAACACACGGATCACGGGGACAGAAACACTTTCTGCGCGGCCCCTCCTCCCGCGCTGTCACTCAGCTTCCGCGCCGCCCCCTCCCCTGCCAAGCGGCCGGGAGACCCTCCCCCGTCACCCCCTACCCCGCCGAAGACTTTTTGAAGTTGATCAATGAAACATGTTTTACATACAGGCCTATTCCCGGGCGGGGACTCTGCAAGGCCTTCATTAGTTCCAGATAATGAAAGAATGGGCCGATTCAACGGGCTTGGGAGAGAAAAGGGAAAATTAGAGTTCGGTCTGCTCACTTAAAAAAAAAAAAAAAAAAAAGAAGAGGAGGGGGTGGGGTAGAAATTGTGGATTTGCTAAATAAAGCTCAGGGCCGCATTCAGAGCCTGCGGAGAGGTCCCGGCTCAATCCTCTTAGTTCAGACAATGTAGGGCCGGAGACTGGCCGGCCGGCGGCTCGCATTCCACCCCCGGCTGGAAGGGCAATGGGCTGTTTAAATTGCTACTTAAGTTTCCAGCTGTTCTACCAGTGATTTGCCCAACCTAATAGCTCTTTAAGGCTTTAAACAAGAAAATAGCTCTTCTCACGACTCAGAAGCGGCCCTGGTTAGTTCAGACGGCGCCCATTGTCCGAGGCTTAAACCCTTCTCTGCGCCGGATCCTCCCCGCCACGACGCCACACACAGCGGTGTCAGACTTTGCCCAGCTCGTGGAGACTATTTATCGTCAAGATTATGGTTTTCTAGGCCTCTGTTCAGAGAGCTCCTAAATAAGTACTTATTTGAGGGGACTGCCTGTCTGCTGCCTTCGGGCAGCCCCAGCAAATTAGTGACAAATAGTAATAATTAGTACGACCAGAGCACCTATGTAGTGAGCGCCTACTGTGCGCCAGACCTTGGGTTAGGCACTCTTCTGCCCTCATCCCATTTCATTCTCGTCCACAAAGGAGGTGGCACTACTGTGATGGCCACTTTACAACCGGGACACAGGCACGGAGGAAGGAGTCAAGTCGGCCAAGTTCACACGGGGGGTGCATAGAGCAGGGTCAGGGCTGGTCTGATTTCCAGGGTCTAGACTCTTAACCACCACCTGCCGCCAGGTAGCCATGGAAACTTGAACAGGCCAGGGGAGGGGACTCCTGGGAACGGGTTCTAGCTTGGTGCCTCTGGCCATGGGCACTTAGAGGGCCCAGTTTCCTGGGAGACTGCAGGGGTGGGGGGAGTGAGCAGCAGAGGAGGGGGGCATGGGGAAGGGGATGGTGGTGTTCTGACCTCATCCATCTGAGTCCTGAATGGATGAGAATAATTCAACTGTATGAAAATAATTCTGTATCTATTATGACTTAACTCTAATGAGCTAAGAAACAGCAGTTGTTTTTCTGACTATAAAAGTCATACATGTCAATGGTGGAGACCTTGAAAAATATAAAAATGAATAAAGAAGGACCTGTTAAAGGTTTAGGGTGCTGCTTGGCGTGGCGCGAGCACCCAGTCTGTGTAAGCTGTCATCATCACCTTCATCATCCGTGTTACGCTGATGAAGGTACTAGAGATGAGAGCATTGTGGTGTAGTTTCCTCCCAGTCTTTTTTCCGTATATCTAAACATACCCAGTCTTGATCTTAATTATACTATGCACTGTTTGGAATATGCATGCTTTTTTTCCTGAGATTCATCAAGCCAGAAAGCTGTGATAAAGGCTTGTGGAATTTCCCTGTGGGCCCTTGGGTTACACACTGCAGATCATGAGCAAAACAATTGTGCAAAGGAAGTCGTTAGAGATGGATGGGAGAACTCTGCAGGTGAACAAAGCACAGGAGGAGGGAAAGTCCCCAGATAAGGCGTATATTCAGGGCTCAGTTTGGGAAGCAGAGACCACGTGTCTGGCCAGACCATAGAGGGAGGTGGAGCCAGAATCTGGAGGCTCGAGGCCAGACGCAGTAAGAGGCTTAGCTTTACTCCTGCAGGCAGTGGGGAGCTACTGATGGTCTTTGAGCAAGGGCTGAGACCAAGTCAATGGCCCACACCTAAGACACCAGGAAAGGCAGCCCTGAGGTCCAGCTTTCTGCATCCTGGCAGAAAAACAATGACTGCTCCAACAGAGTAGAAACTGGCTTCCCAACCTTCCTCAGCCACAGTCGGGGAATGAGACCCAGTCTTGTCTGCCTGGGCTGGGCCATGCTGGAGCCCCTGATATATCTGTGTCTCTGGTGTGTGGGAGGAAAGAGTGGGCAGGGATGGCCTCTCACCTGCTGCTGCCACCCAGACACTCACAGGTAAGACCCATTCACTCTTTGTTATTAGGTGAGTAGGTTGAAGAAGGGTCAATTCATTTTTTAAAAAATATATTTATTTATTAACTAATTTATTTTTGGCTGCGTTGGGTCTTCGTTGCTGCGTGCGGGCTTTCTCTAGCTGCGGCAAGCAGGGGCTACTCTTTTTTGTGGTGAGCAGGCTTCTCATTGCGGTGGCTTCTCTTGTTGCGGAGCACGGGCTCTAGGCCCGCGGGCTTCAGTAGTTGTAGCACAAGGGCTCAGTAGTTGTGGCTCGTGGGCTGTAGAGCGCAGGCTCAGTAGTTGTGGCGCACGGGCTTAGTTGCTCCGCGGCATGTGGGATCTTCCCGGACCAGGGCTTGAACCCGTGTCCCCTGCACTGGCAGGCAGATTCATAACCACTGCGCCACCAGGGAAGCCCCAGGGTCAATTCATTTTATTCTTCTTATTTTGCAGATGGGGAAACTGAGGCTTAGAGTGGGGAAGGGATATGTCAGGTAAATGGCAAAGGCAGAACTAAGAAACATTTTAAACTTTTGTACCACAATTTGTTAATTCCTGTCCATTCCTGCCCTGCTCCTCACTTTCTTTTTTTTTTTTTTAAAAAAAACATACTTAACAAAACAATATTGCTGTTATAATTTTGCTGCTGGAAAAGGTACAGGGACACACACAAATTGATCAGAGTGTAAATTGCTGTAACCTCGTGGGAAGGCCAAGAGTTTGGCCATATCTCTCAAAACTTTTAATGCAAAGGTCCATTCAATGAGCAATCCCATTGCCTAGAATTACTCCTACAAATATATTCACATATGTATGCAAAGGTGTATGTACAAAGATGTTCACCACGGTACTGATTTTTATACCTAAAACCGTAAGAAAAAAGAACCAGCAACTCTAAATGTCTGTAAATGGTGACTTGTTAACTAAACTTTTCGACATCCACACACAGTATTATACAGCCACGAAAAGGAATGGGGTAGATCATTTTATACTCCCACTAACAGTGTTTGAGAATGACTATTTCTCTATAAACTTAGGTATTTTCAAACTTTAAAATTTTGGCCGATTTGATAGGTAAAAAAAGGGTATTTTATTGCTTTTACTTACATTCCTTAAATTATGAGCGAGGTTGAAATTTTTCATACAGTTATTGTTCATTTTAAATTCTTTTTTCTGTGAATTTCTTTTTCATATACAGCTTTTGCCTGTTTTTCTGATAGTTTTAAGTCTTTTTCTCACTTGTATGAGCCTGTTTGGTTTCTGTCATGACTTTGCTTATACTGTTTTTTCACCTAGACATTTAAAAATTGTATGTTAAGTCATATTTTTTAAACTTTGATTTTTGGGGGGTACAGAAGATATATTTTTTAAAACAGTTGAATCAGTTCTCCTTTCTTTTTTGATTTCCTCAATCATTTTAAAGTCTGGAAGGTTCTCATCCCTCCAGAGACTTGGTCAATATTACTTATATTTTTGGCCAGTCCTTCTAGGATTTGATTTGCTTTATAAATAATTTATTCTTCAGTATATGGAAATGGATTTAAGCTTGTATTTTTCCTCACACGGTCTCACATTTATTCAACATTCATTCGTTGGAGAAGACACTGCCGTTATGGTTTGAGTTATTTTATATAGGAAAGAGTGTTTCTCTGCTCTCCATTAATCATGGATTCTAATATCAAAGAGGGATTATTCCTCATCTCTTTGGATTTCTCACTCATTTATTTCCTCAAATGAATTTTCTTATGGCTTCTGGGTATCCTGCTTAGAAAGAGCTTTCCTTTCCAAGATTATAAATAACTTCACTTATGTTTTCTTTTAGAATTTTTATGGTTCAATATTTTTTGTTTAAATCTTGGATCCATCTGGAATTTATTTTGGTATAAGGGGTGAGGTAGGGATTCAATTTTATTTTTTCCAGATGGGTGACTACCCAGTTATCTCAATGCCCTGCTTTGATTAATAGGTCTCTTCCCTCTGATATGAAATGCCTCCTTTTTTTCCATGTGCTGAATTCCCACAGATTTCTGTACTCTGGGTTGGATTGAGTGTCGACTTCTTTTCTAGTACTAAACTTAAAAAATTATTGTACTTTCATAATACGTTTTAACATCTGGTAAAGCCAGCTCTCCTTCATTAGTTTTGTTTTTCCTTAGAATTTCCCTGGCTGGTCTCACGTGTTTATTTTTCCAGATGAAATTTGGTATCATTCTGTCAAGTTCCCAAAAAATAAAAGAAAATAAAAACCCTGTTGGTTTAAGGCCTTCCTTACCAGTGGGTATAGTTCTTTCCCCCTCAACAGATTACTGTTATTAACCCTTTGTTGGTTCATTTTTCTCCCTGCTAACTTTTTCTGTGATACAGAAGATTTTTTTGTCTTTATATAGTCCAATCCTTTCCCCTCTCCTTGTAAAAAAATACCCCCAAATTTTAAAAGCTTGGAAACATCCCATTCCTCCAGAGATCTGGTCAATATTCATTTATATTTTTGGCCAGTCTTCCTAAGATTTGCTTTGCTTTATAAGCCATTTTTGTTGCCAGCATCCGTGAAAGATGGGAAGAATACATCTAAACTGATTTTTTTAGGTGCTACCGCTTCCATTGTTCTTTGTCTGCTCAAGACAACTTTATCATATCTTAAATTCTCTTACATGAGAAAGCTTCTCTCCCGCCATTCCGTTTCATCCGTGCCTGCTCTGCTATTTAATCCAGGGCGTAATCATCTATTTTAACATCCTAGAGGGCTGATTGCTTATGTTTCTCAAAATATTTTTTGGATTTCTCACCCTTCTGTTTCCCCAAATACCCCAGCCTGCGTGATTCATTTGGCCCTCATAAGAGCCCTGTGAAAGAGGCTAGAAGCATTAATTCCATTAACTGAGTGTCCCCTTGGGGCTAAGGGACAGATTAGCAGAAACATGGTTGTCACAGCCCCGAGGGAACAAAAGTGTTCCTTTAGGGTCTGGAATTCCCTGGAGGAAGGGAATTGTGTGGCCAGCAGCACCTTTGGTTGTTGAGTTTGACACTTAGAAGAAGAGGTGGGGATGTGTATGCAGCAGGCGTCTAATACTCACCCTCATTGATCAGGGGGCTGCCAGCTGGGAATCTTCAGTAAAGCTGCCACCCACAGCTATGAGTCAGTGTTGGAGCATCAGGAGAAAGGGGCAGGGAGCCCCATCTGGGCTGGGCTGGGGGCATGAGATGCGATAGAGGTTTTCCGCATGCCTGAGGCAACCTCCCGGATGGATTCTACTTTGTCCCTGTGACCTCAGGTGCTGGGAGTGTCTCTGGAGAGCCCGTGTGTCAGCCTGTGTCTGTGTCATTAGTGTGTGTGGTGACAGCCCTTGGCAGCCCGGCTTCTTTCAGGAAGCGTGGTTCTGAGATGAGATGTCAATACCAGCAGCCCCTGAATGAGCTGGAGGGTTGATGCAGATGGGGTCTCAGCAGGAACCTTCAACCAATCCGGGGCCATAACTCACCCGGTGGAAATGGCCCTGGTGATTGTAGAGGGTCGGGGGGTGTCTACCAGGTCAAAGGCAGAGTCACAGGGGAAACAAGACTCCCTGCCCAGGCCCTGCCCTGGCAGCACTGGCTGGCAGGCTCTGTCTAGGATCAGGGGGATGTTGTTTATTTCTTTCCTTTATTTTTAGCTTTTATTTTGATCAGACTTATACGGGCAAACAGTTCTACAAGGTTTGTTAAGAAAAACAGCAGTTTCCTGCCGCTGTCCCCCACTCTTTCCCATAGACCCTTCCCAGAGGCAACTCTTTCACCTCCTTTAACTAATGATTTTGGTTTTTACCGCCCTGCCTTTGGAACTGCATCTTGATTTCTGTAGTTTCAGCTTTATCGGCTGACTTATTCTGGAAGGCGAGGAGTTCGCCGTTCCCCACCTCACCCCCGCTACACACACCTTCCCATGTCCTCAGACCTCTGCGTATAGTCTTAGAACGCTGGCCACCTTTGTTTTCAGTAATTAAGGGCATGGCCTCTGGAGCCGCCCGCCCGGGTTCCAATCTTCCTTCCACCACTTACTAGCTGTGTGATCCTAGACAAGTTACCCAGCCTCCTGGTTGATAGCCATCCACCAGGCCTTGCTGGGCTGCAGCTTTAAATGAGTTAGTTCACCCAATTAAAAAGTGGGCAGAAGAACGGAATAGACAATTTTCCAAAGAGGAGATGCAGGTGGCCAACAGGCACATGAAAAGAGGCTCAACATCACTAATTATTAGGGAAAAGCAAATCAAAACCACAGTGAGATGTCACCTCACACCTGTCAGAACAGCCATCATCAAATAGAACACAAATAACACATGTTGGCGAGGCGGTGGAGAAAAGGGAAACTTCGTACAGTGTTGGTGGGAATGTAAATTGGTGCAGCCACTGTGGAAAACAATACGGAGGTTTCTCAAAAAACTAAAAATAGAACTACCATACGACCCAGCAATTGCACTGCAGGGTATATATCCGAAAATACCAAAAACACGAATTTGAGAAGATACACGCACCCCAGTGTTCACAGCAGCATCATTTACAATTGCCAAGATATGGAAGCACCCTAAGTGTCCATCAACAGATGAGTGGATAAAGAAGATGTGGTGTGTGTACACACACACACACTCACACACACACAGTGAAATATTATGCAGCCATAAAAAAGAACACAATTTTGCGTTTTGCAGCAACATGGAAGGACTTGGAGGGTATTATGCTAAGTGAAATAAGTCAGGCAGGGAAAAACAAATACTGTATATCACTTATATGTGGAATCTAAAAAATACAACAAACTGATGAGTATAACAAAGAAGCAAGGCTTCCCTGGTGGCGCAGTGGTTGAGAGTCTGCCTGCCGATGCAGGGGACGTGGGTTCATGCCCTGGTCTGGGAGGATCCCACATGCCACGGAGCAGCAGGGCCTGTGAGCCGTGGCCACTGGGCCTGCGCGTCCAGAGCCTGTGCTCCGCAATGGGAGAGGCCACAACAGTGAGAGGCCTGCGTACCGCAAAAAAACCGAAAAAACAAAGAAGCAGACTCACAGATATAGAGAACAAGCTAGTGGTTACCAGTGTGGGGGGGAGGGGCAACATGGGGTGGAGAGTGGGAGGTACAAACTATTGGGTGTAAGAGAGGTTACAGGAATGTATTGTACAACATAAGGAATATAGCAAATATTTTGTAATAACTGTAAATGGAGTGTAACCTTTAAAACTTGTATAAAAATAAAAAAATAAAATTAAAAAAATGAGTTCATTCATGTAAAATGCTTGCTTCAAACAGGGCTCAATAGAGCACATGCTCACAAGTGTTAAGATGAAGCAAAGGCCATACCTGTGACAACCTTTGAGGCTCAGTGCTACCCCATCCCAGCTAATAATTGTGTTGTTTCTCCTTTGCTTAGTTTTTTTTAAAAAATTAATTAATTTTTAGCTGTGTTGGGTCTTCGTTTCTGTGCGAGGGCTTTCTCTAGTTGCGGCAAGCAGGGGGCCACTCTTCATCACGGTGCGCGGGCCTCTCATTATCACGGCCTCTCTTGTTGCGGAGCACAGGCTCCAGACGCGCAGGCTCAGTAGTTGTGGCTCACGGGCCCAGTTGCTCCACGGCACGTGGGATCTTCCCAGACCAGGGCTCGAACCCGTGTCCCCTGCATTGTCAGGCAGAGTCTCAACCACTGCGTCACCAGGGAAGCCCTCCTTTGCTTAGTTTTCTATGCAGCTGTTGCTAATTCAGTCCGGAACTTGCCTCACAGGACTGTCGGATGCACCAGGCCTTCTCCACTCCTGGAGCCTGGGCTTGGTGAGCTGTAGCTCCCCAGGCTGGGGCCAGGCTGCGGTCCTGGGGATTCACCTTGCCTCTTCCAGTTTCCTGTATCCTATATTTTCCTCTTTTTTTTTTTAAACAATTTATCTATTTGGCCTCACTGCATGGCATATGGGATCTTAGTTCTCCAACCAGGGATCGAACCTGTGCCCCCTGCAGTGGCAGCATGGAGTCTTAACCACTGGACCACCAGGGAAGTCCCTTTCCTCTTTCTTGATTTACCCCCATATTCTGGTGAAGTATCTTGACAAGTAATGTCCTGGGAAAGAGTATAAGGAAAGTACAGTCCGTTCTCATTATTCGAGGGAGTTACATTCTATGAAGTCACTGCAAACACTGAACTAGACAATACTGAGCTATTGCTCCCAGGGGAAATACGAGGTTAGGTTCCTGCGAGTCTGTGGTCCCAGCATCCCACGCGATTTGCGGGATCTCAGTTCCTCGACCAGCGATTGAACTCAGGCCGTGGCAGTGAAAGCCTGGAATCCTAACCACTAGACCACCAGGGAACTCCCACAGCATTTTCATCAACTGATCAACCCCTAACCTTGCTTTCTGGGTGCTTTATCTGTATTTTCTGTTTAAAGACACCATATTTAATGTGTTGCTCATTCACTAACGTTGAACTCACGGCCAGCAGCCCTGTGACGCATGCCTGAACGAAGCTCATCTGACACACGGATTTTCTCCATCAGGGCACCTCCCAGTTTTCTTGCACTTCGGAACACTAGACAACCCTTACGCACTCTGCTTGGAACCACTTTAAACAGCGAAACCACCAGCAGAAAGCACAAAAAGTGAGAAATGTGGCGCTAAATAGATTGCAAAAAGGACACGTTTACAGTGTGAGTGCTGAGTCAGAGCCCCAATTTTTTTGCTACTCTGTGCATGTCTGTGAATGACCATAAATGCACCACAAGTATCGATGCTGAGGTTGCAGATACATTTTAGTGAGTAGCTGAATTTGCAAACAAGGGGTCCGTGAAAAATGAGGATGGACTGTAAATGTTTCAAGACTTTGCATGTCTACAAATAGTTTCACTTTATCCTCACGTTGGATTGATAGCTTGTCTGGGTAAAGAAATCTAGCTTGGGAATACTTCTTTCTTTTTCGTTTTCTTTTTTGGCTGCGTGGGTCTTAGTTGCGGCACGTGAGATCTTTGTTGAGGCATGCGGGCTCTTCACTGCACTGTGCAGGCTTCTCTCTAGTTGTCGCATGTGGGTTTTTTCTACCTAGTTGTGGCGCGCGGGCTCCAGAGCGCATGGGCCCTGTAGTTTGTGGCATGCAGGCTCTCCCATTGAGGCGCACGAGCTCAGCAGTTGTGGAGCGCAGGCTTAGTTGCCCTGTGGCATGTGGGATCTTAGTTCCACGACAAGGGATCGAACCTGCGTCCCTTGCATTGGAAGGCGGATTCTTTACCACTGGACCACCAGGAATACTTCTCCTTCTGCATCTCACAGGCATTGCTCCTGTGCCTGCTAGCTGCTGGTGTTGTCGAGAAGTCTAAAGCTATCTTGGACCCTCATGTGTGACCCTCTTCCTTACCTTGTATGCTTGTGGGATCTTCTGTTTGTCCAGGCATCTCAAGTTTCATGACGATGTGCCCTGGTATGAGTCTCTTTTCATGCTTTGCCCAGGGGGTTACTTAGTGGGTCCTTGTAATCTATACATCTAGACCCTTTTGTTTAAAAAAATTCTCCGAAATGTTGATGAGTTCCTTCCCACCATTTTCTCTGGTCTGTTTCTGGAACTTCTGTTAATTGGATGTCATTCTTCTTGGACTCCTGCACTGTTTTTCCTCCTGTGTTAGTCAGGGTTCTCCAGAGAAAGAGAACCAAGGGGATCTATCTTTATTTTATCTCTTTCTCTATATCCTATTGGTTCTACATCTATATCTATATCTGTACATCTTGTTGGTTCTATATCTGTCTGTCTATCTATCCATCTATCTATTTATACTCATGAAATTATAGAGGCTAAGTTGCACAATCTACTGTCTGCAAGTTGGAGACCCAGGAAAGCCAGTGATGTAGCGCCAGAGGCTGACGGTGTAAGTTCCAGTCCAAGGATGGGAGAAGATTGATAACTCAGCTCCAGCAGTTAGGCAGAGAGAGCAAATTCTCCCTTCCTCCACCTTTTTGTTCTATTCAGGCCCTCAGAGGATTAGATGAGACCCACACCCATTGGGAAGAGCAACGTGCTTTACTCAGTCTACAGATTCAAATACTAATCTCATCTTGGAAACACCTTCACAGACACAGAAATAATGTTTAGCCAAATATTGGGCACCCTGTGATCCACTCAAGTTGACACATGAAATGAACCATCACACCTCCTATACTGGCTGCATATTTGTTCTTTTGCTCTACTTTCTAGAATATTCCTTCAAATTTATAATCCACCTCTTCTCCTTGAGTGTTTAAATCTCTGCTATATTTTAATTTTCAAGAGTTCTTTTTTTAAATTGAAGTATCGTTGATTTACAATGTTGTATTAGTTTCCAGTGTACAGCAAAGTGATTCAGTTATACATATATGTAGAATACATATTCTTTTCCATATTCTTTTCCTTTATGGTTTATTACAGGATATTGAATATAGTTCCCTGTGCCATACAATAGGACCTTGTTGTTTATCTATTTTATGTACAGTAGTTTAGATCTGCTAATCCCAAACTCCTAATTTATCCGCCCCCCACTCCCTCTCCCCTTTGGTAACCATAAGTTTGTTTTCTATGTACGTGAGTCTGTTTCTGTTTCATCAACAAGTTCATTTGTGTCATATTTTAGATTCCACATATAAGTGATATCATATGGTATTTGTCTTTCTCTTTCTGACTTACTTCACTTAGTATGATAATCTCTAGGTCCATCCATGTTGCTGCAAATGGCATTATTCCGTTCTTTTTTATGGCTGAGTAGTATTTCATTGTATACATACACCACATCTTCTTTATCCATTCACCTGTCGATGGACAGTTAGGTTGCTTCCATGTCTTGGTTATTGTAAATAGTGTTGCTATGAATATTGGGTGCATGTATCTTTTCGAATTACAGTTTTCTCCAGATATATGCCCAGGAGTGGGATTGCTGGATCACATGGCAACTCTAGTTTTAGTTTTTTGAGGACCCTCCATGCTGTTTTCCATAGTGGCTGCACCAATTTACATTCCCACCAACAGTGTAGGAGGGTTCCCTTTTCTCCACACCCTCTCCAGCATTTTTTTTTTTTTTTGCGGTATGCGGGCCTCTCACTGTGGTGGCCTCTCCCGTTGCGGAGCACAGGTTCCAGATGCGCAGGCTCAGCAACCATGGCTCACAGGCCCAGCCGCTCCGCGGCATGTGGGATCCTCCTGGACCGGGGCAAGAACCCGTGTCCCCGGCATCGGCAGGCGGCCTCTCAACCACTGCGCCACCAGGGAAGCCTGCCTCCAGCATTTTTAATTGTAGACTTTTTAATGATGGCCATTCTGGCCAGTGTGAGGTGATACCTCGTTGTGGGTCTGATTTGCATTTTTCTAATAATTAGCAGTGTTGAACATCTTTTTATGTGCCTATTGGCCATCTGTATGTATTCTTTGGAGAAATGTCTATTTAGGTCTTCTGCCCATCCATTTTTTGATTGGGTTGTTTGTTTTTTTGATATTGAGTTGAATGAGCTGTTTGAATATTTTGGAAATTAATCCCTTGTCAGCCACATTGTATGCAAATATTTTCTCTCCAATTCCAGTTGTCTTTTCATTTTGTTTATGGTTTCCTTTGCTGTGCAAAAGCTTGTAAGTTTGATTAGGGCCCATTTGTTTATTCTTGCTTTTATTTCTATTGCCTTGGGAGACTGACCTAAGAAACCATTGGTATGATTTATGTCAGAGAATGTTTTGCGTATGTTCTCTTCTAGGAGTTTTATGGTGTCACGTCTTATATTTAAGTCTTTAAGCCATTTTGAGTTTGCTTCTGTGTGTGGTGTGAGGGTGTGTTCTAACTGCAGTGACTCACATGTGGCTCTGCAGCTTTCCCACCACCAGTTGCTGAAGACACTGTCCAAGAGCTCTTTTTAAATTCTCTGAATGTTCCTTTTTTGGTAGTGTCCTGTTCTTGTTTCATGGATACCATATGTTCTTCTCTTCTTTCTCAAAGAATGTCACTGGTAGCTTTTTTATCCAAGTTTTTCTCCCCTCAAATAGTCTCTATTTCTTCCAAGTTGCTTTCCTCTGTTTGTTGTCTGTCTTCACTGCTCATGTGCCTTGCTCTCCTTCCGCGTCTGATTATCTTTGGTTGTCTGCCTGTGGGACTAGGAGCTGGCTGGTCTTCCTGAGTGTGTGGGTGGGATCTGGTGATGTGAGCTTCTCTGAGTCATGTGTCTGGGATATTCAGTTTGGGAAATGTTAGTACCTGTATCTAAAGACGTTTCCTCTTGGTCTGGTCAAATTCCCCAGAGAAGTCTCTCCCAATCTCTTGCTTGGAGAGTGAGGGCCAGGCTGCTAGTGCTCTAGGACATGGGTGGGAAAATGAGAGGATTCTCCAAATCCTGTATATACCTGTCCAGAGGGCCTCTGTCCTACCCCCCCCCCAGCCCCACCCCCATAACAAGCGTGTAAAGCCCAGGCTTCTGCCAAGGAGTGGTTGTGGAGGCTTGTCCTTGGTGGCCTGGAATTGAGGAGAAGACTCTGTTTTATTAACTATTCCTTGAACAGATGACCGACGCGTCCTCTTCCTCATTTTAGCTGAGCCCCACTCACTTCCTGGCACTGCCCGGGCCCCAAGCCCTCTGGGGATTCATCATGAAGTCCAGTTGGTCTTAACGTGCCTCACGACCAGCTTAGCATTCAGCTTCCTCACCTGAATGTAGTTGTTGCTGTCTCCTCCCCCATCCTTTCCATTCTCTTTGGTTTCTGGCTTTTGAAAATCCCTTTGCTATATTTTTAATAAGGTATGAAGAGGGAAAAATTTGATGCAGCTGTTGAATCTGTCATCTCTATTGGAAGCCCCCTGTTTATTTCCTTAGTGTTTCTCTGGCCCATTAGCCTGTGAGCTTCCTCAAGAAAAGGAGTGTGTCCAATTCCTTGCTGAGTCCCCTGAGTGAGCACAGGAGCAGACCTCAGCAAATGTGAACTTGATTATTTAGAAGAGAAAAGCGGGGTTGCTTTCCCACAAGGGAGGCAGATCTCAAGCCGGGAGGTTTGACTTCAAATCCCTACGGACTTCCTGGCTTTGGACAAGTCATTTTGTTTCTCTGTGCCTCAGTTTCTTCATCTGCGCAATGGGTATACCTACATTACCTCACAAAGTCGATCTAAAACAGAAACCAGAAGGTATATATGAGGGCACTTAGTGAGCATGAGACCAGGTTAGATATTTACCTAATAGTAAGTATTAGGAAAAGTATGACCACAATATTAGAAATGGGCAATGTGAAAAAAATGCAGGATTGGAAATCTGTAAATTTTATAAATTTGAACTCTTCTAATCTTATAAGTTTGAAGAAATATTCTAGAAAGTAGAGCAAAAGAACAAAGGTGTAAATGGAGGTATGAGAGTTCCTTAGCTCTCCTGGGCTGTCATTCTGCTTCTGCCCATACAGTTTTTTTTAAATTAATTAATTTTTTGGCCTCATGGCATGTGGGGATCTTATTTCCCCAACCAGGGATCAAACCCTTGCCCCCTGCAATGGAAGGGCAGAGTCTTGGGGCTTCCCTGGTGGCGCAGTGGTTGAGAGTCCGCCTGCCGATGCAGGGGACAAGGGTTCGTGCCCAGGTCTGGGAAGATCCCACATGCCGCGGAGCGGCTGGGCCCGTGAGCCATGGCCGCTGAGCCTGCGTGTCCGGAGTCTATGCTCCGCAACGGGAGAGCCCACAACAGTGAGAGGCCCGCATACGGCAAAAAAAAAAAAAAGAAAAAAAAAAAAGAAATTAGGAAGGGCAGAGTCTTATCTACTGTGCCACCAGGGAAGTCCCTGCCCCTGCTTCTAAAAATAACTTTGAACGTGTCTGTTTCCCTCTCAGTTCAATTTCTTGTCCCCCACCATCATGATCACCATCTCACAAGTGTCGATACACAGTAAAAATGCAGCATCTGTCGTACGACGAACACTCAGTCTGCTCTGAACTCGATAACCACTGTGATTATATATAATTACGTATATACTTTTATTTGACTGTCACGACAACCTTATGAGGTAGGTATATTAGCATCACCTCTCTCTTAGGTTCAGAAAATGGAGACTGGGGAAGTGACTAGCTCAGGGTCACGAAGCTGAGGAGAGGTCGGGAAGCCCGCAAACCTGGTTTTGTCCGACTCACAAGCCTGCCTTTTACCTCTGAACTTTGCTGTCCCTGGAGCTTCTGGGGCCTCCCTAGCGCTCGTGTTTTCATGATTCTTCGCAAGCCCCGAGGCCACGTGTTCAGGGGCCGAGAGACCGCCTCACATTACAACTTGGGAGCGTCTCCTTTCTGACCCTCATTTTCACCGGTTTTACATCGCGAGCATTTCAAGGTGTTTTTCCGTCAAGTTAAAATACACTTTGGCGAGGCTGGCGGGTCCGATGTGGACTCTGAGACACTGTTTGGCTTGGCACAGCTTCCAGAAGTCTCCCAGCCACGGTTGCTCTATGTTGCTTTTTGCCAGGACCGAGATCAGAAATAACTCAGCTGTGAAAAGAGAAAAAATATAAGCTTGTGGCAGCCCTTGAAGAAGATGAATTGCTGGTGGGTTATTTTTCCCCCTTGAGTCAGAAGTGTGAAGGTAGGTGGGAGAAGCAGCAAGGTTTTGAAAGACCCATGTATATTTAGGTATCAGGATTAGTTCCATTTTAAGCAAGACGAGGGCTGAGACATCCATGCTGTCAGACAGGCCAGCTTATTCCCTGCCAGGCTCTGATGCCCATGGGTTGGGCCTTCTGGTTAGGGTTACTGAAACCCACAGGTCCCACATTTGGTTGGTTTGATTCCAGCTGGCAAGAAGTATTTTCATTTTGTGGCACGAAACCTTTTTTTTTTTTTAATTGGTTAGTTTTGAAGCTTTCTGTGACCATATCCTGGTTGAAGTGCGGTTCTAAGCACCAGGGTGCAGCTGTGATGAACAGTGAGTGACGTGCAAATGTCTTGCACAATTACCATCCTTTCTCCCGACACCTAAGAGAAAGTGTAAGTCAAGGCGCTGGTTGGACTTGAAATTAATAGATGGTGCAGATGAAGCAGGGTGGGCGTCGTAATGAGGACTGGTTTGTTCATTCATTCATTCAACTTCCAGCACACGTTTCTCTGGTGCCTTCGTTATTTCATCCAGTGAGAACACTGGACTCCCCTTCCTCCTGGTCCTTGAGGAGCCCATGGTCTCGAGGGGAAAACAACACAACCAAAACCACAACCACAAAAACAAGCCTACGGGTAATCACGGGATGAGGTAGTGTGTGTTAACAGTGGCAAACAGGCTTAAGGCCAAAGCAAGTTCTGGAAAGTTCTCAGAGAGAACTTCTGTTCCTGGCACTCAGCCAGATTAGATCCCTTTAAGAGCTCCCCTGGTTATAATTAACAGGCTGGATAAAATATTTTTTTAACTTATTTCTGACACATTGCTGAGTTGGCAGGAAAGTAGGGAAATGATGGATGTCTGAAATGAAGTGGAGGTGGGAGCCTTTGACCTTCTGTTTCTGTAGTTGTGTGAGATGGATGCAAGGAACAGGAGATAAACACGGGACACCACTCAAGGGGAGGATTTCATGGGAGACTCCCTTCAAAGTTAGAGTCCAAAGGGCTATGTCCAGAGGGTAAGGAAAGAATGAAAAGTAAATCTCATCCTGCAGAAGAGAACAGAAAGGAAACCTGCCTGTTCTGACCTTGACATTGGGTTGAGAGGAAAAAAAAAATCTCACTTGAGAATTTGCAACCACAAGCTGGTCCTCACATGCTTTTCAGTTTGAATTCACGCTGCTTGTGTGGTTCAAACAAACTCAACTGGAGAATTTAAAATGGCCCCTGCTTGGTTGTGTCCCCAGTCAACTGGCAGAAGCAAACTCTACGCCTCCTTTGAAGAATTCAACTAATAAGTGTCAGCCTTCTAGAATGTCCACAAATACAGTTCCAGAGAAAGGGAACAGCTCACAGTGAAAAATAATAAACTTCACAAGGAGAAAAAGACAACCAGCAGGAACAAGAAGTAGTAGAAACAGATCCTTTAAGACTTGAGATTTGAAATTATCCTATGCAGACTAAAACAAGTTTAAACAGCTATTTTTGTGTTTCTAAAGAAATAAAAGAGAAATTTGACAGCATGAGCAGAGAATAAGAGACTGTCATGAGCAAGCAGATTCAAAAATGAACCCAAGAAAACTGACGGGAATGAGAAATATAAGACTTATAATTTGAAACTCAACAGACAGGTTGAACGACAGATTAGCTACAGCCAAAGACAGGATTAGTAAACCCATCAGTCACAGGAATTATCCAGAAGAATAGAGTGACAAGGCCTAGGGTACATCTATTCAGAGTTCTAGAAGGAGATGATAGGATGGAGGGACAGGCAATATATGAGGACATATGCCTGGTAATTTGGTAAAATTTTTATAGATACAAAACTTCAGATTCAGGAAGCCTAGTGAATCCCAAGTAAGGTAAATAAAAAGAAATTCCTGTCTAGACACATGATAGTAAGACTGTGGAACATCAGAGAGAAGAGACTAAGAGCACCAGAGAAAAAAAGATGATCACCAAAGGGTCTGTTGTTGGAGTGACAGCTGACTTCTCACTGTCTTCAATGGAAGCCAGGAGATGGTGGGATTATATCTTCTATGTGCTGAGAAAAAACCCGTCAGCTTAGAGCTCTATACTATCCTTCAAGAGTAAGGGAGAGGGCTTCCCTGGTGGCCCAGTGGTTGAGAGTCCTCCTGCTGATGCAGGGGACACGGGTTTGTGCCCCAGTCCGGAAGATCCCACATGCTGCGGAGCAGCTGGGCCTGTGAGCCACGGCCGCTGAGCTTGCGAGTCCGGAGCCTGTGCTCTGCAATGGGAGAGGCCACACAGTGAGAGGCCCGCGTACCACAAAAAAAAAAAAAAAAAAAAAGAGTAAGTGAGAAATTAAGACATATGCAGACAAGTAAAAGCAGTGTGATCCTACTACTGAAAGGCCTCACTAAAGAAAATTCTAAATGTAATGTACTTCAGGCAGAATAAAAATTATTCCAGAGGAAAGGCCAGATACATAAGAAGGAAAAATGGGCAAAGATATGGGCAAATATTTGGAAACAAACAAACAAACAAAAAGAACTGTATGACTCCACAACAATAATGTCTCATTTATGGTAGGAGAAATACAGGCTGCTACTAAAATACTGAACAACACCATATAATTTTGCAGGGGATGGTCAAAATTAAAGTTTTCAAATTCCTTCAAGTACTTGAGAAGAGGGCAAATATATTGATTAAGTTTAGACGTTATTAGTTACGTGCCCAGTGTTAGAAGGGCTAGGGTGAGTACGAATAAATAGTAATAGCATGTACAATTTCCAAACAATTGGAAAAATTCAGATAAGAAAAAGATGATAAAAGTCTCAAATGATTGAAAGGAAGGTAAAGAAGAGGTTGGGGACAGGAAAATCTGGAATGAATAGAAAATACATTGGAAGACTATAGACTTTCATCTAGAATATAAACTATCAGTAATACATGTAAAAGGACCAAACTCTTCAGTTAAAAGAAGATTTTCAGACTGGATTCTAAAAACATCCAGATTATGTTCTCTAACAGGAGATAAACCTCAAACATAAGGACCCAGAATTGTTGAAAGTCCAAGTGTAGCAAAAATACACTAGGCAAATACTAACACAAAGAAAGCTGCTGTGGCTGTATTCATAAGACAGAAATAGAGTTTTGTGGAGAAAAGCATTTTTAGAGATAAGGTGGTCAGTAAATGATGGAAAGTTCAATTTGCCGGGAAGTTCAACAGTTCTCAATTTATACATAACTGATACCATAGCTGCAAAAATATAAACGAACATGGGAAGGACAGGAGTAGAGACATATCCACCTCATGATGGGGTATTTTTTAGGTCATCTCAGTGAAGATACAGGACATTTGAGGAGCACAGTTACAAGTTCAATATAATCGACATATGTAGACTATGGTACCCCAGTCACATTGTTTTCAAGGATGCACAGGAAGTTTAGAGAAGATGCTAGACTGTAAAGCTAACCTCAACAAATTTCAAAAATTAGGGAGGCAGTTTGAATCTCCTGGGAACTTGACTCTGAGAAGGAGATTAGGGTGCAGGAAATTTATTAGGGAGCACTCTTGGGATCGGCATCCGTGGGAAGGAGGGGAAGAAGCAGGCTTGTACAGGAGGAGGCATTTAGCCACAGTGCAGTATCAACGGAAGCCTTAACCAACTCCCTGGAGAGCTCTGGAGCTCGGATGGTCCTTCTGAGTTCTTGGGTTGGGGGAAGGGCCCAGGCCTTTATTCGCCCACATTGATTAGATGCAGGCTGCCCCCTGAAGGAGGCATGACCTCAGTTGGGCAGGGCGATTTCTTTAGCCCATGCAACCGCTCTCCAAAGGCTGACAGCTGAGGGCCAACGTCTGGGTAGCTCCCTTAGCAGCTGGCGGAGTAAGTTCTTCATTCCTGCAGGGGTCCTGAGCGGTAATCACCGCATCTGGCACAATGTGTACACAGACTCTATTCTCTGATCATAATCCAAATAAGTTAGATGTTGATAACCAAAAAGATAACGAAAAAAAGCTCATACTTTTGGAAACTTGAAAACAGATACCTAAATGGCTCACAGGCCAAGAAAGAAGTCATAACCAAAATTAGAAAATACTTAGTACTGACCAATAACAATATTTGCATCAAGACTTGTGAGATGCCACCAAAGCGGTATTTGCAGAAGAGTTTATAACCTTATGTGCTTGTATTGGCAAATAAGAAATGGTCAAAACTAATAAGCTAAGTATCTAACTTAAAGAGTTAGAATAAGAACAGTAGAATAAACCCAAAGGTAGTAGAAGAAATCAAATGATTATAAGCACAGAAATTAATGAAATAGAAAACAAACAGAGAGGAAGATGACTGAGGACAAAAGATGATTCTTTGAAAAGAATAAAAATGTTACACAAATCTCTTACAAGATTAATTAAAAGAAAAAGCACACATAGTCAGTATTAAGAATGAAAGAAAAGGAGTGATTATAGACAAAGCACAGACTAAATGGATACTATAAAAATATTATAAATGACCTTATTTATTTGAAGTTGCAAATGATATTGACAAATTCCTAGAAAAATACAACTTATCAAAATTGACTCAAGAAGTAATAGAAAACCTGAATGTTTCCATAATTATTAAATAAATTAAATTAGTAGTTTAAAACCTTCCTATACAGAAAACACCAGCTCCTGGTGGCTTTATAGGTGAATTCTGTTGAGCAGTCAAAGAACAGACCACTTCAAGCTTTACCTAAATTTCTCCTCTGGAGTGGAGAAACACAGTCCACACTCTTCAACTTACTGTATCGGTTTAGCTAAGATTGATAATCAGATAAAGGCAGTACACTAAAAAACTTCTCAAGTTCATTTCACTCATGAACATAGATCCAAAAATTCTTTTAAAATGTTAGCATAGTGAATTCAGCAATAATAATTGAAAAATATAGGACATCATGTTTAAGTTGTGTTTATCTTATGAAGGTAAGGTTGGCTTATTATTAGAAAAGTAATGAACATAATTCATCACATTAACAGTTTAAAGGAAAAATATATGATTATTTCATTAGATAAAAAAATTATTCAGTAAGACTTAACATTCATTCATTATAAAAATTCTTTCCAAACCAGGAATTGAAAGGAATGTCCTTAACTTGATAAAGGGAAATGGATGTAAATGACATGATACATAATAATGAAATAATGGAAGTATTACCTTTAAGACCAGAAACAAATCAGTGATGCTAATTCTTTTCAACATGAAGTTAGCTTGTAGCCAGGGTTGTAATATAAGAAGAATAAATAAAAGGCATAAAGATTGAAAAGAAGAAATGAAACTAATACTAGAAATAGGTAATATGATCATCTACTCAGAAAATTCAAAAGAATCTACCAATAAATTATTAGAATTAAGTGTCTAGAAATTTTGTTCAGTGTATAAGAACACAAAAAAGCCAACTGTATTTTTATACACCATCAACCATCAGTTAGAAAAAGCAATCTAAAAAAGTTGCCATTCGAGGATGCAGAGAAAAGGGAACCCTTGTGGACTGTTGGTGGGAATGTAAATTCGTGAGCCACTGTGCAAAACACTATGGAGGCTTACCCTCCCCAATCCCAAATAAAAATAGAACTACCATATGACCCAGCAATTCCACTCCTGGGTATATATCTGAAAAAAACCCCAAAACACTAACTTGAAAAGATACATGCACCACAACATTCATAGCAGCAGTATTTACAATAGCCAAGGTATGGAAGCAACGTAAGTGTCCATCAACAGATGAATGGATAAAGAAGATGTGGTATATATACCACATATGGCGGAATACTACTCAGCCATAAAAAAGAACGAATTTTGCCATTTGCAGCAACATGGATGGAACTTGGAGGGCATTATGCTAAGTGAAATAAGTCAGAGAAACACGAATACTGTATATCACTTACATGTGGAATCTAAAAAAACCCAACCAACCAAACTAGTGAATATAACAAAAAAGAAGCAGACTTGTAGATATAGAGAACGAACGAGTGCTTACCCATTGGGGGGAATACAGGGGTGGGATAGTGGGAGGTATAAACTATTGGGTGTAAGAATAAGCTCAAGGAATATAACCAATATTTTGTAATAACTGTAAATGGAAAGTAACCTTTAAAAATTGTATAAAAATTTTTAAAATTTTGAAAAAGAAAAAGATGCCATTTAGCAATGGTAAAAAAAAAATAGTAATAAACTACCTAGGAATTAATCTAGCAAAGGATGTGATAACACCTTACAGAGAAAATTATAAACTATATGGTAAGATTTTAAAGAAAATCTAAATAAATGCAGAGATATGTCATGTTCATGGATAAGAAGACTCAATATTTTAGACTCAATCCTCCCCAAATTACCATATGCACGTTCAATGCAATTTCAGTCAAAACGCCAAGAACATTTTTGCCTTTTTGAAAAGCTGTTTTTAAAATGTAGAAGCAAAAATGTCTAGGGGTAGCCAAGACTTTCCTGAAGATGAACAAGGGAAAGACCGGCTCTATCAGATATCATAATATAACATAAAAATTGAGAGGTAAGGTGCTGTTACATAGACAAACAGATCAACGTAACTAACGTAGCCAGAAACAAAGCCATGCATATGTGGAAACCTGATTTATGGCAAAGCTGGCATTTCAGAACATCGAGAAATGGCACTGGGTAATTGGGTATCCATAGGAAACAGAAGTGAAATTGGGTCCCTGTCTCACACCATATCAGGTCTGACGTGTTAACACTAACATATAATAGATAGCTTACGTAAGAAGACAATAAATAAGAGAGGTTGTCTTTATGATTTTGAGTCGAAAAGTAAAGTTTATATGTTTGACTACATTAAAATGAAAATTTTTTAAAAATCAAAAGACTATAGGTTGAAAAGAAATGTAGTAGAAGATGTTTGCAACATATATAACGAACAAAGGGTTATTATGCAGAATACATCCAGAATACCTGAGAACCAATAAGAAAAAGTAAATGGTCCAATAAAAAAAATGGGCTCATGGTGAAGGCTAGAGCTGGCATTGCCGGGCCCACCGGAGTTCTGGCTCGGGACCAACATTTTCTTTGCTGTGTGCCCTCGTCTGCATTGCTTGGCTTCTCTGAGCTTCCGTGCTCTCATCCACAGCCTATGTCTCATTTCTCTGGGGCCGAGTGGACCTCCCCTTCTAGCCCTGGGCCGTGGGGGAGCATGTGGTCTGACCATCCATCCGTCCGTCCCCTTACCTGACACCTCAGCCATGATCGGGTCCAGGTCTTGACCTCCCGGCTTGGCCTTGGACGTGATGGCCAGGCCACTGAGTTTCCCCAGTCTGGGCCCAGCAAAGGGACCTCCCAGAACTCCTTGCCCCCTCCCCCTCTTTCACTAGGGAATGTGGAGTCTGTAGCCTGGAAGACCCTAGCTGGGCTCCCAAAGGCCAGCCTTAGGCCCCAGGGGCTGGGATTTGGTGGCTTGTTGGAAGCTGTTGCTATAGGATCCAGCCCTGCACCTCTGCAGCATTCCCCTGGGGGCTAGGACACAAGGGAAGGGCTAGAACCATGGGAGGCCAGCTCCTCCATCAGATTTATGGTGTCCCCTTATGGGGGGACAGGACCCAGACTGGCCTGGAGCTCAGGGCATATGAGGGGTTTGGGGCAAGGTGCTAGGCCGTCAGTGAGCTGGAGCTGAGGGGGTCACCTGCAGTGATGGTGTGTGTGTATGTGTGTATGTGTGTGTATGTATGTGTGTATGTGTGTGTGTATGTGAGTGTGTGTATGTGTGAGTGTGTGTATGTGTGTGTGTGTGTGTGTGTCAGGAGAAGGTTCTGGGTCAGGGAGGCTGCTCCCCAGAACTATCAGGGTCACTCTAGCCCATGCACATCCCTAGCTATGCTGAACTATGGGCACGTCCCTGTTGCTTCTCTCCTGTGCTCTAAGCTGGTACCTCTGCCTGGATCATGGAACAATGGTGCTCTGGCCTCCTGCTCAGGTCAGGGGTTTGCTCAGTGCCCCCCACCCCAAGCCGAGTGCCCCTCTATGCCACCATTAGTCACACTCTGCTGCAATTTCTGTGTGTATGTCTCTCCCACCCCCAAGGCCCCAGCTTTAGGAGGATGGAAAGGTGTTGGTCCAGCTCAATGCCTGGAATAGCCCTGCAGCTCTGGGGCCTGCCCAGAGGGGCTCCGGGAGTGTTCATTGATTGTATGTGTGTGTAGGCAACTCATGATAGCTCACAGCAGTAGCATAGGGAACATCTGGCGATGTCTGGAGATGTTTTTGGTCGTCGTAACCTGGGGGTGCTGCTGACATCCTTCCATGTGCAGGGCAGCCCCGAGACAACGAAGAATTATCTGATGCGAAATGCCAATGGTGTGATGGTTGAGAAACCCCGCCTCGCAGGGCACGGCTGCCAGGGAGCCCTCCTGGTCTCAAATGCAGATGTCTTCTGAGGCCCAAGGGCCGCAAAAATGTGATGGCGGAGGGGACAGTGGTGTTGAAGGGGATGAAGCCATCCAGTCCAGCAGGAACTTGTGGGCACCAGTTCTGGCTGCCTGATTCTCTGGTTTTCAAGAAAGCCTAAAACTCTGGATTTGGGTATGAAATCTGATTTCTAAATGCTGACAACTAATTATGAGTGTTTGAAAAACTCTGTAGAGTGAACAGAACTGTATACTCCTCTCTCTGTGCTTGGCCGTGCCACAATTCCTGGGGGCCCCTTCCCACTGGCCACAGGTCCTGGGCCAGCAAGGATGGGAGAGCAGCCCCACTGCGCAGCCCTGAGATGGCTGGGTCGCTGCTGCCCCCCTGTGGCTAAAATGGGGAGGTGCCGGCTGTGATGGGGAGAAAGGGGTCTGTGATTTTCTACAAGGACCAGGGTCCAGGGTCCAGGGTCCAGGGTCCAGGCTGCTCCCCTGAGGAGTTAAGGCTGACATTCCCCGGAGACCAGGGTTTGGCTCCAGACCTGCCTGGTGTGTATGCAGTGCGGCCCCAGCACAGCGTGACGCTGGGAATAGCCCTCTTTGGGCCTCCGTTTCCTCAGTTGAAAAATGGCATTGGGGGCAGGGGTTTTCTGAGGGTAAAGTGACATAATGGGTGTAAGCGGGCCAAGTACTGGTGAGGGGATTGGTGTGTGCACAGCCAGCATTCTTCACTCCACATTCAGGGAGGCCTAGGCAACACTCACCATCAGGTCAACTCTTCTTGTGTGCCAATGGCGCCCCCGTGCTCTGCCCTCTGTGTAGAGGGTCATCTGCACTGATCCTTCCACCGTCTAGGAGACAGGGCCTGTCAGCATCCTCACTGACCGATGATGAGATGGGACACCATGGATGGGGTAGGTAACCGCCCCAGTGACTCCTAAAACAGCGGTGCCAGAACGAGAGCTGGGTTCCAGCCCCTCTTCCACCACGTTTATAAAAGTGCACGATTTACCCACAAGGGGCCTTAGGATACCGGCTCCAGGAGCCGCTGCAGATACAGGGAGGGGCCAAAACTTGGAGACGGAGGGGACCCCCCCCCAGGGTCCGGTCCACGGAGCCCCTCAGCTGCCAGTGTGTTGCATTGGTGTCCCCAAGGGAAGTGGGCCTGTCCTGGCTGCAGATCCCTGAGCTGCCACGTGGCCAGGGAGTCCTGCTTGCCTTCACAGTCTCCAAACAATCTTGGTTTTAGTGTCCCAAAGACAGGTCACCTTGGGGAAACTGAGGACGCCCAGCACCGCTGAAGGGTCTGTGCATCTCTGCACGCGCTAATGAGGGAGGTGGGTGAAGAGGATTCTAATACTTCAGATCAACCTAGACTGGAGGGAAACTGAGGCCGGGAGGAGACAGTAATTCCCAGGTGCCCCAGGGACCGGCACGTCTTACTGCAGGGCCTCTTCTCTCCTGAAGGATGGTGGGCTCATTCAGGGAGAAGGGGTTTGGTAAGGGTGGGGAAGACGGTCTCTGGCAGATGATGTTTGATGATTTGGTGTTCTGTCTGCTGATCCCGTTAGATGGAGAAGGGCGGCTCTTGTAGGGGGTCTGGTCTGATTCCTAGCAATGGCGGAAGCCCGCCGAAACTGGCCTTTGGAGAAATAGCTGCTCCCTGGGACCTTGTAAGGGAGGGAGTCGGGGGTTGTTCCTGCAGCTCGGCAGTGGATCTGCAGGGACCCAGCAGCCTCCCACCTCCTGGGGCCTGGCAGACCTAGCTCCCTATCTGAGCTCCATCTCCTCCTGCTGTGTGACGTTGGGGGAGCCCCTCCACCTCTCTGAGCCTCATTTGTAAAATATTGGTCACATCCTTCCTACGTTGCAGAACTCCTGGAGGGCAGCTGAAGCAATGTTGCACTCTCTCCTTCCCCACTGAACATGATTATGCTTGTAATTAAATGGCTCCTGAGTAACGAATTGTTTAATCTCGGCCTCCTGCCCTCAGAGCCCACAGGTCACTACGTCACCGGTGCCGATCACAGGGGCTGGCCCTTGGTACACATTTGGGGAGTTAATGAAGATTTATAGTGTCTGACACACCTCTGACGTGTAAAAAACTTCCCATCTACGAAAACCACACGGAGCAGCTGTTTGGAGAAACTTGTGGGGAGGAAGATGCAGCGTCCCACCTCCCCCGCAAGGGGAGCCCAGGACAAACCTGCCCGGCGCTGACAACCGCCTCATTCTGGGACCAAGGCCAAAAGCGGGCACCGGGCGCACTTCTCACCTGTGCCCAGCAGGTGGCGCCCGCCCCCGCCCGCAGGCCCGTGGAAGTCTGGCTGCTTGCGGCGGGTTGTTAGGGCGCCCCGTGGCAGGGTATTGGTTTTCGGGGTGGGTCTGCTCACAGCTCCTTGCGGGGAGCAGAGGACTTTTGTGCATTCTTCAAGGCCCAGCTCAGCGGGCGACTCCAGGTAGAAGCGACCCTTCCTCGGCGCCCAGCCCGGCGTCTGTCTGGGGAAGGTGCTCAAATGTTGTGACCTGAAGGATGGATTGAGGCGGGTCAGAGGGTCAGAAAGGAGGGCTCCGGCCGGGGCGGGGCGGGGCGGGGCGGGGAGGGGGGGAAGGGGAGAAAGGAGGAGCCCTGGGCCCCAGGTCTCGTTTGTTTAAAATGAATAAATGTTTAAATGTATAAAATCACATGTTTGAGTAGGTAATGGGTGAATATAAAAAGAATTGAAGGAAGGAGGGGAGGGGGGAGGGGAGGAAGGGAGGGGGGGAGGAAGGGAGGGAGGGAGGGAGTAAAAATTAGGTCCTTCCATCCCGCACTCCACACCCAGCTCTCCAGCCTAGAGGCCCTCTGTGGTCTTGGCTTCCTGAAGATTCTTCCAGAGACCTCTACCCACACTTGTGTGTGTGTGTGTGTGTGTGTGTGTGTGTGAGAGAGAGAGAGAGAGAGAGAGAGTGTGTGTGGGTGGAAGGGGGATGCCAGATACACACTGTACGGAAAGAGACAGGCTTATCTTGAAAAACCCCTTAGCCAGAAAGATTTGGGTCCAACTATAGAAAGACCTTCTTGGCGGTTCGTGGAGGTGGGGAAGAGGATGGAAATCAGACCCTGAGTGGGTGCTTCAAGGTCTGACTCCCAATATTAGCACCCTTCACGAAGGACAGTGCATTGTAGTTTGCAAAGCCCCCCTTTTAATTTCACACTCGATATTGGGTTTGGGGTTCCCGACAGCTCAGCTTGGGGAGTATTAACTTTCCCCGTTGCACAGGTGGAGACCAGGGCCGGGGGGTAAAGGGACAGCTGCATGCCACACAGCTGGTGACAGAAACTGGAGTGTAGAGCTGAGTGTCCTGGCTGCACTCCCCCACCCTGCTCCCACCCCGACCCCAGTGATCTTCCAGGTCCAGATAGTTAGGGAAAGGCCAGAGGACCTGGGGACTCTGACCCAGGGATGGGTGATCAGGTGGGCACCAAACCAGCTGGCCTCACCCAGGCCCTTCCAGCTTAGCAGTTCCTAAAGCCCGTTAGAGACCAGCCTTCAAAATATTTTCTGTTCTCCCTCCTCCTCCTTTTCCCTCCTCCCTCTTCCCCCCCTTGTCAGGAATCTGTAAGAGGAGTGGAGAGCGGATTATAATTGCCCCCCATGGAACTCACCTGCCATGAAAGGGTGTTAAGTAACACGCAATTTACATGTCTTCCCTGTAGGAAATTATAGAATCAGAGCTTTCAAATTAGCAATAGATTTTTCTAATTGAATCTATTTCCTGTACGGCGGTGAAGTGAGAGTCTCCTGAAGAATCTTCAGGAAGCCAGGTAGCTCAGTTTCCCCTGCAAATGGACCACCAGACAGTTGAAGGAATTAAATGCTTATTAAAAGTTCAGGTAAAATTGATATTATGTTTCTGGGAAATATGTCTGCAGAATGATATCATAGGTGCATTTGTGTCCATATGATCATGTTTGTGACAAGATAAAGGGTGTCTGTATCCAAGGAGGAAAAGGGTGTGGACAAGGGATGGATCTGGGAGGAAAAAGGGACCCAGGTGGTTGCCCCTGGGCTACTCACCTTAGCACACAGCCAGGCTCTGGGATTTGGGCCTTGCTCTATCATGTTAACCTCTCTGTTTTTTCATCTGTGAATGGTAACTATAAAATGGTTATGGTGAGTGTGAGGAATAAATAAGACAATGCATGGGAAACACTTAAAATGGTGCCTGGCACATAGTAGGTGCTCAGTAAAATAAATATATCTTACTACTATTACTACTTCTTATCATTATTATGTTTGCCTGATATATTAATTGTCTGTAATAAACCTTTACAATACTTCGTGGCTTAAAGCAAACATATTGATTATTTCTTTGTTTCTGTGGGTCAGGAGTCTGGGTAGAGCTTAGCTGGGTCCTCCCAGCTTCAGAGACTCTTACAAGGCTACAATCAAGCTGTCGGTCCAGCACCTGAAGGTTCAGCCGGGGAAGGATTTACTCCCAAGCACACTTGGTAGTTGGTTCCACACAGTTCCTTGCTGGAGGCCACCCTCAGTTCCTTGCCACGTGGGCTTCTCACAACATGACAGCAACGGCATCAGAACCAGCAGGGGTGGGGGTCTGCTAGCAAGACCAGACTCATAATCTTGGGCTTGTGTAACCTCATCGTAGAAGTGACATCCATCACCTTTGCCATAGTCCATGGGTTAGAATCAAGTCCCAGGTCCCACTCGCACTCAGGGGGATCGTGGGGGCCTTTGGAGAAACTGCCTGCCACAGTGATAATCTGGGACCTGAGGCAGAGAGGACCAGCATGTCAGCTGGTTGTGGTGCCCTGCGGGCGGTGGAGTGACCTGAACCTTCATTTCTAAAGGGTCTGGATTAGTAGTCCTGTCTGAATCGGGCTGTCGTTTCCCATGGAAGTTTTCCCCATCCCGATTCTGCTGTCAAGGACCAGGGCCACCTTCAGGCACAGGGCACTTTGCCCCTCAGGGTGTGTCAACCCTACCATGTGCACCCATCTCTAAAGCTTTTTGCTGCCAGGAGTCAACACAAACCCCAAGTCCTCTACCCAGTGCAGGAGAAATCTCACTGGAAGAATAAACAACCCCAACTCAAACCCCGACACAGAAAAACTTATTGATTTAGGGATTGATGGAAGAATCAAACCTCAACCAATTTCAGAACGTGCAACATGCGTCTCTGAAACATTGAACTTGGTGGAAAAAAAATTACCACAAAGGAAAACCCACAGTGGCACAAGCTATGAGGGACAAAGTGTGACACGGCTGAAAAGCTGTTGGGAAGATGAAATTGTCAGTGCAAACGTCACATGGGAAAACATTGATCCCAATGAAAACGAGTTCCATAAAATGAAAGTAAAAATAATAAACTAGGGGCTTCCCTGGTGGCGCAGTGGTTGGGAGTCCGCCTGCCGATGCAGGGGACGCGGGTTCGTGCCCCGGTCCGGGAAGATCCCACGTGCCGCGGAGCGGCTGGGCCCGTGAGCCATGGCCGCTGAGCCTGCGCGTCCGGAGCCTGTGCTCCGCAACGGGAGAGGTCACAGCAGTGAGAGGCCCGCGTACTGCAAAATAATAATAATAATAATAAGCTAGAAACAGGTTAACCTCACTGGATAGAAGCCTGGCCAAGAAACTAAGTTAACATACGGCGCTTCAATCCGGAAAATCTTGCTCTTGAAAATGACACAGTGCTGATAGAATTTGATGAAAATGTTTGTTATTCATAGCAAGGAGTCAGAAGGTTGGACCAGACATCGCACTCTGCCCCAGCAAGCGCCGTGCTCTTCCCCCAGCAGGCTTGGTCTCTCCATCCCACAGAGGTCCCGACCCCGCACTGTCCCCCTTCCCAGGGACGGGAAGCACACCACCAGGGCTCCCCAGGCCCTGTGGGGTAGGTGCTCCTTTGCTAGGGATCCTCAGGTAGGGTGACCACGCAGGGAGGGTGCTCAGAGCTGGGGTGATGACAGGGCCCCGAGGCAGAGGTTCCGGTGCAGAGACCAGACGGGCCGGCTCTGGGCTCGCCCGTGAAAATGAAGGTTCTTCTGGGACCGCCTGGTCCTGAGCTCAGGAGCCTGGAGCAGGAGTTGTGCTGGGGACCTGGCCCAGCCTGGCGGCCCTGGGGGAGGGGGACTGCCAAGCTCTGGGTTCCTAGGTGAGCAGCTTGGGGGACGGTCAGCTGAGTCTGGGAGATGGGAAGGTGAGGAATGAGGAGAGTCCAGGAAAGAGGGTGGGGGGCGATGACTGTTTATTGAGCACTTACTGTGTGCCTGCCACCTGACAGCTGGCATCCAATACAGGCCTGTAACAACCCCATGCAGGGGGCACCATGTATAAAGTTTGTCCACTTTATACATGAAGATACAGGCCCAGGGTGAGGAGGCCCCTGGTCCAAGGCCACACAATGAGCAGGTTTCAGGCCCAGGTCTGTCTGTCTGTCTCTCTGTGTCCCCAAAGCCCCCTCAGGCTCACGGCCTCTTAGCCCAGCCTTCCCTCGGCATCCTTTCTTGTGGATTAACTCCCACCACTACCAGCAATTATTTCCCCTAATGAAAAGCGCCCTTGTCTTTCCCCTGGCAACCCTCTCTCTCAGGAAGGGCTTCACTCCCCTCTGGCCCTTTGTCCCAGGCCACAGGCCTCCAGGCTTTCCCAACCTGGGCCCGCCCCTCCCTGGGCCCCATCTCAGGAGGCCCCCGGTGAGGTCATCCCTGTCAGCAGGAACCGCACAATAGGGCCGGGGTCTGTCTTTCTGCTGAAGAGGGAGATTTGGGGTGGGGGGAGAGGCCGGAGCTGGGAATCACAGGTTCCACAATGGGGTACCGTCAAGGGGCCTCTGCCAATTAGAGCCGCTGCTGGGTGGGGGAGGGTGCTTGGGGGACGGCGGAGGGCGCAGCGGGCCAGGCAGGGCCCAGGGTCATCAGGGCAGGTAGGTTCCGACCTTCATTCGTTCATTCACCATTCACACATTCATTCACGTTAATAGTGTCTGAGCACCTACTGCGTGCTAAACACCAGGGACCCAGCCGTGACCCAGCAGATGAGGCCCGGCTCTGACAGCAAACACTGGTAGGTGAGACAGACGATAGACAGATAAATGCACGTGACGGATAAAACGTGCGCCACACTTTCAAATAGAGTCAAGTGCCACGAGGGAAATAAAACAGCAGGAAATCGGAGAGAGTCAGGGGTGTGTGGGTCGGGCAAGGGAGCAATATTACCCAGGTGGTCAGGGCAGGCTACCTGGAGGAGGTGACATTTGAGCTGAGACTTGGAAAGCAAGGCATGGCCAGCTGTGCCACAACTGGAGGAGGAACGTTCCAGGCAGAGGACACAATGATAAGTGCAAGGGCACTGGGGCAGGAACACACCTGGTGTATGTGGAGATTAGAAACATGGCTAGTGCGGCAGAAGCGGGGGCGGTGGGAGAAGGAGACGAAAGGGAAGCTGTGGCGTCGTGCCGGCTCTCATCCGCTCCCGAGGGCCATCGGCACACGACCCTTCCCGTCTGGGTGTGTAGGTTGGTAGCTTGAAATGGACAGCTGTGGGAGATCTACACCACGGAAATTAGCAAGGCTACACGTCAGGCTTTTCCCCTGCAGACCCACTGTTAAATGTTGGGGTTGTGCATGAAGGGCCCCATGTATTGTGGTGGAGTGTCAGGGTTTTAGTACCAGTATTTAACCTGGTAACCATCCCTGGTGGCCAGCCAGGGGGCTCTTGCTGTTGCATTGAAGGAAGTCTGAGGCCCAGAAGCGGGAAAGACCTACCCAGGTCACCCCCTGTGCTAGCGTGCTGGCCTCTGGCTGTGAGGCGCCCCTGGGTCCCAAGGTTTTTCTCTTCTAGGATCTCAGCACCTCACCCTGCTCCCACCTGAACCCAAGCCTCTCCAGGGGCTCACAGGAGCCAGTGTGTCCCCCCCCTCCTGCCGGGTGGATCCAGGCCTGTGTGTGGCCTCGCAGTGTCTCAGGGCCTTGGTAGTGGAAGCCACTTAATGGACACTGACCCTGTGTCTTCCCCAGCATGGAGGGAACTGGTGTGTGTGTGTGTGTGTGTGTGTGTGTGTGTGTGTGTGTGTGTGTGTGTGTGTGTGTGTGTGTGTGTGTATGAAAGAGATAGAGAAAGAGAGAGAGGAAGGGAGCATAAATGAGTGACTGAACATCTTTTCCCAACTCTTCACAAGTTCCAGGAGGGAAGTGTAAATGAGACTGACATTAATTCAGCTCCTACTGTGTGCCAAGCTCCTAGATACCTCCTGGACCTCTTCATGCACCTTTTCCCATTTCATCCTTGCCAAGAGGCTCAGAGAGGTTAACTGACATGACCAAGGCCACCCAGCTCTTACGTGATGGAGTCAGCACTTGAACCCATGTCTGCCTGACCCCTGGCTCTCAGCACGCAGACAGGGAGCGAGGCTGGTCCTGGCCACTCCCCACCTCGGGGCAGCCTTGGCCAGCAGGTGCCTGGGCTTCTACCAGGACTGTTGTTTGTTCACGAGACGCCATCCTGCTGGCGCCTGGGCTCCAGACATTTGAGGGGATGCAAGACGGGCCTAAGGGGAATTCTGGGCAGGAGACCCCTGGAAGGGGGCTCTGGGAGAGGACAGAAATTTCTCGAGGCCGCTTTCCGCCCCACTTGCCCTGTGTGAATGATTCGGACGTGACCTTGGTGCAGATCGCCTTCCGCCAGCCTAGGAGGAAGGCCCTGGAGGGCGCCCTGTGGGGCTGCAGCCTCGGGAAGGGGAAGCTTGAAGAACTCTTTGAGGAAGAGGGGGCCGCTGGGCGGGTGGGTGGGAGGGAGGGCTGCCCTGGCCCCACCTGAGATGTGGCTGCAGGGCTGCTGGCCTCCTGGGGCACATGGACACAGGGGTTGGCTCCTGGGGAGCCCTGGGAGTCTGACATAGCCCTGCACGTTTCTCCCCAACTCCTGCCAGTAGTTTTTTTTTTTTTAATATTTATTTATTTTGGCTGTGCCAGGTCTTAGTTGCCGCATGCGGGATCTTTAGTTTTGGCATGTGGGATCTTTTAGTTGCAGCACGTGGACTTCTTTGTTGATCCCGCATGCATGCGGGATCTAGTTCCCTGACCAGGGATCGAACCCGGGCCCCCTGCATTGGGAGCGTGGAGTCTTACCCACTGGACAACCAGGGAAGTCCCTGCTCAGTGGTTTCCATCGGGCTGCCTGGGTCAATCCAGGCTCCACACACACACACACCTGGTGGCTTTGGCGTAACCTCGCTTCCCTCTTCTATTTTATGGGTCTGACGATGGCCACCTAGCAGGGCTTTCACGAGGATGGAGGTAATGAGTATAAAGAACCGTTGCCCCCTCCTCTGGACCCACGGTCGCCAGCACCGATGATGACCGCGGCGGTACCAGCGGTGACGTCTGCTGAGCTCGTGCTGTGCCAGGCGCTTTCTAAACACTTTACCTGTCCTGACTTATTAAATACTTGTGATCGTGCTACGAGGTGGAGGTTATGAGTGGCATTGTCCCATTTTACAGCCAAAGAAAAGAGGCCCAGAGCAGCGCACTGACTTGGGCGAGGTCACCCAGCTGGTGAGTGGCAGGGTTGAGGGTCTGAGCCAATGGGCTCCTGGCTTCTTCACCCGGCTCCTGTTTCCCCCTGGGCGGGAGCCCAGCTCAAACACAGGGCTTGGCATGAGGGCTGCCTGTTAAAGAGATGAGGGAGGGAGTGAAGTTTGCCCGGGTAGGGTGTTGACAGCGGGTCAGAGGGTTGATGCTGGAGGCAGGAGGCCACTCCAGGCGCAGGAAGTGGGGCCTGATGAGGCTGGGGCGGGGCTGGGTGCGGGGAGGGACAGCACACGCAGGCTGCTTCCCCAACAGCGTGGAGATAGAGCGTGGCCCTCCACCCACACGTGGTGCACGCTGCACGCGGGGCTGCCGGGGGCACTGAGAGCCCCTGGGACCAGGGCAAACATGCAGCTTGGCACCTGGGCGTCTGCACCTCCCTGCCACAGCCCAATCTCCCCTCAGCCTCTGTTTGCAATGTAAACACCCAGCTTCCTGCTCGTGGCTGCCCAGTCCTGCCCGCCCTCCCTCGGTGCCAGGGGAGAGTGGTAGGGGGTCCACTTGGCTTCCTCGGGCCTCCTGGGCTCACGGGTGGCTGGATGTTTCGAACACGATCTTCCAAGGGGCCGTCTGAGTGGTACCAATGACCGATGGATTTTTTAAATGTATTTATTTATTATTATTATTATTTTTTTGGCTGCATCGTGCAGCAGGCAGATCTTAGTCCCCTGACCAGAGATTGAACCCGCGCCCCCTGCAGTGGAAGTGTGGAGTCTTAACCACTGGACCACCAGGGAAGTCCCTCAGTGACCGATGTTAAAGAGAGGGACAATGTGACCAGCTCCAGGTTAAGACAAGTCAGGCCAGAGGATGCAGATACGGACCTAGAAGGACGAGTACGACCCAGGCACACCAAGCAAGGGCACAGGCAAAGGCAAGGAAGTGGGAAGTACTGGATCGTGTTTATGGGAAACACGGGGACCCTGGAGGTCCCACCACCCCCGGCTCACTGTTGTATCAGCGTGTGTGCGTTCCCGTGTGCTCTCTCCCGTCAGCTACGTGAGGGCAGATCCTCCCTGGGTCCATCTTTCTCTCTCTGGCTGGGTCTTTCTGGACAACATCCAACATAAATGGGGCTCCTCCCTCTCTGTGCCGGGCACCTGTTGGAAGGGCAAATCGAGCCTTACAGTGGCCCTGGGAGATGGTATATAAAGGCCATTTTACAGATGAGGAAACTAAGGCTCTCACATGGGGTCCAGACCTGCCCAAGGTCACTCAGGTAGCAAGTGACAGAGCCAGGATCTGAACCTGGCCCCAGGAAGCCATGACACCACTGGAATCTGAGAACCCATCTGCCCTCAAGCCTCCTTCCTGAAGTTGCTAGTGTGTGGAGGCTGTTCCCTGGAGTCTAGACACAGGTGACCGAGCAGGGTAGGCGTCAACCAGGCCATCCCAGGCCTCACAGGCCTCTTACCTATGGGGCCTCGCCATGAGGTGGGGGTACTTGCAGGACGGGGCTTTTCCTGGCCTCACCAGGGAGATCGAGAGAAGGCATCATGGTCAAGCAGAGGCCCGGATCGGGCCCCTAGATGGAGGGGCAGACGTCTGGGGAGGGGAAGCCTAGCCAGAGCTCCCCACTCTGCCTCAGGGCCATGACTTTCACTCGTAACATCTTTTGGAGCATGGACAGAGGCAGGAGGAGAGAGTGCTGGGCTGGGCACCCGGGTCCCTAGTCCTGGTGCCAGCTCTGCCTCTGATGTGCTGTGTGCCCTTAGGTAAGCTGCTTCCACTTGTTTTCCCATCTGTAAAATGGGGATAACCTTTGCTGGGGGTGGGGAGGAGGCTGGGCATAGAATGCAGCTATTTCCCAGCACGTTTCAGACACTGGCTCCTTCTAGCCAAAGAAATCTCTGCCCAGGATGGACATTGGGGTCATTGTTCTCAACATAACGGAGAATTGCTCCCAAGTATGGAGAAGCAGGGGTTCAGTGAGATGCCCTGTCCAGAGGGGGTGTCTCGCCTTCTCACTTCCATCACCCCAGCCCCTGTGGGGGTCCTGTCCTCAGGGTCTCTTATGACTTTCTGGTTGTTGAATCCAAGTTCTCTTCCTGGGGCCTCCTGACCGTCCCTCTCAGACTGGGGTTCATCCTCTGCTCGCCCACTTCCCCAGCAGCTCCTCCCCGTTTTCTCTGCCGGCTCCTCTCCCTGCACTCCTCTCTTGGATGCTGGGGTCCTCAGGACTCAGCCCCGGTCTCCGTCCTTTTCTAGGTCTCTTCCAGGAGGTCCTGACCACTCTCCTGACTTCACAGGCCACATCTGTCGTGCCAGTGACCCCTAAGCCTGTCTGCCCTGAGGCCACCACCCTCTCCCCTGCTCTCCTGAGTGGGCCCAGAACCTCGGGCTCATGATGTTTCAAACAACTCTTCGTCCTCCCCTTCGCTGGCTTCCCTCCCGTGAGCCTCCACGTGGCCCAGCAGGCACTATCGTGCGTCCCGGAGCCCTGGCCAGTGGCCTCCTTTCCCTCCACCTGCCCCCAGTGACTTGGATCATGCGTTTCCCCTCCTAACTCTGTCCCTCATCCACTCCCTCCCTCTCTGGGATCACCGCCTGGCCCTCATTACCAGTCTTATTGCCCCAAATAGGGAGGTCGTCCTGCTTGTCCTGCCGCATGCCCTGAAGTCTGCCCACCTTCCCTGAGGATCCTTACCACTGGGCCCCTGTCCCACTCCTCTCCCTCCTTTTTTCCTGGAAGACGCCTGTCTCCCTCCCACCACAGGGCCTTGGGGCTGGTCCAAGGGTGCTGGGGTGCACTACTGAGGGACATCTTGTCCCGGGAGCCTGGCAACCTCCCACCTGTAACTGAGAAACCACCTGTGAGCGGCCGCCCGGCTCACAGCTCCTCCCCTCTCTGGGATCAGCCAGACCTACTCTGTGCTATGAGACTCCGCCCCCGTTATAACTGATTGGTCCAGGCTGAACACCTGACCCAACTGCGGCCCAATGGGATCCTCTCCCGTGAATCTGAAGCCAGAACAGGTAGACCCGGAACCTGGAAGTGGGACGGCGGGGTGGGTACTGACGGCCACAGGGCTACGTGGGTCTCTCCCTCCGCATGCTTGTTTCTCAACCCTTCCTTCAACTCACTGCCCTCCCAGATTATAGCCTTTATCCTTTCGCTCCCCAGGCATGCTTCCTGTTGCAGACACCCTTCCCCCTCGCTGCTTCCCGGCCAGTGTGGCAGCCCGAGACCCCTGTCTCAGCAGGTATCCTCAGGGGCCCTGAAGTGGCAGAGGGAGGCCCCAGACAGGGCGGGTCGGCTGCATTTGCTGTCTCCAGGGGCCCTCCTGCCGCTCAGAACTTTTTCACTGTGAAAAGAGGGCAGCAGGAGGATGGGGAAGGGCAGTGGTCCGTGCCCATCACCTCCTTTCACCTGTCACCAGGCTGACCAGGAAGAATCAGAATCAGTTTGGCAGAGGGGGAAGTGAAGGCTCAGAGAACCAGGAAGGTCTCCACGGAGGTGAGCCTGGAGCCAGGGCTGGGCTCTCTTATCCTCACCTTGAAGCCAAGGGCAAGGGACAGTTTCCTGAGGCCCTTGGTGTCTCTGTGAAATCAGGTGTCCCCCTGTGCAGCCCTCAGCTGCCTCTGGGGGCCAGACACAGCCGTCCTGGAGGGCCGGCCAGGTGTCCACGCGTGGGGAGAAGCCGCCTGCCAGGTGGACTAACATGGAGCCCAGGAGGCCCCGTCTCCCACCCCTCAGCTTCCTTAGCCATCAGGGGCCCATCTGGGCTGGTGTTGGCTGGCATCCGGGGTGAGTGCTGTGAGCGCTGAGAGGGCTTTGAGGCGGCTGACGGTCAGGGCCCTCCTCTGGGGAAAGGCCTGTTCTCGCTGCATTCTGAGGGGCCGGTGAGGAGTTGAATGAAAAGCCTTCCAGTAGAGGGAACTACCTGCTCCAGACATCTGATTCTCACTCTGATGCGTTGAACTTTTTATCAATATATATATATTTTTAAAAATTAATCAATTCATTTATTTTTGGCTGCTTTGGGTCTTTGTTGTTGTGCAAAGGATTTCTCTAGCTGCGGAGAGCAGGGGCTACTCTTGGTTGTGGTGCGCGGGCTTCTCGTTGCGGTGGCTTCTCTTGTTGCGGAGCACGGGCTCTAGGCGCACGGGCTTCAGTAGTTGTGGCTCGCGGGCTCCAGAGCGCAGGGTCAGTAGCTGTGGCGCCCAGGCTTAGTTGCTCCGTGGCACGTGGGATCTTCCCAGACCAGGGCTCGAACCCGTGTCCCCTGCATTGGCAGGTGGATTCTTAACCACTGCGCCACCAGGGAAGCCCTGATGGGTTGGTTTAACTAATTTAGACAATTTCAAAGGAGGCCTGGTTGATCCCCAGCCTCGGTGTCCTGATTTGTAATGGGGAGGGCTGGACTCCCCAGCTCTGACCCTCCCCTGCCTTCTGAAGCTGTGGGCCTGGGGCTGGGTTCCCATCCTGCGGGCCTGGTGTCTGTGCCTGAGACCACGTGGGGAGCGGCCGGAGGCGGGTGCGTGCCAAGGCTGCCGCCTTCACTGCCTCTGGCTGCCTCGGGGCGCCGGAAGGGGCTGACAGCTCGGCAGCGGCTCCCAGGGAAGGCAGCAGCTAGGCTGGTGGCCTGGCAGGAGGGAGGGGGAGGGGACTCCGGGGGAGGAGAACAAAGCACTGTGGGTGCTGGGCTCCAGGGGCAACTGGAGAAGGCGGGAGGTGGGGGTTGGTCAGGGTTCTGGGGCTGACTTGGAGTGGGGGACCCACAGGAAGACCATGGCGTGGAGGGGTGTGTGGGTGCCGGATGTGGAGCCCACCTCACGGCTGCGTGAGCCCAGGCGGGTCAGTTAGCCTCTCTGAGCCTCAGTTTCCACACCTGTTCAGTTGGAACAATAATACCTACATCACAGTTCACCTCTGAACCCTAGTGTTTGCAACAGGGTGTGGTACAAAGTAGGTGCTCAGTAAATAGTTTTGGAGTTAATGAATAAATATGGGAGGGTGGAGGATGGGATTGGCTAACCCATGCTTAGCACAACGCCTGGCACATGGCAGTTCTAGATAAGCAATAGCTTTGTGGGTTTTGTTTGTGTTTTTGTTTTTAACCAGGGGCAGAGGGCTAAGCTAGCATGGAATCCCAGAGCCAATGAGAAGGAAGTTGGTAGGTGTATTTGGAGAGTAGGGTGGGGTGGGGCATCGAACAAGACTGGAGATGTGCCCGGGCCCAGGACATGCAGACACAAGGGCCGTGGCCAGGTGGCTGGACTTTGTCCTGAGAGCAGGGGGAAAGGCCCAGATGGCTGGGGGTGAGCAGAACAGGGATGGACACCAGGAGGCCGCTGGTGACCCTGTCTGGCCTAAGAAGAGGGCGGGGGAGCCAGGGAAGCAGAGGCAGCATGTGTGGAGGCCTTTTTAGGAAACTTGGTCGAGAAGACGAAGGAGATGGGCAGTGGCCGGAGGGTGATATGGGAGGGACAGAGGTCTTATTTCTTTAGGTCAGGAGACATGAGAAGGTATAAATGCAGGTAGAGAGGTGCTGGTCCACTGGGGCTGCCTGAAGATGTAGAAAAGGAGGTACTGGCTAGAGGGGTCCCTGAACGAGGCAGAGCTGGAGGGGCAGCCCTGGAGAGGGGCTTTGGGAAGGGCTGCAGCTTTGGGCTTAGGCCGGGGGCAGTTTCTGTGGCTCCGTGGGGTACGAAGACTGGCCATCTTCTGGGTGGGGAGGTAGAGGCTCCAGAGAGCTGTGGAGAGGGGCCACGTCTCTGGGGACAGGGCACGGTGGAGGGTTGGGGAGCTCTGCTGGACCATGGTGAGTCCCGGATCAGCTCCAGACCCCACCCTGTAGGGAAGCGACTGCCTCTGTTACACAGGGAAGGGCAGAGCTGCCGGCCGAGGCCGTGGGCAGGGAGGAGCGCAGCGGGTCCAGCGGGTCCTTTGGGAAAGGCAGGTAGATGATGTTTGTAGGGCCAACACTTCACAGTGGCTGCCTGGAGCCCTGTGCAAGGATTCTGAGGTGGCATTCTGGCTAAGAAGAAAGAGCACTGCCATTGGTTAGTGATGTCTGCTCAGAGCACACAGTGGAAGGTTTAAGGCTTGAGCTGTTTCTGTGCCGCCCCTCTGGCCCCAGGCAGCAACAGAGAGCCAGCGGCCAGGGATGGAATGGTGCCAGAACTGGTATCACTCCAGCCCTACCAGGGACTCAAGGTGTGACCTTGGGCAAGTCCTTTCTCTCAGCCCCAGTCTGTCATTTGTAAACTGGAAATAATAATGCCACTTTTCCAGGTGATCACGAGAATTAAAAGCATAATGTGTGTGCTCAAACACAGCAGCCTTTGTCATATCTGTGATGGACTGCAGCAGCAGGGTGGTGTTGGGAAGCCTGGGAATGGGAGTCAGGAGGGATGCTGAATGAGGGATGTTTCACTGGGGTGTTGGCCTGGGGCACACGCACATGCATCTTTCTCTGCCCCTTGGCCATGTGCAGAGCATCGTCAGAGATGGAAGCACGTGGAGGCTGGGGTCATGAAGATCTGCGCAGTTGCAGTGCGCCTTTTGGCCAGGTCACCAACAGCGCCAGCCTCACTTTAAAATAAAATAAGTTGAAATAGGGGGTTATCCTGGTGGATTAGATCAGTAAGATTTATCAGCAGCCCCGTGGCCTCCGGCATCAACCACCCTGGATGGAGAAGTCACAAAAGTCTGTTTTCAGCTCCCTCCCCTCCACCCTTGACCCTCCTCTTCAGAAACTGTTTATCCTTCCCTCTAATCTGAGGACAGAGTTTCCCCTCTCCTATGTTTCTTTCCCAATTTGTCCTTACTTTCCTCTTTGTACAGAACAGGAATAGGGTGAGGTTGGAATAGAAGGGCACTGAGCTCTCTCCCTACTTTGAGGATTCTGATCAAAACTGCTGTTAGGAAAGGGCTGGAAACATTCAGACTAGGGTGTGAATGACTGCCGCCGCCGCAGCACAACAGTACTTTGCTGGCTTCTTCCCTCGCCCCATGCCCGTCCAAGAGCTGCATTTGGTCTCAGTGCTGGTCTGGGTGCCACAGCTTGTGGGAAGGGAAAGCCTGGGGCTCGTCCAGAGAAGCGGACCAAGATGAGCAGGGGGTATGTGGCCAGGTTAGCCGAGGGACAGCTGCGGGATGGGGCTGAGTCTGGGAGGAGCGGACACAGGGTGTTCTGCTGATGGCCCTAGGGCTTCTCAGGGCCATCCTGGAGGGAGCTGAGAGTGCAGTCCCGGAGGTGGGTGGGGAACAAGGGGGGAAGAAGCAACGAGCTCAACGGAAGGAAGAACCTTCTGACAGGTAAGAAGACCTCAGAGATGGAACAGGTCCCTGGGGAAGTGGGGAGCAATGGGCTTGGGGGACCTACAAGTAGAGGCATGAGGGCCTTTTCAGGAATGCGGGGGAGAAGCTTCCTTCCCGAGGGAGGGGCGTGGGGGGGCCATCTGCGTGGGAGGCTGGCACCCCGCCCCCACTGCAATACCTCCCGGGGACTCTGCCTTTTGCCAACAGCTGCCCAGGGTGGGGCTTTCAGGCATCAGCAAAAGCGGGAGTGCTTCCCGGGGCTTCTCTGCCTAATACACCTGGTGCACAGTGTGTCTGCTGAGGACCTGCTAGAGCTGCGTGTCCGGCAGTGAACAGCATGGGGACACCAGTGATCAAGGAGGGGTTGGGGCCGCGTCTCCTGGGGCCCGTCACTGATGTGTACTTGCTGCGAGTCACAGCCAGCACCAGGCAGTTCACAGCCCTTACCCCACGTGACCGGAACAACCTAACGAGGCAGGTATTTTTACTCTCGTTTTACAGGTGAGGGAACAGGTCAAGCGCCCTGCCCAGGATGCCAGTGGCAGGCCCAGGCCTGTCTGACACCTCGGACTGTGCTCTCCTCTCCAGCACAGCCTCTCGCGGGTGAGGGGTGACCGGAGAGGGGGACTTCCAGTGGAGAGAAATAGGGTGATGGGAGGGTGGCAGGAAGCCCCAGCCTCACCGGCTGCTGGCCTCCAGGCCAGCTCAGATGCCCCCCTGCCTCTTGATCCCAGCCGGGGTTCCCAGGCTCAGGACCCTGTCGCTGGCCGTGGTAGCGAGTAGAGGGCAGAGCAGTTACAGTACCATGGTGGGCCCAGGAAGGGTGGGGTGCCTGGGGAACCGAGTCCTGAGAGGGATGGGCAGAGGTCTCCCCACCCCCTCCTCCACAGAATGCAGACTAAATAGCATTAGGGAGCCACTGAGGCTCCCAAGCAGGGGAGGTGCCCTGACTGCAGTGTGGGGAGCAGGGAGCCCAGGGAAGGCCATGAGGATGGGGGGCTTGGATTCAGGAGCAGGTGGCCAGGACTGGGGGAGCCACCAGACACAGGAGTGAGGGGCAGGAGGTGGGCACGCGGATGCCCAGCTTTCAGGTCCTGCTGCCTTTGAAGGAGGTGCCCGCTCTGAGCTGGTGCCTGGTGCCTTCACCTCCCAGCTCTCTACTGCCCAGGGTCTGGACCAGCCTGGGGGCCCTGCTCTCTGCATGGTCCTGGCCAGGACACCTGTGCCAGGACCAGGCCTGTGTCCCAAGCATCTTATCCGAGCCTCCCACAGGCTTCCTGGTGTGGGTGGGAGCGGCAGAGGGCTGGGTCTGGGCCAGGATCTCTCTCTCTCTCTCTCTCTCTCTCTCTCTCTCGGTCCTTTCCTGGGTCACAGGAGCAAACCCCGCTTTCTACCTTCTTTCTTCATGTTCGCCTCTGGCACCACCATTGACCCGGCTCTGGGGTCAGACAGCCTGACTTGAACCCGGTGCTCCCACTACTGGCCATGGCACCTGGGCCCTCAGTGGGGTTCTTGTGAGAAATGGGGTCACACATGTCCTGGCGCCCAACCTGCTTTTGGGCAGGGTTATCGGGGTGGAGCACCTCTTAGACGGCAGGGCATCCAGCGATGGCCAGAGCCGCCTGGAGAGGTCCAGTGAGCTCGAGCAGTAGAGCCAAGTGTCCCCAGGGGCCCGGTTTTCAGGGACCACTGACAGTCTGTGCTTCACCTGACCCCACCAGCACCCCAGGAGGCAGGCGGTACTTTCACCTGTTTTTCGGAGGGGGATGCAGAACTCGGGGACATTGAGGAAATCACAAGCTCGCTGGAGGGGGATACTGGCAGCCTGTGGGCCCCACTGTGTCTCACTTCCTACCACCATCGCCCCCCACTCCACCCTGAGCTGGTGCACGAGTTGTGAGGATTGAACAAGGGGACATATGTAAAGTGCCTGTGACTTACTATTACCTGTGAGTCATGGAGCCCTGGGTGTTCTGTCTGCAGGGCCCCTCTTCACCATCCCCCTGTCCCCTTTTCACATCATTCACTGCTGAGGGATCTGGCCAGGCTCTGCCCGCCCTTCCCTGGGCTCAGCTCTGGGCTTACAGGTGTGCTGGGAGGGGTGCCACCTCTGTCTCTTCCTCTGTCTGAGCCCCACCTTCCTCCACCCCAGGGTTGCCTTTGGTTCCTGCCTCTAGGCCTTTGCTTACTTGGCCCTTCCTCCCCAATGCCCTCCTTCCTCTGCCCTTGTCACCAGGCACTGTCTGAGCACCTCCCCTTCTCTGTCCCCAAGAGGGATGAGAGGTCCCCTGTGAGCCCCCAGCCTGTGTCCCCCTGTGCTCAGCAGTGTGTAGCCATTGTGTGTAGCTGGGACCCGTACCCTCAAGGGCGGGGCCAGTGCCAAGCCCCTCTACGTCACTGGCTGTGCTTGGCCCTGAGGAGGTGGCCGGGATATCTCTGGAAGTTTATCGAATATGAATCACCTCCTGGCCTGCCCTACGTTGCACCCATTTTTCAGAAAAGGAAACCAAAGCTTTGAGAGTTGAAGTGTGGTATCCAAGGGCCCACAGGGAGTCCAGGCACTGCAGGGATGGGGGCCCTGGGCAGGCCCAGCTTCACCTGTTCCCACTTCTTCAATATCTAGGAGGTCAGAAGAGGTGGCAGCCAGGGAAGGACCGGAGAAAGCTGCAGGGCAGGACTGGGCTTGGCCAGGACCTTGGACAGCTCAGCAGAGCTCAGCAACCCCTGGCAGTGCTGGGGTGGTACCTACATGTGTTAGGGGCCTTTAGCAGGGTTGAAAGGAGCTGACCTGGCACCTGGGGGGAGCAAGGTGGGTGGAGGGGAGAACAGGTGTTCTGGAGTTTGAAGATTGGCCTTGCCGTCCCAACTTTACCCTATACTAACTGGACAGGTCTCAAATAAATCTCTTGGAATCTCAGTTTCTTCATCTGTAAAATGGGCCTTCAGACTTCCCTTCACAGGGAAGGTTGCCCCTAGCTGAGATCCCAGCCAGGCTGTTGTGAGAAATGAACCAGTCATAGGAATCTGGCAAAATTCTCTAGAAACAACAAAGGGCTCACAGGCAGCAGGTGAGGGGCGGAGCCATGGGTCCTGGGACCTAGGCTGCCCACAACAGTGGAGACTGGGAGTGGCACCAGGAGCTGAAACCTCCCTCGGGAGGCCTGTGGGCTGTAGCATCCCCCTGGCTACCACAGCCTTTAGGGAGGGGACGGCCCTCCCTGGGCTTGGCCTCTGCCCAGCTCCTGGGGACTCCAATCCTGGAGCAGCAACACCTGGGGCCAGGAACGTCATTCCTGAATATGTCTTGGGCCAGCTGTCCAGTGACAAAGGCCTCACCCTCCAGGCCGATCCGCCAGGGGCCGACCCCTGTGGAATGATCAGCTAGGTGCCCGGAGCTCACGTTATACAAGGCCCGTCTCTGCACCTGGCTTTCTGGGTGATGGCCCGAGGGTCATATGCGGGGAGCGCCCTGGAACAGGGCGGAGGATTCATTTGGGCAACAGCCTGGCCAGATCCTCAGCCAGGGGCAGGAGGGGACTCCTGAGGTCTTTCCACATTTTGCCATTCATCTTGGAGCAAGCCCGGGAGCAAGCTGTTACCTCACTTTTCTCCTCGGGTTGAAAAAACTGAGGCTTGGAGAGACAGGAGGATGTCCCGAGGTCCCAAGCAAGCTAGTGGCAGAACTGGGTTAGAATCCAGATCCCCAGACTTGGTACCAAGAACTGTGACAGCGTTAACAGCCTCCACCTGCTGAGTGCCACCTGTGTACAGGGTGCCCTATGGGCACTGCCCTCAAGTTAGAAATTATTGTACCAGCTTTACAATCATAAAAAAGAAGAGACTGAGGTTCAGAGTCACAAGCTATAAGTGGCAGAGGCAGGATTTGGACCAGTGGTTCAGTAGTTGGGGCAGTCATTATAGGCTGTACCTGAGCCTCACCAGAGGTGGGCAGGGCCTGGGGTCCCTGACAGGGTGTGGCTTTTCTACCCTGGGTGCTGGGCCGATAGGAAGACCTGGGTAAGGCCCATGCCAGATGACTGCATTGAAACTGACCTGCCTCTAGGCTGTGTCAGTATCCAGACAGACCTGTGCTGGCAGGTGGAGACCTTGGAGGGGTATAATGGGGCAGAGGTGGGGATGCAAAGCCAGGCTTCGTCCTTCCAGCCCCAGCTTGGGTCACCTCCTCCAGGGAGCCTCTCCCAACCCTCCTAGCCCATGCTGATTCCCACCTCCCCTGAAATCCTCTGGCTTCCTCTGCCAGGGTGATTCCCGGGGCCTGACACAGCGCCTGGCATGCTGTAGGGGCCCAGTGAACACCTGCTGAATAATAACCGAACCCTGCGGGCTGGCTCTGAGCCAGGCATCACGGAGGACCTGAGGAGATCCTCGGTCAACAAGGCCCTAGAGTCCTCCAGGGCGTGGGCCTTGCCATGCCTCCAGCTCCTCGCAGCCCCTGCCCTACATGCCCCCCTGCCACTCTGCTCACATCCCTCCCAGAATGCCCCCCTCTCCATCCCTCACGATATTCTGATGATCATAGAAAAGTTCAAGACAACCAAAAGGTCCCATAAATAAAGTTAAAAATCACCCATCATCTGATCCCCAGGGTTGGCATTTTGCTCTACCTAACTCCTTTTTTTCTGTTTCTCATTTTTCAAAACCCAGAACCAGGTACACTCTTGTGGAACCTACTTCACTTGTTTGTGGGATGCGGGCTGAGCATGCACATTTTCCTGCCACATCACATTTCAGCAACAGGATTTGGCTGTTTGAAATTCCCTGGACATACAGTAATTTTTAAAACCGATCCCCTCTGGCTGGGCATCTAGCTTGTTTCAGATTTGGGGCTATTATAAACTGCCTGCAGTTATTGCCCTGGGACACCTTCCTGGAAGGTGAATTTCGTGGCCAGGGTATATCACGCCATGCTCTTCCCAGACTCCGCGGCTTTGCACTCGGTCCCTCTGCTGGGCTGTCCCTGTCCCATTTATCCTCGTAGTGAAGTCTTCCTTCTTGGGGGCACACACATCCCCTTTCTGAAGCATCCCCAGGCTGCATCTGCAGCCCTTGTCCCTGCCCTCAGCTGCCCTCTTCCTTCTGGTGTCATGAGCATCTGCTGACCGCCTGCCTCTCAGAGGGCAGAGAGCCTGCCTTCTCTGACTTCTCTCTGGCTTCCAGCACGTAGTAGGCACCTGGGAAGTGCTTCCCAGCTGAACGGGCCGTCCCCTGGCTGGTTTAGTAGTGTGGGATTGTGTGGTGTTTCTATTAGTCTCCATGAACAAGTGCCACTGTGTTATTAAATTTTCCAAAAGCAGAATGTCTGCTGTGTTTGCCAGATTGGTTGCTCTTTTAGGAGTGGGTCTACCCTGCCCATCCCGCACTCCTCATTCTCCATCTTTCGGAGCCCGTTCACTGGGCATCTATGATGGGCTCCAGGCCTGCGGGATGTAGGTTTGGGGCCCAAAGCAGCCTGACCTTCAGGAGGCAGCCTGGACCAGGGTAGGTGTGGGTCAAGTTCAGAGCTCAATGTTTGGGACTGGGTGGTGCACGTAATGCAGGCCCCTTTGGTGGGGAGCTCATGCTTTGCTCCGAAGGAAGTGCTAAGTGCCAGGCATATAGTAATTGCTCAATAAATGCATATCCCAGGAAGATAAGAGATGGTATCTGGGAGCTGAGGTGAGGCTCGGTGGGATCAGAGGTGGTGAGGAAGCTGATCTTGGAGGATGAGTGTCACAAGAACATCTCTGCTCTCCTCTCAAGACCAAGACCAAAAATTCTCCACCATCCCTAACCACATGTCCCCTCGGGTCTCCGGAGGCCACGAACAAGTTGTGGCTTTGTCCTTGGCAGGTAACAGGTGGAGTCTGTTGGGCTACTGAGCCCAAGCCCTGTCTCCCAGGCAGGTAGGACGGACCCATGGAGACATTGCACTTGGGAAGCCTGCATCCCTAGGGGGAGAAAGATGCTCCCCGCTGAGTCTGGGCTGCTCCTTCATGCTCCAGAGTTGGACAGCCCGGCTGGAGGAGCTGGGAGGCTCTGTGAGTCAAGGGGAGGTTAGGTCAGCGGATCTCATCCTTCATCTGCTTATTCATTCACTCACTCACCTGACATTGGCCTTGTCCCGGGTGCTGGGACACAAGACACCACAGAGCATCTTGCTCAAAAGCCTTCGGGGCACCCGCGACCTGCTGGTCATGGCATTCAAGGCCTGCCTTGTGGAATGCTCCAGTTCCTCAGGGGTCCGCACCTCCCCCCTCCCCGTCCTGGGCATCTGCTGTTCCTACTGTTGGTAGTGCCCAGCAGGCTCATCTCCCCCGTCCACGTTCTGCCCTTTCTTCCAGGCCCAGTCCTAGGCCCTCTCTTCCAGGAAGCCCTGCCCCATCCCACAGGATGGGCATCTCTCCTTCCCACCTGACACTCAGTCTGGGGTGTTGTCTGGGTGTGTCTCCCCTTTGGCCTTTCATGGGTGCCCCCTGTATCCCTGGCCACCCAACACGGGCCTGGCAGACACACAGTTCCCAGAACGACACAGGTACCAGATGGATGTTGCAGCCGCCTGAGCGGTGAAGCTGACAGTGGACTGACCAAACCTTCTCCCCGGCAGCAGGCCTGCACTTTTACCGGGGGTTACTTTCCTAAATTCCCGGTGACCGCTCCCACATTCCTCTCCACCTGGCCTGGGAGAGCCTGCCCTCAGGGGGCCAGGCAGACTGGAGCTGGGCACCTGCAAAGGTAAGCATGGCCTCGGGAGCCAGAGCAAGTACTCATGGGGGCGGGGGGAGGGGACTGGGGAACCCGATTTCCAGGACTGGCCCCGGAGGGAGACTGAGTGGCCTGCCATCGCTGTACCCACCCACCATGTGTTTTACCTGGCCCTCCCACTCGCCCGGCTGACCTTGGATTTCCAGCCTGGCCTCTTCACTCTGCCCCAGAATCGTCCCAGCGATTCTGCCAAGTGAGGTCCATAGACAAGGAAGCAGGAGGGGGGTGACCAGCTGAGGCCCCCTCAGCCAGCACCCCCCACCCCGTCCTGGCCTCAGGGCCGCTGCCCAGGCCCCCCTCGTCTCCCTCGGCAGCTCCAGCCTCTGCTTTCTTCAGCCCCTCCCTCTCTGGTCAGGGCTGCCCGAGCAAACTCTGAAAAGGTGAACTCGGTCAGGTGCCCCTGCTCAAAAACCTTCCGCGGCTGCCACCGATAGTCCCCTAGGCAGGCATCCGAGGCCCCTCCAGCACGTTTCCTCTTTCTTCAGCTCCACGGAAGCTGCCATCCCAAGTACGCCGAGGCCTTTGCAAACCCTGTTCCCTCTGCCTGGAATGCCTTTTCCGTACCTTCTCTCCTTGCATACACTTAGTTGGGGTGGGTCCACCTCCAGGAAGCCCCACTGGGTAGCTGTTCCCACTTCCCCGCCGCCCTCACCTGCCCTGTCCCTGTCTGCCGCCCTACCAGACTGGCTCTTCCCAGGGGCAGGCCAGGCCTGGGGCACCCACATGGGGTGTCCTGTCCTTGGGGGTTGTGTCTGAAGCTCTGATGAAGGTGGAAGTGGGAGGCACGGGGTAATGCGAGTGTGCTGGGGGAGGGGGACCCACAAACATTTGTTGGGGCGCCTTAGGTGGACCTCTGAGGAGTTACACCTCCTTCTCAACTGCCTCTCAGTCTGGGAGGCCCTGGCCTGACCTGTGCCGGTGGACACCAGTCTCCACCCATGTCAGAGGCTAGAGGTCACAAGGAGCCTCTCAGACTCCCCAGGGTAGGGCCACGGAAGCTGGGGTGTCGCTCTCCCCCTCCCCAATAAGTCAGGGCCTTCTTCAAGCCAAGGGCCAGGTCCTCGGGTCCAGACCAGCTTACCTGCCCACTCCGGGTTAGACCGCTGCTGGCCACCCATTCTACCCCGGGATTGGGGACCTGGGACCCCCAGAGGGAAGAGATGGGGGCGCAGGAGCGGGGCCAGGCCTATGCAGCCTAGGGGCTGGGGTCCACATCTCTCGGAGAGGGGGGCGGAGGGGAATTCTCAGACTCCTGGCAGGAGGGGTCCGGGGCCGGGTACCCTCGCGGTCCTGGAAGAGGGTCCGGGCCGGGGGAGGGGGCCGCGGCGGCCCAGAAGGAGCAGCGAAAGCCCCAGCACGCGGTGCCCGTTGCCGCGGCTCGGGAGGTGAGAGCGCCCCCGCCGCGCTCCCCGCCCACCCCGCGCGCGGCCGGGCCCGGGGCCGGGAAGAGGCGCTGGGCGAGGCGAGGCAGCCGCCGGCCCTTTTCCGCAGCGCGGGCTCCGCTCCTCCTTCCTCCCCGCGCCCCGGCCGGCTCCCTAGCTCCCTTCCCCTGGGCGGCGGGATGCGTCGCCGGGCCCGGGCGGGGGCCAGGGGCCGAGGCCTGGCCGGCTTGGTGGGGGCCCCGGCGGCGGCCGCGCGGGACCGGGGACCGAAGGCGCGAGCGCGCCCCTCCTGGCGCCGGGGAGGGGGGAGGCGGAGAGGAAGGGGGGAGGGAGGAGGGCGGCGGCGGGAGGGGGAGCTGGGGAGGCTCGGAGCCGCGCGGCGGGCGGGCAGGCGGGCGGGCGGGCGAGGGAGCTGGCGGCGGGGAGCCCCCCGCCCCCCGCCCCCCGAAGGAGGAGTCTGGCTCCCACTTGCTGCCTCGGACGCGCGGCAAGGCGGCCGCCGCCGGAGGAGCCCCCGCCCCTGCGCGCCTCCCTCCCCGGAGCCGGGCCCCTGCCTCCCTCCGTGCGCGCTGCAGCTCGCGGCCGCCGCGGCCGCCGAAGAGGAGCCCGGGGCCAGGTAGGGCCTGGGGGCGGGCCGGGCGCGGGCCGGGGCGCGGCGGGCGAGGGGCGCGGACGCCGGGCCGGGCGGGGTCGCGGCCGGGACCCTCTCCAGGCACGGGGTGACGCCCGCGGCGCGGCGCAGGGGCGCCAGCAAAGTTACTTTGGCTGCCTTTGCCGGGTGCTGGCGCCCTGGCCCGGCACCCCGACTGCCCTGGCGGCCTAGCGGGTGCCGCTGGGAGGGGCTTGGCCGGGGCGCTGGACTCTGACTGGGGCCGAGGGGTCAGCGAAACTTTTCCCTAGCTCGCCAGTCGCTGCTGGCTGCTGGCGGAGTTGCTGGTGGAAGAAGCGGATTGGTGGGGTGCAAGTGATGAAGATGGTGATAACAATAGCAGCCCCTAGTCGTTGAGAGCCTACTGTGCGCAGCGAAGCCCCTGCTGGTACTTGGGGGCAAGGGAGGCGGGCACTAATGCTGGTCTAGTGGCCACTTTCGCTAGGCATTGCTGCAAACTTCATCCATCCTTCCATCCATCCACCCACCATCCACCCGTCCATCCACTCACTCATTCTGTACATATTTATTACTGTCTGCCGTGCGCCGGGCACAGGGGATTCAGTGGCTGACCAGGCAGGTTCCAGCCACGCAGGCAATATTTCATGGACTGCCCAGGCTGAGGAACAGTTTTGTCTCGTGTGTGTTTATTCTGCGACTTGTTATGAGAGAGTGAATTCACGCATAGTCTCCCTGGAATCGGTGGAGACAGAAGAGGGTCAGTCTGAGAGCTGATGTGTCCAGGAGTCTGTGGCAGGCCACAGCTTTGGCCACCGTGTCTTCCATCCCCTCCCCTCCCATCCCCTCTCCACTGGGGCTGGGAGGCTGGAGGTGGGATCAGGTGGCCCCACCCTGGAACTGGCCCCCAAGGCCGCTCGCTGAGCTCTCTGGGAAGTCTTTGCCCAGTGATGGGTCAGAGCCTTTCCCAGCTCCCCTTGGGGGCTTGGTTGCCTCTCCCTCCCCATTTCCAAGGCCCCTATTGAACGGCCCAGAGGAGAGCTTGTTAAGTGGCAAACAATTATGAAATTAAACCAGTGAACAAAAGTGGGCTGGTTGGTGGAGGGCGAGCTGGCCCCACAGGACTTGAATGGTGGTGGGAGGCTTGTTAGCCGGGACCAGCCATGCTGGGGGCCCAAGCAGACACTACCATCGTCAATACCCTACCTGGTGTTTGCAAAAAAAAAATTAAATCAACTTCATGAATGATTTGTCACATTGGCTCAAATGCTCTGGGGGATGTCTCAGAGGCCACCGGCTGACTGCCACATTCAAGTTGGAAGCCAGGCCCTCCATCCACGCGAGCCAACGCACTACGAGACCATTTGGGGAGGGGGTGGTGGATTTGGCTGGGCCGAGGCAGGCCTCTGGTGGTGGGGAGCACACCGGGGCTGTGGAGCCAGCGGGGGGTGTTGGGAGGCGTCGTGGAGCCAGGCACCATGTAACTCGGGGACTGCGGTGTGGCAGCCATGCATAATAAACTGTGCTTCCTGACGCCCAGCTCCCTGCAAATTGGCTTTCCAAGTGGCAGCCCCACAGCACTTGTAAAATCTTTTTCCTTAAGATGGGTTTCTGCGAAATGGTTACATCTATTTGCGTGCTCACTCCGTGGAGGTGCTGATGGCTAGTCAAAAGGCGATAATCCGGTCACAGGGGTTTAATTGTGTATTCGGAAGTGGTTCAACGTGGGGCAGCCTTCCTATTTATTTCTTAGTCCTAGGAATTTCCGAAGACCTGGATTGAAGTAGATCCCTATGATGTTCATGTGGGCAGGCTCAGAGTGTCACCTACATATGGGATGTCTTGTCTCCGATGCAGTTGCTGTGGGAACACTTAAAATCATTCATATATACCCTAACCCTGTGGGCTGTGTTTATGGACAGATAGAGTAGGTCTAAGTTTAGGTAAGAGACTGGGGCGTTAGGAGCTTTCTGTTAGCGCCCAAACCGTGTCAGGGATACACAGACACAAAAAGTAGCCATTCAAGAAATTTTTAAAAATTTCCCAGTCCACTATTAAACCTTCATCCGATGAAGGTAATTTAAGTTCATTTGTTTTCCCTTGAACTTGCTATATTCCCTTGCAGGCATTCACCTAACACAGGACACATCTCTCTGCACTTGTCTGAGGAATTAAGGATGGTAGCAGGATTTCACTAAAGGGTGGCACTCAAGAAGAAAAATCAGCATTCTGGGTGCGGGTTCTGGACTAGTGGAAAACAGAAAACCTTCCCCAAAGTGCAATCATCTTTTAAATCTATCAAAATGATTTCGTTTTCCCAATTTCAGGCCTGTGAACTGATCACGAATAGCAGGGCAGAGGAAATTAATCATCCAGGCAAAGACTTTTAACAAGTAAATATTATGCACAGAAAAACATGCAATTAGTGGAGGTTAGTTAATGGCTTTCAAGTTTCGGCGGTGCACTGCAGTAAGGGTGGAATTTCTGCATTATCCCTCAGTTGTCTGTCAAAATCTTTAATGTGACAATGTGACATGTCTCTCCCATTGCCCCTCCCTCACCAGGAACAGAAAAAGGGTCTTTTCAAGCATCCCCCCTTTCCATTCTTCTTCTCTCTGAGATCTCTCCGTTCAGCAAATTGGTACCTTTTGTCTGCCTGCACCTCTGGAGCGAGGGACCCTGGGGAAAGGGACTCCCCAGGTGCAGGAGCCCGGGAGTGAGTTCTCAGGCTTGCTCTGTGCCCACCGATCACACAGTTAATGGCATCGCAGATGTGAGACAGGCTGCTTGTGGGGTCTTCCTTCCGGCCAAACTTCTCACCCTCTAGGATCAGATATGCCAAACACTTGCGGGGCAGGGAGGAGAGGGGGCGAAGGGAAGAACCATCTAGACTATGCTGGGTCACACAGCAAGAACACAGCAAGAACCATCTAGACTGCTGGGTCACCCTGAAAGCAATTCCCTGCAGCCGTGTTTCCTGGGGTGTGGATGTCCCCACGGAATGAGACCACCAGCTAGCATCCTCTCCAAGCTGCCACTGACATTGTGTGACTCGGGTCTGAAGAAGTGACAAAAATGTAAAAAGCAAAAGCAACCCTAAGGGAGACCAAAAAAAGAGAGGCCCCCTTTTTGGGGGGTGGTGTTGGAGAGAAGGTATAGATAGTTCCTCTGTTAATCTGATTTGCTGTGAGTCTCCCGGGTGACACGGCCATTCTGCTGCTAAAACAAATGCTTCACTTTATTTTGATCCCCCCCCCCCCACCGCCCCGCTAAGGAGACAAGACTTAGTTATGCTTTATTTCCATTTAAAATATCTGTGGCCAACGAGGGCAGCCCAATCCCATGAAAAAAAATAAATCTTAGCAATTTGGGATTATATGTTTTAATTTTGGACTCAGATAGTGGCTTGAGATGCTCTTTGGTCTTTCCACACCTTTCTGTGAATTACCATTTGGCGGAGTTTTCTTGGACGTGAACTTGGCCAGCTTGATGTCAGACTCTGCTCGTACATCATAAGTAGATGCAGGTACCCCCCAAAAATGTCTCCCCTCTGGTTGATTGTGAGATGCGTTGAGTTCAGACTCAAGGATGGAGTAGGTGTCTCTCTCCACCACCCCAACCAACCCCAAACCCTGAAAGTTTGCTTCTACTGCATGACTTGACATTTCCATCCCCTCCTTCCAAGAAGGATTTGAGGCTCAGCGTTGATACACATGAAAAGACTTTTGGCATCGCGCATGCTAATTTCATCACTTTAAGGGGAAAATGATGCCTCTGCCTCCCGTTTCCCCTTCATTGCATGCTTTTGCATTTTCCGACAGTACCGCAGCCTGCAAGGCTGCAAAATATATTGCACCGGCTACCTGAGAAGTGTGAGCTCATCCCTGCACCCTGCCTTTCCCCCTTCACAACGAAGTGCTTTTGGCATTGCAATGCTCATGGAAAAGGCAAACGTTCCCTCCCCCACCCTAGGCTCCCCGCACAAAGGGGTGTGTGTGTGCGGGGTGGGGTGGGGTGGAGGGGGTTGTGGAGAATGGAGTTTTGCTTTTCGTAAGTTTGTCATTCAGACACATTAGTTAATTGATCATACTTTGGAGATTTAATCCTTAATTGCAAATTCCCGCATGATCACAAAAAATGCACTTAAACTGATCATAAAAATGGCAAAACCCCAATCTCAGACTTAAGTGTAGAATTACCATAGTGCCGATTTGATTATGCTTCAGTGACGTCTGTTTAATAGATTTCCATGAGAACTGTAAACCCACATTCACTTTCTTTGCAAATTGTCACTGAGCGCTGAGCACCCCAGACCCCCTTGCCTCTCCCCCTCCCCAACCATGTGCATCCCACACCCCCATTAACGTTGAGTGTTACTCGACGCGTACGTGGGAAAAGGATGCAGAATGCTGATTTTTTTCACGTGTAACTCGTATTTCCTTTTGCGTGTGGGTATGTGTGCGTGCTCGTTTGAAACGGATCCGAGCAGCTTCCCATCTCAACTCCACAGATACGCGACTCTCCAAATGCTTTATTTCGAAAACTAGGACATAGCACTTTGCAGAAGAAAAATCAGTGCATTCACCATTATTTATGTGATTGCTGATCTGCTAGATGGATATAGAAAGCACCAAGAATTATAATAATTTATGGAGCAGAGCACTGCTTTACACACGTATTTCTCAGCCCGAGCTTTGAGGGTTTCTTTGCTTCTCGGGCCTCGTTCGGTGCTCCGGGAATGGAGAATATTCCGAATTTGAAGACCAGCGGGGTGAACTGACTGCGTTCGTATCTAAAATTAAAGGAATAAGTGAGCAGCTATTTGTGGCAGACAGGACATGATCCAGTAAGTAGCCGTCTTCATCATTCTGAAATAAAAGTACATAATTGGAAAATGAAGCGGCAGCGACTGCTTGTGGGGGGGGGGGGTGGGCGGCGAGGAATTAGAAAGTGTAATTTAAAATCATGTAGTCATAATTCAAAATGGGCCCAGCTAAAAGGTTTTAAAGTGGTAATGCTTTAAAGTCACTCGTGGTTGATCCTTTTGCAAGGAATATGGTCTAATTTTCACAATATTTGTGGATTCCTTCATCGACTCAGCCCATCAGCTTCTTCAACGTGGCTGCTAATACCAGCTGCAGGCCAGTATTTTTTTTTTTTTCCCCTTGGAAACCCACAGTTGATAAAGAAGGAGGTCAAACGTAAGGGCTGTCATTTCAGACACATGGGGGGATTGGGTCTGATTTTTTTCCTACTGGGCTGTTTGTTCTTTTTCCTTTCCTTTGAGTTCCGATTTTTTTTCGTTTTTTTTTTTACCCTTTCTGACATTTTCAACTACTGACTAATCAATTGCATATTTACAGGCATGAGCAAAACAACGGGGAAAAAAACCAGTTTAAAAGTGACTTTTGAGCTCGTGTGGAAGCATGACCTGTAAAAGAATCATTCCCAAATCCCCACACTGGGCACTTTTCTGTTAAATATGATTTCTCCTGCATTTTGCTTTGCGGGGGGGGGGGGCACAACTTAGGTGTTAGCGTGGGCGTGGTTTTCCTGCAACATTTTGCCGCCTTGCCGCTAAGTTCTCAACAAAAGCTTCAGCGAGCAGGGCGTTGGGCTGAGCCGCCTTCCTCTCTGTATCGCTCTGGGCGACCGGCCAGAGACAGTCGTCTGCATGCTGGGCTGACCCGTTGCAGGGGCTGGGGCTGCTGGCTGCCCCCCACTCGCGGTCCAGGGAGGAGAGGAGTGGGAGTGAAGACAGGGTTGGAATCCTGGGGACACTCTCCAGGTGTTGGGCTTCGTCAGAACGCTGCTGTGGGAAAGCCTCTCGGGGCACATGTTTCTCGGGGGGCTTCTCCTGTTTAATGGACAGTCACCCCTGTGTAATCATTGATGGTCATCCGAGTTTCGGACTCAGGACAGCACAGTATCGTCCCGGCCTCAAGTTATGGCTACAGACATGCCGGTGATGGAGAGAGAGAGACATGGGTACCTCCTGGGGGTGGTCGCCTTAACAGCCTCTGGTTGGCTTGGATTACGGTGACCTTTACCCTTTATGATATTTTCAGCTATTGAAATGGGGGCACTTTTGAGAGCTGGAGAGGATGCTGGTTGTAATGACTGACCGGGGACAGCAGACGTGAACCGGGACTGTCCCGAGCCCACCCCGGCTCTGAAGAGCCTGAGGGAGTGGCTGCCTCAAGCCGTGTGGCAAAGGGAAGCTGTTTTTGGTCTGCAGATTGGCGATCCCGGCAGCGCGGTGGCTTGTAGATTTCCCTTCCGTATCTGTTGGGCAGATTTGGGCTGCCGGGACCACCCAAGTGTCTTGTCTCCTTTGCAGAAATCCACCTGCTCTTAAGATGCTCCGTGTACGCCGAGGTCCTTCTCGGTGTCTCCTTTTGGGCCTTCAGCACGTGCCAGGGGCCTCCTAGTTTGGTAGGGGCCTTCTCGGGGGCCCTCCAGGCCCCTCCCCTCTACCTCCTCATAAAGCGGTCTGAGCTGCCCTGCTGATCTGTCCAGCTGCTCCTGCGGGGCTCCAAGCCCTTTGAGGGTCGGTTTCGTATCTGGGTCATTTGGGTCCCAGAACAGGGCCTGCCCTCGAGGGGGGAAGTGGGTGTTTCAGGGCTGACCGGTGTTCTGCGGTGACCTGGGTGAGGGAGTGGTGAAGTTTGCCTAGAAAACTAGTCAAGGGCGGGTGGTACAGGGTGTGTCCAATCACAGCACCCTGGGAAGGAGTGACCTCTGACTCACCCAGTACTGGATGGGAGGGCAGGGGCCAGGAGCCCCCTGATTATCTGAAAATCTCTGCTCGATTCTCGGAAGTTCCTGGAAGAGCTCCTGGGTTTCATCGGAACTTTCTAACCCCAGTAGAAGAGACGCTTAGTGAGAACCTACTGGGTGCTGGCTCCCAGCCAGGTGCTTTTGCAGGTACCGTGTCCTGCTCTCCTGCCAATGGCTCTGGGAGGGAGGTTTAGCCTCCACATGTTTACAGGTGAGAAACCCAAAATCTGAGGAGGTTAAAGCTGCTTTGGAGTCTGGGCTGGGTACCTGAGGGCCTGTATGGTTTCTCTTACTCACTCATTCGTTTGTGTATTGTTTCATTCTTTGGCGTCTCAGCCCAGACACAGGACATTACTCTGGGAGCTTCGGTGAGAGAAACCCCAGGGAGGTCAGAGTCGGTGGGGGGGGGTACATCTTCCCAAGGCCCCGAGCCAGGAAACAGGTGTGTGTGCACAGGTGGGGGTGGTGCGTGGAGCCTTCCAGGCGGAGGGAACAGCAAGTGCGAAGGCTCAGAGGTGGGACTCCCGGTGTGCCGGGGAATCCTGGAGTGGAGAGCTTGGCCTGAGTGGTGAGGCTGGGGGCAGGTGTGGGCTCCTGGGCTCTAAGGAGCCGGGCTCCTGATGAGATCCAGTGTGTGGGAAGGAATGGCGTGGTCAGAGTGCGTGTTAGCGCCTTGGTTCTGGAGGCTGGTGTGATGTGTGGCCTTGGTGATGCAGCAATGGAGGGCAGACAAGGTTGTGGAGGCAGCAGCGGGAGGGGGGGCCCAGGTTGGCCTCTTTCCCGGGTGTGAGCTTCCGTACCGTCCGTCCCTAATAGCTAATTGCCGCCTGGCGCCTCGGCCGGCATCCAGGCTCCTCCTGGCCTGACTCACCTCAAGGCACATGAGGACCAACAAATAAATGTCCCTGAGGGGAAAACAAAAAGAGAAACCACCTTGTGAAAGAATAAGACTTTTGAAAAGCAAGCCCTAAAGAATGGAAGGAGTTTTTCAACAAGAAGTTTTCAACTCTCCCAATCTGGGCTGACTGGTCCTTTATGGAAGGGCCGGCACAAGGCTCCCGTCACCCCATCTGTCACCTCCTGACGCGACCGATGAGAAAGTGGAAGCACAGAGAGGTTAAGTGACTGCCCAGGGTCCCGTAGCTAAACAGCACCGAATTTGAACCCTGAACCTCTGACCTCAAAGTCCAGGCCCTCCTCCATTGCGGAAGCACACCAGGGGCCAACAACAATAATGATATGATGAGACTGTTTATTGATGCTGTCTCTGCCCCAGGGCCTTTGCACTCGCTGTCCCCTCTGCCTTGGTTCTCTTTCCCAGGTCTGGCTCCCTCTCAGCATTCACTTTTGAGGCGATGGCACGTCTTTATACAGGACTTTCTTGATCATCAATGTAAAGTAACCACCCTCTTCTCCCCCAGTACTCATGATTGCATCACCCCATCCTGTCTTCTTCCAGGTACCTATTATTACCTGGAAGTATCTTTTCTATTTACCTATGTGTTTGCTTTCTTGCCCCCACCCCCGGTTCCTTGAGGGCCGTGACCTGTTGATTCTTTCACTGCTCTTTGTGGCATCTGGACCGGTGATGGCTCATAGGGCCAAGGTCAACATTTGTTGAATAAGTAAATGCATTAATCAATCTATTCCACCCTCCTCTCCGTAGTCCCTTTTCCTTCCTGCCCGCTGGCACGGAGGAGGCTCCGGTGGCCCAGCCAGGATGTGTAACTTGCTCAAGGTCATTCCACTGGACAGAGAGCCAGGATGGAAGCCCAGGTCGTCTCCCCCGCAGCGGGTCCCCGCACCCTCCACGTCGCCTGCGTGCTGTGTTGCTTTGTGGACCAGGTGTAAATGCTTCCCAGCTCCGAGCCGTGTGTTTGGGAATCGCTGCTCCCCCTCCGTGGGTCGGCTGCGCTCTCCGCACAGTGGCTGGCGCTGCTGCAGCGCCATAAATATTAAATGGGTATTAAAAGAAGGCTCTGCGTTCCCAGTTTCCCTGATTTCTCTGAGCAGGGCCCATTGCAAACCCCCTTTATGTGAAATGCAGCATTTCACTGCGGAGCGCCTCCCGGGACGCCTTGCAGCCTGCGTTTTCTGGCCGAGTCCCCTGGTGCAGACAGGTTCTCCCCCACTGCGGCTAGCCTTGCTGCAGGGCACGCAGGCGCCCGCTCCTTGGGGGCAGGGGTGGGTGGAGGGCCCCATCCCCACACGCCTCCCTTCCTCCATCCCTGCATCCTTCCCTCCATTTCTCCATCCTTCCATCCATCCCTGCACCCATACATTCACTAATTCAGTATTTATGAAGCATCTGTGCTGGGCCCTGGGGTGATGATGATGATGATACGAACAACAATAACAACCTTTTTGAGCATTTACTATGTGCTGGGCTCTGTGAAAAGCAGTTTCCGTGTGTCACCTCATTTAATCTTCATGACTGTATGACATGGGTACTATTTTCTCTCCATTTCGTGGACGAGGAATCAGAGCCCCTGGCAGGTCACAGAGCTGCTGGGGCTTGATCTGACGTACCAGGGTGAGCGAGGGAGACCTAGGCTCAGCCCCCAGTGGACATCCAGGCTCTTTATGGGACCCTGGGCTGAGGACCCCTGATCAAGGCCTCTCTGAGGAAATACTGGTGTTGTTGAGGGGTGAAGGGTGAGTTTGGCCAGAGGGAGAGGAGGCCAAGGGGGGTCTAGGCTGCCTGTGTCCAGGTTTCAGCACCACCGTCTCTCTGTGCTGGCCTTGGGCAAGAGACCTCACTTCTCTGTGACACACCGTTCTCATCTGCAGAATGTGGGGTATTGGAACACCGATGTTGTAGGTAGGTGGTGAGTCTTAGAGAGGGGCCCCTTGAAAGTGTTGGAACTGCGTGCTCTGAACCAGCTCACAGCACTCATTAGCCAGCGGCCTCTGGGCACTGGAGCCTGCTGGGCACAGACCTGTGTGGCTGGAGTGTGGGCAGGGCCCGCGGGCCGTGGGGCCTCATCAGAGGAGCCACGGTAAGGATTTCAAGCAGGGGCTTGGCGTAGTCAGCTTACATCTGAGAAGACTGCGGTTCTTCGGGGCTCCTGGAGCTGCACCCTTTGCTCGCACTGGACACTCCTGGACCACAGGTGCCCCAGCACCTGGGCAGCACCTGCCCACAGCAGGCCTTCCGTACACAGGTCCCAATTGAACTGAACAGTGATTATAATAGTAACGGCGAACATTAGCTGGGTGCTTGGTGCCTGCCGGGCACTGTGCTCAGAATTCCTGTTCGTTTAACCTGTGCAGCTGCCCTGGGGGGCGATGTTACTGTTATCACACCCACTTCCCAGAAGACGAAGCTAAGACTTAGATTAGGAAATTGGCTTAAGGTCACACAGCAGGTCAGCTCCAGGCTGGGCCTCAAACTCTTGTTCAGATCTGGGCTGTTGGAGCCCTGGACCTCGCGTCTGCAGCCTTGCAGCCTCTCCCGGGGTAAACAGGATGGGCACAGGCCCCGAGGCCTGGACACCCTGACTCACCCAGCTAGGAGGCCTGCCACGCTGCATCCGCTGCGGGAACCGATTCGTTAGAAACAACGAACAGGACAAAGAACGGGAGCAAGTGCATCCTGGAGGGAAAAGGCTGAGTTTTTTCTCCTTATCTTCCCAAGTGGAAAGGAGGGATGTGTATTCTGAGTCAGGATGCATTTTTTGGGGGGAGGATGGTGACGGGAGAGCAGAAGGATATTGGTATTTATTGCACCTTGTATGGGCATGATTGTTGAGAGTTCAAAAAATTAATAATCCATTTCTCCTTTGCACCTAATTAAAATGTTCTCCAGTCTCTAATTTTTGTCATTTTCCTAATCTAATTTGTTTTCTGACTGTGTCCATTCTTCTTCCATGTGCAAAGCAAAGGGGAGTTTTTCTTCCTTTAACGTGACTGGGATCTGACTGTCCAGGAATAGTTTAAATGATGTTATTTTCTCCTTGGTTAAATGAAGTGCAGATACAATCGTTGGAGGGTCTTAATGACTTCTGGCTTTGCCGTACAAAGCCCAACGTCCTGGCAACCCCAGGCCCATACGTCCTCGTGGCAAAAAAACCCCAAAACCCAAAAAAATCCGAATCTTTGAGGCATTTCCTGTTTACATAGTTAAAAAAAAAATTATGGAAAAGAGCACGAAAAAAGATGATCTTAATGAGGAAGCATGGGCCGTCGTGGCAAGGGTGTGTGTCAGGGTGGGATGCAGTCTTGTTTCCAGGATTTCACATAGCCGAGTTGGAATCAAAAAAGGGACATTTTAATCTAGTAACTACAAATGCAAACTGTACTTTCCAATGAAAGAAATGAAAAAAATATCTATAGCGTTTGTAAGCTGTGATGTGAGTGGATTCAAGGTTTGACTGGGAACATCGGAATTCCTGAGATCCCTATAAGGCATTCGAGAAGGTTGTTGGTTTTTTGTTTTGTTTTGTTTTTTAAGTAGATTCCCCCCCCACGCCCGACCGTGGCGACCCTCTGAGCTGAGTTGGTGTATGGCAGTCTTTCTGGGAAAATCCCTTCTCCGGGCGCTGCTAAAACGATATCTTTAGGCGAAATGGTGGTTGATGAAGGAATTTGTGCCCGTGCTTTCCCCACCTGCTCGGGCTTGTAGGGGTGTGCCCGTGTGGGAGTGTGTTGGTGGGGGGGTCTGAGGGGAGCGGGTGGGGTTGGAGGTGAATCCTTCCTATTCCCCAGTTCCGAAAAGTAAAACTTACCTTACCTGTTTCCAGAACACCAGCCATTGTCTTCCGCATCTCACGGCCACGCTGTGGGCTCTGGGGGGTTTTGTCGAAGGCAAAAAAAAAAAAAAAAGTCTTAAGTATTTAAACATGTTGGACCATGCATGCATCCGTCCATGGCGTTGTGGGTTTTTTTTTTTTTTTTTTTGGTCCCCTCCCTCCCTTCCCTTTTCTTTTCACCAAAGTATATTCATCAAACTGCTGAGTTGGAAAGATTTGTAATGAGTTTTTGAGCTGTACGACTGTGTTTTTTTTTTTTTCCTCTCCCCCGCCCTCTCCCTCTTTCTAAATCTTCATCTGACATTAAATAAAGCAAATCCCAAACAGATTAACTGTCGCACGGTTCTGCTTCGTCTCCTCAGTCTGTTCCCAGGTCTGGCTCGGGGCCGGGCGGCGGGAGATGCCCGGGCGGCCTGCGGAAGTCCATGTGGCGCGCTAGGTGGGATCCCGGCGTCCTGAAAGCAGAGGCCCTGGCCCTCCTGCCCTGCGGCCTGGGCATGGCCTTCTCCCAGTCCCACGCGATGGCCGCGCGGAGGCACCAGCACAGTCGGCTCATCATCGAGGTGGACGAGTACAGCTCCAACCCCACCCAGGCCTTCACCTTCTACAACATCAACCAGGGCCGCTTCCAGCCGCCGCATGTGCAGATGTGAGTGGGCGTCTCCGATGGGACTGCGGGGTGGAAGGTGTGGGTGGTGAGGGCCGTCCGGGGTGGGCTCCTGGACTCGGGGTGCCTCCTGGCTTCTGGGCCCAAGCGTTTCATGCAACGGTTCTGGGATCCCCAGATCAGCGAGGCTCTGAGTTGGGAGGGATGTGGGAGAAGTTGCAGCGTGCTGGCCTGTGGGCCGATTCTGGCCTGGAGTCTTGTTTCATTTGGCCAGGAGAATGTTTTACAAATATTGAAAAATGAGATGATTGCACACGAAAATCCAGACTTCTGGCTTTGCCGTACAAAGCCCAACGTCCTGGCAACCCCAGGCCCATACGTCCTCGTGGCAATGTCTGGGGAGCTGAGTTCCAGCTGCCCCTTCTTGGTATTTGGTATTGGATTACTGACCCCCTGGTCTAATTCATGTTCCTTGTTGTACAGATGGGGAGGACGAGGCCCAGGGAGGGGGCGGGACTTGCTGCAGGCCCCGTGGCAGGGTAGGACCCTGGGCTTGGCCTGGCTGTCCTCTCTTCCCTCTGCCCATCTCTTTTGCCCAGACCCCCTTTGCTTCTGTTGAAAAAGCAGAGATGCTTTCCAAAAGGACTGGGGAATTCTGCTGCCTGCCCTTTGGGGCTGATGGAAAATACCAGGGGTGCCCCAGCAGTGGGGCCGCAGCGAGAACATAGACTCGGGACTCCTGTGCACAGGTAGAACCTTTCCCCCGCTCCCTGGATTTTTTTCCAGTGGTCGGGAGGGGTGCAGGTGGCACAGGGTGGAGGTGGATAAATTCCTGGCCCTGCCCTGGGCGACTCCGGGTGTTGCCAGAACGTCCTCGTCCTTTGTCCCCGCTGCCCGCTCCCATCAGCCCTGCACCACAGGGCTTACCTGGTGAGGAAGCAGAGGCCCAGACAGGTGACCCACGCGAGCCCACACAGCCGGCAGGCACCAGAACTGACGCCCGTCTCCAGTCCAGGGCGTTCTCCATGCTTAGCATCCTTCTGCTGTGATGTCTGTGGACGTAAGCATGTACGTCCCTCCATCTGAGAGTGTAGACATTCCATTGCTGAAACTTCTCTCAGCCCCTTTGGGGTGCCCCTGTGCTGGGTCTGGGTCTCTGACAAGCCCCTGACGAGGGGGGAGCCCCACGAGTTCCCAGTGAGAGCACAGGGAGGTCAGAGCTGTGATGGGGATGCTCCTGGGCTCTGGGGCTCAGAGCAGGCCCCCTGACCTCCAGGCTGGGTCAGATGCCCGCATGAGGACACAGACCCCAGCTTCCTCTAGGACCTTGAGTACCGTCTCTAGGGAGCAGTGGTCAGGTGAGGTATTAGCGGCCGTCCCTTAGGGGAGACGGGAGGACGCGGCCCGCGGCCCGCGTAGAGAAGGAGCCGGGGGTTTCCACACCCGGGCCTGGAAGTGGGGTGGGGAGGTTGCTGCCTCTTGTTACTGTGTGGTTCCCTCGGGACTGGTCTTCTGTTGCAGAGGATGGGTGCAGAGAGATCATTCGTGGGCGAAGGGGTTCTGGAAGGCAGGTGGGCACCAGGCCTGGGGGTGGGCTCCAGCGCTGGGAACACCCTCTTCCCTGCAGCGCCTGCTCTGGAAAACGTTCATTTCCGTGGGAGCCGCAGGGCTGGCCTGTTGGTAGCTGCTTACTTTAGTTTTTGGTCGACTTCTCTTTGGGAAACTAACCCCAGTACCCAGTTTGGAGCCAGACTGGCAGATTTGGGCAGGATGGGAGGCCCTGGGTCTCAGGCCCGCTCTTCCTTGGTCTCTGGGACCTTGAGGCCTGGCAGGGCTGCTGCAAGGGGGGAAGGCCCTCCCAGGGCTGGGTTTTCTCTTCTGTTGCTGGGGTTTATCCTCCTGGGCTGGAGGTGACAGTGCCTGAGGCCCCCGGATGGCACTGGGGACGGGCGAGAGCACTGGGCCCCTCGGGCAGAGCAGGTGGGGTATGTGTCTGTGCCCATTTGTCTGCACACCCATTAGAGGGGCCCCTGGGCACCGCAGATACAGCTGAGTAGTAGCAGGCAGAGCTGTCCTGTAGAACACCCCCGCCGGGCAGCCCCCAGTCCCAGAACAGGGCTAGGGCAACAGAAGTCAGGAGACAGGGCGGCCAAGGGGCTGAGGAAGGACCCTCTGGAAGAGCTGACTTTTAGGTTGAGACCCAGAGGACGAGGAGTGAGGGCAGCAAGTTGGGAGGGGGAAGCAGGCCAGGCAGAAGTTGCCGCAGGGTCTGAGCTGGGGGGTGGCTGGGAAGTGCAGGAACGCCCAGCTGGGCGGAGGGTGTGCTGGGCGGGAGCCACGCGGGCCCCCGTGGGCCGGGCTGTGTCCTGAGGAAGGGCAGTGAATGACCAGGTGAGAGAAGGGTGATTCCCCCGCTTAACAACTGCGGGTTATTTGTTCATTCATCCATTTACCCGTCCTCTTGGGGTGTTTGTGAGCAGCTGCGCAGCACACTGGTTAGTTAGGAGTGTGGGCTCCAGGCTGGCCTGCCTGGCTTTGAATCCTGGCTCTGCCACTTGTTTGTCGGGTGTCTCTCGGTGCCTCCGTTTCCCCGTCTACGTAATGCTGCTCATCGTAATACTGAGAGTCAGGTAGGTGAACCCACATAGAGGGGGGCCAGGCCACGACGTCCTGTATTGTTAGTATTCGCTGGCTGGGCTAGGCGCTAGGGACACAGCAGTGATCAGGGGCAGAGCCCTGCCCGCGCTGAGCTGACCCTCCAGTGGGACATGTCGTAAGAGTCATGAAGTGCGCGATAGCGTAGGATCCTGGTAGCAACAAGTGCTGTGGAGAAAAAGCTTAACGCCTTTTCGTGGTCGCTCAGCTGGTGTGGGCGGAGCAGGTTCCCACCGGCCTGCCCCGCTGCCTCCCTCCTGGCCTGCTCTGTGCTGCCTGCTCCTGAGGCCAGGGCTCCAGGCGTTATTGGCAGCGGGGCTCTGGGGAGGCCGGGGGTTTGGGCCGGGTCCTGGGAAGAGCACGCCGTGCGCCCTGGTTCTGGACTCCTCATCCGGTGCTCTCTCATTGCCTGCTCGGGTCAACCCACCTTTGAAATGCAACTTTGTACACAGCTGGGTGAAGCCGGATCGCGTGGGGACTCGGCGGGGCGCTGTTCCCTCCCACCCCCCTTCTTTGGACTCACACCCTGCGCACCAGGGAAGCACGTGGGTTTCCATGGCGAGTCTCCACTGAGGGAGACGCGGGAGGATGGCTGCCACTTCCCAGCACGAGATTTATTGCCACCCTGGGCTTTGTCTCTGGGGTGAGGGAGTGAGGGGCCCTATTTAATAAATCCACAATTTACATTTAGTAACAACAGTGACCGTCCAAACGCGGCCTCCGATTGAGCCCCGTGATTTATGTAGTTGCCCCCAGAGACCCTGGCGGTAACGAGGCTGTCTTTGCCTGAGGAGTGAATGTCTGGATCTGGGCCTCTGGGTTTTGGGCCCTGAGACGGAAGACCCCTTACCCTGGGGGCCGAGAAACCCTGCGGTGGTCTGGGGAGAGCCCCTCCAGGCACCGGCCCCTTAGTCCTGGGTGGGCAGGTGGACGGGTGGCCTGTTGCTCAGCAAGAAGGTGAGAGCAGTGTCTGCGGGACAGGGTTACCCTGGGGATCCACCTTATGGGGGGGAGCTGGTGCCAGGCATGGCGACTCCTCTCTGGCCTTTAAAGGGAGTTCCATCGGTGGATACTAGACTAACCCGTTTAAAGACCCTCCAAGCACGTCAGGCTGTGTGGGGTCCTTGAAGGACGTAGCGGGCGGGGCACTGCTCTGCGCCAGGCTGGGACTGGCCCTCTGTCCCCGGCCCTCAGCTCTGCGCCAGGTTGGAGTGCCGACCCCCTCGCTAGGTGACACGGAGGCTTCAGAAGGGACCCAGTGGCCCCTAGCCCGTCTGTGCACTGAGAGGTCTCCAGGAGACAGTGAGGGTCAGCCTTGGCCCCGGGAGGGGCCAAGGGGGCGTGGCAGGAAGAAAGCCCCGACCTGGGCTCTGTCTGTTCTCAAGCCGCATCCTGCTCCCTCTCCCCAAGGGCTCCAGGTGCAGTTCTGGTTTCTGGGACGTTTATGTTTTTTATTTAAATTAATTTTTATTGGAGTATAGTTGCTTTACAGTGTTGTGTTAGTTTCTACTGTACAGCAAAGTGAATCAGCTATACATATACATATATGCCCTCTTTTTTGGATTTCCTTCCCGTTTAGGTCACCACAGTGCGTTAAGCAGAGTTCCCTGTGCTATGCAGTATGTTCTCATTAGTTGTCCATTTTATACATGGTATCAATAGTGTATATGTGTCCATCCCAATCTCCCAATTCCTCCCACCCCCCCCATACACATTTGTTCTTTCCGTGTTTTCTGGGACAGTCCATTGTTCCCTCTGCCTCCCCTACTCTTTGTCCTGACAACATAGACTCATCCTTCAGATCTCACCCAGGTGTCACTTCCTTGGGGACACCTTCCCTGACCCTTCCCCAGACCTTCCTAACGGCCCCCCACCCCGATCTAAGCACTCAGAGCCTTCCCTTCGTGACACAGCCTTCAGCCTGTGCTTATGCATTCATTTGTGGGACAGTTTTCTAAGCATCTGTCCCCTCCACCAGCACGGGCTGTCCCTCGAGCCTAGCACAGTGGACAGGAGGAGGGAAAAAAAAGGGAGCAAGGATGAGGCAGGGTGCACGCCCCAGGAAGAGTGTGGTGGGAGATCAAGGAGGGCTTCCTGGGGGTGGTGGCATAACCCCGGAGCTTGGAAGACCGGCAAAAGCAAAGCCAGGATGTGGGGAGGAAGGGCAGGCACAGGGACTCGGGGTGGAGGTCACCTCGGAGTCAGTGCTTCGTGGAAAGAGCCTTGGGCAGTGTGGCCCAGTGCCAACCAGTCCCTGCCCTCCTCTGGGCCTCCGTTTCCCCACTTGTAGGATGAAAGGAGGGGACCAGAGGTCTCTCTCATTCTAGAACGCCACAGCTCGTGTCCAGTTACGTGGCTGGACATGGTTTTGGAACTTCACTGAAGGAACGAGTCCTCTGCTCTCCACCCCCTGACTTTCAGTGTACCCTATTTCCCCAGGAAATAGTGGGGGGATGGGGCTCTGCTTCTGATGCCCACATGAGTCTTTGGTACCAGGAGCTGCACTTCCAGGGAGCCAATGGCTTAGGGGAGAAAGAGACCGAGAAGGGGTCCAGGGCACAGGAAATGGGCTGCAGGGGGCAGCCCTGGGTGGTTCCCACCCTACAGAGCTGGACTGGAGGATGGGAGGGTCCAGGGCACAGCGAGGAAGTCGCCGAGCCGGGGTGCCAGGCTGGGTCCAGGTGCTGGAGGCTGCATTCTCTATTCTGCACCATGCCTGCCGCCAGGATTCCGGTGGGAAGATGCCTTGTGAGGCTGGAGAGAGTGGTGACAGATTATAGGTCTCAGAGAGAGAGAGAGAAAGAGCCACAGCCTTGATGGGGGCCCCTCAGCAGGCAGAGGCTTTGGGAAAGTCGGGTTTGGCCCCCCTCAAACCAGGAACACTTGTTTCCATACCTTCTCTCTGGGCCATGAAGGACGACTCTGGAATAACCATTTTGCTTTGTTTCTTCTAGTCGCGAGAAGGTGTGAGGTTAAATGCCCCCACTCCAGTTCTGAAGGCCTATGTTCAAATTCTACTCTTTAACGTACTAGCAAGTGCCCTGGATGTGGGACTAACCTTTCCAGGCCCCAGTTACTTACTCTACGGGGCTGCTGGAACTCAGGGGTTAGCCAGGGTTTTGCCATTGCAAGTGTCAGAAACCCAATTCAAATTGTCTTATGGGTAAAGGAGAGTTTACTGGCTCACATAACTAGCTAGGAAATCCAGATTGGGACCAGCTTCAGGCACAGCTGGATCTAGGGTTCAAAGGATGCTGCCGGGTCCTCCCACCCTTTGTGTGCTCTCGTTCTCTTTCTCCGTATCTTCATTCTTCTCGCTCTTTTCCTCACTTCTAAACACCGGCAGGGTTTCTGGGAGCTGCACGAGGTGGTCTCTATGGGTGTCCCGTCCTGTGCCTAGCAGGTGTTTGGTATTTAGGGGGCACTCAAGAAGCATTTGTCCATAGATTGACTGAATGAAATGAAGGCCTGGAAATAGTCCAGCTTGGTGTGAGTTCTGGAACCAAAAACCAGCTTCAAATTCCAGCTCCACCAGCTTCCATAGCTGAGATCCTGGGCACGTGAGCCTTTTCTGCTCCTCAGTTTCCTCATCTATAAAATGGGCACAACCATAGTGCCCTGCTCAGACAGTCATTGTGAGGGTGAAGAGAGCAGATGCATGTAAAGCGCTTAACACGTAATGAGCTCTCAGCCCGTGGAAATCATCAATATCATTACTGTTGTTATTATTTCAAGGTTCAGCATTTGTTACAATCCAAATAGCCGGAGGACAGTGCCGGGAAATAAGAGTCTATTTTTTTTTCTCTGGGGATTATTAGGTTTGCCTCCTCACTGAGCTCAGAAGCCTCGGGGCGGAGGGAAGTAAGAACAGAGTTAATTAAAGAGCTTGGGCTCCAGCAGCAGGCCCAGCCTGACTAGCGCCGGTGCAACTCGCGTGCTCTTGGCTGGCTGATGGCGGGAACTGCTCAGGGCTCCTCCACAAGGGACTCACAGGGGGTGGCATCTCACTCCCCGTGTCTCCTTTTTTTTTCTCTTTGACTTGTTTTCTGTTTCCTTGTGGTGTCCTCACAACCTCAGTGTATGTGAGGGGGAATGAAAGAAAGAAAGAAAGAATGAATGAATTTGAATGAATTTGATTGGCTCACTCGTGTTCCTTGCCGGGCCAGTAGCCCAGTAGTGATTGGCTGCCTTGGTCCAATCAGCTGTGTTAGGGGCGGACAGGTGGATTCACAGGCCAGCTCCCTGCAAGACTGTCACATGGGGTGGGGGGAGGGACCCAGAGGACAGAGGAGTGGCAGCAATTACTGGGAGGGAGATTTGAGCTTCCAGACCAGCTCAGGCATCACCTCCTCCTGGAAAGTTCAGGGGGCCCCAGGCCAGGTTAGGGCCTTCTCTGGCCCCCAGCCCCTCTGCTGCCCCATCGAATCTTGTGACTTTGTCGTTTCCTGGCCAGGTCTGTCTCCACCATCAGTCTGGGATCAGGCCTGGCTCATTCAGTTCCCCAGCTTTGAGCTCAGGGCTGGTACCCAGTAGGCATTCAGGATGTGTTGTGTTGAATGAATGAAGGAATGAGAGGGATGAAGGAGGGCTCCAGAACCCTCCTGTTGCCATCATCAGACTCAGGGATTTTTCCTCTTCTCCCCGGTCGGGTCCCACTCTGACCTGCTGGGATTCTAACTTGACTTGACCACCCCCAGAGAGGTGCCCCGTGAACCCCTCCCGCCGCAGCCTGGTGACGTGGAGGGGCCGATGTGACGCTGTAGCTGCGATGGGTGGGGCGTACTCATGCTCCCTGCACATTAGCCTGCTGAACCCACGTCTCTCGTAAGGTGTTAGTTACGTTTCTTCGAAGTATTTTGTCTGAAGAACAAGAAGCATAATCAGAAAGATGCCTTTGAAAGTATTTACGTAACTGATGTGGCGCTGCTTTTGGTTTGGCGCATAATTAGATTTAAACACAACTCCTCGAGCCGCATCCTCGTTGGGAGAGAGCAGCTCGTTGAAATGTCATTGCGTTGTTTTTCAGAGTTTTGAGCCTGGAAAAATCAGTCAGCTGAGGAGGCAGAGTGTGGCTCTCGGGGAGAGCCCTGAACTGGGGGGGCCGCCTGTTCGGTGTCCTCCTCTGTAAGACGAGAAGGCTCCCAGGGGCTCCCAGGGGCGAAGAACTTAACAGTTGTGCCACTTGTTAATTTTCTGAGCATTGTTGCCTAATGAGATAGCTCCATTTTACAGACGAGCAAACCAAGGCCAGACATTTTCCTAAGGTTACACGTTAGTGACGGGCAGCAGATCTGGGATCTGAAGCCTGGTCTTCTGATTCCAGAACTGTTTTCCTACAGGACCTTGGAAAGCCCTTGTTCTAAACCCGATCGGACCCTCTCATAGTTTTGGAAAATTGCTGCCTGTCTTTAGTGCTTTGTTTCACAAGTTCCCACGAAATTCCCCCCTTCCCTCGTGGCTCTCCCCGGATGCTACTTGTGCTGTCTCTGCACAGTGCCAGAGAGTCGGATCTTCCGGCTGGAAGGTGGAGCTCCGTCCATGCATCCCTGATGGGGCTGATAGCACCCCCCAAGGGGGTGAAAACTGGTTTTGGGGGGTGAAAAAAATCTTACTCTGATTCTAAAGCACAGATACACGCACAGTAAATGAACTGATATACGGCGTATCTGTGGTGTTAGAACTTTATGAGAGAGGGGTGAGTAGAAAAAACATCTAAAAAGGCCCCTTGGGCTTCCCTGGTGGCACAGTGGTTGAGAGTCCGCCTGCCGATGCGGGGGACGCGGGTTCGTGCCCCGGTCCGGGAAGATCCCACATGCCGCGGAGCGGCTGGGCCCGTGAGCCATGGCCGCTGAGCCTGCGCGTCCGGAGCCTGTGCTCCGCAACGGGAGAGGCCACAACAGTGAGAGGTCCGCGTACCGCAAAAAAAAGAAAAAAAGAAAGAAGACGAAAAGGCCCCTTAAGGGCTGATAATGAAAAAAAAAAGGTAGAGAGGTACTACTTGTCAAGCAGCAGGTTAGCTGTAGCCGCCATACAGGTGCCCGGCTGTACCTGTCAGCCCTTCCCATTCATTACCTCGCAGCAACCCTCGGGGCTTCCCACGTTACAGAGGGGAAGCTGAGGCTCAAGGGGAAATGTTTTGCCCGGCTAGTGATCAGGAGGGGCAGGATTCGGACACAGGTGGGCAGGCGGATGTGATCTGGACCACGTGTGATCTGACCTGGCTGTGGTCTGAGTTGATGGGACGTGAGCTGCAGGCTCCCAGCGCCGCGACCCCGTGACCCCATGATCTTCTCTCCCCTCAGGGTGGACCCGGTGCCTCATGATGCCCCCAAGCCGCCCGGATACACCCGCTTTGTCTGCGTGTCTGACACCCACTCAAGGACGGACCCCATCCAGATGCCCTACGGCGACGTGCTCATCCATGCCGGGGACTTCACCGAGCTGGGGCTCCCGAGCGAGGTGAAGAAATTCAACGAGTGGCTGGGTAGGTGCCAGAAGGGGCGGTGCCTGTGAGCAGCCGGACTCGGGCGGCCCCCTGCCCACCGTCCTTCCTCCCTGCTCTGCCCGGCCCCTCCCTGGACTTTGTCACCTGTCCACCTCCCCTGGGAAGCCCCCTGACCTCCGGGACCAGGCCACACCCCTCTCACTCTCCCGTGACACCTGGGAGGTCTCCTACCCCAGCGCTTGTCTCTGCTGTGATTTTCCATTTGTTGGTGGGATTTTTTTGGCCTGGGGGACTTCCTCCCAAAGGGATTTTGTCCAGGTTTGTTTTTGTCCACTTGTGTGTCCAGCCCCCAGTGCCTGGTACAGGTAGATGCCGAGTAATAATTGATGAGCAGATAAGTGGCTGAATGGACGGATGAATGAATGACTCTCTGGGAACAGTGATGTCAGGGCAGGCACCTCAGCTGGTAGGTACAGCCACCCACCGTCATTGACGGCTTCTCCAGTGAGGGGACCCTCCAGGCCTCGTGGCCCCAAGCAGGAGCCCAGGGGGCCCGGTGTGGGTTCCTCCGTGGGCAGCCATTGGTACAGGCAGCGGAGTGCCGTCCTGCGCCATAGGAGATGGTGGGCCACGATTTGCAAGCACGCCCCTAGGGTTTTGTCCTTGGCTTTGCTTTCTTCCAAAATAAGAAAGACATAAATCTGGGGTGCCCCCCTGGGAAAAGCCGTTTGCTTGGAATCCAGGGACACCTCCCAGCGAATCTCTGTGCCATGGCCCAAGGAGACAGATGGGTGGCCCCTGGGCTGTTGACACAGAGGCCTGGGTACGGGGCGGGCCCACCTCCCCGTGCAGCCCCTCGTGGCCGCCAGACGGTCCCCCGCCTCCCCAGGGGCGTCCCGCTGTGCAGTTGGCTGGGAGCTGTGCAAGCAGAGGGGGGCCAGGAGCGAGGCGGGTGGCTGCGGCGGGAGAGGCTGGCTCTGCCAGTCGAGACAAATATTTACAAGCAAGCCCTTGCACTCCCCTTGGCGGGCTCGGAGCTTTAAATATTGATTATTCAAATGGGAAGTTCTCATCAAGGGGCCTGTTTGGGCTGAGCTTTGTGAAGACTGGGGTGGGAGGGGCTCCCGTCGGTGAGTCTGCCCTGGGCTTCTCCTCACGCCCCGGGCTGCTTCCCAGGAGGGGACCCTCACGGGGGCTGGTTTCTTGTCCCCCTGCTGTGGGTCTCAAAAGATGTGAGGCTGAGCTGAGTCCGTGTCCCAGGCAGAGAACAGGAGTCGCTGGTGGCCGGGCACCTGCTTGTGTGCCAGGCTCCTTACCACCACTGCCGGGCTGAATTTGAGGAAGAGCCATTTGGGGTGGGTGCTGTTTAGACCCCTATCTGACAGAAGACGATGTCGGCTCCCTTGCACTGAGGTTCCCGAAGTGAGGGACTATTTCCGATGTCCCCCCGGCCCAGACGTGCTCGTCTCCAAGCTGAGTGAGTAAATGAACCCAACAGTTGCATGTGCCAGGGGGGTGGTGGCCAAGGGCTGTGGGATCTCAGTGCAGAGGCTGGTGGTGGCCTCTTCCCAGGCTGGGGCGGCTTCTGGGACAAGCTGCCGTTGGGCTGGGCCCAGCCTGGGGAGCTGGGCGATGGTGCTGGGAAGAGAGCAGCTGCAGGTTGAGGGAACAGCGGAGGCCAAAGCCTGCGGGGGGACACTTGAGAGGTGGCATGACGTGTTGTGACTGGAGGGAGGAGGTTTGGAGAACGTGAGGGTGATGAGCCTGGAAAGAGGGGTGGGGACTCCCTGAGACTCTGCACATAAGGGGAAAGCAGGGGCCTGGGAGGGCCAGCACGGTGAGATGTGGCCATTTTAGGAGAATCTCTTTACTCGCCTCGTAACAGAAGTCAGAACTGTGTGCTGGAGGAATTCAGGAGGCTTTCTTCATGTCTGCACTTGACGTGGGATTGATTTCTTTGCCTGGATCATCACGGGTGGGAAGGGTGAACTTACAGAGGGGTCTCCCTTTTACAAAAGGAACCTCTCCCCTTGGCAGCCTTGAAGTGTTTGCAGATGTCACTGTTTGTCACTCAAGTGGGCTGGGCGGGGATTCAGCCTGAAGAGTGACAGAGCTGGAGGAATTTGCATGTGAGTTAGGGCATCAGTAGGAGTGGGTTTATAGCGGTCCGTCTGCAGCTGGCTTTCTGGGAACTGGCCCGCTGCGCAAGGTGACTAACCTCTGTGGGCTGGCGGTTCACGTGCCAGGGGTGTGGTGATGCGGCAGAGATGGGCTCAGGGTGGTGGTGTAAAGGGCTCTGTGTTTATTGAGTGTTGGCATGTGCCCTTTATGTATATTATTAAATCATTTGCTTCTCTTGATGAGGGAACGAGGCGGGAGCTATTGTCATCCCCACTTGACAGAGGAGAAACCGAGGCCCAGAGGAGTGAAGGAACTTGCCCAAGGTCACACAGCTAGTAAGTGGCAGAGCTGGGGTTGAAACCCAGGCAGTTGGACTCCAGAGCCGAGCTCTGTCCTCTCCTCTGTTATCACCTCTGTTGTTTTTATGGTGAAACCTCACTGATTCGAAGTTAAGGTGTGGGCTGTGCCTCTTGGGGCCAGACGTCCAGGGTCAGCTTTCTCCCAGGTGATGGCAGCAGTCGTGTGACCTCTCTGAGGCCCCCGGCCTTGTTTTAACTGGGGGTGGTCAGGCTCCCCTTGACCTGCCTGCCTCTTTGGAGGCAGGTTGTTTTGAGACTCCACTGGGATGGAGGAAATGTTCAAGTGTGTGAACTGTAAAGGGCTGTGCAGGTGTTATTACTGCCTCCAGGAGCTGGCGTTTGCAGATCAGGGCCCCCTTGGGGTAGAGGTAGGGAACATGGGCTGGTCCCACAGTAGGCAGTGGGGGGCCTTGAGCTGAGCCTTCACGTTGAGTTGCAGGGAGAAGCGGTAGATGATTTGTGTGTGTGTGGAGTTGACCTGCGATCTCAGCTGTGTGGGCAGTTCTTGCAGACACACACACACACGCACACACACTCAGCAAAGACCGCAGGGGTATTCATTCGTCCATTCAGTACACCTCACTGAGAGCTCTGTGCAAGTGTGTCCCATGCAGTGGGTGATGGTGGGGAGTGAGGACAGGGTGCTGCGTCTGGTGATGGGGACACAGTGGATGGGTGGATACACCAGAAGCAGTAAGAGAACCGTTCACGTGATGAGGTCGGCAGAGCGCTGGCCCAGGGGGAGTGATGGTGACTGAGAGCCCCTTGAGGCGCCATGGAAGGCCTCCCTGAAGAGGTGGCTTTGGGTGAGGCGTGGAGGTGAGAGTGAGGTGATGTAGGAGGGACATTCCAGGCAGGGGCACAGCGGCTGCAGAGGACCTGAGGGCAGGCAGGCAGGTGTGCAGTGTGGAGGCTTTGTCACCGGTTGGTTCAGATACGCCCTGTGGGCCAGCGGCAGGAGTTTGGGGTTGATTCTAGGTGCCATGGGGTCTTTGGGAAGGTCTGTGTATGGGAGTGACCTTTAAAAAGGCCTGGATTGCGGAGACAGCAAGGCCAGTGAGGGCAAAGGCTCTGGAATGTTCCAGAAGCGATGTCTGGGAGATGGGATCATGAGGGATTTTTATTTTCTTCTTTATGGTTCTCTCTTTCTTTTTTCCCTCTGATTTTCTATAGGGAGCATGTATTATTCTCGTAGCTTTAAAAAGGCAACACTAAAATCTCGCTGTTTTTAAAGAAATGCTGGCCTCTCTGGTGTCTGGTGCACAGTGTGTCCCAGGATGGGGCTAGGGGCCGCGCTGGGCTCAGGTCAGTGCTGGTGTCATCCAGCCGCTCAGAAGCTCTCCCCTGGAGCCCCTTCCCTAGGCCAGCGGGGCCCCATCCACCTCTCAGGCCCACTGGCCCAGCCCTTCCTCCGCCCGAGTGAGAAAGTTACAGAGTTGAAATTCATAACCAGCTTCTTCCCTGTTCGTTGATCTCATGGAAAGCATCTAAAATCATATTCCAGGGGGCACCTCCAGACAGACAGGAGAAGGGTTAAAAAGTTAATAGAGGCCCTCCTTGTGAGAGGCACCTAACTGGGGAGCGGTGCGGCTAAACCCACGCGACTCTAATTTGCTGTCGGCGGCGTTGCTCTTGGCTTGGGTGTGCGTGGTGTCCACGTTTTGCCCACTTGCAGGCTTCTGTCTGGGTCTGTGTTCTTTGGGGGGCACTGGGTTGGGGATGACAGGGCCCCTCTGAGCAGATCCTTTTTCCCTTCGGACATTAATATCCCCAATACGTTCATGAAATAGAAACACCAGCTTGATTTGTAAATGTCCCCGTAAGCAGCTAAAAAATTGCTAAGGACGGGCTTTCTGGCTATAAAGAGTGAAAAGAAGAGCAAAATTGGCTGAAAATGGAAAAGGATGTGCTGGAAGCTCCTTGCTCCCCCGCAGTAACTGCGTGAGGATGGACCGGCAGCGTGGAGCCCACAGACTGGTTGGCCCAGTAAGTCGTGTCTGTGCAGGGAGGTGGGACGGCATGAAGGTTAAGAGCTCCCTCCTGGAAGTCAGGCAGACCTATCTTCACCCCTGCTTCAGCCTCTTATTTGCTGTGTGACCTTAGCTTAGCCACTCAACCTCTCTGTGCCTCATCTGTAAAATGGGAAGAATTAGTTACCTACCCCATGGGGTTGGGGAGGATTGAAGAATCATGTTCCCATACGGTGCTTAGCGCAAGGAGAAGCCCTCCGGAAGTGGCAGCTGTTGTCGTAAGAAGCCTGCCTCTCCCTGAGCTGAGTCCGCCACGAACACAGGCAAATCAACGAGCCTCAAGGTCGGCGAGCCATCTTCTTCCAGCCACACTGGCAGACTCCAGTGCCCCACCTGGGCCCTGCCTCATGCTCGTCCCCCAGCTGGGAAGGCTCTTTCTCGTCCACCCGACAGTGTCCTACCCACCCCTAATGTCGTTCTTCTGAAGCTTCCCCCTGCCCCACTGGGCGGCATTGGTCCCTCCTCCCTGTGCACCCAGGGCTCCCTATTCAGTCCTTGGTGGTGGCCCTCACCTTGTGGAGGGAGTTGTCTGTGTCCTCATGCCTCCCGTCCGCCCTGCCTCCCCCTGAGACTGTCAGCCCCTGGAGGGCAGGGCGCGTCTCATCCCTAGCACCAGCCAGTGCCTTAGCCGGGGGAGGCCCTGGACAGAGACGTAGACTCGGGGTGTCTGCACTGTGAGCTGGTCCCTGCGTCCCCAGCAGGGCTGGTTGCTGTTGGGTGGGACAGCAGCAAATGGGGCTTCGAGGAGGGCCGGGCTGTGACGCAGAAGAGTGTGGGCATGGCTGTCGCAATACGGAACTCCGGGAGGGTCTGCGAAAGGGCAGAGGCTGAGTGGGGGTCTCCAGGATGAGCCTAGGAGCTGAGGCCGGCAGGTGAGCCTGGGCTCGCCACTGGAAGCCGGGGGGTGCTGAGGGTGGGGACAGAGGCCGAGCACCCAGGAGCACCCGCCTCCCAGGATGCCGTCTGCAGAGGCAGCGCCTGACCCTGAGGCTGCGACACGCCCGCATCTTCCCCGAGGGAAGAACACCAGGCCAAATTCTGCCCCTGGCTCTGAGTGACAGCCGTGTCCTCAAGAGCTGTCAGTTCATGAGACGGGATTCACAAGATGCCAGGAAGCCTGCTCTCTGCGACTGGCAGGGGCCAGGCTGGCCTCCCCACGCCCCTGTCAGGAGAAGCCTGCAGCCACCGCATCCCTCGCTCCCACCCCCGGCTCCTGCAGCCTCAGACCCCGGCACTGGCCTCAGAGCGACTGCCCAGAGGTCACAGCCGGGTGCTCACCCCTCCTCTCCGCCTCCCCACCTGCCTGATGCTGCCCCGTCCAGCTTGGCTTCTCCTTCCCCAGCTTCCACACCTCCCTCTCTGGGCTCCCTGCTTCTCCATCTCCTCCTTTTGTTCCTGGTTCTCCTCCTTCTCACTGAAAGTGGCTCCTCCTGGGACCAACCGTGGGCCTCTCGACCCCTTCTTTCCAGATGATAGTCATACCCTCCTGCTCTTGCTTCTGCCCAGACTCGCAGACACCTCCATCTCCTCCCAGACCTGATCCCTCTTTGAGATCCAGCCGGTATATTAATCAGTCTTCTCAGAAGACACCTCCTCCTGGCTGTCCACCAGGATTTTAGACTCGTTTTTAGGTCCCAAACTGAACTCCCAGACCTCAGCCCCATCCCCAGAGGCTATGTCGTAAGACGTAGGCCTCCACTGAGACCCAACCACAGCTCCGGTATCCTTGCTCCCTTCCCTCTGAGGCCATCAGCGCCACCCATTATTTTCGCCCTGCTGTTGTCTGTCCTGCCCGTGTCTTCTTCACTCACTTCCGTCACCTGCCGAGCTGCTTTGGGGTCCCAAGTGGGCCGTCCTGCCAGCCTCCCCTTCCTCCTGCAGGATCCTGTGAGCCCCTCGAGGGTTGAGACGGCGCCTAGTCCGTACAGGTCCTCAGGACCCAGCCCAGCCTGGCCCCAGGGGTGCTCGCGGGTGTCTGTTGAACAAGCGTGGAGAGGTCTGGTTACCCACAAGGGGCTGGTTAATTAAGTGGCGCTACCCTTAGCAGCATCAGGCAGGGGAGGAAGATGACTGGCAGTGGAGAGTTTAGAAGTTATAATTAACTTTTTACTGGCGCCCTAGCATAAAACGATATATAAGACAATGTAAAAGGGGTCCAAGGATTTAGTTAAATAGAGCTAGGTCTTTTGCAAGTAAACCCTTAATTAAAATCTGTGAGGGAGGAAGGGAGAGGAAGGGAAACGGAGAAATCATTCCGAGGGGATTTCTTTGTTTTTTGCTTCATTTGCCGCTGCGTTGAGGGCCCGAGGGCCATAGGGGGTTGGTGCAGAGACGGGCTCCACGCCGTCCTTTTGCCTCTTTGCTGTTGGACTCAGGAGCCCGTGGCAGGAGCTGCAGGTGGGGCTGAGGATCTCTGTGCTCCCCAGGATCCCCGGGGAGCAGGAGGCTGCTCCCTGGCACAGAACCGTTATTCTCTGTGGGAAACAGTTGTTTCGGACGCAGCTAGAGGTTGCTGACCTCCTCACCCACTGCCCAGGCTCGGCCCTTCTCTTCTCTCCCTTTCCCCCACTCTGGGGTGAGGCCAGGCTTCGGGAAGGCTTTGCTCTGCCTCGCCACTCCCCACAGCTCTGTCCCCGGGAGCTTGTACAAGTTGCTGCTTTTGTCTTATTCCTGAGACAAATTGTTTTTACCTCCATCCTTCCAGCCTCCCCACAGTGGGACACCTTCTTCCCAGAGTCTCTTACCTGTGTGTGTTCACTTGTGTCTCTTTATGCCCGGTACCCGTGGAAGCTCCGCGCTGGGCATCCAGCGTATCAGGCCTGAGAGACAGGACCTGGGTGACCCCGCCCGGGCTGTGCACAGCCCCAGTTTGGGGCCGGACACCTTCTGAGTTTCCTTGGTCAGAGCCATCCCGCTGTCCTGCCCCACGCGGCCAGGGTGGTGGGGGAGGGATGGGTTTCCTGGGACTGGCCGAAGTCCCCAGGGTGTGGGCAGCTCAGCTCGCCGGCAGGTCCAGTCTGACAGGCCTCACGTTGACCGAGGTCAGGACTCACAGCCTCTTCGGCAGAGCTGGGGACGGAGCGCTGAAGCCAGGGGGTCCTGGGGCCCACTTCATTGGCCAGGCGACCTCGCTTCTCCCTCTGGGTGTCCACGTCTGCATCCACAGAATGTGACGTTTACACCATGTGTTGACTAAGCCCCCCTGGAGCTCCCGCTCGTCTCCCCTCCCGGCCCACACGCCTGCTGACCTCAGAGCCCCGCTGCGGGTGAGCTGAGCTGAGTGTCTGTCTCTCCCGCTGGCCTATGACCGCGGGAGAACAGGGGAGGGGTCCACATGCATCCCGCTCATCCCATGTCTTGAGCGGAGGGCCTACCGTGTTCCCTGTCTTGGTGTTGGAGGTTTGGTGATGACCAATGTAGCCCCTGCCAGGAGGGCCCGAGGACGAATGCAGGGTCAGGCGATAAGCAAAGTACAGCAAGTCCCCTACATAAGAACGAGTTCTGTTCCGAGAGCACGTTCCTAAGTCCAATTTGTCTGTACGCCCAGCAGAGTTAGCCTAGGCACCCCAGTAGCACAATCGGCTGTATAGGACTACACCACCACTGCTTTTACGCTTGCTTCCGGACGCCCTGGGCTTGAAATAAAAATACTATACTGCTGTACGCTACGCGTTCGCATCTTTGAAAGTTCGCAGCTTAAAGGTTCGTAGTAGGGGACTTACTGTAAACAGACAAGATCATTTAGGGGATTGGATGGATGAATCAGATCAATGATCAGGGCGAGGTGATAGTGACGGGGGTTGGAGGTTTCTTGACATAGGTGATCTAGGACGGCCTCTCCAAGAGCGTCCTGAGCTGGAGAGGGCCCTGCCCTGAGTTGTTTGGTGTGCAGCCCGAGGCCTGCAGGGCTGAGCGCAGTGATGGCAGAGGCCAGGGAGGGAGGCCCCAGTCTGCTGACCCGCAGGGCGAGGATGTGGATTTTGTTCTGAGTGTTAACGTGGCCACAGAGCAGGGGGGGGACATGGTGTGACTCAGTGGTTTTTGTTTTCTTGTGTGTGTGTGTGGTACGTGGGCCTCTCACTGTCACAGCCTCTCCCGCTGCGGAGCACAGGCTCCGGACGCGCAGGCTCAGCGGCCATGGCTCACGGGCCCAGCCGCTCCGCGGCATGTGGGATCCTCCCGGACCGGGGCACAAACCCGTGTCCCCTGCATCGGCAGGCGGACTCTCAACCACTGCGCCACCAGGGAAGCCCTGACTCAGTGTTTTGAAAGTTCCCTTTGGCTGCTGGGTGGTGCATGACCGTAGCAGACAGGGGAGGACACTGGGACTCCAGGAGAGGCAGGAGGGCTGGGAGTGGCCCTGGAGGTGGCCAAGGGGGCAGAGAGCAGACAACGCGGGCAAGTGTTTATCGCCAAGTATTTGTTAAGCGAACGAGAAAGGAAAAGAAAAACCTTGTGCTGTGGTCACTTCAACCAAAATATCCAACCAACTTCATCTTCTGAAGAGCTCATAAGAATCACCCCGGATGTGTACAGCAGGCTTCAAACGGCTTCTGGCTCCTTTGCGCGTTAGTTGGATACAAGGTCCCGATCCAGACATTTTCAGAAACAGGTTGCTCTTCCCGCAAAGACTCGAGATGGAATATTTAAAACAAAAAGAAAGTTTGGATTCTGGGTTCATGTCATTTCTGGCCGTGTCCGCTCCGAAGCACGTTGGTGTTGAGGAGTTTTGGTTGCGTGTAGTCGCAGAAGCCAGGGTGACTGATAAACACGTGGCCGCCCAGAGAGAGGGAGACCAACGCTCAGATAGAAATCTAGAGGGAGAGTGCGGCGGATTCAAAAGATTAACTTGCTCTATTCTTCACCAAAAAGAATTTCTCACAAAGCCAAGCTGTGTTTCAGGGGCTAAAAGAGAGAAAGTTAACTTCTAATAAAGATGAAAAATCTAGAATTCTAAGTGGTCGTCAAGCCACTTTGGCCAGCCGTAATTACGGTATTTTCATGTTAATATATAAACCCCCTGAAAGGTGTGCTTAAGTGCTAATTATCTATTTACAACAGAATGGCTTTGGAAATGAAATGAGACCCCCTGTTGTGTGTGTGTGTGTGTGTGTGTGTGTGTGTGTAGGTATTTCAAACATGTTTTGCAGTTTTCTTTTTTTTTAAGACCATCATCCTAAAAATCTCTGCCTTAAGTTAAAAAAAATTTCTTTTTAATGTTTAAATAAGGTAGAAGGGCATGTCTCTGAAAGATCTGGGCTCTTTGAAAGTTCTTCCTTCGTTTTATTTTGTGCGTTTTGTTGTTCGTTTGGACTTTTTGCTTGCTAATTTATACCCCACCTTGTGTCAAAGGATTTGAGACGGTTTATAAAAACAATAAGAATAGTAAAATGGTAGTGTTGATGATAAATTAAAAGCCAGTGTTAAGAAAAAGAAATCAGAGCAGCTCAGAGGGAGCGCCTAGAATATCAGCACCTGGGGCTCATGTGGACTCTGTGGGCTGGAAATTAGAGCCTGAGCTTCCTGGGGGCCAAGGTGAAAAAGATAGATGCATTTGGCAAATGGCTGTGATTATGGGAGGAGGAAATGTGCCAGCCCCTCTGAATGGTCCATCCCCTGTGGACGTTTGATGTCCATTTCACTCAGCTGTGAGTCCCTTGGGGATCGTGTGCCCTGGTCGTTTCTGTGTAGGAGGACCTCGGTAAAGATGTTTGTACTTGAGTAATAACAATGAATATTTGTTTAGTCTTTCCCAGTATATAAAACATGTCTGTCATTCATTTTGTGCTTTCTGTCTCCCTCCTCTGCTTTCTTTTGGATTGATTGAAGTTTCTTTTTTTTCCCTCTACTGGTTTGGAAATTCTACATTCCTTTTCGATTTGTTTAGTGGTTACTCATAATATTTTAATATGCATATCCAACTTAGCCTAAAATTAATCAACATTGCCACTCTTGCCCGAAGGTCCCTGGAATGCACCCACCCCGCCCCTCCTCCCACCATCTTATGTATCTTTGCTGTCTGGTGTCTCCCTTCTCACTTGTTTTAACCCTATCCCATAGTAGTCATCATCATTATTGTGTGTTTTCCCATTTGCACCTGATTCTTTACTCAATGGGTGTTTGCTGACCCCTTTTTACGTGCAGGGCCTGATTCTGGGCACCGAGGATGTAGCAGTGAACACACAGAAGACAGGCCATGGATAAACAGAGCTTTGATATGTTGGGGGATCAGGGATAAGAGGACAGGGCATGACATCACCCTCCGATGAGGTGACATTTGAGCAGAGACTGGAATGGAGGGAGCCAGCCACGCACATGTCTGGGGGGGGGCCATTCTGGACAGAGGCAGCAGCTCTTAGTCAGGAGCGTTGGTGGCGCATTTGAAGACCGGCAAGGAGGCACGTGGCTGGAGTTCCATGGAGGGCCTGAGGGGCAAGTGGGAGAAACAGAGGCTGCGTGGGGACCAAGTAGGGTAGGTGGGGTTGCCTCATGTAGGAAGTGGCACTTGACAGGGTCCTTGGCATTTAGATAGTGTTTGGACGAGTGGACGGTGGGGTGCAGGTCTTCCAGCTCGAAGGGGCAGGCTAACCAAGGGTCTGAGGCTGGAGGTGCTGCTGCCATTACAGTTCATTCATTCATTCAACACACATTTACTGAGCACATACCTAGTTCTAGACTCTTCTAGGTGCCGAGGATACAGTGGGTAGCAAAACAACCAAGACTCCTACTCGAGAGAAATATAAACAAGAAAAGGCCATGACATGGTGGAGACAGAACTGGGTGAAGTGGTAGCCTGTGATCAGGTTAGACACTCACCTGCCTCCCAGGTGTGAGACGGAGGGCAGGTGACTCCCCTGCCCTGCATCTCTGGTTCCTCATCCGTCCAGTGGAGGATGTTGATGACTTCCTCCCAGGCTGGTGATTGTGCAGGTGAGAGATGAAGTGTTAAAAACAACTTGTGCTCTGAGGCTTTTTCACTGGCCAGCGTCAGCGCTGGGGCAAGGCTGTGGAACCATCAGGGGAAATCGTTGGTTGAAAGAGAAGTAGCTGGCTGGCCATTCACGACTTGGGGGAAGCAAGATTCTCTTGCTGGTATGCTTCTTTTCTTTCTTTCTTTTTTTTTTTTTTTCTACAAACATGGAGAGATGTGTTTGGACATGAAGTCAGCCTGTGGGTTTTTTTAAATGTCATTTTCATGTTGGACTTCATTCCAAAACAGGAATAGTCAACAAGTCAGAAAATCCTGGCCAGCACAGAATTGAAATATTCTGTCCCCGTGTGCACACAAACTTCTGAAATGTCTGAGGGATTCCATTTTCCTGTCCACACCACCTTCCCCTGCCTGCCTTCTGCACCTGGACTCAGCGCAGCCTTTGTCAGAAGTTCTGTGACTAGTTCGGTTTGGAGACTGTGACCCCCACTAAGAGAGGGTGTGGAAAGCGCCCTGTCATCCTTGTCATTGTTACAGAGCTACGCCTTCTCATAGGGTGTCTCCCTACCTGCTCTCTCCCCGGCAGCCCTTCTCAGACTTCAGGTGCATGAGATTTCCCTAGAGAGGTTGGGGGGGGGGTATTGTTAAAGCGCAGATCTCAGTGCAGCAGGCCTGGGGTGGCTGGAGCGTCTGCATTTCTCGCCAGCTCCCAGCTGATGAGTAGCAAGGCCCTAGACCTGAGCTGTCCACTACTGCGGCCACCTGCCTCTTGTGGGTTTTGAGCACTTGAAATGGGGCTAGTGTGACTGAGAAACTGACTTCTGTGTTTCATTTCATGGCAGTTAGTTTGAAATTAAATAGCCACGGGGGGTTAATGGCTACTGTAGGGGCAAGACAACCCCTTGAGGTCTCTGCTGTTCCTGTCTCTATGGGAGAAGGAACCAAGCTTAGGTGAAGAGCTTGCCCAAGATCGCACAGTAAATTAAAGTGGAATCGAGGCCTGTGCTCTTCTAAAATGTTTAAATTATTTCTTTTAATGCCTAAGGTGACCTGTTCCATGTGGGAACTTGCCCTTGTATATTCAGAAAATCCCAACCCTTGCTATTAACAGATTCCTCCTTACCAAGTCTGTTCTGATATTTATGGGCAGGAGTAACACTTTATAACATCAGGACCAACTAAATAAAGTCATGTTTAAGTTGTTGATGGGACCTTACATTTCTTACGTGAAAAACACATTTTGCTGCCAAGCCTTGTATGCAAGTCGCGGGAGGGCTGAACAGCGACGATTGTTTCCTGGATGACACTTTACAGTGTAAAAGTGCTTTCCTGCTGTTTGCTCACTTCCCCCTTGAAGCGAACAGCCTGGGTCCTGAGTAATGCCATCCCCACTTTACGGATTAGGAGACTGAGACCCGGTGCAGGAATGTGGTTTCCTGGAGGTCACCCAGTTCCTGGCTCTCAGGGGTCACCTTTCCAGAGAGGCCTTCCTGATGGCCCTACATTGATCTGCTTCTCTACCCCAGTGTGCCCTGTCCTGCTCACCTGGCTTCATTTTTCCATATCTGTTATCCTCACCTGACCTGGTACTTAATTCTGTGTTCCTTTATCGCCAATATCCCACGAAGGTCCACTTCTGGAAGGCAGGGATCTTGTCCGTCTCAGGCATGTTGCGTCTTCAGCACCACGGACAGCACCAGCCCCAGTAGGGACTCGCTGTTACCATTTATTATTTATAAATTAAATTCCTGAAGTGACAGAGGAGCCGGTGGAAAGGATGTAGGCTTTGGAGCGGGTGGGACTGCCTCCCCAGCCCTCCCTGGCCACATGCCTGCTGCGCAACCTTGAGAAAGTCATTACTCTCTTGGGCCTCAGTGTATCCATCTACGGTGTGGGGCTGACACACCTTTGTAGGCTGTTGTGAGGATTGAATAAGACACTGCAGTTGGGCTCCTGTTCAAGCGTGTGGGTCTGGACACACCCCTCGGGTTTGGATCGTGGCTCCGTTCTTCCAAGCCACCTGGCTTTCGGCATGTTATGTCCTCTCCCTTAGCCTCAGTTTTCTCATCTGTAAAAGGGGGCCGATATTGGGAGGGTTCAGTGAGGCAGGGGCTGATCTGGGCTCACCATAGGACCTGGTGTGAGATAAACACATGATAATAAATGCCTCTGCTGTTTTTGTTGTGGCTATTTTATGAATGCATCTAAAGGGTCCAGCAAAAAGTAGATGCCCGGTTGATGGGAGCTTTCATTACTATTACTAACATCATGGACGGATGCCTTCCTTTTTAAAAAATATTTATTTATTTGGCTGCGCTGGGTCTTAGCTGTGGCACAGGGATTTTCTTCGTCGCCTGAAGGATCTTCATGGAGGCATGCGGGATCTAGTTCCCTGACCAGGGATGGAACCTGGGTCCCCTGCATTGGGAGCACAGAGTCTTAACCACTGGACCCCCGGGGAAGTCCATGGATGCCTTCCTTTATAAAATCAGATATTTAAAAGTTAGGATTTAGTTCTTTGAAATTTGTTTTAAAGAAAATCAGGGTTTTGTTTTTTTTTTTAAGTGTATAGGTTTGTTTCTTTGATTTCTCTTAAGAAGAAGAATGTCACACCTTTCCGAGCGCGCACGATGCAAATGAAGATCTGAGAGCTCTCAGAAGGCCGTTCGGAGCTAATTCTGGGCTGGTTTGACAGCCATGACCCTGAAGGGGAAACATGGAGCTGACAAAGCGGGGCTTTCTCTGGTAGCATCCCAGCCTCTCAAAATAGTCACTTTCCAGATTAACGTTTGTCATATTTGTGTTTGAAAGTTTTTTGTTCATCGATCCAACCGTATCCCCTCTCCCCTTAATGCTCTTTTTTGGTTTTCTGCTGTGTCCGGGGGAAGTCCAGATCTTCTCCGGGCAGTGGAGACCCCTCCTGGTGTGACCCCATCTGTCCCTCCCAGGCCTGTCCCCACTTGCAGCCCCGTCTGCCCTGGGCTTCAAAGCAATTGCTGAATACCTAGCAGGTGATTCTCCCACCTGCATGCCTTTGCCGGTGTGGGGTTCTCTTCCCGGGATGCCCTTCCCAGCCTCGCCTGCCTGGAGAGCTGCTATTTCTATGGTGTTCCCTCTTATCCACCTTTCAGAGCTCCTCCCTCACTCCTGGTCAGGGAAAGGAAAACTCGCTACTGTTTACGGTTCCCTATGACTTGGTACCGCCCGCATCACAGATCCCAGATTTCCCGCGTGTATCTTTTCCACAATGGACAACAGGAGAAGGGGCTGGGTCGGGACCTCTCTGTCCCCAGCTCCCAGCGCAGGGTCCGGCACTTATTAGGGCCAAGGAGAATGACTGTAGAATGAAGTAAACGTCAACAGAGGTGGCAAGATGATTTTACTTTCATGTATCTTAATCTCCAAAATGTTTATTTAGCTTTAAAACACTTGGTTTCACTAAGAAGTATTTAAAAAATAGGAACCTTTTGCCTTAATCATTTTCAAATACTTATTTCAGTTGCTACTGCAAAGAATATTGTTTTGGGCCAATTTTTTTCCCCTTTAAAAGGGTTGTCTGTAGGTGTCACAAGGCACCAGAGGAACCTTTTGGAAAAAGGTAACATGAAGGCCAGGTATCTGTCCCCGTAGTCATGTCTTTCATCCAGGGCTGTCAAACCCCAGGTGACATCCATGCTGGGAATTTTCTGGAAGGATGGAAGCAGGTATAGGCTTCCTGGCCTGGAGCTCCTCAATTAGGACTTTTTGATAAAGGGGGAAGGGTGAGGGGGGCAAGACTCTAGATGGCCACTCAGTCCCTCTCCACCTGTAAACCTTGATGACTTCTAAAGTTCTAGAATGGTTTGCTTTTAGAATGATTGGCTTCCAGGGCTCTAAGGTTCTAGGATTCTAAGAGTTCCAAGAATCTATGGTTCTACCTGCTCACAATTCTAGTGTCTGGAATTCAAGGCCCTTGGTTCTCTTCTTTTAAGATTATTTTAAAATTTAAATCGTGGTTAAATATACATCACATTTACCATTTTAACCTTTTTCAAGTGTGCAGCTCAGTGGCGTGAAGCACATTCACATTGCTGTGCAGCCATCGCCCCATCCGTCTCCTGGACATCTTCCCAAACTGCAACGCCGCACCCATTAATACTGACTCCTCCCCAGCCCCTGGCGCTCACCATTCCACTTCCTGTCTCTGTGCATTTGACTACAGGGACCTCGTATAAGTGGAATCACACAGTAGTTGTTCTTTCGTGACTGGCTCATTTCACTGAGCAGAATGTCCTCAAGGTTCATCCATGTTGTCGCGTGGGTCAAAATTTCCTTCCTATTTAAGGCTGAATTATATTCCATTGTGTGGCTACGCCACATCGTACTTATCCGTTTATCTGTTAATGGACACCTGAGTTCCCCCACCTTTGGGCTGTTGCGAATTTGAGGATACAAGTGCCTGTTTGTGTCCCTGCTTCCAGTTCTTCAGGGCATATACCCAGAAATGGAACTGCTGGATCATATGCTAGTTCTGTTTCTAATTTTTTGAGAAACTTCCATACTGTTTTCCACAGCGGCGGTTCTGTTTTATATTCCTACCGACAGTGTCCAAGGACTGTCATTTCTCCACAACTTTACCGGCGCTTGCGGTTTTCTGTTTTTCTGATAGTAACCATCCTGATGGATGTGAGGTTGTTATCTCACAGCTTGATTTGCAGTTCCCTAATGATCAGTGACGTGGAACATCTTTTCATGTGCTTATTGGCCATTTTGGAGAAATCTCAATGCAAGTCCCCTGCCCATTTTTGAATTGGATTGTTTGGGGGTTTTTGTTGTTGAGTTTTAGGAGCTCTCTGTATATTCTGGGTATTAAGGTCTTACCAGAAATATGATTTGCAATTCTTTTCCCAGTCTTTGGGTTGCCTTTTCACTCTGCTGATGGTGTCTTTGATGTACAGAAGTTTTAAATTTTGATATATTTTTCTTTTGTTGCCTGCACTTTTGGTGTCATATCCAAGAAATCATTGCCAAATCCAATGTCATGGAGCTTCCCCCCTATGGTTTCTTTTAAGAGTATTATAATTTTAGCTCTTAACTTTAGATCTTTGTTCCGTTTTGAGTTCATTTTTGTATATGATGTTAAGGGGCCAGCTTCATTCTTTGGCATTGGATGTCCAGTTTTCCCAGCACCATTTGTTGAAAGACTGTTCTTTTCCCTCTTAGCCCCTTTGTCGAAAATCATTTGACCATATATGTTTATTTCTGGGCTTTCTCTTCTGTTGCATTGATCTATATGTCTGTATTTATGCCAGTACCATACTGTTTTAATTACTGTAGCTTTGTAGTCAGTTTTGAAATCAGGACGTGTGGGACCTCCAACTTTGTTTTTCTTTTTCAAGATTATTTTGGCTACTCAGGGACTCTTGAGATTTCATATGAATTTTAGGATGGATTTTCTGTTTCTGAAAGAAACATCATTGAGATTTTTGTAGGGATTCCATTGAATCTGTAGATTGTTTTGGATAGTATTGACATCTTAACTATATGAAGTCTTCCAGTCCATGAGCACAGGACTTCTTTCCACTTACTGGTGTCTTCTTTAGTCTCTTTCAGCAGATATTTTGGAGTTTTCAGTGTACAAATATTTCACCTCCTTGGTTAAATTTATTCCTAAGTATTTTATTCTTTTTTTAAAAAAAAATTTATTTATTTATTTTTGGCTGCACTGCGTCTTCGTTGCTGCACGCGGGCTTTCTCTAGTTGTGGTGAGCGGGGGCTACTCTTCGTTGCAGTGTGTGGGCTTCTCATTGTGGTGGCTTCTCTTGTTGCAGAGCACGGGCTCTAGATGCGCGGGCTTCAGTAGTTGTGGCACACGGGCTCAATAGTTGTGACTCGCGGGCTCTAGAGCGCAGGCTGAGTAGTTGTGGCTCACGGGCTTAGTTGCTGTGCGGCATGTGGGATCTTCCTGGACCAGGGCTTGAACCCGTGTCCCCTGCATTGGCAGGTGAATCCTTAACCACTGCACCACCAGGGAAGTCCTATTTTATTCTTTTTGATGCTATTGCAAATAGGATTGTTTTCTTAATATCCTTTTCAGATTGTTTATTGTTAGTGTATAGAAATGCAACTGCTTGCCTTGCCGTTGTTTTTGTATCCTGCACCTCTGCTGAATTCGTTTAACTTGTTCTGACATCTGTATTGCTTTTCAAGATGGTCTGTAAAGGCTCGTTTTTGAAGCCACAAGATAGCTCCAAAATGTTATGTCGTTTAAAATAAAATCATCGAGAGCTCCTCATAGCAGGGGAGATTTTATAAGGACTCAAGTATACGGTACCATTTTTTTCTTTTTTTTTTCCTGAGGAATATTTCTTTGGCATATGTAATGTCTTGGTGGTGTGACAGAAATGGAGAGATTGAGGCTTCAGCTACAGATGGAATCCCACTTCTCTGCTTACCCATTTTGTAGTTATTTAAACTCACTGAGTCCCAATTTCTTCATCTGCCAATCTACTGCCCATTTTGTGGGGCTGTTGTGAGAGTTAGAAGTAAGGCAGGAGGGAGCCTGTCTCAGACTCTCAGCAGGTGATACCTGTGATGTTATTAGTGGCTGTCTGACCTACCAGGGTTAGGAGATGCTTGACCAGGTCACCTGCCTTTGCACCTGGTTGCTAGGGTCATCCCAGCCCTTAGACCCTCAGAATCAGATTCTTAAGATGTCAGTACCATGCAAAACAGTCTACAGATTCAATTGTGACCCAGTTTGATTTGGTTCTAGATTTTGAGCAGCGGGTAGAACCAGTGAGAGGTCAGGCTGCCCTGGGCAGAGGTAGGAGGCAGGCGAGGAGGGCCTGGCCTCCAATGCCGTCTTTTAATTTCATCACAGTTTTATTTGCATTAAGGTAATACATGTGCAGAATGAGTCACAACATGCTACAAGGCTTATGGTAAAGCCAGCAGCCTCCTCCCCAGGTCCCCTCCCCAGTCCTGATTCCTATTCCCTGTGCAAATCTGGTAGCTACCGATTTATCACCACGATGTCTCTGAGTAACAACCTTATATTGCTGTTTTTTATTTTTCAGTTTTAGGGATTACTTTTTAATGTCTTACTATGAAAAATGAAAATTTAGAAACTTAGTCTCTCTACCCATATATACACATCTCCTCTCTTATCCTTCTGCTGTAGTCCCATCACAGTTTTTGGTTAAATATTCATTGCATAACCTATTGCTTTTCCTAAAGTAGTAAATTGTTTCGTTTGCTTGTGTTTCCTTGTACCCATTGTGGTTCATCCCTGTCTCCTGCAGGGTTTGAAGTGCACCTCAGCAATGTGCTGGGCTGGGCCAGGCCATCGGATGGCCCATTTTTCTTATACTTCCTGAGCCTCCAACCCCTGCCTGGATTAGCTGCCTTCCAGGCCTGTGTACACTCGTCATCCTGGATCCCCCTTCACCATTTCCCTTCGCCTTCCTTTTCTCTTGGAGCTCCTGGTTCTGGGATCCCATGGCTTCCTTTTTCTTGGTTTACTCCCTCATTCTGGTGGAACACACCCTTCAGTAGCTTTCTGAGAAAGAATGTGCTGGAGATAAATGTTTGGCAAAATTGTATGTCAGGAAAAGTCTTTATTTTGTCCTCAGTCTTAATTGGTAGTTTGTCTGGGTGTAGAATTCTGGGTAGCAGATCGTTTTCCCTCAAAATTTGGAAGGCATTGCTCTGTTTTCTTTTAGTTTCCTGTGTCACTCTTGAAGATTCTGCTATCGTTTGGATATCTCACCCTTTGTACATGACCTGTTTTGTTTCTGGGCAGTGTGCCTCAGATGTGGGTGTTTTTTCATTCATTATTGTGGGCACTCAGGTAACCCTTTTAATGGAGCAAATATTGTCCTTTAATCCTGGGACATTCTCTCATATTCTTTTTTTTTTTTTTCTTCAAAATTTCCCTCCCCTCTATTTTTTCTGACTTCTTTTTCATAGTATCCAAATGTGGGACCTCTGGTTTTGATTCTCTGATTTTTGTCTCGTTCCTTGCCTGGTACTCACTTTATTGTCATTTTGTTTTAGTCTCTGGGAGATTTCCTCAATTTCATCTTCTACTCTCTAACCAAAATTTTAAAATTCTGCCACGTTTTAATTTCTTTTGTTAAGAGCACCCTGCTAGAATTTCACGGGTGTAATATCTTCTGTTATCTCACCAATGGTGGTAATTATATGTTATTTTTTCCCCCCGCATCAGCCCCTTTTCCTCCAATTTCCTTTCTTCTTGTTTTGGCCTCTGCCTCCATTTTCAGGTTGGAGGCTTTTCTCCGAGGTCTGATGATCCTGTGTGTTGTGTTTAAGAACTAGACGTTTGAAAGCTGTTGATAAGCTGTGTGTATACGTGTGTGTGTGTGGGAGGTGGAGGTTGTACTGTGATGGGGTCCTGGCCATCTCTCTGGGGAGCCCCTCGTATCACTATCTGTAGGTTTTTTCTCCTGGACTTATCTTTCTCCCCAGAAATGAGTTCCCCAGTTTCCAAGCCTGGCTTCCAGAACCTGAGAGCTCACTGGGGAAGGGGCCTGGGGTCTGCACAGTCACTATGTTTATTCTTTCACTTTATCCTACTGTTGTTCAGCCTCCGACCTCACTGCCCATCCTCCCTCAAGCCTTGTGGTCCCTAAATGGGCTCTGTGGAGCTGTTATTTTCCCTTGAGAGTAAATACCCTCTCCTGCGGAGATTGGTGGGTAAAGGGCGTGGTGACAGGTGTGATGGGGGAGGGGCCCTAGGCCTACCTGCTCCCATGGGTTCTAGGTCAGACCGTGCACTGAGCCTGGGTCCCTGAACCGCCTGGGGCTCTGGCCACAGCTCGCTTTGCTTCTTGTGGAGGGTCATACCTTTTTATTCCTTTACTGTTGATTCCACAGGATGTCAGCAACAAGCAGGCACACGTGGGCATTCACAATGCCCTGCCCTGTGTGAGCCCTTTCTGTCCTGCTGTTTGGCCCTATTAGCACCTGCCTTGGGAAGCCCCCCTGCAACCCCGGCACCTCCTGGAGGGTCTTAGAAAGCTGAAAGGGCTCTCTAAGGGTCAGGACCTCCTCATGGGATAGATGGGGAAACTGAGGCCTGAGCAGAGGTAGGCCTTACCCGGGTCCGGTGATGTGGTAGCAGAGCCGAGGCTGAACCCAGGCCTCCCTGCCTCCGGGGAGGCTCTTACTGGAGCCTCCGGGTGTCAGCCCCACACCTGGGCCTTGTGCCCACCTTGACGTCTGTTGAGGGAGTGGAAGCCACGACAGCTTGGGGGCTGCCACCCGACAGGCCGGTCAGCATCTTAACGATGATCCTTCTGGAACGTTCCGTAGTGGACTGCTTGGGGACCTTTGGTGAGTCATTGCCCTCACCATCTGATCCTCATCCTCTGTCCTACGAGGATGGTAATACATCTTGGATTCAGTGAGCGTGTATGAGCACTTCCCCCCATAGCCAGCCCTGTGCTGGGCGCAAGAGAGGAAGCAGGCTGGTCCCAGCCTGGGAGGACGCCCGGCTGGTGGGGGAAGCAGACGAGGCAGCGACAGCGAGAGCTCAGGCTGGGCGGAGCTGGGAGCCCCGAGTGCTGGGTGAAAAAGGATGCTCATGGCAGGCAGCCTGGAGGAGGTGGCACTTGGGCCCATTGAGGGGAGAATCAGTTGGAGTTGGCTCAGAGAGAAGGGCAGGAAGAGGGTCCTAGGTGGGTGGGACAGCGTGAGCAAAGAGGCCTCAAGCAGCTCAGAGGGGTGCGCGGTGTGTCCTGCTGCGGAAAGGAGAGGTCAGGGCACCACCGGGGCCTGGCCTGGAGGGGGCGCCGTAGCCTTGAGTTCTGAATGCGTGTTACATCCCTGGTCACCAGCTTGGCCCCTTGTGAGGGCCCTGGGCAGCCTTTCATGAAGTGTTCGGGCATGTGTTCTGGGGAGGTTCCCACAAAATCTTTCTGGCTACAGGAGGCCTAGTTTGGGGGAGGAAGAACCCAGAAGCCTTTCAGCTGTCCCCTTCAGCCTCACGTCCTGTGTGCTCTGCGGTAGCAGTTGAAACAGGCATTTAAACTGATGATTAGGACTGAATGTTCCTGTTTTTAAAACATTTCCCAGGAAAAACAAACGTTTGAAAATTAAACATTTTTGGCTGTTAGGATGAAACAGAAGAAAAATCGCATTTGCCTTTAAATACGGGCACCGGTGTTGGGCTGTGACTCCAGTGCCTCCCCCGTGGGACCCGAGGGGGCCGGCCTGCAGCTCGGCGGGTGGAGGGTCTGCCCTCCCAGGACTGTCTGTCCTACAGTGGGGGGGTGTCTCGACACCAGGTTGAGGCAGGCGATTTGGACTCCAGCGCTGCTGTGTGTGACCCCAGGCAAGTGACCTCTTTTCTCATCTCCATCTTCCCAGCTAACATTTCTGGATTTCATAGCAGAGCATGGCATTGACTCCTCCTAACATCCCTCAAGACAGCGATAACAGCTACCACCCAGGTTGTATAAATCATGCCTTTGGTTTTCTGAATCCTGATGGCTTGGCATCTTGGAGGCCGGCTGACCCCGAGGGACTACCCCCCCAGAGTTAACCCATTGTAGAGATAGTAAAGGACTCAGCTCTGAGCACACCTTTCACAAGCAAACCAACTCATCCAGACTCCACACCCCACCCCCAGCCACGTCCTGCATGGGGCTGTCGCACACACTGCCCTGATCAATCAATCGCCCCAGGGCCTGGGAGCAGACAACGAGGGTCAGCCCTGCGCCCCAAGCCCACCCGCGTTATTCACTAGCCCATACTCTGCCCGCTTGCCCTGTTTCTAGGGATCTGTGAGTATAACCTGCTTCCTCAAGGCAGTCATTTCCGTGTCTGCAAGTCTTAGCATACCTGATTAAACCAAATCTCTGTATAAGTACAATACAGGGGCTTTATGTGTCTTCCTTAGTTTGATTTTTCCAAGAACTCTGTGCAGAACCCTAAACGTTCCGCCTTTATAGATGAGGATGCTCAGACTCAGAGAAGTGAGGGTTTCCACTCCAGGCCGAGTAGCCAGGAGGAGGCAGAGATGGGGTCCAGCCTTGCTTTCTAAGGGTGTCTAGAAGCGTTGCCTCGAAATTGCTTATCACAGTGCCTGGCGCACAGGGCAGCACAAACCAGCGTCTGGGGGACACAGCCCGTGCAGTGTGCTCCCATCTCTCAGCCCTGCCCTCGGCCCAGGCACCTGTCTTCAGCCTCTCCCGCCCGCTCGGGCTGCACGCAGATTCCCCTGTTGCGTCGCCGGCCCGTGTCGTCTGTGTGTGCATGGCGACGGCACACGTGTGCCCGAGCCCCCTGCAGCCCCGGCGGCAGCTTGAAGCCGAGTCTCCATTGCAGAGTTACTCTAGATCGAGCGCCATCCCGAGAAGTCTGGTCACGTGAATCTCCCAGACATGGGCAAGTGTTTAAACACGGAACTGTCAAAGACGCGCTAAAAATGCAATCAGAGATCGTTATGCCGTCTCTTTATTCCATTCCCCTCTGCTGTGTTCTGCGAGACGGGGATGGGCGGGAGGAACCATAAGTGGGCATTTGTCTGATTGCCGCTGCGTTCAGAGAACAGTAAAACTCTGCCGGGCCCCATACGCCGCCCCGGGAGGGGCGCAGATTACGGAGAAGCTCGCACATATATCACGTTGAATTTAACAGATTATGCAGTTTGGAGGTAGCACTTTCTGTTCAATGGGATGAGTAAGCGTTAGCGATAAAGAATTGTAACCTTTTGGAGGGAGATTAATCTTGGAAGTGCAAGTAGCAGAGCTCTCGTCTGCATCCCCCTTTGAGCTCCGAACCCCGCGCATACTCGCTGCCGTGTGGAATCTACGTGTGGGTGCATATCTATTTGGCCATAGACGGCAAATGAAAAGTTAAAATAGTGTGATCATCTTCCAATTCTCTGCTGATGAATACCTAATGGTCCTTTTACCACCAACAAATCCATGGCTAGCAAATGCCAGGATTTCAAGTGAGCTGGCTGAGAAGAAACGAAGCATTTGGGGAAGATGAGCTGGACGTTATCACGCAGAATACAAATGCATAACAATGCCCACCAGCTCTGAAAAGCAGGGAGGAGGGCTGGTTTCCACGAGGACTTGCTGCTTCTCCCAGACCCGAGGCTGGGAGATCACATCCCAGCAAGGCGCGCCTGGCCCAGGAGCCAAGCAGACCCTCAGGTCTCTGTGCCACTCTTCCCGAATGTCCCGTCTTTCCAGTCCCCAGCTCAGCCTGCATGTCCGACCAGAGGCTGGCTGGTGTGACCACTGTTCTGCGTTCCTGAGGTGGGAGGCTGGGGTTCGAGTGCTGGTTCGCTGTTGTCTTGCTGTGTGACCTCAGGCAAGCCCCTTTCCCTCTCTGAGCTCCAGTTCCCTCCTCTGTCCAGTGAGGGGTGTGGATTGGAAGCTGTGTGTCACTTCTGGTACAGACCTCAGGGCTAAGCTTTGTATGGTGCCTTGTCCAGCTTCTGGAGCACAGCCTGTGCTCAGACAGAGCTTGTGGGCAGCTGACCAGGGCCGGGGGGTTAAAACAGGGCCCAGCTTCAGGGAAGAAAATGAGTTTCTGGCTTGCTGGGCTTTTGGGATAGGCTGACTGGATTCTTTGCTTCTGTTGGGCTGAGGGAGGTGGGTGTGAGAAGGCATTGGGCCCATTTGTCCCCTCGGAGCCTCCCCAAGCGGGCACAGCCCCAGACACCTGCTGGAGAACAGCCGGGGTTCAGGCACCCTTGGCAGCTTGTCAGGGCAGGTGCTCCCATCTGGGCACTGGGGTGGTCCCCCTGTATAGTAGCCCTCTTCTCTGCTGCCAGGAAGGACAGCCGCAAGAAGGGGCAGAGGGAACAACATTAATTTCCTCTGGGCAGGCATGGGGAGGAAGAGTTTGTTTTCATCTCATCTTTTTCCCCACAAAGCCCCTGCACGCCAAATGGTCATCGAGGGCCCCCAAACACTCCCTCATTCACTACCCAGATACAGGAGGGGGAAGACGAAGCTAAGCCAGAAAGCCTCTGATGATTGGTCGTTGGGCATTTTATCCACAATCAGGTTGGTAAGAGCTGCAGGCTGATGTGAGCACCTAATGCAGCTTTAGGTTGTAGCAACAGAGGTAGCAGCCCCAGAACAGAGGAGGGGACTTTTCCACCTGCCTCTGTGATCGTTAAGCTGTACCAGAGCCTTGGTTCTGGCTCTCCCACCCCCATCTACAAGAGAGCAGGTCCAGTGGGAGAGGATTCAGAGAGAGCCAGTCAGGATTATGGGTGAGGAAGGTGGGTCTGGATAGCAAACCCTGCCAGGACAGTTGGAAGAAAAATTTGGAGGAAAGGGAGGGATCCAGGTAGACAGAAATCAGCTGTTATAAAGGAGACAGAGCTATCCCAAGATGGATTGATTGATTTATAAAGGCATCCATCTCTCTCTTTCCATCTATTCATCTATCCATAATCCATCCTTCTTTGCCCATCCATCCATCTATCCATCCACTCATCCATCCACCCATCCATCCATCCATCCATCCATCCATCCATCCACCCACCCATCCATCCATCCGTCATCCATCCAATGATCTGTCTGCCCTCTGAGAGGCGGTGTAGCGTGATGGTACCAGTTCAGGATGAGTTTGATGAGGTCAAGCCACAAAAACTGTCAGAGTCCATCACCCTCTGTGCTTGTTCGTCACTTTATTATCGATTTGTGTAACCTCTCTGAGCCTCCATTTTCCCAGGTGTAAAATGGGGATAATAATACTCGAGTGTCTTTGAAGGTTACACACAGCTGGCGAGTTGCCAAGTCCAGGTGACCACGCAGACAGAGATGTGTTTGCGGCTGGACGTCCAGCTCAGCAGGGCCTGGTGCTGGCAGGTTTCTGTGTTCACAAATGGACGAGCCCCCTGCCTCCAAGCCGTGTGGCACCCACCTCCTGGGGAGAAACCAGACAGTATTTGAGCGCGTCACGCCAGCATGTTGTGGCTGCTGCCCCCCACCTGGCTTTATGTCCGGGAGCTGGTTCTTCCCCGGGAGGGAAGAAGCCTCAGTTACCTCCTGTGATCCGAGGTGGGAGGAACAGGAGACAGCCCACAGCCTCCTGCCCACTCCTCAGTCCCTGGTAGTCAGGAGCTGCGGAAATAAATGAAACTGTATGGTTGGAGTAATTTGCTAGTTTGCTTAAGTAACACCCCCAGTCAGAGACATGACATCAATACATTAGTGCGGCTCGGGCTGCCCCAGCCGGGGCGGCGCGCCGAGTGGGGTGGGTGGATGCCGTGAAGTGGAAACGCACGGACTGGTGCTGGAAGGCAGTCGTGGTGGCCACGGCTCCGGCCGCGACTGCAGCGTGGCGAGGGGCTGGCCTGGTGGCCTTGAACGAACCTGAGCTGCTGACCCAGAGGTGTGGAGTCAGCTGGACCAGCACCTAGCATTGCTTCTGCCGCTCACCTGCTGCGGGACCTGGGCAGGTTCCTGACCTGGGACCCTCGTTCCCCAGCTTCGAGGCGGAGGTGACAGAGCCCACCTCGGGAGGGCCCAGCCTTTCTACCAAGGGTGTCTGGCCCAACAGTCAGGTCCCGGAAATGGCAGGCTTCTCTGGGCTGTCCTCCACGACCCTGCTCCAGATGCTCAGGCCCAGGCAACCTCTCCCCTCCCCGCCGGCAGCCTGAGCCTCACTGGAGAGAGGGGGCTCTGCACCGTGTCACCCGGGGTGCTGGCGGGGGCTTCGCTTTCCAGACTTCTGCTGGGGCCTGCTTGGGATGGAGATGGTGAAGCCAACACGTCTCCTCTCTGCTCCTGATTCTTTCCTGTGAGGAGAGCAAGAGGACGTCTCGGCATCCCTGGGCCAGGCTGGGATGACAGATAGGAGGATGAGTGAGGCGGGGAGGCAGAGGGGCCTTGGGGAGCTCATCCCCACGGCCTGGTTGGCAGCTCGGAGGGGCAGGGGCCAGGTCTGGTCCCTTTCGTCTCCAGGGACTGTGGCCGGGGCCAGAGTCCCCAACGCTGCCCGGAGTGGGCAGTACCTTAAAATGAGTGAAGTGGGCTGGGAGTGAGTAGTAGCGGCAGGTGGGGAGTGGGCAAACTGCCCTCTGCTTCCTGTCTAAGGGAAGCACAGGCACTCAGCACTTGCCTAGGCCAGGACGGTGAGATTTTAAAATTGATTGATTGATTTTTAGAAAACAGAAAGAATGACATTTTATTGGAATTTCTCTAATTTTTAATGTTGGCAGCAAATGCAAATTTAGAAAAGCCAAAAACATATGCCAAACAAAATACGTCTGTGGGCAGGGCTGGCCTGCTGGCTTCTAGTTTGCAAACTCTGGCCCAGGGAAGCTGACTTTTTCTGAACATCAAAAGGCTTTGTGTGTTTCCATTCACTGTCTTGTGTAATCCTAGAATGGTCTTGCGAGGTAGGCGTTATTCTCCCTGTTTCACAGGCGAGGAAACGGAGGCCCGGGGACGTCAAGTCACATAGCCGGTTAGTGGCAGAACTGGGTCTGGGACCCAGCTGTCAGCCCCTGGAGCCCATGCCTGTCATCGGACAGCCTCCCAGAGTTGACAAACACCAAAGAAGAGAGAACGCTATTTTCTCAAACCTGTAAAGAAGTCTGGGTGGCCGGTGAGGCAGTGATGAACAGATTATGCTTTTCTGCTTGTTTTGTGAAAAACTTCTCTCTCCGTCCTGGGGTCCCCACCTCCTCTGTGGCCAGACTCGGAGGCGAGCGGCCACCCAACAGCCCTTTGCCACGGCCATGGAGCCTGGGGCCAGGCAGAATGGGCAGGTCCCAACTGCAGGGATGGGAGGGGGGTGGGCTGGAGACGTTTCTAACTGGGTTCGTTGCAATTAGAATATGATAATGGTTGTAGTTATGGTACCTGGAACTTCATTGTGTGGCACAGGCGTAAAACTCACCCTGCCCCTTCCTGGAGCTTCCACAGTGCTGGGCACACGGGGTTCTTCCTGGAGCCTCATGGGGAGCTGAGTCTGATCCCACGTCTGTCGCAGCTGACCTGGTGTTGTGGGCCCCGGTTCCCAGTAAGGCAGACAGTCCTCAGAATTTGGAGAAGAGGCGTTTCTGGAATTGGGTTTCTGATAGAAGGCTCACACGGCAGAGGAGGTCGAGTTTCAGGTCATGGTCAAGAGTGAGAAAGCTCTGCTGTCCCTGGACTGTGTTACCCCTGGGTGGGACCAGCCACAGGGAAGGGGCTTGGCGGAGCTGGGGGCCACACGAGGCCCTTGGCCCCCAGAAAGGGGCGGTTACCAGGCACACTCACGTTGATCAGAGGGGAAACTGAGGCTCAGACAGGTTAAAGTGACCTGCTCGGATGAGAGGTGACAGAACCCAGGTCCGCTGGCTCCAAAGCCGGACACTTTGCCCTGTGTGTGCTCCTGTGGGAGTCATGGTCACTGGGAACGGAGAAGACGCCTCCTGAGGTGTGGGTCTCTGTTAGCCCGGGGCGGTCCTCTGGGCAGGTTCCCTTTCACATCACCCTGGGACCCCCGACGGGAGGCCGGAGCCAGAGGTGTGGCCACGGCTCTCGGTGGTCAGGATGGGGCCCTCGCCCTGGCCTTGTCGAGGGCGCTTTCCCGGGCTTTCCCCGAGTAGGTGGAAAGTCTGGGGTCACACAGGACTGCCTGGCCACGTGGCCTCCAGCACATCATCCCGCAGCTTCCGGAGCCTCAGTTTCCGCGTCTGCATGATGGACGCGATGAAGGCCTGGCTCCATGCCTGACGTGTAGTAGGGCTTATACGTGCACGGGGTCGTGCTCACTAGCCACTCACTGCTGAAGAATTCGGACAAAAGAAGCGACTTTCTTGCTGAAACAGACGCAGAGTAAAGTTTGGTGTCTTTTGTCGCAGCTCCTTCAGAAACCAGAGCTCAGGTGGTTTAGAAGTTCCATGCCGTGGCCGCAGTTACTTGTCTGTGAAATGGCTATGGAATGTCACCATTCTCCTGCCTGGACACCCCGTCTCCCCAGGGCCCCATGCTGGGCTGGCACCTTCACACGCCCCTTGGTGTTTGCTTGACCCACCAGGGCACGCCCTTGGGGAGGGGGCAAGAAAAAGGCTTGGGCCTCGGGGTTCACCTTCAGAATTCATTTTTTTATCCTAATCAGGTACCATCATGACTCTTTCTCCGGGCCCGGAGAGCCTAGCAGCTGAGGCTGGTGGGAGATCGGGAGTCCCGGGCCTGAGCCTGGGGTCAGGCTGGCTGCCGGCGGGTGTTGGGGAGCCGGGGCGGGTGGCGGCCAGTTTACTGAGGCCGAGGGGCTGTGGTAGCCTTGGGCGGCTGTGCTGGAACCCAGCCCATGGCCAGATCACCCGGGACGCAGTGCACACACCTGCCTAGGGCATCTGTGACGTAAGGCCCCAGAGAAAGCAAGGGGAAGAAGCACGGCGTCGAGGAACCGCGTGGAATTTGCAGAGCGCACAGCTGGAAGGACCCTAGTGTTAGCTCAGTGTATGTTATACACGGACGGTTTTGTTTTGTTCCCACTTAGACCGTGTTTTGACTTTGAATTCCATGGCAGTAGGGGTGGGGATGGGCAGTGTAATCTTTCCCGAGCGTAGGGTCTCCAAAGGGTTGACCTGGGCTCTGCAAAGAACTTGCAGTCCCTGTTAATGTGGAAACTAACAAGTCAGACCCCCAGGTGGAGGGGGCCTGAGACATTGAGGCTGGCGAGGCAGGCCTGGGGGCCCAGGGCAGGGTCTCCCTCCGGTGGAAAAGGGGCCCGGACAGAAGAAACGGGGGTGGGGGAGTCCTGAGGATGAGCCCGGGTCCACTGCCGCTCAGAGGCCCTGCAGGAAACTGTCCAGCCCCGTCCCGCTGGTCTGGGGGGCAGGCGGCCTGTCACCCAGCAGCGGCGGGGGCAGGGAGGCCACAGGGATGGTGACCAGGTTGCTGCCGCCGCCTCCGATCAGAAGGCACCTGTCGGCAGCGGGGGTCAGCTCTGCCAGGGGGTCCAGGGGCTCTTGCCTGCCCCCTCCCCCCGGCACTGTGGCCTCCGGAAGCCAACAGCGGCCACCGTGTGTCTGTGTGTGTCGGCTCTGCAGGCAGCCTGCCCTACGAGTACAAGATCGTGATCGCAGGCAACCACGAGCTGACCTTCGACCAGGAGTTCATGGCCGACCTCATCAAGCAGGACTTCTACTACTTCCCGTCCGTGTCGAAGCTGAAGCCGGAGAACTACGAGAACGTGCAGTCGCTGCTGACCAACTGCATCTACCTGCAGGACTCGGAGGTCACCGTGCGGGGCTTCCGCATCTACGGCTCCCCGTGGTGAGTGTGCCTGGTGGGCGCCGTTCCGACCGCTGGCGACCGTGAAGCCGTGCTGGGGTGGGGGGATGGAGGAGGTGAGGCTGAGTGCATGGAGGGAAGAGGGGCTGGGAGAGGCTGCAGAGAGACCCGGGGCCAGCTCTCCCCTCATGCTGTGTGACCCTAGGCAGGTCGCTGCCACTCTCTGAGCCTTGGTTTCCCCATATCTTGCGAATAATTATATATGCTATACTGTCTCACGTATAGACACGTACTATTAGTATCCCCATTTTCCAGGTGAGGAAACTGAGGCACAGAGAGGGTAAGGGCCTGGCTGAAGGTCACACAGGTAGGAATGGGCAGAGCTGAGATTAAACCCAGGCAGTTTGGTTCCAGAATCCTTGCTTTTAATCATTATTCCACATGCTAGGAATGTCCCTGTTGTCTGTCCCTCTGACACACACAGACGATGCACAGGTGGGGGGGTGATGATTGATTAGCCAGGTTAGGAGAGGCCGTCGGAATTTCCCTGGAAGACCAAAGGCCTGCTTTACTGTACTGGGGACGGCAGCTGTTTAAAAAAATCACAAGTATACATCAAACCTTTGTTCCCTGCTGGGGACACAGAGCAATCAGACCTCATCCCTAGGCTCACCTGGCTAAGTGGGGATCAAGGTGAGAACAGGTCATGATGGGTCTGCGTGGTGGTCGGTGTGTCCATAGCAACCCCCGTGACGATGGTGATGATGGTGATTAAGATTGTGATGATGGTGATGGTGGCAGCAGAACATTCCTGAACGGTTACAGTAAGCTGGGCCCTGGGCTTAAATCCCCATAAGGATTGTCTCTACTCCTTGCTCAGCCTTGTGAGGACTGATATATCCTCCCCGTCCTGTAGTTGGATAGACCACCTGGCCCTTAGAGGCCCAGCTGGCAATGGCCACAGGGTGCCAAGTGCTGGCAGGGTGAGGAGGACACCCTACACAGGAAGGAGAGACCTCACGTGCTTGAAAGAGTGGTTTGATTCCGGAAGGCTCCCTGGAGGGGGTGGGGTGACCTGAGCCACAAGGGAAGAGAAGGGCATTCACAGGCGTGGAGGGGTAACAGGGCCTGAGGCTGCACCATCACCCAGAGCAGCACACGTAGGGAGGCTGACGGGCGATCTGGGGGGACCCGGGGCCTGTCCGGGTGCAGGGACTTCAGGGAGAGCAGCTGCTGACACAGTGTGGCTGGGGAGCCCTGGGGCGGCCCTGGCTGATACCACATGGTGACCACCTGCTGGCTAGAGGCTGTGAGGGGTTTAGGACATGGTCCCATCCTCCCAAGGCCTCCTCATGGGGCAGAGGGGAGATCCTGGGCTGTCCTGCCTTCCTTGAGCCCCAGGAGACGCCTGCTGTCATCTCCCTGGTCCTCGCTGTGTACAGGGTCTCCACAAACCCTCCCGGCGGCCTGTGAGGTCCTGACGAGGACTGGGGTGGGGGGCCCTCAGGGATGTGATGAGCTCGGGGCCAAGGCCAGGAGAGGGGAGCAGATGGCCGAGTCTGTCTGGCAGGCCGTGAGAGCCCAGACCTGGAGGGGAGGGCTGTTAGGCAAAAAAACAGAAGGAGGTCATTGTCAAAGGAGGAACCAGTGTGAGCAAAGGCGTGATGGTGAGCTGAGCACGATGGGAGGGGTGGGGCGGCGGGAGATGAGGCTAGAGGGTCAGGAGGGTCAGGTGCCAGACCGGGGAATCTGGACTGGATCTCTTTGCCCAGTGGTTTCCAACACCCTGTCTCCCCTGCACACCCACATACATACCCACACACACCCACATACCCACACACACCCACACCCATACACACAACATTTTGTTTAAAGTTAGATTGCTTAGAAGTTAACAGCACGGCTTTGGAACCAAACTGCCTGGGCTCAGCTCTTGACCTCACCTCTTACGGGCTGTGTGACCCTGGGTGAGTCACTTAACCTCTCGGTGCCTCCGTTTCCTCCTCTGCACAATGGGAGTGATGGGGCACCTCCTGCAGGGGGTGGGTGCAAAGATGTCAGGAGGGTTCAGCTGAGCCCAGTGGCTGCACCAGGCTTTCCGCGAATGGAGACATCATTCTTGTTATTTGCTATGTGGAGCCCCCTTCCATCACAGCCTTGCCCGGGACCCAGACGTGGGATGGAGGACAGCAGGGGGTGGGAGCCGGCAGGTGTCACTCAGTGTCCTTCCCACCCCACCCAGAGCAGCTCTGTGCAGCCCCACAGCTGGGCCCCGAAGAACCCCTTTGATGGCCAGCTCCCCAGGCTCCTGGCCGGGATGTCAGGCCAGCCCTGTGGTCCCCTATGCCAGCTGCAGGCCAAGAGCTGCTGCTGCTGAGGCCTGAGTGAGGCCGCTGTCAGCCTTGCTGGAGTCCAGCTGCTCTGTGCTCGAGCTGCCTGTGGTTTCTGCTTTGACTTCTGTGGCTCCAGCACGGGCAGTTCTGGACCTTTTAGTTGCAGGCCCCCCGGGGCCTGAGTGAGAGGAGTGCCTACCTTCTCCTTGACCCTTACCTTCGTCCCAGCTGGACGCACACCCCCGACCCCATGCCGTGGCGGGCCCAGCACCACCAGGCTGCTACACAGAGAAGGGACCCCAGGAGGGCTTGGTGAGATCCAGGAGGGCTCCCTGTTGGAGGGGGTATTTGAAGGAGGTGTGGGGTTTCCATAGGCGGAAGAGGCAAGGGAGGAGCCATATTTCGGAGCCCCTGTGATGTGCCGGACCCTGCCGCACTCTTCTTGGGCTGTTGGTTCGCGGCCCTTAACGCCGAGAGCTAGACGGCACCTCGTCTGCATTCTGAGGTGCAGGCTGTGAGCTGGCATTCCGTGCAGCAACCCTGGGTTCCTTTAGGCCCCGTCTGGGGCTGGGAGCAGGTGGTGTCATGTGCTGGGGAAGTTTCACTAAATTTCCCCGTGTGTGAGCCAGTTGCCTGCACCTGCTTCCATGCCACCATGGCACTAATCCTGAGTTCCTTCTGCCACCTTCCCCCCTGGGACCTGCATGCCTGGGAGGGTGGGCCCCTGCCACCAGGCCCCCGGAATCTCAGCAACTGTAGCGGCTAGGAGGTTGGGTGGTAAGGGAAGGGTTGTTCAGATTGGGGTAACACCACCTCTTAGCTGTGTGACTCTGGGCAAGGGCCTAGCCTTTTCTGGTCCCTCTATACAGGGAAATGGTACTGCCAACCCTATAGGGGAGTTGTGAGGGCTGCGTGGGCCCATCCAGATGAAGGCCAGGCCCAGAGTGTGGCCTTGGAGGTTGGTTGTGGTTATTATTACTGGGAAGCCGCTGGGGTGGAGACCAGGACAGAGAGAGCTCTGTTCCCGCTGATACCTCAACAGCCCCTAGGGTAGGACCAGGCCTGCAATCCCCTCCTTTTACAGGAGGGTAAGTAGAGGCCCCGGTGAGGTCGTGGCTTGCCCAGGGCCACACAGTGGGTGGTTCTCCGGACTCTCAGTCTGATCCAAGATGGACGCCCTGTTATGAGCGCCTACTGTGCGCCAGGCGTGGAGCAACGTGCTCTTCATGTGTCCCTTGGTCCTCTGAATAGCCTCAGGGTGCACATCGGCCCTGTTGGCCCATTGAGACCCGGGGATCAAAATGATGTTCTCATGGCCTCCCATGGGTTGGTTAATTCATTGATCAAGCATTTGTCCCATGGCCACTCCGGGGACGTGCCACGGGCCAGACAGACGCAGCTCCTGTCTTTGCGGGGTCTTTACCCTCGTGGGGGACACGTCAGCCACCAATTCCTTGGTTCAACGAGAGCCACGGAGGAGCAGCTCTGGGAGCTGGGGTCGGGGAAGTCTCCCCACAGGAGAGCCAGAGATACAAGCAGCTCTGGGAGCTGGGAAGGGTGTTCCAGGCCGAGGAAACAGTCCCGGCAAGACGCAGGAGGCGCAGAGGGCTGTGGATGTGCTGGGGGCGGAGTGTGGCTTCCAGGGTCTCCGTGAGAGAGCGGAGGCCAGAGGCTGGGTCATCAGGCCGGGCTGGCGGCTGCCACGGTGGGTGGTGGCCTCACCCTGGTCTCCCAGCGCTCAGTGAGTCGCAGCTCCTGTAGCCCTGCGTCCTCAGCCCGTGGGGACCTGGTACATCACACCCAAGGCCTGGAAGGGGCACAGTGCTCGTGTGTGCAGAGCTGACTTTCAGTCACGCTTGTGCCCTGGACCCAGACACACCAGGGACGTCCCCACCGCCCTGACTCTCACTTCACATCTGACCTCGGCAAGTCACGTCTCTCTGAGCCTCTGTCTTCCGTCTGGGCAAGGGGGCACCAGGGTCCTCTCTGTGGTGTCGTCAGGTGAAGCCACGCTGGGGAAGTGGCACTTATCAGTCCCCAGGAAGGTATTCCTGGCCAAAGAACCTCGTGGCCTGGCTGCCAGCTCTGCCTGGCTCGGGGGGCCCCCACTGTCTGTCGAGGTTTAGGCTGGGCGAGCTCAGCCCCGGGCGCCTGGGCGTGTGGCAGCTTGTTAGGACGGGATGGACAGCACAGCTGGTGGCGATTATTATTCAATTCAGATGTTCAGGGTTTTCGCTTTCTTTTTCCCGTGCCCTTAACATATTGACTAACACGTGGAATACAGGCGACTTTCGCAGCATCGTAACACCAGCAGGCGGGGATCAGGGATCAGATAAACCAGTAGCCGTAAGTAACCTAATATCAGTGGTACCTGGGGCATGTGGGCAAAGCTGACCCGCGCTGGGGGCAGACCTGTTCTGTGTCGTCCTACAAGGCAGAGCGGGGACACAGAAGGCAGGTTCTCAGCAGTGTGGGAAGACAGTCCCACAGGCAGGAGCCCAGAGGAGAGGCAGTGGGGCCTTACTGAGTGGTGAGCTGCCCGTTACAAGGGGCATGCAAGCAGAGATACACTGTGGCTGGGCCTGGTGTCCTCCCGGCTCCTCCTCCGTGCAGAGGGCCACTGTTTCTCTGCCTGAGGCTGATGACCCCCTGTAAGCAGAGGGATGCATGGGCCTGGGGAGCCGCTGGGGTGGAGACCAGGGCTCTCAGAGAAGCCCTTTTGGCGCTAGACTTGGGACGAGGTTGGCCTTGATATTGAGGACTCACCAAAGCAAGCTCGGAGGAGGAAGCAGACAGCAAACTCACGGTCCCCATGTTACCTAAGTGTTACCGCCAGGGGATGCTCTGCTTGGGAGACTGGTGGGTCAGATTTGAATGGTTCCACTTCTTGTGAGACACACTCGGAGGCACACAGTGGCCGCCAGGTGCCTGGCCCCCTGCAGGACTCTGGAGTCCCAAGAATGGGTCCGGCCTGGCTGTGTCCCCCGTGACAGGGCACCATCACCAATCCCATTTTGCAGGATGGTCAGAGGCAGAGAGAGAATAATTTTGTAATGTGAATATGTCCTATGCGATATTTTAAATGTACGTACACTAAAAGAATTGTGCTGTTTGTCTGAGGTTCAAATTTAACGGGGCATGTTGTGTTTCGTCTGGCCACCCGTATCCTGAGACAGTTGGGCTCTGCCTGTTTTTCGAACTTTATAAAAATGGACTCATGTGTTGTTCCAGGACTGCTTTTTTTCACTCGATATTATATATGTTTAAGATTCTTCCATGTCGTCATGTGCAGTTGTGATTGGTTCTCTTCTCAGTGCTGTGTAGGATTTCATCGTATGAATATATCACGATTTATTTATCCGTTCTAACCAGTTCCCACCACCCTTGCTTTGGGCCCATTATAAATAATATTGCTGTGAACATTCCACACGTCTCTTAGTGCACATAGAGATTCAGTCCTGAATGTGCGTGCATGTGGACACACACACACACCACACACACACACCCAGGGACGGAGTGGTCAGGTCATACGCTGTACAGCTCTTTGGCAGGGGTTGCGCCAGTTTTCCCGTCAGCAGTGCCCTGCCTCACCTCCTTGCCGGGACTTGGTGTTGTGGGCCTTGCAGATCGTACCCATCTGGTGGCTGTGCTGATATTTCAAGGTGGTTTTCATTTGCATTCCCTTGACGACCCGCGAGCTTGAGAATCTTGGCCACTTGTGAAGGGCTCAGGTCTTTTGCCCATTTAAAAGATGATTGGGTTGTCTGCCCTTTCCGTATTGGTTAGTAGAGATTCCTTATGTATTCTGAACGCGAGCCCTTCATCACATGTAACGTGTAACGTGGCTTTTCCTCCCCTGTGACCGGCCTCTTCCCTCTCTTCAGGGTGCCTTCAGCTGACTCAAAGTTCGTAATTTTGGTGGAGTCAGATGCGTCACTGTTTTCCTTTGCAGTAAGTGCTTTTTGTGTCCTATTTAAGAAATCCCGCCCCTGAAGTCATGAAGATGTTTCCTTGTTATCTTCCCACATCTTCACTGTGTTGCCTTTTATCAGTATGCTTAGGTGTTGGGTCCACTGGCAGTGATCGCATTGATGGTGTGAGGTAGGGATCCCGTTTTGGGATTTTCCACTTGGCCTGGCACCAAATATGGAGCTCATCCTTCCTGGCTGCTCTGTGTTACCCTCCTTGCCTGGCACACGGGGGCTGTGTCTGGGCTATCGCCTGCTCCTTCAGCCCACCTAGCTCCAGGGCCACACTGTCTTAACTACTCCAGCAACCCATTTCTTTCATGTCTCTTTTCCCAACTAGAACAGTTGAGGCTCCAGGAGAGCAGGGACCTGACTCCAGGGCAGGCTGCATCACCACTTCCCCGGTCCAGTCCGGCATGGGAGGGATGGAGGGCTCACTAGAGCCGCCTGCTTGCACGGCCACCCTCCCGGGGCACCGTGACTTTCTGGAAGTCATCTCTGGGCCCCTCAGATGCAGACTCGGCGCTGAGCCTTCGCCGAGAGCAGCTTAGAGGAAGGGGGCGGGAACCATCCTCAGAAGAAGAGGAAGAACTCAGCTGTTACAAAATCCTAAGTGTTAAAAAAAAATCCCGTATACATACCGTATTCATTTATGGGTTTTGGATGCATTTTTTGTTCTCATTTAACTGAAAACGGCCTTGATTTTTTTTTTTTTTTTAAGGAGTGAGGGAGGGAGTGAAGTTGGCACACAGCTAGTCCATCTGGTCTAATTACTTCTGGTATTTTGAAAGAAGACATCTAAACCTGCTGAGACAGGAAACTTTGAGAAGTGGTGGCCGGGCCGCTGCTGGGCGTCTGGGCGCGGAGCCTGAACCTCAGCTAGGAGGCCTGGCTGCCTCCGGGCAGGGCAGGGCCAGGCGGGCAGCCGGAGCCTCAGGGACCAGCTCTCTCCAAACAGCCAGGATGTGCTGGGCCCAGCTGAGGGACCTCAGGTCAGGATCTCGGCTTCTGTGAAATGGCAACGGGACAGTCCCCTCGTGGGGTTGTTCTTAGGATTCAGAGAGGTCTTGTGCGTAAAGTTGCTTGGCACACAGGCATTCGACACACGGTGGTCCCACCTACCCCCAAACCTCTCCAGCTACTGCCTCGACTGCCCAGAGAGGGGGCTGGAGGAGGTTGTGTACGTACAGCCTGCAGGGGCTGCGGGCACAGAGAGGGTGGCCCCTGGACAAGGCTGGCTGTGGGTTCTAGCGTGAGCCTTTGACGGCCTTCCCTCCGCTTCCCTGTGTGCACAGAGCAGGCCCGCTGCGGGGGGTGGGTGCGAGGAGAAGGCAGGAACTGAGCAGCCTGGGAATTTAAACTCTGTGCCCTGAAGGTGCTGGGGCTCTGCTTCTTGATGTGACAGTAGCAGCAGCACAGTTACTCTTCTCACTGCTGACCCAAAGGCTCTGAACTTCTAGCTGCTCCAGCTGCTTGAATTCTTCACAACCGTGAGTGAGGTTTGACCCTTGTCCCCATTGTATAGCTGAAAAGACTGAGACCCACAAAATGAAGCGACTGGCTTAAGGTCCCACAGAAACTGAGAGCCCAGATGGGCCGGGATGGAAGGATGGAGGCCCTACCCAGAACGGCAGACAGAGAGGTGCTAAAATAAAATGCTTTTTATTATTTTTATTTATTATTTTTTTTGCGGTATGCGGGCCTCTCACTGTTGTGGCCTCTCCCGTTGCGGAGCACAGGCTCCGGACGCACAGGCTCAGCGGCCATAGCTCAAGGGCACAGCCGCTCCGCGGCGTGTGGGATCTTCCCAGACCGGGGCACAAACCCGTGTCCCCTGCATCGGCAGGCGGACTCTCAACCACTGCGCCACCAGGGAAGCCCATTAAATGCTTTTTAAAAGACTTGATGAAATACATCTTTTTGGGAAAAAAGAATAGAGAGGATGAAATAATGAACTCCTAGCTTTTCCCTTGCTTCTCAATGCCTTTCACCGTAATGTGGTCAAGGGGGTGCCAGGGGAGCGGGATCCTGGCGGCGCCAGGGCCTGAGAGAGCCCGCGCTGCCCCCGCTGTCCCCGACACCGCCAGAAGCTGATGGGAGACCACGGTGAGCCCAGTTCGGACTGCTGTGTCCCGCACTGGGCTCCGGACCCTCTGTCCTTCTGGCTCTGCTTGAGGAATGGGTGGGCCTGGGGCTCAGTTCCGGCCACCTCACCCTTGGCTCTTTCTATTAAGAAAATCTTTTTCACCTCTTTAAAAAAATACTCATTTTTCAGTCTCTCTGGTAATTCTCCAAGGTGTTTGGGGTGTCGTAATTTGGGGTTGCCCGCTCAAGTTCTGCAAGGCTCTATCTGGGGGATCCTGGGCAGCCAGGTTTAGGGGTGCCCCTCAGAGAGGATGTCTACCCCAGTCTGTGGGTGCACCTGGCCAGGGACCCCCTTCTGCTCCGTTCATGGATTAGAGGTTCCTGGGCCCACGGGCTCACGGCCTGGGGAAGCCTGGGTCAGAGGTCCAGGGGAAGCTTCCCTCTGGTGGAGGCCTCCCCGTGGTCCGCTCTTTCCCCGAAGCCGTCTGGGGACCCAGCTTTCTGGTCACAGCCCCTGCTGACCACCGGGGCCTTCTCTCTTGTTGCTTCAAGGTCATGAAGACCCACGTTCCCTGGTTCAGAGGCTGGCAGTGCCCGGGCATCCAGCACTGTGCTTACTTACACTTCATCCTGCGTTTCTAGGTGGTTTCAGCACAGACCGTGGCCTTGATCTGTTCAGACAAGAGAGGCCAAGGCTTTCCCTCCCCTTCAATGCCTGAAACCCCCGTTCAGCAAACTTCCCATGAGACCGCTGCGCAGTGGTCCCACCTGCTCTGCCTTTCACTCTCAGCAGGACAAGGCAGGACTGTTTTCATCCCCGCCTTACAGAGGAGAGAGGTGAGGCGGGGCGTGGGTTGGTCAAGCGACTGGTCCAAGATTTCAGCTGTAGGCAGAGCTGGTGCCAGGTTCCCGCCCAGGTGGGTGGAGTTGGGGAGCTTGCGGGGGGCGGGGGGGTGGCTGGCTTTGACCTGTCTCATCGGCTGCTGCTTCCCAGCCTGGCCCTGGCCCCGTCCCTCCTGCAGCCCCTGTTGGGCTGCAGAACCACAAGGGGCTGGCCTTGGGGGCCTAGCTCCCTGGCCCCGTGAGCGCTGGTCGGAGCATCACAGAACCTCAGCGGTACTTCCCTCCCTTCCCGTCTAGAGCCCAAATCAAGTTGCGAACAGTCCGTATCTGTTCAAGACAAGCTGGGAAGCCTGCTGACCGCGAGCCCTGCCCGAGCCTCGGTGCCCCCTCGTTTGGTCCTGTGACAGGGACACGACAGGCGTGGGAGGGTCCCCGAGGGACCCAGCAGTGTCCTCCACCAGTGGTCGCTTCCCTCTCCTCCCTCCGCCGGATATTATACTCCTCAGCCTGGCACGACTGGCAGTTGACAAATTTTGATGGAGGGAAGAAATTCCTCGTGTCTGGACCCACACGGTGCTATCTCTGCACGAGCGTGTGCACACACGCACATGCAGACGCATGACGTACACGCGCGCACACACACCACGCGACACACGCACACACGAGCACCCATACTCGCACGCACGCACGCTTTTTCTCACCTCTCTCACACTCAGCCTCCCTGACACGCACGGGATTTCTCTTCTGCTCCTTTCCTATCCTTGTCTTCCTTGATTTCACGTTGTTTTCTTTCTAGAAGGCCCTCGGCACACACGCGCGCACTCTTCTATGTGAGATTAATGTTTGCACCGAGTCCTCTGCCTTCTCCCAGCTGCAGAGGAGTCCCAGCGAAAGAAACGATGAATGATTCTGCGCCTCGGAAGGGTGGGGGAAATTCATTAGGAAAGACAAAGGACCCCGTTCTTTGGTTCCACTCGTCTTGCTGCTGGCTTGCCCTAAGTGTGTGTGGGGCAAGGTGTGTGACTGACAGCCCTGGGGACACGTCGCTGCTCGTCCTGGCCCTGCCCCCTCGCTGGCAGCCACAGCTCCCCTGCTGTGGCAGCGTCTCCCCCAGACTCCCGCTGGGCTCCCAAGCCCGGGAGATGCAGGGAAGGCGTAAGGCAAACCCGCCTCCACCAGAACTGGGACGTCCCCAGGAATGGGGGCCACCTGTGGGGTGAGGAGTCAGCAGGAACTCGCTCGGGGGACCCAGGCGTGTCACCGACGCTGAGCCTTGGTTTCCCTGTTGCAGATGGGAGCACAGCCTCACTGGAGTGCTGAGAGGGTCCCAGGACACACATGGGCCAGTGCCACGTGTCATCCTCACCTGAGATGCTCTCAGTGTTGGCTGTCTCTGAGAGAAGGCAGAGGCTGTATTTGGCTCCGTGGAAGTGGCCCCGGAAAGCCTGGCCTTTGGGGGAGGGGGTACTGGGGCAGGAAGAACAAACAGATGAGGGTCAAGATGAGTGCTCTGTCTGCAGCCGGAGAGGGAGTGGACCTGGTCAGGCTTGTCTGAGAGCTCAGGGGCGGGCTGGCTGCTGGTGGGGAGAGGTCCCTGCCCCGCCCACACTGCAGCTCTCACCCGCAGAAGGAGAGGCGGAAGCGGGAGGGCACCTGGTCGGTGGGGGGATGGGGCGGGCCACTGTGAGAGGCTGTTCCCTGCCACCTGTAGGGCAGCCGCCCCTGCCCTCACCTAGGGAGCGGGCTGCCTGGGGAGGCAGGGAAGGTCCCCCAAGGGCGGTGAGTCGGGATGCAGCCGAGGAGGTGAGCATCACCTCTGAGGCCTCATCAGTGAAATGGGCACAGGATTCCCCCAGGCAGGTCGTGGCAGGGTGAGGGGGAATGGGAAGCTCAGCAGATGGTGAGAGTTCTGGTTCTGGTTGTGGAGCTGGTGGTGGGTCTCGGGGCTTCATGACAGCCAGGGGCTCTGGGGAGGGCTCCTGGGGAGGGTGTGGGGAGGGGAGGGTTAATGCTTAGTTCTTCCCACCTGCCTGCCTGCGAGGTAGAACACCTGTCAGTTCATTCCATCATTCATTCATTTGTTCACTCATTCAGGCACGCTTTGTGCAAACCCACCCTGAGGTCCACCTGGGCCCAGCCATCAGTTGGGCAGGATGGATTCAGGGATGATTTGACCCAGGCCTGCCCTGAAGGAGCCTGTATAAGGGCACTTAGAGCAGGGAGGGTCACTTGTGCTTGGGGATGGAGGTGATCGGGGAAGCTTCCTGGAAGAGGTGGCCTTTGAGCCAGGCCTTAACAAATAATGGGTCATGGACTCTGAGGAGAGGCTAGGAAGGGCATTTCAGATGGCTGAAACAGGATGAGCAAAACCCAGAGGTGGGGAAAGGCTGGGCCTTGTTCAGGAAACAGGATTGTCGTGACTGGTGGGTGGTGAGCTCACTGGGGAATCTGCGTAGGCTGGTCCGAAAGGTGGAATGGGGCAGAGCCCAAGGCCTCCGCACTCCAGGCCATGAGGCTCGGGCTTGTCCTGGAGGTAATTGGGAGCCATGGAAGGTTTTGGACTAGAAGAGTAACAGGGTGGATGAGAGGTGGGGCACCAGGAGCCAGAGTGCAGCCAGGCTCAGAGGGACAGGCAGGCAGCTGCCACTGAAGAGGGAGAACCTGGGGCCCAGCCGCCCCAGCGGCATCCGGGTCAGCGGCCCACTGGGCACAGGATGCAGGAGCCAGGAACCCTGGTCCAGGTCCCTCTGGCCTCCCGAGTGTCCTCAGACCCATGACTTCTCCGTGCCATCATTTCCTCATCTCTAAAGTGGGGGCCTCCTGACAGCTTTGTCCCGAGGATTAACTGAGCAGAGGGGTGAAAGTGGCTGGTAAAGTGGGCTTTGCTGAGGAAGGTGGGCAGGATTCCTGGTCCTGTTGCCATCACTCTGGGACTGAAGCAAGGGCACAGGCTCTGGAATCTGCTGTCTGGGTTGGAGCCCTGGCTGTGCCACTTGGTTACCGGGTAACCTTGGGCAGTTCTCTGTACCTCTGTGCACCTCAGTTTGTGCATCTGTAAAATGAAGCAGTGATGGCAGTCGTCCCTCGGGGTGGGTGTGAGGATTTGGAGGCTCGTGGAGAGCCTTTGGAGCTAGGCCTGTGTGGGTGTCCCCTCGGTGACCCCTTGGCAGGCGGCCTCTCAAGGGGGCCCCCCTCCCCTGGCCTCTGCCCTCAGGCGTTGCGCCCTGGCCTGGGTGCACCACTGGGCCCAGCTCTACCCAGGACACCCTGGGCCTCCTCCACCCCCATCCCTGGGAAATGGGGTGGCCATACTCCAGGCTGATTGAATGGCCCCTGGTACACCCCCTTTCCCGGGGCGTGTGCCTTACCTGGGGAGATGGAAAACCCAGAGCCGGGGAGGCTCTGTTTCAGCCGTTTTCTACAGACAGGCATCGCCCCCCTCCCGTCTGCCATTAGGGAACCGGGAATTCACGCTCCAGGGGGAAGCCGTTTAATGATTGGCCACGAGGAGGTCATTTATATTGGCTAAGCGGGCCTAATTAGACTGGATTCGAAGGTTACCATAAGCGCACAAAAAAGCTGTTAAGGGGTTAACCTCTGAGAGATTACATTGTATTCACCGCTCTGTTAAAGTTTGAATTAATTTTTCCCATGGGTTTGTTCACATTCTAATTTTCAACTAAATGAGACATCTGTTTCAGAAAAGGAAAATTTGCTCTGGTTGTCATGGCAACTATCATTCTGTAAGGAAATTATTCCAATGGTTACTTTAGAACAGAAAGACAGAAATTCAGGACATAAAGCCGCCTGCCACGGCTCTGTCGGAATTCTGATCCATCCGACCTCCTCGGGGTCTGTGATGTGTCCCGGACGGTGGGTGGACATCAGGGCTCCTGGCCCTCAGGGCAGTGAGGCTGCGTCCAGGCGCCAGCTGCACTGGGGATGGGGACCGTGGCTCTCTCAGCGCCCACCGTCTCAGGCATTCGTGGGTCTCAGCCCACGGCTGCCCCCAGGGTTGGTGGGGAGCTCGGGGCCGGGCTGGATCCGGGCTGCCTGGATGACAGGCCCTGCGAGCCCCCGCCTGCCCTGACCTCTGTCTGGAGCCCCGAGCAGCCTCGCACTTCACCTCTGGCCCCAAAGGGCCCTGCTGGGCGAGGAGAGAGGGTCAAGTGACCAAACGCAGGACGCCTGGGACGTTGGGGCCGACTGCGCCCTCGGGAAGGGCTGGTGCCCCCCATCCCTTAGGCTCCCATTCCCATGACACAAACCTGGATGGACGTCACGCAGGAGTGGCCGAAGGCTTTTCCAGACCCTGGGGAGTGAGGTCACCCAGAAGAGTCCGTCTCTCCCGCTGCTCTGGCCCTGCTCTTGGCCACCCCTGAGAAAGGCCTCCCCACCTGCGGGCCGCCCTGAAAAATGTCTCCTCTGGACGTTTCCATGCATGACCTGACTTTTCCTCCTCCCCACAGCAAAGGCCAGAACATCCCCTTTTCCCAGTGACAGAGCTCCTGGGAATTTGGAGGCATTTTTGCGATGATGGTGCAATTTCATTCCCTTACACCTCCTCCCACCCACTTTCTTTCCCTCCCCTCTGTGTCAGGCAATGGGTGGGGTAGAGCATCGAGCAAGAAGCACCCCCCTGCCCTCATGGGGTAAGATCTGGGGCCATAGGCATCCTTATCCCAGTTTACACGGTGAAAGAGTCTGGGTGCGTCCAGCCCAGGGGCAGAGCCAGAGTGTCTGATGCCAACTTCCGTGCCCTTGAGCAACCCCTCCGGGCATCCCAGGGGGCAGGGTGGATTCCACCTTCCCAGGATTTGAGGTGATGTGTTTCCAAGAACCACGGAGGTATATCTATGGGGAAACGCCACCCCCAGAGGAAGGCTCGTTAGTACTGGAGGGGGACGTAGGCAGGGGCTCGTGTGGGTCAGCTCCTGGGGGTCTGTGGGGTCTCTGATATGTTACAGAGTGTCTTTTCCAAAAAGTCACTCCTTGCTGTGGCTCATGGGAGCTCACAGACGCCTCCTCTCCATGCTGATGAGGCCTTGTCCCCTCTTGTAAATATTTGATTAGGTTTTTGAAAAATGGATGCTGTGTTTGGAAGGCAGCAGAAAGGCATTGCTCCTTTTGCTGTAAGCTGACAGGCTGTGGGCTTCTGGGGGGACTAGTGGGCTTGGCGTCATGAGCAGCTTCCAGGCTGCTGCAGCCTTCCCTGCAGGGACCCCGCCCTGGCTTAGCCAAAGTGGGGCTTTGAGTACGCCCAGGGTCTGAGGGCTTCAGAAATTGCAGAGCTGTGAGCTCAGTATGTTAGGGCTGCCAACTGCTTTTGACCAGGAACCGTGGTAGGAAAAGCATTTGTTTTTTTACATTGTGACTCAGTACACCCTTATGTGGGTGTCTATTTAAATATAAATATATTTAACTGAAGTATCCCTTCCGTGCTATGATGTACTCTGATGTTGTCTATTCTTTATTTCCCCCTTTTCCTTTATTTTTTTAAAATGCTGTTTGACCCTTCAAAATGCAGTTTGAAAAACCCTGCCCTGGGCCAAAGGTTTTTCATCCAGGTTCCGTGAGTGGGTTTCAGGAGGGGTCCATAGTAATGATGGTGATGATGATGGTGATGGTGGTGGTAGTGGCGATGGTATTGATGATGGTAATGATGATAATAATGGTTATGATGGTAGTGGTGGTGGTGATGGAGATGACGATGGTGATGGTGGTGGTGGTGACGGTGTCGATGTTGGGGATGATGGTGTTGGGGATGATGATGGTGATGGAGATGAGGGCAGTGGCAAAGCATTGGACCAGGCACCGTTTTAAGCACTTTACATGGATTAATTGATTTAATCCTTTCAAAGCCCTGTTGAGGCAAAGGATATTGTTATTATGCCCATTATACAGATGGGGTAATTGAGGCATAGAGAGAAGTTAAGCCACTTGCCCAAGGTCACACAGGTAGTTAGAGGTGGACCCATTCTAACCCAGGTCCGTCTGATCCCAAGATTCCCTCGAAGGTGGATGTAAAATTGTGTGTGTGTGGAGACGTTTTTCTGCAGAGAGAACCCTCAGCTTTCCGCAGAAGTGCAAAGGCAGGCCTGAGTCGGGTGTGACTGAGGGAGTAGGCGGCTTCCGAGGGACTGCCCAGTGCCACCCACCCAGCTGCCCTCCCCGGCCCCGGCCACCTGGTCTCGTCACTAGGTGGGCACTTCCTGTGGCTGGGGATCCCTTGGGACGGCCCAAACCTGGGGGTGCAGACAGCTCCTGTGTGCCTGCCCTTCACTGTCTGTTTCTCCTCTCACGGGCCCAGAGGACAGATCCCCAGGCCCCCACCTGTACAGGTGGTCCCCCTGGAAGCCACTCATGGCTGGGTGTGGGTGAACCCCATCCCCCCACAAGAACAAGACAGGAGCCACATGTCTCCCTCAGGATCAAAACTTAGGCTGGTAGGGGCGTGGGGAGACGGCGGCCTGGCATATTCTGCTCATTTTCAGTACGTTTCCCTGGGTGTACCTGGGGGCTTTCATTCCAGCGTTGGGGATCGTGTTCAGCTTTGAAGTTTTGGCTGCGATTCCAAGGCAACAGGAAGAGTCCTGTTCGACATCCCGTTAACAACTTCATTCATTCATCCAGCCCTCCGTCACTCAACACCTTTTGTTAAACAAACATTTGCTCCTCCCCGGGCAGGTGCCCGTCACTCGGGGTGGGAAGGAAGATGGAGCAGAGAGGGCGTGGAAGGATATACGTGGCGTGGGGTCAGGGGCAGGCGGGAGGAGAGGAGGGACCCGGCGTCCCAGGCGTGGGTCACGGACAAGCAAAGCCTGGCAGCGGACGGGATCCCCCAGGTGTCTGAAGTGGCGAAAGCACCTTTGACCCCAAATGACCAACCAGCATGGCCACTCACCCTCTTCCTTCACAACCCACGTTCCAGGATTTGGCGCTGCAGGCTTGACGGCAGCTGGGAGAGAGGGTCAGATCTGGGTTCCAGAATGACTTCTTCACTGACCACTGTGTGACCCTGGGCACCTCCCTTCCTCTCGCTGAACCTCAGTCTTCCTGTCCAGAACCTGCCGTGGTGGGACTAAAGCGGGGTTCTCAAATGCTGTTCCATGGAACCCCTAGGGTTCCACAGAGGTGCATTGGGTGGCTGCCAACGCCGTAGAGACGTTGGGTCAACAGCTAGGGGTGTCAGCCTCCCACGGAGGAGCTCCTGGGCCATGAGAGGGATGTTAGTGGCAGCTCTGACACACGAGAGGCTCTGAGTGTGAAAGGCCAGCCCCACTACCAACTCGTGCAGAGTATGTCAGCGAATGGACATGAGGTGCCTGGCCTCACGGGGCCCAGATCCCTGAGCCAGCTCGCTTCTCTGAGCCCCTGGGTCCTCATCTGAAAAATGGGAATAATCCCAGCCCTTAATTCACAGGATTCTTTTGACAGTTAGATAAACTTATCCCTATAATGTAATTAGATGACGCCTGGCAAAAAAAATAGGTGTGCGGGAAATGCCGGCGACAATTTTTAGTTTCTACTCCCTGGACCTCGGTCTCCTCACCCATAAAACAGAAAGAGAGAGACCTGTCTGTCAACCTTGCTGCAGGTGTGGAGGTCCCTGGGGCGGCAGGTGGGGAGGTGATGGTGGTAGTGGCGATTATATTAGTTTCCTAGGGCCGCATAACTAATTATCACAAACCGTGTGGCTTCAAACGACAGGAATTGATTCTGTCGCAGTTCTGGAGGCTGGAAGTCTGAAATCAAGGTGTCACCAAGGTTAGTCCTTGCTGCGGGGACTAAGGGAGGATCTGTTCCGCGCCACTCTCCCAGCTTCTGGTGGTTGCTGGCAGCCTGGGGCTCCTTGGCTTGTAGACACATCACTCCAATCTCTACGGCCATTGTCACGTGGCCTTCTCCTCTCTCTGTCTGTGTTTGCACATGATCCTCTTATAAGGACACAAGTCATGAATTAGAACCCACTCTAATCAGGTATGACCTCATCTTGATTCCATCTGCAAAGACCCTATTTCTAAATAAGGTCACGTTCACATGTACTGGGTTGATACTTCAACATATATTTTAGGGGGGACACAATTTGACCCACCACAGTGATGATAGTAAAGGTGGTGGTGTTGGTGGTGATGATGGTGCCTTTGTAAATGCTAAAGAGCTGGGTTCATGTGGGGAACTTATAATGACTTAGGCCTAAGGGCTAATTCTTAGTTGGGATACTTTTGTTGTAAATGAAAACCCAACTCAAATGGCTTTCTGTTGGCCCAGGTAACGGAGAAGTGCAGAGGTATGGTGGGTGTCAGGTGCGACTTGATCCAGCTGCTCCCCTGGGTCATGTGCACCAGCCATCTCCCTTTGGGACAGTTTAACAGGTACTGACAGCTCACAAGGCAAGAAGCTCAGTGGTTTGTATGCAGGGATGACAGTGTTCTTTTCTCTCATCACTGAAAGAAACGTCTGGAATTCCCTCCAACTGGCAGGTTCTAGGTCACATGCTCACCGTTGAACCCATCGAGGGGAATGACTTGCACTGATCAGTCTAGGTCCGGGTTGGGCGACAGGTAGGAATTCCGTTAAATGGCCTCGGTCCACCCAGCCCTGACCTTAATGTTGGGGGTGGACTCAGCCCGGTGGAGCCCCTGCTGGGAGCTTTGGGTAGAGGCGGGAAGGAGCATCTCCACCTGGGACCCACTCTCTCTTGGGTGGGGCTCCACCTGCCCCAAATGTAGGAAGGAGGATGGATGGAGGAGCATTCTCCCACCATGGGGACAGGTGAGAATGTTCTCTGAATTTCCCTAGAAGGGCTTGGAACAAGAGAGCCCTTTGGCAGAAGTTGATTTTCTTTTTCACTTTCATTTTCAAAAATTACATAGATAGGGCTCCCCTGGTGGCTCAGTGGTCGAGAGTCCACCTGCCGATGCAGGGGACACGGGTTTCATGCCCCGGTCCTGGAAGATCCCACATGCCGTGGAGCGGCTGGGCCCGTGAGCCATGGCTGCTGAGCCTGCGCGTCCGGAGCCTGTGCTCCGCAACGGGAGAGGCCACAACAGTGAGAGGCCCGCGTACCGCAAAAAAAAAAAAAAAAAAAAAATTACATAGATAATACTTGTTCATCATAGAAAAAGGAAAAAGGCTGGTCAAGTCCGGGTGAATCCACACCTTTCCCTGGACGGGAGGTTCTGGGCATCTGGCCAGCCCTGATGGCCGTTTGGCACTATGGCCTGCTTCTCCTGCCATGTCATTGCCCCCACTCTCGGTGGCCCTCTCTGACCCACGTGCTCTCCTCCCACAGGCAGCCCTGGTTTTACGGCTGGGGTTTTAACCTCCCGCGAGGCCAAGCGCTGCTCGAGAAGTGGAACCTCATTCCCGAAGGTGTAGACGTCCTGGTAACCCACGGACCGCCACTGGGTAAGACTCAGCCGGCCCCGCCTCGGCTGGCCGGCCCCGCGCACGCCTGCTCCTGCTGGGGGAGGACGCAGGGACTGTGGGTGCTGGCAGCGGGGGCGGAGCTGGGCCTGTCGACGGGAGCTGCGGACGGGCTCTGTTCTGAGTCCAGCTCGCTGGGGCACCAGGGACAGGTCACCCCGTCGTGGCTCTTATTTCCTGAGCACCGACTGTGTGCCGGGGGCTCGGTGTGTCACCTCACAGCCGCGTGGTGAGGTCAGATCAGCTGCCCCTTTTATACACGTGGTACCTTGGAGCTCGGGGAGGTCAAAAGGCAGGCTGGGCCCTTGACACTCCAGACCTGAGTCCTGGGGGCTGAATACCACCAAGGTCACTCTCACCGGGCCCATCCCATGCACCCCCCCACCTCACCAGGCCCCATCCCGTGCACCCCCCCCACCTCACCGGGCCCATCCCGTGCACCCCCCCACCTCACCGGGCCCTATCCCGTGCACCCCCCCACCTCACCAGGCCCCATCCCGTGCACCCCCCCGCCCCATCAGACCACGCATCCCACAGTCCCCAGGGCCTGTGGTTCCACCGCCAGCAGCTTTCCTCCCCGGCCCCTCGGCCCCACTCTGGCCAAGCTGATGTCACTGCTCGCCTGGTCTCGGCGTTAGCCTGCCGTCTGCCACCCAGGCCCCTTTCTCAGTTCCCCCCCCGCTTTCCTCACACCCTGCTTCCTGTCCCTCAGCTCGTCCCTTTGATTCTGCCCCAAACTGCATTCCAGCTCCTTTCTCTCCTCTCCACCACTGCTGTCCCCACCTCGTCCGTGCCAGTGTCTTGTGTCTCTTTGATGACCAATGTGGTCTCCTCACTGGTCCCCCAGCTCTGAGTCTTGCCCCACCCAGTCCACTCTCCTCACGTCAGTAGGAGGGAATTCTCTGAATGGTCCGTTGTGCCATGCCATCCCTCTATAACCCTCTGTGACTCCCTCAGTCCTTAGAATGAAGCCCAACTCCCAGCAGTCCTGCCCAGACCCGCCTCTCCCCCCACCAGTGCCTCCACCAGACCTGTCATCACTCCCTTGGTGTTTGGGGCTGGGCTGGGCCGGGCCATGCGGGACCTGGAGCCAACCCGATGCAGTGCTTGCCTTGAAGGCTCCAAGATGCCGGGCAGAGGGATACCGAACGGCCAAGCCCAGTGGGACACGGTCAAGGATGAGGGAAGCCTGAGACAGAGATCGTCAGAGGGGGCCTGCAGAGGCTGACAGAAAGGGTGGTCTCAGCATCGGGTCTGGGAGAGGCGGGGAGGGAGGTGGGTGCGGGCAGGGCGTCCCCGGTGGGAAGGGCTGTCAGGTGAGGCCCAGTGCAGCTCCAGAGTCATTCGCTCAGATACCTGTTCAGGGAGAAGCTGCCCTGAGCACCTGCTGTGTGCCAGACGCCCAGCCAGAGCCCTTGGCACCTCCCTCCACCCTCACAAAGGGCTGAAATGAAGGCTTTCTTACCCCCATTTCCAAACGGAGGGAGCCCCGAGGCCCAGGGCCCTGACGTGGTTTAGGTGTGACACGTGGCTTCTAGTGAGGCTCTGAGGCAGGTTTTTTTGCTTCCTCCCTCCCTCCCTCTCTCCCTCTCCTCCTTCCCCCCTTTCTACCCCTCCATCCACTCCTCCAACAGCATCTTCTGGGTTCCCGCTCTCTGGATGCCTCACCACGCCTGCTTCACACACAACACACAGCTCCTGTTTCGGGGGCGCCTGTGTGCTCAGCCCAGCCCGTTGTTGGATGAATTGTTGAATGTGGCACAGAGAGGTTAAGTGACTTGTCCAAGGTCACACAGCCAGTAGGTAGCAGAGCCTGGGACTTAAGCCCAAGTGTCTGCTCCAAGCCCGTCCCCTGCCTACTCCCCGCCTCTCCCCTCTTCTTCCTCCTCTTCCTTCTTGTTTCTCTCCCTCTCTCCCTCCTTCTTTCTCTCTCTCAGCTCTAAGTCAGGTCCATTGCAGCCTGTCAGATTCTTTGAGTGGCAGGATTCCTCTTCCCCTTCCCAGCGGTTGTAGAAACCTGTTTCTCCCGCCTGAGCAGAGAGGGGCTGAGATGAACCGTAGCTGTATGCTTGGAGTAATCAGTCATTCTCCTGTGGTTTGTGTAGCCGTGTGAGGAGAATAAGCCACCATATGGGATGGCTCCGGGAGGCTGGCGGCGTGAGCAGACCCAGACACGGCCCACGTGCTCGAGGCTGCAGTGGATGAAGAAGTTCATTTTCATGATTTTGCGATGTGTGTTTAGAAAGTTTCCAACATGGAAATCCTGCTCCCGTGGTCCGCTCTGCTGCCACCTGCTGGGGTGGCCTTGGGCCTCCACTGTCCCTCTCCGGCCTCAGTTTGCTTCTCTCTGCAATGGGTGGATGCCAGTCTTGAGACCACTTTGAGCATGAATGGTCTGGGGGGCTCACAGCTGTCGAGACTGCTCCCTCCCCATCGTGCCTGGCCTACTCGGGCTTTTATACGTGGGCTCTCCGTGCCGCCCTGCAGGGGAGGAGAAGGGGAAGCAGGGGAGGATGAGGCTGCAAGGCCCCAGGCAGTGCAAGCTGGAGCCAGGCTTTCCTCCCGGAGGCTGAGGCAGGGCAGGGTGGGTCCAGGGCCACTGTGTCTCTGAGATTGCAGAGCTGCGGCCTGGGCCCCGTCATCGCCCTCCTGCTGTCTCCCCTGCCAGGCTTCCTGGACTGGGTCCCCAAGAAGATGCAGCGGGTGGGCTGCGTGGAGCTGCTCAACACGGTGCAAAGGCGCGTCCAGCCGCGGCTGCATGTCTTCGGCCACATCCATGAAGGTCAGCGGGGGTGGGGGCCTTACCTGCAGGGGGGCGGGGCGCCTCATTGGCCCTTCAGGGGGGCTGTCTCACCTCCCTTGAACCCAGTCACCTCCCCCCTGACCAGAGGGAAATAGCCCATTTCCTACATACACTTCGTAAATGCCTATCCCCGTGTCGGCTGTCAGTTAGCTGTTGCCGAAATGTTTTATCATAGGAAGATGGAAGAAAAGTCTAGCAAGACTTAGAAATAAGTTTTACTTCCTTGGAGCCCTGCAGCTCTGCTGTGCCTCCTCCGCCCTGGGAAGTCTTCGGAGATGGCTGGGGGCTTTTTGGAGGAGGGGACATTTGGATGTGACACGGAGGAGGTGTTCGAGTTGGGGGCGCCCTGGGAGCTCCTTACAGGACAGGTGGCCCGTCTTGTTGCTCACATCCCTACGGCCTGGCATGCAGTAGGTGCTTAATGGATGGGGAGGGCTGCCTGCCTGCCCAAGGGGCTTTATTGGCATCTCCCCCCCGCCACCGCCCCCCACACACAGACAGCCATGAGGTTCTGCCTTCTGTCCTGGGGGCAGGACCCCTTGCTGTGTCCACATCACCTGGGGAGAGTGGGCAGGGTGGCCGTGAAGGTGACCGGTGATGTCGGCTCCAGCCGTGACTGCCCCGGCCTGTCACTGCACAGGGCTCACCTCATGAGACCTCAGGCTTCCTCACTGGAGTCTGATTTCACCAGTTTGCTCCTTTTGAACCATTATCCCACCTGTCCAAGGCTTCCTGGTCCCATTGTCCCCTGCCAGGAAGCACATGGTTTTCCCCCAAGCTTGTCTCCTGGCCTCCTGAACCTCTGTCTGCTTTGGGCCAGGGCCCCTGGGACTCACATGGCTTGGTCCACATCCGATCACTTTCCTCTGCATCGCGCTGTCAGGGGCAGGCGTGATCAGACCTCTCCAGCCCCAGGGAGCTCACAGACTCCTGGGCAACAGATGAGCCATCAAAGGCAGACTCTGAAAGGTCGTGGGAGAGATGGACAGCTCTTGTGCTGTGGGATAATAGTAACGGCTGTCATTTTCTGTAGACCTACTGTGGGCGTGTAGTGCCCTCAGATGCAAGGTTGTGTGTGATCCAAACCACATCCCTGCATGATTGTACAAGAGAAATGCAGGCTCCAAAGGATGGGTAGCCTGCACAGAGGAGGGGAAGTGTCCCTTTTGGTTTGGAGGTGAGCTGAGCTCAAGGTTGAGGAGGATTCTGACCAGTAGATGTGGTGGGAAGAGGGTATGTTTGGGGACAGAGGTGAGGAGAAGAAAGTACATGACAACGATGGTGGGGATGATAATGATGGTTACAATGATGGTAGTGATGATGGAGATGGTGATGATGACGGTGGTGATAATGACAGTGATGGTAATGATGATGGTGATGGTGATAATCATGGTGATGGTGATGGTGATGATGGAGGTGGTGATGATGGTGATGTTGGAGGTGGTGATAATGGTAGTGATGATGGCGATGATGAGATGGTGATAGTGACAATGATGGTAATGATCATGATAATGGTGGTGATGATAATGGTGATGATGGTGATGGTGATGATAGAGGTGGTGATGGTGATAATCATGGTGATGGTGATGATGATAATGGTGGTGATGATGGTGATGATGGAGGTGGTGATGATGGTGATGATGGAGGTGGTGATGGTGATGGTGGTGATGATAGTGATGGTGATGATGGTGATGATGATGATGGAGGTGGTGATGAAAATGGTGGTGATGATGGTGATGATGGAGGTGGTGATGGTGATAATCATGGTGATGGTGATGATGATAATGGTGGTGATGATGGTGATGATGGAGGTGGTGATGATGGTGATGATGGAGGTGGTGATGGTGATGGTGGTGATGATAATGGTGGTGATGATGAGATGGTGATAGTGACGATGATAGTAATGATCATGGTGATGATGGTGTACGGTGGTGATGATGGTGATGGTGATGATGTCAATGATGGTGTCTCACCATGTGCTTTCCAGGCACTGGGCCGAGCCTGTGAATTATTATCTCATTTGCTGCTCACAGCAGGCTTGGGAGGAGCATCTGTCATCGTCACCATTTATAGATGAAGAGCCTGTACTGGATGGTTTCAGTAGCTCGCCCCAGACATCTTCAGCCCCTTGTGGCTGAGTTCCCTCTGACTACCACACTCACCAGACCACCCTCACTGCCCTGGGTCCTGGTGTCACCTCTCAGCCCTGACAGCCGTGTGCTTACTTTCTAGGGTACGGAGTCATGGCGGATGGGACAACCACCTACGTGAACGCATCTGTGTGCACCGTGAACTACCAGCCCGTGAACCCACCCATAGTCATTGACCTCCCCACACCCCGGAACTCCTGACTGCCCCCACGGCCCCAGCGCTTCCCACCCGCATCAGCTACGTACACCTAGCTGAGAGCACGGACCTCCAACCCCCCTTCCTTTCATGCAGACAGCCCGTCGGGCTGCGGGGACCAGCCCAGCAGGCAGGCTGAGGCCTTGGAATGAAGAAAATCACCCCTGACTCTTCAGCCTTCTGTCATTTGGAGTCAGGACCCTGCAGGTCCGTCAGGGGTTCTGTGCTCATCGCTGATTTCTGCGTGTCCCTTCCGTGTGTTCCTTGTTAAAGGACCTGCTACGCTCGTGGCCCTGTCCTGCTTGGGAAGTGACTGAACCTTTATCCTTCTCCGTTGGACACCCTCGTGGGTTTGGGAAGCCGCTGCTCTTGGACAGATCCTGGGAGTTCTGGCACAAAGTCTCCTTCTCACCGAGCGTCTGTGTGGCTGCAAGCCTCAGGGCTCGGGGGTGGGAGGGTGTGTCGTAGCCTGAGTGCAGGCGGCCCTTCCGCTCCGTCCAGGCATCCAAGGGAACGATCAGGGACGTCTCAGGAATCGGGCCGCACCTGGCCGGGCCGACCAGCCCTTTGCTTCACTGATCCCCCGTTTTCTTCCTGTGGGCATTTTTGCTGATGTAAACTGTGGCCTGAGCATCCCGGGCACCCGCTCGGAGCCTGGACTTGGGGGGTTGTTTCTACGGAACGAGCCTGATGAGGGCCCAGGACCAGCTGGAGGGTTCCCAAGTCCTGGATGCCCCTGGTCCCCTGGGGGCTGCACTGCTCTGCAGAACTCAGAAGGCTGAGGGCTCTGCGGGCCGAGGCTGCCCTGCCCCCTGTACGCGCCCATATGGGTGTGGACACACACACACACACACACACACACACACACGTGTGCTCACGCCCCCCTCTTAATTTAATAAAGTGGACCCCGTGGTTCTCATCGCCCTCGGCTGGGTCCTGTACCCCGGTGGGATATCCCTCGCCCCTCGGATTTTGGCTGCCGTGCCCACAGCCGAGGGAGGCTGAATGGTTCACAGTCGTGCTGCCATGTCCCTGGGTGCCAGTCGGCGGCCCCCACGGGAAGGTGGCACAGAGACAGAGATGGGCTTCGGTTCCGGCAGCTCCACCCAGGGCGGGCTTCTTTTTCTTCTTTAAATTAGGACTGGGAGGTTGGGCTGTCTCTGATGGACAGAGAACCAGCAGGGCCTCGTTGGGGTGAGGCCAGTGAGGCAGGATTAGCACGTGCAGGGTCAGATTCTGCCTTTATTTAAAATTTGGATATTTTGTTCATCATAGATTTTTTTTCCTGCATTAATTTTGATTTTTTAAAACATTGCATTAAAATAGTATCATTTATCTCCATCTATGAGCTTTTTGGCGCCCCTTAAGTTGTACACTTGAGAGGAGGGCCCTGCTCACCTCCCCTTAGTCTCAGGCCTGGGACCAGCATTTAATGAGCCCTTTGCAGATATGATCTCATTTCCAGCAGTCTTGCAACGTGGGTACTGCTGTCTCCTTTTGGAGATGAGGAGATTGAGATCAGAGAGGTGAGGTAACCTGCCTGAGGGTGCACAGCTCAAAAGAGGCAGAGGCAGGATTTGAACCTTGGTCTCTGGCTTCACAGCCCCTGCTCTCCCACCACTCAGAGCTCCTGCCCTACGAGGCACTGCACGGTCCAAGGCTCTTTTTTTTATTAAGGGTCCTATTCAGCACCTGTCTGGTTCATTTCTCATGGAGAGCCCCTGGAGTCTTGGAGGACCCTGTTCTCTGTGCCCAGGATCCCAGGAGACCATGATTCCTTTCCTACTCAAGTGGGGCTCCCCATGGGGCGAGGGGCACCATCCGGGGAGCCCAGTAGCAGCACCACGTTGGCCGAGGCCGGCTTTGCTCCGCAGGGTGCAGGGTTTCAGGAATCCTTTTTGGCCCAAGTGGTTCCTGGTAGCCGGGGATGTTTACAGGGTCTCTGGGGACACCTCTGACGCACGGCATGTGTGTGAATGCGTGGGGGGAGAGGACTCCAGGCCCTTTCAGTAACCTCTACTGAATTTCTATGCGGACCAAGAACTATAAACTTAAAAAAAAAAATGTTTTTTTTTCCTAAGGTACCTTCAGAATATGGTGTATTTTTATGTGGAAAATAAAAGTTATGAAGGCAGCTGTTACTTTAAAAGAAAATTCATTAAAAGTCCTTGAGGTATGAAAGATGATGGCATGCTCCTCAATCATTTCGGCATAACTTGATTGTGGCTGTAATTTTTTTGTCAAGCATGTCAGACAATAAAGTCTTTGTAAAAAGAAGGAGAAGTCCTCCGGGTGCCTCTTCCTCTGTGTCTCTGGGTGTCGTGTGGGGCATGTAGGGGAGGAGTGGCGTCCTCCCGGCCAAGTCCTGAGTCCTGGACTGAGTTCAGAGGCCAAAGACCTTCCGTGTGCCAATAACTGGCATCCTTCTGCTTGCTCCAGCTTCCCTCAGGGGTGGCTGGCACGTGCAGTTCTGTGCCTTGTTGTGTTCAAATTGCCGGAGCACCTCGTCCCCCCAAAACAGAATATCTCGAAATGGCCTTAGCTCTGGCCTCTTCTCGGAGCAGCAAGTTCCAATCCAGCCCTTGTCCAACTAAGGGTCCTGGTTTTGCCCAAGAAAAATACTGGCAGGTATAACAACTCCAGTTCCAAAGCTCCCTGTGCTGTAGCAGTTCTGCCATTTTCATCCATCCATCAACCCATCGATCTATCCACTCATCCATCTGCCCAACTGTTCACTTACGCATTGATCAATCTGTTGATCCGTCCATCCATCCAACCACCATCCCTCCAGCCACCATCCATCCATCCATCCACTCACCCACCCCTCCAGCCAGCCCACAAACATTCACTGAGCACCTCTCCTGGACCTGGCTTGGAACAGGGATGTGGCAGTGGTGGTAGTGATAGATTTAGGAGGTAGGGGCGTGGGGAGACAAGGATGGTAATGGGTGTTGGCTGCCCGTCATGGAGGAGGCACATGGGGCAGGAAGAACAGGTTGGAGGAAGGGTGTTGAATTCTGTTTGGGATTCATGAGCTGGAGGTGCCCTTGGGATATGCAGGGGGAGGTATCCAGTGGCCGGGGACGGTGGTGGGGGGGGGGTGATAAATGGGCCTGCAGGGGAGGAGCCTCTCTGGAGACCTATATTTGTGGGTCATAACCAGAGCCATGGGGCTGGGGGAGCAGGCTGAGGGAGCCTGTGATGGCGTCAGCCCTCAATGACCTTCTCCTGTCCTCAGACTGGCCCACCTGTAATACGACCTTCCAAAGAGTTCCCCTCCACCAGAGCCTCACAGGTGCCTACAACGACCGGTCCTGGGCCTTGGGTCCCCGTCCATAGCCGGTGGAGAGGAGCTGCTCTATTTGAGGCACCCCTTCTGCTGCTCTAGGCCATTGTGTACCTGAGCAGGGGTCCCGGGCAGGGGCAGGGACGCACCGTGGCTGCTGCCGCCTCTGGTAGTGCTGTCACACTGCAAGCGCTGCTTAAGCGCCTGGTACCCGCTCTGCTGACAGGCGGCAGCTGCTAAGCTCTGAGCCGTGTGCTCCTGCTGCCTTCAGTGTAGACGGGCTCTGATGTGTCCGGGGTTTCCACAGTGGTGCAGGTGGTTCAGCACTCTGGCCTCACTCATGCTTTACAGCCATCTTTCCCCAGGTGCCCCCGTGGCCCGATGGGACGATACAGGATGTGTCCCTGGTGACGCTCCTTTTGTCCCTGGGAGCCCGGTGGGCAAATCCAGCGAGCTGCCTCTGCTCCCTCTGCCTCCGCCCTTATGGGGAGCTCGTTCTCAGGGAGCCCAGCCCCCAGCTGCTTTTTCTTGCAGTTCAGCTTCCATGAAGCTGGGCCTTGAACCTCCACCGAGACCAAGTTGCCAGGCCTTTTTCTTCCAGGAGACCCCTGCTGCACCCTCCTGAATAAGCTAGGAGAGGTGACAAGCTCTGTGGACCCAGGCTTCATCCAGTGCTCTCCCCTAACGCCACCCACAGCTCCTAGCTGGGCCCAATCCTGCCTGGCCAGCTGGGGGTCTCGTCACGGAAGATCTTAGACCCTCCAGGGGGCCCTCAGCCCCACCCTCCCCTTGAAGGCATGGGCTGCGAAGTCTTCCAAGATGTGAGAATTAGGCCCTGCTGTCTGGAAGCTCGAGGAGTACATTGGAAGGCTCATCTGATCCCAGGAAAGAAGCCGAACCCTTCAGCTGTTACATGCTTGGGGTCCAGTGAGCGGCAGACACAGTCAGGCTTGAGGGCCCCAAGGAAGATCAAACCCAGTGTGCAGGGGAGATCAGGGAAAACCTCCTGAGAGGGAGCCTGGCTGGGCCCTGAACAACAGGAAATGATTTCCCTCTTTAAAAAAAAACTTTTTATTTTGAAATAATTTTAGATTTACAAAGAGCTGTAAAGAGGGTACAGAGAGTGCCCACACACCCTTCACTGAGTTTCCCCTAATGTTAACATCTTATATTCCTATGTTACATTTATCAAAACTAAGAGATTAGCAGTGATATAAGACTATTAGATCTTCATTTGGATTTTTTTAAAATAAATTTATTTATTCATTTGGTTGTGTTTGGTCTTCGTGGCTGCACGCGGGCTTTCTCTAGCTCCGGCGAGCGGGGGCTACTCTTCATTGCGGTGCGCGGGCTTCTCATTGCGGTGGCTTCTCTTGTTGTGGAGCACGGGCTCCAGGCACATGGGCTTCAGTAGTTGTGGCACGCGGGCTCAGTAGTTGTGGTGCACGGGCTTAGTTGCTCCGCGGCATGTGGGATCTTCCCGGCCCAGGGCTCGAACCCGTGTTCCCTGCTTTGGCAGGTGGATTCTTAACCACTGCGCCACCAGGGAAGCCCCTGGATCTTTTTCATTAACGTCCCGTCCACGAGACCATGTTGCATTTAGTCATCGTTCTTCCTTAGCCCCCTGTGGTCGGCGATATTTTCCCCGCCTTTCCTCAATTTTCATGACCTTGAAAGTTTTGAAGAATACTGACTATTTTGTAGACCGCCCCTCAAGTTGGGTTTGTCTGATGATTTCTCATGATTTGTCTGGGGTTATGTGCGGAGGTGATGTGTCCTTCTCGAGGCATCGTATCTGGGGTAACATGAGACCACCGTGACTTACCACTGTGGCTGTTAATCTTGATTGCATGGTTACGGGATTTCTGCCAGGTTTCTCCACTATAAAGATACCAGTTTTCCTTTTCCATACTCAGTTTGTTAGAAACGAGTCACTAGCCCAGCTCACACTCAGGAGAGGGGGATGAAGCATCCAAGAACGTGGACGCATGATAAGATCACCACAGTAATTAGCACCTATTTGGGGGAGACATTCCGAGGCTATGCAAGCCTCCTAACGTTTTGCCCACTAATTTTAGCATCCATCCGTGGACCTTGCTTGGATCAATGGTTACCGTGGTGTTCTCACAATGATTTTCTATTTCTTTTTCCCTCCTACATTTATTATTTGGAATTGTTCTGTAAGGGAGATTTGTCCCTTCTCTGTCATTTATTTATTTACAGCAGCATGGGTATTCTTTAGGTTAGAATCTCATGCTAGCATTTATTTCATTGGTCAAATTGTTCTAACTTTGTCCATTTGGGAGCCCTTTCGAATTGGCTCCTGTGTTCTTTGGACATATTCCTATTTTTTTGTTTGTTCGTTTCACTCTCTTGCTTTCTGCTCCAGGCTCACCTTGTGTTTCTCTCACCCCAGTGCTAGCATCAGCCATTTCCCCATAGAGTTCTGGCTCCTTTTATTTAGAAACTAAGATCTGGATTGTAGATGGACTGGTTGCTACTCTCACTATTTCTAGACCCTCTTAGTGGCCAGAGCTAGGAAATATTTGTAGTATACTAATCCATGTATACATACACTTATCTACCCCTGCCTCTGTATCCTTCCGTCCATCCATCCAGCTATCAGCTATTTATCTTAAAATAAGCATTAGTTCATACTGACAGCCTCCCCTCTGACGCTAAACCAACAATGCAGAATTTACTCTTGCCTTGCTGCCTTGCCCATTTGTAACTTTTTTCTTTGACAATCAGAGCCTGGTTCCCATATCTACAATCAGTTTAGGTATTTGTTTGACCCTAGGATACCTACAAAGCACATAGTCTCAGAACTGCAGATCTGTACCCCTGTAAGAAACATCGTTACCAACCAGAGAACAGGGTTCATGTGCAATCTTTTTGTCTTTAGCTTTACGGTCTAAACTCTGCTTTCCAAGGTTAAACTGGTCAGCTCCTTTCCCCCCACCTAATCAGTGAGGTTTTGTCATATACCTGCAATACAATTAGATCCTTTAGTCACAGTCTGCATTCCATCCTGAGACTCCCTGACACACTGATTGGCTGTTTCAAGTTTGCATACAATAGAGTTCACTCTTTGTAACGTACAGTTCTATGGGTTTTGACAAATACTTAGAGTTATGTATCCACCACACCAGTACGCTAGGGAATAGTTCCGTCACCTGAAAAATTCCTTTATTTGGCCCCTTTTTAATCACACCGTTTTCCAAAATAGCTGTATGCTTTTGTAATCTGACGGGCAGTAAATGAGTATTCCTGTTGGTCCGCATCCTCACCGGAATTTGGTATTGTCAATTTAAAAATTTTAACCAAATCTAAAAAAAGGCTACAAATGAATCTAGCTACAAAACAGAAATAGAGTTACAGATGTAGAAAATAAACTATGGTTACCTGGGGTTAAGGGGGAGGGAAGGGATAAATTGGAAGATTGGGGTTGACACATACACACTACTATATATAAAATAGATAACTAATAAGGACCTACTGTATAGCACAGGGAACTCTACTCAATACCTGTAATGGCCTATATGGGGAAAGAATCTAAAAGACAGTGGATATATGTATATGTATAACAGATTCACTTTGCTGTACACCTGAAACTAGCACAACATTGTAAATCAACTATACCCCACCCCCAATTTTTGTTTAATTTAAAAATTTTTAACCATTTGAGTATTGTTATATCTCATTGTGGTTTTAATTTCCATTTCCCTGATGACTAATAATGTGGAACATCTTTTTATATGTTTATTTGCCATATTTCTTTTGAGAAGCACCTGTTCAGATCTTTTGTGCAGCAGCTGTTCAGATCTTTTGTGCCCTTCTTTAAAAACTAGGTTGTTTTCTTTCTTGTTTTTGAATTTTGAAGTTCTTTAGGCACTGGATACAAGTCCTTAATTGAATACGTGATTTGCAAATCTTTTCTTCCAGTCTGTAGGTTGTCTTTTTATTCTCTTAACAGTTTCTCAGAGCAAAAGTTTTTAATTTTCATAAAGTCCAGTTTATCGATTTTTTCTTTTATAGATTGTGTTTTTGGTGTAGCACATCGACAAACCCAAGGTCATGCAGATTTTCTCTGACGTTTTCTCATAGAAGTTTTGTTTACATTTGGGTCTATAATGCATTTTGAGTTAATTTCTGTGTAAGGTGTGAGGTATGTGACAGTTTCATGTTTTTTCAAATGGACACTATGTTTCCATGAAATTGCCTTTGCACATTTGTCAAAAATCAGTTGAGTATGTTTGTGTGGGTTTATTTCTGGTCTGTGATTTTGTCAAAATCATATTCTCCTGATTACTATAATTTTATGGGTAAATCTTGAAGTTGGGTAGTATGGGTGCTTCAATTTTGTTCTTTTTCACAGTTGTTTTGGCTAATTTAGCTCCTTTACATTTTCATATATAAATATATATATATTTCTTTTCTTTTAATAGATCTTTATTGGAGTATAATTGCTTCACAATACCGTGTTAGTTTCTGTTGCACAACAAAGCGAATCAGCCGTATGCATACACGTGTCCCCATATCCCCTCCCTCTTAGCCTCCCTCCCACCCTCCCTATCCCACCCCTCTAGGTCATCAGAAAGCACCGAGCCGATCTCCCTGTGCTATGCTGCTGCTTCCCACCAGCCAACTATTTTACATTCGGTAGTGTATATATGTCGATGCTACTCTCACTTTGCCCCAGCTTCGCCCTCCCACCCCGTGTCCTCAAGTCCATTTTCTATGTCTACCTCTTTATTCCTGCCTTGCAGCTAGGTTCATCAGTGCCATTTTTTTTTTAGATTCCATATACACGCGTTTGCATACGGTATTTGTTTTTCTCTTTCTGACTTACTTCACTCTGTATGACAGACTTTAGGCCCATCAACCTCACTACAAATAACTCAATTTCATTTCTTTTTATGGCTGAGTAATATTCCATTGTATATATGTGCCACATCTTCTTTACCCATTCATCTGTCAATGGACATTTAGGTTGGTTCCATGTCCTGGCTATTGTAAATAGTGCTGCAATGAACATTGTGGTGCATGTCTCTTTTTGAATTATGGTTTTCTCAGGGTATATGCCCAGTATGGGGATTGCTGGGTCATATGGTAGTTCTATTTTTAGTTTTTTAAGGCACCTCCATACTGTTTTCCATAGTGGTTGTATCAATTTACATTCCCACCAACAGTGCAAGAGGGTTCCCTTTTCTCCACACCCCTTCCAGCATTTATTGTTTCTAGCTTTTTTGATGATGGCCATTCTGACTGGTGTGAGGTGATACCTCATTGTAGTTCTGATTTGCATTTCTCTAATAATTAGTGATGTTGAGCATCTTTTCATGTGTCTCTTGGCTATTTGTTTGTCTTCCTTGGTGAAATGTCTATTTAGGTCTTCCGCCCATTTTTAAACTATATATATATATATATTTTTTTGATATTGAGCTCCATGAGCTGTTTGTATATTTTGGAGATTAATCCTTTGTCAGTTGCTTCATTGGAAAATATTTTCTCCCATTCTGAGGGCTGTCTTTTTTTCTTGTTTATGGTTTCCTTTGCTGTGCAAAAGCTTTTCAGTTTAATTAAGTCCCATTTGTTTATTTTTGCTTTTATTTCTGTTACTCTAGGAGGTGGGTCAAAAAAGATCTTGCTGTGGTTTATGTCAAAGAGTGTTTTTCCTATGTTTTCCTCTAAAAGTTTTATAGTGTCTGGTCTTACATTTAAGTCTTTAATCCATTTGGAGTTTATTTTTGTGTATGGTGTTAGGTAGTGTTCTAATTTCATTCTTTTACATGTAGCTGTCCAGTTTTCCCAACACCACTTATTGAAGAGGCTGTATTTCCTTCATTGTATGTTCTTGCCTCCTTTGTTGTAAATTAGGTGGCCATATGTGCATGGGTTTATCTCTGGGCATTCTATTCTGCACCATTGATCTGTATTGCTGTTTTTGTGCTGTACCATACTGTCTTGATTGCTGTAGCTTTGTAGTATAGTCTGAAGTCAGGGAGCCTTATTCTTTCAGCTCCGTTTTTCTCTCTCAAGATTGCTTTTGCTATTCAGGGTCTTTTGTGTTTCCATACAGATTGTAAGACTTTTTTGTTCTAATTCTGTGAAGACTGCCATTGGTAGTTTGATAGGGATTGCAGTGAATCTGTAGATTGCTTTGGGTAGTATAGTCATTTTCACAATATTGATTCTTCCAATCCAAGAACATGGTATATTTCTCCATCTGTTTATGTCATCCTTGATTTCTTTCATCAGTGTTTTATAGTTTTCTGAGTTCAAGTCTTTAGCCTCCTTAGGCAGGTTTATTCCTAGGTATTTTATTCTTTTTGTTGCAATGATAAATGGGAGTATTTCCTTAATTTCTTCTTCTGATTTTTCATTGTTGGTGTATACAAATGCCAGAGACTTCTGTGCATTAATTTTGTATTCTACAACCTTACCAAATTCACTGATTAGTTCTAGTAGTTTTCTGGTGGCATCTTTATGATTTTCTATGTATAGTATCATGTCATCAGCAAATAGTGACATTTTTACTTCTTCTTTTCCAATTTGTATTCCTTTTATTTCTTTTTCTTCCCTGATTGCTGTGGCCAGGACTTCAAAAACTATGTTGAATAAGAGTGACCAGAGTGGACATCCTTGTCTTTTTCCTGATCCTAGTGGAAATGCTTTCAGTTTTTCACTATTGAGTATGATGCTTGCTGTGGGTTTGTCATTTATGGCCTTTATTATGTTGAGGTAGGTTCGCTTTATGCCCATTTTCTGGAGAGTTTTTATCATAAATTGGTGTTGAATTTTGTCAAAAGCTTTTTCTGTATCTATTGAGATGATCATATGGTTTTTATTCCTTAATTTGTTAATGTGGTGTATCACATTGATTGATTTGCATATATTGAAGAATCCTTGCATCCCTGGGATAAATCTCACTTGATCATGGTGTATGATCCTTTTAATGTGCTGTTGGATTCTGTTTGCTAGTATTTTCTTCAGGATTTTTGCATCTATGTTCTTCAGTGATATTGGTCTAAAATTATCTTTGTGATATCTTTTTCTGGTTTTGGTAGTGTGATGGTGGCTTTGTAGAATGAATTTGGGAGTGTTTCTCCCTCTGCAATTTTTGGAAGACTCTGAGAAGGATTGGTGTTAGCTCTTCTCTAAATGTTTGGTAGAATCTGCCTGTGAAGCCATCTGGTCCTGGACTTTTGTTTATTGGAAGATTTTAAATTACAGTTTCAATTTCATTACTTGTGATAGGTCTGTTTATATTTTCTAATTCTTCCTGGTTCAGTCTTGGAAAATTGTACCTTTCCAAGAATTTGTCCATTTCTTTGTGGTTGTCCATTTTATTGGCATATAGTTGTTTGTAGTAGTCTCTTATAATCCTTTGTATTTCTGCAGTGTCAGTTGTGATTTCTCCTCTTTCATTTCTAATTTTATTGATTTGCATCCTCTCCCTTTTTTTCTTGATGAGTCTGGCTAAGGGTTTATCAGTTTTGTTTATCTTCTCAAAGAACCAGCTTTTAGTTTTTATTGATCTTTGCTATTGTTTTCTTCATTTCTATTTCATTTATTTCTCCTCTGATCTTTATGATTTCTTTCCTTCTACTGACTTTGGGTTTTCTTTGTTCTTCTTTCTCTAGTTTTTTTAAGTGTAGGGTTAAATTGTTTATTTGAGATTTTTCTTGTTTCTTGAGGTGAGATTGAATTACTATAAACTTTCCTCTTAGAACTGCTTTTGCTGCATCCCATAGGTTTTGGGTCGTCGTGTTTTCATTGTCATTTGTTTCTATGTATTTTTTATTTCTTCTTTGATTTCTTCAGTGATGTCTTGGTTATTTAGTAGCACACTCTTTAGCCTCCACGTATTTGTGTTTTTTTACAGTTTTTTTCCTGTAATTGATTTCCACTCTCATAGCTTTGTGGTCAGAAAAGATGCTTGATATGATTTCAATTTTCTTAAATTTTCTGAGGCTTGATTTGTGACCCAAGATGTGATCTATCCTGGAGAATGTTCCATGTGCACTTGAGAAGAAAGTGTATTCTGCCACTTTTGGGTGGAATGTTCTATAAATATCAATTAGATCTATCTGGTCTATTGTGTCATTTAAAGCTTGTGTTTCTTTATTTATTTTCTGTTTGGATGATCTGTCCATTGGTGTAAGTGGGGTGTTAAAGTCCCCTGCTATTATTGTGTTACTGTCGAGTTCTCCTTTCATGGTTGTTAGCATTTACCTTATGTACTGAGGTGCTCCTATGTTGGGTGCATAAACATTTATAATTGTTATATCTTCTTGGATTGATCCTTTGATCATTATGTAGTGTCACTCCTTATCTCTTGTAACAGTCTTTATTTAAAGTCTATTTTATCTGATACGAGTATTACTACTCCAGCTTTCGATTTCCATTTGCATGGAATATCTTTTTCCATCCCTTCACTTTCAGTCTGTATGTGTCCCTAGGTCTGAAGTGGGTCTCTTGTAGACAGCATATATATGGGTCTTGTTTTTGTATCCATACAGCCAGTCTGTGTTTTTTGGTTGGGGCACTTAATCCATTTACATTCAAGGTTATTATCAATATGTATGTTCCTATTACCATTTTCTTAATTGTTTTGGGTTTGTTTTGGTGGATCTTTTTTTTCTCTTGTGTTTCCCTGCTTAGAGAAGTTTCTTTAGCATTTGTTGTAAAACTGGTTTGGTGGTGCTGAATTCTCTTAGCTTCTGCTTGTCTCAAAAGCTTTTGACTTCTCCATCGTATCTGAATGAGATCCTTGCTAGGTAGAGTAATCTTGGTTGTAGATTCTTCTCTTTTGTCACTTTAAGTATATCCTGCCACTGCCTTCTGGCCTGTAGAGTTTCCACTGAAAAATCAGCTGATAACCTTATGGGATTCCTTTGTATGTTATTTTTGTTTTTCCCTTGCTGCTTTTAATAATTTTTCTTTGAATTTAATATTTGTTAGTTTGATTAATGTGTGTCTTGCTGTGTTTTTTCTAGGGTTTATCCTGTATGGGACTCTCTGTGCTTCCTGGACTTGGGTGACTATTTCCTTTCCCATGTTAGGGAAGTTTTCAACTATAATCTCTTCAAATACTTTCTCAGACCCTTTCTTTTTCTCTTCTTCTTCTGGGACCCCTATAATTTGAATGTTGATGCATTTAGTGTTGTCCCAGAGGTCTCTGGGATTGTTTTCAGTTCTTTTCATTCTTTTTTCTTTATTCTGCTCCTTGGCAGTTATTTCCACCATTTTGTCTTCCAGCTCACTTATTCGTTCTTCTGCCTCCGTTATTCTATTATTAATTCCTTCTAGTGTATTTTTCATTTCAGTTATTGTGCTGTTCATCTCTGTTTGTTTGTTCTTTAGTTCTTCCAGATCTTTGTTAAACATTTCTTGTATTTTCTCAATCCGTGCTTCCATTCTATTTCTGAGATTCTGGATCATCTTTACTATCATTACTCTGAATTATTTTTCAGGTAGATTGCCTATTTCCTCTTCATTTATTTGGTCTTGTAGGTTTTTACCTTGCTCCTTCATCTGTGATATATTTTTTTGCCATCTTATTTATTTATTTATTTTTATGAGTGGGATTGTGTTCCTGTTTTACTGTTTGTTTGGTCTGAGGCTTCCAACACTGGAGTTTGTAGGCTGTTGGGTAGAGCTGGGTCTTGGTGTTGAGATGAGGAACTCTGTGAGACCTCACTCCAATGAATATTCCCTGGGGTCTGAGATCCTTGTTAGTCCAATGGTTCAGACTCGGAGCTCCCATCACAGGAGCTTCCGCCCAAACCCACGCTCGCAAATCAAGATCCCACAAGCCACGTGGGGTGGCAAAAAAAAAAAACAACAATAAAAATTTAAAAATAATATTAGACTAGGAAACTAACAGATATGTTAGAAAGAATGTAAAAATAAAAACATACATGAATCAACAACCGGAAGGTACATCAGTACCACAACAGTAAAAATGAGGAAGAGGGAAAAGGGGAAAAAAAAAAAAAAGGAGGGGGGAAAAGACCTTGGCTGTGGAGGGCAGGGTCTAAGCAAGGGTGAGGTTTGGGCAGTGGGCAGGGCCAATGCTCAGGACCCACAGGGCCGGAAAAGGCCCTGGGGGCTGTGGGGGGTGGCGCTTAGACTCAAGGAACAGAAGGGGCCCAGGTGTGCCCCCCACCCCTGGCCTCAGAGGGCAGAGCACCTCACCTGGGAGCCCAGCAGGCTTCCTGTGTCCAAATGGGCGGGGCAATCACCCTCTGCTTCTCTCCTGCTCCTCCTGCAGGGCCCCTCCCACAGGGCTCCTCCCACCTGTCTCCTCTGATCTCCCCAGTCTCCCTCCTATGCCCCCAGGACCCACACAGCCTGGAGGGGGCTTGGAGGGCAGGGGATCGGCCTGGGAGCTCAGCAGGCTCCCCATGCCCGAGTGGGCAGGACAATGGCCCTCTGCTCCTCTCGTGCTCTTCCTGGAGAGTCCCTCCCACCTGCCTCTCCTGATCTCCCCGGCCTCAGGGGTGCCAATGTTGTCTGGCTTCCACTTCTCCTCCCCCCTTGGTCCCCCTACATCCTACCCGTTCACTGTGGGGTTCCTCCCATCTACTTGGGGGTTAGAGTCCCCACTAGCAGCCAGCAGGCACCCTAGTTGTGAGGAGACTAACTCCTTGTCTTCCCACACCGCCGTCTTGACTCCATCCCTCATATATATTTTTGGACTGACTTGACGTATAAATCTTGCTGAGATTTTGATTGGGATTGCATAGGATCTACAGATCAAACTGGAGAGAAGAGATATTTTAACAACACTGAGTCTCACAATTCATGAAAACCATTTATCTCTCCATTTATTTAGATTTTTGATTTCCTTCATTTATGTTTTGCAGTTTTCATCATACAGATCCTATATACATTTTGTTAGATTTTTATCTAAGTACTTAATGGGGGGATATTATAAATAGTACTGTTTTTTAAACTTCATGTTTTGATTGTTCACTGTGGGTACATAGGCATATAATTAACTTTTGTGTACTGACCTTGTCACTCACTTAGTTAGCTTATTTAGCTTGTTGGTGAGTTCTTTGGAATTTAACCATGTCATCTGCAAATAGAGACAACTTCATTTCTTCCTTCCCATTTTTATTTTTCTTACCTTATTGCACTGGTTAGGACTTGTGGTATGATGTTGAATAAAAGTGATGAGAGAGGACATTCTTGCCTTTCTCCTGATCTTAGGGGAAAACATTCAGTTTCTCACCATTCACTGTAATTTTAGCTATAATATTTTGTAAATGTTTCTTATTCAGTTAATGAAGTTCCTTCCTGTTCCTAGTTTGCTAAGAGTTTTTTTATGAAATAGTGCTGAATTTTGTCAAATGCTTTTTCTGCATCTACTAAGATGATCATATGTTTAAAATGATAGGTATATGTGTGGACTTTATCCTCCTTGGAGTTCATTGAACTTCTTGGATATGCAGATTCATGTTTTTCTTCAAATTTGGGAAATTTTTGGCTATTGTTTCTCCAAATATTCTTTCTGCCCCTTTCTCTCTATCCTCTCCTTCTGGGACTTCCATTGTGTGTATGATACCCTACAAATCTTTGAGGCTCTGTTCATTTATCTTCTTCAAGAAAGAATTTTGTTCTTCCTTTATTTATTTATTTATTTCTGTTCTTCAGACTGGATAATCTCAATTCACTCATATTCAAGTTTTCTAATTCTTTCTTCTGCATCTTCTTTCTTTTTTTTTTTTTTTTTTTTGCGGTACGCGGGCCTCTCACTGCTGTGGCCTCTCCCATTGCGGAGCACAGGCTCCGGACGCGCAGGCTCAGCGGCCATGGCTCACGGGCCCAGCCGCTCCACGGCACGTGGGATCCTCCCGGACCGGGGCACGAACCCGCGTCCCCCGCATCGGCAGGCGGACCCTCAAGCACTGTGCCACCAGGGAAGCCCTCTTCTGCATCTTCAAATTTGCTGTTAAGTTCTTCTAGTGAATGTTAAATTTCAGTTAAACTTTTCAAACTCTGGAATTTCTTTTTGGTTCTTTTTAATACTTTTGATCTGCTTATTTAATACTTTTAATATCCTCTATTTGGTGAGATATTGTTCTTGTACTTTATTTTTGTTCTTTACACATGGGTTCCTTTGGATATTTGAATATATTTAAAATAGCTGATTTAAAGTTTTTGTCTACTAAGTCCAATATTTGGGCTTCCTCTGGGGCAGTTTTTATTGATTACCTTTTTTCCCCTGTGTATGGGCCATACTTTCATGTTTCTTTGTATGTCTTATAATTTTTTGTTAAACACTGGTCATTTAAAATAATGTACTATAGCAACTTTGGAAATAAGATTCTCCTCCTTCAAAGGTTTACTGTTGTTGCTGCTTATTGTAGTTGTTTATTTATTGACTTCTCTGAAATAATTCTGTAAAGTTTGTATTCTTTGTCATGTGTGGCCACTGAAATCTTTTCTCAGGTAGCTTAATGGTTAGCTAATTATTAGGCAGAGATTTCCTTAAACACTTGGAACCAGTAAATCTCCCAATCTGCTGCTGAGCTCTGTGTGCATTTTGAATCATGCCTTCAACACTCAGGTAGGCAGTTGACAACTTTGCTTTAGCCTTGATTTCCTGCTTGTGCAGAGCCTTAAGGTCAGCTAGAGATGACAGCTTAGGGCTTTCTCATGTCTTTTCTGAGCAAGCACACATCCCTGGGCATGTGCCCAGCCCTACGCACATACATGGCCTTCTAGATTCCCAGGAATATCTCGGGAACTTTCCAAACCCTCTTATTCCTCAGCTTTTCCTTTTAAGCGTTCTGTGTAGTCTATTGGTTACCCCAGCTGTTATCTACTGCCTCAAGCAGCCGCAAAGTTAAAACATTTGTGTGTAATTTTTTTTTGACAAACGTCCCCTCCCCTACTCTGGGGGAAATGTTTTATCATACCTGTAACTGTGCAGTCTCTGAGTCAGTTCATGTACAGACAGTCTTGCAAATGAGGTCTTCCAGGGAATCACTAGGCAGGTCAAATAATGATAATTCTTTGGGAATGAGGCTTTGAAAGAGGTCCAGCTCTATTTTGCTCCCTCCCGTGACTGCCACTCTGCACTGAGAAAGCTGTTATTTCTCAAGGCTACTGTGGAGCTGGAGGTGGCTGATTGGGCTAGGGCAAGTTAAAATGCCACAAAGCTTGCTGTCCTTGCTAGGTTTCAGCTGCTTTTCTTGAATAAATGTTCCTTGGGTTCTTGCAAATCTTCGGTTAAGTTCTAGAATTCTGAAAAAGTTGATTCTAACAATTTGGAGGAGAGACGTGTCAGAGGTTCTTATTCTTCTAATTTCGCCTCTATGATTCCATCTTATCTCCTGTATTGACTTATTAACTTTTGAAAGTATATATAACTTTTAAAACTCTCCCTCCCTCTCTCCCTCTCTCTCTCTCATATGCATATGAGAATCTTATGTATATAAAGGAATCTTGCCTGGTCCAATAAGCTTCTTTTCTCTGTAGTTTAGGGTCTTTCACTAATTTTGGAAAATTCTCATCCATTATTTATTCAAATATTTCTTCTGCCCCATGTTCTCTTTCTTCTTCTTAGTTTCCAATTATGTATATGTTAGGCCATTTTATATTGTCCCACATCTTTCTGATATTTTGTTATTTTTCCCATTCGTTCCTTCTCTTTGCATTTCAATTGGGGTACATGTTATTAATCTATCTTCAAGGTCACTCATTCTTTCCTTGATTGTGTAAGTCTACTGATGCGTCTGTCAAAGGCAATCATTATCTTTGTTACTGTTTTTCATTTCTAAGATTTCAATTTGATTCTTCCAGTTTCCACCTCTCTGCTGAAACTTCCTGTCTGATTATATGTGTTGTCTACTTTTTCTGCTAGAGCTTTAACATACAAAGTTATTATTTTAAATTTCTTTTCTGATAGTTTAAAATCTGTGCCAAATCTGAGTCTCATTCTTTTTTTTTTTTTTTTTTTGCAGTACGTGGGCCTCTCACCATTGTGGCCTCTCCCGTTGTGGAGCACAGGCTCCGGACGCACAGGCCCAGCGGCCATGGCTCACGGATCCAGCTGCTCCGCGGCATGTGGGATCCTCCTGGACCGGGAAACGAACCCGTGTCCCCTGCGTCGGCAGGTGGACTCTCAACCACTGCGCCACCAGGGAAGCCCCTGAGTCTCATTCTGATGACTGCTTCGTCTCTTCACTGTTTATTTTTTTTCTTTTAATTGCTCTTTGGTATGCCTCATAATTTTTTATTGAAAGCTGGACAGTTGTATAGCAGAGGTCAGCAAACTTTTTCTGTAGAAGGTCAGACGGAAAATATTTTAGGCTTTGTGGGCTACATACAGTCTGTCGATTCTTGTCCTTCTTGCTCTTATTCTCTTTCTCCTCCTCCAACCTTTTAAAAATGTGAAAATCATTCTTAGCTCATAGACTGTATGAAAATAAGCCACAGGCCCTATTTGGTCCACTGGTTGTGATTTGCTAACCTCTGATACAATAGAACAGTAGATGCTGAGGTAAGTATTCTTTACGCTTGGAGAAGACTATGTCTTTCTTTCTGTTAGGACTTTAGTGTGGGGCTTGGGTTGATCTTGTCAGGAGTTGGGCTGCATTGAATTTTGCTCGCAGCTTGCCTTTGGGTCTTCCTTTGTGCTGCTCCCTGGAGCGATGGGCTCCTGTGGCTCTCCTAGCTGTTTCACCTTTCATTTTATTTGATGATTGTTGGTGTGGTGGTAGAGGATGGTGTGGGGTCTTCTCTGAGGTTCTGATTCGGCCTTGCAGACTGTGAGCCTTCATGAGTGCCCTGCCCCTCCTGCAGATGTAATACAGGGCTTAGCATATATTTCTGCCCCCCTCCACCTCCAGGAGTAGAGCTTGTTCTGCCCCCTCGCCTGCAGTGGGTTCTGGCCGGTGCCCTCAGACTAGGGTTTGCTGTCCTTTTCTCTGCATAGCGAGCTTTCTGCTCCCTTCGAGGGATGGGGAGATGGGTTCTGGCAGAGTTTCAGCAGTGGCTGCTGGTACCCTCTTCCGGCCACACCGCTGCGGGGACAGGGACAGAGGAAGCTTTCTCTGGATCCTCCCTGATCTCTGTGAGCACCTGGTGAGGTTCCCGGAGGATGCAAACTCCTCTGTGTCAGAGCCCCCAGAGCCTTCACATTCTCAGGCTAGCCCACATTTGGTTTTGAGCAATCTGTTAAAAATGTCCAGCTGAATCCTCTTACTGGCTTATACGGTATGCTGTGATGTCTATCCCAGGTAAGTAAATGCTTGGGTCTTGTTTCTCCCTGCAGGCACCTGTCTATCTCTAGACTTTAGCTCCATTCTCAGGTGGGTTTAAGAAAAGCTGTTAACTTGCATTTTGTCCAGCTTTTCTCTTCTCATACAGGTGGGAGTGACGCTCTTTCCAGCTCTCTGCATCTCAAAGCCCAAAACCACAGGTGCTTCTCAAACCTCTGTTGTGTCACGCTTGCTAACAGCTCATTGTCCAAAACAAGTCACGTGGCTGAGTGTGGGTTCAAGGACTGGGGAAATAGACATTAGTTAGTAACAGGAACTTCAAGGTCAAAAGCAAGGGACATGGATACATGACGGGGAGACAAATAGGGCCATTTGCTTTAATATGAGTTCTACTGGGGTGGAAAAATGGGCACTCAGTTCTTTCAACACAGTAGGATCCAGAAGGGCTGTTGCTCCCCGCTGGGCCTGGCTCTGGGAAGGGTGCCCACCTGAAGACACCGGATCGGGATACAAGGACCCAGGAAAGAGGAGAGGGAGGGGACGGGTGGTCCCGGCTGGGAGCACGGTACTGCCTTTGGGAAATGGCCCAGCCCTCTTGGCCTCCCGGCATTGACTCTGAGGGCACTCAGCTGAAACCCTCCCTCAACCCCTTGCTGAAATTCTGTCCCGAAGTCCAGCTCTAGGTGTAGGGCCAGGGCTCTTCGGGTTCCCATACCTAGGGCTCCCCCCACCAGCCCTGACCGCCTCTCTTTTGATTGTCTCTGACCTACCTTGTTGGGGGTTCTAGGAGACAGGTTTGTGTTTGACTCGTGGGGCTGGGCACAGACCGACTGGAGGACGAGCCCGAGGGAAGCGGGGTTATCTTCATTTTGCAGATGCAGAAATGGAGGCTCAGCCAGAGAGGGAAGTTGCACAGGGGCCAGGGGATGAACAGGGGGCAGCTGGACACCCTGATCCTCAGTCCAGCCCTGCTCTCTTGACTCAAGCTTGAAAGGGCCAGGCATTGGGAAAGCAGCTGCCCCACCTCTTCTGGGGTTAAGGGAGAGGGTGGCTAACAGCTCACTCGCCTGCAACCCTCAGCTCGGAAGCTCTAACTCCGAGAGAAAAGCCCACTGCAGAGCCAAACTCTTTCCACATGTGGTCCTCACAATGTCCTCTGAGAGGGGGTTGTGATTGCCCATTTTACAGATGTAGAAAGTGAGACTCAGAGGGGTGAAATGACCTGGCTGAGTGTCATGGTAGAGCTGGAACTGGAACCCCATCTCACTGACACCAAAACTACTCTGAGAATGTTTCAGGAGGGCTGGTGGCCAGTTGTGACCCCACTGAGTCCCGCTTCTGTGCCAGGATGAGCCACTTGCCTCTTGAGCCCCTTCTTGACCTGGAGGCCCCCTAAGTCCCTCAACGGCAGACCCACAGGCTGCTGAACAGCATCAGACAAAATGCGCAGCTCAGCCTGGGGAAGTCAGGAAGGCTTCCTGTAAGAGGCAGCTCCGCACTGAGTTTTTGGGTTTTTTAAAATTAATTACTTACTTAAGTTTTGCTGTGTTGGGTCTTCGTTTCTGTGCGAGGGCTTTCTCTAGTTGTGGCAAGCGGGGGCCACTCTTCATCACGGTGCGCGGGCCTCTCACTACTGCGGCCTCTTTTGTTGCGGAGCACAGGCTCCAGACGCGCAGGCTCGGTAGTTGTGGCTCACGGGCCCAGCTGCCCCGCGGCATGTGGGATCTTCCCAGACCAGGGCTCGAACCCATGTCCCCTGCATTGGCAGGCAGATTCTCAACCACTGCGCCACCAGGGAAGCCCTGCACTGAGTTTTGAAGGACAAGTTAGCATTCCTTGAGGAGCAGGTGCACAGTGTGAGCGGCATCTCAAGAAGGTTGAAGCCAGGCACACGGGGTGGGGGCTGGGCACACGGGGTGGGGCCCCGAATGCCGGGGCAGGGGCACAAAGGAAGGGCATCCTCCCACCCCCGCCCCTTAGAAAGAAGAGCTGCTGGGGCTGAGGGCGTTCCTGTTCCACAGCACCGACTTGGGGCCAGCAGGGACCACGGCCCCTCCCTCCCTCCTCCCTGAACTCAGGCTGCCCTCAGGGCAACCCCTCCCCCTTCACACACGCCCCCCCCCCCGCCCCCCGCAGTGGGCATCTTCATCCTCTGAGCCTCCTCCAGGGCCCCCAGGTTCTCTGGGATCTGGGGGCCTCCGCAGTCCTGGCCCAGCTAGACCTCCTCAGCCTGGTCCCCGATGCCCCCTGCCGGGCTGCGGGGTGCCTGGCTGAGGGGCAGGAAGCAAGGAGCCATGTCCTCACTCCTCAGGCACCCCAGAGGGCGTCCTTCCCTCCTCCACCTGGGCCTCAGGGTCTCCATCTCTCCACTGGGGACGGAGACCCCACCCGGCCCGCTGGAGTGGCTGTGCAGCCAGCAGGGCTCACAGGAGATCAGCTCTGGTCTGGCTTCCTAAGAGCTCCCGTGGTCTCCGGTTGAACATTTGACTCCTTCCCTGGTCAGCAGCCGTGTCTGTGTCCCGTGGGAGCAGGGAAAGGAGGAGGCGTGGCCATGGCAGTGACAACAGGAAAGGGAAGGAGAAGCCAAGGCCGCTGCCCAGGCCCTGGGGAACCCGCCCTCCAGTGGCTGGGGCCGCGGCGGGCGCTGGCCGGGCGTCCCTCTGAGGGACATGAGGTCCGCTGGCCGCGTGTTGCTTGTGTGTTGCTCAGGGTGACAGTGGAGGCTCCTTGCCCCCACCCCTCCCTGACAGCCCGGGGTCACACAGCTCAGGGGCAGCTCTCTTGCCTGCCTCTTCTGTTCCTTCCAGAACTTTCCAGGAGGCAGCAAACTGTCTCCCTTCCATCTTCTTCGTGATGGGTGGAAAGGACTGCGGCAATTGAAAACTTCTCTCAGCTTGTCACACCCTGCTGTGTCCAAGCAAGAGTCCCTCCCGCAATGGGCGCTGGTGGGTGGCTCCAATCAGCGGTCAGCTCAGCCGGGCCCTGGAAAGGCTGAGCCCCCAAAGAACACATGGGGCCTGACGCAGATGCCGGCCGCTCCTCCGTGACGTCAGGCTCCGTGACGAGAGGCGGCCCTGTGGACAAGCCCAGCAGGGGCACAGATGTGACCCAGGTGTAGGAAGTGCTGTGGCGGCCCTGAGGCACCCAGCAAGCTCTTGTGAATAAAACCTTCAGAAAGTCTGAGTTTTGAAGTTTATCATTGGTGGTTCCTTTAAAGCCTCAAGCATCATTCTTGCAGAGACTAACATTTTAATTTGCTCAAACTAACGAGGGTCCCGAGGCTCAGCGGGGCAGCCCCGAGGCCCTCTGGAAGGCCACTGCTGACGCTAGAGCCCAGCGCTGGGCCTGGGATGACCTCGGAAAGACGCAGGCCGGGCGTGGGTGTGGGCTCTGTTTTGGGGACACTCTGGAAGTTCGTGAGACAGCCCGATGATAGATTTTACTAGTCTCGGGGACAGGCCCTGCGGTCCCCGTCTGTCCATGCTGGGCTCGCAGAGCTGGCCCCCTACTGAAGGAAGGCGTGGAGGAAGTCGTTGTAGGAGATTTTTGAAGACAGCGTCTTGTCATAATACTCCAGGATGTGGAAGAACTCCTCCTCGGAGAGGTTGATGCCGTACTGCCTCAGGACCTGCAGAAGAGACGGGGATCCCCCGCTGGTCTCGGAGCCCCTCAAGGAAGCATGTGCCCACCTCTCCTCCCGCCCCGAGCCTGGACCGCCCACCTCCAGAGTTGCCCCCAGCAGCTCTCTCTCCCGCTTCCCTTCTCCCCACCCCTCTTCTTTGCCCACCCCCCGCCCCCCTCCAACAGGGCAGCTCCGTCCAGCAACACGGGTGCGGGACACGAAGACCCCTGGACTTCCCTTCAGATGGGAGCCGCTGGGGTTCCCTACCCCTAGCCGGCCCTCCCACAATCGCCTCCCCGAAGGGTAGTGAGGCTGGTCTACATGGAGGATGAGGAGGATGGACGGAGAGGAGGGGACTGGAGGGGAGACCTGGCCACAGGGCCTTAGCTAGGGGGGCCTCGGGGTGCGGCCCACCCGGGGAGGAGGGCAGGCCCGCAGGTGCAGGGTGCAGGGAGTCGTTATGACCCAACAGTAATACAGCCCAAGGCAGAGCCTGCTATTGCCCAACCAATACTGATTGCCCTTTCCCCTTCTGTTATCAGAATCCTGATTTTCAGGCTGCTGGGATCCACCTAAAAAAGGCGACATTTCTTAGCTTCTCTTATAGCTAGGTATGTTCTGGCCAGTTAAAACTAACTGAGAATGTTATGCGGGACTTCTGGGAAGTCTCTAAAGAAGAAGGGCGTGCCCTCTTTCTCTCTCTTCTGCTGCCTGGAATGTGAAAGTGATGCTGGGGCTTTAGCAGCCATCTTGGACCATGAGGCGACCTTGAGGCAGGAAGTCAGGTGTTGAGGAGAGCAGAAAAAAATACAGATGTCCCCGATGACTGTCCGGCCACCACGCCAGCTCTGGACTTCCTACCTCTGAGATTCTTTTATGTGAGAGAGAAATAAACTTCTACCATGTTTAAGGTGCTGTTATTTTTTTTTCACCTCTGTTATGTGCAACTGAGACAAATTTTAATAGATAGATAACCTATTAGATAAAGATTAGGTTATACATTCCCCATCTATGTTCTGTGTTATAATTTGTTTCTCAGAGGGGGCTAGAAAGTGGGGCTAGAAGAGCCCGACGTTCCTCTGGGGCCGGCAGGACAGGCCCGGGACCATGGGGCTGAGGTCAGCTGGCCTGGCTATGGGGCTGATGGGCTGAGAGCAGAAAAGGCGACTGAGCCTGGGTGTCCAGAGGGTCCCAGCACCCATCTGGTCTCGGGCTCTGGCTCTGCTGAGGGCATCGTCTCCGTTTCTATTGCCCTCTCCCTGCTGTCATCCACCCCGAATTCCTGGGAAGTTACCTGAAGACGAGGAGACTAACAGAAGCTCACCCGCTTCCTTCCCTTCTCTGGCTGAGAATTTTACTTGCCCCCAAAGTAAAGACAAATGCTGTGAGCTGGCTGCCACTGTGGGGCACGGAGGCCCCGGCCCAGCGACAGGCCTGGCCCCCACCCACCGTGCGCGGCACTGGGGCTCTAGGGGGCCCCTCGCCCTCCAGCGCCTTGCACGAGGCCCTTGAGAATGCAGCCCCGCCAGGCCCTCCAACTGCGGTTCATCTTCCTACATTATTATTTAAGAAAAGCTTTTTTACTTAAACTTTTTTCTAGCTGCTGAGCACAGATAAGTCTAAGGAATACATTTTTTGTAAGTGCCTTTTGAGGCCATAACCCCTTGTCTCTGTGATGTCCTGACTGAGTTTTCTTCCTGGCTGTAATATTTGATTTTTAATCTAATGCTCTAGACCTCAATGATTTTCTGAACCTCAGTGGCCGGGGTGGGGATGCAGAGAGGAGAGGAGAGGGGGGTCAAGAAACTGCCAATCCGAGGAGTTCTACGTTATTCTGAACGCGGGAGTTTTAAGTCCCCCTCGAGGGCGGCCGCTTCTTTCCTCTGGGAGAAGCGCTCCCAAGGTTCTGCAGGGTAAAGCCAAGCGAAGAGGTTCTGCTCCAGAGGGGCGGCTGCGGCGGGCGAGGCGCTCCCTCCAGACCACCTTCCTCCGTGGATGCTGGACTTGCGCGGGGCAGGAAAGGCACCAGGGTTCAGGCTCTGTCGGGAGAGCTGCTTACCAAACCGTGTGGTGCGCGGTGGGCAGCCCCTCCACGTGAGGGCGGCTGCGGGAGAGGGGAGGGCCGACCCCGGGGCTCCTGCGAGGCAGGGCTGGGGTCTGTGGGCCCTGAGTCGCACACCTGGGACCCCGCCTCGGTCCCCCGATGCTGTCATTCTGCTCTGTGACCCTGCCGGCTCCCCCCATAAAGACCTGGGACGGGGGCTGGGGAGGAGGCCTGGCCTGGCGCGGGGTGGAGTGCAGCCAGGGCTCCGCGAGACGCAGCAGCTGTCGTGCTGCCCCGAGGGCAGCGGCACTCAGGTGTTGGCACCGGGACGTCCCTGCAGGGTTCTAGAAACCTTCAGGGAGGAGAGCCTGGGGTCTGCAGCACAGGGACACGTGCACTCGGCCCTTGACAACCTGGGGGAAGTGGGGAAGTGAGGTCTGGGACAGCTGCCCACACCCGGGCCTTCCGCTGGGGGCCGGCGGATCCTTTCTGGAGGTTTTCTGGCCATGGGCCTTTGGCAACTGCTTCCTGGTCAGAGGTCACAGCCGCACAAGAGCTGTGCTCACCATCCTGAAATCAGCCACGCTTAAAAGCCCCGTCCTTCCCTCGTCGTAGGCCTTGAGTGTGCGCAGCATCGGCCTCCAGCAGCGCACAATTTGGGGTTGAATCCGCAGCAGAGCGGCGTAAAAGGAAGAAGTCTCAGCACCGCATTCTTTCTGGGAAAAGAACCAAAAACCAAGAGGAGGTAAGAAAGGAGCTTTCGGATGGGAAGGATGGAGCGGACAGGCCATGGCCCGAAGGGAGGGAGGAGGGCTGCCAGCTCCTGTCGTCTCGGCCCCCTGCTCACTCCCCACCCCACGCTCCCAGCTAGGATGGAGTCAGCAAGCGCACATTTCAAGTCTATGTGTGGGCTGATCACAAACAGCATCGCCTGCGCGCCTCCTTCCGCTCCTCCCCCACCCTGGGAGGAAGGTAGGTCTCCACAGCCCCATTTCCTGGATTGGGAAATGGAGGCTCAGGGAGGCTCCGCTTGACACCAACACCTGCCAGGCTGCCTCCCGGGGAGCCCCTCCCCACGTACTTGAGGGGAGAGACAGGCAGATAACCGGCCAATTTCAAAACAGTCTGAGGGAAAAAAAAGAGATTCAGCTGGGGTCTTCTAGTACGTTCTTAAAATGAACAGAGTTTTTTAAAAAAATCACAAGGTTGTAATTATATCTAGTAATTAGATAGTACACTACCCTACGATTATTTCATTTAGATGCTATTTATTAGATTGGAAACAAGATATTTTAGCACGTTTTAGCCCCAAAGCACATCTGAATATCACAGAGGTGGACTTTAGGCAGTCATGTGTAACACATTTGGGGGAAGTTTAGTTTAGTTTTTTTTTTTTGCGGTACACAGGCCTCTCACTGTTGTGGCCTCTCCCGTTGCGGAGCACAGGCTCCGGACACGCAGGCTCAGTGGCCATGGCTCACGGGCCCAGCCGCTCCGCGGCATGTGGGATCTTCCCGGACCGGGGCACGAACCCGCGTCCCCTGCATCGGCAGGCGGACTCCCAACCACTGCGCCACCAGGGAAGCCCCGGGAAAGTTTAATTTTTAACATGGCACTACATGAAACAAATTAGCACAAAGTTAAACTGCTTTCAATTTTTGTATCATTTAGCACCTATGATAGAAACCAGATACCCTATAGCTTCGTTAGCTGCCAATTTATCCAATCAGCTGGTCGGCATGCACGGAAGAGAAGGGATTGTATGCGCACTTGCCCTTCCCACACCCAAGCTTGGCCTGAGAAAGGGTTTCCCATCCCAGCCCTGTACACCAACCCCTCCAGAAGTCCTCTAGGAGAGCCCCCCAAAGCAAAGTCCCAGCTCCCTCCCACAGAGGGTGTCTCTGCTGTCAAAGCTGCAGAAAGCCCCCAAAGCACTAGAAAAGGCAACGGCCCTTTCAGCTACTCTGCCGGCAGACAGTTGGCACGGTGGGGCCTGGACAGCCTGCAGACGGGACGGGGACTGGCACGGGGACCAGAAGGGGCAGGAGCAGGGCAGGCCCTGGCCACACTCTCTCCTGGGAAAGGCGCCCGGGGAGTCTCACCTCCTTGTCAGTCATGCCCAGGATGCAAGACAGGACTAGCCTAAGCCGCAGAGCGCAGGCTGTGGGCACGTCTGGGTGAAAGCCCGGAGCTGGGGGGCGAGGCAGCGGCACACGGAGGCGAGCGGGGACATCTGCCCGGGGGCTCAGCACGCCTCCCCTCATTTACAGAAGGGGGAGCTGAGGCCCGAGAGGTGGAGGAGGGCCAGAGCTGGGGGGGCCTTGAAGGCTGTGTGGTCTCCAGCTATGTTCCTGTGTCCCCTGACGACCCACCAAGGACAGTGTTTTCTCCACTAACAGAAAAGCTGAGCTAGAGAAAGAATTGTCTTAAGGTTAAGTTTTACTTCCTTAACTTGGCCTAAGCCTTTGCTTGGCTAAACTAGAAACTATGCTAAGATGGGGCCCGATTTAGCACAAAATGACAAATTCGGCTGCATGGAAAGTTCTGCGATGGAATCCACTGTTTGCTGGGCTAAGCCGCCAGCAGTCTTAAGCCGCCACCTATGCTGTCAGGTCTGCCCCACACCTCTGGTCCCCGCAGCTGAGTCCTACAGCAGCTGGTTTCAGCTGTGTTTGCTCCCAGGTCGACAAGGCCGGTTGTACTTGTTTAATTCAATGTAACTGAATTCAGCGTTATAGGTGATGGAATATGAGTGTGAAAAAGGCTTGTTCTACTTCATGCTGTGGAAAGACTCGAGAAAGGTGAGTCCGTGAACAGCGTGGCTGAAGTGGGTGTGGGTGAGAATCATAAAATGACAAACGATTAAGAAAAAAGGTAAAAATCTAGGGCACAGGCCCTCCAGTTGCCATTTAAGCATCTTTAGGGTCTCATTCCTCTTCAAGGAAACGAGAAGAGAACGGTAGACATGCATCACGGGTGTAGTTTACGCAAGAAAGAGAAAGGGTCTGCGACTGGCCGCCCACACCAGGAGCAAGGCCAGCCCGTCTCAGACAGTTGAGGAGTGAACCGGCGGTGATGCGTAAGTTACAGGCGCTTCCCTTTGCTGTGGTCCCACCCCACCTGCCTCTCCAGTGAACTGACCGAGACCCCCCGCTCCTGGTGGCCGTGTGAGCCGCTGACACTCTCCCCGACGCTCGCCACACAGAGGTGCCCGCGGGCACGTGCCACCCAGCCAGTTTGAGAACCTGGGATCCAGGCTGCTGGTTCCCAGTCTGGGGTCTCCAGGCCCTTATGGGGCCACCATTTGTATGAAGTGAGACAATGGGATGTAGGCGGAACTGAGAAAAATGAAGGAAGCCCGTTCAGCCCCAGCCCCACCCCTTTCCTCTGGACGATCCACGTACCATTTTAGTCGCCTTCTGCAGTTTCATTCTCTGCATCAGCGAGGTTTCCTTTGCTTTTAACAGGAGGACGTAGCTCTGAATGAAGTTACAATAAGCAAACCTCCCATTGTTCTTTAAGTCGTACTTGTCGATGAGCTGCCGGCACTCATCTCTGTTTACGTCCAGGTTGAATTTCTCCACGAGAGCTAAAGGCAAACATGTCAGTTCAGTTGGTGGCAGTCGGTTCACTCATTCATTTGATCACGCCTTCATTCACTCACTCATCACTGGCTGAGACGCCCTGTGCCTGCTTCACAGGCTCATGGTTGGTGGCCGGACAGATATGGAAACACACAGGCATGCGACGAGGTAAGTGCGGCAAGGAGGGAGGGGACCCGCGTCCTGCTGGGCCCCCTCGGTCCAGGCTTTGCCTGCCGGCCTGGCTTTGCACGGTCACCGTCACTGTGGTCACGGCAGTACGGACACGACACCGTGGGGCTTACGAACGCAGGCGGGGAGAAGGCAGAGGGATGGTCCCAGCAGACGGGAGTCGGGGCAGAGCCGGGCAGGAGGGGAGAAGGGAAGGTTCCATGTGCTGGGGTTGAGTCCGGCAGGGGCCCGACTGGGGGTCAGGGATTCAGACTTGGCCCCCGAGCAAGCATTTTCCAACTGTGCTTCCGAGATACGCTCCCAAGGGTCTCCCAGGCTACACCAATTTATGCATTTTGAGTTTTCACCTTAATGATCTGAAATGTGTATTCTGGAACACATGGACCTCCCGGAAGAGACAACCGCCACGCGATTTGAGGGTTTGTGTCTGGCTTTCTGACTAGGGTCACGTCGATGCCCCACTGGGGAGTCCTCCTGGCTGCCCTGAGGTGGCAATGTCAGGAGTCAACACCCCCTTGCTTTGCACTCATACATGTGCTCAGTCTTTTACTAGGTATACAGCCGAAGCTTCCTTTGGAATCACGACGCGTAATTGGAAGAGAGGTAGGATAAGGATTTTAGTTTAAGGTGAATGAGCTGAGACTTCCACTGGACATCACGAAGGCAACAAGGTTTCTGGGAGTGGAACACTGTGCTGCATTAACTGTAGAGGTTAGTGAGGAAAACCAGTGGATGTGGGATTTATAGACATGATGTCTTCAAACCAGCGCAGCCCAGAAGACGCTGCTGTGCTTGTGCAAACAGGTGTCTTTGCCTTTGCACAGAGGAAAGCAGTAGGAGGGCACGGTGCACCCAGGACATGGGCGGGGGGACCCAAGGGAATGGCCACTAGATGCCTTGGAGGTTCCAACTTGCAGAAGGCCATCCAACACGTATAGAAAATACAGAATGACTTCTGAAAATTAATCAGTGTGTTTCTTTTTTTCAGAGCACTGAACTTTGGATGCACTGTCAGAGCCGTGGATGGGGTGCTTACGGGAGTTCACGGTTAAAAAGAAAAACAGTGATGATGGTGATGATGATGAAGAACCGCAAGTTAGGGTTCATCACGCTCAAAATCAAAAGAATTAACTAAAAAGCAAGGGGGACGCCAACGTGCATTGAAACCCACACTGGTGATTTCGTTTCAGCGAGACATGTCACATCAAATCAATGTCACATCGTTTAATTATAACTGATTTCAAATTTTTATATTTAACTCATAAGAGTTTTTTTAGGGGGGGGCGAGGTAGGAGCTGTTCACTTAAAGAGTTTACACCATAGAAGTAGTTTATGTTGATATAGGAGGTTCTCAGGAAAAACGCTTTCCTTTAAAAGGGGTCCATATATTAAAGACGGCGGGGGTGGGGGATGGGCTGAGGGGGCTTTTAAGCAGAGGAGTGACCTGGCCAGGTTTTCCTGTAATGTGAAAGGTTGTGTAAACAGTATGCAACAATTAGTGGGAGTGTACGTCTAACTGGTCTTATTTCAAGACTACCCAAGTGCTACACGGCGAAAATCGAATCAATAGGGCAGAGCTGGGTCCCCAGCTGTCCCCTGCGCCCCGCCCATGTCCCACCTCCCTCAGCTCTCCAAGTCTGTCACCATTTACAACCTGCCCAGAGACCACAACCCCCCCACTGCGGTTTCGCGTGCTGACCTGATCGGGAAGGTGTGGACCTGCCTGCTAGGGGCTGAGGCGTTAGGAGTCCTTGTCCCCCATACTGGGGGTTTATCGAGGTGCTCCCCGCCGGGCCCCTGTTGTGTCACTCCCCTGCCGCCACCATGAGGAGTGGACTTGTGCTGGGAGATGACCCTGTATCCCCAGGGGGAAAGGGAACGGGACGCACCCTGGAACTCCGTGGCGGGGATCTCGCCCTGCTTGTTGGCGTCCCTCTCCTGGCACTCTCGCAGGAACTCGCGCCAGCAGCCCTGGATCTTCTTCCGCAGCTTATTCTCCACGGGCTCGCAGTTCTGCAGCGGCGGGGTCGTGCTCGCGGGGGTCTAGCAAGATAGAAAACCGTCTTGTAACCTGAGATTCCACATGGAAGTAATAAGAGAAACTCACAGATAGGACTCAGGCGCACAATTTCACAGGCAGCATTTTTTTCAGAAATAAAATGAAAAACAAAACAAAAACGGTAATGTTACCATTTTAACAGAAATAGGTTTGGAAACAAATATATAGCCGGCCCTTTCTGGCTTCTGGAGGCCTCCACATTCCTTGACCCGTGGCCCCGTCCCTCACCTTCAAAGCTGCAACGCCGGGTGGGTCTCCCCCAGACTGCATCTCTCCAGTATGACCCTTCTGCCTCTGTGTCCCCAGTGACCGGCCCGTGTGATTACCTCGGGCCCTCGGACACTCCGGGACAATCTTGTCTTGCAGTCAGCCGATTAGCAACTTTAACTCCCTCTGCAACCTTGACTGCCCCTCGCCATGTAAGGTACACATGACAGGCTCCGGGGACTGAGGCGTGGATGCCTTCGGGATGCTTCATTCTGCTCCATACACCCTCTTTAACTCACTCAATACTTTCCTTACATGTTCACTACTCTTGCCCATCACCCCCAAGGCCGTAAACTCCACAAGGGCAGGGACCTGTGTTCATTCTCCGCACGTACTAGGCGTGCGATAAACACGTGTTGACTGAAGGCCCAAGGAATGAATGAGCGCTCACCGTGCACGAGGCTCGGCGGTGGGCGTGCGCCTGTGCCCGCCGGCATCCCCTCAACAACCCTCCCCTGGAGACACCGTCAAGCTTCTTGCAGAGGAAGGGGAGCCTCGGCGAGGCTGAGCCCCTCTCCCCATCCCAGGCCAGGGCGGCTCGGCCCAGGTCCAGGGCCGTGCGGTCAGACAGGCCTGGGTTTGAAATCAGCTCTCTCTGTGTCTAACAAGCGACCTGAACTCACGAGGACCCTTCTTAGAGCCTCGTATCTTCAACCGTAAAACGGGCATGACAATACTTACCTTGCGGGTCCTGTGGCCCACGGCGGGGCTGTCCGGCCCGGGGCATCTGCGTTCGTCCGAGATGATGCCCTCCGTGTGGCTGACATGCCGCCCCCGCCCCCAAGGTCCCTCCCTGCTCTGAACCCTCTTTACTCTTCCCTCCCACACCCCCGTGCCCACAGCTACCTCCCCTCCCAGGCAGGTGACTGAGAGGACCCACCAGTGGCTCTCCTCTGAGCCCCCCGCCCCAGGCTCACCCTGGCCACCTTCTCGGTCACCCACACCCTGTGGGGACACTAGGACCCCAGCCCCGGCGGGACGTGGACCCAGTTAGATGCTGCGAGACGGGAACTCACGCAGGGGTGACTCCGCGGTTTGGACCCTGCTTTCAGGTCTCGAGTGGGCGACGACCCTGCAGACCTGCTTCTCTCTGAGACCTCGGGGACGCCGCACCCTCTCTGCGCCTTGGCCGAGGCGCCCGGGGCCGGCGGCGGGGCCGCCTTCCCCGAGCTGAAGCTCCTGAGGAAGTCCAGGTATTGCAGCCTTCCCTTGGCGTCGACGGGCATCTGGTCCCAGAGCCTATCAAACTGGCAAAGAAGCAGAGGTCATCTCCCAGGGTTAGTGGCAAACCCTCAGACGTGGGGAAGAAGCCAGCGAAGAGGCGCTCTCCTCCGCAGGGGTCCAGGGCCCACGTCAAATGAAAAATTGAAAAAAGAAAAACGCCCATCCGGCTGCGGCTTCCCGGGAAAGCAGACGCGGGAGGATCGTGGGTGGCTTCTGCAGGACACTTTTTAATTGAATTGGGCCCTTAGCGAGCACGTTAAGGCCATTAAGTCTTGTGAGTGGTCACAGAGACTGAGCTGCAGGACAGAAGAATGTTTTAGGAGAAAATGCAAATCAAGCCGCAGCCCACCTCGCTCAGGGAGCCCAGCCAGGCTCCTTCCTGCTCCTCGAAGGCCCCCTGAGCCCTGCGAACAACGCACAGGTGCTGCAGCCCTCAGCCGCCGCAGTTTTTCTCACCCTCAGGGCAAACAATGTCTTCTCGCAAGATGAAAAGGGAGGCATCTGGAGAACAGCAGAAGTTTACGGTTTTGTGTCGGTGCCGTGTGATGTCACGGGCTGGGTCAGGGCCACACGCGGCCCGGCAGGGATGTTGCAAAATGACTCAATGCCAAGTGAGCCGCCCTTGATGACTCGGGGGCTGTTCAGGGGGCCGAGAAGATGGCAATTTACTTCCAATTTGCTTTTCCACAGCCCCCGAGGCCCAGTGCAGCGGCCTCTCCACCCCTGAGGCCATGGGAGGGATGTTCCTACCCTGTGCCTGAACTTGGTCAGGAACCGGCTTGGCCTGTGGGCTCCACTGGGGTTTTCCAGAAGCATATTAAAAGGGACCACGTCCGGCTCTACTTGAAATTCTGGAAATGAAGTACTGAGGGGTGAGAAAGAGAGGGAGAATATTCCAGGCCCTGAGAAGGGAAAACGGCTTAGTTTGGGACAACATTCTTGATGTGTTTTAGCTTTTATTTCGAAATCATTATAGATTTGCAGGAAGTTGCAAGAATGGTACAGAGAGGTCCTCAGGGACCCTCCACCCAACTTCCCTCCAAGGTTACATCTTACGTAACAACTTCATGTGTGTGTGTGTATAGTTCAGTGTCATTTATCACACCTGTAGTTTTATGTTGCTTTAATTTTGATCAATGAGGGAAAAGTACTCGGGGGAGTGGAAGTGAGGGTCCCTGAGAAAGTGCTCACATGGGCTCAGACAGGCCACAGCATCATCACCAAGGGCAGTAACCCCCGCACCGGTCTCCTCCAGAGAAGTTTTCCAGAACCACTGGGCAGACCGGAGCCTCTTCTCTCCCTTCTGGCATCCTGATGAAACCACCCATGAGGGGACACCTAGCCTGGCTGAGAGACTCCCCGAAGGATCCTCTGAGCTTCATCTTTGAATGCCAACCATCTTGCAAAGGTGCTAGCACACAGTAGGTGCTCAATACATGTTTCTTTTTTTAATGGCTGAAGATCCGTATCACATGATAAGACTGATCAGACAATGGGAAGACCCTTTAGAAATGAAGAGGGATTGGAGGCAAGGGCTAAACCGTGTTCCGATCACAACTCTCAGGAAGGGCTTTAAGGAACAAAGATGTGGCTTAAAAGAGGGTGGGCTGCTGGTGGGCTCTCATGCTCTCGTATCTTAGCAAGACTTGGGAGGCAAGTGGGAGGAAGGCCATGTGATTAAGGACAGATACAAAGGATGGGCATGAATGCTTCAGGAGGCAGTGAAGAGCTGAAGCATGGAAACGAGGACGCCTGCAGAACGGCCACGGACAACAAAAGGGGCTCGTTCTCAGGCAGGTGAGGCAGGCGCCCACCACCTTCCTAATGAAAGCCTGTGAGGCAAGCGGGGTCAAGGTAGGACCGCGCAAACCCTATTCTTATCCTATTTTAACTAAAGGGGCTTCAACGGGCAGAATACACATTGCTAGGACGGGCCTGGGCGGGTGGGGAAGTGGAGGCCCACGTGTGGCTCTTCAGCCCTGATGGGTTACAGCCCAGGACACTGATGCAGCCTGGAGATGCAGCACAGGATGGTGGCTGGTGTGGGCTGTGGGGACAGGAGGGGCATCAGAAGACTGGAAATGGGTACCACAGAAGTAGACTCTGGAAACTTATGGGCCTGTGAACTGGACGTGAGACCCGGGTAAAATTCCTGTGGTTTGTGAAGGAACTGAAAGGCAAGTTCATTGCATGTCAGCAAGTTTCCAGGTCACGGGGCAGAATGCACGCCTGCTGAAAGGTCCCCTGGAAACGCAGAGTAGCAGACAACTACCTTCTAACTACTTAAAAATTCACCACTTCGGGTTCCACCTCTGCTTGTGATGTGGAAAGCGGCAAGCGAACGCCACTCCCATTCTACCAAGAAAAAGCCAAATACCTACAAACTCAGAACTTTTCCTGAGCCCATGAGACAGTTGAGGTTGCAGGAGCCGAGGGGACTGGACTCCACGGAGCCCCGAGGCTCCAAGGAGAGCCCGACGCGCCAGCTCTCATGCCTGGTGGGGCTCAGGAGGAAGTGCGAGGGCGGGAAGAAATCAGCCGAGATGTTAGCAAATTCCTAAAGGCCAAGCTGGGCTGGCGCTCAGGCTAGAAGAGCTGGGAGTCACGGGCACAGGGAACGCTCACACTCACAAGCTCTCCTCTGCAGCCTTTGCCACTGCTCCCAAGAGGCACGTGAAGCCACTGGTGGGGGATGGACCGGAAACACGGCCCGCTTCTCCAGACCCTCCTCTACTGAGGAGCAAAGCCATGGGCGGAGCCATAGCAAACCCACTCAAGCCCGGGGGCCCTGGGCAATCTTCTGCTGGAGGGATCTGACGCTGGGGAGGAGTAGCAACAACAAAATTCAAATGTAGCTCAATTACCCACCAGACTGATTCAACAACGCTCCCACACTCATAGCCTGACAGAGAAGAGGTGCGCCCATTTCCGGGCATAAATACCACTGATGCCACCATCTCTACTATTCTTCTTCGCACTACGTCTGGCATTCAGTTTTTTAAAAATCTTGAGACATACAAACAAAAGAAAAACCGACCCATTGCCAGGAGATACAGCTATCGACAGACAAGAGTCAGATATGAGCCCACTGTGGGGACTGTCAGACAGGAGCATTAAAACAACTGTGGCTAATACGTTAATGGATCTAGTAGAAAAGGTACCCAACATGCATGACCAGATGGGGAGTTTCAGCAGAGAGGTGCAAACTATTTTTTTAAAATGCATTGTCCCTCTAAAGAAGATATACAGATGGCCAACAAACACATGAAAGGATGCTCAACATCACTAATCATTAGAGAAATGCAGAACAAAACTACAGTGAGGTACCACCTCACACCAGTCAGAATGGCCATCATCAAAAAAGTCTACAAACAATAAATGCTGGAGAGGGTGTGGAGAAAAGCGAACCCTCCTGCACTGTTGGTGGGAATGTAAATTGATACAGCCACTATGGAGAACAGTTTGGAGGTGCCTTAAAAAACTAAAAATAGAACTACCACATGACCCAGTAATCCCACTACTGGGCATATACCCTGAGAAAACCATAATTCAAAAAGAGTCATGTACCACAGTGTTCATTGCAGCTCTATTTACAATAGCCAAGACATGGAAGCAACCTAAGCGTCCATCGACAGATGAGTGGATAAAGAAGATGTGGCATATATATACAATGGAATATTACTCAGCCATAAAAAGAAATGAAATTGAGTTATTTGTAGTGAGGTGGATGGACCTAGAGTCTGTCATACAGAGTGAAGTAAGTCAGAAAGAGAAAAACAAATACCGTATACTAACACATATATATGGAATCTTAAAAAAAAAAAAAAAAAGGTTCTCAGGAGCCTAGGGGCAGGAAAGGAATAAAGACACAGACGTAGAGAATGGACTTGAGGACACAGACAGGGGGAAGGGTAAGCTGGGACGAAGTGAGAGAGTGGCATGGACATATATACACTACCAAATGTAAAACCGATAGCTAGTGGGAAGCAGCCGCATAGCACAGGGAGATCAGCTCAGTGCTTTGTGACCGCCTGGAGGGGTGGGATAGGGAGGGTGGGAGGGAGGCGCAAGAGGGAGGAGATATGGGGATATATGTATATGTATAGCTGATTCACTTTGTTATACAGCAGAAACTAACACACCATTGTAAAGCAGTTATACTCCAATAAAGATGTAAAAATAAATAAATAAAATGCATTGTCCTTATTCAAACACAACAGGGAAATCGGATTAAACAGAAATGGAGAAGAAACCCATGGCATTCGAGGCATGGTATGATGCAGGTGGAGGGCGGTACTCTCTCAGGAACAGGGACAAGAGGCCCCCATGTGAGATGGGCAGTTAGAACCAAGCCATCACCCACTACCTGACGTAGAAACTGGAACTGGCCTGTGCTGCTAGTGTCCACAGTCACTGAGGACAAAAGCCTAGAGGCCAAGGCAGGAGGAGTCCAGTCCCTAGGACCAGGCCCAGACAACTGTAGGACCACCCGGCGGTGGCGACCACGCTGAGGAGACCCGCCTGGGCGAGCTGCGTGGGGAGCATTTGGGACTTATCTGAACAGCCCGGCTGGCTCCTCTCTCCTCACTCACTCCTACCTCACCCCTTGTCTCAGAGCAGCATTCTGGTAAAAAGGAAGTGGTATGAGTAGCTCAGCCCCTGCCTTTCTTCCCACTGGGATCGGGGCCCTGCAGAAAGCATGTGATAATTAGCAGATGTCGCATCAACACCGAGAGATGCTGGAAGGCAACTGAGAAACCGCTTGAAAGGGTCAGGGAGAGAAAACTTGGACCTAGAATTCTATCCCCAGCCAAACTATCTTTTGAGGACGAGGGTGAAACAGTGAAGCTCTCGGGCTTCCTCTCCCCTGAAAGAGCAAGTAAAGATGTACTTGAGCAAAAAAGAAAGTGAACAGGAAGGAGAGCGGGACAGAAGGTGTGACTGTGGACAATGGACCAGTGAGGCGCCCCACGCCCACCCTCCCCTCCCCCCTGCCCCCCACAGCACCCCATCCACGGCTCCTTTGGCTTCCCCATCCTCTACTCCCCTTCTCACGCTTCCACCCACATCCATTAGCAAATTCTGCTGCTTCCAACTCTGAAACGCATTCATGATCCAACCTCCGCTGTTCCCAGCCATCACCTGACCCAGGTCTTTAATCAGATGTTGCCTTCTCAGGGGCCTCCCCTGACCGCCCTACTCACAACACACCCTCCCAATTCCCTAGCACTGCCCTCTTCCCTGCTTTTCTTTTGGCCTAGAGCAATTGTCACCATCCAACATACACATATTTTGTTCACTGTCTGCCAGCCCCTCAGGGAACACAGACCCCACGGGCAGGGTGTGTCTCTGGTGTCCACTAGCCGCTGGCAGCATCACCATCTAAGCAGCGTGCCCACTGCGCCTGCTTCGAGGATGCTGCCTCTGCCTGCATTGCTCTCTCCCGTCTTCTCTCAGAGGCAACGCCCACATTCCAGCATTGTGTCCTCAGGGAAATAGCCCTGACCCCTCGGTCCAGGTCAGCCCCCAGCTCTGCTCTCCCAGCACGCTGCACGTCCCTTTGCACCAGAGAGCGGTGTGCAGTTACAGAAATAATGTACCGCAGGTGTTTAACCTCTCTCTACCCTCCCAGGATGCAGACTCAACGGAGGCAGGGAGCAGGCCCGCCTTGGTTCCCTCGGACCTAACATCACCACTCTGAGCTCAGAGGGCCCCCAATAAGTGAAGGAGTGGACGCGTGCACTCACGGTGCAGCCAACACAGGAAGCTCTGTGCCCAAGAACACGCAAGGTGTCCCAAGGGCTCAGCCAGATGATGGAGAGCTCAAGGTGGAGACAGGAAGCTCTGTGCCCACGAACATGCAAGGTTGTCCCAAGGGCTCAGTCAGATGATGGAGAGCTCAAGGTGGGGGGGCGGGGAGGGCAAAGCGGGGCGTGGCCAGCTCCAGCAGGTAAAGGTGCGGTCAGAAAAGGCTTCGCTTGGCTCGAAGTGAGTCTGGAAGAGGGAGTCGGTGTGGCCAGATACAAGGGGGCGGGAGAAGGGGCAGGCAGGGACTGCACGGGCAAAGATGGGGAAGGCAGAACAGCAGCCTGGGCAGAGCGGAGGGCACCTGGGTCAGCCTGGGGAGCACTGTCCCATTTCAGAGGGAAGGACATTGAAGCTCAGAGAGGTTGAATAATTCTCCAAGGTCACACAGCTGGACGGGTGCAGAAGCAGGGTCGAAACCCAAGTCTGCCTGCATTTTTCTCTCTTCCTGAAGCTGTCTGTTTTAGAAATATCACATCTGGAATGCTCAGCAATGTTTGCTGGTTACTTCTCCTAATATAGCTGCACAATCAAAGTCCTCATGCGGTCGCTATGGACTGACCTAAGTCGTCTCACCAGGACAGGTTCTCCCCATGGGATCTCTATCTTAAGCCAGATCCAGGTGGACCCAGTTCCACAGGCTTTTATAACACGCTTTATGCAGAGCCATGAAGACCTGTCAGTGTCTGGCTGCATCTGCTCTGAAAGTCGCTCTCCTTTTCTGAAAGGTTAATTGTGCCAAAAGGTTTCCAAAGATGTGGCGCTTCCCTACTTACGGAGCTCTGTAAGCCAAGAAAGCTGGCCCCTCAGATTCACGATGATCGGAATTTTAGAGATAAGTCTTTAGAATGTAGATAAACGAAGTCATGGAATCTGTACCTGAAAACTGTTTAACGTGGTCGGAACTGTCCCAGTATCTCGGGTGAACTCTTCCCCATGATGGCATGAGGGGTCTAGACATGTCAAGAGTGCAAATGACTTCTGTGTCTTACTGTGCCAGACACTGTGCCATCCAACCAAGAAGGTCGCTGGCTAAGCAACTCATGCAAGGAGAAAGCAAGTGGATCTCTGGGGCTTTTGTTTTCTGTTTACTAGCCTGTATCTAGAAGCATCCTTCCCAAATATAGCACAATTTCTGTTAATCATCACCCAACTTAAACCACGGTACTCATGCCAGACTTTGATGTTCTCAATGGTGCAGACTGTCTTTGAGATGTCCGTGTATTTTTAGAAAGCAGCATTCAAAAGTAAGTGCTTGATTTTTTTGCAGGGGGTGGGGGGTGGGGGGTGCTGTCTGTGACGGGAATGGTGAAGCTTTCTTAGTGGGCAATTAGAATCAAATTCTCTGTTATGAATGCCAGATATGCCGGCATGTCATTAATTTATACCTATAATTAGAGTAAAATTTTGCTCATTTAGATGGAATGAAAAATCTTTATTACTAAAATCTTTATTACTAAAAATCTTTATTACCAACCTTTATTAGTTGGCCCCATAGAATAATAAATGCAACTGTACTAATTTTAAAGGCTTCCATCCATTTGTAGTGATGGAGAGAAGTATTGATATTTGCAAATACAGAGCTCACTTGGCTTGGAGGCTCTGTGGGACAGAACTGTTTGGAGATAGGGCATTGTTTTTGCTTAGCAGAAATGATCATAATGCCTAAAAAAGGTGATATTTTAGGAAAGTGAAATCTGATGTTCATATTACTAATATCTTTAACAAATTCATTCTTTAGGGCAGTGAGTTCAGAGGCCTAAGTAGGGATGGAGGGTGGACGTGATGATCACCCCTCCCCGTGAATACTTCCAGTCCTTACCCTAAAACTCTGACAATGTGAGACTTGAGTTTGGAGTGACCCAGCTCTGGAGGGGAAAGAATGACATTTCCACACGGGGAGCTGTAGGAAGCCCCCTGGGCTGGGCCTGAGCAGAGCCAGGAGGAAGAGGGGAGGCGGGGCTGCTTTTGTGAGTATTTTGGAGTTCCTTTCTCATCTGAACTATTCTCTGGGAATGGATGGGGCATCAATTCACCTGAGAACTGAAGAGGGATGGTAGCAGTGCATTTTCTGGGAAGAAGGGAAATCTGCTTCTGGGACTGGATCAGTGGTGCTTTGTTATCGGCTGTTCAGCCCCTGGACTGCTGGGATGGGGATGGGAACGTGGACACTGTCCGCTCACTGGGACATGCTGAGCACCTGCTCTGTGCCAGGCTCCGTTTCAGTGCTGGGGGCACAGTGAGGACCAAGCAGCCAGGGCTCCGCTCCCCACTGCGGACGTTCAGTGAGATTATCGGCTGATGCCAGTGACCAAGGCAGGCCCCTGGAACGCCGTCCTGCTGGGAGGTGCTCTTGCCCTAGGAAAGCCACGAAGGGCCAAAGAGGCCAGGGCAGCAGGTTGCTAGAGCTCTGAGCTAAAAAGAGCCAAGCTCAGTCCTTGGGGAAGAGACCGCAGAGAAACTCTCGTGAGGGATCTGTGATGGGCAAGAGGCCCTCAGAGAGGGTGGCCTGTGTCCAGCCTGTGGACAGTGGAGAGGCCCACTGGGGGTGGGCGTGTCACCAGCATGCTTGGGGCGGTAGCTCCAGAGCATCCAGAAACGCCGGCAGCAGAACCAGGGAGAGGCCGGGAGCCGCGAGGTGGTGGGAGCGTCAGAGCAGCCTACCGGCTCTACATCCGCCCTTAGCCCCGCACTCCCAGCTCAGATGTGGGGAGACACTGGCCCCCTCTTAGGATCACTTAAGCCCAGGAATGATCTGGGGAAGGAGGAAGAAGGACAGTGGTAGCTGGAGCCGAGTTTAATTTGATTTTAAAAATAAAAGTGATATCATTTGCACCCTGATTGAAATGGTGCGATTCGTCCCTGTTACATAAACAGAAAGCTCCATGAGTCTCCAGTAAGATTTAAAACTAAATAACAACAAAAAACGTTCAAGTATTTAAAAAACTAGAGAACAGTCTTAAACTCTTTACGCATCGCTTAGGAGGCGAAACGAAATGCGTTTCTTACTTGCTCATCCGTCAGAACTTGGACGTGGCGAGTCCAAATGGACCGGAACTCGTCCCTGGAGACGGTATTGGTCCGCATGGTGTCGAAGTTCTCAAACTCCTGGGCGATCGTGTTGTAGTGGAAGGTCACAGCTTTGTGGAGCCGGGCCAGGACCTCTTGGTTTGCCATTTCCTTGGGAGATACGGGCGGCGGGCCTTTGGGCATCTTCTCAGCCCACTCAGCAGCAGCCTGGGCAAAACAGAATGGAAAATTGATCCATTTAATAAGTAAAGAATCATCTTGGCTCCGCGTGCCTCAGCCAGGGCACGTCCTGGGAGGTCCAGCTTAGTGAGGAAGATGAAGAGGCAGGAGACAGTGTGACCCAGAGGCCCGACTGCAGGGGCAGATCTGGCGGAAGGGGAAGCCTGGGCTGACCTGCCACGGAGGAGAAGCAGAGCATGTCGGCCCCCGTGGGGCAGGGCAAGGGGCCGGGCCAGGCCTGGGGAGGGCGCACCTCTTCCCCTCGTCCCTTCACTCGTTCAGCCTGTCCTCTGGTTTGTGTAACAAGCACGCGGTGAGTGTCTGCTCTGAGCGGTAAGGGAATCAACAGGGATGTGGATCCAGACTGCTTTCATTTTCCGAACCTCAGTTTGATTAATTTACACTGCCAGCAGTTGGAATGTGAAAGGCGGTTTTGGATGGCTGCTACCGCATTGTGCTGCAGCACCGCTGTCGGCTAAGTGTCCCTTTGGGTCTGAAACTTTGAGACCCGCAGGGATTTGATCCTGATGAGCGCAGGTTCCTGCAGTTGGAGGCTGTGGGGACAACGGAGCCGCCCGCTGGCCTGAAGCCCGTTCAGCACCCCTCGTAGGGCAAGGACAGCCGGGTGTTGGGAGGTGCTTTCAGGGCCTGGGGGCGCTGTCCAGGGTGCTGAGAATCCCCGAGGAGGGACAGGCCCTGTCTGCACCCCAGGACAGCTTTCTGCGGGGAGGAGTGAGCCACGAGGAAAGAGGAGCAGAGGAAGGATCTTTTTACTGGATGTTTAGGCTGACGTGCTGGCAAAGGGCTCGTGGCCAGGTGAGCTGCAGGGGCCTTCAGCCCACGTTCAGCATCTCAGTGTGCATCGGCTGACGATCCGTGTGGTGGACAGACCACAGGAAGAGCAGGGAAGTTCCTTAGTGACCATCGGCAGCCCTGGAAATGACAAGGGCCTCTGTCTATCCTGGGCACTAAGGAGACTGGAGCTGGAAGGGCGAAGCCGGGGTGGGGGGCGGCTGAGTCCCCAGCCTCCTGCGAGGGCAGTGAACAGGGCCAGGGCTGCAGCCCTGATGTGCCTCTACTTGCTGCAATTAGGAAAAGGCCCCGAAGCTACACCTGTGGTCACTGCATCAGCAGGTCGGCTCCTGGAGTATGAGGACGGGATGGAGCCCCGGGGTGGGAGGGGAGACCGGGCTCCGTGAGAACCCAGGGGTAGCGGAGGCATGCATGCTGCCCCCGTACCAGAGTGGATTCTCAGATACACTGGGTTTCTCCACATCAAAACCCTTCATGACTGTTAGCTAGGATAACAGTTCTTTCAAAGCACCAGCACTTTACCAGATGATCGATCTAATCCCCCCAGCCTGTATTAAAACTTGGTCATGATTCAGGTTCAGCAATTCCATAGCAATATAGGTACTATATGCTACTATCCTTCAGGACAGAGTATAACGTTACTTTATGAAATTGTATCAAACACAAGATGCTGCTGGGAATATCCCCCAAAACGTGAACATACACACGCTCAGACCACAGCCCACCACATCCTTGACCACCCACAGGTTAACAGAGGCTTTTAAACATGTCCATTTGGAGCCATCTGTAAAGCGAATGAACGCCTTTCTTTCTTCATTCTAGAAAAAAAGTGATGTTACAGACACAGCTTACACTTGTTCAAACAGTTGAAAATGCACCCCCTGTATCTAGGTAGGAGGGCCTTTCCCTAAACATCGCAAGGGGTGTTGGTGCTCAGAGAGTACAGGGACCTTTTCTGGATGGAGACTCAGTCTCGAAGTCCATCCTTACACTTGTCACACCTTTGGGGCCTGAGGAGGACGCACCCCAGGTGAACATAACTGGAAGAAGCACAGGTGGTCGTGTCCCGCAGGGGAAGGCGGGTCCCCGGTCTGAGGCCAGACTCTGCCTCTAACCGGCTATGCGACCCCGCAAGCCACTTAACCATGCTTCCCTCAGTTTCCTTATCTTTCCAGGAGGAATCAAGGCTCCCCCGAGACGGTGTGTGTGACTGCTCTTTGAAAGCGTTAACACACAAAACGAATCGGAAACACTACTATTTTAACAACAGATATGGAAGAATTCTAACAAAGTAGGATGGGCAACCTTAAGTTAATATGCTTTAAACTCTGGAGGAAATTGAATCATTTTCGAGCAAAATATAGATTACTAAATTTAACTTAAGTAATAGGAAAGCCTGAATAGACAGGTAACCACCAAAGAAATTTAAAAAGCTCTTAAAAGATCTACCATCTATCAGTAAAAAGGGGTCAAGCCTAGATAATTTTTACATTAGTCAAATTATTCCAGATATATATAGTATTCCAGTTCATTTTATGTTACCCTAATACAAAAGTGTGATAAAGAAAACACTTGGAAAGAAAAATATAAGCCAATCCAGTTTATGGATATAAATGCAAATACATCAAAAAAAGAAAACTTTAGGAATATTTAGTGCCATATTTTAAAAGGGCCTACCAAGATCAATTAGGGTTTATTCCAAGAATAAGAATCCGTCAAGAATTAGCAAAACTTCAATTCCTTATATTAGCAAAGGTCACATATCAACAGATGGCAAAATGGCATTTAACAAAATTCGGCAGTCGTTCCTGACTAAATGGTATAGAATAGAACAGAACAAATAAACTACATGGAAATAAAATGAACATCCTAAACACAAGAATATTAACAGACACTATCTGCAAATATGTTACATGGGTGAAACACTGAAGCACTTCCATTAAAGTCAGAAACAAGACAGGCATGCTCACTGTCAGTTCTGCTAGTCACATTTTTAGAGGTTCCAGCTTTTGAAATAAGACAAGATGAAATAAACAGTATAAATGTTGAAAAACAAGATTTATCATTATTCGGGATACGATTTTACAACTAGAAAATCTCAAGGCAATGAGGAAAGTGGCTGGATTCAAGTAAAAAATACCAAAAAAAAAATACTTCTTTTTTAAACAGTAAATATAACTAGTTAGAAATTGCATTGTGAAAAAAAATCCACATTCACATTAATGACAAAGCTACTGAATACCTTGGGATAGATTACATCTGAAAGGCATAAGACCTATACAAAGAAAGCCATACACATTCTACTGAAGGTTATTAAAGCAAGACTGGAATGAAAAGAGACACATACTATGTTCCTGGATGTGAAGACTCTACTTCCAAAGGTAAAACCTTTCTCAAATTATAAATCAATAAAACTCTAGTAAAAATCTCAATGGCTTGGGATTGACATATACACACTAATATGCATAAAATGGATAACTAATGAGAACCTGCTGTATAAAAAAATAAATAAAATTTAAAAATTAAAAAAAAAGAAAAAATATCTCAGTGGATATTTGGGGGACTCATTAGACATAGATATTAAAGTTGGTAAAGAAAAAGAAATATGTGAGATTTGCCATGGAATTTTTGGAAACGGCTAGCAATGATGTTTTTGAGCCACCAGATATAAAAACACCATAAACTTGATATAATCAGAATAATAGAATCAGAAGAGCTAGGCCCAGAATATACAAATAAATCAGTGGACACGGCTGGCTGACTCCAAGATAACCTTGGGGGAGAGAGGCCCTCCCAAGCGAAACAGAACATCCGAGTTTCACAAAGGAAAATTCTTTCTTCTTTCGAGTCATCAGCTTCAAAACACAGTCCTTCTGAGGTCCCCAGCTCAGCAAATGGAAATGGTCCCAGTGGCTCAGAATAGAGTCCTCTGTGACAGATCTTTCTATCACTCATACCCAAACCACCCGCAAATCCCAGGGGCTCTGCTCCCAGTGCATACCTGGAAGCTGACCGCTCTACCCTCACCCCCTGGTCCAGGCTGCCATCGTCTTGCACGGATTATTGCATCAGCCTCCCTGTTTCCACTCTCAGTCTTTTAAAGTACACACACACGTGTCAGCACTTGTTCTCTGGATGGAGGGGTAAGGGAGGGCAGAGCCATAATCAAAAAGCCATAGTCATTTTCCCCTGAGGACGATCTCTTTAAAGGGCAAATCAGGTCAAGCACAACTCTCAAACGGCTTCCCATGTTGCTCAGAGTAACAGGCAGGGTGTCACAATGGCTTGCCCACGACTCCCTCTGACCTCACTCTGTGAGAGCCTCCTGCTGTGCTTCATTCACAGCAACCTCCTTCCTGCCTCAGGGCCTTTGCACTTGCTCTTCTCGCCCTTCTCTCAGGGTTTTTATCACGTTCCCGAGCCGAACTCCAGATTCTCTCTCGCGTTCCCTGCTCATTTCCATCCCACGTATGACTCTCTGATCCACCTCATATTTACCCTAATTGTCTTTCTCATCCCGACAGAAAATAAACTTCAAGGCAAGTCTAGTCTTTTGTGCACTGCTGAATTCCTGAGTGCTTAGAAGAACCTGGCACACAGCGGGACCTTGCTATTTGTTCAAAGAAAGAGTGGATAAACAGTGTCTCCACACAGCCAATCAAATGAATGATTGCTCTGGGCAGCCACCCTGGGTCTTCTGTTAGAAAACTCTGACCTGGGGGCTTCCCTGGTGGCGTGGTGGTTAAGAGTCCGCCTGCCGATGCAGGGGACACGGGTTCGATGCAGGGGACGGGTTCGTGCCCCAGTCCGGGAGGATCCTACATGCCGCGGAGCGGCTGGGCCCGTGAGCCATGGCCGCTGAGCCTGCGCATCCGGAGCCTATGCTCCGCAACGGGAAAGGCCACAACAGTGAGAGGCTCGCGTACCGCAAAAAAACAAAAAACAAAAAACAAAAAACTCTGACCTGGTCATGCTGCAAAAAAAATGGAAAAGAAAATAAGATTCCACTTTTTTCTTCTAAGAAATGCAAATTTCTTGATTGACAATATCAGTGCTGGAAAAGGGGGAATAAGGTATCTGGAGACATAAAAGTGCCTATCCTTTGACTTGGTACCTACCCTTTGAAGACTTTCCTTGAGGAAATAAACATGGAATTATCATTACAGTATTATTTACGGAATTCACAAAATTAAAAAAAAATTAGCAACACTTTAGATGTCTAAAGTAGGAGAATGGTTAAATAAAACACGATATTTCTAGAAGATGGATGACAGTGCAGCTATTTTGAATGTTTCAAGAAATAGTTTAACAATATGGTAAAATGTTTGCAGTGCACTAAGTGGAAAGGGGCCACAAAAGGGTCCAAATGATCACACGAGCACACACACATGCACACACGTGTATATATACACACCCCAGTACTAACGCTTGTTCTCTGGATGAGGAATAAGCGAGGGCAGAGCCAGGCAGAGGACTGGGTGGGGCTCCCAAGCCGGGAGTCTTGCCTGCCCCACGGGTCACGGTCCTGAGGCTGCAGGGCCGGGATAGCCTGCTTGTGAGCGACGTGGAGGAACGGCTGGTCGGGGAGCCCTGCTCGGTGTGACTGCCCTGGATGTGAATCTGCCCCCTCTCCACCTGCGCAGGGATCAGAGTGACACCCGGGTCACACTGAATCCCAGAGCCCTGGGGGGAGGGCGAGCATCTCTGCGGGGCGTGTGACACACGCACATGCGACGCACTTACAGAGGATGAACACTCAACGCACGCCCGAGATGACTGTATTGAGCCATCCACAGACACCCCTGGAATGTCTGCTGTGTGCCAGGCTCCTCGTTAGATGCTGGGGAGACAGAGGTAACAAGTAATCCTTAAGTAGTCTTGCCTGGGTGGGGTCTGGGGGGGAAGAGAGATGAGGGCCAGTCTCACAGGTGAGCAGAGGTTATAACGGGTCGTGTGCTCTTGACACAACTGATGGAAACAGCCTCCAGAGGAGGAAACCGCTGAGCCAGGAGGTGAAGGAGGTACAGGTGCAAATCCTTGAACACTGGCACCCGGGGTGCTATTATCCTTACTCGACAAGCTGGCGGGAAGTTCAGGAGAGCAGCGCCGGCTTCCTGCACCACCAGCGTTTTCCTCAACATCCCCAAAGCCACAGCCAGAGGCCAGGCTGTGGACACCGAGAGGGAGGGGACTATGTTTGTCACAAAGGTGGTTTCGCTGCCAGTTAGAGATATTCTTTTGCCGCTTGCAAAGATAATTATTGCATGTTCACTGTAGAAAACTACAAACAGGGCACAAATTGAAAACAAAGATCACTCATTACCCCGCCCCCAGCAGCACCACGGCCATCGCCTTTGTGCACAAGGGACCAGCCCTTGACCAGAAGGTCCCCAGGCCCCAGGGGACGCAGCCGCGCTGCTCCCCACCCCGTGCCACCCGGAGAAGCCTCTGGCCTCTGGAGGGTAGGGCCTCCCGGCTCTCCCATCAAGGGCAGTTGGGCTCGAGGCTGTTAGGCGCCCACATTCTGGTTCCCATCCTGCTCTCTGCAGAGCCGCTCAGCCACCACCGCCAGCCTAGCTCTGAGTGACTGGAGACGCCAGGGAAGAACAGATGGCTCCTGGTCTGGCGCTTTTGTGTCCCCAGCACTTCTCACGTGATCGTTATATCTGAATGGGGAAAAATAGTGCTTTTTCTATAACTAGAAGAAATGTTTCTCCTAATCAGAAAAGACACCACTATCTTCAGATGCAAATGTCACTTTCCAAAACTAACTACGCTTTACATAAAAGGTCCCCTCAGGATAGGAATCACAGCTGCAAGATGGAGAGGCGCCCACTTCCATCCCCACTATTCTTTGGAGCAGGAGACGCTGGGCCTGCGTCCTCAGCGCTCCTCCCCGCAGCCCCCCATCTGACAACTGCGCACACCGGTGACTTTTCAAATGAAAAAAGAAAAAAACAAAGCAGACTCTTATGCACTACGGGTCTGACGCAGTTAGAGAATGATTTACATGTTTTGAAGGTATCTTCTCGCATTTATTCAAGGGTATTCATGGAACCTTGTTTTACTAAACAATTGTCCCTCTTGATGTCGCAGAGAAGTACAGGTCGCCTGTCCCAAAAGGAAGATTCCTGGTCCCCTTTGTGACGACACGACAGTGTTGGTGAAATACATAAAAGAAATAACGTCCCAACATATGGAGCACACAGTCATCAAAGAGCTGACTAATAACACCTCAATTTTATGGAGTTTTTCTCAGGCTCAAACGTAGCCACGTATGTCATTTAGTAAAAAGCAAGCTTTACAGTGTAATCCAGGGGTTCTGAATCCTGCCATTGCTTGGACTCACCCAAGAGGCCGCCCCAACCAGTGGGGGGTCAGAGGGAAGAAGCCCGCGTGGGAGGGGCCCGGGGGGAGGTCTGTGCAGAACTCACCCTGAGCCCACCCCTTCTGCCCCAGCTCAGGGCTCCTCGCGCCCCACAGCCCAGTGTCTCTGAGGCCGCCTTCCGCCCAGACTGGGCTGTCTCCCAGCGCGCACAGTGCCGGCTGATGAACTGGGGGAGCCCTGCAGGCACAGAGCTGGGACCCCCAGCCTGTGTCCCGTCCTCCTGGCGGCTCAGGCCAGATCCACCACCATTCTGCGCCTGACACCAAACGTGAAGAAGGGGCAGACCCACCCGGCCTCGAGAGCACAGCCAGGGAGCAGCAACCCAAGTTCCGCCTGACTGGGACCCAGCAGAAGTCGACCAGGGGCCAGACTGGTCAAGTGGAGGGGCCGGGCCTGGAGGGCGAGGACAGCTCGCCATCAGCTGAGGGCTTTGGGGCTGCTCAGGGCTGAATGGAGCTCAGTTCTGCTCTTTCTTGTGACCTCAGGCAAGACGCACTCCCCTCTGCCTCACTTTCCTCATGAGAATAAAACCCGAACCGTCTCAAAGGTCAGGCCTGGGATCTCAACAAGAAAACCCTCGCAGTGCTTCGCCCAGTGCCCGGCAAACATGGGCGGCCGTTCTTGCTGTTCCTGCCGGTTGTTTTAATAGACATCTTTGCCTGAGTCAAGAGCTCGGGCAGAGCTGGGCTGAGTCCTGGTTCCTGGCCCACGCCGGCTCTATGGTGGGTCATCAGAGGGCAGAGGCATGTGGCGCCCGTTGTTGCCTGCAGGTCAAGCCAGCCTGCTGGGGAGGGAAGCCAGGTCTGAGACGTGGTCACGCACCTCGAGAAGGGCCCTCCGCAGGACCCGGGCTCCTGACCGGCTGCTTCGGGCCCTGCAGGCGGAGCCGAGGCTTAGATTCAGGACAGCTAGGCTAGAGCCCTGCCATCTTCTGGCTGCATCTCAAGCAGTCACCTCACTTCCCTGGGCCAAGGTTCTCAGTCTGTAAGGTCGTGACAGCCACACCAGTCAGAGGGAGCTGCCCGCAAGAATCATCCCAGGAGACAGGGGACAAACAGGGAGCATCCTGTCCTCTCAGGAAGGCACTGCACCGACCTGTCCCCCACAAAGATGAATTAACCCATCTCTGCTGCAGGGAACTCATATTTGAAAGGGGTTGGGGGATCCCCAAGTAAGAAACTTGTGACCCCAACCCAGAGCTGAGAGAGTGAGCCCAGGGCAAGAACAAGCCAGAGAGGGCAGGGCGCCCCAGGGGGTTCACTGACCCTGGAATTCTGTTAGCTCATATTCAGTTTTATTGTACTCTTGTTTCAACAGCTCTGTTACGGGAATGCTTCCATAACAGAGCCTTCTAGTGTCCTGTCAATAAGTTATGTCCAGCCACGTTCTTGGCTGACTTATAAAATCAATTTTCCATGAAATCGTATCCTAAGCAACTTCTCTAGGTAACCTGGAGGAGAGAACGTGGTAGGGAAGGGGTGGAGGGGTGGGCTGAGCTGTCAGATGATCTGGTAGGGCTGGGGACAGAGACACGCCATGTATCTGTTTGCTGGTGGCATGCTGCATTCTAGGCCCATTTCCTCAACTCCCCTGTCTCCACATCCTTTGCCATGGGACACTGGGGTTCCTCCCACTGAAGAGCTGAGAATATTTCCCTATCCTGTGGCTTTGGATTCAGCCATATGACTGCTTTGGCCAAGGGAACGTTAGCAGGTACAACGTGACCAAAGAATTAAAAAGTGCTTGTGTGATCTGCAAGCCTTCCTGTGTCTGTCGTGCTGCCTTGAGAGGAGCCCACGTGACTTCGCTCTGGTCCAAGAAGCAGAGATATCCCAGTCAGGCCACCAGAGCCGAGCCAGCCCAGATCAGCCAGCCCACAAGCAAAAGCCAAACGAATGCTCACAGTCCTGGAGGTTCCGTGGTTGTTTGTTACACGGCGATAGCTGACCACTTCAGTTCTGAATTTCTAGTTAGTGAGAAATAAAAGGTACTGAGCTCAGAGTACAGAGACGAGAAGGTGGCTTTTTGGCTGTCAGTGTTCCTTGACGATGGGCACTTTGCAAAGGGACTTTGTGATACCCCTCCTGTGGGTGTCCAAGGTGGCAGTCACCTGGCTGGGACAACATGGTTTAGCAAGGTCCATTCCAGCTGTCAGATTAGAAACATGTTAGTATATCAGTCTAACTATTACGAAGGTTATAATTAGCTAATCAGACTGCATGATTCTTCCACTAAGTTTTGTTCTGAATACTTAGGGATTCGATTATACAGTTTTTCCCATGATTCCTTACAGGAGGAAGAAAAAACAATCCCAAAACTTCATACAGAATAAGAATACAGCAGGTAGCAAAAACTCCTAATTAGAAATACTCAGTAATGAATTCCTCTACTTCCTTTTAAAGAACAGTATAATTACTTCTAAGAATTGAAAAATTGCTTCATTTGATCAAATATTTTGATTAGCAAAGAAATTAATTGCACTGTATCTTCATTTGTATTTACAGTGAATTAATGAATGCTAAAAATAACAACAGCAGCAAAACTGCCTGTCAAAAAAAAAGATAAAACATTAAAAAAAATCCAGTTGAGAATAAAGTGAAAGCTCTGTGTGCAGACGTGCTGCTACAGATGCCTCCCGCCGGATCAAGGAACCAACTTTTGCGACTCCCAGAGCCCAGCACGCGAGGCCAAGGGTAGACGCTCGTCTGTCGGGAGGTCTGGAGGTCTTAGTGATCGATGAATTGGCCTCAGCGATCCAGTATGCTGTTTGCAGATTCAAAAGGGTGACACCAGAACTGCAGGCACAACCCAAGTTTCCCGGTGGCGTGACCGCTGCCCACACTGGGATCTCTGACCACGGAGGGATTCTTTCTAGGCAATGCATGAAGGCAGATCTGGAGATTCCAGGTTCCTTTTCCTTTGGAAAGGCTACAGTCAAGTCAAGCGTCAAGTCAACTGAACCAAGGCTAACTGACACCCAGTCCTGGTGGCCGTCCTTCCCTGTGTCTCCTTCACCCAGGCGCTGGGCTGGGGCGTTGCAGAAGTTTCTCTAATCCTCTCATTGCCCTTCGAGGCAGCCATGGTTCTCCCTATTTCTAGACAAAGTAAGTGGGTCAGGACTCGGCCCAGTCCCCAGGCTATTCCCCTGTGAGCTGATGACTTCAGAGCTGTGCTCTCCCATCCTTCCATGATCCCAGCCCCACCACACGCACAAGTACAGAGCCCACCCAAGAGAGGAATATGCGAATTCATCAGCACTGACTGAGGGCCTACCGCGTGCCAGGCTCCATGCCAGGCACGGGCAATAGAGCAGTGAACGGCAGAGACAAACCCCTGCCTTGGAGAAGCTGATGCTTTGAGATGCCCATGGAGGCAAGCATGGGGGAGACCCACCCTAACAGCCCTGCCCCTTGGCCTCCCTCGCAGATCCTCTGCCCCCGGCCTCTCAGCCCACCTGACCCATGCTCTAGCCATGCCCGAAGTACACGTTTCCCATCTTGGGTCTCTGCACATGCTGTCCTTATGCCCGGGAAGCCTGGTCTCCCGGTGTCCAGACACGGTGTAAGCTCATCAGAGAGCTGATTATGCCGTCTCTGCCCCTGACCATGCAGACTTAGGTCCTCCCCCTTCGGCTCTCCGAGCTGACTCCCACCATACAGCTCGACCTTCACAATGGATCCATCCGACACCTCTGCACACACCCCGTGCACAAATCCTTTGGTAGCACGAAACTGCCACAAAATGCTGAGAAGTAGAGGAAACATTTAAGCTATGCCTTCAACCCTTTAATGTTCAAGAAACTCATGGCTGAATTCATGTATGAAACTATGAGACGAATTCTTCCACGCAAATAAATTACACACCGTATAATCACATCATTACTAAATATTATACAATAACCACGCACTCACTGAAGTAGGATAGAATAAAAACTAATAATGCAAACATTTGGTGTTTGCTATGTTCGGTACCATGCAAAGCTCTTTCTGCATTAACTCGCTTCATCCAAACACCAATCCTGTGGGGGGGACACTCGAGACAGCTCCCACTGACAGTAGGAAGCTGAGAGCAGGGGCCTGGCTCTGGTCTGAACTCTAATCCCAGCTCTGGCACTTCTAGCTGTGTGATCAGGAACGGATGCTGTGACCTCTCTGTTCCTCGGTCTCCCGATCCTTAAAAGGGATCTTAGGAGGGTTAGCTGAGTTAATTTAGGTAAAGTGCCTAGAACAGGGCCTGGCTCACAGCACGTGCCCAATGCGTACTAGCCACCGTTTGGATGTTGGTGACTGACTGTGGGTGACAAGAAGATGACGGTAACTGGCTGGGCAACATCACTAGGTAGGCCAGGGTCTGGCACACGCTGTCACACATGTGCTGAATGTGGGAAGGTAAGATTCTCCCAGTCAAACGGGGCAGCTAAAGCCAGAACGTGAGAGCTCACCTCCAAGCGAGACATGTAGGTATGTGGTAACAATCAAGAAACTGGTGCTGTCTGCAGCCTGGATTTGCTCTGCGAGGCTTGTTCGGAACAATGACTTCTTGGATTGACTCCTGGCTTCCTGATATGGTCATGACCTCGTAGAATCAACGGTACAGCTCAACTCTGATGTTTAATTGACCCAAACACTGGCAATTGAATTAGACTGCAAATCAGACTGCCATGGCCCTGGAGGGGGTCTGCGGGGATGGGCTGTGTCACAGTCCGCTTATTTTGAACATGTAGAGAGCCTGTACGTGAATACCCTATACATGAATACCCTATACATGAATACCCTATACATGAATACCCTCATGTATTCCCACTGAGGGTAGGAATCAAGAGAGATCGCCAGCCCAGATTCGAGGCAAGTGCTGGCGAAAGCATCTGGAGAATGCGAGAGTGAGTGACAAATACAAGGTGGGACATCGGAGGAGCTGTACAGCATTCCCCAGAGACGGGCTGAGGCCCGGCCCTGCTGGCGCTGTACAGGGGTCAGGTGGAAGCAAGCCTGGCACGGCCCCCTTTGCTTTTCTGCAAGAGGCGTGGAAACCAGGTGGCCAAGCCCTGTCCTAATTCTGGCAGGGGCCCATCTGGCAGCTGCTAGAGAGGTAGGTGCCCAGTCCCTCGACTGTCCACACCCCTGGAGGCTGGGGAAGACGGGGGGACCTTCTACTCCTTCTGACTGGAGGCTCCAGATCCAGATGGGGCCCAGGATGCATGGGTGCCTCGACGCGCTCAGATTTGGGAGAAGCGTGTTAACCTCACGAGAACGGCGACGCGTCATGCTGGCTGTGGTCAGGTACCTTGAGCAGGTTGGCCCCTAACTGCTCCTCCGGTGTGATGATGTCATTTTCATACAAGGCGGTGGTTGACAATATTCCTTTTCCTTTAGCTCAGGCACGGCGGGCCCAGCAGCCCCTCACCCTGCACTGTCACCAAGGCCACCGCAAGTGTCCAAGCGGCCTGTGTCATCCCTCCCACCCTGCCATCTACTCAACCGTCTCCAGGACAGCAGGTAGTAATTATCCCATTGGCAAGTGGAAAGTGAGTGAAATTTAGGGGAAACATTCAAAAATCACCGAAACTGTATCAAGAGGACTTAGCCTTTCTCGCCATCAGAGGCAAGAGTAAATAACGGGGATGACATTTCTCAATAATTTCCTTAATTTATTTCCAGTAACCTTCGAGGCTTTTCCTGAAAAGGAAACGTCCCCATTCTTTATAATGTTCATTAAAAATACATGGACACCATTATGTTTACAATAAAAAGAAAGATAAATCAAAGCAGCACTGTTGGCAACTAATATAAATGTAATGTTCATAAAAGATTACAAACATTTTGATGTGCTTTACGGTCCCTTGTTCAATGGAAAACTACAATCTTAAATTCTCTCTCGGAAAAAAATCATCTTCAAGTTACTCAACATCTCACTGGATGACTTTAAAGACAATATATTATAAACACGAGGTAAGGACAGATCTCATTGGCTCTGTGTTAGCTAGAATGGGACAAAATAATTACTCTGCATTGAATAAGGATGCGTTTTGTTAAAAAAATTCCATTATTTCCATGATAATAAAGTAGAAAGATTTTATATGGGTTTCTACCATGTCTTTTAAAAATTCTATTTCTGCTCTGAGCATTATTTTATATTCACGGAAGACACTGAAATTGCACTTTAAGACTTAAAAGAAATGTTAAACAGCAATGATTTCTAAAAACAAGTAGTGATACTCTATACAGTTTGCACGTAGCATTTTGAATGTAAAATGTTTTTCCCAGAAGTGAAAAAGAGGTATTTGCTGAGGGCAGACATTCAGATAATGTTTTCACCTCGTTTGTGAGAATCTTATGAAAAAGGTGTTACTGCTGACGTCCAGAGCTTGTCTTGTTTTTTCTTTTTTACTCTTCAACCAAGGCTCTGGTAGCATTTCAGTTTTAATACCTCGTTCCTCTTCTTTTGTGCCACCTGAGCTAGTGTTTCTTGTCCTGACTCGGGTGTGATGCTCCCGGTGGCACCAGGCATGCCCTTTGCTCCTGTCTGCAGAGCCTGACGGAGTCTCGTCGTCCACAGCTCCCCGGGCTCCAGGCCGAGCTCGGTGTCCCAAGAGTGACGTGCGGCCCACGCGCTGAGCCGACGGTGCGCGGTTGATCTGCGCCAGCCCGTGACCCCCACTTTGAGAAACGCTTCAGTGGGGCAGCGGAAAGAGCCAGCAGCCAAAAAGCCAGGGCCGAGCCACACGCCAGGGCCGATCCGCACGCCAGGATCTGAAAGTAACGCGGCACCTGTTCTGAAAGCAGCCGAGATGCTTTTCCCCTGCTGTGCGTGATGGACACGCGAGACACAGAGCAATACGAGTTTTGGGGGGCAGACTTAGCGGTGCACCCCGACTGAGAACCGGATCATGAGCAGGGCTAAAATCGTCATCTTTGTGCGCTCCATCTCCTCAAGCCTTACGGGACTCCTTAGCTACCTTTCCAGCTGTCCCTGTTCCAAGAACGGATTCGGTTTGGCTGGCGATTATTCACAGCAAACTTCCTTTGCGAGAAGAGGTCCCGACTGCCTTAATTACATTTTGGTAATCTCCTTTTAATTACTTGCCACCATGCATCCCCTAGAGGAAGGGATGGCTGATGTATTTAATGAGCTCGAGGAGGAGGCATTAACTCTTCCTATTGTTTGTGACTTCTTTTCCTTCTATTAAGAACATCAGCTCAGGACTAAACTTCCGGAACCATCACTATGTACACGGTCACGGCTCTCACACAGCCACTTTGCCATCTCAGCCTCCCTTGAGGAAGCTGACCCAGGTCCCTGCTCAGAAGTCTTAAGGAGTCTCCTGCCGCTCAGAGAAAGGGACCTGAACTCCGGAGCGAGGGACGCAGGGCCCCGGTGGTCGGCCCCTGCTGCCCTCCTCCCTCTTCAAAAAAACGGGGCAGAAGAAACCCCCAATGCACCCTGAACAGTATGGTCGCCCCACACTGAGTCTTCACACCCCACATCCTTTCAAGCTGGAAGTCCCAACCTCAACTTGTCCTTCCGGTAAAGGCACCTCTGCTCAAGCACTGGCTTCTCAGCAGGACTTCCCACCCCCAGGCCGGTGTGGGGCTGATGCCACTTAGTCCCAAGCACCCACTGCACACGGACAGCGAAAGCGGGGGGTGAGGGCAAACAGTGGGCCAGTCTGTGCCACCTCTGAGTCCCCGCTGCCCCGCCAGCCTCCATGTCCCCTCCTGTCTCGAAACACATCTCCCACCGTCATTCACGTTGCAATTAATCCTAGAACCTCCTTGCAAGGACGTTCAGCAAAGTGCTTCCAGAGGCAAAGGGGGCTTTGCGAAGAAATCAGGTAGGACGAATGTCAGGGGAAGCGCGTGGCAACGTTTGAAGCTTTGGAGACGTTCGCCCCTGGTTCCGGGAACTCAAGGGTCGGCAGAGATGCTCAGAGTGACCGTGAGTGAGGACGAGCCGCGTCCTCTGCCTGCAGGCTGCGTGACCTCTGGACACAGCCTGTCAAGATTCAGCGTGGCCAGTGGAGTCCTCCAGTGGGAGCCGCTGGAAGGGTTTGGGCACGTACTTATAGGTGCTCGGCAAGGACACTCTACAGTAATTAGAACTCGGAACACTGGAAGTCGCTTCAAGACCAAAGACGGGGCATCGGCGAAGCCAATGAAGCTGATTGCTGACCCAGGACACCTGTCTTCCTGCTCCCTTCCCCATTCAAAGGCCCAAAGCCTGGGCCACTCCTGACTCATTCTCTTACCTTCCCCTTTCCAAATGTATCCAGAAGCAGCCACGCCAGCAGCATCCCTCCCCAGGGTGCTCCCGCCTCCCTACTGGCTCTGGGCGCCCCCGGGCGCCCTCCCCGAGCCTTCCCCACCTGGTGTCCACCGTGACTTCTCTAAAATGTTAGTTGGTCATGGTCACGACGCTCCTCTCCCCACACCTTCCCTGGGTCTCCATGTTATTCAGAGTCGAAGTGAGCTACAGGGCTGCCCCCCTCATCCGTCCCTCCTGCCCACCCAGGCAGCCACACCTCAAGCCCCGAGGGCTCCCTCCTGCTGGGTCTCTGCAGGGTTGTGCTCCGACAGCCCCTCCCTAGAGGTCACTGAGTCCCTCCCTGCCCTCCGCTGGGTCTCAGCTCAGATGTCCGCTTCTCACCAGGCTACCCTTCTGTCTGGGTTTATTTTATCCCACAGCACATACTGGCTTCTGACATCTGGTACGTATTCTCATTTCTCGTCCGTCTCCCTCGCTAGAACGCAGGCCCCTGGCTGACCTCAGGACCTGCTCAGTGCTGGGTACACAGCGGGCGCACAGGAAATGCTGGCTGATGGACAGAGTGACTGGGATGGTACACATCCACCCCACTTTGTCTCTAAAGCAAAGTGATTTGCGTTAGAGACAAATCACTGACGTGGAAATGCCCGCGATATCACAGGAAGTGAAAAGGCAGCTCCAGAGGGACATGCAGGGGTCCCAGAGGAGGAGCTGGGCAGCTGGGGTGGGAAAGCCGAGCCCTCTCTCCTATTTGGGGGTGGTTAGGGAATGGAGGGGAGGGGAGGTGCTGAGAGACAGGAAGGTGCAGCTGGAGAAACAACAGGGGCTTACAGTGGCTGCCTTTGGGAAGCAGGACTGCGGTGAACAGTTGATCAAGTGATCTCTGCTTTTAAATCTTTTGCAACAATTCAATTTTATTTCTATATGGGCATATATTACTTTGATACAAATAATAAACGTTTGTTTAAAAAAGAGTCTTGGGACTTCCCTGGTGGTGCAGTGGTTAAGAATCCGCCTGCCAGTGCAGGGGACATGGGGTCGATTCCTGGTCGGGGAAGATCCCGCAGGCCACGCAGCAATTAAACCCGTGCGCCACAACTACTAAGCCTGCGCGCCTAGAGCCCGTGCTCCGCGACGAAGAGTAGCCCCCATTCACCACAACTAGAGAAAGCCCGCGCACAGCAACGAAGACCCAACGCAGCCAAAACATAAATAAATTAATTAAAATTAATAAAAAATAATAAAATAAAATTTTAAAGTTCAAAGAAAAATAAATTTAAAAATATTAAAGAGTCTTTTAAGAGTTGTGAGAATCCCCAACCACCCCCTAATTCAGCAGCATATACTCTCTGTCCTTGACCTCACCCCCAAAGGATATCTGTATAAAAAAGAGGATTAGAGATAAATATACCAACATGTTAACACTGTTCGTCCCTAGGGCTGACTTTAATTCTCTCCTTCAAAATGACTGGTATATTCCTAATCATGTAAAATGGACACAAATTACTTCTACAAATATTAGCTTAAACCATATGAAATTGTCAATATTCAATCATTTAGGACTCTAAAAATGGTGATTTCATATGATTCAACCTAATAGAAAAAATTATTTTTTAAAAATGGGGCTGCTTTCAAGATCAATAAAAGTATTCCTATCCTTTGAGCCCAGTTATTTTATTTCTTGGATTCTTTCTTTAGGAAGAAGGTCCAAAATGTGTACATAGACTTGCATACAAAGTGTTCATGGCCCAGCAAATTACAGTGGCGGAAGCTGGAAAAAAAACAAAACGCTTAAAAATAAGGAGTTGATGGAATGTTATGCAGACATTTTAACTCATGTTTGGAAGAACTTTAAGTGACTTGGTGGAATTTAATGTTAAAGGAAAAACAGCAAGATACATGATTATATCTAAAATGTTATCTCCACTATGTAAAAACATGCATTACATCTGTACACTCACGTTCATGGCGGCATTATTCACAGTACCGTAGCTAAAACGTGGAAGCAACCCAAGTGTTCACTGGATAGGATAGAAATAGATGTATCCATAGATCAATGGATACACAAAACATGGTCTATCCATACAGTGGAGTATTATGAGACTTAAAAAGGAAGGAAGTTCTGACCGTGCTACAAGAGGATAAACCCTGAAGACATTACGCTCAGTAAAATAAGCCAGACGCAAAAGGACAAGTACCGCAGGTTTCACTCGTCTGAGGCACCTGGAGTCGTCAAATTCCTAGAGAAAGTAGAACGGGGGGTGCCAGGGGCTGGGGGAGGGGGGTTGGGGAGTTAGTGCTTAATGGGGACAGGGTTTCAGTTTTGCAAGACGAAGAGAGTTCTGCAGGTGGAGGGTGGTGATGATTACACAGCAACGTGAATGGACTTCATGCCACTGAGCTGTGCATTAACTTAAAAAGGGTTAAGATGGCAAACTTTATGGTTTGGGGGTAAATGCATTAAAAATAGACGAAGAAGCTCTCCGAGGCAGCGTGGCCCTTGGGAAGAAGACAGCTCTGAAGCTGAACTGCCTGTTTTCCACTCCAGCTGCGGAGGCGGGTACCTGACTTTGGGACCCACGTGTTCCACCTGTATCCCCTCCCTCATCCGGGCAGCAAACCAGGTGAGCAAATGCCAGGGGGAGGGCCCAGAGCTCAGCAGGTCTCACTAAACCGTATGGAGGTTGTTCCTGTCATCACGCCATCATCACAGGGTTAAACGACTATCTTCTTTTTTCTACACTTTCCTGTATTTTCCAAATTTTTCACAATATGTATTTCTTTTAAAATCAGAAAAAAAGTATAATTCACATAAAAATAGTGACAGTCACCACAGACAAAGAGAAAAGACAAGTCACAGACCAGGAGAAGACACTTGCAACGCCCATACCAACACAGGAGTGGAATCCTTTCAGACGAGGGAGCCTGGATGGCTGATAACATTTGAAAGCCTTGGCAGAAATGAAACTCCCGATAACACCAAGGGCTCCGGGATGCGGCGCGTCAGCAGCCCTCCCACGTGGCTGGCGGGAGCGTGCGCTGACTGACAGGTGCAGCCACCGTGGCGGTGTCTGTGGAGTTCAACTTGTGCCCCCGCCCCCTCCCGCAGCCGTTCCACGCAGAGTGACCCCGAGTGTGCAAAGGACACAGTCACAGAAGGCTGACCGTGCCCTGCTCGTAACGGAGAAAACCGCAAACCGCCTGTATGCCATTAGCAGGAGGACGACGACTGAACGGAGTTTGTTCATTCAATAGAATATATTCATTTATCATTTAATTGGCTAATTTTATGGCAGCTTGAGCGAGTGAACTAAAGCCAACGTAGCAACACGGACCAATCTTAAATTCACGATATTAAGCGAGAAAAACACAAGTGCCGAAGACAGAATTGGGTACAATATCATATATATAAAGTTTTGAAACAGGCAACAAAATAGTATATTTTGTTAGGAAATGTCCATCTAAATGGCAGAGATGAAAATGCTCACACGCCCCAGAGGAGACGGCACAGCCTTCAGAGACCTGGAGTCGGGAGCCAGGCTTCTGGGGCCACAAGCCAGCTCTACTGCCACCTTCGGGGTGACTGTGGGCAATGACTTGCGTGTGCCCCAGTCCTCGTCTATAAGATGGGATATTACTAGCATGTGCCTCGTAGTGATAGCAAAAGAATTAGACCCGTTAATATCTATATAGGACTAAGAATGGTGCCTTGCCCTCAGGAAGCACTATATTGAGTTTGCTGCTGTTATTATTACTACAATGAGTCTCAGACCTTAAAAACGCTCATGCCATTTGCTCTAGCAATCTCGTTTCCAAGAACGTAGCCCAGATCAAGGATTTATGAACTCGGGTGTTCACTATATACAAAAGTGTGCAGTTGGAAATGACGCCAGTGTCCAGCTACAGGAGGACAGTTAAATACATTTCAGCACAAGCCTGTTGTGACTTAGCTGCTGCACTATGTTTGGATTTTTCCTATTTGCTTTCATCTCCCTTTCCATGGCGGCAGGTACACCTGTGTGTCCATTCTCACTCAGCACAGAATGGTGACCAAAGAGATCCAAGTTGGCTGAAACTAGATTGTAATTGGCGCTAATGCTGTAGGTCCAGTTACATTTAGAAATGGAGAAACAGCCTAAGAAGGAACAGCTCGTGCTGCCAGAGAAGTGGTCCCGGGAAGGAACGAGAGCCCTGTGGCCAGCCACCCACCCTCCTCCAGGAAGCCCTCTTAGACTTCCCCCAGGACTCTACTAACTCCATGATTACCCCTACCTCAGGCTTGGCTGACACATGGCCCAGGGCCTGACACATAGTGGGTCCTCAACAAATGTCTCCCAAGTGGGTCCCAATTCCCCCATTGCTGGTTCAGGGCCTGACGTGTAGTGGCCTCACTTCTCTCGACACTAGGTCATCTACAGGGATCTAAGATTCTTAGAACTCATTAAAACGACCAGACAAAAGCAGGCTCTCCTAAACTTCTTTGAAAATAAACAAAATAATAGAATAGAATAGAATAACTTTCTAATGAATTAAAGGATACGTATTTACCTTCTAACACTACGTAGAATTTATATCAATTTTTCATTTAGAATGAGCTAATTAACTGAGGTGATGGCCAATTTATCTGTTGTGGTTTTAATCAATTATCTATTTTGCAAACACTAATTTTAGCCCATTTTCAAAAAGAAATGCTTATGTGCTGCATACATTCTTACCTCCTCAAGGTAACTGTTGAAGTTCTGGAGAAAATATTTCCAATTTATATACGGGGTGAGATGAATTCTTAGTTTTCTCAAAAAATAATGATACTGGGTATCTGTTAGTTTGTAACAAAAATCCTTAAGAACTTGTCCAAAATCCGAAGCCTTTACAAACCCAGTGTCCTCTTTATCCAGTGCAGAAAATGCCTACAATTAAAAAAAAAAAGGCAGATGTTACTGTCAAGTGAATATTTCAAAAATATTTTTCTTAAGTATTGCTTTTCTGAATGCAAATGAAATCAAGTGAACGTGAGTCCCCTGCAGATTCTAAATTACTAAATAACGCACGAGGACTGAAGACAGACAGGTAGGATGTGCACCCCGTCTGAGAGTTGACGTGTCGTTGAGGAAACTCGCCTTAGTCCCTCCTCTTTGGATACGAAGACGAAGAGGTGTGAAAGAGGAGCCCCGGTCCTCGCAGGTCCCGAGGAGGCTCCGAGGCACGAAGGCACTTGCCCGAGGTCTCTGCATCATTAAATTCTACTCCCCAGTGAATCACCTGTGAGTGAGAAGCTCAGGTGCTACCCCACTGCGTCCAGGTGTGGGGCAGGGGTCTCACGATAGGAGCCTGACGTGGGAAGCGGCCAGGAGGAGGAGTGAGGGACTGCCCCATCCCACCCACACCCCAGGGCATGAACACCGAGGCTCTGTCCTTTATGGTGGGGGAGACTCCCCTGCCCGCGCCTGTGCAGAGGGGCTGGGGCAGCCGGCGCCAGCCCAGCAGTAAAGCAGTCAAACCGAACTGCAAACATTTGCTATAAAAAGAAAGCACATTTTTCCCCATCTGTTGAAACAAAATCATTCATTTCTATTGCACTAGAAAATCCACATCAAGGGGTAAGTTAAGATCTTAGTTTTTTAAGAAAGAATTTAACGTGCCTGCAGACCCAAGCCCAAATTCCCTTGCGGTTAATTCTCACTCAGGACTAACGGGGCACACCCCACCCGTCCACAAGGTGTTATACAGGTAACCAAGTTAACCTTAATACTGTCTGGCTTCAAGCTTTCATTAGCCTGTGTAGATACGACACAGCCAGGTACAGTGGGAAACCTCTGGCTGCACAGCCAGGTGGTAGACTCTGAACCCTGGCTGTGTCGCCCACCATAAACCCTTAACCTCTCTGAGCTTAACTTCATCGGTATAAAAAGAGGGACAACAGAACTCGTGTTGGTCCAAGTTTTACTATGGCAACCTGAAGACGCACCTGTCCAGGTACCCGGCGCACAGTGGATCTCGGCATATGTTCAGGAGAATGGCGGTCAACATGAAGGGAGCTGACCGAGCATTCTGTTCCGAGGGCGTTAGAAGGTGCTGCGGTGCCGCAAGGCTCAGTGGACCTAAGGGCTGAGCTGGGGTCCGGCTCGCTGTGGCCACGGGACCTGCACTTCCCTGGGGCTGTGTGGCTTCCCCGTGTGTCAGTCCAGCCTGACAAGCCACGGGGTGGGTGGAAGAATCGAATATGCCAAGGCTTAGGGATCTATAAAACTCTACATAAATATGAGGTATTGCTGTGTCATTTCAGAAACAAGACGCTGCATTGAGACGTGTCTCCAGTGACACAAGGAGCTGCATCATGTGTCTGGTACCCTTTCGGACAGCCATCCTCAGACATCGTCATTCCCTCCTCGCCCCGCTGCCCCAAATGCCCTCCCCCTCCAGGCCACCTGCCAGCCTCTTGGCCAGAGAATCTCACTCTCTTGCTTAAAACCTCGTCTCCTAAGGAGTATTTCTCAGAAATGAGAACCGTGGTTCCTCCCACAGGTTCTATGGACCTCAGTCTGAGAAACATCCCGATAGATGTGACGTGGTACCACCCTAAACTGGAACGGGGCAGAGCCAGCCTGCGCATGGATGTATCTGGCCCGCACGGTGCTTTTGACGAATCTGAAGCAGTGCTGACATTTAGAAGTCAGGAGGCTTCACAGCTTCTCAGGAAAAATACAAAGATCTAGCAGAGCGGGGACCATGTTTCAGCTCAGCAGCAGTCGGCAGGGGCTGGGGAGGAGCTGCACTCTACACAGGGCTGTGCCTCTGGCCTGCTGTGGCCGCGGCCTGGCCCCTTCATCACTTTTGTACTTCTGGTCCCTGTGCCCATCCGAGTTTGCAGTCCTCACGCGGTGACCACTGGGCCAGGACAACCTGGTGTCGAAAGGGGTACAGATGGTCTTTCTAGATGGCCTGCAATGTGTTCATACTAATTTTTCTTTGATCTTTAGATAGTCATTAAAATAAAGACACAGAAAAAAAAATAAAAAATAGAAAAAAATAAAGACACAGATACGCTAAATCCTCACAGAGAATTCCTGCATGCAAACAATGTCTGCTGTCGGGAGGAAGGCCAGGCTCGCTGGCATTCCAGAACGTTCACGAGCTGGCTGGGCTGCCCTGCCTTTCTCCTTGTCTCCCACTGAACCTTGGACTGCAGGGCCCAGCTTGCCTCCCGGTGCTGAGAGGATGCAGGCCTTCAGCGAGGTGGGCCTCGGTGTCAGCGTGGGGCTGAGGGTCTGCATGTGGCAGACACAGAGGCAACCCTGCTGGGACTGTGCTGTCTGGACAGCACGCGCCCAGCATCACCCGGGAGGCCCTGTGTTCACCGTCTCATTAGGCTGCAAGGCCTGTCCTCTGCACACAGCGTCTCTCTTCCCATGGCTGCTGCAGGGGGAACTCACGTGGGGACCCGCAAAGGGGACCAGCACCCGGTGGGGAGCGCGGCCCGAGCACTGTCTTCCGAGGATGGGCCCCGCAGTGCCATGCCCACGTACACCGGGTCTCGGCACGCCCCCCCGGGGTCACACAGACGTCAGCCTAAATGTCAGTGTACTCGGGGGACCCCGTTCTTACACCCCCTGCCCTGGGCTCCCAGTCACGGTGAGGCTTTGTGCCACTGCCTGGCCCCGGCCAACATCTTCAAGGCCACCTGGCGTCACTCATTCCCCACTGGCCCGGGCTGCCCTGAGGCCTCTGTCCTCTGCCCTCTGCCCAGAACCCCTTGCCCTCGCCGCAGACCCAGCCTTTGCTAAACACCGAGCACTTTCGTCTCACAGAACACATGCTGGGCACGCTCGCGGTAGCTCTGTACAGAGCAAAAGCGGACACACGTTTCCTCCAGTGAACAATCTGTTCCCGACCAACCATCGAGTTCTGATGCCCCAAGGAGAGTGGCGAGAGGCGGAGGGGCCCAGGATGAGGGGCAGGGCTGGAGCTGGTTTTAGGAATTGGCGTGAACCCCAGAACTTCAGTTTCCACAGTAAAAAGCATGTGCTTTCTCTCATACCGTTGACAAAGCCGGACTGGAGGAGGCAACGACCTCCTGGACGTTCTTCAGAACCTCCTCTGGACTTAGGGTCGCAAAATTGATCGGCACGCTCTCCTCCTTCTCTTGTGGCTGAGGTTTTGTCGGCTTGCTATTCTCCACTGCTCTCAAGAAGTCGAGGTAATTGATGGAATTACCATGCCAGCTGATTCCCCAACTTGTCCCAAAAGAAAGAAAACAATATATTAATTTAGAAAAACCCACTTATTCATTCAACAAACACTTGCTGAGCACAGAACAGTGTGGAGAACATGAATAATGTTGAGACATGGTTCCCTGGCCTGTAGGTGCACGCACACCGGTCAGCTATGCTATTAGACGAGCACACACGAAGACTGCAGTCTAAGGGCACAGGGGACGGGCTATGACAGGAGAGAGCGCGGGGCCACTGCCGGCTGGGGGGGCCACAGACTGTCCTGCCCTGAAGCGCTGAGACTTGAAGGCTGGACGGTGGGCTCATGGGCTTGAAGAGCAGAGGATGGAGGAGGAGGCCTGGCGGAGGAACCTGGCCCCGTGGCGGAGTCAGAAGAAGGTGCTTCAGCAGGGTCGTGACATGGGCAGAGTCGGGTCCTGGGGAAATACCTGTGATGGTGATGGCAGAGCTGGTCTGGGGGCAGGACTGTGGGGTCGGCGGGGGGGCCTGCGCTGCGGAATGGGAATCTGACAACAAGGGAAGTACAATAAAGACAGTGAAAAGGAAAAGAGGAACTGAGTAAAATAGATGCTAAATCCTTTTTCAAGAATGGTTGAAATTATGCTGTCAAGCTGAAAGCACTCAAAACATATTTTTACAAAACCGACATCGTTTAGTATTTTCTCAGTTAGAAATTCCATCTGGGTGTGTGTCTCTGTGTCTCAACAAGGACATCCACGCAGAAAAAGAGCACTCCGACACAGAAGAAAATACCTTTACCTTCTACAAGAATACATCGCGAGAGCAAATCCACGTTTCGTGAGAATATAGAGCATATTTATGAAACATGTAAAATAACTCCAAATAAAGCTTAATTGCATTCAAAGTTCACATCTCTGTAGCTTAGATTCCCTGAGGATTGCTGGCACCTTGACCCCTGAACTTTCTTTCATCAGGATGGAGCGTGTGTCAAAGAACAGCTTGGAACGTCGGGAAGCCGGAGAGGAAAGTTTCCAGCGACTCGGGTATCTGCTCCTAGAGAGAACAAGCCAAGGGTTGTGCTTCTCCAGCCCACAGCTGCAGAGCTGCCATCCACAGGCCCCGCGTTGCTGGCTTACACGACGGAGACACGGAGGAAAAGGATAATCAGCTCTATTTCATCAGCAGGATAAATTGCCAACTTGGTATTAAAATTTAGTAATAAAATCAAATGCATATGCTAATCTCAGTATTATTTAGAAAAGTCTATTTTGGATCTAGGAAAGAACAATCTACATATAATTACAAATAACAGAGATGTTTATCATCAAGAGGTCTTTGAGAAGAAACAAGCGGCTGAGCGACGGATCCTTATTAAGGTTTTGATTCGTAAAAAAGTTGATCACCCCACTGACAGGTGGACTACAGAAATTCCACAGCCCTTGTGTCGTTGCTTATAAAAGTATCGAGCCTAACTACGTTTTAACAAGACTCTCTTGTAATCATTTAGTTAATTATTTATCTGGTGCTATTTTTCCATGGTTTATTCACTGAATGCATTTGAATTCTTGTTCAGCTGGAAACAGATTTAGTGAGAGGAGACCATGTTTAAGGAAGAAAAGAACATACAGGCATTTGAGGATGAAACGGTCCTCTTTCCCCTATACACCCATTCACACACACACAACACACTCACATACACACTCATACACTTGCACACACTCACACATACACATACACACACACAGACAACGGGGCACTGTCCTTCAAAGCTTTACGGGAAAATGATTTTCTCCCGAGGAGTCTATGTTCAGGCGAGCTAACAATGTGTGTGAAGGAAAATAAAACATAGTTTCAGACAAAGAACTGAGAAAATTTATTTCCTGTTCCCCCACTTTCTTAGGAAATTACTCCAGGAAGTACTCCAGCAAAATAAGAATGTAAATTAATAAATAAAAAGATGTGGGATATAAGAAACAGGGGATCCAGCCCTGGAGAATAGTGGGGACAGCCCAGGACACTCTTGGGTGACAGACCTGGAATGGGAGAGTGGGGAGCGAGGCTCTAGGATGGAGGACAGCAGGAGAAAAATGGAGAGAACAGAAAGTGGTGCAGAATTCCGGGGAAAGCTGAAGGTTGACGATGTTGAACTTCACCCGAGCCCCGTGTTCAGAAAACAGCAATGGTTAAAGAGATCACCCTACTCTCTATGTCCTTGGAAGCAGCTTACAGTGAAGAACTGCCTTTCCCCAAATGGCTTAGAAAAGATGCAGGGGTACCCCCAGGTTTGCCTACAAAAAGGTGGACACAGAGGCCCGGGGATAGTGCCACTGAGAAGAAAGCTAATTTTCATTCATTACCCGGACACTGAATATTATGAATTATGAATATGTACATAGTCATAATTATGAAATGCCGTTTAATGGTTTTTGAGTTTTATAATCAAGCAATGAACCAAGCAGAGAGGACCTGGTTGTGGCTGTAGGACATTTAGAAGTTAAATTTAACTAGCTCTTCCAAAGGAAAACTGTAGCTGACAAAAGATGGGACATGGAGAGGGAAAGTGATAGGAAGGGGGGGAGCTCTGACACTTGGAAGTGTCCCTTTCATCTTCACAATAAGAAAGAAGCTGAACAAACTGAAAACCAATGGTTTTTCTTGGTCCCATCAGAAAATTGAGGTCACAGGGCAAAACGTCACCCCAAAATCTGGAGAGATGGGTGAACATAGAGAATTACAGCCAAGATCTGCTCTTCCTGGAGCAAAGGCCTTTGGAGCTGGTAGGAACACTTAAGTGGTAACTTGAGCAATGGTGGAGGCTGTGTGTGGACTAGTGTGAGGCTGAGAAACCCCTGGGGGCCCAGTCTTAGGGACCCCTACGTTCATGGGCTTTACCGTCAAGAACCCCACGAGGTTATCACAGTGGAAATCTGAAGATGGTCTCCTCTTGGCTCTAGCCGGGGAGGGAATAATAATCCTTAGGAAGTATGCCCAGAGGCTTCGGCGCGATAATTTTCCACGGGAAAAGAATTTACCAGAGCCTTAGCCCATCCGGGGGAAAGTAAGAGAGCCAACTCCAGCACACTCTAGACTTCCTGTCTCATCTGAGGGAGAAAAAAAAGCTAAGAAACATCTCTGAAGGTTGCAGCCCAGGGACTCAAGCCCACTGAAAGACTGAGATTTCATCATAAGAGTACAGAATCTTTCCCCTCCCTCATACCTTACCACCACATCAAGCCAGCTCCAGCATAACAACAGTGGGTTACAAAGGAAAGAGCTGCAAACACAGACTCTATTTAAGGAGGAGTTCCCAGGGAAGCCTAAGGAAACAGGAGGGACAAAAACAAGGACACTCTGGGAAATCCAAGCCCTTGGCACTGACAGCTACAGCAGCACTAAACACAGCCCACCTCCTGCCCGAATTAACATACAACCTCACGTGAAACGCTTGCTTACCTCAGTTCCTATTACCCAGCGTGTCATGTCTGGCTTTCAACAACAATACAGCTGCAAGGCATGCTAAAAGGCAAGAAGAAACACAGTCTGAAGAGACAGCAAAGCAAGCATGGGAACCAGTCTCAGACATGATGTAGTTTGGAATTATCAGACAGGGAATTTAAAATGACCAACTATGATTAAATTGTAAAGGAGTCCAATGGCAAAAGTGGACAACACATACAACAAATGGCTGATGTAAGCAGGGATGGGTACTCCTTCTTAGGAATCAAAGGGAATCCTGGAAATGAAAAACCGCGTAACAGAAATGAAGAATGTGTTTTAATGGGCTCATCGGTAGACTGGACATGGTTGAGGAAAATATCAGTGAGCTTGAAGTATGTCAATAAGAAAATTCCTGAATTGAAATGCAAAGAGAAAAAAAGAGTGGAAAAAAAAAAACCCCAGAGCAGAACATCCAAGAACTGTGGGACAGTTTCAAAAGTGGAACATACTCATAATTGGAATACCAGAAGGAGAAAAAGAAAGAATCAGAAAAAAACATTTGACGTAATAACGGCCGAGAATTTTCCAAAATTAATAATAGACACAAGGCACATTTCCAGGAAGCTCAGAGAACACCACGCAGAAAAATACCAAAAACTACACCCACTTATATCATACTCAAACTGCTGAAAACCAAAGACAAAGAGAAAATCTTGAAAGAAGCCAGAGAGGGGGGAAAGCATGTACAGAGGAAAAAAGATAAGAATTCCATGGGGCTTCTCATCAGACATCATGCAAGCAAGAAGAGAGTGGACTGAAATATTCAGAGTGTGGAAAGGAAAAAATCACCAACCTAGAATTCTATAACCAGTGAAATTATCCTTCAAAAGTGAAGGAGAAATAAATACCTTCTCCGACAAACAATCACCGAGGGAATTCATCACCACAGCCACCCTGCCCCTCAAAACATGCTAGAACACATTCTTCTGAGAGAAGGAAAATCAGACGGGTCAGAAACGTGTATCTACCTAAAGGAAGAAAGAGCATAAGAGAAGGAATAAATGAAGGTAAAATAGTATCTTTTATTCTTCTTATTCTTAGTTGATCTAATAGATCATTGTTCAAAGTAACAACAATGTATTGGGTGACTACAGCAAATGGAAAAGTGACATGAGTAAGAGCAATGTTACAGGGGACAGGAGAGAGGATTCAGGAACACTTAGTTTGAAATAAGGCGCCTGCACCTCCCGTGAAGTAGTAATGTGTTACTTGACAGTGGACTTAGGCTAGTTGTTCATGTGCACTGCAAACCCTAGAGCAACCGCTAACATTTTTTAAAGGGAGGGGAGGGGTGCTAGTATCCTCACCTCACAAAGAGAGGAACATAAGACCCATGCACTTAGTCATCGAACTTCCAGCCAGCACAGCTAAGGGACACCGCAAGTCAGAAACTGCATACAAAAGCAGTCCGAGGAGGACCAATCAACTCTGAGTTATTTGGGTTTAAAATTATAAGAGGATAGGACTTGCAGTTAAAGTGGCTTGAACGCACGTAACTAGCTCCGTTCCTTCTAAAGTGACAGAAGAAGGCGTTTTTAAAAGGTGTCAGACAGTGGTTCTTGGGATGCTCTAGTCCAGCAGCATCAGCATCACCCAGGGCCTCGTTGGAAATGCAGATTCCCAGGGCTGCTAAGTCAGAGAGCCCGAGGGAGGGGCCCAGCAAGCCAAGTTTCTGATGCTGGCTGGAGTTTGCAGGACACCAGCAGAAAACACGAAGGATGGAGAGAAAGTGGAAGAAGACAACAGCTGCTGGGAATTTGATGGATGAGGGAGAACAGACGCGTCAGCTTCAAGAAATCTCCTGGAACCAACAGAAGGAACACGGAAGGGTATCCAATACACCCTGCAAACCCTCAGAGCCTCCAGAAGTGGGCTCCAGGTACACCTAGACGTAGGAATGAAACTGAGGTTAAAAGAGAAGGATTGGCTAAAAGCCTGTGTGGGACGCAATTCGACCCCGTGCCCCTCCTCAGACTCCCCAGGCTGGGTGCCTGGCCCCCACCCGCCCACCACACACAGTGGAGGACCTGGAGGGGTGTTCTCTGCAGATGGTAAGTGTTTGTCACAGTTCAAAACAGGGAGGGTTCTTAATGAAAAGAGGGGAGTTAAGTGAAAGCTTTTATACTGACTCTTAGTTTCCTGTGACTCTATAACACGATGCCACGAAGTGGGTGACTTTAAACAGCACACATCTATTCTCTTACTGTTCTGGACACCAGAAGTTGGAAATCAGCTTCCCTGGGCAGAAATCACAGTGTCAGCTGGGCTGTGCTCCCCCGAGAGGCTCTAGAGGATAATCTGTTCTTTGCCTCTTCCAGCTTCCGGTGGCGGCTGGCGATCCTTGGCTTGTGGCCACATTGCTCCAATTTCTCCCTCTGTGGTCACTTCTGGGTGAAATCTCTCCCTGACTCCCTCTTATAAGGACACTTGTGATCACACTGGGCCCACCCATATAACCCAGGATCACCTCCCCTTCTCAAGTTCCTTAACTTAATCACATCCATAAAGTCTCTTTCCATATAAGGTGACGTTCACAGGTTCCAGGAATTAGGACTTAAATATCTTTGGGGGCATTATTCGGTTTATCATGCTGACTGTTGAAACTTCCAGCCTTCTGTTCCCAGTCAGCTCCCAGAGTGCTGGCAGCAGGAGACCAACAAGTCTTCTCTGGTTGGGTTGCCAGGTTTAGAAAAACAAAGAAACAAACAGAAGCCTAGAAGGATACTCAATTAAATTAGAATTTCAGATAAACAAAAATAATTTTTAGTATAAATATGTACCAAATATCGCATGGCACACACTTACACTAAAAAAAATATTGTTTATCTGGAATTCAAATTTAAATGGCCACTCTATGTCTTATCCGGCAACCCTAATCCCTGGGAAATCTGACCAGCCCAAAAGAAAAGTTTTAAAGGTTCTGACATTGGGAGTCTTCCAAGGAAACTACCTGCCAGATTACCCTGCCAGATTACCCTGCCAAAGCGGTTCAAACTGAAGTTGACTAGCTCTCCCCATCTGCGCAGAACTTTTAATCTATCTCTTAGTATCTCATTCTTAATAGGAGCATATTTTTGAGGAAAATGTCTAACATGGAAGAGAGCAGAAAAAAGCAACACTGAGGAGAGACTTCTCAAGTGAAGAAAACTTTAAAAAAATCTATTCTAAATATCTTCAGAGACATGAACTAGTATATCCATGAAACAAGAACAGGACGCTATAGAAAAGGAATATTCTGAGAATAAAAACAAGTTCTGGCAATTTAAAATATGATAAGTATGATTAGCAGAGACAAAAATCTCAAAAGAAGGGTTGCGAACTAAAACTGAGGAGGTCTCCCAGAAGGTGGAGCAAGAAGAAAAAGAGATGGAGGACAGGGAAGGTTTAAAATATAAGGAGACACTTTGGGTGGCTCACTAATCAGTAACAACAGGAGGCTCAGAAAGAAACAAACAGGAGAGGAACTCTTTAATGAAGTAAATCAAGAAAATTTCTGAGAGTTGAAGAACATGAAAAGGGACGTCCAAGAAGACGAAGCTGACAGATCAGCTGAGGTGTCTGAACATACTGGAAAGAGACTTCAAACGCTGGGGTGAGTTGGGGGTTTAATTAGTGATAAGAACTACATGGAAACTGAGCAAACAGAAAAAATTATTATTAACTCCAGGGCAAACAGCATGTTCTACGGGAAAAGAAAAGTGATCAGCTCGTCACAGTAATAGAAAGCCTGAATATTGAACTACACCAAACTGCGACACAGCAATATGGGGGGACAATGGGGTAAGTTTGCGTGTGTCTCCACGGGGTGGTGGAGGCTGCGGGGTGAGGTGGTTGGTGGTTATGTGATGGGTGAAAAAGAGTTCAATCTGCATCTTCCTGGTAGGAAGTTGATAGACACTGCCTAGAAGTGAAAAATCAAGAAGTAGCTGTATAAGTTTGTCACTTAGAAGTACTGAGTTAAGTACCAAAAGATATGAATTAAAGCATTGGAAGTTATTGACTCTGGGCAGGAGATGGGGAAGATGGCAGGGCAGGGGGCTGCTGTTTTTAATAAGCCTTGCAGGACGACTTGACTCCTGCCCAAGTGCATGAATAACGTGGGTGAAATGAAAATAACGTTAAAAAAGGATGTTAATGCTGCTGAGACGCACCAGGAAAAGTTACGGATTTGTCAAGTTGCTTTCTTTTTGCTTTGAGTTGACTCAAACCCATTAGAACGTAGCCCAGCCAGAGGAGTATTTGAAGATTCATTCTTTTTTTTTTTTTTTAAATGGAGGTCACATTGGTTTATAGTACTATATAAGTTTTATGAGTACAACATTACAGTTCTACTTCTGTACACAGATAGAGACTGAGTTTTTGGTGGCATGGAGGTTATTTCAATGCCAAAAGGCTGTTTGAGCGGACGGGAAAAGAAGAAATTCACGAAAGCAATGCGACACCCTGATTTTCAGTGCTGTTAGAAACGTATTGCCTCACCATAGAAAACCTGGTGAGAAGATCGGCCAGCTCCTCTGCCTTCAGAGAACAGCCGCACTCCTGCAGCGACTTCTGCATCTTGCATAAGGATATGTAGCCATTTTTGGATTTATCTAGTTTGGTGAGTGCTTTGCTGATATCTTTTTTTTTTTTTTTTTTTTTTTTTGCGGTACGCGGGTCTCTTACTGCTGTGGCCTCTCCCGCCGTGGAGCACAGGCTCCGGACACGCAGGCCCAGCGGCCATGGCTCACGGGCCCAGCCGCTCCGCGGCATGTGGGATCCTCCCAGACCAGGGCACGAACCCGCGTCCCCTGCATCAGCAGGCGGACTCCCAACCACTGCGCCACCAGAGAAGCCCCTTTGCTGATATCTTGATAGTGGTCCTTAAGCTTATCCCTGAAAGAGAATGCATTTGAGACACACACTAAAACCGGGAAAACAAATAATTTCTTTAAAGCAAGAGTTCCATGATCATTCTAATGTGATGAGTTGATGCTTCATCTGACAACGAATTTTGAAGATGCTTTGCAGCCTTGATGTAACATTTACATTGAAAGGTATTCTGGAAAAAAATAATAAGCATTTTTATCATTACCATTTTATTATTATTATCATTAGCAAAACTATGTTAGAGAAATTACAACCTTGTCTTTTTACTAGAATGGGTACTTTAAAAATGGAACCAAACATTTAAAAATACAGTGATATTACAGACACGGGAAATACACCTCCATCCTCTTGCTGCAGACTCGTTGAGCACCTATCACGTGCCAGGTACTGCTCTAGGTGTCAGGATACACCTAGTGAATGAGAGAGGCCTCCCTAGAAGAATCTACATTCTCCCTGGGGCAAGGCCAACGATAAACAGGGGACAACAGTGCCCTGCACAGCGGGTCAGGGGTTAGCTGAGCACCCACAAGCGGGGCTGAGAATGCCCATGGTAGGGGGCGCTGCAATTCCCAGTAGGGGGTGCAGGGGGACCTCACTGGGGAAGGTGACACTTGAGCAGAGATGGCAGGGAGGTCAAGGACCCAGTGGGGATTTACCCCTGGAAGACCTCTCTGGGCCCAGGGACAGCCAGCGCCAAGGCCCTGAGGCAGGAATGCAGGAGCAGGAGCCAAGGAGGGCAGAGAGTCTAGTCAGTGAGTGCTGATGGGGGCGGGGGTCCAGGTCCTTTGTTCTTAAGAAGCACAGCCCATAATTTGCGTGTCTGAGTTGGGAAACCAGAAGCTGTTATGTCTTCATGTACCTTCTCCCATTTATTTTTCTCAACAGCCCTACAAGGGAGGAGGGTAATTATCATCCCCGTTTTATAGGAAGAAGACAGTGCCGGCCTGTGCGGCGTCCGGGCTCAGCCAGCTCTCCCCTGCTGGGACAGAGGCAGCGTCCGACTGTAACTCCTGATCGTGTTCGAGGGCTGATTTTCTTAGGAATGTGTTCAAGTTTCTGATTCAGTCTTTCAGGAAAATTCTTCCCAGACTTAAAAAAAATTATTGATAAGGGAATAAAAAAGTGTGGACATTTTTAGGAATAAACAGTCTTACACCTGACCTACAGGGGGTGAGTTATATTCCATGAACTCGTTCATCCAGGCCCCAGGAAGCTCGTCCTACCACACTGAGCACTGTGTCCGTCTGACTTGAGCTCGGCTGTGAGGTTCCTACTCAGGGAAAAGGATATGCCAGAAACTCCAAACACGAACTCTTTGCTGGTAATCGTCTACCACCTCCGATGTGTATTTGTGGATACATGTCCACAAACTGTTCCTTGAGTGCCTGGAAGAAATCATCCATGGCAACAGAGAAGTCGGAAATCAGAAGAGGGGAAGCGGAGGGAATACTTGGGGGGAGAGGGAGGCTTGGACCCTGAAGCTACGTGGGTCACCGTCTCCCTCCCCTGCTGGCCTCCGGGTCCGAGCTGGCTGGTGTGAGTCTTCGAGAAGCTGATACAAATGAGCTGCAGTAACCGTCCGGGGAATGTATCCCAAGGGGAGCAACACCCTGGATTCCCTCACAGGTGTACTTTGAATTCCGTCCCATCCTACAACATGATTACTCGTGATCACAACTATTATATTCCACTTAATCCTTCAAAATGAAAGTAAATGAAGGTATAAAAAAAATCAAAACTTTTTTTGAGATACATATTTTTAGAAAATTGAGGCGTTCAGTATTTCTTGGACTGGTTTCCAGGCAGTAATTATTTCCCTCGCAGGGTAAATATGTGCTCAGAATAAGTGAGGATTCGGAGCTCTGATCACGCCACGCTGCCAGGCAGAACCCACGTCAGCCCACACAGTGTCTGGTCCCTGGTCTGGACCACGAGACAGAAGCCCGAAGAGGGCAGTGGCACGGCCGGTGGACGGCCGCAGAGTCCCTCACACACAGCCCGGCCGGCACGCTGGAGAGAACCCTGTGCAGCCCGGCTGGGTTTGCTCCTGTGTCTCGCAATTTGCATTTGAGAACAGCCGGCTGAGCTTCCGCGGCTAGTTCACTATTGCTGGTCTGACTCTGGAAAATAAATAGGGGTTTCGAAAAGGATTCTTCTGAATTTTTAAAATGTATTCAGGCCATTGCAAACAAAATTAAACCTCTTAGATTTAAGAGGCAAACATAAAATTTCAGTCACTTGAATGAACACGACTCCTGTTTCTTAATCTTATCAAAGCTTCAGTATAAATGAGGAGGTTAAAAGTCCTGGAAACACTGCATCTGATGGGTTATCTGGAAGACCCACTGACACCAAAATTGAAAAGTGGGCCATCCTGAAGGGCAAAGTGACTTGACAATTTCGGAATCTGACATCTTTGAGGAAACAGAAGCCCGTCATGAATTTTTACGCATTGGGCTTGATTTCTTTGGTAAGAGAGCGTGATGGTGGGAGGGGACCGGGTGAGTGTGAATCAGTTTTCGGAGCTTGATGATCTGAAACGCTTCGTCCAGTGGCACGTAGTTCTCCCAGCTACAGATCCACGATCGCACAATAAACAGAAACAAGAAGAGAAAGACCATGCGGACGATGCTGAGGATGTGAGATCCCTCCCAGAGCCTCGTTACTCACAAGTGGCAGGAGAGAGGGAAGGGGAGACACGTGTGGGTAATGAGGCCAGCCCTGTCTGGGAAAGATAAATTCCACGTTTTCGTTACTTTTATGGCATATTTGATATTTATACCAATCTTGCGCATATTTTTACTTGAAATTTCACCAACTCCATTCTCTGCCTTCGGGCTTTATAACTCAGTAACTTAGACATAATTCAGGGGTGTGTTCAAACTGCCCTTCTCTTAAACCCCATTCAGCCATTGCATTTCGTCCCTGTGTCCTTGGAGTGCTTCTTTCCTCTGGGGATTCGTTAGTAACAGCTCATTCACTCATTCAGAGATGATGGGGACAGAGAGGTGAAGTGACAGACGGGAGATGGACAGACACACAGATGAGAGTGCCAGGGAGGTAAGCCTCTGGAGCAGGGAGCAGGGTCCCAGGCCTGGGGAGTGCTGGTGGGCGGCCACCCAGGACCGAGACTGATTGAGAAAGTCTGTCCCATCCCTTTAGGGTCACATCAAATGCAGCAACATTTTCTCCTATGTTCCTTTTTTTTTTGAGGCATAATTGACATATAACATATTAGTTTCAGGTACACAACATAATGATTTGATATCTGTATACACTGTAGGATGTATAGTGACCGTCCATCACCATCCGTAGGATGAGAACTTTTAAGATTTACCTTCTTAGCGCCTTTCAAATACGCAGTACAGTATTCCTAACGATAGTCACCTTGCTGTGCATCACACCCCCAGGACCTATTTCTATCCTAATGGAAGTTGTGCTTTTTGACCCACTTCACCCACTTTGGCATCCCATGCTACCCTCACCTCTGGCAACTGCCAATCTGTTTTCTGTATCTATGAGCTTGGGTTTTTTTTTTTTTTTTAAAGATTCCACATGTAAGTGAGATCATATGGTTTTTGTCTTTCTTTGTCTGACTTATTTCACTTGGCATAATGCCCTCAAGGTCCAGCTGTGTTATCGCAAATAGCAATATTTCATTCTTTTTTATGGCCGAATAATATTCCATTGTATATGTATGTACCACATTTTCTTTATCCATTGTTTTAGAATTTTAAAATACGGCATTAGTGACTAGTTTCATTAGTGACTACTTTTAAACTTTGAAAGGAATCACGCGCAGTCCCACCATCCAAATACAACACGATACCTTCTGTACAGCATCTTGTGGACAGGCACGTACATTTGGTGTAGCTCCAATCATGGTATACAGACTGTTTATTTATTTATTTTGGCTACACCACGGGACACTCGGGATCTTAGTTCCCCAACCAGGGATCGAATCCGAGCCCCCTGCAGTGGAAGCGTGGAGTCCTAACCACTGGACCGGCAGGGAAGTCCCTATACAGACTGTTTAAAACTTCATTGCCAATTAGCCTTCTATCAGACATTCCCACAGTGTCTGAGGCGATGGTTGAAACTGGCATACACCACCTCATATTCCTTGGGGCCACGCTCTGTAAGCCAGGCCCTCATCTGGGATGGATTTTTTTTTTTTTTTTGCGGTACGCGGGCCTCTCACTGCTGTGGCCCCTCCCACCGCAGAGCACAGTCTCCAGACGCGCAGGCCCAGCGGCCACGGCCCACGGGCACCAGTCGCTCTGCGGCATGCGGGATCCTCCAGGACCGGGGTACGAACCCGTGTCCCCTGCATTGGCAGGCGGACCCTCAACCACTGCGCCACCAGGGAAGCCGACAGGTGTCCTTTTGTTGCTGCTGTTGAAAACACACTGCAAGTCATACCTTCCACCTGCTAAACTCCTGGCCTCTTCCGCATTATTTCTTTGGGATAAAGTCCCCAAAGTTGAACTGCTGAGTTAAAGAATGTGTCTGTTCCTTCATTCATTCGCTGGACAAATACTCACTGGGTGCCTACTAGGCGTCAAGCACTGCTCTGAACCGGGTAGAGACAGCATGTCCTCGTGGAACCTGCATTCTACTTGCCCAGAGGAGGGGCCAGGGGCTTAGGCTAGTAAACACCTCAAAGGTTCAGTTCTCAAGGGTGACCTGAGAGTGTGACTGGGTAGGGTGGCGTAGGCTTATAGCTCTTTAACTCCTTTGTAGCTTTGTGACTTAGCGCCGATTTCTAGAATCTACAGCAGTGAACCAGTATTACAATTTCACGGCAGCTTTGCCAGCACCGGGAGGTACCACTTCAGAACAAACAGTGCTGCAAGGGTCAACGAGGAACGGACGCCGGCCCCCGGGCCGTGTGCTCACAGACTCACCCGGCCGGCACGGCCCTCTCCGTGCTCTGCTCCTTCATCTCTTCTTGCACCTGCTGTGGCTTCGTGAAATGACCCATGAAGTTGAAATAATCCTCTGCGTAGGGCTGATGAATAGCCGCTGAAGAGTTAACCCCCAATTTCTGTAAAACTTCTTGGTAAGTAATGTGCCCTCTTCCCTCGGTGTCGTACCTTTAAAGACAAACAAACAAAACTCTCACCAGTGCGAAGTGCTCAGGGCTTTAACACCGTCTGCACTCCGTCTGCCTGGCTCCTCACACCCCGTGTACTCTGCAGGCCTGCAGCACCGGCCTCCCCGGGGGTCAGGAACGCAGGATCCTGAGCCTCACCCCAGACCTGAGCTGGACCTGCTCGTAACAAGACCCTCAGGCGATCCACAGGCTCATCAATCAACAGGAAGGTCACCTCACACAAGGTGATCTTGGACCACCCCAAGAGAGCAACCGGATTCATCCTCTGTCATTCTGTTAGAAATCCGATTGTGACCACGGAAAATTAAAACCAACCCTTCCTTAATTCAACGGTCTTTTATTGAGCACCTACATGTAAGAGGAACTATGCTAAGGTTCAGAAGAAAATCCGTCAAAAAGCATATTCAGGGGCTTCCCTCGTGGTGCAGTGGTTGGGAGTCCACCTGCCGATGCAGGGGACGCGGGTTCGTGCCCCGGTCCGGGAAGATCCCACGTGCCGCGGAGCGGCTGGGCCCGTGAGCCATGGCCGCTGAGCCTGCGCGTCCGGAGCCTGTGCTCCGCAACGGGAGAGGCCATGGCGGTGACAGGCCCGCATACCGCAAAAAAAAAAAAAAAAAAAAAAAGCATATTCAATCTTAAAACTCAAATAAATGAATGCCACTTGATTCCAATTCCCCATTTCCTCTTTGAAGAGATGCCAATTACACACAACCAATGAGAGAGACTAGTAAGGAAAACAAGATAAGAATTATGTTATGTACCTTTTATGTCATTTTCTATTATTGGGATTTTTCTAAATTGTAATTCATTTTAAAAAAGGCATAATGGAGGGTTTTTATCTCCCAACATCATTCAAATAGAATAGAATTACTTCAATAAAAATTTTTAAGGCAAATTGCCAATTTTCTTTAAAGAAAAGAAGCATTTATTTTCACGGAAAGATCTCGGTCCTCCTCTAACCGATAAAAATGGCATTTCCGGCGGTGCTTTTCCCAGATGAACTCAGCGTTCCGAGGGCTGAGGCGGTATTTGCACAATGTCTGGGGCTTCACGCTGCATCCGGCTGCTGTCGGTGCCTGTGGGACGGAGCCAGGCGCCCTGGGCTCTCCTGTGTGAAGCAGGGCCCCCTCTGCTCTCCGCCGCCGGCCAGATGCTGCAGGACCACACGCTGGCCGCCGCCCCAGCACTGGGTCCCCTGCGACCCTCCCAACTGAGTAACGATGAGGAGAACGGATTTATTTACCCGACTTTCCTGTCCTCAAGGGCTGGGGTGCTGGGTGGAGGACGAGGGGTGAGAAGTTCCCGAGGCCCCCCTGCCCACCCCTCCCCCTGCGGCCCCCCTGGGCCTCGCGTCTCACCTCCGCCTGCCTCCCAGCATCCAGGCCTGCTTTCATCAGGGACTCCGTCCTAGAAGGTGAGGAGAGTCCCCTCCTGCGACGGAGGGGCAGGGAGGGCAGCGATGTCTGAGCCGCCAGCTCACCGGCCTCGAGTCGCCGGCCAGGTCCCGCCACCCGCCCGGGCTCGGTTTCCTCGCCTGGCCTGCAGCACGGAGGGGGAGGGCACTCTGAGACCTGCTGGCTGGAATCATGCCCCCAGTGGCGTCGTTGTTACTAAGGGTTTGGGAAGCCCTCCCAGACCTTTCCAGGCGTCTGTTATTAGTACGACCTTAGTGCCTGCAACCCCCAAAAGTACCATTCTACCTTTATTCAGTGAATTTTCCTTCTAAAACAAAACAAAGCGACCCACCCACCAGAGGAAGCCCGAGGCTTGTAGTGGCTTTATGTGCCAGGCGGCATGAAGGGCCAGTGCCTCTAGCAAGTGGCTTCTCCTACTGCTGGTGACGGGACAGCTGCAGGAAGGAGAGTCTAGTTCTCCATCAGTGCACCTGGGAAGGGGAGGGTTGCCATTTCTTGAGCTCCTAGGGCGATCCCAGGGCCGTGGGTCTTTCCCTGAGCTGCATCAGGCCTGTGACCAGCCTGATGCCACCAGAGTGCTGCTGTGATGCAACTCTATAAAGACACCCCTAGAAGAAAGCTCCCCAAGGGGGCTCCCCACCCCTACAGGGGGCTCCTGAGAGAACGTGCACAGACCACCCGCCTGACAAGCAAGGCCTGGCCAGCAGGCACCTCTTCTGGGACCTCTCTCTCGTCCTGAGGCAAAAGCACTGTGTCTCTGCCTCCCCTGGATCCCTGTAGCCTGTGGTGAGGACCGGGGAGCGGGGTGAGCGCGGGTGGAGGCTGGGACCAGGGCCTGGTGTTTGCCGCTGCCATTCGCCACCCAAAGGCTCAACCACATCCCACCTCTGCTTCCCCCGCTTCAGTCCAGGTCTTCCCTCCCTGCTTGACGGTGGGTTTCTCGAGGAGAGACCATGCCTCGTTTATCCTGATGGGCGAACCCACAGTTCCCAGCAACATGCCTCGCAAAACTTCCTTATCGATACCTGGTTGCTGAGCAATGAACGTGAAGGGCACGTGTCCCTAAGGAAGGCCTGCCATCCCCGCGGGCAACGCTCACGAGATTCCCAACAACAAATTCTCAATCGTGACACTTGAACTGAATGGAGAGACACTTCTTAATTACTTCATTAATAAAGATCATAAACATTCTATTCACATCTCCAAGGAACAGAAGACCAGATTGCACAACTGCAACTAAAATATTGTTATGAATGTGAATAATAAGAGAGTTAATTCAGCTTACATAACCTCACCCTTCATCATATAATCCTTTGTGTCACATTAAAAAAAATCAACTTGCCTGTAAAGGTTGAATTTTAAAAGGGTTCGGCAACAGATGTGCCAAGAAAAATGTGCGCATAAACAGAGGACCCATAAAAACTGGCATTTGCATACGGCAATGGCCACTAATTTATGACATAATCAGATTACTCTGCCCATCTATTGTACACACAGCAATTTGGTTGTACACATGATCTGAATATGTTCACATCGATTGCTGTGCTGTGAAAGTCTTACCCTTTCATGCTCAGTTTAGCACTTGATTCTTACATAAATGACAGAAGAATCTTCCAGCACCATTGACCCCAGATTTAGAGGGTCTGGTGCAAGCCCTACTGACGACCCAGGCCTGCAGCAGAGGGAGACGTGGCCCTTACGCAGCTTGGACTGAGGGATTCTCTCGGGGACCACCATCTGTGAGGGTGGTCCGATGGCTCAGAGAGCTGCCCTTCAGAGCACACAATGTCCAGCTGCCCAAGGGGGCAGTGCCCAATGGCACATTCAGCCAGTCCTGGTGGAGCCACAGATGAGACACCATGGGCTCCATCCCCATCCAGGGCCACAATCCCGCCCTTACGCTCCCCAATAAGCGGCGGTCTGGCCTTGGATGAAGCCACGCCAGAGATGGGAAACCCGCTCCTTCAGGGACTGCCCAGTGGAGTTCTAGACGACGTTAGTCACGAAGGCGTCCTTTATGCGGAGCTAAGGGCCTGTCCATTTAGTCCCTCCACGTGCAGCTCTTCTAACTCATCCCCGACCATCACGTCCCATTCGATCCTCTCTTTCCTGAACTGTTCCTTCAACCTTTTCAAATCCTTTCCCACCCAGAGGCTCTCCTGGTCCAGGTGTTCCACCAGCAAGGCACAGGGTAGGTTCTCTCTAGACACTGCGTTGGTTGAGGCAACAGAGATGACCCAGCTTCATGTTAACCGACAGTCATATGTCTTCCCGTGGGCCGATGCACATGACACCGGGACTTTTTAATAGTCTTTGCCTTTTATATTGGAATACTAACATACAATTACCTACCCAAACAAGAAATGTGCATAAATTGGGCATTAATTATCTCCCGAACATTCTGCCAGGTCTGCGTGATCAGCTGGTTGCACACGACCGGCATCTATACGCAAGTTTCCCAGGCTGCTGCTGTCCTACCTGAGTCGTCTGTGCATTTTTATAATACACTGGCTTCATAGTTTTTCAGCAAAGTTGGTTTTAGATCTAAAATAGTGGAGTTCTACCCAATGGAACGAGGCTACAGAAGGGGCTCAGGACACTGAGCGCCCCCGAAGGGTGTGTCCCCCAGGGCTCTGTGCCCTGGTCCTGGGGTGCCCTGTGCCCGGCAGGCTCTGGGTCTCAGGCTCTTCTGATGGAAGCGGCATCCTTCCTCTTCCATCCCAGGGACCTCCCACTCCCCTGGCTCTGGGCCTCTCTGCTCACTAGGACCCCCTTTCCCCACCTCTGGCGAATGACTGTTTCTTAAGACTCAACTCAGGCATCGCACCTCCTGGGGGTCTCTCTCTGAACACCCCCAGCCCGGGCTGCCCAGCCTCTCCCTCCTGGCACGCAGCTGCTGTCTTCCCGGCCGAGTTGCGAGCAACCTGAGGGTGGAGGCTTCCTTCATCTCTGGAGCCCCAGAATATAGCACAGGGCTTGCAACTTAGAAAGTTTCAAGAAAATCCTGCTCAATGATTGCTCCGATGAATGAATGGATGGCTGGATGCACTTTCATCTTGTAATTTATTCTCTGCAGTCTCTCCAAACCAAGCGCGTTGCTCCTGAAATCTTGTGCTGAAAGATCCTGCCTGGCTTGTTACCCGGTTTCCTTTCCCAGCGGCCTCCTTCAGCCTTGACGGTTGTGGACCTTTAACCCTCAGTGAGCCAGGCTCGCTTAACATGCACGTGCTCCCCACTCTGTCCGCCCCTGTGCAGTTAGCTGGGGCCACGGGCTGTGGGCAGAAGTGTGTCCTTCTGGGCCGAAGCCCGCCGAAGCCCGTGTGCGGTCCTGTGCTCTGCAGGTCCCGGGGGACCCTGCTGAGGGATGAGGCCACAACTGGAAGCCAGATCCCGAGTCACCACTTGGAAGAGAACCGTCCAGAAGAACCGCTAGACATGCTAGACTTCGTGTGAATAAGAACTAAGCACGCATGTGCCAGGTCACTGAGATGTGGGAGTTAATGCACTAATTTACTTCCAGCGTAAACGAGACCTGCCAGGCTAACCCGGAGCTCTGAAAGCGTGAGCTTCACAGGTGCTTCGTAAATGTCGAGTGAACAATGGATGCTGACAATTTCTTGTCTATATTCTCCCTATTTTCTAATCTGTGTTTTCGAAAGAGCTGAACGTTATTTTCCTACTCACTTCCAGCTACCCAGTTTTGGGGGGGGGGCTTTCCTCGTCTCACTAGCAGACCCCGGGAGCTGGCAGAGTGTCACGTTGGCCCCAGCTGCTCCCTGCCTTGCCGGGGGTCCCTGTCACTCCCGCCGGGTGGGAGAATGCCTCTCCCCCTGTACGGGCGACTGCAGGAGGCTCCTGGTGCCTGCGCAGCCTGGCGCGGGCCACCACCTTGCTGCCTAGCCCTCCTGCTTCGTAGGGCAGGCGGGGACTTGGAGGGAGTGGACCAGGGTAAGTCAGGGTCAGCAAACGCTGAGCCATTGAGAGGAGCAGGCCAGGAGGTGGAATGAGGGTGAGGACGGCTAACCGAGATCATGGAAACGCCTAGAAAATGGATGAAAAAAACCACACCACCAAGTCTATCCTCTCTGCTGAGTGGGGTACGGCTGCTTTCTTGCTGTTGTCTTTTCTTTTCCTTTATGCTTCTCCGGATTTTCTGAGTCTTCTAAAATGAGTGTGCATTAATATTGTAATCAGAAAATAATTTCAAATCTATATGATCTTTTTGCTACTAATTTTTATGCTTATCTATGCCACGTACCCTCTTTATATCATTTGGTCCCCATTGCCATCCCACTGAAGAGATTACTGAAGCTCAGAGAAGGTGAGCCACTGGCCCAAGGTCACACAGCTCAGTCTGGGCGCCATGGGTCAGGGTGCAGGCCCCCTCAGAGCACAGCCCCTCAGCTGCGGGTTCACTTCCTAAATCTCTCTCACACCTGTCACTTCCGTCCCAGTCCTCCAGGCACCACCCAGGGAAGACAGCCCTGAATTCACCTCTGTGCCTCCCTCCCCGTCTCTGGCAATTCATCCTCCTCCCCGTGGCCAGAGTGATCTTTCTGGAACGTGGACCTGCCTCCCTCTTTCCCCACTAAACAGTTGGCCTTCAGGATGGGGTCCCCACCTCGCCCTGCCCTTCATGATGTGGTTCAGCTGATGTGCAGCCTCCCCTTCTGCCTGGCCACCCAGGTGACCCCGCAGCCCTGGAATGTGACACACCCTTTGCCCTTTGGCTGGACGTTCATCTGGTGGCTCTCGACCCCGCGCTTGCCCTTTGCACATCTTCCCAGCTGCCCCCCGGCTGCGCCCAGGGAGCTGTGCCCTTGGAGGTGGGAAGAGGGCAGGGCCAGGCTGTTCCCAGGGGACCTGCTGTCATGGACCCGTAGCTCCGGCTCAGCACAGCAGTCGAGGTTCCCGCAAATTCCGAGACAGCATCAGGAGTGGAGGCAATTTCCTGGTCTCCAAATAATACCGCCTCCCCTTTGCCCTGCAGTCGCTGGTGGGGAGCAGCTCCCTTATCTCTGTGTAACCTCCCCCGCTTGCTCTTCCAGCCCGGGGCGCAGCAGCCTCCCGGCCTCTGGGTAGCAGCGCAATCCCCTTGCAGACTTCTGGTCTCCCCAGCCTCCCTTGCAGGGGTGCAGCCATCGAGGGATTCTGGCCAAAAGAATTTGGGCAAAGTGACGGCCATGTTCCCAGGCCTGGTCCTTACAAAGCTGACCAGAGGGTCCTCTGTGCTCTGTTCCCTTCTCTGCTGGCAGACACATAAGATCCAGGGGTGGTGGGACTCCTGGTCCCTGAATGACTGTGAACACAGCTCCCCAACACCCACACTACATTTTGACATCATTATGGGGCAAGCCCCTGGGATGCTGGCCTTGTTTGTTACCGCAGCCAGCCTACCCTGATCCATACACCACTTGAGCTAACTCAGCAGGGCAGAGTGAGGCACAGAGAAGTTAAGTAACTTGACAGGGGCCACACAGCTATGAGGGGTGGAGGCATATCTGGCTGCAGAGCTCTCAACCACTCACCATCCATGGCAAACAGCCGGCTAAACAAAAGTAGATGAAATTCTCATCTCAAACAGTTTTCAGCACAGGGTAGATATTTGTGTATTTAATCATGTTAATACGTGTATAAAGAAACTTTAGCCAAAAGCAACAGTGAGTGTCTCCCTCCCATGAACATGGAACCTTGCTCTGTCCCCCATCGGGAAGAGGGTTAAGCGTGCTCTCCTTCCTCACGGGGACACCTGACTCCTACACCCCTCATTCTTGCAGCTCGCCCCGTCCCTCCCTGATGGAGACCACAGTCTCCCAAGGCCCACACCCCACCAACCCCTTTTCTGAACGGCTTCCTGACTAGTCTTCCTAAAGCATGGCTTGACCCACATCACATTTTGTCGTTTCCGAATGACTCGTTACTACTCTGCCAGAAAGGGAGGACTGCGGCCAGGTGATCAGCCTCGCCTTTCCTTCCTCAGCCTGGAGCCCAGGCACTGCTTGGAGAATGCCTCACCCGTCCTCCTGGCCCGTGGGTCAGGCAGCCCTCCTTCCCCATCTGGACCTTTGGAACAATTTCAGCTTCTCTCCCACCATGACAGCCTCCTGCTCTTCCACGGCCCCCAGCACCCCTACTTTTGTCTCCCTTTCTGCTCGACATGTCCCTCCTCTGGCATTTATAACAGGCGACTCTGCACCCTGGTATTGGGGTGAATGCTTCCTGCCCCCTGACAGCTCCCCGAGCATCAGGACCACACAGTCACCTCCACATCATCCACAGGTCTACATGGTGAGAGCTCCATGCATTTGGCCGCTGCACCCCATCTTCTGATTACTCAGATGGACCCACTCATCTAGTCCCTCAAAAGAGAAAACGGGCAGGGAGACCAAATTGTCCCTGAGTTGGAACTGACCTAAAACAAAACAAAACAAAACAAAAAAGAAACCAAGGATTTTGTAAGAACTTCAAGTTGCTTTTCTAAATTAGACACAAAACAGCCTAATTCTAAACTCGGCCAACATTGCAGCTTTCCCCTTTGAACAGATGAAAAGCTGAAATACTACACGGACTGCTCCATGGGCTTGCCTCTGAGAGGACATGCAATACTGGGGTACGATCCTGCAGGGATGCAAGTGGCAGCTAACATATAATGAAGAAGGAAGTAATTCAAAGACAGAGCTGGAACTTGGAAATGGACCGCATTGTCAGTGCACCTTGAAACTTAAACATCTACACAGGGAATGTTGTAACTGGGGGCCTGGTTCAAAAACAGCTAAACCTAAAGCACATTTTGAAAAATGTAGTCAACGTTAGGTACAATTTTCAGTTTAAGACACTCTTGGGAAACCACTCCAAGGTACCAAAACTTTGGTGATTTTCTTCCAGCAAATTACTGATCTATAAAACAGTTGTGCAACATTGATTTCCATCTTTAGGTGATGGGGAGAGACCGCTTTTCCCTTTACCCATTGCAGATCTGTCTGCTGAGCTACTTGTATTAGAGTTAAGTCTTTGGGGAGGGACTTAGTTCTCTGAAACAGTAAAAGGATGTGGTTGAACTCCCGGTTCCTTGGAAATGCGAAACTCTCAAGTCTAGTATTTAATACTGGTGACAAGTGTTTACCTGGCTCCCCATGTTCCTGAAGGCCAGCCTGTTGGCCAAGGCTTCTTTCTACAGGGGAACAGGACAGATACAACCGCAGGAAAACCACTCCTGGTCCCACCTGACCCCTGAGGAGTGACGAAAGCCGGTGCTGAATTTGGCCATCCGGAATGAAAAGCCAGTCTTCAGACATCACTCACCTCATCCAAAGCTTCTCACATTCTCTGGGTGTGAGGGGAATATCAAAGCCATACAGCGCGTTCTTTACATCCCGTCGTCGAAGAATGCCGTTGCCCTCATTGTCGGTTTCGATAAAATTCTACAATATTCCAAGGCGGCATTTAGTAACATGCATAATTGCTCAGACAGTAAACAAGCTTTTCAATAGTCAGTATCTGGAACAAGCTAAGACATTTTTCTCCCATTCCTCCTGCTTAAAAACCTTTTAATCTATGTCCTAGATACCCTCCAGATTCCTCTAAAGAAGGTGATCGAGCAAAACACGAACAAGTGTTAACACCTAGGAGGGGCTTATTTCTGGGTAATGAGTGGTCTCAGGTGTGTGGCTTGGATTCTTCTCTGACCAACAACTTGGGATCAAACACTGTTAGAAATAAGAGTCAACCAGAGCCTGGGAAATGAGGCGTAGCCCACACTGCTGAGGTTATCACAACTGGGGACCAAACACTGTTAGAGATAAGAGTCAAGCAGAGCCTGGGGAGTGAGGCGCAGCCCACACTGCTGAGGTCATCATCTCCACGATGCAGCGAAGTTGGCTGCCCGGCTGTCTGTCAGAGGGGAAATGAGGGACGTGAGACTCTGGTTGTTGTGACAAGATGGTATGGTACCATTTTAATATCCCCGAGGGGTGCAAAAGGCATCTGGGGATTTGTCACCACAGACTAGAAGAGCAGGTAGCACAGGGCGTTCCACTGTGTCTTAAATTGTTTCCGAACAATAGCTCATTCGCTCCTCCTTCTAATACACTGTGAGGGAGACACAGTGGGTCCATCTCCCAAGTCCTCTGCGAGCATCATACCTAATGGTGAAACCACGAAACATTCCCTGTAACATCAGGAACCAGGCAAGAATATCTCTATCGCCCTCTATTCATCATTGTACTGGAGGTGCCCGCCAGTGTAGTTAGGCAAGTTAAAATTGTTAAAAGGTGTAAAAATAGGGCAGGGAGAAATACAATTGTCATTTATTCACAAATGACATGACTGTATATATAAGAATACAAGGAATCCATAAATAAATTATTACACTAAGAGGCTTTGGCAAGAAATCTGGATTCTATATCAATACATAAAATTATCCACATTTTTATATCTCAGACATGGAAAATGAATTTAAAAAATAACATTTACAGTAGCATCAAAAATAGAAAGTTTGAGGAATAAATCTTATAAATGATTGTAAGACTTCTACACAGGAGTGTCTAAAACTTTTTTGAAAGAAGTCAGACAGGGAAAGACAGATACTGTATGGCTTCACTTCAATGTGGCAACTAAAAAATACAAATGAACAAACAGAACAAAACAGGAACAGAGTTATAGATGCAAAGAACAAACAGGTGGTTACCAGAGAAGAGGGGGCTGGGAGGAGGAAAGAAATAGGTGAGGGCGATTAAGCGGTACAAACTTCCAGTTGCAAAATAAATGAGTCACAGGTATGAAAGCTACAGTGTGGGGAATACAGTCAATAACTAAGTAATATCTTTGTGGTGACACATCATAACTAGACTTATCCTGGTGATCATTGTGAAATGAACAGAAGAAAAATCACTATGTTGTGTAACAGGAACTAACATAGTGTTTTAGGTCAATTATACTCTAAAAACAAAGAAACAAGCATACAAACAATTCATAGAAAAAGAGATCAGATTTGTGATTACCAAAAGCAAGGGGTGCGGGGAGGGGGAATTGGATGAAGGTGGTCAACAGGTACTACAAACTTCCGGTTCTAAGATAAATAAGTACTAGGGATGTAATGTACAACATGATAAACATCATGAATACAGCTGAATATAATGAACACAGCTGTACGTATAACATATATATAATATATAACACATCTGTATGTTATATACGAAAGTTAAGAGACTAAAACCTAAGAATTCTCATCACACACATTTTTTTCTATTTCTTTAATTTCATATTTATATGAGATGATACATGTTCACTAAACTTATTGTGATAATCATTTCACAATATACGTAAGTCAAATCATTACGCCATACACCTTAAACTTGTATGGTGCTGTTTGTCAATTATATCTCAATAAACTGGAAGAAAAATTAAATTAAAAATTTTTTTAAAGGGTGAAGACTGAACACAAACTGAGAGAAGATATCTGCATCACTTACCACTTACAAAAATCTACTGGCCAAACCAAAGTAAGCGTTCCCACTGACCAAGGAAAGAAAGACAGACGAGCCAGTGTGAAAACTGTAAAAAAGTCTCAAGCAGGCACTTCGCAGATAAAGAAAACTGACTAATGAATAAACAAATGAAAAAATGCCCAATTTCATTAGTAAGCAACAAATGCTAATTAAAACAGCAACGAGTTACTGCTACACATCCACTGGAGGGGAAGAAAGTAAGACGTCTGAGAGTCCCAACAGAGCCCTGTGACCCACAGTGTCGAAAATATTTACTGTCTTGCCCTTCACAGAAAAAGCGTAGCTCCCTGGTCTAAGATACTGTTAACATTCTATTCCTTCATCTGGATGGTGGTTACATGGTGGCGTACAATCTGGGATACACGGTGACTACACCGTGTATTTAAACTACACATATACATTATACATATAATACATATATATTATAAAACATGTATGTTAAATGTGCATATATACATACATATTACATATACATAGTTACATATATATATTATTTTTATATTCCACTGTAGCGTCACAAATTAAAAAACAATTAAGCTTAAAAAAGTTAGGCCTGGGGCTTCCCTGGTGGCGCAGTGGTTGAGAGTCCGCTTGCCGATGCAGGAGACACGGGTTAGTGTCCTGGTCTGGGAAGATCCCACATGCCGCGGAGCAGCTGGGCCCGTGAGCCATGGCCGCTGAGCCTGTGCGTCCGGAGCCCGTGCTCTGCAACGGGAGAGGCCACGGCAGTGAGAGGCCCGCGTACCGCAAAAAAAAAAAAAAAAAAAAAAAAAAAAGGTTTGCTGAAGAAACCAATGAACTTATTTTCCAAAAACACCTAAATAGCAATGAGCATATTAAGCTGCCCCCAAATGGGACGACTCCTGTGTACTTCTGAGAATGCAGCTGGAGGTGTCCCCAGCAGCGCATGGGGGAGCGGAGAGCCCCGTGACTCTGTGTGAAAGTCACTAGATGACTAAACGCTGAATCCTTGTTCAAGTTCAAACACGGTTTTACTGGAGAATACATCGTTTTGGATATTAGCAGGTCCTGTTTGGCAAATTCCCAACAGAAATGCGGCAGAAGGGAGACTCCACACCTTTGGTCACCTTCACCATCTCTAAATGCTGGGACCCAGAAGTGAAGAGCTGGGATGGGTGCACCGAGTGAGAACAGCCGTCTCATCTTCAGTTGGTCCGGTGGGAATACTGCTGATCTTATTTAGGTATTAAACTTTCTGCCGGTTTAGAATTCAGAACTAATTCCTTCAGTGCTTTAGTTAAAATAAACTGAGAGAGTGGCAGAGATGTCCACATGCGCAGGATCGTTTAGTCCTGTGGGGGCCAGTGAGGTGACACGATGCTTGATTCTGGACAAAGCGCGTCCTCTCCCCGCCAGGCTCAGTCCTAGAAGAGCTGGAGGAGGTCTCTGCCCCATAGACGCAAGGCTCCTGGTTTAGCAGCACAGCACCCTGGGGTCCCCAGGCCTCCTCCACACATAGTTTGGGGTCCCGCACGACATCAAGGATGAAGGTGGCTACGAGAGGCCATGGAATCGAGGTGGAGTGAGAGTCCACACTGACGGGGAGGACGTCACCCAGCCAGGAGGCCGGGACAGGAGAGGAGGGGGCCCTGCAGAGTGTCGTGGTGCCAGGGGTGGAGGCGTTTCAGGAAGGATGGACTGAACAAGGCAGAAACAAAGGCCTCCACGGCTTCTGGCCACTCCCAGAGGTCTGCTCCTTCCAGCGCCCATCTGCTTTGTTAATAATCTGTCACCTCCCTGGTTCGTGAGCTCCACCAGGCAGGAGCAGACAGGCCTTGGTTACCACTGAACCTGGCGCACAAACCCCTGCGCAGTGAGTCTGTGCTAAGTCAAAGCGGGGTCGGATGAAGCTGCGAAGGGCCCTGGCCGTGGCCCTCAGGAGTCCCTGGAGTCAGACCACAGGGCGGGGCTGCTCCCATGAGGGGAAGGAGGGCAGGGCAGCTGAGAGGGGAGGCACGCTGGGGAGAAGGGGCTTTTTCTTAAATAGGCTTGAGGGAGTTTGAAGGCCAGAGAGAAGCAGGGATGGGGCGGGCACGCGGTAAGGCGGTCAGGTGGCCAGCTCTGCCCCCCCCAGCGCTGGCGCTGCTGTGGCCTGTGTGGCCGCTGCTTGCAATCCAGAGCTTGCCCTGCACTCCGCGACCCGAAGACTGCTCTGGAAGGGGCCTCGATCTGTGCGACCCAAAGGACTGCTCTGGAAGGCTGGCCCGGCCTCGATCTGTGCGACCCAAACGACTGCTCTGGAAGGCCGGCCGGCCTCGATCTGTGCGACCCGAAGGACTGCTCTGGAAGGCTGGCCCGGCCTCGATCTGTGCGACCCAAAGGACTGCTCTGGAAGGCTGGCCCGGCCTCGATCTGTGCGACCCGAAGGACTGCTCTGGAAGGCTGGCCGGCCTCGATCTGTGCGACCCGAAGGACTGCTCTGGAAGGCTGGCCCGGCCTCAATCTGTGCGACCCGAAGGACTGCTCTGGAAGGCCGGCCGGCCTCGATCTGTGCGACCCGAAGGACTGCTCTGGAAGGCTGGCCCGGCCTCGATCTGTGCGACCCAAAGGACTGCTCTGGAAGGCTGGCCCGGCCTCGATCTGTGCGACCCAAAGGACTGCTCTGGAAGGCTGGCCGGCCTCGATCTGTGCGACCCGAAGGACTGCTCTGGAAGGCTGGCCCGGCCTCGATCTGTGCGACCCAAAGGACTGCTCTGGAAGGCTGGCCCGGCCTCGATCTGTGCGACCCGAAGGACTGCTCTGGAAGGCTGGCCGGCCTCGATCTGTGCGACCCAAAGGACTGCTGTGGAAGGCTGGCCGGCCTCGATCTGTGCGACCCGAAGGACTGCTCTGGAAGGCTGGCCGGCCTCGATCTGTGCGACCCGAAGGACTGCTCTGGAAGGCTGGCCTCGATCTGTGCGACCCGAAGGACTGCTCTGGAAGGCCGGCCGGCCTCGATCTGTGCGACCCAAAGGACTGCTCTGGAAGGCTGGCCCGGCCTCGATCAGTGTGATTTGCCGGCCTGGGCTGGCACAGTCAAGGCTGTGAGGCAGCCCGGGTGCTTAACAGGACTTAAAAGCGGGACTTCTCATCGGGCACAGGCCAAGACAGAGCAAACATAGATAGAAAATGACCACATGAAACAAAGTGGAGACATTCTTCAGAATAGTGTGAAAATACTTCCGTAATGCAGGATACAAATACTTTTTTAAATGAAGTTTTTGTGTCCTTGTTGCATTGAGAAGTGGTGACCCCATATCCTAGACCTCAGGATGACCCACGCTTGCATTTCAGATCTACTGTCCTGCAGGTACAGCTGCCATTGTTAAGAGTATGTTTCCCATCTTGACACCATCATCACAGTTTACACAATTGCACATGGAGGGTATTCACCTTCAAACTATGCTTTCTATAATTTTAGCAAGACAGGAAGAAATACCTCTTTAAAAAGCATGTTTATAACTGTGTAAAAACAAGAATGATAGCATCTTACATTTTTCATTTAAATTTTTAACTCATATCAAACCTGAGATAAAGCCAGCAATTTCAGTCCATGTAACTCTTAAAATTACTTATTTTTCTAAAGATCAATTGACCTTGAATTTGAGAATTTATTTTGAAAAAGTATTTTACGAAGAAAAGGAGTCCCTAAATTGCTATACAAAGTTGCTTTGCCATCTTAGCGACTGGATGGAAAATAGCTCCCTCATCACAACGATCCTGGAACATTGAAATCGATTCCCTTTCCTTTTAAGGAAATAATCATTTTCTTACCTTAGACAAGTCTGACCATCTGGTTTTTGCTTTGGTAACAAGATACTGATGAGCCTGTTCACAAGCTAGTTCTGAATCTGCAACCTTCTGTTTTGGTCTTAAAAGAAAAAAAAAAAAGAATCTGTTTAAATTTAATGGACTCATTAATCTCCCAAGGGATTCTCCTACCCCGGTTTGTTTCACAGATAGCATTAAAGTCTGCTATTTCACATCTGGTCTAACTTAATTCTTAAAATACAGTCTTATTTCCCCAGCTGCATGGTAGGGAAATCTTAAATTTTAGGAGTACTTGCTTATTTCCAGATAAATGCTGTTCAACTTTTCCTGCAGTTCACAAAACAAAAAGGGCTCATTTATTCCCAGAGGGATAAAAAACACACTATAACATTGTCTTCAGATGAAGACAACTAAAGACTTTTATTTCTGAACGTACATGTTGGCGTGATCACGCAGACCAAAGCTAACAGTCCAGGAACACTGTGGGAACGTGACCTACAGACTCAGTCTCAGCTCATGTTCAAAGGTTAGGTCTATGGGATGTAAAATGATCAAAACTCTGTTTAGTCACAGAACGATGGGCGCCAAGGACACTTTAAAAAAAGACTGTGGCTAGGCCTCCACGGGGCGCAGTGAAGACTGTGGCTGAAGGAGTTTGGGGTGCCCTGGATTCTTCCAATCACTAAAACAAATTAGGGGCGCGTGAAACCCTGTAAAACCCTTTGCCACTGCTTTCTCCGCGGTCGCCTTGCTCGGAACCACGCTTGCGCACAGGCACGTGGGTGATCAGTGCATCTTGCCTGAGGGTGAGTAAGGGGGACACCTGAGCGAGGCCCCACAGGGACCCTCACAGGAACTTCCCCTCAAGGGAACCTGGAAAACCAGGGTAGGGACAGCACACAAGCCCCATGTCGCCCTTTTAAAGAAGTGGCGTTATTCATGCTCCAGCAGGTGAGCTGCTCGTAAGGAAAAAAATCTAAAGTCAACCAGGAGGCCGCCAGTTGAGAAAATGCAACAGTCAAAGGTTTATGTGATCCCCAAAGACGCGGCTTTGTAGCTGACCCTTTGTATGTGATGCCACGTGGGGAGCACTGTGGTTTTAGGGTAATCGTGGCCTCCACAAGCTCTGTGACCAGTCAGGCTGGAACTACCGAATCTGGGTTTTCACAGCAGTGCTGGCATTGCCACCCCAGTTTGCAAAAGGGGATGCTGTGGTTTAGAGGGGAGAAATCGCCTGCCAAAATTGCACAGCCAGTACCGGGAATCCTGGCACTGAAACTCAGGGCCCTCCCATGCCAGAGGAAAGCCTTTCTCACCGTTGTCATTCCGTCTGAAGCTACAGTTTTGGTGGCCCCTCTACCTTCACTCCTCAGAGGAAAGGATCCATTAAATATTACATTTCACAGAGGTGAGGGCCGCCCATGGTTTTTACACGCGCAGGATCTTCTTTTCACTTAACATGTCTATTTCAATTCAACCGGAGCAGTTCTGCTGAGCACCACTGAGTGCCAGGCACTGTGTGAGGTCCTGGGGAAGGTGAAGCCTGCAGCGTCCCAGAGAAGGCCCTCCTGGAACATTGCACTACTGTCCTACATTTTAAAAGCAGACAGCAGGACACAGCACTGCAACCAACAAGTTAAGCAGTAATCATTGCTCTTCACGTGGCTTCTCCTTTAAATTCTTCCTAAGAAACTCTGCTGCTGGTCTCAGCTATCCTGGACCCCTCCTCAGGTCCCCTGATGACTGACAGTGCTCCGTACGCACTGATCACCAACAACACCGTGGCCCTCGTTACCCCAGAAGCCCACACTGTGCTGTTGACCCATGTGTCACACGGAAAGGGTCTTATTCAGACCAGGGCTTCTTTGGTGATTTACATAAACTTTGACTCCTGTGGTTCGGCAAACAAAAATTCTTGCATTTCCTCAGTGGGCAGGTGCTGAGGACCCGCTGCAGCTGGGCGGGGTCTTCTCCCTCTTCCCATGTCGCTGCTGAAATGGACCAGATGAGGTCATGCCCACTTTCATTTTCTCTCCTGGCAGATGCCAGCTTGTGGGGAACACAGGTGAACTATGGTGGCACACCTCCCCTGACTGAGACCCCCCCAAATACACACAGTCTTTAAATTCTCCAGTTGCTTCTATATTACCAAGTCCGGGGTCTCTGCTGGCTTAACGTGTGATGCTGTTAACCATCGCCCCCTCTCTAGTCACCGTCATGATGCTGCTCTTTAAATGACACCATGGGTTGGAACACCCACCACCTGGCAAACGTGTGCCCTCAGTGAGTGACTCTCCCTCTCTGCCTGCCCCCTCGACCACTCCTCTCTCCTTCCACCCCAAAGCTTATGTACTCTTCTGAGAGGTCATCCCCGCTCCTGTCCCCAGCTACCACCTGGATGCTGTTTGCCCACACTTCCGTGCCATGAGCACGGTAACCTCACGTGCTTCCAACTGTCTACCGGACTTCACAGAATCATGGACTTTCAAGGGTGGAAAAGGATCCAAAGATGAAGCAGTCTAATCTTCTATCGTTACTTTACCACTAAGGTTTTGGAAGGTTGGGTGGATTATGTTGCATTTTCACAACTATTGTTTAAAAGGACTGTAGGTCCTCACGAGGCCTATTCCCCTGCCTTCACCGTTAGGTGCCTCATAAATCCTGTCTGAACCCAGAGGACGCACCTGGGCTTCCCTCAGAAGGATGGAGATCCTGAGAGGCGTGTTCTGTCTCTGCAGAGTCAACTCACTCTCAAGCTGATCTCACTGTCCAGACACATGTCCAAGCAGCCTCCCTACCCAATTCCTTTTCCAGGCTATGAGGTTGCATTATTTTTCTTAGTGACTCGTGCTCAAACCAGGAGCTCCTACCTGTTTCCCATTCATTTCTCCTCTGTACCATTTTATATCCTTGTCTCCTCTAGAGAGATTGGAAGGTTTTTCTGTGGCCTTTTCCAGAAGTTACTTATTTTCTCTCCTATTGTCTGCCTCTTTAGATCTTGACAATCAGTCAGATCCAGCCTTCCTATCAGCCAGACTGTCAGTCACAAATACATACAACGTGCTGCTCTAAGTCCTACAAACACAATGCTGAGCATGGTGAACAGAACCCACGTCCTCAAGGAGCTCATCCTGTGATGGCAGGAATGTGCAGCAAACACATGGAAAAATAAGTGAATCAGATAACTTCAGCTACTGAATGTGACTGAGAATGATGGACCAGGGCGGGGTCCGGGGCACTTCAGCCAAGAAGACCAGAGAGCAGGGACTCCTTGAGGCATGAGTGATGACCCAGTTAAGATGCAGTAGACACACATACTTACTTCATCCTGTCTTCCACTGGTTACAACCAAAAACTCTAGACAGAATACAAAAAGCAACTCTCTGAAGAGACAGTAAAAAGTAAATAATAGGAGGCTTATGGAGAGGGAAATCAAACCTTGAAGAACGACTTACCTCATGGTGAGGTTCATGGGCTTTTTTCCTCCCATATTTCCAACTTAAGGGCTGCTTAAAGGCAGTCCTAATTCTGGAACTGTGCAGTGGATATGGACAGAAAAATCTCCAAAAGAAAGTCTGTTTTTCTGACCGAAGAACTAGGAAGGTGAGCCCCTGAAGTACAAAGAGCATGGGGGAATCCCCCCTTTCTTGTCTCTTTTTACTGTCTCATTCCTGATCTGGGGCAAGCCCAGTTACAAAAGTGCACTTCTATGGTGGTGCCAGCAATAGTATTGGCCAAGTAGGTGCCCACGACTGAAATTCTTCTCCCAACCAGAGGAGATGGTAAAAGGCGTCCCTGTGCTCAAGGAGGATTGGAGAAATCCACATGACCTTCTCTTTCTCGTGTTTATCTCACCATGTTGGCCTGGAGGGGGCCCCAGTCAAGAGAAGCACTCAGTAGCACAGAATGGCTAACACCTAAGATTGTCCAACCAGAAGAACAAAAAAGGGGTCCCTGAGTGCTGGAGAGTGTGGGGAGAAATCATAGAGAGAGCTAGAAAAAGGGACGCCCAAATGAATGAAGGAAGTTCCAGGTTCACCTGTGATGTGCACATGTGTGAAACTAACCCAGAGCAGCACAGTGAAAGCTTTGAGAACTTTACTACAGCGTAGTTAAGACTGTCTCCTGCGTGCTGCACTCATGGGCTCAGCTGATAGAGCTACAATGGCTTTGAAAACTGAACCGATGTTGAAACCACAGAAGGCAGGTCAGGACTTGCACTCTGAAACTAAATGGATTGATTGCCTGCCTAAAAAAGATCAATCAGTCAACGCATTACCAAGGATGTTAACAGGACCAGAGTGTCACAAACAACATTAAAAATGTCCATGACACAGCCCAAAATTACCCAATATACAGAGGACCAGGAAAATCCCAACAATTTTCAAGATAAAAGACAGCAAGCACCAACTCCAAGATGACCCAGATGTTGAAATTATCATATTTTAAAGCAGTTATTATAACCATGAAGTAAGAGTACACATTCTTAAAATAAATGGAAAGACCAGTTCTGAGCAAAGAAATTGCAGTCAAAAAAAAAGAACCAAGTGGAAACTTTAGAACTGGAAAAAACAACAACTGAAATAAAATTTTCACTGGATTGGCTCAAGGACAGAATGGAGATGACAGAGGAGTGAGTCAGTGAACTTGAAAATAGATGACTAGAAATAATCGAATCTGATCAACAGAGGAAAAAGAAAGAATATATCTCCAAGGACTATGATAGAGAGACCTGTGATACAAAAACAAAAGGTCTAACACCCATGTCACTGGAGTACTGAAAGGAGAAGAGAAAAAGATTGGTACAGAAAAAAATTTAAAACTTCAGGAAATAATAGCTGAAACCTGCCCAAATTTGATGGAAAAACAAATTTACAGATTCAGGAAGTTCAGCAAACCTCAAAAAAGATAAACTCAAAGAAAATCATGCTCAAACACATCATACTAAAACTACTGAAAACCAAAGCTAAAGAAAAACTCTTGAAAGCGACCTGAGACAAATGACACATTACAGAGAGAAAACCACTTGAATGACCGAGATTTCTCCTCACAAACTGTGGAGGCCAGAAGACAATGGAACAAGATTTTTAAAGTGTTATAACAAAAGAATTGTCTACCCATAATTCTATATCCAGAAAAAAAAACTGTTAGGAATGAAGGAGCAATAAAGATATGCTCAATGAAGGAAAACTATGATAACTTGTCTCCAGTAGACATGCTAAAAGAAGTTCTTCAGGGGAAGGAAGATGACAGCAGAGTGAGACACTTTTGAGCTTGAGAAATAAAAGAAGAGAAGCAGAAATGGTAAATACAAAAATACTTTTTCTCAGAGTTTCAAAACACATGAAGCATAAATTGATAAAAATGGAAGGAGAAATAGACAGATGCAAAATTATTGGTGGTGACATCAACACTCCTCTCTCAGTAATTGATAGAACAAATAGAAAATAAGCGAGAACCTAAACACTATAACCAACTTGATCTTATTGACATTTATAGAACCCTCCACCCAACAACAGGCCAATATACATTCTTTTCAAGATACATGGAATGTTCACCAAGACAGGTGATTTCTAGGGTCATAAAATGAACCTTACCAAATTTAAAAGAATTAAAATCATACAAAGTATGTTATCTAAACTGAACAGAATTAAACTAGAAATCAATAACAGAAAGATAGTTGGAAACCATGGAAATATTTTGAAAAAAAAAACATACTTCTAAATAATCCGAGGTTTCAAGAAACTGTCTAAAGGGAAATTAGAAAATATTTTGAACTGAATGAAAATAAACACTATAACATATCCAAATTTGTGAAATGCAGCTAAATCAGTGCCTACAAGGAACCTGATAGCATTAAGGGCTCATATAGAAAAGAAAGAATTCAAATAAAAAATCTGAGTTTTCAGCTTAAGAAAATATAAAAGGAGGGCAAACTACAGTTGATCCTTGCACAACACAGGTTTGGACTGCAGGGGTCCACTTATATGCTGATTTTTTTCAATAAATATATTGGAAAATTTTTTGTAGATTTGTGACAATTTGAAAAAAATTCACAGATTAACCACATAGCCTAGAAATATTGAAAAAAATTAAGAAAAAGATATGTCATGAATGTATAAAATATAATATACGTAGATACTAGTGTATCCTTACATAGGCATAAGGTGAGTGATATTTAATATAAAATTAATATGTTAGTTTTCTTCCTGTTTTATAACTTTGCTTTCAAAGAATTATATTACCGTACAGTGTGCTTCTCTCTCTCTCTCGTATTGGAGAAATTGTGTATCAGCCTATCATCACAGGCAAATGGGTTTTTTTTAGAGTAACGATTCCAATACTATATTATGAATATGATTGGAATACTGTATGCTATAAAAATTTTATGATTCATTCTTTACTGTATAGGCCAGGCTACCATGAAGCAATTATATCGATTACACCACACTCCCATAAAGCAATAATACTGCTGCTTCTTTGTTAACAATGCATGCATCATTATACCTCTAAACAAATATGAATTTCTTTTTCACATTATCTTTCCAGTTTTGATGTCCAGAGTTACACACCAAAATGTATGACGCCTGCAGTGTTTTGTACCATATGAGACAATATTGATATGGGTACTGACAGACAGATGATTTATCTTGTAAAAGACAATGTAAACTTACAGTATTGATAAATACAGTACTATAAATGTATTTTCTCTCATGACCTTTTTTTTAACATCTTTATTGGAGTACAATTGCTTTACAATGGTGTGTTAGTTTCTGCTTTATAACAAAGTGAATCAGCTATACATATACATATATCCCCATATCCCCTCCCTCTTGCGTCTCCCTCCCACCCTCCCTATCCCACCCCTCTAGGTGGTCACAAAGCACTGAGCTGATCTCCCTGTGCTATGTGGCTGCTTCCCACTACCTATCTATTTTACATTTGGCAGTATATATAAGTTTCTTATGACTTTCTTAATAACATTTTCTTTTCTCTAGCTTGCTTTATTGTAAGAATACAGTATGTAATACATATAACATACAAACTATGTGTTGATTGACTTTATGTTATTGGTAAGCTTCCAGTCAACAGTAAGCTGTTAGTAGTTAAGTTTGGGGGGAGTCAAAAGCTATACACAGATTTTTGACTGTGCAGGGGGTTGGCGCCCCTAACCCCTGTGTTGTTCAAGGATCAACTGTATACTTAAAGCAAGAAGAAAGGAGAAAATAGTAAAGAATAGAAATCAATGAAATCGAAACAGAAAAACAATAGAGAAAAAGAAATGAAACATAAAGCTGGTTCTTTGAAAATATCAATAAAATTGATGAACCTTCAGCTAAATGAATCAAGAACAAATGAGAGAAGACATCAACTACCAATACAAGAAATGAAAAAAGGGACATCACTAAAGACCCCACAGATATTAAAAGAATAGTAAGGGAATACTATGAACAACTTCATTTTTATGAATTTAACAACTTAGATGAAACGGACCAATAGTTTAAAAGACAAAAATTACTAAAACTCGGTCAAGAAGCAATAGAAACCCTGAATGATTCTATAACTATTAAAGTAATTAGATTTGTGGTTAAAATTCTTCTGACAAAGGAAACTCCAGGACCTGATGATTTCACTGGTGAATTTTATCAAATATTTAAAGAAGAAATAGTGATTCTGTATGATCGAGAAAATAGAAGAGTGGCATCATGACTTTTATTCTTTCTTAGAGGTCTTCCAAAAAAGAACAAAAAATGTATTTATTTTCTTTATGAAATAAAACTCCTATCTTGCAATTACCATGTGGGTCCATTGAAACCTCTTAGAATATGATAGATCATGGGATCTTAGTGATCTTGATTTAATCATACTAGATCTATTTCATTATTCTAAGAAATATTCAATCATTGCTCATTAATTATTTCCAGCTATGCTAAAAAAAAGGAGACTAAATAATAAGAAGAAAACAAAAAATGATGGCATCTCCTAGCAGGATGATACAATATTGAAATGAATCACCACTATTACATCATCCTTCAGTTTTCTGATTGCACTGCTCAAAGTGTAACAGCATCTTTCAAGAAGATAGAAAGAAGACAGTGACACCATCCTTGTCGTCTTATGTTAGCTTTCACTGAATGTAGTTGAAAATTGAGAATTCTTATTTCATGCGCAAGTGGCAAAGGGAAGAAAACTGAGATCAGGAAATGTTTCACAATTATTAGATGAACCAGAAGATGATGGTGAACTTGATCATATAAGCCAAATCTCTTGATGACTGAGTAAGTGATACGTGTCTAAGAACAACAAGGAAATTTGTTATTTTCATTTAGTTAGTCATTCATCAGGAACGACTGGATCGTACAATGTTTTGTGACAAGAAGCTGACCATCTAATTCTGCTAAAAGGACACTTGACAGTATTCTTTCATCTCTGATGATGTACATGTACCAAAATGTACTTGATGTGGGTTGTCAGTAGATAAATGGACAAGGCCCGTGTGTTTTAAACGAGGGAATAGATTGGGAGGGAATAGATGGTGTAAATGAAACAGGTCATTGGACCAATCACTCTGACTGGTATTTACACATTTAAAAATGATGTGCAGTTATGAAGCAAACGAAATGGTCTTCCTCTCTTTAACAAAATTATGAACCTTCGAAGTTTTCAGAAGTAGTGCATTTTGATGATGCAGGTGGAAAGTGAAGGCCCGGAAGGCAGAGGGGCCCCACTGAGAGGGCAGGATGGCTTCCAATAAGGCAAGGCATCTAGGTTTGGCTGGTGGAGAGTGAGGCTGGGGAGGGTGAAAGAGGCTGAGCTCTCCAGGCAGAGGAAGGGGCCCCTCCCCAGAGGCATCCTGGGTTCCAATCTCTGTCCACCGCCCCATCACCTGGGTCCTTTTGGACAAGTCAGTAACTTTTCTCTAGGCCCCAATTCCTTCAACTGCAAAGGCAGGAGGTGATGCCTCCTTAAAGGGCTGTGGGGTATGGAAAGATGTACCTTCATGAAACACAGGTATGGGGTCCGGCCATGGGAAGGCTTGGCTTTCTAAAGCTGTGCCTTGGTTGGGGTCTCAAAGCTCACTCTCCACCAGACCCTTGGAGCCCCAGCTGGGCCTCCCGGGAGCCCACCGCTTCCTCTACATCCATCCTCTACTCTGGGGCTGCTGAAGGATGTTTCTACGGCACGATGTGACCCACACACTCCACGGCATAAAATCCTCTCCTGCCTACTGACCAAGCCTGGCACTCGAGCCCCGTCACATCTGGCCCTCCTGCATCTCGAGGCCTCCTCTCCCACTGTGCATGCCACTTCTGAATACGCATCCTCTCCCCATTCCCTCAATGTGCTCCACACTCCCACCTCTGTGGTTTTGCAAATGCTGTTCCCTGGCCTTGAACCACGGTCTGGTAACCTGCACCAGACGAACTCCTACTCACACCTCAAGACCCAACTGAAATGTCCTGCTTTTTCTGTGCACCTCAAGCAGGCTTAGCCTCTTGCCTCCCTGTGGCACTTCAGACATCCTTCTATTTCTTTATTTTTGTACGTGCCGCAGTTCAGCCCCGAGCCCCTCAAAGGGAGTGTTCATCTCATCCATCTTTGTACCTCTGAGTCCTGGGGCGACACTGAGCACACAGCAGACCCTCAGTAAATGTGTGATGAATGAACAAATAATACAACTAAGAAGGTGGAATCATTTGGATGGGAAGATTGCACTTTGTGGTTGAAATTTTCCATATCCATTCTGCATACATTCTCCAGAAAGTTCCTTCTGAAGGATATTTTTGTGCTTTGTTTTACCATTAAGCAATCAAGTCTCATATTAAAGCTCCTCATAAATGGAGCAATTGGAAGCAGGTGTTCAACTCACGTGTGACATGATCGTTTCACTTAGAAAGAGACTACCGTCGTTTTCTTTCTCACTGGCTTTTTAAGTATAGACAAAATAAAACCAGCAAATTCAGAGGGAAAAACTAAAGTGCAAGATCAGAGGGCCTCTGCAGCCTAGCCAAGTGCCACAAAGTCTGGCTCAGTGACAGGGGCTTCTGGGGGTTCCCCCTTCCAGGGGTTGCCCTTGCCGGGTGGAAGGGGCACTTGCCTATAGCGCCTGGGGGCTGGGAGTACCTCAAGGGCAGAAGGATCCAGTGGACGCCACTACTGCGTTGTATCACTGTAGCAGCAAATGCAGTGGATGGTAACGTTTCAAAAAATATTAATAGTGTACTTATAATAATTGGTAAAGGAGTGGCTGAATGGCTACTTCATTCATGCCTGTCAACAGATCTCAATGGAGAGCAGACTGTGACACGTCCCGGTAAGATGGGAACCCACTACCGCTTCAAGGAGCAGATGCTCTTACTGAGAGAAGCCAAGGAGTCAAATGGAGTCACAGCTCAGCTGGACGCAGAGATTTTCCTGCCGTGAGTGAGGCCAGCATTGGGTGGCCGGGGGTCTGGTGGGGAGCACTGCCTAGGAAAGGGCTGGAAGGGGTCCTCGCACCTCCCAAAGCAGCTGGCACAGCTGAGCCCAAATTTATAAAAAGAAAACTATACAAGTATATGTGTGTGTTTATGCACATAGAAAAAAGACTGAAATGACACTCAGTATCCATCAGTTACCATAAGGTGTTCTGTGCTTCCCCAGTTCACACCTACTGCCCAGGTTAACGTCTCAGGCCTGGAGGAAGTCCACGTGTTCTCCTGACAAGCACCGCACCTCCCTCTGCATACGGTGTCCCCAAATGTCTTGGAAGGCTGAGCAACACGTGTATATATCTGACCCAAGGCTCATAAAAAGAAAAACAGATATGCATATATTTATGTGCAAAGCAACAAGACCAGGATGATACACTTTGAAATACCAAAATGACGCTCACAGGTGCTTAGATCAGGTGTATCTTCTAACCTGTATCTGCATTTTCTAGTCTTTCTATACTGTGTAATTCTGAATGTGATTTTTCTTGAACTAAGGAAAAGGCAAAATAAACAGCTCCTGGGGGGCAGCTCCATCATCTGCACCCGTGCGTGGACACGGCGTTAATGCTGGCCCATGCTGCTCTCCTACCTCATGAGTCTCTGAGGCGCGGTGTCTTCTATTCTGAACGGTCTCTTCTCACACAAATTTCGAAATTCATGGAAATTTAACGTGACGCTGAGCCTCAAGCCAAGAAGGCCCAGGAATCGCTCGAAATCCTCGTCCTTCAGGTTGAAGACCAGGTGCTGCAGCTGATGAAGGTCGTGCATGGTGACGATGCCATCCCTGTCCGTGTCCATCTTAAAGAAGGCCGCGTAGGGCTCCTAGAGTCAAAAACGCAGCGTCAAAGCCTGTCCCCCAGAACCTGACGTCATCCCCCCACCCCTGCCCCCCGCGCTGTGGACTCATCTCCAAAGTGAGGAAGGAACCGTGTTTCGACTTGGCATCTTGGAGATCTCACTGCTCCAGGAATATCCTTGCCATGATTTGCTCTCCCCGGGAAATGATGAACTATGTCCTCAGGTACCCTCTTTTAATGCAAAGAGTTCAGGAAAAGGGACAAGAAAGGTGTTTCTTTCCCTTCTGCTCCCTCGGCTTCTGGGACCGGTACTTCTAGTACCAGAAGTAAGAATGAGTACGCTGGAGCTTTCCAGGACATATAAAAATCTTGCCCTCAAGTTTTTATATCACTTTCATAATGTCTGGCAACTTCTGTCCACGGGAAAGCCAGTGCTGTGCTGACCTCACCCTGAGTTGCCGCCCAGAGGCTGGGCCCTGTTTTGATGCCTGTGCTGAAGGCCCCGCCTGAAATCTGCCTCTGTGTCTGCAGGTCGTGCTGCACGAGCGCGGTGATTCCCATTTGACAGATGGGGAAACAGAGGCCTGCAGGGAACCTGTGCTCGAGGCCAGGCTGCACAGCTCAGGGCACACACTGGAGGCGGGCTGCTTAGTTTCAAAGCTCAGCTCTGCTGGCTACTAGCAGAGTGACCAAGGGCAAGAGACTTAACGCTGCCAGGCTTCTCATGTGTAACGGGATCCGGGGTGGTTGTGAGGATTGAATGTGCTAACGAGGTGAAGCACTTAGGAGGTGACTGACAGGTTTCCTAAGCGCTCTAAAATGTTGTTACTATTACTGCTGCCCGAGGTCGGACAGCAAGTGCCCGGCAGCGGGATCTGAAGCAGGTCTGTCCGGGCCAACACCCTGCGGCCCCCGCCAACGCCCCTGTCTCAGGCTAGGAGAGCTGCAGCTGCTGTGGTCGCAGAACCCCTGTTGCCATCAGCCCCTGAGGCAGTCCCACCCACGGATCTCTCTGGGTACTTCCGAGGCCCCGCCTGTACCTTCACGTCCCAGGACCCTCCACAGAGGTCATGTAAGGCAAGCCCTGCCGTGACTCGAGTGTCCACTTCAAACCTTCTGGGATTTTGTGGCAAGATCTATCTGTACTCACTCACTTCTTCTTTCACCAAAAATTACTCAGCACTGACACATGCAATCACGGCACTAAATACGGTGGGAACCGACTTCAAGGGCTGCCCCTACCTCTCAGAGACGCCACTGTCCAGCGGCCTCTTCTCCAGGAGCACAGCCGGCAGGGGCTGCAGGCCCACCTCTGTGCTGCTGATTCCCTCCACGTCACAGCTCCAAGCCCTCGCACACCTCCAAATCCCCGTCTCCAAAGGCTGTGAGGTGACTCCCCTTGGATGTCAAAACAAGCAAGGCCGAAATCAAACTCCTGGCCCACGCGAGACCCAGCTCGTCCCCCATGTCCTTCCCGCTCGTCCTCCGGGTCCTTCCCGTTCGTCCTCCGGGTCCTTCCCGCTCGTCCTCCGGGTCCTTCCAGCTCGTCCTCCGGGTCCTTCCAGCTCGTCCTCCGGGTCCTTCCAGCTCGTCCTCCGGGTCTTTCCCGCTCGTCCTCCGGGTCCTTCCAGCTCGTCCTCCGGGTCCTTCCCGCTCGTCCTCCGGGTCCTTCCAGCTCGTCCACCGGGTGCTTCCAACTCGTCCTCCGGGTCCTTCCAGCTCGTCCTCCGGGTCCTTCTAGCTCGTCCTCCGGGTCCTTCCAGCTCATCCTCCGGGTCCTTCACAGCTCGTCCTCCGGGTCCTTCCAGCTCGTCCTCCGGGTCCTTCCCGCTCGTCCTCCGGGTCCTTCCCGCTCGTCCTCCGGGTCCTTCCAGCTCGTCCTCCTGGTCCTTCCCGCTCGTCCTCCGGGTCCCTCACAGCTCGTCCTCCGGGTCCTTCCCGCTCGTCCTCCGGGTCCTTCCCGCTCGTCCTCCGGGTCCTTCCAGCTCGTCCTCCTGGTCCTTCCCGCTCGTCCTCCGGGTCCCTCACAGCTCGTCCTCCGGGTCCTTCTAGCTCGTCCCCCATGTCCTTCCAGCTCGTCCTCCGGGTCCTTCCCGCTCGTCCTCCGGGTCCCTCACAGCTCGTCCTCCGGGTCCTTCCCGCTCATCCTCCGGGTCCTTCACAGCTCGTCCTCCGGGTCCTTCTAGCTCGTCCTCCGGGTCCTTCCCGCTCGTCCTCCGGGTCCTTCCCGCTCATCCTCCGGGTCCTTCACAGCTCGTCCTCCGGGTCCTTCTAGCTCGTCCTCCGGGTCCTTCCCGCTCGTCCTCCGGGTCCTTCCAGCTCGTCCTCCGGGTCCTTCCAGCTCGTCCTCCGGGTCCTTCCAGCTCGTCCTCCGGGTCCTTCCAGCTCGTCCACCGGGTGCTTCCCGCTCGTCCTCCGGGTCCTTCCCGCTCGTCCTCCGGGTCCCTCACAGCTCGTCCTCCGGGTCTTTCCAGCTCGTCCTCCGGGTCCTTCCAGCTCGTCCTCCGGGTCCCTCACAGCTCGTCCTCAGGGTCCTTCTAGCTCGTCCTCAGGGTCCTTCTAGCTCGTCCTCCGGGTCCCTCACAGCTCGTCCTCCGGGTCCTTCCCGCTCGTCCTCCGGGTCCTTCCCGCTCGTCCACCGGGTCCTTCCCGCTCGTCCACCGGGTCTTTCCAGCTCGTCCTCCGGGTCCTTCCAGCTCGTCCTCCGGGTCCCTCACAGCTCGTCCTCAGGGTCCTTCTAGCTCGTCCTCAGGGTCCTTCTAGCTCGTCCTCCGGGTCCCTCACAGCTCGTCCTCCGGGTCCTTCCCGCTCGTCCTCCGGGTCCTTCCCGCTCGTCCACCGGGTCCTTCCCGCTCGTCCACCGGGTGCTTCCAGCTCGTCCTCCGGGTCCTTCCAGCTCGTCCTCCGGGTCCTTCCCGCTCGTCCTCCGGGTCCTTCCAGCTCGTCCTCCAGGTCCTTCTAGCTCGTCCTCTGGGTCCTTCCAGCTCGTCCTCCGGGTCCTTCCAGCTCGTCCTCCGGGTCCTTCCCGCTCGTCCTCCGGGTCCCTCACAGCTCGTCCTCCGGGTCCTTCCCGCTCGTCCTCCAGGTCCTTCCCGCTCATCCTCCGGGTCCTTCACAGCTCGTCCTCCGGGTCCTTCCAGCTCGTCCTCCGGGTCCTTCCCGCTCGTCCTCCGGGTCCTTCCCGCTCGTCCTCCGGGTCCCTCACAGCTCGTCCTCCGGGTCCTTGCCGCTCGTCCTCCGAGTCCCTCCCAGCTCGTCCTCTGGGTGCTTCCCGCTCGTCCTCCGAGTCCCTCCCAGCTTGTCCTCCGGGTCCTTCCAGCTCAAGAAGTGGCAGCGTCTTCCTTCTGTTGCTCAGACCGCAAACCTAGGGAGCGTCCCCGGATCCTCCCTTTGCCTCACACCCTGCATCCAATCTGCCCACACAGCCATGGGTTCAGAGCTTCACTTCTCCCACTTCCACTGCCTCCACCCGGACCCAAGGCTCCTGGGCTTCCCGGCTCCCACCCTCGCCCAGCCCCCTATTCTCACAGCAGCCAGTGATACCTGCACAGCTCAACCCAGTGCACGTCACTCCTCTGCTCCACCCACGGCACTCGGGGTCCAATCCTCAATCCTGACTGTGGCCCCAGCCCCCTACCCCTCTGCCCTCATCTCCTCCCCGCTCACCCTTGCTGGGTTTTTTTTGGGGGGGTGGTGCACAACTCTGTCAGGTACACGACTTTGATCTTCTTGGGGTCAAACTTGGGCAGCATGGTGGAGGCGGCTGGTGTCAGATGAACCCGGATTCGGGGCAACTGAAGAAAGTTGCACCTTGGCCCCCCCGAGCCGAGAGCCGGAAGCTACTTGCTGCTGTTGGAACATGCCAAGCCTGCCTCCGGCACTCCAGGGATTCTCCACCAGACCTGCTGGGCCTTTGGTCTCTGCCCGAATGCCACCTCTCCAGGGAGGCATTTCCTGTCCCCTCTGTCCAAGGGCACCACCCTGATGGGTCTCCGGCCTCTCACCCTGCTTTATTTTTCTTCCTAGCCCGTTTCACCACCTGACTCTCTGGAGACTCACGTGCTGTCTGCTCCACCTCTAAAGGTAAACGTGGGCTCTGATCCATTCCTCGTGACAGCTCCAGTCCAGAGAGCAGTGCTTAGGAAACACCCGTGGAGTGAGGCTGGGTACGAACGATGCAGCAACTATTTCCTGGGTACCTATGATGCACGAAGCACCCTGCTAGGTGCAGGGACGTACTGATAACTGGCCCCTGACATCAAGGTTCTCCGTCCAGTAGGGAAGAAAGATGTGTAAGCAAATGACAGCGAGTCAGCGTGATAAGTGCAGCAAAAGGCGGGGGGAGAAGTGCTCTGACGCAGCCCTAATTGCTGGACTACAGGAACAATCTAGATGCCATGGAAACCCATATTTATAATCTTCACAAATTTAAAACATTTACTCATTCCCTGAATCTCAGTCTTTGACTTCCCAGCATGAAGACTCCTAATTTTATTGGAGCCAATACATGTTGGAGTGAAAAGGATATTATTTCAATTCCTGGCTACGACAGTTACTAGGTATGTGGCTTCGGGGAAGTCTCTCCCCATCTCTGACCCTCCGTTTCTTCATCTATAAAATGGGAACGCTAGCGCCTACTTGATAGGCTAGTTGTGGGGACTGAAACAACTGAGGCCGTGTAGGTTCACTGCCTGGCATGTAAAGTGAATTCTCTTATGCATTTAACAAATACCTATTTGCATGGTACGCACCGTGGTAGCCAGTTGTGTTATCGTGCCTTGACGTCTCATGGAATTACAAGTCCCCCACATTGCATGCCGGAAGGTGAGTGGACAGCAGCAGACCTCCCAGCAGGTCTGAAGGGCCGGAGGGAGGACTAAGAACTTAAGAAGGACCAGCGCTTTGGTAGGAGTTAGCTGGTCACAGAGAGAGGAGTGACAATCCAGGCAAAGGAGTAGGATGTGCAAGGCCAGGAAGGGGAGGCTGGGTGCTGGCCGTAGTGTGACGGGAGGAGAAGGGGGGTCGAGAGGGGCCAGAGACAGGCTGCAGACCAGACAGGCAGGACCCGGGCTCATCCTAAGAGAAAGGGGACACTCTGACCAGAGCTGCGTGTTGGGATCACCCTGCAAGGTCAGGTGTCCAGGACAGACTGTGAAGTGAAAAATGCAGCGGCAGAAGCATATGTATAGGAGACCCTATTTGTGTGGGGACTTTGATCCTGCTTGTTTTTTTAAAATAAACATGACTTCACAGACATGCACCTGAACCTGCACGGACGCTGTCTAGAGGGTGAGGTTGAAGGTGAACCCACAAGGGCCACAGGAACCTGTCCCCAGGTCATGTCCCCAGGTCACGCAGGGGGTCTCTGTGCCTGCTTTCCTCACCATAGTCAGGGACGGGGGACGCCCCTTGTTTGGTCACAATGAATTATCTCCTTCGACTGTTCGTGGTCTTTGGCCTGGGCTATGAGGTTGAGGCTGCCTTGCTCAACTGTGCTGTTGCCCGTAAACCTAACTGTGCTGAGATGGACTCATCTGGCTACAAAATCGCTGGGCAGACAACAGCGGCAGCAGGATTAATAGCATTTTCAACTAATACAAAATCGTTTCTTCATTATTGATGGACAGAGAGATTCAAGAATTTCTCATGAATAGGAGCTCAATAAAAGAAATAAAGTGACGGTACCTTCCCACTCAACAATCAATACACAGTCTTTGGGACTTCCCTGGTGTCGCAGTGGTTAAGAATCTGCCTGCCAGTGCAGGGGACATAGGTTTGATCTCTGCTCCGGGAAGATCCCACATGCCGCAGAGCAATTAAGCCCGTGCACCTCAACTACTGAGCCTGCGCTCTAGAGCCCGTGCACCACAACGACTGAAGCCCGCGCGCCTAGAGCCCATGCTTTGCAACAAGAGAAGCCACCGCAATGAGAAGCCCGTGCGCCGCAATGAAGAGTAGCCCCCGCTCTCTGCAACTAGAGAAAGCCCACGCGCAGCAACGAAGACCCAACGCAGCCAAAAATAATAAATAAATAAAATGAATAAATTTATTAAAAAAAAATAGACACACTCCTTGTCCCGTTTACATATACACGTGAGGGCAACGAGCAGCCCCCCAGGGAACCTGGATATAACCAGCACCCGAGTCTGTATCACGCAAACCCTGGCAATTAGGGGTTCACGTCTTTGTCTTATCTACTAGGTTATAAGTTCTTTGCAGGATGGGTGGGTGTTGGTGAACGTTTTTAGTTAACTATTTAAAATAAAGACCATCTTAGGAAATACGGGCCATCTGAGTGCCGTAACCAAGCTACACTGATAATTAACGTAGCAAGGCGGTGGCGCCAGCAGGGAGCTTGGCCTCCCCGCGTCCCCAGGGGAAAGGAGAGTTGGGAGGAGACAGGCGAGGAGGGGCCAGAGCAAGGGGCCTGGGCTGCCATGGGTGAGGCCGCAGGACAAAGGCAGCAGCGGGCGATGGCCACCCGGCCCTGCTAACCAGCACGGAGGGGCTGCTGCCCCCGTGCCTCTGCTTCCCCTTCTGCCCTCTCTCCCTCCCGCCAGGCTCTCCACCCCGTAAACGACGCCCGCCTGCTCCGTGCTCTTCTCCGCTGGGCATCACATTGGATGAAATAATGAGGACTAACCCTCCCCCTATCTGCTTACGGTGACCATATGTTTTCAAACCAAGAATTAGGACGTACAGTCTGATAGCTGGACCGAATAGTCAAAGTCAGAACCATGCCGCAAATCTGAGCTAGACAGTCATCATAAGTATATATTTTAAAATGGGAGCTCAGTAATAACCAAAATGAATCTCCAATTGGCAGTCCACGCGGGGAAGATGTTTCAAGCACAGCAAACTCTGGATGCCCTGCCCCTGGGGGCTGGCTCCACCCACAGGGTGCTCCCCACCTCTCCTCCCCTGGGCTCACTGGATTTTCAGCTACTGAGGTGTTTGCCCCTGCACACCCTGGGGTCTCCACACCCTGGCGAGGACACATTCTAACTCCCTCGTGCCCTCTGCCCCATTTCGTAGCTAATGTGGTCGATTTATCAATTTTCCTTCCCACTTTAATGACCCTCTTTTACTTCTCAACACAAAAACATTTGAGGTCATTCCTGCCTCTGTGTTTGAATGGCTGCTCTTTCTCCTGTCTTATCCATTACAGCTTCTGCATGCAAACCATGCCTCGGTCACACAGACCTGGGAGCTTTTCCCTAAAGCACATGACCTGTCTGCCACCCGCCTTAAGCAAGCCCACTCTTCTATTTTTCACTCCCTTCTTTTTCTGGCCAGCACATGCTGAGGGTTTAAGATTAGGTTCAGGGGTCACCTCCTCCAGGAAGCCCTCCTTAATGGGTTTCTTCCCCTGTGCTCCCATAGCACAGTACCGGTCCCTCTACGGCAGCCAATCATGATGTGTCGAATTGTCTGTTGACCATCTGTGTCTTGGGCTGGACTGAGCTCCCTGAACAGGGCTCCCATATTTCAGCCCTAGCTTTTAGCCGAGAGTCCAGCTTATGACATGTAAGTGCACAATGCTTGTTTGGTGAGTGCAGGAGTAGAGTAGATGGAATGCCTGAAAGCATCCTGAATTCACTGTAATTTGGGTTGTTATGCCCCTTCCCACCCCTCCCTGTCTTGTGAGGAGGGTCTCCTTACTTCTCCAAGGCCTTTGAGGGGCAGAAGGCAGACCCAGCAAAGTGTCAGCAGGGAAGGGCCTCGGGGAGGGGAGGGCATCGCAGAGTTAAGCCCTGTCCCGGGAAGGGGAGAAAAGGCAAGCCCGAGTCTGCGGACGGAGCGCTCTGTGTCCCGACGAGCAGGACGTGCTGGGGCCGCAGGGCTCACACCCGCTACTGCAGCTGAATGGCTGCGAGCGAGGAGAGGGTAGGAGGGGTGTCTGGAGAAGCCAAGCGGCACGGAGGTCATGATTTACCCGGAAGGATTCCTTCAGTCTCCGGGGGAACTGTCTCAGGCACTCTTCAGCAGTTATAAAGTAGCCGTCCAAGTTCCCTTTGGAAAGAACTGGAGTCTGAGATGAACTCACTTCTGGCCCGTTCATCTTAGGATCTGAAACAACGACATCAATCAGGGGACTTCCCTTAGTGGCGAGCACGGCTCTTTATTTCTATGTCAACACTTGACTTCTTCGGTCCCCAGGCCTGTTAGAACACTATACAGTACTACAACCCCGCGGACTGAACCTAGCATGAACTCTCTTATGGTCTTAGACATGTCCCCGTCACCACGAGAAGAACCTGTTCTCCAGACCACCAGGGCCATGCTCCTGCCCAGCACGTTTCCTGTCTGGCTCCTCTGTCCGTCCTCCAGGGCAGGGACCACATCTTGCCCATCTCTCCATTCCCAGAGGCAGAGAATGAGGATTCCTGCCTGTTCTGTTTCCTAGAATCAGGTCCTAAACACAGGAAAGTGTAATTCAGTCATGAGGCAGGTCCTGACCTCCTCTGTGCTAGAGGTCTCTGGACAAGTCCTGGTCTTTTCAACAACCCTAAGAGGTAGTCTCTTCTTGAGCCCAGTTTACACACAAGGAAACCTATTCTTATGCCCATTCTCCAGATAAGGACATGGAGGCTCGCCTCCCCAAGGTCACGGGGCTCACAGACTTCACAGCTAAGCCAGGCCCCTCGGGTTCCAGAACCCAGCTGGTTGATTACTGCATTAGGCCCTCTCTCTCTCTTAAAACGGAGGAAGGAGGTGTAACCTCCACCTCAAAACCAACCCATTTCCATCAGGTTGTGACACTTTGAGTGTGGCCTTGTCTAAAGCCAGGCTACAACCTGGGACTTGGTTTTGGACGTGAATCTCTGCACATGTCACACCCACAGCCCCCCTGCCCCCCACATGGTCTGCAGGATGGGCAGCGGGCAGGGCGTCTGGAGCTTGTGGGCATCCTTGAGTCCAGCCCAGAACCTGGCCTCTGCCTTACCCCCACCTGGGCCTGGAGTGGCCTCCCTGGGCTTCGCTATGCCTGGCAGATAACACGCCCCCCCCCACCCCGCTGCTTGATCCCCTCTGCCGTGTCCATCCCCAACCCCCCAACGGCCTGGAGCCGCCATCTTCCCCCACCCTCAGCATCTGGCCATATGTTGGGGGGACTGATGGAGGGCAGAGAGGGGGAAGGAGGGTAGGGAGGAAGCTGCTGAGTGCAGTGCTCGCTCTGTGACAGGCTCACCACCCTGGGACCTCAAGCGAGTGACCACTCACCCTGGGCTCCAATGTCCTCACCTCAGCGACGGATGCACCCGGGCATCGGAAGCACTCGCTAAAATAAACGGGGGTTCCTCCAAGAAAGTCAAAACACGTAGCCAAAGAAAGTGTCAAAATCTTAAATTCCATGGCTTCCGTGTTGTCTTTTTGGGGGGTGTGGGACCCCTCTCCCTTAGGATCGGCAAATGAAATCGGTGGGGGGGGGCGGTGGTGTTGGATGGGTCCCAGTGGCCAGCTTCTCTAGCGAGGCCCGCCGCACCGTCCAGTCATCTCCCAGGCTAACCCCGGGGAAGACGGCAAAATGCAAATAGGGCTCTGGGTTCCGCCCCATCCAGCCTGCAGTGCATTGATATATCCATGGAGTCATGCATATATATGTGTGATTTCTGCAGCTTTTCCAGAGGGCTTATTTGTCTACCTAAACTTCAGTAAGGGTGGAGACAAGGGAGGGGAGAGACGACAGAGCCAGGAAGCGGGAGGCTGGGTGCTGGTCATCCGCCTGCCTGGCGTGCGGCCGGGAGAGCAGATTACAGAGCAGGTGGCGAAGGGGAGGCCCCGCCTCCAGCCCGGACTCCACGGTGCCCAACAATCTCCTGACAACCATGTGGGTCCGGGACGGGGCTGGGGCAGGAGGGGAGGGGCGGTGGCCGGGTGATCCTGGGCGGGTCACTGGATCTTTCAGCACCTCTGCTCCCTTATCTGCAAAAAGCGAGGAGGAACATTTGCCTTGCTGGTGCGTGGGTGTCACTAATCACAGATGACCAGCATCTATGCTTAGGAGGAGAACCTTAAAGGACACGAGGTGTGACTGGAGAAGCACAGGCTTGGGAGTAAATTGTAGAAACCATTTGGGCTCCTACTATTTGCACGAGGCTCTGTCCGACAAAATTCTGCACTCACGGTGCGGCTGAGTGAAAAAAAAAAAGGCCAAAACACAAAGAAAAAGTTTTTTTTAAATGTCTGTTTCAGTCTTAGGACTCACACACCGTTTCAACATCTTAGCTCACACTACTTCAACCCCAGCAGCCTAGTGGCACCACTCGGAAAGACCGGCAGGGCCACGGGTGGGAGACAGGTTTGCACTTGGCCATCAGCTACCTTCAAATCCTGTTGCAAAATCAAGATAACTCATCCCTTCTTTCTTATATCCTAATTTTGCAGTCAGCAGAGCATACTGATCGTCATCTATCGGCATTCTGTTATCTTCCAGGACCTGACAAGGAAGACAAGCTAGGGGAGAGGCCGTTAGGTGGTCCCGGGGTCCCTGCCAGCTGAGCCCCTCCAGGCCTGCGGCAGGCTCACCACCATGGCCCCTGTGCTCCAGCCTGTGACTGTTACTTGTCTGCCTCCACCCAAGGCCTCCCTGCGGGCGAGGCCCAGTGTCCTGGGGTTGGGGCCCAGTGCCAGGCTTGTCTGTTGAGTGAATGAGTGAACAAAGAGACGGGCGGGTGGCCGGCCTGGCTTTGGTCGGTCGGCACGGCAGGCACTCGGGGCCGCAAGCGTCGCTGCAGACCTTTTCCCTGGCCACGCCGTCCAGGTCTTCAGATTCACACTTGCTGTGACAGCAGTGGCTTTCAAGGCTCATAAGTGAGATTTATATTCACATATATCCTCGGAAACATGAACAAGATAAAGCAAGGCGGCTTGAGGAGGGAAAACTAGAATTTTGATCGAAGTCTCATGATGGTCCACAGTTTAAACAGTAAGTTACTATGTTTTTTTGCAGGGGGATCCATGGACACCCCTTTTTTCCTCTCCTGGTGTGATCCACTCACTGAAAGTTATCTGTGATCCCTTCATTCCAGTGCACATAACCTACTTTTTTTTTTTTTTTTGCGGTACGCGGGCCTCTCATTGCTGTGGCCTCTCCCATTGCGGAGCACAGGCTCCGGACGCGCAGGCTCAGCGGCCATGGCTCACGGGCCCAGCCGCTCCGCGGCATGTGGGATCTTCACGGACCGGGGCACGAACCCGCGCTCCCTGCATCGGCAGGCGGACTCCCGACCACTGCGCCACCAGGGAAGCCCCACATAACCTACTTTTTACCAACGGTTTCTACTTTGTGTGAATAGAAAATTCACACCCCTGGTGGGCAGGGGGTGGGAAGCAACTGAGGAAACACACTTCCCTACATTGCAAACTGAAGTAGAATCATCTAGATGACTCTTCCCAGGAGACGACACCTTCCTAGGAGAAACTGATGAGGTGGGCTGTTTGAAGGGCACGTGATGCTGGCATCCCTTTGCCAGCAGTCAGTTAGTCAACAACCTGGGCAGAGCTGCCTGCCTGGAGGTGAACCTCCCGGAAGGGATGCTGAGGGGAAGAGAGGTGGGACCAAAGACAGCACCCCTGCTGTTCTCACGGTATTCACGATTTAAATGAGAAAACATGGCTGTCCTTCCAGAAAAGGATACTGAATCACAATTCAAAATGTGTCCATGCATCTAAGGGCCAAAGACACCCAGGAAGACTGGATTCTCCCAAGACAGATGCAAGAAAGCTGTGTGGGACAGCCAAGTCTGGAGATGGGTTAGAAGAAAGGCTGTGCCTGAGTGTTGGGGAACACACAGATCAGCCATTAACACGGGGATGATCAGGGGTTGTGATGGCACAGGGAGCCAGAGTAAGTTAGACAGCAGAGGAATAGCGGGGTTAGCACCACACTGACTGCATTCTGTGCAGGAAGCTGAATAGGGGAAAGGGAGCAGGAGAATGGGATGAGATAGTACCCATCACCACCACCACCACCATCATCACCAACCGTCATCACCATCCTCACCACCACCACCATCATCATCACCACCACCACCATCATCATCACCACCACCATCATCATCACCACCATCACCATCATCACCACCACCACCATCATCATCACCACCACCACCATCATCACCACCACCATCATCATCACCACCATCATCACCATCATCATCAGCACCTTCGTCATCACCACCATCATCACCAACCGTCATCATCATCATCACCATCACCACCATCATTACCATCATCACCATCGCATCATCATCACCACCATCACTCACCATCATCATCATCACCACCATCACCATCATCATCACCATCATCACCAACCATCATAACCATCATCACCATCATCATCACCACCATCATAACCATCAACATCATCATCACCATCAACATCATCATCATCACCACCATTACCATCATCTTCATCATCACCACCATCACCACCATCATCACAATCATCACCAACCATCATCATCATCATCATCATCACCGCCATTACCATCATCATCACCATCATCACCATCACCATCATCATCACCAACCATCATAACCATCATCATCATCATCATCACCGCCATTACCATCATCATCACCATCATCACCATCACCATCATCACCATCATCACCACCATCACCATCATCACCACCATCATAACCATCATCATCATCATCATCACTGCCATCACCATCATCATCATCACCACCATTACCATCATCATCATCATCATCATGTAGCAGTGCCTATGCCTATTACATGCCAGACATTGTGCTGAGATCTTTACAGCTATTAACGTCTCATTTAATCCTTGTCATAAGCCATGAGAAAAGCACTCTTACTAACTCCATTTTAAAGATGTGGAAACTGAGGCTATGAGAGCTGCCCCAGTCACATGATTAGAAAGTGACAGACCTGGGGTTCCAACCCAGTTCCTCTTAACCCCTATGATGAACTCCACTGTTGGAATAAGGTCACTGGGGCCCAGGCAAAGAACAGGGCAGGCGGAAATGGATAGGAAATGACCGTAGGAAGTGTGGGAGGTGCTCCTCCATGGCGCGCTGGCACTCTCACATGTATCCGAACAGGCCACACAGGCAAAGGCTAATCTGGGTCTCGACAGAACACCTTGAGATGCCCTTGGGACACCAGTGGGTGGGAGGCCTCTAAGAAGTGGCTATGAGGCCACCTCCCACATTCCCTTATGCCCCGGGAGCAGAGGAGAAACTTCTGGGAAGCTGTCAGGAGACAGTTTCTCCTCTGCTCCCTGGGGTCTGACAGGACAGGTGGAGCCTTGTGCCCCGGCCTCTGCAGACTAGGTCTGCAGAATATAAACCTACTTAGCAGCAACAGGGTACCCACAGCAGCAGTAGAGCCATCAGCCCCTGCTTTGGTGCCGCCATTTCTGGCGTGTGGGCTAGGACCAGGGAGCTGGCACCCCTGGCCACCTATGTCAGTAATGAGCTGAATGTGACAGCAGCTCACTGTCTTGCCCGCCCAGTCGGTCGGGCACTGGCCTTGGCTTGTCTTGTATGTGTGGTGAAGCAAACAAGCTGCAGAATGCGCTCGGTGCGGGATTGGTAGCTGAGCAAAAGGGAGGGTGATGCAGGTGCTGCGGTGCTGCCGGGGGCTCGGTGGAGGTGGGGAGCGGCGCTGGATTCCAAGGCTGCCCCAGGGGCCCGCCTGGGGACCTGGGCAGGAGTGCGTGGCTGGGAATTCTGGAGGCTCTGCGCCATCTGCAAACACAGCCAGCCCGTCCCGCTCTGTGCAGGAGCCTGTCCCAGCTCGGGATGGAGCAAAAGCCTTCAGGCAGACTGCCGTGGCCCACGCACAGGCACCCAAGCAGCAGTGGGGCTCTGAAACGGATAGATCGGTGGCTTTCTTTGAAAAATTACTTTATATTTTGAAAACAATTATACATGAATTATTCATTGCAAATTCCTCCTGCTCAGTCCTTTCATAAAAACATATGTAATAAATAGTAAGAAAATGTCTGTAGGCAAATGTTTCACAGCCTGGAGGGAGCACTGAGAAGCACGGGGGAGGCTGGGCATGCCTTAGGCAGCCTGTCCGGAGGTTGCAGGCGTGCCATCCCCTGTGGGCACAGAGCACCACCAAGGATACAATGCCCGGGAGCGCAGTCCCCTGACAGGCACTAAGCATGTCACATACATCAGTGTGCCTCCTGCCCCCACCTCGCACCACTCATTCCTAGGATGAAAAGGGCAGCGAATCAGCTACACTTATCACAACCTTGGAGGCAATTTACAATACAATGTAAGGCGAATCTGCAACATTTATAAAACAGATTTTCAAGTGTTTAACCATTCAAGTTTTGTCCTTTGGTCTTTTCTAGGAGGCATTTCCCTAAGAAAGATCCTCAAAGAATAACAAACTGTGACCTGGCATATTCTGATTCACCAAACTGTCACTTCCACCATTCCCGGGACATCACTTAGATCGTAGACTGATTCTTCCACATTAGGCCACACCATTTCACGGAGTTGTTGCTGGGCTCTCTCTGTGAAGGCAGGTGCTCCCCGGTAGGTGCCCAGTAACTGGAAGTTGAGTGAGTGATTCAGTCTTTCCAAGTCCAGCTCCTGCAAAGCACCTCGTGCTTTGGGGATATATCCACCAGTCTCTATGTGAGTAATACTTGTTTGCTATGCCTCTGACATCATTTTTGTGGTAGTTTATCTAGGGAGTATAACACACACCCTTAACTTTTAACAGTCTATTTAGTAATACTGAACCACGTCACCTGAAATGTAGGAACCTTGCAACCATGTAGATTCGTACCCTGCCCCTGTCCTTTAAGCTGTAATTGTAGGTTTTTTGACATCTACATATATTCTAAACCCCACAAGACAATGTTAAAATGGTCGCTTTAAGCACTCACATGCACTTTTTAAAATTAATTAATGAACTAATTAATTTTTGGCTGCGTTGGGTCTTTGTTGCTGCACGCGGGCTCCCTCTAGTTGTGGTGAGTGGGGACTACTCTTCGTGGCAGTGCACGGGCTTCTCATTGCAATGGCTTCTCTTGTTGCGGAGTACGGGCTCTAGGCGCACGGGTTTCAGTAGTTGCAGCACGCGGGCTCAGTAGTTGTGACTCGCAGGTTCTAGAGCGCAGGCTCAGTAGTTGTGGCACACGGGCTTAGTTGCTCCACGGCATGTGGGATCTTCCCGGACCAGGGCTCGAACCCGTGTCCCCTGCATTGGCAGGTGGACTCAACCACTGCACCACGAGGGAAGCCCTTAAATGCATTTTAATTAAGAAGAAAATAACCTTTTATATTTAATTGGATAGTTACCATTTCCAATGTTCTTTATTCCTTCAGGATCATCTGAGTCTCCATCTAGTATCAAATTCCTTCCCTTCCTTTAGCATATCTTATAGTGAAGATCTGTTTGCAAGGACTTATCTATGTTTTCTTTTAATCTGAAAATATCTTTATTTCACCTTTATTCTTAAAGGAGACTTTTGCTGGATGTGAGAGGTTTTTGTCTGTTTTTGTTTCTGCTTTCCTTTCAGGATGGTAAAGTTTCTGTCCCACTGTCCTCTGGCCTCCATCGTCTCTGATAAGGTGATGGTAATTCAAATAATTGTTCCCCTTTTAATGTGTCATTATTCACATGCTGCTTTAAGATTTCTCTCTTTGATTTTGGTTTTCAGTTTATCTATGACTTTTCTTTGTATTTATCCAACTGTGGGTTTTCTGCATTTCTCAAATTTATACATGTAAAGGTTTCACCAAAAATTGGGAAATTTCAGCCATTATTTCTTCACATATGTCTTCTTCCCTGGTCTTCCTTTCCTTCTGTGACTCCAATTATACCTATGCTAGACCTTTGATGTTGTTCCACATGTCCCTGAGGCAACTGTTCTATTGTGTTTTTTTACCTTTTCCTTTCTCTTCTTCAGTTTGTGTAACTTCTGTTGATCTATCTTCAAGCTCACTGACTCTTCCTTTTGTCATCTCCATTCTGTGGTTCAGCCCTTCTGGTGAATTTTTATTTAGGATATTCTTTTTTTCTTCAGTTCTAGAATTTCCATTTGGTTTTTTTCAAAAATTCTATTTCTCTGCTGAGATTTCCTATATTATCATTCATTATGAGTATACTTTCTTTTGCATCACTGAGCATAGTTATAATAGTTACTTTAAAGACTTCGAGTGCTAATTCTAACATCTGGATCATCTTAGAGTCTTTTCTCTTGAGAAAGGTCACGTTTTCCTATTTCTCCATATGTTGATACATTTGGATAGTATCTTGGACGTTATGAATGTTATGGTGTGGAGATTCTGGGTTCTGTTACATTTTGTTTATTTGTTTGAGTAGGCAGTAGACTTGGTTGGATTCTGTCTGCTGGGCAGCGGTTTAAATCTCAGTTTGGTTCTTTTATCCTTAGCCAGGCTCCTTTCAGTCTGCCCCACTCTTGTTTCATTCAGGGTCAGCCAGAGATTTGGGCAGAATTTATAAACAGAATTTGGAGCATCCACTCTCTGGCTCTGTCCTTTACAGAAATCCCCCTTTACTTCCCAATGGCCTTAGTCACTCGAATCTCTCTCTGCTCTCTGGTTCTTCAGGCTGGAAAGACTGCTGGTTTCCTATCAGTGTTTTATCTACCTTATGTGGCACCAACTTTAGCCTTCACTCAGGTGAAAAGCTGAAAACAATGGGAACATTTCCCCATGCTATTCCCGTTTCCATGGGAACATTCCCCATGCTATTCCCGTTTCCATGGGAATACTCCCCCATGCTATTCCCGTTTCCATGGGAACATTTCCCCATGCTCTTCCCACTTCCAAGAGTTGACTCCTCTCTGGAATCTGTTTGCTTAGCTTCATCCTCCACAGCCTTCAGGTACTTGATTATTTATTTACTAACTTGTTTCACATCGCCCAGTGTTTATAGTTGACGTTTCTGGGAAAGTTGGTCTGGTAGGAGCTTATTCAGCCACACAGGAAGCAGAACTCCCTGTAACGCTTGCTTGCATGCTGTAGCAAGCGCGTCCTTAAATCACAGCTGTCACCAGCTCAGGGAAAGCCTTCCCAGTCCTTAGAGACAAAACTCTTTTTTGAGCGTCCACAGCCCCTCTGCTTGCTTCTATCATAAACAGTTGCTCATATGGGACCTACCACATGGCAAGCACCTGACAAACTGCCGGTGGATAGAGAAATTAGCAGCACTTCTTTTTCACCTCTGTACCCCAAAAGTACCCAGTAGATGCTCAACAAATGCTGAACGAGAAGAAGAGGGGGGATGTCAGTGTAAGGGAACCCTGGACACTCGCCCAACTCCTACGGCATGAGGATGAATCTTGAGTCTGACGTGAGAAAGTCCATGTGAGGCAGATAAGCGTGCAAAGTGGTCATCCAGCCTTGGCTAGGAAGTAGTTAGACTATCAAGAATATCGTGAGGCAGGACAAGAAGACGTTGTCCTGTGAGACGTACAAAAGGAAGCAGGAGGAAAGGGAGTCGGGCGAGGAACTGTGAAGTTGAACTTGTCCTTGAGGCCTGACCTACAGATGCTTCACACTCGGGTACTTCACTGCTTTGGTGCTGGATCAGCCATGATATCTTTATTGTTCTCCCCTTAATACTATATTTAGTAACATTCTCTTTTGAAAATGTCAGTCTGCCTCGGTTAAGGGGAACCAAGGAAAAGACTCATGTTTATACACAAGCCAGAGGTTTAAGGGACACGGCCCAAGGAGAAGGTAGAATTCACGTGCACAAAATCTGGAGACGGCTTTCTTAGCCATTCCTCCCTACCTGGAGATTCTCTAACCTAAGTTATTTGTGATAAAACCAAAGAGAGTTCTGGGCTTTCTTTTTAATAAGTAATATTACTTGTATTTCTTCACATACCCATTCATAGTCAAAATGAAACAGGCAAAAAAAGTCTTCTCAAGAATTTCAGACTTACTCCATCTCTCCACCCTCCATCCCCCATCCCAGTGATTCCTGCTCTTCCAGGTCCTCTCCCACTACTAGCTGCCACAGTCGTCCAGAATGTAGAAATAATCAGAGAATTCAATCAAGACTATCTGGTCACATGCAAACCTGGTACTAGGGATGAGAGTACCATGGCTGCAAGAGAACACGGAACTCTCAAAACAGATTTGTACTTGAATAGAGAGTTGAAATTCTTTTAGCAAATGCTTCCTAGAATATTCAGACACACACATCTGATTGTCCATGTGGCCCCAGCAAGACAGAGTGTTCAAAGCTGATGCAAACCTACATGAGAGGCAAACATGATGCTGTCACCTGCACAGGTCGCAGTGTATTTAGTTTGAGATGCTGTTGCCTGTTATGAGTGCAGTTAAAGCAACGGGATTTCCTTTTTGTTTCTTAAGGGGCAGGAGGACTGTGGAGAATGAAATGGATGTTCAAAGGAGGTGGAGCATCTTAGATAAAAGCCCCTTGCTTGAGAACACTGATGGTGGCCGGGGGCAGGGGGGGCACTGTTCCGGAGACAGTGGCTCAGAATTGAGAGTTAAAGCTGGTGAGCATCTCAAGCACAGAGTCCCAGCATTAATGGCCTAATGACAAGGGCCAGAGCTGACTTCAGAGCAGTGAACATGGACTCCCGGAAGTAATAGAAGCTTTGCAAGTGTCACTGAGAACGAGAACTTGACTGAAGAGCTACTAGGTGTCAGCCACGGTACACATTATCTCATTTAAACGTCGCAACAACTCCTCAACGGAAATATGACTAAGTCCATCTTACAAATGAGAAGACCAAAGTTTAGGAAGGCTAAATAAACCAACAGTTTGCTAGAAAGACCCAGCTGTAAGCAGTGGAGCAAAGGTTTGAACACGTGTCATCCTGTCTCAGCAGTGGGGGAGCCTGGCGCATTGGTTGCAACATTTACAGAGTCACCCACAGATGAGGAGCCTGAAGCCCAGAGTCACTGGCACCTGTCCCCAAGGACATGCTTGAGCACAGAGACACTCAAATAACTCCACTGGGGGTACTGCCAAGGGATGCTTGGTAGCCAATGACAACAGCCCAGCACTGGTGGCTGAGTCTGGACTCACAGTTGAGGCTCAGACTCTACAAGCAATGGACAGCCACACACTGGGAGGTGAATCACTCCCCACTCCAATGAGCTGCCCGGCAGTCTGCAGAGGACACAGTTCAGACCGGGTTTGGGTGCTCCCCAAGCCTTTGTGGACCACATGTTTGGAACAGAGCGACACCAGGGACAGAGACTCTGAGTCAGCTATCACATAACGACCATCCAAAATTTGGTGGCCGACAACAAAACAAACATTTATTCTTGCCCTAGTGGATCTGCAGGTCAAGTGCAGTTTGGCTGATATAAGATGGCTAGATGTTTCTGATTCAGGCTGCAGGTCGGGTTTAGGCCTGTTTCACACGCATTCATTCTGGGGACCAAACTGAAAGGACAGCAGCTGCCCTGGGCAAGCTCTTCTAATAGCCCATCACTGGAGCCCAAGGCCAAGCCAGACCACACAAGCAGATTTAAGGTTGATGCTCAGGTCACATCTGCCACACTCCGTGTCCAACATCACTGGGTAAGGGAAGCATCCCCTGAGGTGGTGAACAACGGAGAGGGAGGATAATGAAGAGACAGTGATGGGTGGTAGGTGCATGAGCTCTGAGCTCCTTTCCAGCTCTTTGAGTCTATGGGATTCTGTAAGTTTGGTGGCAATGCTGTGACCTCTAGAAAGATACCATGACCACAATCCAACCACTCCCCCAAATCTAGAAATGTCTAATCCATAGGCTAGATCTATCCAGTCCACCTGATCTAGTTCCACCCAGTCCATGGGTGATGGTGCTGAACCACATTTCCAAAAACAATCCGTCCTCCAACCATACTGCCCAACTCTGGACCTTCAAGACAGACTGATGGTTTGGTAACAAACAGGAAGTTGTAAAACAGTAGGGTTTTTCTCTTCTTTTTTGCTGCAGGCATGATGATGACAAAACAACGACAATGATGATTTGGTTTAGTGGGTTTTTTTTTTTAATATATTATCCCTGTAGAACACAACAAGACTAAACTTGTGTTTAGATGGCTCAGAATGACAAAATGCTGAGCCTAAATGCAGCCTTCAGAAACTGTGCAATGAGAATAAAAGGCCAGGTGACCTGACAGCCTTCAGTGTCAAGGGGAATCCCAGGGGTGACCTGCAAATCGACCAGACATGTCTGACCTTGGAGGCAAATACCCAGAACCTAGTGCACTTCTGCACACATGTAAAATCTTAGCATATTCCACGGGCAGATGAAACCAGTACTTCAGTAACAAATCGTGAAGATTGCAGATGAAAGCAGACAAGCCAGTCCTCCTTCAGAGGAGGCTGTTCTCAAGTCCTGGAATCACATCTGTTGTTCAAAGGGCAGGTGGAGACAAACCACGGGCCCAAAGCCAAGCATAAGGTCAGGTGCGGCAGGAGAAGCTACCACTGAGCAGCCGGCCACCCTCTGCTCTGTGCGCGTCTTTCTCTCTCTCTTCTCGATTACAAAAGCAGATATGTTTTCAATATATAAACTTAATGCAAGTCCAATTATGACCCTAATAATGTATTTGGGGGTAATGCAATAAAGCTTATATGTGAAAATATAAATCTGGCCTGAGAGTAGCCAAGAAAATTTAAAAAGGAAGAAAAATAAGGAACGATCTGCTTTACTAAACTAAAAAAAAAAAAAAAATTACATTGATATAGAAAAAGATGTATAGATAAGTGTAACAAAATGGGAATTTTCAGATGTACACCCTACTATAATGAGAATTTCACAAATGACAAAGGAAAATATAGAAGAGCCCATCTTACACAATTAATTCCATACAGATTAAGCATTCACATTTAAAAAATAAAGCAGTAAAAATTCTTGCAATAAAGTCTAGATTATCTGCAAAATATGACAGAGAGCTGGGTGCAGGGTGGGGGGCGTGGGGTGGGGAGAAGAATGAAACTTTATTAACCAAGACTTCAAGCCTAGAATTTATTTAAAAAAAAAAAAGAAAAGAGGAAGAAAGGATAGAAGATATTGGGTTGTACAAAATCTTAAAACATTTTAATGGCAAAAGATATAATAAAACAAAAAGGCAAATGATAGATTGTAAAATATATCTGTAGTGCAGAAGACGAAGGGTTAATAAATCGTTAGTTAATTCAAGGTATATTGAGGGACACCGATATGCCAGGCACTATTCAAGCTACAGGAATACGAGAGCGAACAAAACAGCGAAGTTCCTGGCCTCTGGTGCCAGGCCCTACCGAAAGGGTTCACGCATTGGACTGAGTTGATTGTGTCTCCCCAAAAGATATGCTGAAGTCTTAACCCAGGCTCCTGGGAATGTGACCTTTCATGAAAACAAGGTCTTTGCAGACGTAATCAAGTTAAGTTGAGGTCACGCTGGATTGGGTGGGGGCACTAGATCCAATGACTGGAGTCCTATAAGAAGAGGGAAACCTGGACACAGACACAGGGAGAGGAGAACATCAGGCGAAGACACAGAGGCAGAAGGGAGAGGCCAGAGAGCAGAGTGGTGGCAGCTAGCAAGCCAAGGAACGCCGCCAAGGATTGCCAGCAACCGCCAGAAGCTGGAACAGGCAAGGAAGAGTCCTCCTGTGCAACCGTCGCAGGGAGGACTCTGCTGACACCTTGCCTTCAGGCTCCTGGCCTCCAGAACTGTGAGAGAAGAGATCTCTGCTGTTTAAACCACCCAGTTGGTGGGAATTTGTTACAAATTCCTAGGAAATTAATACACTCAGCTTAATCAGCTCATTTAATCCTTATAACAATCCTACGGTATAGCTACTAAAACGATCTCCATTTAGGGATACGGAAACCGAGGCACAGAGAGGTTTGCCCAAGGTCACATAGTTGTTAAGGAACGGAGCTGGGATTTGAACCCTGGCAGCCTGGCTCAGAGTGGGCATTTTAAACCACAGTTCTACAATGCTTCAAAATTGATGGGCTCATTCAAAAAATATCGAACGCTTGTTTTGTGCTGGGTCCTGTTTTAGAGGCTGGGGACAGGGCAGAGAATAAAAAAGACACAGATAACTGCCCTTGTAGATGTACACCTCAGGGAGGGAGGGAGGGCTGCAGGGAAGCAGTGCCCCTGGGAAAGAACCAGGCTGGAGTTGATGCAAATGGAACAGTGTCAGAGAAGAGCTGTGGCAGCTGGGAGGGGAAAGGCTGAGGTCAGGTTAAGGGATACAGAGCCATATGGGGAGAAAGTCCCCGCGGTGACAATCTAGAGGATGGGGGTAAAGTGGGAGGCCCGGGCTTCTTAGGAAGACAGGGATAAATAATTATGTCTAAACCTCTTATAAGTTAACAAGAAGGCAAAGGATGTAAATAGGCACTTGCAAAAGAACAAATTCTCATGGCAAAAAACGAAACAAAACATACGCTCACTAGTCAGGGAAATAAATGCAAATGAAATTTAAACTGAGGTATCATTTTAAAACTATCAGAGCAGCAAAAATTAAAAAGAGCTATAATGCTACATAACAGGGGTTAGAGAAAAAGATACTCTCACACACAGCTGTTAGAAATATGAAATTCTGTATTTTTTTTTTTAAAAAGCACACAGACAACATGTGTTAACATTAAAAAATATATTATCTTAGACCAAGCACCTACTCCTGGGAATCCTTTCCATAGAGATGAAAGCATCCGTATGTAGAGATACATAAAGAACAATTGTTTAAAGAGGAAAAATAAAAGAGAAAAAGAAGTGAATGCCCATCAAAAAGGGAAGGGCTGGTGTTCAGCTTGCAGACCTTTGCTTCTACTGAGAAAAAACAGAAAAGCCAGATAAAATACAGCAAAACATCTGTTTGACATATAGATAGCTGCTGAGACAACCAGGACTCAAAGGGACACAAGTCTGAGCAAAGAGGGACCTCAGTACTCAGAGGAAAAGTAGGTCATGGACCCATTCTGGGAGCAGGGCCAGGGCTCAGGACGGGGGCTGCTGGCCCAGGCAGACAGTCACTACCAGCTGATAGAGACACAAGTGGCACTCATGGGGCCACAAAGACCAAAATTAGAGACTTGAATGGTCAGGTTCCTGGCAAGAAGGGAAAACAGAGAACCAACGACGACACTGCCAGTTTTTCCCTGATACTTGCTGAATTCAGAAGCCATGTGGGGCAGAAGACTGAGGAATCAAGGCAGAAAGACCAGAAAAGCTGAAGAGATTTTTTTTTTTTTTTGGTCACCTTTTTGGGTCCTGAGGAAACTAAGGTTAGATGGAGTTCAGGACTTCTCAGGGGTGATGGCTCAGAAAATAACCCACACTCTGAGTTAAAAACTTTGATGACTATACCCTAAAAAGGAGTTTAAAAAAAAAAAAAAGGCAATTGGAGCCTTGAAAAACTGCAATCCAGCCTCAAATTGATTCATTCCCTAACTGGATTAAGGGCATCAGTCCCCAGTCCATCTGACAAGCAAAGGAAAGGGTGACCCATTATCTAGAGCCTCTCAATTTTCTTAACACAATATCTGACATTCAATGAAAATCTGTCCAGCATGCCAAGAGCCGGGACCATGTGACCCTAAATCAAGGGGAAAAACAGACAATAGAAAAAGTTCTACAGGTGATCCCAATACTGGAGTTAGCAGGAAAAAGATTTTAAATGGCTATAAATACGTTTTTAAAAATTCAGGAATATTCTGAGACAACAAAAGTAAAGACACAGGTATGGAATATATTTTAAACCAAATGAACATCCCAGAACTGAAAAAAATACTAAAATTAAGAACTATATGAATAAAACCACAGATTGGAAAAAGCAGAACAGAGGATTAATGAACTGGAAGACAGGTCAATGGGACTGAAGCACTGAGAGAGAAATAGTGGAAAATACATAAAAGAATGAAAGAGACCCATGGGATATTGTGACCAGGACTAACATACACAATTGGAATCCAAGAGTAACAGAGAGAACGGGGCATAAGCAAAAGGAGAAGAGATAATGGCTGAGAATTTTTCACAAAAATTTTTGATGAAACACAACAACTTACAGATTCAAGAAGAACTGTAAACCCCAGCAGGATGCATACAAAGACAAGCACCCTTAGACACATTTCTAAAATGGATGAAATCCAAAGACAAAGGGAAAATCTCAGAAGGTTGTAGAGAAAAAAAGACACACTACATTCAAACAAGCAACAATAAGACTGGTGGTTTATTTAACAGCAGAGCTGACAGAAGCCAGGAGACAATGCAGTGATATCTTTAAAATGCTGGGAGAAGATAACTGCCAACGTAAAATGCTACTCCCAGCTAAAACATCTTCACAAAGTAAGAGTGGAATTCTGCTTTCAGGTTCAACATGTAAAGAGCTTTGAAGTAATCACATCCATCCTTACAACAAGAAAAAAGCTGAACAAATGAAAAATCAATGGCTTTTCTTAGAAGCATCAGAGAAATTTGAAATCTAGAGGGACAGATGTACACAGAGAATCATGGCCAACATCAGCTTACCTGGAGCAGAAACCACTGTGGCCACAAACTGGAAGGAACACTTGAGTGGTGATTCTGACAAAGTGCTGGAAGCTGAGTGAGGATTAGCTTGAGAATGAGAAACTCCTGGGGGCCCAGTCTCAGAGGTGGGCACACTTTCCTGGATTTTACCACCAGGTTCACAAGGTGAACATTCTAAGGAAGATCCCCTGTGTGTCAGACAAATTACAGAAAAAGTAGAAGGAAATAAGTAGAAGAAAAGAAATAATTTTCCAAGACTGAACCAGGAAGAAATAGAAAATATAAACAGACCAATCAGGAGCACTGAAATTGAGACTGTGATTAAAAATCTTCCAACAAACAGAAGCCCAGGACCAGATGGCTTCACAGGTGAATTCTATCAAACATTTAGAGAAGAGCTAACACCTATCCTTCTCAAACTCTTCCAAAATATAGCAGAGGGAGGAACACTCCCAAACTCATTCTACGAGGCCACCATCACCCTGATAACAAAACCAGACAAAGATGTCACAAAAAAAGAAAACTATAGGCCAATATCACTGATGAACACAGATACAAAAATTCTCAACAAAATACTAGCAAACAGAATCCAACAACACATTAAAAGGATCATACACCATGATCAAGTGGGATTTATCCCAGGGATGCAAGGATTCTTCAATATACGCAAATCAATCAATGTGATACACCATATTAACAAATTGAAGAAGAAAAACCATATGATCATCTCAATAGATGCAGAAAAAGCTTTCGACAAAATTCAACACCCATTTATGATAAAAACCCTCCAGAAAGTGGGCGTAGGGGAAAACTACCTCAACATAATAAAGGCCATATACAACAAACCCACAGCAAACATCATTCTCAATGGTGAAAAACTGAAAGCATTTCCTCTAAGATCAGGAACAAGACAAGGTTGTCCACTCTCACCACTATTATTCAACATAGTTTTGGAAGTTTTGGCCACAGCAATCAGAGAAGAAAAAGAAATAAAAGGAATACAAATTGGAAAAGAAGTAGAACTGTCACTGTTTGCAGATTACATGATACTATACATAGAGAATCCTAAAGATGCTACCAGAAAACTACAAGAGCTAATCAATGAAGTTGGTAAAGTAGCAGGATACAAAATTAATGCACAGAAATCTCTTGCATTCCTATACAGTAATGATGAAAAATCTGAAAGAGAAATTAAGGAAACACTCCCATTTACCACTGCAACAAAAAGAATAAAATACCTAGGAATAAACCTACCTAAGGAGACAAAAGACCTGTATGCAGAAAACTATAAGACACTGATGAAAGAAATTAAAGGTGATACAAACAGATGGAGTACCATGTTCTTGGATGGGAAGAATCAACATTGTGAAAATGACTATACTGCCCAAAGCAATCTACAGATTCAATGCAATCCCTATCAAATTACCAATGGCATTTTTCACAGAACTAGAACAAAAATTTCACAATTTGTATGGAAACACAAAAGACCCCGAATAGCCAAAGCAATCTTGAGAAAGAAAAATGGAGCTGGAGGAATCAGGCTCCTGGACCTCAGACTATACTACAAAGCTACAGTAATCAAGACAGTATGGTACTGGCACAAAAACAGAAATATAGCTCAATGGAACAGGATAGAAAGCCCAGAGATAAACCCATGCATATATGGTCACCTTATTTCGATAAAGGAGGCAAGAATATACAATGGAGAAAAGACAGCCTCTTCAATAAGTGGTGCTGGAACAACTGGGCAGCTACATGTAAAAGAATGAAATTAGAACACTCCCTAACACCATACACAAAAATAAGCTCAAAGTGGATTAAGGACCTAAATGTAAGGCCAGACACTTTATAAAACTCTTAGAGGAAAACATAGGCAGAACACTCTATCACATATAACACAGCAAGATCTTTTTTGACCCACCTCCTAAAGAAATGGAAATAAAAACAAAAATAAACAAATGGGACTTAATGAAACTTAAAAGCTTTTGCACAGCAAAGGAAACCCTAAACAAGACGAAAAGACAATCCTCAGAATGGGAGAAAATATTTGCAAATGAAGCAACTGACAAAGGATTAATCTCCAAAATTTACAAGCAGCTCATGCAGCTCAATAACAAAAAAACAAACAACCCAATCCAAAAATGGGCAGAAGACCTAAACAGACATTTCTCCAAAGAAGATATACAGATTGCCAACAAACACATGAAAGGATGCTCAACATCACTAATCATTAGAGAAATGCAAATCAAAACTACAATGAGGTATCACCTCACACCAGTCAGAAATGCCATCATCAAAAAATCTACAAACAATAAATGCTGGAGAGGATGTGGAGAAAAGGGAACCCTCTTGCACTGTTGGTGGGAATGTAAATTGATACAGCCACTATGGAGAACATTATGGAGGTTCCTTAAAAAACTAAAAATAGAACTACCATACAACCCAACAATCCCACTACTGGGCATATACCCTGAGAAAACCATAATTCAAAAGAGTCATGTAACACAATGTTCAATGCAGCACTATTTACAATAGCCAGGACATGGAAGCAACTTAAGTATCCACTGACAGATGAATGGGTAAAGAAGATGTGGCACATATATACAATGGAATATTATTCAGCCATAAAAAGAAATGAAATTCAGTTATTTGCAGTGAGGTGGATGGACCCAGAGTCTGTCGTACAGAGTGAAGTAAGTCAGAAAGAGAAAAACAAATACTGTATGCTAATACATATATATGGAATCTAAAAAAAACAAAAAAAATGGTTCTGATGAACCTAGGGGCAGGACAGGAATAAAGACACAGACGTAGAGAATGGACTTGAGGACACGGGGAGGAGGAAGGGTAAGCTGGGACGAAATGAGAGAGTGGCATGGACACATATACACTACCAAATGTAAAATAGATAGCTAGTGGGAAGCAGCTGCATAGCACAGGGAGATCAGCTCGGTGCTTTGTGACCACCTAGAGGGGTGGGATAGGGAGGGTGGGAGGGAGATGCAAGAGGGAGGAGATATGGGGATATATGTATATGTATAGCTGATTCATTTTGTGAATTAGCAGAAACTAACACACCATTGTAAAGCAATTATACTCCAATAAAGATGTTAAAAAAAAGAAATAATGAAGATAAGAGCAGAAAACAATGAACTAAAACATGGACAAACAATATAAAATAATCAATGAAACCACAGCTTATTTGATAAACAGAGAAATAAAAGTGATGTCTCTAGTTAGACTATTCAAGGAGCAAAGAGAAAAGATTAAAAATCACCAATATCAGGAGTGAAAACGAATACATTATTGAGGATCATATAGACATTTGAAGGAAAATGAGGCATGAGTCCATACTGATATAAAGAAATAATTGAATAAATTCATAAATGGGAGAGAAGAGACAAGTCTCCCTTGCAGAAGAATTCCAAATAATTTATGTAGATATCCTGCCCTTAAAGAGGTGGAGCATAATAATTCCCCACTCCTTAACTGTGGGCTGTACATAGTGACTTTTTTTTCCAAAGAGTGCAGTATGGAAAAAGAGAAAGAGGAAAACAAAAAATTAAGTTTATAGAGGAGAAGCCTGACAAACACACCTCAGCCAGGTGATCGAGGTCAACATCAACAGTATAAGTCATGTTGACAGCCTCTGCCTGATGTGATGTGATGAGAAGGGCACTTTATCTCTGTGGTCTTCCTCCCCAAAGCATCGCTCCAGTCTAATCATGAGAAAAATATCAGACAAATCCCGATAGAGGTACATTCTACAAAATATCTGAGCAGTACTCCTCAAAACTGTCAAGGTCGCCAAAAGCAAGGAAAGTCTGAGAAATTGTCACAGCCAGGAGGAGCCTACAGAGACATGATGATGAAATGTAATGTGGGATCCTGAATGGAATCCTGGACAGAAAAACGATGTGACGTTAAAACTAAGGAAATCTGAATAAACTATGGAAACCCAGAGAGTTAGTTGCCAGTACATTTGCGTTAAAAGAAGGACAAAGGGTAAGTCTTCAGGCAGAGTAAAAATTAGTCCAGGTGCAAATACACAAAAATGTAAGATAGAAAGAATGACAACAAGGGTAAATATGTAGATACATATGACATCTTATTTACCATAAAAAAATAGTCTTGTGGGATTTAGCATAGATGTAGAATTTAAATGCATGACAAAAATAATGTAAAAGATAGAAAGGGATAAATGAAATGAAGGTATTTTTATATCTAGCATTGCTAGAGAAGTGGTAAACATAATTTCTATTTAACTACATACAGTATGAGAAGGATGCATGTTGCAATCTCCAGGGCAGCCTCTAAAGACTGACGGAGGAATGTATTCACCAATAAGCTGATAGAGGGGGAAAAGAGAATGGTAGGAATAGTTAAATAATCTAAAAGAAGGCAGAAAGGACAGAAAAAGAAAGGTCATGAGACAGCTGGTAAAAAAGAATTAAGATGATAGAATTGAGATGATAAAATCAACTATATCAGTAATTAAATATAAAATGGACTGAATACTCCAAGTAGAAGACTAAGACTGTCACACTTTATCTTTCAAAATATCAGCTATATCCTGTCCACATGAGACTTAATTTAAATATAAGTACCCAGAAAGTCTGAAGTAAAAAGATAGAAATAGATATACTATGCTAACGCAAATCAAAAGAAAGTTGAAGTAACTATATTATTATCAGACAAAAATAGACTTGAAGGGAAGAAGCATTACTCTGTATCAAGAAGGCATGTCATATGAAAAGGAGACAATTCACAGGAAGTTTCAGCATTTCTAAGTCTATGTGTACCCGATAACTTAGCTTCAACGTGAATAAGGCAACAATCCACAGAATTAAAAAGAATCTCACTAGACAAATCCACAGTCAGATGATAGACTTCAACACACTTCTCTCAACAGCTAATGGGATGAGCAGGCAAAACTGTGATAAGAATATAGAAGTTCTGAAAAACACAATGAATACAATCAACCTCATATACATACTTAGAAAACTAAAGGTCCATGATGGAGTACACGTTCTTTTCAAGTGCTTCTGGAACATTTACCAAAATTGTCTCTATGTTGGGTCATAATCCAAGCCTCAATATATTTTGAAGGATCAGTTGAAGTCATTTAGACTTCACAATGGAATCAACTTCAAAATCAGTAATAAGAGGTAAACTAGAAAATCCCAACTGTTTAGAAATTAAACAGTAAGCCATTGGAAAAAAGAAGAAATCACAAGGGAAATTATAAAATATTTTGAACTGAATGACAATGAAAATATGATAAACTGAAACTTGTATGATGTGGCTAAGCCTGCACCTAAAGGGCAATGGATAGCCATCAATTCATACATTAGAGAACTAAAGGCTGAAAAGCAATGATCTAACATTGTATCTCAAGAAATTAGAAAAAGAAAAGCAAATTAAATCCCAGTCAGGTAGAAGGAGGAAAACAATGGAGGTAACAGCAGAAATAAAGAAATATAAAACAAATACACAAGAGAAAAATAACAATAAAAGTAAAGTTGTTACTTTGAAAAGACAAAAATGACAGACCTCAACTTCTGCTTTTGGATAGGATGCAGTAATTCACAGCAAGCAAATATTCCCAATGAAAACAACGAGAAAAGCTCAATCAATTAAAAATAATAAAAAGGCATCAGAAAGCCATGAGAGACATGAGGTTTAAAGAGACCAAAATTCCAAGGTGGGAAGGACCGACCCTTCAGAGGCAAACCGAGGCTATGCAATTGCATTTTCCCTGGGAACAGCTGATGATTCTGGGAGTGGACTTTGGACTGAGAAATAGGCTTGGGCCCGGCAGAGGGCCACTCCAGCAGAGCTAGTTATGTGGTGCTGGAGTGGCAAACTTGGAGATGTGAGGGGACAGGCTTAAAGCATGACTGGTTTCCCTTTCTGGACATGTGCTGACCTCTGGAACTGCTCAGGGCTGGAGTCTAAGGACCTAAACTGAAAACTTTTAAAAGCAAGATGCAAGTTCCCACACAGTGGTACTTAGGAGACAAAGGCACACCTGGGAGGAAGGCCATGAGAACACAAAGGCAAAAACGAAGCCCTAGAGGTATGGTCAACTGACATTGAGGGTCTGCAACTGCCCCTGCCCTGGAGGAACTGGCCAGCTTGGGTGCAGCCAGAGGCCGAGAGAGTCCAGTTTTAGCCTCTGGCCGAGGGTTGTTGCCGGAAGATGCAGAAATAAATATAGACTTTTGATGGCTGTGTGGAGCTTGGACCAACAAAAATGAAGACGTGAGGGACCTCGAACACACAACTGGTCACCTCCTTAAGACATCTGCAAGATTAGGACGCTGTAAGGAACAGCTGTGAGATGCTCAAGGGTGTCTGTGGGGCTTGGTTTACATCGGGGTCCCTGTCCCTAGGTGAGTAAGACTGCGTGGGATTAGGAACTGATGGTAGAGGGTGGGGAAGGTGCCAGTTCCCCAGATGTGTGAGTTTGACCAGCACCCAGAGGGCATAAGGTGGTCTGCTGGAGGGAGGAAGGAAAGCTCACCTCCTACGAGGCAAGGTGAGATGCCCTTGCCTTCAAGCAGGTGCAGAAGCAAGGGGCTGAGGCTGCTAAGGGCCTGGGATGCTGGGCTGGGCCACTACAGACTCCTGCTTCCCTTACCCACGTCTCAGGGGCTCTGTTTGTGTTAGCTGATGAGCTCTGCAGCCCGTGTCTGTCTCCAGAGGCCTCTGCTGGGATGCCAGAAATAGGACTAAGAATAACAGTGAGCTAAACAATGTTCAGTGTATTTACTGAGTATGAAGAATAACAGTTTCCCATTAGGAACAGCCAATTACAGGGAACTGGAATTGTAAAGCTGCCCTCAAATTCCTGATGAATGGAACAGTTTAGTTAGTCTAATTACACAATTAGGCTAATCTTGACTTATGTGTCCTTGGGTGTTTAGTCATTTTATGTTTCCCATGGGTCACTAGTCCCAAGCAATGAAACTCCTGCTTTATCCATGTTCCCCATGTGGCTTAGTCCTATTCCAAGTATGCAACAGGCACCCTCAAAATGTTTACTGAGGGGAAGGATAGCAGAGACTGTTGTACTTGCCTGCCTAATACATATTCTCTCCTTCTCCCATGGGGACAGAACCTTGCTTTTTCTGTAGTGTGCCCAGCCAAAAAATTATATATATATATATATATTTGTATTTATACTATTTCCCATTCTTCTCTATAGATCAGTATGGCCATATAACACAGTCCTGGTCAATAAAATACAGGTGGAAGCTTACAATACATTACAATAAAATGTAAGTGGGAGGAGCTTCCAAGAAAGCCCATTAAAAAGGAAAGACTTCTATGGCTCAAGCCTTTTGCCCTTCCCTTTTCCCTTTCTTTATGCCTGAAACATGTGTGTGATGGCTGGTGTTCCAGCAGCTATCTTGCATACTTGAGGATAAGACCGGAAGAGTAAAAAGCTAGAAGCAACCTGGGTCTCTGAAGACACTGTAGAGCTGCTGCACTGGCCCAATACCAACAACCTCTGGACTCGTTGTTATAGGAAAAAAAACAGCTACTTTTTCAATTTAAGCCACTGTTTTGGGGGTTTGCTGCTAATTCGTCAAATGAAGGACAGGGAAAGGGGAAGAGAAGGTATCTACAGAAGGAATATAAAGATTCCAGATTACCTTAAAACTCAAAAACAGTTTTCTTGCCACATTACCAGTTCTTGACTCATTATTTAAATAAACTGACACATTTAAAAATGCGTGATAGTCACAGGCTTTGCAGTGCAGTGGTCAGAGCAGTGAACTGGGAGAGGGGGATTTCCTGGGAGAAAGAATATGTGTTACAGGGTTGTTGTGAATGCTGGTTTAATGTATGATGCAAAGTACGCAGGCCAGGTCTAGTACAGTTCCAGAAATTCCTTTCCCCTCCACCAGTGGGAATTGTACACTTAACCATGAAAAGCACATTGAGTTCATGAAAACCCCAACTGAGTTCATGAAAACCCCACTCCTCTGTCAGGGCTGTCAACTCAGTGTGGTGTCCCTGGTTACCCCACACTAACCAGAAACTCTGAGATCTCTTACACTCAAGAGAGAAAAAGGGGAAAGATCAATTATTAGTTAACCAATAGAATTTGTATAGCAGACAAAAACTTCCTGACCATGGGGGTGAAAACCAGTAACGGGGTCTCAGCAACGGCAATGCAGGGACTTGTGGACTCACTGGCCTGGAAGCCCGTGCCGGGCTCTGGATTCCATTCTTACGGCTCTCCCTCATACAGCCTGTGTAGCCAATCGCTTCCCGCCCCCGCCACAGGGAAGGCGATGGCTGGTGAGAATAAATAATTAGCACTTCTCATTTAGAGTGCAAGGTATGCAGGCCAACGGCCAAGCGGTGCCTATGTTCAAACGATGAACAAGTGCATGGACACAGAATTGGGCGAGCGGGTACATGGGACTTAGATCTTCACTCCCAATTCCCCGGGCATGAAACCCTGCAGCCACGGCAGTACTAACTGGTGAGATAGAGATTTGGGAGAACAGAAGGGCAAGAACGTTGCCTCTCCACAACCGAAATGGTAGGAAGAAGTGAAGGGGCATTGTTATTGAAAGCAAAGTCCTTCCCACCAAACTCTGAGGCTAGATCCAACCTCAAAGCTGCCATCAATTATACCCAGCTAGCCTGAATTACACCCACCAAGCCGGTGTCACACCTAGCAAGGGTCTGAGGCTGATACAGACCAGCGTGGATTCAAATCCAAGTGCCTGAATGGCTTACCAGCTGAACAACGCTGAGCCACGATCTTAACTCCTAAGCTTTGGTCTCCTCATCTGTGAAATGAGCATAGTGTGATCTATACCTCACGGGGCTCCTACGAGGATTATAAATGAAGTATGTGAAGCAACTTCCCCAGTGCCTGTACGTTGGTGGGTCAGCGAATGCTGCGTGTAGTGAGCGCCAGCACCATGAGCATCACTGTTCCCACGATGGTTGGTGTTACCATGGTTGGCGTTATCATGGTTGGCGTTACCAAGGTTGGCGTTATCGTGGTTGGCGTTATCGTGGTTGGCGTTACCGTGGTTGGCGTTATCATGGTTGGCGTTACCGTGGTTGGCGTTATCGTGGTTGGCGTTACCGTGGTTGGCGTTATCGTGGTTGGTGTTACCATGGTTGGCATTGCCATGGTTGGCGTTATCGTGGTTGGTGTTACCATGGTTGGCGTTATCATGGTTGGCGTTACCAAGGTTGGCGTTACCGTGGTTGGCGTTATCGTGGTTGGCGTTATCATGGTTGGCGTTGCCATCCTGGCTATTATTACTGCTGTTATTACCATTGTGGAAGTATCGTCATCATTTATACTTAAAGCTCTCTAAAGGAGGCGGCTTCAAAGGTTTCCTTTTGCCACTGAAGTTGGAAACCTTTAGCCTCTGGATGCCCTGCTTTACGTCTAATCTAAATTCTTGTTTCTTTCTACAGTAGAAGTCCATGATTTTTCCAGCTCTGACTTCACCAATAGTAGAGTCACTCTGATCTATAAATACTTTATTTAACAATGAAAACATTTATACAATGCTTTGAGGTTATCAGCTTATAGAGTTGAAATCTGGGTCCCTAGTAGACTGTTTATAATCACCCCACGGTTACTGATCTTCAAGTTAAATGGTTGGTCACGACAGGATGTTTCCAAAGGTTAAACCTACCAAGTCACTAGAAGGGAAACCAGTAGACTATTTGCCTAACTGTGTTCACAGGGAACTGACTGTTAGTCTCTTGAAATGACAACAAACGTCTTCCCCTGCATATCGGTCCTCTAGTGGCTTCTGTTTCCTTTCCCCACCACTGGCACATCTCGGGAAAGCCAGGAAACAGGGAGGCACCACCATGAAGCAAGGGCAGAACGACCATTCCTGTGGCTGCCCCTCAGGTCGGCTGGAATGCAGACAGTCAGGGGGCAGAGAAGGGAGCTAGGGTGGGTTTGCCACAGAGAGGTACAGGAACCAGCTTCATGTTCAGGGATTCCAACGGGCTTCTGAAACACCTGCTTCCCTCACTCCTTAGGTTGCCACCTGAGTCCATTCAGGGCCTGCTGGGGATTCTAGTTACTCAAGTTCATCAAGTGCATCCGTTCATTCAGCAAACGCCTGCCGGGCCCTACTATGTGCCAGACACTTGGGATGCATCACTGTCCAAAAGAGATAACGATGTCTACCTTTGGAGCATGCGTCTTAATGGAGGAGGACAAGCAAACAAGCAAAATAAAGAAAGGAACTAAAGAACTGTAAGTACAACGTGGGTGGCAGCTGGTGACAGCGCCGTGAAAAGAGAGAGAGGGTAAAGGAGGCCACGGGGGTGGAGGTCAGGCCGTGCTCACCACGGGGACGTCCGGCTCGGACCAAGGCTGGCAGGCGGTGAGGGGAGAGCAGGAGGCCGGTGTGGCTGCAGCGTACGGACAAGGGGGGCGGTGAGAGTTGGGGTCAGAGAGGTGATGGGTGGCTGGGTCGTGGGCCTTCTAGGACTCCGGTTTTTATACGAGTGATGGGGGGAGCCATTGGAGGGTCCCGAGCAGGCGTGGCCCGCTCTCACTGACTTGTTGGAGGGTCCCCCGGGGGGCTGAGCTGCGACTAAGCTGTAGCGAGCAAGGCAGGAGCAGGGGAGGGCGGGGGGGGGGGGGGGCGCTGTAACAGCCCGGGAGAGGGCGGCTGGCTGGGAGCGGGGCTGGCGAGCAGGTGCTGTATCCTGGGGCGAGTTCAAGGGGCCGAGAGGCACGGGTGATGCACTGGACGTGGGTGTGAGAGAAAGAGGACAGTCAGGGAGGACTCCGAGACTCCAGGCCTGAACCACTGGCGAAGAGGCTGCCCCAGGCTGAGAACGGAGCGGCTGCTGGCCGAACTTTCGGGAGAGTGCTCTGGGGCAGGAACTAGCCACGTGAACGAGGGAGCCCCTGGCTCATCGACGGCCGACGAAGCCTAAGGTGGAAACCGCTCGGCTCAGCTGACGGACCTAAAGGTGCTCTCAGGTGAGCAGGTGAGAAGCTGGCCTCAGAGTCGCGGGTGTCAGTCCCAGCTTTGCTGCCACCTACGGCCCTTCTCGAAGGCAGCCGCTTTCCCCCTCTGGAAAGTCAGAGGCAGACGGGTTGATGCCTGATTTCCTGTGAACCTGTGAACTGACTCTGTGAATCAAGACCGCTGAGCGCCGTGGTCATTCGAGACTGTTGTGAGTCGGGGCCAGGACCGCTGCCAGGTGGCTCGGGGCTTGAGTCTAGGACCAGGCGCCCTGGGAGAGTTCCATGATTCCCGTCCATTTAGCACCCTAACCCCACTGAAGTTGCCCCCATCGGAGTTAGCAGTGACTAATTATCAGCCCTGGTCCCCCAAACCGAAATCTAGGAACCATCCTTGAGTCTTTCCTCTCCCTTACCCATTACCCCCCTTTCTCCTCACCATGCCCCGTATGCTCGCAAACATCAGATCCTCCACTTGGTGTATTTTGTGTGGGGAAGGGGAGGTCTGGACTGTTTCGACAGCCATCTAATCCCATCCCTGTGCCTCCAGCCGGCTCCCTCATCCATCCATCCTCCACGCGGCCGCCGTCAGGAGGCTTGGAAATGAGATAGGAAAGAGGCTAATACAGCGCCTGGCATGGGGGCAGGCGCTAGATAATTGCAGCTACTAATATAATTGTTCTCTTCTTGGAAATACATTTCACTGCCTTCTTCTAAATTTGTCCACACGGACACTGCTACCTATTAGCTGCAATGCTCCTCTTAAAAATAGCTGAAGATGATTAGCTAGAGGGACCGTAATAGGAATTTTAAGCAATCATTTAAATTAGTTCCTGAGAAGTCTACGCAGAACCCTTCAAACGGAGTCCTTTCTGGCAGAACCTCGCCAGTTCCCACAAGCACATGCAAATCAGCACTCTGAGCCTCGCATTTTCCCTGCCAGGATTTTTCCCCACTTTCTGCAGGAACAAACCACAGCTCTGTTATCACAGCATGGCGGGGACCCCTTGCTGGCAGGGATGGGGGCCCGAGCAGCTTTGCTCCCGCCTGCATGCTGCCCCACCACACGCAGGGAGACAGGTACTCAGCGGATGGCCAAAGAATGCAACAATGAACGCTGCGCTTGGAAAGTTTAACTATCAAAAGCCGGCCACATCCACAACAAAAGCATGCTCTGAGAAAGTTGCCAAAGACATTTTTGGCCAGAAGAATCCTTTTCAATTGTTGAAAGATGCCTAGAAATGAATCTGCTTTGCCCTGGAATAAAGCCTTAATGAAAACACTTAATGTCTATCCTTTAAAGCATGTTCGTATAAGAAAACGGCTGAACTTCTTCAGGAAAGGAGGAAACATAGAAACACAAAGAAACCCATTCTCCTACCTTCTTGAAGTCATGCACATTCATCTTGCCATCAGGCTCCTTGCTGAAGTCCAGAAATCGTTTTCTGAATGCTGGGTACGGCTGCCGTATACAGTTTTTGAGTTTTTCAATAAGCACATCCTTTGTCATATTCTCGGTCACAGCACTCTTACTCTCAGTGGGCTTGGCTCTAAAATCACAAGCAGGCACACAGATGCAGCAACACACTTCCTGTAGACCTCACCCATGTACGCTTCAACCCAGGACAACAAGGGGGTTTACCATCCCCTTTTCACAAAGGAGGAAAGAGATGCTGAGGTCGATGGAGTGACCTGGGGACTTCTTACACACCCATGGCTTGCACGTTCAGAGACAGGCCAGCAGCACTGTGTCAGGTAAAGCTCTGCCTGAGATGCCAGCACGTGGCAGCAGGCCAGGGTGGGGAGCTTCAGAGAAGGGGCTGCTGTCATCCTTGTGCTAAGATTTTCAGCTGTGCTTTGAGCTGGCTGAATGTGGTGTGTGACTGGGAAGACATGGCCGAAAAAAGATATTTTTGTGAACTGGGAAAATGAAAAGTCAGAGCCTATTATAGGCCTTACATTAAATAGGCTGTTTTGTGGTAACTAGATCAAAGAGGCCATCAAACAGCCGTGGGAAGGCAGGGACGTCCACAGTTAAACCAAGCTGATTCACAAAATCAACTTAATTTAAAAAAGACAGATCTTACGTGATGTGCTCTGGGTCTGAGCATGAGAATGTACGTGTCATCGAAGGATAATTATTCTTCAGCTCTCCAGAAGTCTCCTGGACCCCGTTTTGACAACCATGAGACAGTCCTGGAGAACAGAGTTCTCCTCCTTTCCTGCTGCTTCTGTCGGCTTTAGGAGCTCTCCAGGAATGCCCACATTTTATGAAATGCTTAATTGCTATTACTTCTTTCACTGGTTTTTAGGAGGCAGACATATCTCATCAGAGAATATTTAACCTTTCTCTTAAAATACCATCTTTCTGCCCATTCATAAAGCAGGTACTACTGAAGTGCCCAGATATTCAAATTTCATTAGCATGGCATTAAAATATTCCCATTGCTCTACACTTAAGAAGTTTTTAAAGGGGATATGACAACGTGAAGCTGGCTGAATAGTTCTACATTGTACCTCTCCTTATGGATTTTTTATAAGCTATGAACAAGCAAGTTAAAATAATATCTTTTCATTAGATGAAACCTATATTTTTCAAAATGAAGAAGAGCTCGAATATTCATCAGTCTGACTTTTAATAGATTTACTAAGTATGTTTTTTGTTACAATTCAGTTCGGCAATCATTTAAATAATTCTATCATTCATGTTAGAAAATGTTAACCAGTTTAACGAGTATATTTTGCAATAAATATTTAACAGTGGTAAGGAATCTAAGTTTCTGGAGAAGAATAAGTGTGAACGCAGGTACGTAATAGTTGAGAGGCAGGCGGGTTCTCTGGGAGTTGAAAGTCCTGGGTCCTTCCCGCAGGATGAGCACCATGCTTGTGAATAACCCGAGGTAAGTCCCCAAATCTCTTAGGTCTCAGTGCTTTCAATTCTAGAATTAATAGGTCAATGCAGTAATTCCTAAGATCTCTGCTGCTTGCTCTAAAACCCCCTGACTTTAATCACTGTTTTTACAGTTTGCCATCTTTCTTATTTAGATCATAAAATATTTAAATACTCAGTCAACAAATATTTATTAACTATCTACACTGCAATAGGCACAGTGGGGTTTTGTTTGTTTGTTTTGTTTTGTTTTGTGGTACACGGGCCTCTCACTGCTGTGGCCTCTCCCGTTGCGGAGCACAGGCTCCGGACGCGCAGGCTCAGCGGCCATGGCTCACGGGCCCAGCCGCTCCGCGGCATGTGTGATCTTCCCGGACCGGGACACGAACCCGCGTCCCCTGCATCGGCAGGCGGACTCCCAACCACTGTGCCACCAGGGAAGCCTGGCACAGTGGTTTTAATGAACACTTTCATTTTGCTTTATTTTACGTCTCAGAAAGATCTGGCTGCTGCCGCTCCCCTTTTTGAAGATGTTCATTTAACAGCTGATCCTTTGGAACAGGAACTGGAGAGACAGTGGGTGGGCCATTAATTCCTAGGCATGCCAAAAGTTTCTTGTAAAGGATTCTTCCTGAAGCAATATCCTGAAACTTATTGCAGAGTCTGAATTTCAAAACTAATTAGAACACACCCATTAGAATGGGGAAAAGAAGACTGACCCTACCAAGTGCCACAAAGGTTGAGGGTCACTATGACCCTCCCCCACTGCTGGTGGGATGCAAAATGCTGCAGCCACTTTGGAAGATGCTTTGGCAACTGAATAGCCACTCACCAGAGGAACCAGCTGTTCCAGCCCTAGGCGCTTAGCCGAAAGAATAAAAACGTACGTCTACACAGAGACCTGTAATACATGTGGCTTTATCTGTAATAGAAAAAACTGGAAACAAACCAAATGTCCATCAACAGGTGAATGGATCCACAAAGTGGGGTAAGGCCATGAAACAGAATTTTACTCGGCAACGACCAAGAACCACACAACAACGTGAGTGAACCACAAAATCATTACGCTTGGTGAATAAGGCCTAACAAAAAAAGAGAACATCTTGTAGCCTTCCATTTATAGAAGATCCTAGAAGATGCAAAGTCATCTGTAGTGACATGGTGCTAGGTGGGTGGAAGAGAGGAAATGCAAAAGGGCACAAGAAAGCTTCAGGGGGAATGGAAAAGTTCGGTATCTGGATTGACAGCGTGTGATGGGTTCACAGAGATATATACACATGATGGATTTCCTCAAATTGTATTATTTAAATATGAGTAGTTTATTGTCTGTAAGAATACTGCAATAAAGATATAATAAATGTAAAATAAAGAAAAAATTTCGTGAGAAATTTGGTATGGAATTATGGAAGTACTTTATTGGAATTTGGGGATATGCAAATATTTGAGAAAAACATAGGAAACCACTAATATGGCAGGATCTTTTTCTTTTCCAACATTTTGTTTGTTAATATTTTTCTAATCATAAACGTTGTACGTGCTCATTGTTGCAAACTTGGTAAAGGCTGAGACCCAAGAAAAAATTCCACAGATCCGTTAAAATGCACAAGGCTTAGAGCACAGTAGGTGTGGGCGTGAGCCCTGGATTCTGCCTCCCGGGGTCTGGATATCGGCTCCATGACTGAAGGCGCGATTCACGAGGTCTGGTCCGCGGACACTTCCCCGGCACAGTGAGGCCACGACTCTTTTCACATGAATACACGCTGTCATTTGTCTCTTCCGCCCTGAGTCTCTGGTGCGTGTACAGCGGACCTTCCAGAGGCTGCAAGGCATGTGATCATTCCTTGCTCCGACCGCTGGTGGAGTGTGTGCTCGTGTGGGCTGTGCTCACTAACATGGTCTGAAGCTGCAGAATCGTGTAGGGTTTCCATGAGGAGCTGGAGTGAGCTTTCAGAGCTCAGCTCAGCTTTTTTTTCTTTTTTTTTTTACATCTTTATTGGAGTATAGTTGCTTTACAATGGTGTGTCAGTTTCTGCTTTATAACAAAGTGAATCAGTTATACATATGTTCCCATACCTCCTCCCTCCTGCATCTCCCTCCCCCCCACCCTCCCTATCCCACCCCTCCAGGTGGTCACAAAGCACCGAGCTGATCTCCCTGTGCTATGCGGCTGCTTCCCACTAGCTATCTGTCTTACGCTTGGTAGTGTGTATGTGTCCACGCCACTCTCTCGCCTCGTCCCGGCTTACCCTTCCCCCTCCCCGTGTCCTCAAGTCCGTGCTCTAGGAGGCCTGCGTCTTTATCAGATCAGCTTCTTTACAGCACTTTACTAGCTCCTTATGAGCTCGTGTTGTTTATCCCTGCTCTAATTTCTGTAACCTCTTTATTATCCAATAAATCCTTATTTTGAAATCCCGAAGTTTTTCCTGAGCCTACAGGGGAACACAGTAGTAAGTGCACTCTCATCTTCTGCAATGACAGGTTAAATGCCTCACTTTAGCTTCTCATACAGTACGTACTGGTAGACACACTTCATACAACAGAAACCCTCTGAGGTCCTCGATAACTTTTAGGAGCATCAAAGGGTCGAGAAGCTCTGACCTGGGGCACGTGACCCTTCCTATGCTTCAGTCTCCTTGTCTATAAAATGCACATAATGAAAGTCCCCACCTCAGAGGATTACTGTACTGTAAAAATTCCATAAGAGGATCCACGTAAAGCTGTTAGCACTGGGCTGGCCTGCTGCATGTATCTGTGCTCAATAAACCACAGCTGGGATGCCAGGATCACAATATCATGATGACATGCATGTAGCCAGCGGGCAGAGCATGAGCTCCAAACTACGCTTTGCTCAGTAAGTACCAGCAACTGTTATAATTGCTTCAGTAATACTCTGTGATGAGCACTGTGTTAAGTATTATAGCCACAACTGTGAGAAAACCAAAGCAATGCCCGCCTCATGGAGCTGCAAGAGGCTGGGAAAACGCTCATTCTGAACCGAGGGAACAGATCACCGAAAAGCCCAGAGGCAACAGAGAGCCTGGTGTTCTCAAGAAATAGGAAGCCAGTCAGCCCAGCTGAGCTGGGACCTGCAGGAACAGCCGCCGCACACGAGAGCTTCCCACGGGCTTGAGACTGGCTGAGAGGCTTCATGCCTATTACCTCATTCGGTCCTGACCACAACTCTCTAAGTAACATTTGCAGGAGGGGAGAGGCTCAGAACTTGCTGAGTTCACAGCTAGCTCGGGCCGAGCTGGGGTTTGAACCCAGGCAGTTTGGCTGCAGAGCCCGAGCTCTGGGGAGGCTTTTTTCTTTTTTCTAATTAATTAATTTATTTTATTTATTTACTTTTGGCTGCGTTGGGTCTTCGTTGCTGCATGCGAGCTTTCTCTAGTTGCGGCGAGTGGGGGCTACTCTTTGTTGCGGTGCGTGCGCTTCTCATTGCGGTGGCTTCTCTTGTTGCAGAGCACGGGCTCTAGGCGTGCGGGCTTCAGTAGTTGTGGCACTCAGGCTCAGTAGTTGTGGCACGTGGGCTCAGCAGTTGTGGCACGTGGGCTCAGCAGTTTTGGCACACGGCTTTAGTTGCTCCACGGCATGTGGGATCTTCCCGGACCAGGTCTCAAACCCGTGTCCCCTGCATTGGCAGGCGGATTCTTAACCACTGAGCCACCAGGGAAGCCTCTCTGGAGAGGTTTGAGGATCCTGGCAGGCTGGGAAGCCACGCTCTGTTAAAGCATCTGGTATTTCCCTAATGGCAAGAGGACACCCAAATGCTTCAAGCAGGGTTTTAACGTGATTGTCTTTGCAGTTTAGACAAAGACTGGCTACGTAATGGAGAAGAGAATACAGGGGCTTCCATCTCAAATATCCAATTGCCCGTGCAACCAGTTCACTTAAGTTCGCTCATTCATTCATTCATTCATTCCGTCGCTTGACACTTAAGATGCCCTGTCCATGAGCCGGGTACGGTTCCACTGCTAGGTACCGGGACTTTGGGAGTGAAGAGACAAAGTCCCTGTGCTTTACATCCTTGGTGGGTGGCACAGGTAATAAACATCAACAAATGACAAGAGCCATGAAAAATGGAGCCGGGTGACACGTAGAGAGTACCTGGGAGGTGGGGTGGAGGGGAGGTGGAGAAGAAGGTGAATAGAGTGACCTGTCACTCTGGGTGGTGGGGTGTCACCAATCTCCTCTCCAGGTTAACATGTCCAAAATGGAACTTCTGATTGTCAGCCCTGAAACTCCCCCAGCTCAGGTGACAATCCTGAGTACCCAGATGCTCAAGCCGGAAGCTGGGGCTCATCCTCGCTTCCTTCCCACCCCACCCCAATGCACGCCCCTGGCCGTCCAAACGCACCCTGAACCTCCACGTGAGCTCACGGTGTGTATTCGTAGGAGAAATGCAGAGATAAAGGGTAGCTCCATCGGTGGGGGTGTGTGGGGGGCTGATTTCCGAAGGGACTTTATCATTTACACGCCCACAAGGCACACATGGGAGGACCAGTTTCTCTACCTCCCTGCTCTATCTTTTAACGTGTTTGCAAACTTACAATTCTTTTACTTCAAGTGATATCTAACGTAGTTCGTATTTCCTTCTACTTATTAACCTATATTTTAAAGCGACAGCAAGTCTCAGGCTCAGAGTCCTCGGCAGATAGAGGCATCTCGTTAGGATTTAATCATATTTTTTTCATGAAATGCAGTCTTAGTGTAACGTCTTTATAGCAAGTGAGGATGTTTTTACATGTATGGTGGTAAGAAAATCCTTTAAAAGAATTAATACACTTCAGAAAAAGAGGAGTTGATATAAAGAAAATAAAATGTACTCAGGTAGAACATGAATGCCCGAAGTTTGGGCGACATCTTCCTTTTTATGGACAAGTAAACAGAGACCCCCAAGAGGGTCCCCCCTCTTGCCCCTTGGAAGTTGCAGTTTCCCAGGGTTCCTAGTCCTTCTCCAACCTTCCCCTCAGCCGATGATCTCACCTCCCCCTGCACCGAGGAAACAGAAGTCCGGAGGGCGGGACTCCTAGGTTAGCGCCCATGCCCGCCCCTCTTCCTGGCCTGGCTCCATCTATCAACACTTTTTCTCTCCAGTCTCTGGCTTTCCACTAACTTCTCCTCCCAGCCCACAGACAAGCACAAAGCCTGTCTGTGAGGCAGGTGAACCCTTTCTCAGCACTGCATCCTCCACTCCACAAGCACCCCTGGCACCTGCTGGGGGGTCCACCCGCTCCTCCCAGCCCTGGCCCCTGCTCAGCCCACCTGCTTCCCGTGCGACGTGGGACCTGGCTGGCCTCCTCCTGCCCCGTTAGCCCCAGGCACCGCCCTTCCTGTCCCCTTGCCCCAACCTTCTCGGCCTCCTTTGCTGCTGGACCAGCCAGGGCCCTGGTTGTCTGGTGGTGCTCTGCCAGGTCCCACCTGCAGCCCTCTCACCTCAGACGGTCCCCCATCCACCCCGGACAAATGCTTGCTGAACGAATGAACCAACCGTCGGTGTGAGGACGCTGGAGTCTCATCACGGCCCAGACTCCTCTCTGAGCCCCACGGCCTCCTGGAGATTTTCCCGTGTTTTCACCCCGACTGGCTGACTCCTTCTGTGTTCTCTCACTGGCCAGCAGCCCCTGGCATCATTGCAGACTCCTTTCCCTCCTCTGCCATCAGCCTCCTGGTCCAGAGTCACCAGGTCTGTCCTTCTACTGCCCAGACCTATCCCAAAGCAGTCGCCCCCTGCAGTCCTCTGCTGCCCCCTCCTTTCATGCCCCTTCTTTCCCTCTCTCC